>NC_136434.1:161107170-162370920 GCF_052849685.1 Lactuca virosa | reverse complement strand
AACAGGGTATCATCGAAGAGTGAGGAGAGGCGAATGTGGATTGAGCAGAAGGAAAAAGAGTTAATTAGGTCTAGGGATGAAACAATTTATTTGCAAAGAGATAATTTGAAGCTTTTAAAACAACGAAATGTTTTTTGTTTAATTGCTAAAAGATTATATTCCAATATTACTCAATTGCATCTTGATTGTGAAATAGGGAAGAAGATACATCGTATGATTTTACCCTTCCTTGAGTTAAAGGAGGATGAAATCAATTCCGATGCATATAATTGTGAAAACGTTGCTTCTTCTGATGATGTTTCTCCCACTTACAAAATCGGTCTTGACAAAATAGATTCCTTCATAAAGTCCAAAGACCATAAGGACATGCTCAAAAATTTGTTGGATGAAAATGACAAATTGAAAATCCAAACCGAAACTGTATAGAAATTTGACTCATTGAATGCCAATTTGAGTTCAGAAAATAAAATTGATGTTGAGAACACTTCTGAATTGGATGAGGATGATGATATGAGTGTCATTTCTGTGGAAGATGAGGTTGATTGTTCCGAATTTGTCAAAAGCGAACCCGAAACTAACAAAAATCTTATTTCTGAAAATTCGGTTGAGTTCGCTCGTTTATCCAAAGACAAGACCAAAGTCCTTAAGGAAAAAGCTGTTGTATATCAAAAGGTCCAAACGACTCCAAATCAAGTTTACAAAGTTCATGGAGTTACTCAGCAGCAAACAGCCGAACTGACAGCAATAGTAGCAGAAGATAATGCTGATGGCTGTGATGAGTATTTCTGGTCAGCACCTATTAATAATGCCGATGAAACGGTAGGTTTGTCTTAAAAAACATCATGGAGAGTAAAAGGAAGGTATGTGGCAGAACCTCTTAATGATCCTACTCGCTTTGATGACCCCAACACAAGTGGTACCAAAATTTCTTCATACGAACCAGTCATGGTATCTAGCGAAACCTCCTCACTTAAGAGCGAACCTCATGTTCAAAAACCTGAGAAAAAGGCCAACATCCATAGAAATCCAAAACAGGTGAAAGATAGAAAACATCAACGAAATTTGAGGTACAAGAAGAATCTCCCAGAAAGGAAACAGTTCTGGCGATCTCAAAATCCTAATTACGTTCGCTATGAAAGGCCATCTAAGCCAAAGGAGGAAGGAAAAGGTGACTCAATTTCTCATGCTCATCATGATGAAAACAGCCGAAAGAAGAGTTTCGGTCCTTAGAGTCAAACCAACCGAAAGAAGAGTTTCGGTCCTCAGAGTCAAACCAACCGAAAGAAGAGTTTCGGTCCTCAGAGTCAAACCAACCGAAAACAGAGTTTCGGTCCCCAGAGGCACGACAACCGAACAAGAGGTTTTGGTTCTCAAGATGAGAAAAACCGAAAGAGTGGTTTCGGTCCAAAATCAACCAATGAGAGGACCCGAAGGGAAAGTAGTTTCGGTTCTCAACCACGCAAGAGCAATGACCAAAATTTTAACTCTAATCCCAAATCTCATCTCTCTCGTTCTTACTATGCCTCACAGAATGATCGAAAGTGGAAAGAAAAGCTCTCTTCTGAAAACACAAAGAAGACTTCATCTAAAGGCGAACTTGTTGGATTAGTGTCTAAGTCCATAACTATTTTGGTATGTACTTGACCCGATTATGAGCATGGTCCTTTTGGGTTGCCTTCACCATAGCAATATGTAGGATGAATTAAGGAGAGAGAAAGGTTTAATTATGATTTATTAATATATTATGAGAATAATATATTAAAGGAGAAATCATATTGTTTAATTAATATTAGTCAAGAATTAATTAAGAATTAATTTTGTGGCTAAAAGAGATTAATTAAATTAAGGGGGCTGATATTGTAATTATAAGATAGTTACAAAGTTGGGCTTAGAATCCATTAGATGGCAATGGACGAGTTCTATATGGAGGTCCATAAAGAAAGCGTCCAAGGGCCTTCTGGAATGGTCCATTGGACTGCTTAAGGCCTAAGAAGTCAGATTAGGGTTTCCTAGTTGAAAACCCTAATAGCCTACATGTATATAAAGGACCCTTATGCCCCAAAAACATGGTGAACTAATCCTTTAGGGTTTCCAGCCGTTTTTGGTGCCTCCTCTCTCCTCCCTCTTCATCCAAGTTGCTTAGTGGTGTTTGTGACTCCATTAGAGGTGCAACACTTGAGGCACTAAACTTTCTGAAGCCAAGGAATTGATTGTTATTGCTATATAACAATCAAAGGTATTTACTAAACCCTTATTTCAGTTCTTATATGATAGATCTAGGGTTTATAGTTTTGAATATTCAATTTCATGTTCATTAGACAAACTAGATCCAAAAGCTATTAGGGTTTGCATATACACCATAGGATTGATGTATTGCTCAAAACCCATCAGTGGTATCAGAGCCTAGGGCTGTTTGTTAGTGAATTTGATGCTTGATTGATTGAAAATTGCATGAAAAACGAAGTTTTTTTGCCCTCTGCCTTCCGACTCGGCGAGTCAGTGGATGAACTCGGCGAGTCAGTCCGACTCGGCGAGTCCATGGATCTGGTAGACTGTTTTTGCGATTTTCTTGCCTATTTTGCTGTGGGATAATTACCAAAACAGTTTTTATCAATAAAATCCGGATTTTATGTATATATGGTGATTATCCTGGCCAAAATAGAAGATAATTGTCAAAATTTAGATAATCATTTGTTTTATTAGATAAAGTTTGATTATTTGTAATTTAGATTTGAATTATCTTGTGAAAAAGTTTCAATTTTCCCCTTTAGGTTTTATAGTTTAAATTTGAACTTAAAAGTTTTGTTTTTGAAATTTAAATAGTTAAACACTAATGTTTTGAAAAGTTTCAAAACTTGCACTCAAGTTTTGGAATTTAAAATTTTTGATTAAAAGTTTAATTTTGAAATATTTAAATTCTAAACCCTAATGTTTTGAAATGTTTCAAAACTTGCCCTCAAGTTTTGGAATTTAAAAGTTGATTAAAAGTTTAATTTTGAAATGTTAAATTCTAAAAACCCTCGTATTTTGAAAAAAATTCAAATTACACCCTTATGGTTTTGTTAATTAATTAAAGTGTATAATTAAAAGAGAGTTAATAAATCCATAAAGTTTTGGTTTACATTTAATTAAATTAAAAGGTATAATTTATTAAATTAGACCACCAAGTATTTTAAAAGTGTAAAATACACCCTATACTATATATAACATTAAAAGTCTAATATTATATATGTATGAGTAAACAGTCAGTCTTACCATTAGTAGGACTCATTCACGAAGCTGGTCTATAAGGGGTGTTTAAGGAAATTGCCTATAAAATGGCGATTGAATGGGTATCCACTCTTACCCACCGCACTCTTGACTAGTGGAGGGTCGTTAGCCGAACGGGTAGGATAGGACGAAACCTTCCATTATAAGTATAATGAAGTGCAAAGTAACTAAATGCTTTTACAAATTCCCAAATCATAGTTACTTTAGGCAAAATGTGAAATCGTATGCTAATCCATGGAATTACACTTCGTACCCTTGTCAAACGTTAGTGGAGCGTGCGTGGTTAACCGGCACACTAATTTGGGGTTGGCATTGGTAGTGAAGGGTGGCTCGATGTTTATCATAGATCAATGGAGCGTGTGTGGTTAACTAGCACATTGATTAGGTGATAGTATCATTGAGTGCATCACGTAGATTCGTATGGTTATTCACACCTTATTTGTGATCCTCGGCATCCCAGTCACAAATAGAAGGGCATAATCGAGATTAAACATGCCATTGAAAAGTTCAATGAATCTTAAAAGATCTAGGATTTTCAATTCATTTAAAACTTAAACCTTCTTTTTCGTTTTTCATGGTGGAAATTGGTAAATCGTCATTTACCTACCTTCAAATATTCTGCAACTAGATTACGACATCCCTCTTCTAGGTTGTAGAGTATTGTGTCGGATCCTAGCCTTGATGTTTCATTTGGGTGTTACATCAAGGATTCTTATCAACTAACTTGAACTTTCTCCCGTTTTGTAGAGTATCTTAGAAATGAAGTCACACATTGATAGGTTAAGGACGATGGGTATCGATATCTCAGAAATGTTGGCTGTTGACTGGGTTCTTGATTCACTTCCTGAATCATATAGTGAGTTCGTTAGAGAGTACTATATGATGGACCATGACGTGACCCTCATTGATTTGACCTATTTGCTTATAGCTGCTGAATCAGAAATGATTTGGCGTGCTGATCAAGGAAATTTGTCTGGAAAATCAAACTCCCAAACTTCAATGGACATTGAAAATGGTAACATTGGAAATCCAGAAAAGGTAAATTCTGAGATAGTTCCTTGTGCCATTCCAAAAGAGTCCATCTGCTTCTACTGCCAAGATAAGGGGCATTGGAGACGAAGCTGCCCTGTTTACCTGTGAGATCTAAGAGATGGGAGAGTCAAGACGTATGGCTCTACTTCAGGTAAAATCGATTAACTAACTCTATAAGTTCCTATTCTTTGATTCTTAATACATGATGTGATAAGATTATATTTTGATATTTTTGCAGGATCGAAGAAAAGAGAGGAAGCTTAAGGAAGAAGCGTGTTGAATCTGATCATGAAGAAATGGATTTCGATCGCATGGAACCGAGGATCAGATTTTTGAGCTGCTACTCTAGAGTTAGGATAGATTGATAAGAAATATGTAATACATAGTTTTTCAGTTGAATTGTATTGTAAGGACAAATTTTTCTGCAATAAAATAAATTTTGATTTTGTCTTATTTATTTATCCTTGCAATGGTGTATATGAAAAATTGATGTTTGATTGTTTCTATTGTTAGCAATAATGGATTATGTTATTTGTGGAAATGTCGAGAATTTGCCAAATAAGAGAAGATTCTCATCGCCCAAGTTTCAGTTGGACAGAAACTTGGAGTCATGCAACTTGGTTGCGTGATGAATGAGAAACTTCATATTTTGAAATTTGACAAACTGTCAAGAGAAGGACTAGGAGATCGAGTACACTAGTTTGTGCATTGATCAAGTCCACCACAATAGTGATAAAGATATTTGTCATGATTCACTAACGTTTAGTAAATATGATTATACTTATAAGATTAAGTGATATTCTGAGTTGATTGAAAGAGTTTCAATCAATAGCAGAACGAATAAGAAGAATCAAGTAGGCAGAAAGAAAAAAGTTTCTTCATTCTAAGAAGAAGGGAGAGTACCTTTTATTGTGTTTTATGATAAGTCTTAATGATTAAGAACCATATCTTAATTGATCCTCTAAGTGAGTCTTAGTGTATTTGTATGTCTAAGAAGAGGAATCGAGAATTGTGGAAATGGTTATATCAAGAAGTCAATCATACTTCGTTCCAATATCAAGTCTTAGAGTCAAGATTGTGACTTGAGTGACAAGTCTTAAGTAGGTTTATAACACTCGTCAAATGTGGAATTTGGAAAAGTTTTCTTATTCTTGCACATTTGAAATTGGTAAGTTGTGATGTCTTGGACAAGACAAAGACCAACTAGGACCAATTGTGTGAAGTGTTAAACTTGATAAAAGGCTACACTAACTCTTGAATATTTGTTTGTCAAGAAATGTTTCTTGACAAGAGAATCTTATATGTCAAGGAGTCAGTGGGAGTCTTAATGGTCTTGAAAAGTTTCAAGAACAAACCAAGAATAAACCTAGTTGATCATCACTAGCACACGACTTGAGGTATATAACCTATCATGTTGACATTATCTTGTTTCTGCGCCATTCTAGTTGAGTTAATTGTGCATGTGAGTTCTATGAGTTCTCATTTGAATGCATAAAGACAAAGCACCTTGATCAATGGAAAGTACATTGATATGTAGGGGTGAGTTGCTTGGAAGACATGGTGGGCATTCGTGCTACCATGAGGCAAGGAATCGAGTTTGAACGAGTTCGGTCCATATGAGTTTGGATTTGTCGCAAACTTTGGTTTTGGCAAATTCACATGGATAGGAACACATACACTTTAAAATCTAAGTGTCATGAGGTTTCCCTCCTTCATGAAAATGATTGTAAGGAAATGCTTTCACTAAGAGAGATTTTAAGAAGATTGCAATTGTGGAAATTGTATTCTCAAATTCGATTATGATTACGGCATCCCTCTTCATAGTTCGAATTGTGAGATTTGGCAATTAGTCTGAACATCTAGGACTTAGTAACATAAATTCTGAATTGTTTAGACACACATGTGAGCTATCTAAGGCAAAGGTGTATGAGCTTAAAAATCTTAGATAAAGGCTTATCAAATCATTAGGTATTAGAAATATGAACTTAAGGAATTCAATAAGCATTGTTTTCTGGAAGTTCAATTGTTTTCTGAATACATGTCAAAGCTAGTGGGAGCATAAGTGTTATGCTAGTAAGAAAATAATCATCATGTTAGTGGGAGCATGATTATTATGGTAAGTATTGCAAGTTAGCAATATTAAATATAGAAAACAAAGATTCACTTTGCAAAGTTGCAAATGTTGAAAAGTTGTTTTGCTATAATTAAGGGAGAGAATATTATACTTTGTTTCCAAATTCTAAAGCTTAGATCGAGAAATGTTAATAAATTTAGTCACGGATACATAGTGCATTCTCAAAATTCGATTATGATTACGGCATCCCTCTTCATAGTTCGAATTGTGGGAACATGGCACATAAAATATTATTGCAGAAGGCTGATAAAGTATCACGTCTTTATGTGAGACATTATGCATCGTGTCCAATACGCTTCGGGTATAGGATCGATTGCATATGATATAATATTTGACCATTCTGAAATTTTCCAAATGCCTAGGGCATTAAGAGGAAAAAAGGACTAGAATCGGTTTTGACTAAAATAATTAAACAACTATCAAAGGACGATCTGAGGTTCACTGAGGATTTGTCGCTTGTGAGTAGTTGGAAGTATAGTACTGGATGGACTATATTGACATTATTATGAATAGATAAGATTCTATTAAGAATGAGTTGTCATATGGAAAATATGGAAATGTTTCCATTAATGGGAGTTCGATATTAAGAATCTATGTAGATTAGAAACTTTTATGCAAAAGGATGTTCAAAGGAATGTACCTTGAGTGAGAGACATCACATCTATAAAATTGTTTTGTAACAATTTCTGATAGAGAACTTAGTAATTTCATTAGCCAAGTCCT
This sequence comes from Lactuca virosa, assembly GCF_052849685.1. NCBI lineage: Eukaryota > Viridiplantae > Streptophyta > Magnoliopsida > Asterales > Asteraceae > Lactuca > Lactuca virosa. The sequence continues at coordinate 162,363,761 of NC_136434.1, read as the reverse complement.
GGTGACTTTTGTGCTATTACTTTACGAAAGGATCGTTGCATAAAATGTTAGAATCTAACATATTCTAATAGTGGCAAGAACCTTGTATTCTTACACTAATGATAAGGATTAGGGATTGTGAAATGAGTTTCATTGGAAAAAAATTTCAATTGATCTATTTTTACAAAGTATGGACCATAGGAAACCAAAGTGTGCATGCTTGGAGCACGGGACAATTGTGGTTATAATTCGAGTAATAAGTTGATTTTCTGAAACAGTAAGCAATAAATAATGAGTAATCAATATGGTGTTTAAATAAAAGTGTTTTATTTACGCTCAAAAGTTCTGGGGCCATATAGGATTAATATTATTATTGCGTTTCACTCTGCATGTTTTGACTTCCAGAATAACTGGGTTATTTAAACCTCCACAGTCGGTCATACGTTGGGAGTAGGTATGAAGGAAGACTGTCATGAATCTGTTTGCAGATTGTCTAAAGTGTTTAGACATAGCACAAGTTTGATGCAGAGTTCATGAGTGCTTTGATAAGATTAAAGTATTGGATTAAACCCACGCTCACTTGAATCACTTCATGGATTTATCACGGGTGATTAGTGAGACGATAACATTGTATATTCTTGAAACCGAGACGTGTGAGTTGTTATTTGCTGGTCGGTTGCACATTGATGATAAGTAAACGCACTAGTAACTTGGTGTTATAAAACTTATTGTCGTGTGTGATTCGATTAGTAGGTGCAAGCAAGCATTTGAGTCGAAGTTTATCCATTCCTTTTACCCAAAGTGGGATAAAAGCGATATATGTGGGCCCCTCGATGATTTAGTGATGACACCCTAAGCGCTTGGCCAAGCCGGGACTAAGTTGATGTGTTCAATTGTAGTCTATTTTCGGTCGTCATAAATCAGATGTCGGGAAACAATACATAGACAGAGAGAATGATTTAAATCCATGTCTTGTGTCTATACGATATCTTGAGAATGGAGGAATATATGATCCCTTATCTAAAGGACACGCATATCTGATAAGATCAGAGTTGACAGCGGCTTTTGAAAGCTACGATTGCTGATCAGGTTCTGAAGTTATGCGAAATAGTTATTAGACTTATCCAAGTGGGAGACTGTTGGATTAGTGTCTAAGTCCATAACTATTTTGGTATGTACTTGACCCGATTATGAGCATGGTCCTTTTGGGTTGCCTTCACCATAGCAATATGTAGGATAAATTAAGGAGAGAGAAAGGTTTAATTATGATTTATTAATATATTATGAGAATAATATATTAAAGGAGAAATCATATTGTTTAATTAATATTAGTCAAGAATTAATTAAGAATTAATTTTGTGGCTAAAAGAGATTAATTTAATTAAGGGGGCTGATATTGTAATTATAAGATAGTTACAAAGTTGGGCTTAGGATCCATTAGATGGCAATGGACGAGTTCTATATGGAGGTCCATAAAGAAATCGTCCAAGGGCCTTCTGGAATGGTCCATTGGACTGCTTAAGGCCTAAGCAGTCAGATTAGGGTTTCCTAGTTGAAAATCCTAATAGCCTACATGTATATAAAGGACCCCTATGCCCCAAAAACGTGGCGAACTAATCTTTTAGGGTTTCCAGCCGTTTTTGGTGCCTCCTCTCTCCTCCCTCTTCATCCAAGTTGCTTAGTGGTGTTTGTGACTCCATTAGAGGTGCAACACTTGAGGCACTAAGCTTTCTGAAGCCAAGGAATTGATTGTTATTGCTATATAACAATCAAAGGTATTTACTAAACCCTTATTTCAGTTCTTATATGATAGATCTAGGGTTTATAGCTTTGGATATTCAATTGCATGTTCATTAGACAAGCTAGATCCAAAAGCTATTAGGGTTTGCATGTACACCATAGGATTGATGTATTCCACAAAACCCATCAGAACTTAAGAACCGAAAGTCTGCCAACGTGAGGTTTACAAATTCAAAAACACCACCTAATAAGCTCAACCCAAACAACATCAAAGTTTTCACAATAAAAAGAAAAGATGAAACAACTTTAATAAAAAGAACCTTTTTAGTTGATGTTTCTCTTACAATTCCCTGTTCTGTAAAAAGCTCACGAGGACCCAAGACTCTTTGGGTTCCTAAATCTGCTTAATTTCTGCACGCTATACGTGACGAGCAGTTTGACGATGAATGGTACATAGACAGTGGCTGCTCGCGTCACATGACAGGAAGAAGAGAAGAGCTGAGAGAATTTCGGTCTCTTGCAAATGGTGGAAGTGTCAAGTACGGTAATAATTCTTTTGGCACAATCAAAGGTTATGGTATGATCACTAATGGTGATTTCTCGATACGTAAAGTGGCATACGTTGAAGGTTTACAACACAACCTTATCAGCGTTTCTCAATTGGTGATTTCTCGATACGATGGATCAGAGATTATAGAAAAGAAGACGAACAACATACTGCTGAAATCGAAGTGAAAAGGAGAGATGTACCCTCTGAATCTCAATCCCATACGAGGGAAACCAGCAGTCTGCTTACTAACGAAGGCTTATTTAAGCGAAAGCTGGCTCTGGCATCGAACCCTCCCATCTCAATTTCAAATACATCAACAAACTGGTGCTTGGGGATCATATTCGAGGTCTTCCTGTTCTGAAGTTCGATAAAGAACATCTATGCGCTGCATGCGAAATGGGAAAGCAAAGTCGACAGATTCATCCTTCTCGAATCAACACAAAAATTATTGAACCACTTGAATTGCTTCATATTGATTTATGTGGTCCATCTTCAATCGAAAGTGTTGGCGGCAACAAGTATATACTTGTCATAGTGGATGACTTCTCTCGGTTTACTTGGGTATTCTTTTTAAAGCAGAAATCAGAGGCCACTCCCAAACTCAAACTCTTTATCAAGCAGGTAGAAGTTCAACTACGAAAGGTAGTTCGCAACATAAGAAGCGACAATGGGTTGGAGTTTAAGAACAAAGACTTTGAAGATTTTCTCGTAGAGAAGGGAACCACTCACAACTTCTCGGCTCCGTATACTCCACAACAGAACATAATCGTTGAAAGGCAAAACCGATCTCTATGTGAAGCAGCCCGAACCATGCTGAACTTCGCCTCTCTACCTCTCTACTTCTGGGCTGATGCCATTGCAGCTGCGTGTTTTACACAGAACAGATCTTATCTCAACAAACGCTTTTCCATCACTCCCTATGAGATCTTGAACAACCGAAAGCCGAATGTAAAGTTTTTCCATGTGTTATGTTCAAGATGCTTCATCTTTAATTCAAAGGAGCACCGAAACAAGTTTGATGTGAAAGCAGATGAAGGAATCTTTTGATTGGTTTTGAGCATTCTAACACTTCCTAAGTGTACATGCAACCCTAATAACCTTGGATCTATGTTTGTCTAATAATCATGCAAAGTTGAATTCCAAGGTTATATTCCTATCTAGCATACATGGGGAACATTTTTAACTTGAATGAAAGATAGAATAACTTACCTTGTTGTTGATTATGATCCTTGAAACCTTGTGAGCCTAGCACCCCAAGTGTGATGCCTCAAATGCTTCACACAACACCAAATGCAAAGGAGTAAACTTTGAGAGAATCTTACACTTGCAAAATCGGCTCTAGCCCTCTTGTTTCTTATGTGTAGCCGATTTTGGTGGAGAATGGGTTTCTTATATAGTGTTGACACATCTAGGGTTACACCATGTAAACCCTAATGTGTCATGACTCTTCATTTCCATGACCCATGGGTTTGTAACTCCCATGGAGCATCCTATGGGTGGAACCCAACTTGATAATCCATGGAGCCTCTTAGCCCACTATATAAGATATGGAAGATTTACATAATCTACCCATATATTTAATTAGTTATCTTTTGATCACTTAATTAATTCTAAATTAATTCTTGATCAAACTAATTAAATAATATTATTAATATATTAGAACTTATAATATATTAATAAACCATAAGTGTTATTTCTCTCATTTTAGTTTATCCAATTGCATGGTGCCATGCAACCCAAATGGACCATGCCGGGTCGGGTCAAGTACATACCAGAAATAGTTATGGACTTAGACACCTTATCCAACAGTCTCCTACTTGGATAAGTCTAATAACTATAACAGCAATACTTCAGGAACCGATCGGCAATCGTAGCTCTTTCAAGGTCTCTCGAAACTGAGAAGATGATGATACACCATTTAAGATAAGTGATCATATAATCCTCTGTTCTAGATATCAGCCGGACAAATACATGGAACAATGTCTTACTTATTGTCCAGCAGTTTGTTTCCCGATTTCCGATTTGTTTGACAAAGAACTTAATTGAACACATCAACTTAGTTCTGAACGGGCCCGGTACATAGGTCAAAACAAAATCATCAAGGGGCCCAGATATCAGCTTCTAATCCAAGAAGGAACAGATAAACTTCGACTCATATGTTTGTTCTACCACTCATTGAATTATACACAAAAGCACGTTTTATAACATCGAGTTACCAATGCGTTAACGTACAATCAATGCATAACCAACTCATAAGTAACAAATCATATCTCTAGGTTTGAACACTTATATGATATTACCGTCTCACGATCACTCGGGATAAATTCCATGAAGTGATTCCAGTGAGCGTGGGTTGAGTCCAATGCTCAGAACTTATGAGCACTCATGAGTGTTGTAGCCATGTCCAACAACTTAGACCTCTGCAACCAATCATGACAGTCTTGATTCATACCTACTTCCGACATATGACCGACTGTGGAGGTTCGAATAATATGATATACCAAACATAATTATTCTGGAAGTCAAAACATGCAAAAGAAATATAGTAAACGATCGACAAGAGATAGCAACACTTTAATCATAAATAAAACACCTTTTATTCATCATCTAATGTCAATTACACTTTACAAATTTCAACGTTATCTAACTACTAAATCTAATATCATCCTTCATCCCTATGCTCCGAGCATGCTGGAGATGCTTAACCCGAGTCAGTCCCTTCGTGAGGGGATCTGCTGGATTCTCATCCGATGATACCCTCTTTGCCACGAGGAGTCCTTCTTCTATTCGATGTCTGATGAAATGGTATTTTCTGTCGATTTGTCTGGATCTCCCGTGATCCCTTGGTTCCTTGGATAAGGCAACTGCACTTTCACTATCACAGAAAATTTCCATTGGCTCTTTAATAGCTGGTACAACTCCAAGGTCTCCAATGAAGTTCTTCAGCCATATCGCCTCCTTTGCTGCCTCGCTAGCTGCTATATACTCTGATTCGCAAGTTGAATCAGCCACTGTCTCTTGCTTGGAACTCTTCCAAGAAATTGCTCCTCCATTTAAGGTAAAGACCCAGCCTGACTGAGAGCGGAAATTATCCCTATCAGTCTGAAAGCTAGCATCACTATACCCTACAACTCTCAAGTCTTCACTCCCACCGAGGGTAAGGTCCCAGTCCTTAGTCCTCCGTAGGTACTTGAGGATATTCTTTACCGCAGTCCAGTGTGCCTTGCCAGGGTTCCCCTGATACCTGCTAACCATGCTCAAAGAAAAGGGTACATCAGTTCGAGTACACGTCATAGCATACATGATCGATCCTACAGCCGAAGCATAAGGTATTCGACTCATTTCTGCTATCTCAGCCTCAGTACTAGGGCTTTGTGTCTTACTCAATTTGGCATTACTCTGGATGGGTAACTCTCCTTTCTTGGAGTCCTGCATGCCGAATCTCTTCAACACCTTATCCAAGTAAGTACTCTGACTAAGTCCAATTAGTCTTTTACTCCGGTCTCTCAAGATCCTTATCCCTAGAATATAGGCAGCTTCTCTTAGGTCCTTCATAGAGAAACACTTCCCAAGCCAGGACTTAACTTCCTGCAGAGTTGGGATGTCATTTCCTATGAGTAGTATGTCATCCACATACAATACCAAAAAGCTAACTATACTCCCACTAGCCTTGACATATACACAAGATTCTTCTTCACTCCTAGAAAAGCCAAATTCCTTGACTTTCTCATCAAAGCAAAGATTCCATCTGCGAGGTGCTTGCTTTAACCCATAAATGGATTTCTCAAGCTTAGACACTCTATTAGGGTACTCTGTGTTGACAAAACCCTCTGGCTGACTCATGTAAACATCCTCAGCCAACTTTCCATTAAGGAAAGCGGTTTTGACATCCATTTGCCATATTTCATAGTCATGAAATGCGGCTATGGCTAACAGAACCCTAATAGACTTAATCTTGGCCACTGGAGAAAAGGTCTCATCATAATCAACTCCCGGAGTTTGTGAGAAACCCTTTGCAACCAGTCGTGCCTTATAAGTGTGTACATTACCATCCATGTCGGTCTTCTTCTTGAAGATCCATTTGCACCCTACAGTCTTACGACCTGGTACATTCTCAACCAAGTTCCAAACTTGATTGTCATACATGGACTGTATCTCGCTGTCCATTGCCTCTTTCCACTTGGCTGACTCAGGGCCTGCCATGGCTTCCGCGTAACTGTTAGGTTCATCCAGACCTATCAGTGTCTCATCACTGATAAGTGTATCACCTTCCGCAGTAATATGGAATCCATAGTAATGCTCAGATGCATTCCTAACCCTTGTGGAACGCCTCAGAGGTACAGACTTGTCAATTGGCTTAACAGAAGTTTCCTCCTCAAGTTGAGTGCTAGGGTTTGAAGTTCCTTCACCACTTGACTCTTGAATTTCTTCAAGGTCAACTTGCCTCCCACTGTCTCCTTGGCTTATGAACTCTCTCTCTCGAAAGAAAGCCCTCCTAGCTACAAAGACCACATTCTCACTAGGTCTGTAGAAGAGGTAACCAAAGGATTTCTGTGGGTAGCCGATGAAAATACACCTCTCACTTCGAGGTTCGAGCTTATCATGAGTCTCGCGTCTCACGAAAGCCTTGCAACCCCAAATCTTAATGTGGTCTGGTTTGGGTACTTTACCAGTCCACATCTCATGAGGAGTTTTGGCAACTTTCTTTGTGGGAACTAGATTAAGGATATGGGCGGCAGTCTCTAAGGCATACCCCCAAAATGAGATTGGTAGCGAAGCTCGACTCATCATGGACGAACCATATCCAACAAGGTTCGATTACGCCTCTCAGCTACACCATTCAACTGCGGTGTCCTGGGAGGTGTCAATTGTGAGACAATCCCACATTCCCTAAGATAGTCGAGGAACTCTGAACTAAGATACTCACCACCTTGATCGGATCGAAGCATCTTAATGTTCCTGCCCAATTGATTCTCGACTTCCTGTTTAAACTCTTTAAACCTCTCAAAAGTCTCTGACTTATGCTTGATTAAGTAGACATATCCATATCTACTGTAATCATCAGTAAAAGTCAAATAATAACGATTAGCATCCCTTGTGGCATGTTTGAAGGGCCCACACACATCCGTGTGTATAAGATCCAACAAACCTTCACCCCTCTTACAAGAACCTGTGAAGGGTGACTTTGTCATTTTTCCAATTAAGCATGATTCGCAACTATCATCTGACTTTAGGTCAAATGAATCCAATACTCCATCCTTTTGGAGTTGGCCTATGCGTTTCTTGCTTATATGTCCAAGACGACAATGCCATAATGATGCTTTATCCAAGTTATTATCATTAACAGAATCAATACAAAATACATTATTTCCTTAGTTATCAACCACAGATACAGTTTCATACACACCATCACAAGGTAATGCTTTAAAATAAAGAACATTATTAAAGAAAGCATTAATCGAACCAACTTCATTATCAAATGAAAAGGTGAAACCTTGTTTATACAATGCATGAAAGGAAATAATATTTCTTGCCATTTCTGGCGAATAACAACATTTATTCAAGTCTAAACTAAGCCCACTACTTAGCGATAAAGTATAAACTCCAATCTTGGTGACAGGTAAAGCTTTCCTATTCCCCATGATTAAGTTTATTCTTCCATGCTCCACATTCTCACTTCTTCTTAGTCCCTGCAAATCAGAACAGATATGAATACCACAACCGGTATCAAGGACCCAAGAGTTAGAATGGGATGAGTTATTAGATAAGATAGTGTAAATACCTGCATGGTTGGGTTTAACTTTCCCATCCTTCACATCTTGTTGGTACTTTGGGCAGTTCCGCTTCCAATGTGACTTTTCATGGCAATAGAAGCATTCAGCCTCTTTAGGGTCAGAAGAAGGAGTGACAAAACCTTTCTTGGTTCCACTTGAAGAAGAGCCATCAAGGGTCCTAGCCTTGGTACCCTTCGAAGAGCTCTTTCTCTTCTTCCCTCTACCTTTCCCGATTGCCAAAACCGGGGCGGAGTTTGGAGTAGGAGTGTTAACAACCGACTTACCCTTAAGACCTGTTTCTGCGGTCTTGAGGAGTCCCTGAAGTTTGCTGAGTGTGACCTCTTCCTTATTCATGTGATATGTCATGCGGAATTGATCATAGCACGATGGTAAGGAGTGCAAAATGATATCTATTGCAAGCTCCTCAGGGAAGTTCACATTAAGCTTCAGCAACCGATCCACATACCTTTGCATTTTCTGCATGTGGCTCGTGACGGATTCCCCGTTCTTCATCATGGTTGTTATGATAGAGCATATGATTTCATACCTCTCTTGTCGTGCACTTTGATGGTATCTTTCCATCAGATCTTGGTGCATTTCAAAAGGGTAGAAGTCCTCATAGGACTTTTGGAGTTCCGCTGTCATGGTGGCCAACATGATGCATGCCACTTTTGTAGCATCCCTTTCATGTGCCCGGAAGTCAGCGATCTCCTGGGGAGTTGCAGTGGTCTCATCAATCTCCTTAAGCTCCTTGTCAAGGACATATTCTTTGTCCTCGTAGCGGGTAATCATCCTGATGTTTCTGATCCATTCATTGAAGTTGGATCCATCAAAAGTGACTTTACCACACAAGTTCATAAGGGTAAAGGAGCCATTAGGATTAGAGCCAGAAGCAGCATTGTTTGAAGACATCTGAAAGAAGAGAACAAGATTAGTTTAGATATTAAGAGAGTCCTTAATAAAACACCCAAATGTAATATTAAGGCTAGGATCCAATCACAATATATTATAACTTAGAAGAGGTATGCCGTAATCCAAGCTATAACATATTTGAAAGGTAGGTGAATGACGATTCACCAATTTCCACCATGAAAAACGAAATATAAATATTAGGTTTTTAATTGGTTCTTAGAAATTCCTAGATTCTTTTGAGATTCAATGAACTTTTCAAAGGCATGTTTCAATCTCGAGTGAGCCCTCCAAGTTTTGTGACTGGGATACCGAGGATCACAAAACGAGGTGTGAAGTAACCATGCAAATCACTTGGTACCCTCAAGGTTTATCACTCAATCGATGTGCCGGTAAACCACACACGCTCCACCGATGCTATGGTAAACCTTAAGTCACCCTTTACCTACCTTGTTAAGTCCAAGTTAGTGTGCCGGTTAACCACACACGCTCCACCAACGACTTAAACAAAGTGTAAAGTGTAATTTCATGGATTAGCACCTTATTCACATTTTCCTAAAGTAACTAAGATTGGGAATTTAATAAAAGCATTTAGTTACTTTATAATATTCATCATACTTTTAATGAGAATTTATAAGTCCTTGTCTTACCCGTTCGGCTAACGACCCTCCACCGATCAAGGAAGCGGTGGGTGAGAGTGGACACCCATTAAGTTGCCATTTTATAGGCAACAACCTTATACCCCCCTTATAGACTGGCTTCGTGAATGAGGCGTACTAGCGGTAAGACGACTTGTTGTTATACATATATATATTAGTAACTTATAATATTATCAAGTATAAGGGTTGAATTTTAACTTTTAAAATTCTAAGGGTTGGAACTAAAGTTTTAATCAAGACTTTACATGTTCCAAAACTTGAGGGCAAGTTTTGTAAACTTCCAAAACTTTTCATTTCTTATAACTTATGAATTAATTGAGTAATAAAAATGAAGACTCTTCATTTTTATAACTCTTGTGTTCTTTTAATGGCTTTAATAAAAGTGAGACTTTTGGTTTTCCATAACTTGAGGACAAGTTATGGACTCCATTAAAACACATTATGATCATGAATTAAACTACCATGAAGGTTACAAACAATTCCTATGATCATCTAATCTTCATAAGTTCAAGAACATGAATATGAACACTTTCAAGAATCAAAAAATTACACTTAAAAAAACTTGTAATTTTAATAATTGCCATTGTAAATGGATTAGAATAAACATTACACCATCTAAAACAAGCTTTAAAACATCAAAACAGTTTAGGGTAACGTTTCTAGTCTATTTCCAGCAACAAATGTGCAAACTTTCATACGAGCAGAAAACAGAAAAACGATTTTTTTTCAAGCTGTTTGCACACAAAAAACAACAAACAAACCTAGGCTCTGATACCACTGATGGGTTTTGAGCATTCTAACACTTCCTAAGTGTACATGCAACCCTAATAACCTTGGATCTATGTTTGTCTAATAATCATGCAAAGTTGAATTCCAAGGTTATATTCCTATCTAGCATACATGGGGAACATTTTTAACTTGAATGAAAGATAGAATAACTTACCTTGTTGTTGATTATGATCCTTGAAACCTTGTGAGCCTAGCACCCCAAGTGTGATGCCTCAAATGCTTCACACAACACCAAATGCAAAGGAGTAAACTTTGAGAGAATCTTACACTTGCAAAATCGGCTCTAGCCCTCTTGTTTCTTATGTGTAGCCGATTTTGGTGGAGAATGGGTTTCTTATATAGTGTTGACACATCTAGGGTTACACCATGTAAACCCTAATGTGTCATGACTCTTCATTTCCATGACCCATGGGTTTGTAACTCCCATGGAGCATCCTATGGGTGGAACCCAACTTGATAATCCATGGAGCCTCTTAGCCCACTATATAAGATATGGAAGATTTACATAATCTACCCATATATTTAATTAGTTATCTTTTGATCACTTAATTAATTCTAAATTAATTCTTGATCAAACTAATTAAATAATATTATTAATATATTAGAACTTATAATATATTAATAAACCATAAGTGTTATTTCTCTCATTTTAGTTTATCCAATTGCATGGTGCCATGCAACCCAAATGGACCATGCCGGGTCGGGTCAAGTACATACCAGAAATAGTTATGGACTTAGACACCTTATCCAACATCTTTCTGGGTTATTCCTTAACCTCCAAAGCATATGGGGTTCTCAACAAGCGTTCAAAGAAAATTGAGGAGACCTATTATGTTACCTTCGACGATAACTACGTCAAGAAACTCAAGACTACCGAAGGATCTGTGGGGGAAATATTTCCAATCTCTGGACAAGTTACGATACCCATTTCAAACCTCTTTGAGCAATACATGCTGCTGTTTGATGAGCCCAAAAAGGCTATTCTCTCTGAATCTGAAGCAACAGACAACAAGGTAGATAACTTGAAGAAGATAATCGATGAAGCTGCAAAGAATATGGCAGAAGAACAACCGGTAACAACTGACAAGCCTGCCACAAGTGAACCTCCAAAAGATAGTTCTCATGTTCAGGGGGAGGGTTCGTCTGTTCTAGCCAATCAAGATTCAACATTCCAGGGGGAGAGCTCTTCATCATTCATTCCAACCGAAAGTCAAGTCCAGGGGGAGAATTCTGAGCCTGCAACTGAGGAAGTATCATCATTCGAGGGGGAGAATTCTAATCCTGCAACAGAGGAAGTATCATCATTCGAGGGGGAGAATGCGAACATAAACGATTATGATACTTAGTCGGAGTTTGAAGAAGAAGTGAACGCTGGACTGGATCCCTCATATGATCCCAATTACCCTCCACTCATCAAATGGACCAAAGATCATCCACAATCACAAATTATTGGTGATTCGACAGAAACGTTCTCACACGATCACAACTGAAAGCGAAACGAACTGCACTTTTCTATAAAGTAGAATTTTGCATGTTTAATTCATTCGTCTCTAAAGTCGAACCGAAGTCAATCAAGACTGCACTCGATCATTCTGATTGGGTACAGGCAATGCAGGACGAACTCAATGAGTTTGAGCGAAATAAAGTGTGGAGACTGATTCCAACACCAAAGGATGCTTCCGTGGTTGGATTAAAGTGGGTGTTCAGGAATAAGATGGATAAGGAAGGGAATGTGATATGCAACAAGGCGAGGTTGGTTGTGAAAGGTTACTATCAAGAAGAGGGCATAGACTACGAAGAGACCTTCGCTCCAGTATCAAGGCTAGAATCGGTTCGTATTTTTCTCGCCTATGTTGCACACAAGAACTTTGAAGTATTCCAAATGGATGTGAAGTGTGCCTTCTTAAACGGAGAACTGGAAGAGACGGTATATGTTGAGCAGCCACCGGGTTTTGTGAACGAAAAGTATCCAGATTACTGCTACATTCTAGACAAGGCAGTCTATGGTCTCAAACAAGCACCAAGGGCATGGTATGAAACTCTAACTAGATTTTTGAAAATGTCTAAGTTTAAGCAAGGTTCGGTTGACCCAACCTTCTTTCATAAGAAAGAAGGTGACCACCTTATGTTCGTTCAAATTTACGTTGATGATATCATCTTCGGTTCCACAAATCCTAGCTTAACAGCTGAATTTAGGAAGTTGATGGAGACTAAATTTGAAATGAGTTCAATGGGTCCTATTAACTTTTTCCTTGGCTTAAATATAGGACAGGGACCCGAAGGCATTTTCATTAATCAAGAAGCTTACACGAAGACATTGCTTGCCAAGTTTGGAATGATGGGAGATTCGAAAGTAAAGGTTCCTATGGCGTTTGGCACAAAGCTGACACCTTCTCTGGACAAACCGGCAACTGACATGACTCTTTATGACAGATGATAGGGTCACTCATGTATCTAACAACAAGTCGACCAGATATAATGTTCTCTGTGTGTTATTGTGCTAGGTTTCAAGCTAATCCACGTGAACCTCATCTGCTAGCTGTGAAGAACATCTTTTGGTATCTAAAGTGAACCGCTTCTCTCGGGTTGTGGTACCCAGCCAAATCAGGGTTCTTTGTCCAAGCATTCTCAGATGCTGATCTTGGGGGATGTGGACTAGACCGAAAGAGTACCACTGGAGGATGCCAATTTCTGGACGGAAAACTCGTAAGCTGGCAATCCAAGAAACAAACGTATGTATCTCTCTCCACTGCCGAAGCAGAATATATAGCCGCAACATCATGCACATCTCAGGTCATTTGGATACAAAGTCAACTTCGAGACTTCGGCCTGAACATGAAGAAAATCCCACTATATTGTGACTCAGAGAGTGCAATTAGGATTTGTCATAACCCAGTGCAACACTCAAAGACGAAACACATAGCACTGAGGTATCACTTTATCAAATATCATGTGGAAGATGGTAACGTATAAATTCATTTCGTAAGAACCACTGATCAATTGGCTGACATCTTCACTAAGGCCTTGCCTGAAGCAAGTTTTAATAAAATCCTTCAAGGCTTAGGAATGATGGAAGCTGAATCTGTGCCGAAATCGCTTTTGCCTCAATAAAAGTTGGAAGCGAAATAGAGCGAATGCTCGGTCCATTTCGGGTTCGGTTCTTCTGGGAACCGAAATGCACCGAACGCTCGGTCCATTTCGGGTTCGGTTTCACCGGGCTTGGTTCGCCTCTCCATTCTAACTGATGGTTTCGGTTGTATAGTATATATATTTTTTCCTTGCAACTTATTTTACGTATTTCCTTTATATTTCATAAAATCCAAAAATATTTTTCTTTCTAGTTTTAATTCATTTTCAGAAAATTTCATAAAATCTGAAATTATTTTTCTTTCTGTTTTTAATTATTTTTCAGAAAATTTTATAAAATCCAAAAATATTTTTTTTCTTTTCTGTATAATTTGTGTATAAGGATTATTCTCACTGATGCAGTTGGGGCAAGTATAATTCTCTTTCTATGTACTAGCTAAGTGTCCCTAGAAGCATGCTGTTGTATGTTGACTCAAGCCTCGAACGATATTGAGTGAAGCCTTAATGACTTGATATATACAAATCTTGTCTTCCCAATCAAGCTGTTAAATTCACTCTAATCATGAGCTGCCTTACTCTTCTCAAATTGAGTTAAGAGTTTTTCTGCATAGTCAATCTTTTATGGCAGAGGTACATTCGGTTCTCTTAACCACCTTATTTTTCTCCATCACGGTTCGTTTCACAATAGTAACCCTTGAGATTCTCAGCATTAACCACTGAGGTTTATGGTTACACAATTTCTGTGTTGATGATCTTGGTTTCGTCCACCACGAACTAAGTGAAACCCAAAATCCCACACCTTCAATGAATTAACGGTGAACACTCCAATGTTCTAGCTATTACATGTCACCTTATGAAATCTCATTTTCCTTTTTGCGAGATCCTTATGAAAATGTTTTTCACCAAGACTTTTCTTCCCAAAGGATCCAGATTTTCATTTTTTTTTTGAGATTTCTAATTAACAAATTTTCAACAAGTCACTGAATATGTTCCAAACCTACTTGTTTAACAGGCCTCATCGGTCTCACAAGTACTTCGTTCTATTTCGGTCTTATATCAAGTCTCGAACTCAAGAGTTGAAGCGAAAGCCACCCTTAATAGCCTTATATATAAAAGATTCCTTTCAATGCTTCCCAACAAGTACTTGATCGTAATTCAACGGGATTCCAAACAAGCACTTTGAAGTCTCTCTTGACTTTGAAGGAAGAGATTCGTGCCCGGGATCAACTGCTTTATGTCTTAATTGACATCACAAATTCACACAAATAGTTTGCTTTATTTCCTTATCTTTTACACTCTTTTGCACGAAAATCCTGTACTTTCAAAAAGTCTTGTTCGGTTCCTAACGATGTAATGCAGATGTTTCCAAAATTAAAGAGATGTGTTGGTGTAACGCCTTTGGTTATTACGGTAATAAAGATTTAATTGAAGATTCAAACGGTAACTCAGCAGGAAGTTTAATCGCTTGGTAATTTGAATAATGGATAAGGTTGGAAGGCGCGAGAATTTGAATCGTTACCTTGTTATACATCATCACTGCTTTATCGGGGTTGCTAGTTGTCAAATCACGCCTTTTTAGGCGTCGTTCCCCAAAATTAAGGAATCATTGCTTGCGATTTTTCTCTCTCTACAAAATCGTATATAAGGGTTTGATTTCTGTGAGACTCTTCTTTACCACTCTCCAACCCTCTCAAGCAATAGACGGTGATCTAATTTTCACTGTTCATCTTCTTCTTCATCTCGCTTCAACAATGGCATAATCTTTTCTGTTCAAGAAACCACTACACGCTCCACTCTTCTTGCAGTCAAGCCCAATCAGAACCTGTTGATCGATCTCACACCGTTTCTCTACGATACCTACATGCATCAAGTGGTGGAATGTCTGAAATATTCCACACTCATTCGAGCTCTATCAACGGTGGAAGTCGTCCCCATGGCTTGTCTCTCTCAAATCTATTCCTCAGCTACTTACGACAAAGGGGCAGACAAAATTTACTTCGACATTCTCAATTAGAAAGCCTCGATATCCAAGAATCGATTTTGCTCGTTGTTAGGGATTCCTTATGAAGAATCCATGGTAAACCCTGATTCCATCACCACAGGTCAGCTTTTCTCGATGTTCTACAATATGGGGTACACTGAAACCCTAACTACTGTGACAAAGTTCAAAAAGTCATGTCTTCCTCCTCAATGGAATAGCCTCTTCACTCTTCTCTTCAAAGGGCTTTCTGAACGCAGTGCAGGATCTGATGGTGCTAGCAAGTCCTTCTTGACTCTGCTTTATGGGTTGTACCATGGTGTCAATCTTGACTATGGTTCAGTTTTATGGCTTCAACTTATTCAGAGTTTGTCATCTTCTTCACGCCACACAGAGATTTCATGTGCCCGATTCTGGACGATTATAACTCAATGGGTTATGGAACGTTATCATGTTCCTATCATGGCGGACTCCCTGCTCTCCTCTATTGCCACATTTCATACCACCAACATCATTGTCACCCATCCGTCGAAGTTTCTCTTTGTTGGCTCCATTCCTGAGATAATTTTTGCCAGTGTGTCTCCTTCGAGCAAGATCATTCAGGAGTACAAGAAGCTTCCCTCTTCTGGTCCAAGGGAACTCACTCCTGAAATGATAAAATCAATTGAGGAAGCAGATAAACCAGCTAAACGGGGCAAGAAGCCAGAAGCTAAAAAGGGGGATAAAGGAGGTCAAGTCTCAAAGGTTCAAACTCCTAAGAAGCGAAAGTCTGAGAAGGCAGCACCTTCCCAGCCCAAACAGAAGAAAACCAAGAAACCTGCTCGGAAGCTCATTCTTCAATCATCAACTGATTCTGACTCTGAATATGTGCGTCCAAGTCATCAAACAACTATTCCTAGCGAATCTGAGAGCGAAAGCTCTGAGGATGAAGGTTCGGTTCGTGGTGATACACCACCTCGTTCGCCTACGCCTGAGGTTCTTGCTCGCTCCAAAGCTCCTTCTCCTCCACCTGTTTCCATTCCTATCTCCTTACCTCCTTTTTTCCCTATCATCACATCACAGCCTTCCTCTACCATTCCTATTCCTACACCTATCTTCACAGACGCTACAACTACCACCACTTCTGGAGTTCGGACCAATGTATCTGATACGGGGGCTCGTTCTTCAGCACCCGAAACCCCTGTTACTACCAAACCACCATCACCTACCCAATCCACAGAAACCAATAATGTTCTTGGCGGCGAGGACTTGGAGTTTGATTCCACTTACTTCAGTCCTTATCGTGTCCAAAGCGATGATGATGAAGACGCTCCCCTCAAACAGCACCTAAAGGTTGTAACTGACAAGATTGACCAGTTATTGTCTTCGTCTTCTGCTGGTGCTTATTCAGAAGCAGCTCTGAAAGCTCTGTTCTCTTCAGTAGTCCAAGAACATGCTACCTCTATCTCTGAAACTGCAAAGGCCATTGACGCTTCTACCTCCCAATGTCAAAAGGATTCACTTGCTGTTGAAGCTTCCACAAAAGATTGCAAGGACGCGACCGCAAAAGTCGAAAAACTAATTTCTGAAGCTCAACTGTTTTTAGATTCCTTGCAGGCAGCTGCTCAGAAAAATGCTCAGACAGTGAATGCATCTGTTGACAATCTTACACATTCACTGGAAGCTGAGAAGAAACATCTGGAAGATGCTCGAAAAGCTATTGAAGCTGCTAACGAAGAGCTTCATACTAAAGTCGATGATCGCTTAACTCAGCTTGAGGCTGAGCTTGTAGTGGAAAACCGAATAATGGATGAGCTAGACAAGCGAACCTTCCAGCTCAATATTCAGAGTTTAAAGCTCCGATCTGCCACCAAAGAGCTTGACTATTTGAAGTCTGAACGCGAGGTTATTCGAAGCTCCGTGGGTGATGTTCATTCCATTTTGCTGCATCTTCTTGACGCCCATGACTCCATTTTAACCATCTCCATTCGGCGCCATTTAGCTAAGAAACTCAGACCTGCTTTGGATATCCTTAGTAGGATTGAGGGTGTTCCGGAGACTACTGTCGGTCCGAAACAAGGGGGAGAAAAGGTTACACAAGCTGGCAAGGGTCATTCTCAACCTCCTCCAGATCCAAAATCAACTGCTGAACCGAAGGATAATGTAGCTTCGGTCAGTAAGAGGGATAAGAAGAAGAAGAAGATTGGAGAAGACGACGATGATGATGATGATGATGATGATATTGATATTGATGACTTCATAAAAGAAACTCCTTCTATGCCTAGTCAGAAAACAAAATTGACTGATAAAGAACTTATGGAGAAAGTTCAGAAAGAAAAAGAAGTTTTCGAGAAGGAGTTGAAAGAAAAAGAACTCCTAGAGAAAAAGAAGTCCATGTTTCCAGAATGGACAATTGAATCGCTCCAGAGGGAAGTTATCGATGAACCGAGCACTTACTGGCTCGAACCTGTTATGTCGTTCGGTCTTGAGAACTCTAAGGATGCTCAATTTGATATGCCAATCACCCGAAAGGCATTTATATTCCATTGTTTTGAATCAACGTCTGTCGTTCCCTCACCAGACTCGAAGGTAGACCAGGACTTATTGGATTTTTATCTGGAGTTTGCACAGCCACAATACTTGACCTGGAGCACACAGAAGATCACAACGGTCAAGGTATTGAAGCCTTATTCGACTGGGAAATTTGTTAATGTTAAGTTTAAAGTGACCCGAGGCCTGGACAGCTCGGTCCATACCATTTCCCTGGCTGATCTACCGAACATGAACCCGCACGACTGGATACTCCTCAACAACATTTTGATGTCCAATCCTCAGGAGTATCAGCCGATCATTGATCATGTCAATAGAATGCTTGTCTGCTACATTCACGAAGTAGCAAAGATGGATCAAGAAATCGCATCTGCCATCCACAAGCCAACTACGATAAAACCAATTGGAAGGACTGGCAATGTGAATGCGATGGTTAAGGGAAAAATCGATCCAAAATTTCATACTGTGATGTTCATTAGGGCCGAAGGTCAAAAGTTCCTGTTTGCTCTTATTGACAAGCACCTGTTCTCAACTGCTTGCTTGGAGCACATTTTGGAGATCATTCACAGGTGTAACCAGAACAGTGAAGCCGACAAGAAGTTGTTCACCGATATGCTTCGTTGGTACATTCAGTTTCGGCAGACACTTCTTGCGATCATCCATCGGTTGTTCAAGGTTGTGAAGAAGGTCAAGGCCACTCAACCGAAGTAGCCTCTCGCCTCAATTAACGCAAAGGGGGAGATTGTTGGGTCTAGTAAGGTTGCGTCTTGGGCTCGGTACTTAGCCCAGTTTTGTTATCCGGTTTGGGCCTGTCCAACCGTGATGATTTTATTAGGGTTTAGTATTTAAGGTGCATGCATGCAGCCTTTATTGTTAGCGCTTTTGATTATTATTTCAAGTATTGGACTACAAACCCTAGCTCGCCTCTACAGTGGAACTTCTTTGTCGAGCTCTGCTGAGGCGTGACTACATTTGAATCATTAAGCATTATTTGATTCTACATCTTGCTTATTGTGTTTGTTTTTATTATTTTGTTTAACCTGTTGAAAGATCTAATCGATCTAAGAGTTTTTCAACTCATCAATAGCTAAATTTATTAAAGTTAGGTGTTTGTGTACTCTTTTTGTTAATAGTGATTAAAATTTGTACCAACTCTACATGAATAATGTTTTCAATATTGTGAAATTAAAGAAGATGGAGTTAGGACATAAATTATGGTTTATACTTTACTTTTGATGACTTTTACAGTTCTCGGTCTAGGACTGAAAACACCAAGTTTTCGGTGGTGTTTGGACCGAAATCACCTTGTGATTTCGGTGGGCTTTATAAGGCTTTTGGTTGGGTTTTGGGTTGCGCCTTTGTAACTAGGTATAGGTATATATATATATATATATATATATATATATATATATATATATATATATATATATATATATATATATATATATATATATATATATATATATATTATTGTTTCAGCCATGTAAGCTGCTAGACATTCTAAAGAGCTGAGATCGTGTTTTAGAGATGAAGAGAGAACCGAAAGCCATTAAGAATCTTATATACTAGACTATTCTTGAATATAGTGTGCATTGAAGATTCGATAACTGTATTCTTAATTCATAATAACTATTTTGCATTAATCACTTGATTGGGATTCTGCACCAATTATTGTGATTTCGATTGATACTCAAGAACGGGTTTTACAATCGGTATCAGAGCAAGGTTTGGTATCAAGGTTTGGTATCAAGGTTTGGTATCAATCGAATTGGCCTAAACATTAAACGTTTCTTGGAATTGTCTTGGTATTTTTGGTGTTTTTAAGTCGTTTTTGACAAAAAAAAAATTGTTGCTGCTGTTCTTCGTGCTCTTCACCTTAGTAGAGACTTTGATCGAAATTGGTTTTGTTAAGTTACTAATTACGTGTTTCCGATATTTTTGGAAGTTTTTCAAACAGATTTAGACGTTTTTGATGGCATGTTTAAGTTTTCGGCAAGGTTTCAGGAGATTTCGGCGGCTACTGGAGTTCTGGGTCAGTAACTAGGTCAAACTTCTAGTTTTCGGTCTAACTCAGTGTTCGTTCAACGATCTCGGTCAAAGCAGGGTCTTCGGTTAACGTTCTCAGTAATCATTTTCGGTTAAAGAGTTTTCGGTCAACAATCTTGACTTATGACTTTTCAATCAAACCTAGTAGTTTTCGGTTAAATAATATACTTTTCGGTTTACCATGGACTTAGGAAGCTCAGTTGCAGCGTTTTATTACTCTCAACACATAAATGAGCACTGTTGGAATTTTGTTGTCTCGCTCTGAGATAAATAAGAAGCTGCTCAATTCACTTCCCAGGAACTGGGATATTAATGTATCTGTGATTAAGAAGACAAAGGACCTGAGCAAACTTTCTCTTGCCGAAGTGATGGCTATTATCAAGGCATGTGACATGGATGAAAAGAAGAGAGAAATTAATCATGTAAAATCCTACTCAACTGCAAGCTTAGGAGCATCCACCAACAATGCATTTTCAGCTATTTCATCGCATCATGCTCCTCTATCCTTTGGCCTACCAGTGGTATCTCCTAACTCCTATGTGTCCAGTTCCACGACCAAATCCATATTGCAGTCTCCAACTATTGCCAAATGAGCTGAAGAAAACATGGCTCTGATGGCTGGATTCATGAATTGCTACAATGCTTTTGTTGCTGGTGAATTAGTTCATCCAGTTATGATTTGAGAACTCGATCATATTCACCCTAAGGATGTTAAAGAGATGGACATATCATGGCAAATTGCTATGGCAGTGTTCAAGGAAAAGAAGTTCACTCAACGAACTGGAAAGAATAACTGGGGAGTGAATGTGGATAAGAAAGTGGGTTTCAATAAGTGCAAGCTGCGGTGTTACAACGTTCACGAGGCAGGTCATTTTGCTCGTGAGTGCACCAAACCAAGAGTGGAGAATAATGTTGAGAGGGTTTTGGTTCCAACTGGAAACAACAGAGAAGTGCCTCAGAATAATGAGAAAGTGATGGTGGCACAGTAGTTTTCGTGGGAATATCAGATGCAGGCTCTAAATATTGCTGAAGATGGAAGAGCTAATCTTGCCCAAATTGAAGATGATGAGGATGCTGATCTGGCTAAGGAGAAGATGATGGAGTTGCAGTATGCTTTCATGGTCTCCACCACTCCTACCACCAAAGAGGTTAATGAAGTTTCATGCTCTAAATCTTGCATAGATAAGGTTAATAAATATCGTGAGCATAATGAGTTATTAGTTGGAGAGGTTTTCGAACTTAAAAATTAAATCTATGAGATTATGAAAGTAAACAAGCCTCTTAAAGAAAAACTAGATGCTCAAAATAAAGATTTAATTAGGATTAGGGAAGAATATAGCACCAAATGTGTCCATCATCGTTATGCTAAAGAGGAAATTGCTAAATTAACTGGCGAACATGATGCGTTGAAAGCTAAATTTCAAGATGCTGAATTTAACTTTAAGAAATTTGATGTATCAAGCGGGATAGTTGAATCTATGATAGAGAAACGATTAAAATGGAAATATAACCAGAAAAATGGCTTAGGGTATCATAATGTTCCACCTCCTTTTAATGATAATTATGTTTCTACCTCTGAGACCATAGAAATAGAAAGACCTACTCAATATGGCTAGCCCCTGTATCAAATTCAGTTAAGACTGAACAACCTGGCTCCACTAAAAGTGTTGAGGTGAACGATATTGACGTCTCTACCTCATGTGCAGATCAAGTATTAGTGGAAGATGAGGGCAAGGAGGACGTTAATAATGCTAGCTCTATTGAAAACCTTTCAAAGACTAACATTTATGTTGCTTCTATTTCAAATAATTGTGTGAACAAAGATATTAAAACTGTTGTTTTGGATTATTTTAAAAATTGTGGTGATGTTGCTTTTGATTCAAATTCGAATAGTCCTATTTTTTAAAAATTTAAATCATGTAAATTTGTGAAAGAGTCTGATAAATGTAAATGTGCGTGTGGAAATTCTTTGAAACAAGACTCTTCTGGACCAGGACCAAGCTCAAATAACACTTTCTAGAAAAGACGAACTTGTTTTAATTGTGGGACTCCAGGTCACATTGCTAGAAACTGTCCACATCATTCACATGGTCCCTTCTTTGAATTCGGATGGACGAATGTGCTAAGGGGGAGATCTTCCAAAAGAAATCCTTTAAGGTCATGTCCCCGTAATAACAATTGGAATGATTACAAGGCCAAGAATCAGGCCTTCAAGGACAAAACATAAGCTAACCCAAGAGATAGCTCAACTAAACCAAATCAGGTGAGGTCAAAGCCATCTCAAGTGTCGTCCTCTAGCTCACACTCACAATATAAGCCTAAATCGAAAGGCACTCCCAACCCAAAGGCAAGTGAAAAGGGTCCCATTCGGTCTAACAAGAAAGTACACAAACTAAATTACCAACAGGTACCTAAATTCCTTTCTTCTATATCATCAACCGGTCCAAAAAGGTATTTAGATTCTTTGACATCATCATTTGATAAACAAGATATGGTATGGGAAAGAGTATCCCAAGTTGATAGTAATGGTCAATCCATTTTCAAGATGGACTGGGTTCCCAAAACTAATTAATCCCGCAATATGTACAGGAACAACTATGGAGGAATATCATCAGACTTTGGTATGTTGATAGTGGTTGTTCCAGGCACATGATAAGAGACATATCACAACTGCACGAAATTCAAAACATTAATGGTGGTTATGTCTACTTTGCGGGAGGAGAAAAGGGAAAGATCACTCAAATGGGGACCGTTACAAATGGTGTGTTGAACTTTGAAAACGTCAACTCCGTTCCTGAATTGAAACATAGTTTGTTGAGTGTCTCTCAAATCTACGATAGAGATTTCTCAACTCATTTCACCAAGAAAAAGTGCTTATTTCTAAATCCTGGTATCATCATACCAAGAGAATGGATCTTGGTGAGATCAGAACGTCAAAACAATACCTACATCATCGACATGAATAACAACATCCCAGAGAATGTTACTTGCTTGTTCTCCAAGACTTCTGAGCAGAATGCTATACTCTGGAATCGTCGCCTAGGTCATGCAAATGTATAGAATTTAAATCGTCTTGCCAAAAATAATCTTGTTCGAGGGTTGCCTATTAAAGATTTTGTCACCTTTGAGAAGTGTGTGGCCTGTGCATAAGGAAAGCATCATCGAAAACCTCACAAGCCAAAGTTGGTCAACTCAATTGACACACTTCTTCAGTTACGTCATATGGATCTCTTTGGACCAGTCAATGTTCATAGTATCAACAAAAGCTCGTACCATCTGGTTATAATAGATGATTACGCACATTTTACCTGGGTATTCTTTCTGAAGAATAAGAGTGAGATAGTAGAGCTGAGCAAGAGGTTCATCGTCGTGATTGAAAATCAGACCAATGAGAAGGTGAACGGCATCCGGTGTAACAATGAGACAAAATTCAAGAATGCTAGTATGGATAATTTTTGTGATGAAAAAGGGATACATTGCCAATACAGTGCTACTCGCACACCTCAACAAAACGGTGTTGCTGAGAGAAGGAATAGAACCCTAATTGATGCTACTAGAACAATGCTATGTGATTCAAAATTACCAGTGTTATTCTGGGCTAAGGCAATCAATACAACATGTTACGTTCAGAACCGGATTCTAATCAATAAACATCAAATGAAGACTCCATATGAAATCCTCTACGGTCACAAACCAAATGTTGCTTATTTCCGCAGTTTTGGATTCCCATGCACTCTTCTTCATCTCGAAGCCACTCCAAAGTTCAATTTAAAGGCTGGTGACTACTACTTCGTCGGGTATGCTGGACGCACTGCTTATCGGGTATACAATAAAGCTACCAAGCAGATCGTGGAGTCCTTTGATGTCCGCTGGCTAGAAGAAAACGAAACAGATGTGCGAGTCGGCCCTGATTGGTTATTTGATTATCTTGAACTGTTTAAACCATTTTATGTGTTTTCTGATAATGTTTCAGGTTCTCATCCAAACTCGTGTGGATCAAGTAGGGATGATGAAAAAGAACTAATCATTGTCGAACCTATCAAGCCATTGATATTGTGGGATGAAAATACAAGCCTGAATAGTGGCGCTCCGGAACCCCAACCAGCAGTTGATGACTCACCTGCTGAATCTCCTGAAAAGGCTGACGATTCACCAGTTCTAGAAGAAAATGTCACTTCTACTGAAAATGTCTCAACAGTCTTTGTAGAAACTTTTGATTCTACTTATATGGATTTCTCTTTGCTGAGAGAATTCCTAATGAGTATGTGGCGAGTACTTCTTATGACTTCTGATCATCTGATAATAGTGATTTTGCCACAGGCAGGGTAGAGAGCATCACGAATCTTCTGGTCTCTTCACAAGCGGTGGATCATGCGATTTCTTCAAGGGTTCAGTGAGATCATCCCATTGAAAATGTTATAGGTTCCCTGGCTAATGGAGTCCAAATCAGAAACCAGAGCGGATATATTAACGAATGTCTATATTTGTGCTTCATATCCAAAATCGAGCCAAAGAATGTTGAGATGGCTCTTAATGAACCAAGTTGCGTGGATGTCATGCATGAAGAGATGAATCAAGGCCGACTGGACTGGAAGCAATTTGTATCTTCAACTTCTGTTGAGATGGCTCTTAATGAACCAGATAGACGTTCTTGATTACACAGAGGTATATCCTCCGGTGGCTCGACTGGAAGCAATTTGTATCTTCTTAGCACACGTCTCCTACATGGGTTTCAATGTATATCAAATGAATGTTAAAACTGCCTTCTTGTACGGAGATGTAAAGGAGGAAATCTACGTTGATCAACCTCCAGCTTTTGCCAACTCAAAATTTCCTAATCATGTGTACAAGATGGACAAGGCACTTTATGGTCTTCATCAAGCCCCTCGAGCTTGGTATGCCACTTTGACAGAGCATCTTTTAACTAATGGGTACATAAGAGGCACGATCGATCAGACGTTCATCAAAAGAGTGAAGGCGGACCTTATTTTTGTTCAAATCTACGTGGATGATATTGTTTTTGGGTCAACAAATGATGAATTATGCAAAGATTTTGAAAAGGTCATGAAGATGAGGTTTGAGATGAGTTCTTTATATGAAATGACGATGTTTTTAGGATTGCAAGTGCGTCAAGATTCTTCGGGCATTCTACTGCATCAAGGCAAATATGTTGATGACATGTTGGAGAAATCTGGATTCAAGGATGCTAAAATTGCTTTAACTCCCATGGCTGAACGACCACTGTTGACATCAGATCCGGATGGAGAATCAGTTGATCAAACTCTATATCGATCCATGATTGGTTCTCTGATGTATCTAACTGCTATCAGACTAGATATACTCTTTGCAGTATGTCAATGTGCGCGCCATCAGGCTAATCCTAAACTTTCTCATTTAATTGTTGTCAAACGAATTTTTAGGTACCTTAAAGGGAGACCTAAATTGGGTCTCTGGTATCCCAAAAATTGTGAATTTGATCTTTATGTTTTTACCGACAACAACTATGCAGGTTGTGACATTGATAGGAAATCTACAAGTGCTGGTTGTCAATTCTTGGGAGACAGAGTGATCTCATGGCAATGCAAGAAACAACAACCTGTGTCCACTTCAACAGCTGAGGCTGAATACGTTATTGCATTTGCTTGCTGTTCTCAGGTCATCTGGATGCAATATCAACTGCAAGATTATGGTTTGAATTTTCTTGACACTCCTATCTTATGTGACAATGATGCTGCTATACAAATTGTTAAAAATCCAGTTCAACATTCTAAAACCAAGCACATAGATATTAAAGTCCATTTTATACGAGACTATTTTGTAACACCCCGTTTATTAAATAAAAAAATAAATTACTTAACGAATGAATCGTAGCCCTAAAATTAAAAATTATATAGCAAGGTGTTGGTTTTGGGAAACCAAATGCCATAAGTTGGATTATTCGGGGGTCAAAGTATAACTTCGTGATTTATTTTGTAAATATTTTAGAAGACAGGGGGATATTATGTAAGTATTAGACCTAATATGAAAGGATTTATGAAAACAGGGGCTAAAGAGTTAATTATGGACCTCATTTGAAAATAATTGTAGAGGGAGGGGCTACTTAGTAAAACATGGGACTTAATTTGTAAGGGATTTCTATGGATGGGGTTGAAAGGGTAAATTAAGGACTCATTTTGAAAGAAAAGAGGGAAGGAGGGGCCGATTCTGTTATTATGGAAATATGTTTGGAGAGGCACCGGGTATTTAACTCCCGTCTACTCCTCTGTAACCCTAACCCTAAGTGTCATCGTTCAGCCGCCACCCTCTCCATCTTCAACCTCTGGCCGCCATCTCCCTACTGTGCTTGACCCACGGGTGCCTCCGTAGCCGGCGAAGACATGGACGACGTAGTGGCTGTCGGGAGGAGCCGCCAAGATCAAGGAGATGCTGCCGAACCCTAGCCGCCACCATCGGTTGAAGACTGCCACCTTGTTCAGCTGTCGCATCCACTGCCGGCGAAGAGCAAGGACCGACGGAATGGGTGTTGAGGCCGTTTGGAGAAGCATGAAGAGACGGAGCACCGTTGTTGTCGTTGCAAAACATTTTCCCCCTCTAGTTGATTGTTGCAACACCGCCTTTAGCCACCGTTGCGGCCGTTAATGTAACATCCATAAATTTTACGCCAAATTTAAACTTTTTCAATCATAAATAAAACCCAATGGTATTGTTTACAGAAAATGTTTTCAAATCATTATTCAATCAGAGTGTCCCAAAAGCCAGATCATATGGATGAGGAGCGGTACGGTCACGCCTTCGCCTTGCCATGATCTCCTGAAGTACCTGAAACAATAACTGAAAACTGTAAGCCCGAGGGCTTAGCGAGCTACCCCCAAAATACCAATACCACACTGATAATACCATATCCGTAATAATCAATCAATCAACATGCATACTGGGCCATCGGCCTGACTGGACCGCCCTATAGGGCCCACAGTCTAACTGAATCTATACCGAGCCTTCGGCATGACTGGACCACCACATGGGCCTACAGTCTCGCCGGACCGCTCATAGGGTATGTTGGCCTTCAACACAAAGCAGGACCGCCTCAACCCAACCAACAAGCAAATAATCATGTGCGCATAACTAACATATACTGACATATACAAACATGAAATATATCTATCTTACTGATCATCAATCATAGCAATCTCTCATAACTAGAGCACCGACCTAGCCGGCTACTAACATACCAATCCCTAAGGATCATAAAAGCATAACATACTGTCTATCCTGATTCCAATCTATCAGATCATAACCGCATATATCATATCATAACCATAACAACTAAAGGGTCGGCCTTGGTGCCTTAGACCCTTTTGATATAGTGAGGATAACTCACCTTGCGGATGTCGACTCGGTAGATAAACTCCAACTCTCGGATCACTTGCCAAAGACTCCACCACCTATTACCATAATACGAATATACCCATAAGTCCTCAACCTTACAAGGTACTCCATAAACCAACTAGTTAACCATCGGTCAAAGTCAAAGTCCTCAGTCAAGGTCAATAGTCCATGTTGACCCTAACTCACCGAGTACCCTCGACTACTCGCCGAGTTCCTTGAAGTACTTGCCCACTCGCCGAGTCACCGGGGTGACTCGTCGAGTTCCTTCGGTTTACGATCGAAACTCCACGGCCACTCGTCGAGTTTCCTTCATGCAACTCGACGGATACCCACGCATACATAACTTGGGGAAATCTCATCCGACTCGCCGAGTTGTTCATACAACTCGTCGAGTCTATGGCAATCTCCAACGGACTCGCCGAGTTGTTCTTCCAACTCGTCGAGTTCATGCCTATCTTCATATGACTCGCCGAGTCGACCATGCGACTTGCCGTGTCCCTTCAGTCCTTTTTGCCATACAGACTTATTTAAGCCATGCAGCGACTCCAAACTACAGATCCAAGCTTCTAAGGCATGCTTTTCACGTAAAGTTGCAAACTTTACGTGCATGCACAACTATAAATGATCCAAATGTCCAATCCAAGCCTGTAATGGGTTTTCCTACCCAAGGAAGGCTTCATTCATGCCCAAACCAGAAACTCTATGACTCTAGGACTTAAGAAGGCTCCAGATCTGAAGTTACAACTTCAGATCTAGCCCATAGTCCACCTTATCAACTCAAAGATCCATAAAAGCCCCAAACTCAACCAAAAAGAGATCTAGAAGGGAAAAGAAGTAAAGGTGGCGACTTGATACCTCTGGAAGATGCTAACTGAGGTAGATTCTGATTCCCACACTTTCCTTGTTCCAATTCCCTTGCCTTCCAAGTTCCTTATCTCCAAAGATCTTCCTCCCAAGCTTAATACACACACAATAGAGCACCACACGAATTAGGGTTTCTTAAGAGCTCTCTAGAACTGTAAAGAGGCCAAAGGAGGCTTAAGCCTCCTTAAAAATGGGTGCAAAACCCCGGGATTTAGGGTTTCATCTGCCAGCTCCTACTCGTCGAGTCCCTTAATGGACTCGGCGAGTAGGCCACTAAACACGCGATCCCACCCCGCTGCTACTCGACGAGTAGGGAAACCAACTCGTCGAGTAGGACTCAAAACCAAATAAATTCTTATTTAAATCAATACCTGAGAATCGGGGCGTTACAATTCTCCCCCACTTGAACTAGACTTCGCCCTCTAAGTCCTATGGAATAAACAATGACGGGTAGTGCTCGGGCATCTCCGCCTCCGGCTCCCATGTCCACTCGGATCCCCTCCGATGTTCCCACTGCACCTTTACCAAAGGTATTTCCTTGTTCCGTAAAATCTTCTTCTTCCTCTCCAAGATGGCCACAGGCCTCTCCACGCAATTCAGGCCCTCATCGACCTGAATATCATCCAGGGATACTACTGCCTCCTGGTCCATGATGCACTTTCGCAACTGCGAAACATGGAACGTGTTGTGGATCCGGCTAAGCTCCTCCGGAAGCTCTAGCCTATAAGCCACTTTGCCAACCCTGGCAATGATCCTGAACGGCCCATTATATCGGGGACCCAATTTTCCCCTCTTCCTAAAGCGGATCACACCCTTCCAGGGCGAGACATTCAGGAGTACCATATCACCGACCTGAAACTCTAGCTCGGATCGGCGCCGATCGGCGTAACTCTTCTGCCGACTCTGAGCGGTCTGCCGCCGCTGCCTAACCTGCTGAATCTTTTCGGTAGTCTGCAAGACTACCTCCGTCCGTCCCATCACCCTGTGTCCGACCCCACCCCAACAAACTGGGGTGCAACACCTCCGTCCATACAACAGCTCGAAAGGCGGGGCGCCAATACTGGAATGATAGCTGTTGTTGTAGGCGAACTCTTCAAGCGGTAGGTGAGAATCCCAGCTCCCACCGAAATCAATAACACACGCCCTCAACATATCCTCGAGGGTCTGAATGGTCCGCTCGCTCTGACCGTCGGTCTGCGGATGGAATGATGTACTAAAGTGCAGCCGCGTGCCCAGTTCCTTGGGGAACTTCTGCCAGAAATGGGATGTAAATCTAACATCCCGATCGGAGACAATGGAGACCGGAACCCCATAGCGAGAGACAATCTCGTTGACGTACATATCAGCCAATCTTTCGGCCGACGAACTCACCCGTATGGCTAAGAAATGAGCACTCTTTGTCAACCGATCCACGATGACCCGTATAGCATCGAACCCCTTTGCCGTCCTCGGTAATTTCGTAATGAAGTCCATCGTGATCTGTTCCCATTTCCACATGGGAATCTCCAGAGGCTGCAGCTTACCATGCGGCCTCTGATGCTCGGCCTTGACCATTCTACAGGTCAGGCACCTCTCAACATACCAAGTGATTTCTCGCTTCATACATGGCCACCAGTAGCTCAAACTCAAATCTCGGTACATCTTGGTGGCCCCCGGGATTATAGAAAAGTGAGACTTATGAGCCTCCTCCATCACTGTCTGCCGGACCCCTCCGGACATCGGAACCCAAACCCGACCGTGTCGGGTCAATAATCCGCGGCTATCCTGAACAAACCGGGTGCTCTCGCCCTTAATTCGCTCCAACTTCCAGTTCTCTGGTCTCATGCCCTCAACCTGAGCATCCCTAATCAAACTCACAAGCGGGGAATCCACCGCTATCCTCATACACCTTGCTGGGGTAGTAGCCCCAGCTGACTTACGGCTCAAAGCGTCCGCAACCACATTCGCTTTACCAGGATGGTAAAGGATCTCACTATCATAGTCCTTGACTACATCCAGCCACCTGCGCTGCCTCATATTCAGGTTCGGCTTATCCATGATGTGCCTCAAACTCTTGTGATCTGTGTATATAGTACATTGGACCCCGTACAGATAATGCCTCCAAATCTTGAGAGCGAAAACCACCACTCCCAACTCAAGATCGTGCGTAGGGTATCTCGTCTCATGCGGCATCAGCTGTCGCGATGCATAAGCTATCATCCTTCCCCTCTGCATGAGGACCGCCCCCAGACCTGTGATGGATGCATCACAAAATACTACGAAATCCTCGACTCCCTCGGGGAGCGTCAACACTGGCGCCTCACATAAACAACGTCGGAGGGTCTCAAACGCCCTCTGCTGCTCAGGGCCCCACCAAAAATCCACCCCCTTCCTCGTTAGACGAGTGAGGGGTACTACAACCTTGGAAAAATCTCGAATAAATCTCCGGTAGTACCCTGCTAATCCCAAGAAACTCCTGATGTCTGAGGGAGATTTCGGAATCTCCCACTGCATAACCGCCTCGACTTTGGCCGGGTCGACTAAAATCCCCTCCTGGTTAACGAGATGTCCGAGAAACTGGACCTCTCGTAACCAGAACTCACACTTCGAGAACTTGGCATACAGCCGTTCTCGTCGCAGAACCTCCAGCAGCTCCCGAAGGTATTCCTCGTGCTGCTCTCGGGTCTTGGAATACACCAAGATATCATCTATGAACACAATGACCGAGCGATCGAGCATCGGTCTGCAGACCCGATTCATCAAATCCATGAACACTGCCGACGCGTTGGTGAGCCCAAACGGCATCACCACAAACTCGTAATGACCATAACGAGTCTGAAACGCGGTCTTCTCCACGTCTTCCTCCCTCACCCTGACCTCGTGATACCCGGATCTCAAGTCGATATTGGAAAACCAAGATGCACCCTGCAGCTGATCGAAAAGATCATCTATCCTTGGGAGTGGATAACGGTTCTTCACCGTTAGCTTGTTCAACTCCCTGTAGTCGATGCACATCCTGTGCGAACCGTCCTTCTTCCTAACGAAGAGGATCGGTGCTCCCCATGGGGAACTACTCGGACGAATAAACTGCTTACCCAGCAGCTCCTGCAACTGAGATGACAACTCATGCATCTCTGGCGGTGTCAGTCGGTACGACGCCTTATCGATAGGGACCGCACCCGACACCAGATCAATCCTGAACTCCACTTGCCTCTCCGGAGGCACTCCAGGTAACTCTTCTGGAAACACGTCAGCAAACTCTCTAACCACCGGGACCTCTAAAACTGAAGTCTGATCCCTGACCCGCGTGTCCACCACACACGCTAAATAATCTGCACATCCGTGCTGAATATACTTCCGAGCTCTGGCGGCCGAACAAAACCCTGATCCTACTCTGGTGCCCTCACCATATACCACCAGTTCTCCCCCACTTGGGGTTCGAACTACTACTCGCTGTCCCTCACAGTCGATCATGGCGCCAAATCGGCTAAGCCAATCTATCCCTACGATCACACATACTTCCCCCTTGGGGATAGGAATCAAATATATCGGGAATGATACCCCAAAAATCTTCAGCTCGCATCCCCGGTAAACCGAAGAAGCAGAAATCTTGTGCTCGTCGGCGATCGAAACTCGCAACGGACACTCAAGCTCATCTACCGACATACTGAACTCTCTACTGAAAGTCTGAGATACAAACGACCGACTCGCCCCCGAGTCAAATAAAACCAATGCAGGCAAAGAGTTTACTAAAAACGTACCTAAACACAGGTACCAACGATAAGCACAACATAGATAAAATAACTGAGACAGAAAATAGATGCATACCAGCAACCACATCCGGTGCTGCCTTGGCCTCCTCGACCGTGAACTGGAAGGCGCGCCCATGAGCCTTCAGAGGCTCCACCTTAACTGGCCTCCCATCTCCCATCCTCAAAGTAGCCGGTACAGATCCCTGCACCGGCTTGGCAGCGAGCTGCGGGCAGTTGGTCTTCACGTGACCAACCTGATGACAATGATAACAAATCCTCATATCTGCTGGAGGGGCGGACTGGCGACAGTCCTTGTCATAGTGCCCCTCCTTGCCACATTTGTGGCAACCACCTCCTACTCGACATATCCCAGAATGACCCCTGCCACACTTTCCACAAGTGCGGCTCTGCTGACCCCCGGTCCGAGTATCAGCGGTCTTGGACCGCATAGGTGCCGGCTGAGACTGTGCCGGAACCTGACGCTGCTGCTTCAACTGCAGCTCTATCTCCAACTCGCGCCCCTCGCGGCTTCCTGAAGATCCAAAAGAGTCTCACAACGTTGCGTAGCAACAAACTGTCGAATATCAGTCTTGAGCATGCTCAGATAACGAGTCATCTGAGAATGCTCTGAAGCAAACTCCAGGCAGAACATAGCCCTCTCCGTGAACATACGAGTGATCTCCATCACTTACTCTCCATCCTGTCTCAAAGTCAAAAACTCATGAGCAAGCCGCTCCCGCTCAACGCGTGGAACGTAGCGGGTGTGGAACATATCCCTAAACTGCTCCCAAGTAACAGCAGCTCGCTGATCATCAGTGTACGACCCTGTCGTCAATCTCCACTAGTACTTTTCCCCAAGCCTCAGCAGGTTCAGGGCACACCTGACCTTCTGGTCAGCAGGACATGAACACGTGAAGAAACATCCCTCCACGTCATATAACCACCTCATAGCCTTGATCGCATCCTGTGTACCATCAAACGTCGGGGGCTTCGTGTTATCGAAGTCCCACTACTGGAAAGCCCTGCCGGCTCCTCCTCCAACCCCTGCCGCAGTTACAGCCGATGTGGTTGCAGCGGCAGCTGTCTCTGCTAGAGCTGCGTATCGCTCATCAAAGTACTCAACCATCGCGGTCTTAATCGACCCAAACATCTATGGAAGCTGCGCTCGGAATGCCGCAGTAATCTCGTCGTGCATAATCTCCCAGATCCTGGCATCCAACTCCTCTGTCCCTATCTGTACCACGGGCTCAGGTACTACCGGCACCTCCGACCCTCTGTCTCCCAACCCTGACCCTGATCCGAACCCCGATCCTGATCCGGACCCAGCAGCAAAACGTCTCGTCACCACCATGCTTGAAAGATATACTCAAGTCATCAGATAAATAACATAATATCAGGAGACCAAAACCCACAAACCCTAGGAGTTGTGACTTCCTTGCTATGCGTATGAGTCCTGTGCTTTCAGTAGTACGGGCCCATACTACCTTCCACACCTACCCATATTTGTCTCAAGTATCACCACAACACCCTAACACTATCATCAACATAATATGCGCTCAACCCTCACTCCTAGGGAAACATCGCCTATCTCGCAACTGATCTCACAGCTCCTCACAACCCACACATCCATGAACTTTCATCAACCCCTGTAGTGCTAGTGCATGCTAGTCGCACATAACACTGGACCCAATAGACTTTCGAATATCCAATCCTATCCGAAGACTGAATCAAACATTCTCAGGCTATAAGATCTTGATTACGCACAGCCGCGATGCCTACACTAACGACTACAGTAATGATGTCAATTCCATATACAAGAAACCCTAGGCTAGTAGGAATCATATAATCTGGCAAGTCTATCATGTGATTCCTGAAGATCCCTAGCCTAGCACTAGCATACTGTTCTAACATATCATAATATCAAATAACTGTATGGTATTTTGGGGTTTACTTACAGGCTCTGCCTGATCGTACCCTCTGCATCCTCCATCCTTTATTTTGAAAACCATTTGAAAATTTTATTTTCTGAAAATTCCCTTGATTTGAGACTGGATTCATACGAGTGTTCCTCTAATTCACTCAAACCAAGGCTCTGATACCAACTTGTAACATCCATAAATTTTACGCAAAATTTAAACTTTTTCAATCATAAATAAAACCCAATGGTATTGTTTACAGAAAATGTTTTCAAATCATTATTCAATCAGAGTGTTCCGAAAGCTAGATCATATGGATGATGAGCGGTACGGTCACGCCTTCGCCTTGCCATGATCTCCTGAAGTACCTGAAACAATAACTAAAAACTGTAAGCCCGAGGGCTTAGTGAGCTACCCCCAAAGTACCAATACCACACTGATAATACCATATCCGTAATAATCAATCAATCAACATGAATACTAGGCCATCAGCCTGACTGGACCGCCCTACAGGGCCTACAGTCTAACTGAATCTATACCGAGCCTTCGGCATGACTAGACCGCCACGTGGGCTTACAGTCTCCCCGGACCGCTCATAGGGTATGTTGGCCTTCAGTACAAAGCAGGACCGCCTCAACCCAACCAACAAGCAAATAATCATGTGCGCATAACTAACATATACTGACATATACAAACATCAAATATATCTATCTTATTGATCATCAATCATAGCAATCTCTCATCACTAGAGCACCCACATAGCAGGCCACTAACATACCAATCCCTAAGGATCATAAAAGCATAACATACTGTCTATCCTGATTCCAATCTATCATATCATAACCGCATATATCATATCATAACCATAACAACTAAAGGGTCGGCCTTGGTGCCTTAGACCCTTTTGATATAGTGAGGATAACTCACCTTGCGGATGTCGACTCGGTAGATAAACTCCAACTCTCGGATCACTTGCCAAAGACTCCACCACCTATTACCATAATACGAATATACCCATAAGTCCTCAACCTTACAAGGTACTCCATAAACCAACTAGTTAACCATCGGTCAAAGTCAAAGTCCTCAGTCAAGGTCAACAGTCCATGTTGACCCTAACTCGCCGAGTACCCTCGGCTACTCGCCGAGTTCCTTGAAGTACTTGCCCACTCGCCGAGTCACTGGGGTGACTCGTCGAGTTCCTTTGGTTTACGATCGAAACTCCACGGCCACTCGACGAGTTTCCTTCATGCAACTCGACGGATACCCACGCATACATAACTTGGGGAAATCTCATCCGACTCGCCGAGTTATTCATACAACTCGTCGAGTCTATGACAATCTCCAACGGACTCGCCGAGTTGTTCTTCCAACTCGTTGAGTTCATGCCTATATTCATATGACTCGCCTAGTCGACCATGCGACTCGCCGAGTCCCTTCAGTCCTTTTTGCCATACAGACTCATTTGAGTCATGCAGCGGCTCAAACTACAGATCCAAGCTTCTAAGGCATGCTTTTCACGTAAAGTTGCAAACTTTACGTGCATGCATAGATATAAAGGATCCAAATGTCCAATCCAAGCCCGTAATGGGGTTTCCTACCCAAGGAAGGCTTCATTCACGCCCAAACCAGAAACTTTATGACTCTTGGACTTAAGAAGGGTCCAGATCTGAACTTACAACTTCAGATCTAGCCCGTAGTCCACCTTATCAACTCAAAGATCCATAAAAGCCCCAAACTCAACCAAAAAGAGATCTAGAAGGGAAAAGAAGTAAAGGTGGCGACTTGATACCTCTGGAAGATGCTAACTGAGGTAGATTCTGATTCCCACACTTTCCTTGCTCCAATTCCCTTGCCTTCTAAGTTCCTTCTCTCCAAAGATCTTCCTCCCAAGCTTAATACACACACAATAGAGCACCACACGAATTAGGGTTTCTTAAGAGCTCTCTGGAACTGTAAAGAGGCCATAGGAGGCTTAAGCCTCCTTAAATAGGGTGCAAAACCCCGAGATTTAGGGTTTCATCTGCCAACTCCTACTCGTCGAGTCCGTTAATGGACTCGGCGAGTAGGCCACTAAACACGCGATCCCACCCCGCTGCTACTCGACGAGTAGGGAAACCAAATTGTCGAGTAGGACTCAAAACCAAAGAAATTCTTATTTAAATCAATACCTGAGAATCGGGGCGTTACAGTTAGGGCTGCCTTTGCCGTCACCGCGCACCACTAGGCGAGTAGTTGCGTCCAGATTTCCGAGAAAGGGTGCGTGGGTGTGTGTCTATTGCAGTGAAGTGGTGTTTTTGGGTATTGCTTAGCCGAATTTTTTCAAGAAAATCCACATCCACCATGGTGAGGTGGTGGATGCCACCATCTACCACCACCGGCCACCACAAGGGTGGTTGTGTGTGTATGTTTACATTAGTGTGTGTGTTTATTTTGGAGATTTGCATTGTAAAATTGTAAACGATAAAGGAATAATGAAAGAAACTCATAACCACCACCATGAGGTGGTGGCTGCGGCCTCCTGCCGCCACCAGTCGCTGTGTCGGGTGGCGGTATGCCTGTTGTGTTTGACTCGTTGGGATGCTTGGACTGAATTGGCCCAATGAAACCCTAATGGGCCTAATAATGCCCTGATTGACCAAAAAGCCCAAACATGTAACTAATTGGCCTAGTGAAACCCTAATGGGCCTAATGAACCCTAATGGATCTAAGGACTTAACTTTTGGGCCTATTGGGTTATGATTGGGTTGGAAACCCTAATTAGGGTTTAGAAAGCCCTACTTTTGGATATGTGCGCCTTGGACTTATTGGGACCCACATTTGGGCCATTGGAATGAAAATGTAAATTACACCCAATCACACCATATGATTTATTTAGAAGAGTGATGGACTTAATGGATCAAGTCCTTAATGGGTTAAGTGAGAAACACTTAACCCTAATTGTCATTTTATGTGAAACCCTAGTTTCACTTGGGCTTTATGTTGGGCCTTTCTATTGAGCTTTGGTGATTGGGCCAATAATGGGCCATTCAAGAACAATCATATGGACTAGAATAATTCTATGGGCTTTATGGTAAGGCCCATATGAGGGTTGGGCCCAATTTGGAAAATTGGGCCATAGATGGGCCATTATTTGGGCCTTGATGATTATGAGACATTGGGCATTTGAATGCCAATTGTTTGGACTGGATTAAATGGTTGGGCCTTAGGGGAAGACCATGTAGAGGTTTGGGCCCAATTTGGAAAATTGGGCCATATGTCGGGCTTTGACTCATAGTTGACTTTTGGGCCTTTGGACTGGGCCTTGGGCTTGAATCAAGCTAGGATAGGGGTAAAGCAGTGTTTTATCCCAAGCATGGACTTATGATTTTTGTGTTGGAACTCAATTATTATTTGGTTGTTATTTTGATGATTGATAGTTCGAGGACCTGTCATCCAGCAACTAGAGTTTTGTCTACGGGACTTCAGCAGTGTAAGGTGAGTTACCTTCCAGTAAAAGTGGGTCTAAGGCCATAATGCCGACCTACTAGTAGGAGTTGTTTATTAGATAATTGTCTTTGTCATAATTGTCTGGTTAGCCACTATGTGATATGTCTTATGTGTTAGCATGATATGATGTTATGTGATAGCGGTAGTAGGGGGAATAGTCCTCGGTTACCGGTCGATAGGGCCGAACGGGTAGTTTAGTACCCAACTATGCTAGACAGATTATGATATATGTGATATGGTATTATGTGGTAGTAGTAGGGGTGAAATAGTCCTCCGTAGTCGGTTGAGATAAACCGACGGGTAAGTCAAGCACCCCAGAATGGCTTGACCTGGGTAAGTCAAGCACCCTAGAATGGCTTGACATGGGTAGGTCAGGCACCGTAGAATTGCCTGGCAGTATGTTTATGTTATGTTATTATGTGGTAGTGGTAGGGGTGAAATAGTCCCCAGTATTCGGTTGAGATAGACCGATGGGTAAGTCAAGCACCCCAGAATGGCTTGACCTGGGTAAGTCAAGCACCCCAGAATGGCTTAACATGGGTAGTTCAGGAACTCCAGAATTGTATGGCAGTATATTATTGTATGGTGTGTGGTATGATGGGGGAAATCACTAAGCTTCGTGCTTACGGCTTTCGGTTTTGGTTTCAGGTACTTCATTTTCAAAGGAAAGGAGTCGGCTCGATCGCAGCGCATCACACTATGTTTTCCTCACAGGAGATCTTTGGGATTACACTCTGATATTATTTCATGATAACATGTTTGAGTATTGACACTTTGGTTTTGACATGAGACGTTATTATGGATGTTTTATTACTTATGGTTTTATAATAACTTGATTAAAAATGAAATTTTTGGCCTTAAATTTTGGGATGTTACAAGTTGGTATTAGAGCCTTGGTTTGAGGGATTCGGGCACACTCTCTGGTGTGTCTGGACTCAAAATAAGGACTTGGTATGAAAATTTTCAAAAGTAAAATCATTTTATAAAAAGTAGTTTGAAAAGAGAAAAGGACTTTGAAAAGAACAAGGTGTGTGATGCTTGCAATCAACCAAGCGCAAGTAAGTTTTCCCCAAGATACTCATACATGTTATGTTATGTTATGTTATGATATGTGTATGAGAACTGCATGCTAGATTAGGGCTAAGGATCTAGGAAGGATACCTTATATGCCTACTGGATGTGTATGAGAACTGCATGCTAGATTAGGTCTAAGGATCTAGGAAGATGCCTTATATGCCTGTTGTATGTGCTTGATGAACTGCATGATAGTACTAAGCAGTCAATGATAGGATATCCTATTTATGTTATGCCTGATTATATGAGCCTTTCAATCATGTACAGATTCCTGATTAGAGGATAGACCAGTTTGACTGGATTATGATGGTTAGATTTTTCATTGTCTGAATGTTGTTTGCTTTGTGCATTGTGGGACTCTTAGTGATGTGAGTTACCTACTAAGTGAATATGCTAAGTCACATGGGACACATGCCGTATAATCTCAGAGTGATGGACTTGACGCTATTTCCCAACTCTCTTTTGAGTCTAACCGTTCTAGGGATGAGTCTTTTACTCGAAGGATTATCTAATCTCTGTTGCATGTGGCTATATTCATGAGGTAGCTAGTTGATATTATTGGGAATCTTTCAGCAGCTGAGGACTGGGTGAGTACGGGAACCTAGGAAAGCCTAGGATATGTTTCAGTAGGTTAGTAATGAGGTTCAGTGAGACTTGGGTGTACCAGTTTGAGGAAGTGACTTGGAAGATTCGGGAGGATTGCTGAGGAAAGTATGGATAGGTGTGGAAGGTAGTATTGGGCCCGTACTACTGAAAGCACATGATCCATACTCAAATCGGTGAGAGTCTTGGAGAATCTGAGAAGCTTCGGGGAGGATTTTATGACCTGATTTGGGGACAGAGGATGTTCCAATTGTTGCAGCTTAGCCATTGGCAAGTGAGGTAGTGAGCGTGACAGGGTGTCAGACCCTGGAGGATATGACTTTTAAGTCCGAGGAGGCGAGATCGATTTGGAGCACTTTGAGAAGAGAGGGTCATGCCAGGTGCGTATAGTAGAGGGTCCCGGGAAGAGACCCATGACTTCTGATCATCGGTTGAAAGGCCAGCAGGGCCGGAGTCAGTGCAGCACGTGCAGGAGAGTACACAAGGGAGTTTGACATTCCAAAGGTTTAGGCTACTACAAGTGTAGCAGGGTCGGTCATGTCAGCAGAAGGTGATCAGGATTCCTCCAGATGTTGCGGGTATGTCATCTTCTATTGCTACTAGGTGGATGTTAGGAGTATGTATCACTTTGCAATTTTGAGTGAGTTTGGATAAGTCAGATCTCGGGCCGGTTTTCTGCTAGTGTTTGGGTTATCAAGGATCATATATGCCATCCTGCATGCCGAAAAGTCCTTGATGAACCCACAGAGGAACGCATATTGCGGAGTACCGTTATCATTTCGGATCTTTGTCGGGATCTGTGCGGGGTATTATTTGGAGGATAGTCAGTCAGGGTTAAGGCGATAGTTCTCTAGTGAAGTTAGAGATTAGTGGTTCTATCATTGTTCGGGCATGGTCGACAGATTTATATGGAATAACCTTGGAGTTCAAGGCACTACTGTTGCTAGGACAGGACTGGTAGCATGAAGATGGTGATGTCAGTTGCGGGTGTTAGATGCATAAGTAGTTCGTCCTTGGATGTTCAAGAGAATTATATTTCTCGCATGGGTTATGTTTGGTTATAGTTCAGTGATACTGCAAGAATGAAAGTGGGAACGAGGATTCGTCAGCCAGAGTGAAGACTAAGGCCTTCAGTTGACAGCATGGGAGATGGACTGGGGTGTCAGATTGTACCAGATTTTAAGAGTACTCTTCAAGATTTTAGAGGATGGGCGATCTTAAGGTTTGACTGGTAATTGATCGTTAACATTGGTAAGCTCAGATTGTCGGCAGTGGACTATTAGGAAGTAAGAAGGATTAGGAATCATTCAATTCTCACATATCATGAAGACTTCATCGAATCTAAGTGGGGGAGAGACCTTTTGTAAAGTTCTCCAAATGTGAGTTCTGGTTGCGCGAGGTGCAATCTCTTGGGTACCAGAAGGGTATTCTGGTCGATTCGGCCAAGATAGAGGCCGTGATGCAGTGGGAGATTCCGGGGTCTCCAACTGAGATTCGGAGTTTCCTTGGTCTAGCGGATTATTATCGGAGATTTATACAGGAATTATATGAGATTGTGGTTCCTTTGACCCGACTGACCAAGAAGTCGGTGGCCTTTCGCTGGGGGCCTGAGCAGCAGGCAACCTTCAAGACTCTCAGAAAACAGGTTTCGGGAACCAGGTTAGAGCTCCAGTTAGGACTCAAGTTCAGTTGTGTGTTAGGTCGAGTGTGTGTTCGACCGGTATGGAAAGTGTTGTAAGACTGCAGGGGTAGCCGTAGAATTCACTAGCGATCAGGTAGTATGGAAAGTGTTGTAAGATTGCGGGGGTAGTCATAACATTCACTAGCGATCGGGTAGTATGGAAAATGTTGTAAGACTGTGGGGGTAGCTGTAGCATTCACTAACAGTTAGATAGTATGGAAAGTGTTGTAAGACTGCGGGGGTAGTCGTAGCATTCACTAACACTTAGATAGTATGGAAAGTGTTGTAAGACTACGGGGGTAGTCGTAGCATTCACTAGCAATCAGTTAGCATGGAAGGTGTTGTAAGACTGCGGGGGTAGCCGTAGCATTCACTAGCGGTCAGATAGTGATAGAATGTTGTAAGTCTGTGGGTGTAGTTGTAGCATTCATGAGGTTGGCAGATAGTGATAGAGTGTCGTGAGATTGCGGGTGTAGACATAGCATTCACTAGGTTGGTAGATAGCTTGAGCGCGTTGTTAGGATGCGAAAGGAACAATAGTACCCACCAGTTCGGGTGCAACAGTGATGACGTGGAGATCCATAGATTGGATTTCAGAATTACCCAGATGGATTAGATTTGGCTGAACCGGCAATACGACCGTATGAACGCCACTATAGTTATAAGAACAGAGAAACAACAAACCGTACGAGGTCGTTTGTGATATAAGGCTATCATCGGTCATGTAGCAATCAATTTTAGCCTTCGAATTGGTGACGTCAGGATTCGACGCATGGACCCGATCGGTTAGATCAGAAAGTTATAGAGTCGCAGTGGCATGATAACTAGTGGCAACTAGTTCCAGAGAAGGATTTCGTTCAAAATTCATGTGAGACGACTAAGTGGGAGTCCTTTGGCTCCGCAACAAGGCTGGAACCCGATATTTTAGATGGTTGGCGAACGAATTGAGACCATGCAGGTCTCGGTAGATTTGGAAAAAAGCCATATGGCAACATGCTATTTCAGGCAGTTCAGTGCTTCGGGCAGTTTCAGCGTTTGGACAGTATTAGTATTTGTGTTTTAGGTTGCAGGTACGGACGGAATAGCAGATTGCTTGGGTTATGCTAAATGACCTGTAGGGATAAGTGGGTTTGTGATTTCGGTTTTCTAGTGGGAGCCTCAGGTTATCAAAAGTTGAGTAATTGGTTGAGGGATAAACAGACTGGATTTAACGATAATGATTCAATATGAGTGGTATGTCAGGGATTCAGACCACCTCGAGACTGCAGATTTCAGATTGGGTAGATGTGTTTGTTGCAAGGGTTCGTTTATTTTCGGGTTAGAGAACCCCGCGAGGGATGATTAGGATTGCCGTGGGAAGGCTAGGGGTACCCAGGATTGTGGCCATGTTAATTGAGTGGTTTGGCGTGTAAGAAATGGTAAGGAATGATTTCGAGGAAGAAATCTAATTTAAGTAGGGGAGAGTTGTAACACCCCGTTTATTAAATAAAAAAATTAATTAATTAACGAATGAATCGTAGCCTTAAAATTAATAATTATATAGCAAGGTGTTGGTTTTGGGAAGCCAAATGCCATAAGTTGGATTATTCGGGCGTCAAAGTATAAATTCGAGATTTATTTTGTAAAGATTTTAGAAGACAGGGGGATATTTGGTAAGTATTAGACCTAATATGAAAGGATTTATGAGAACAAGGGCTAAAGAGTTAATTATGGACCTCATTTGAAAATAATTGTAGAGGGAGGGGCTACTTAGTAAAGTATGGGACTTAATTTGTAAGGGATTTCTATGGATGGGGTTGAAAAGGTAAATTAAGGACTCATTTTGAAAGAAAAGCGGGAAGGAGGGGCCGATTCTGTTATTATGGAAATATGTTTGGAGAGGCACAAGGTATTTAACTCCCGTCGACTCCTCCGTAACCCTAACCATAAGTGTCATCGTTCACCTGCCACCCTCTCCATCTTCAACCTCCGGCCGCCATCTCACTGTTGTACTCGACCCACTGGTGCCTCCGTAGCCGGCGAAGACGTCGACGGCGTAGTGGCTGTCGGGAGGAGCCGCCAAGATCAAGGACATTTTTCCGAACCCTAGCCGCCACCATTGATTGAAGACTACCACCTTGTTCAGCTGTCACATCCACTCCCGGCGAAGAG
Source organism: Lactuca virosa (assembly GCF_052849685.1). Taxonomy (NCBI): domain Eukaryota; kingdom Viridiplantae; phylum Streptophyta; class Magnoliopsida; order Asterales; family Asteraceae; genus Lactuca; species Lactuca virosa. Next base: position 162,320,829 of record NC_136434.1, on the reverse strand, counting down.
CACGGACTGACGGAAAGGGTTTTGAGGCCGTTTGGAGAAGCTTGAAGAGATGGAGCACCGTTGTTGTCGTCGCAAAACCTTTTCACCCTCTAGTTCGTTGCTGCAACACCGCCTTTAGCCACCGTTGCAGCCGTTAGGGGTGCCGTTTCCGTCACCGCGCACCACCAAGCGAGTAGTTGCGTCCAAATTTCCGAGAAAGGGTGCGAGGTTATGTGTCTATTGTAGTGAAGTGGTGTTTTTGGGTATTGCTTAGCCGGATTTTTTTCAAGAAAAGCCACCACCACCACCGTGAAGTGGTGGCTTCCACCATCTACCACCGCCGGCCACCACAAGGGTGGTTGTGTGTGTGTGTGTTTAGCATTAGTGTGTGTGTTTATTTTGGAGATTTGCATAGTAAAATTGTAAACGATAAAGGAATAATGAAAGAAACTCATAACCACCACCGTAAGGTGGTGGCTACCGCCTCCTGCCGCCACCAGCCGCTGTGTCGTGTGGCGGTGTGCTTGTTGTGTTTGACTCGTTGGGATGCTTGGACTGAATTGGCCCAATGAAACCCTAATGGGCCTAATAATGACCTAATTGACCAAAAAGCCCAAACATGTGACTAATGGGCCTAGTGAAACCCTAATGGGCCTCATGAACCCTAATGGATCTAAGGACTTAACTTTTGGGCCTATTGGGTTATGATTGGGTTGGAAACCCTAATTAGGGTTTAGAAAGCCCTAATTTTGAACATATGGGCCTTGGACTTATCGGGACCCACATTTGGGCCATTGGAATGGAATTGTAAATTACACCCAATCACACCATATGATTTATTTAGAAGAGTGATGGACTTAGTGGATCAAGTCCTTAATGGGTTAAGTGAGAAACACTTAACCCTAATTGTCATTTTATGTGAAACCCTAATTTCACTTGGGATTTATGTTGGGCCTTTCTATTGAGCTTTGGTGATTGGGCCAATAATGGGCCATTCAAGAACAATCATATGGACTAGAATAATTAGATGGGCTTTATGGTAAGGCCCATATGAGGGGTTGGGCAGAATTTGGAAAATTGGGCCATAGATGGGCCATTATTTGGGCCTTGATGATTATGAGAAATTGGGCATTTGAATGCCAATTGTTTGGACTGGATTAAATAGTTGGGCCTTAGGGGAAGACCATGTAGAGGTTTGGGCCCAATTTGGAAAATTGGGCCATATGTCGGGCTTTGACTCATAGTTGACTTTTGGGCCTTTGGACTGGGCCTTGGGCTTGAATCAAGCTAAGATAGGGGTAAAGCAGTCTTTTACCCCAAGCATGGACTTATGATTTTTGTGTTGGAACCCAATTATTAATTAGGTGTTATTTTGATGATTGACAGTTCGAGGACCTGTCATCCAACAGCTAGAGTTTTGTCTACGGGACTTCAGCAGTGTGAGGTGAGTTACCTCCACTAGAAGTGGGTCTAAGGCCACAATGCCGACCCACTAGTAGGAGTTGTTTGTTAGATAATTGTCTTTATGATAATTGTCTGGTTAGCCACTATCTGATATGTTTTATGTGTTAGCATGATATGATGTTATGTGATAGTGGTAGTAGGGGGAATAGTCCCCGGTTACCGGTCGATAGGGCCGAAGGGGTAGTTTAGTACCCAGCTATGCTAAACAGATTATGATATATGTGATATGATATTATGTGGTAGTAGTAGGGGTGAAATAGTCCCCAGTAGTCGGTTGAGATAAACCGACGGGTAAGTCAAGCACTCCAGAATGGCTTGACCTGGGTAAATCAAGCACCCCAGAATTGCTTGGCAGTATGTTTCTGTTATGTTATTATGTGGTTGTGGTAGAGGGTGAAATAGTCCCCAGTAGTCGGTTGAGATAGACCGACGGGTAAGTCAAGCACCCCAGAATGGCTTGACCTGGGTAAGTCAAACACCCCAGAAGGGCTTGACATGGGTAGGTCAGGCACCCCAGAATTGCTTGGCAGTATGTTATTGTATGGTGTGTGGTATGATGGGGGAACTCACTAAGCTTCGTGCTTACGGTTTTCAGTTTTGGTTTCATGTACTTCGTTTTCAAAGGAAAGGAATCGGCTCGATCGCAACGCATCACATTATGTTTTCCGCACAGGAGATCTTTGGGATTACACTATAATATTATTTCATGATAACATGTTTGACTATTGACACTTTGGTTTTGACATGAGATGTTATTATGGATGTTTTATTACTTATGGTTTTATAATAACTTATTTACAAATGAAATTTTTGGCCTTAAATTTTGGGATGATACATATTTTGAGCTTAAACTCATTCATTTGGAACAAATCCACACTTATAATTGTTGGATTAGGTGTCTAAGCCCATAACTATAATTGGTATGTACTTGAATTGATAGCAGCACAGTCCTTTTGGGTTGCCCTCAACCTAGCAACTGGACAAGGAAATTATGAAAGGAGAGATATTAATTTATAAGATTAATAAATTAATATATATATAATTGATTTATTAATATGTTAATGGATTAATATATTAATTAGAAATCATTATGTTTAATTAATTGTTAGCCAGAAATTAATCAGAATTGATTTTGGGGTTAAAAGAATTAATTATAAAGTGCAGGGACTAGTTTGCAATTAACTGATAGTTGAATGGAAGGATCCCAAACTCCCTTGGAAGGGGGTGGACGAAAACCCTAGGGGAAACCCTAGAGAATTCGTCCAAGGGGTCCAAGATAAGGCCTTGGGTCTTGCTTAGGCCCTAAGCAAAGGATAACTAGGGTTTTCCCTAAACCCTAGTTCCCTCAACTATTTAAGGAGCCTCCTGGCTCACATTTTAGGGTACTCATTCTTTGGAAGAATACCTTAACCGAAATTGCATACTCCCTCCCCTCTCTCTTCTTCTACTTTCCTTCTTGCTAGTCATTGGGTGTGATTCCATTAGAGGCATTACACTTGTGGTGCTAAAGCTTCCAAGAAGATCAAGATCAAGATCAAGGGAATATCAATTGTTTGCTATAACAATTGAAAGGTATGTAAACCCTAAACCCTAGTTTGTTAATTTCGAAATTAGCCTCTCTCCTCTAGGGTTCTTGTTTTGCAATTCAAAGTTGTATGTTCAATAGTTAAAACATAGATCCAAAGTAGGTTGCATGTGAACTTAGGAATTGTTTTCTAGTTTATTTGTTGTACCTAAAACCCATCAGTGGTATCAGAGACATTGTTGTTTTAAATTGAATTGCTACAATTGTTGAATTGCAAATTAGGGTTTATAGCTATTAAACCCTAAAGGCCAAATTTTCGATTTCTAGGGTTTTGGATCAAAGGGTTTTTTCGAAAACCCTAGCCTCCAAAGAACCCTAATCGAAATTAGGGTTAGGGTTTTGAAAACCCTAGCCTCCTCCCTTGTAAATTTCGAAATTTGCTTAGAAGTTTTAGGGTTTCTTGTTTTGGATAATTGTTACTTAATTAGATTAATTGGATAATTATCCTTACCCTATTTTTCGAAATTTAGAGGGATAAGGATTAGGATTAAATTAATGGATTAATTTAATTAGATAATCCTTACAAGATTTAATAATTTGATTAATTGTTAATTAAAAGATAAATATTAAATCTAGTTAATTGGTTTATTTAAATTTAAATTTAATAGCTTAAATTTCGAAATTTATAAACCCTTGAAGTTTTAAAATGTTTTAAAACACACCTTATATATATATATATATATATATATATATATATATATATATATATATATATATATATATATATATATATATTATAATTAAAAGTTTAATATTATATATGTATAAGAATATGGTCAGTCAAATCGCTAGTATGCCTCATTCACGAAGCTAATCTATAAGGGGGGTATAAGGAAACTGCCTATAAAATGGTAGTTGAATGGGTGTCCACTCTCACCCACCGCTTCCTTGATTAGTGGAGGGTCGTTAGCAGAACGGATTTGATAGGACAACTACTTCTCATTAAAAGTATAATGATATTAAAGAAAGTACTAGAACATAGTTTACAAAATCCCAACTTTAGTTACTTTAGGAAAAATGTGAAAAGTATGCTAATCCATGAAATTGCACATTGTGCTTTATTGGTTGTTAGTGGAGCGTGTGTGGTTAACCAGCGCACTAAAAGGCACCAATAAAGAGTAGTAATGGGTATCTCATAATTATCATTTTGATGGAGCGTGTGTGGTTTACCAGCACATCAATAGTTAATGATAAAGACAATGAGGTTACCAAGCACATTTGCATGGTTATTCACATCTTGTTTGTGACCCTCGGCATCCCAGTCACAAATAGAAGAGCATAATCTGAGATCAAAACATGCCATTGAATAGTTTCAATGTATCTCAAAAGAATTAGGAATTTCACTTCGTTTGTTTCGTCTAATGGTGGAGTTGGTGAATCGTCATTCACCTACCTTTATGAAATTTGCACTTGGATCTCGGCATCCCATTTCTAAGTTGTGAATCTTCATAGTTGGATCCTAACCTTGATATTATATCTTTGGGTTATTTTATTAAGGTATCTTGAAATCTAACTAAAACTTTCTTTCTTTTCAGATGTCTACTCCTGGAAACACTTCTGCTTCGTCCTCCTCCAACCAAAACTTCTCTTTGCTCAATATCTGCTCCAAAGTCTTTATGGATGGCTCAAACTATAACGATTGGATGCGTAACATCAAGATGGCTCTTCGTTTCGAGAACAAAGAATATGTTCTTGAAAAGGAGCTCAAAGAGCTTGATGAGAATGAAGCTACTCCTGAAGATCTTGCTGTCTACAAGAAACATTACGATGATGCTACCAAAGTGGCATGCATCATGGTGGCAACTATGTCCCCAGAACTGCAGAGGTACTATGAGGACTACTGGTATTTCGAGATGAACAAGGACCTTATGGAAAAGTACCATAAGCGAGCTCGTCAAGAAAAGTTTGAAGTAGTCAAGTCACTCATGGCTTGCAAGATGAAAGATGGGGAGTCGGTTGTGTCACATGTGCAAAGAATGCAACGCTACATAGAGCGTTTGGTCAAGCTCAATATTCACTTTGATAAGGAATTGGCCATTGACATGGTTTTGAACTCACTTCCTGAATGTTATGGTCAGTTTATTCTAACTTACCATTTGAACAATACTGAGCAGACCTTGGCCCAATTGCACAACTTGTTGCAGACAGCTGAGGCAGGGATGAAGGGTAAAAGTATACCCTCCACACCTACGAGTGCCCCTGTTTTGGCTATTGGACAGGGAAAGGGGAAAAAGAGGAAAGGTCCTCCCAAGCAAAGCTGGAAGAGCAAGGCTCAAGCTGGGTCATCTAGTAATGGCCCAAAGGCTAAGCCCAATGGTTCCACTCCCCATGTTTCTGATCCAAAAGAGGCAGTTTGCTTTTACTGCAACCAAAAGGGGCATTGGAAGAGATCTTGCCCACAATATCTGCAAGATATCAAGGATGGCAAAGTGAAGCCATCTTCGGCAGGTATTTACACTATTTCTGCTAATAACTCATTATCTTCTCGTTCATGGGTCCTTGATATAGGATGTGGTTTTCATATCTGTTCTGATTTGCAGGGTCTAAAGGAAAGTGAGGAGATAGAGCGAGGAAGGATAAACCTGATCATGGGAAACAGAAAGTCTTCACCAGTAACTAAGATCGGAGTTTATCAGCTTCTGCTTAGTAATGATCTTAGATTAGATTTAATAAATTGTTGCTATTCGTCTGAGATGACGAGAAACATTATTTCATTTCATGCATTGTTCAGACAAGGTTTTACATATTCTTTTAATGATTTGAATGGTTCAATTTCTGTTTATAAGAATGGTGTTTTTATGTTTGAAGCTTTGCCTTGTAATGGTGTGTATGAAACAGTGACTTGTGTTGATAGCCTATGAAATAGTGTGCTTAATATTGACTTGTCTAATAGTGTAGACAAGGCATGCTTGTGGCATTGTCGTCTTGGACACATTAACAAGAAACGCATAGCCCAACTCCAAAAGGATGGAGTGTTGGAATCATTTGACCTAAAGTCAGATGATATGTGTGAATCTTGTCTTTTGGGAAAGATGACAAAATCACCATTCACAGGGTCTTGTGAAAGAGGTGAAGGTCTGTTGGATCTCATACACACAGATGTGTGTGGGCCCTTCAGATCAACTACAAGAGATGCTAATCGATTCTATGTGACTTTCACTGACTATTATAGCAGATATGGATATATCTACTTGATCAAGCATAAGTCAGAAACTTTTGAAAAGTTCAAAGAGTTTAAGCATGAAGTCGAAAATCAATTGGGCAGAAAGATAAAGATACTTAGATCCGATAGAGGCGGGGAGTATCTTAGTATCGAGTTTAACGACTATCTGAAAGAATGTGGGATAGTCTCACAATTGACTCCTCCTAGGACACCACAGTTAAATGGTGTAGCTGAGAGGCGCAATCGAACCTTGTTAGACATGGTTCGTTCTATGATGAGTCGGGCTTCGCTTCCTATTCACTTCTGGGGGTATGCCTTAGAGACAGCCGCCCACATCCTCAATCTTGTCCCTACAAAGAAGGTTGCCAAAACACCTCACGAAATGTGGACAGGGAAAGTTCCCTCGTTAGCACATATTAAAGTCTGGGGTTGTGAAGCTTTCGTAAGACGAGAGACTCACGACAAGCTAGCAGCTAGAAGTGAGAAATGTGTTTTCATTGGTTACCCAAAGCAGTCTTTTGGATATTTGTTCTATAGGCCTAGTGAGAACGTGGTCTTTATAGCACGAAGAGGAGTCTTTCTTGAAAGAGAGCTCATATTCAAAGAGGACAGTGGGAGCACTATTGACCTTGAAGAAATTCAAGAGTCAGCCAATGAAGGAACCTTAGATGACACTAGCACTCAACCAGAGGAAACAGTTCCTGTTGAACCAATTGATAACTCATTACCTCTTAGAAGATCCACTAGGGTGAGTGTGCCACCTGAGTTGTATGGTTTTCATATTACTTCAGATGGTGACACATTCATAAGTGACAGAACACTGGTAAACTTAGATGAACCAGTCACTTATAAGGAAGCAATGGCAGGCCCAGAGGCTTCCAAGTGGAAAGAGGCAATGGACAGCGAGATTAAGTCCATGTATGACAACCAAGTTTAGAATTTGGTTGATAGTGCACCAGGTCGCAAGACAGTTGGGTGCAAATGGATCTTCAAGAAGAAGACAGACATGGATGGAAATGTGCACACATTCAAGGCTCGACTGGTTGCAAAAGGTTTCACTCAAACCCCAGGGGTTGACTATGATGAGACCTTCTCACCAGTAGCTAAGATTAAATCTATTAGGATATTGCTCGCCATAGCTGCCTTTCATGATTATGAAATCTGGCAGATGGATGTCAAAACTGCTTTCCTTAATGGGAAGTTGGCTGAAGATGTTTACATGAGTCAGCCAGAGGGTTTTGTTGATGCAAAGTTCCCCAATAGAGTGTGCAAGCTTGAGAAATCCATTTATGGATTGAAACAAGCATCTCGTAGTTGGAATCTTTGCTTCCATGAGAAAGTCAAAGAGTTTGGTTTCTCTAGAAGTGAAGATGAGTTTTGTGTGTATATCAAGGCTAGTGGGAGTATAGTAACTTTTCTGGTGTTATATGTCGATGACATATTACTCATTGGTAACGACGTTCCAACCTTGAAAGAAGTTAAGTCTTGGCTTGGAAAGTGTTTTGCCATGAAAGACCTTGGAGAAGCTGCCTATATTCTTGGGATTAGAATATTGAGAGATAGAAAGAAGAGACTAATTGGACTTAGTCAGAGCACATACTTGGATAAGGTACTAAAGAGGTTTAGTATGGAAAATTCCAAGAAGGGAGAGCTACCTATCCAGAGCAATACCAAATTGAGTAAGACTCAATGCCCGAGTACAGATGTTGAAATAGATGACATGAGTCGTGTACCTTATGCTTCCGCTGTCGGATCGATCATGTACGCTATGACATGTACTCGCCCTGATGTGGCATTTGCTTTGAGCATGGTGAGTCGCTATCAGGGAAACCCATGTAGAGCTCATTGGATAGCAGTTAAGAATATACTCAAGTATTTGCGAAGGACAAAGGACTGGGTTCTTGTGCTTGGTGGCAGTGATACTTTGAGAGTAGATGGTTACAGTGATGCCAGCTTTCAGACGGATAGAGATAACTTCCGTTCTCAATCAGGCTGGGTATTTTTACTGAATGGAGGAGCAGTTACTTGGAAAAGTTCCAAGCAAGATACGGTGGCTGATTCTACTTGTGAATCAGAGTACATAGCAGCGAGTGAAGCGTCGAAAGAAGCAGCTTGGTTGAGGAACTTCATCGGAGATCTCGGAGTTGTTCCAACCATCCAGGAGCCTATGGAACTGTTCTGCGATAATGAAGGAGCGGTTGCCTTGACAAAGGAACCGAGAGATCATGGTAAGACCAGACATATCGACAGAAAGTACCATTTCATCAGACATAGAGTAGAAGAAGGCCATCTTATAGTAAAGAGGGTGTCATCTGAAGATAACCCAACAGATCCTCTCACAAAGGGTCTGAGTAGGGCTAAGCATATTCAGCATGCTCGGAGCATAGGACTGAAAGATGATATTAGTTTTAGTAGTTAGATTAGTTTTTGAAACTTGTAACAAAGTAAATGTAATTGACTTTTGGTGATTAAATAATAAAGTATTATTTATAAGTTTTACTTCCTGAATAATGAGATTATTCAAACTCCACAGTCGCTCGTACTCTTGGAAGTAAGTAGTGAATTAAGACTGTCATGAATTGGATTGCAGATTGTCTAAGGATAGACATGGCAATAGAATTGCTGCAACGTTCATGAGTACTCAGAAATTGAGATTTGAGTATTGGATAAACCCTCGCTCAGAGTATTACTTCATGGAATTCATCACGAGTAATACTGAGACGATAATATCTTGTAATCTTGAAACGAAGATATATGAGTTGTGATTTACAAGTCGGTCATACATTGGTGATACGAAAACGCATCAGTAACTTGGTGTTATAAAACGTATTGTCATGCATAATTTGATGAGTAAAAGATACAAGCATATGAGTCAACGTTTATTCGTTCCTTTTCCCATAACAGGAAAAGCGATATTTGTGGGCCCCTCGATGATTTGGTGTTGACTTATGTGTTGGGCCCAGCCAGGACTAAATTGATGTGCTCGATTAGAAGTCCTACATCATCACAAATCAGGAATCGGGAAACATAGATTCTGGACAAACAGATTGATTACATTCCATGTCTTTTGTCTGGGGATATCAAGCAGAACGAAGGGTTATATGATCACTTATCTTAGGACACGTAACTGACTGGGTCAGAGTTCGACAGCAGCTTTTTGGAAGCTACAATTTGTTGGTCAAATTTAGAAGGCATACTAGCAATTATAGTTACAGACTTATCCAAGTGGGAGACTGTTGGATTAGGTGTCTAAGCCCATAACTATAATTGGTATGTACTTGAATTGATAGCAGCACAGTCCTTTTGGGTTGCCCTCAACCTAGCAACTGGACAAGGAAATTATGAAAGGAGAGATATTAATTTATAAGATTAATAAATTAATATATATATATATAATTGATTTATTAATATGTTAATGGATTAATATATTAATTAGAAATCATTATGTTTAATTAATTGTTAGCCAGAAATTAATCAGAATTGATTTTGGGGTTAAAAGAATTAATTATAAAGTGCAGGGACTAGTTTGCAATTAACTGATAGTTGAATGGAAGGATCCAGAACTCCCTTGGAAGGGGGTGGACGAAAACCCTAGGGGAAACCCTAGAGAATTCGTCCAAGGGGTCCAAGATAAGGCCTTGGGTCTTGCTTAGGCCCTAAGCAAAGGATAACTAGGGTTTTCCCTAAACCCTAGTTCCCTCAACTATTTAAGGAGCCTTCTGGCTCACATTTTAGGGTACTCATTCTTTGGAAGAATACCTTAGCCGAAATTGCATACTCCCTCCCCTCTCTCTTCTTCTGCTTTCCTTCTTGCTAGTCATTGGGTGTGATTCCATTAGAGGCATTACACTTGTGGTGCTAAAGCTTCCAAGAAGATCAAGATCAAGATCAAGGGAATATCAATTGTTTGCTATAACAATTGAAAGGTATGTAAACCCTAAACCCTAGTTTGTTAATTTCGAAATTAGCCTCTCTCCTCTAGGGTTCTTGTTTTTTAATTCAAAGTTGTATGTTCAATAGTTAAAACATAGATCCAAAGTAGGTTGCATGTGAACTTAGGAATTGTTTTCTAGTTTATTTGTTGTACCTAAAACCCATCAATAATAATGTGGCCGATTTGTTTACAAAACCTTTTGGAAAAGCTCGTTTTGATGTGCTTGTGAGTTTTCTTAAAATGATTCGTTTTGAAGACTAAAAGTTTTTTTGTTTTGCACATTTTGTATTTTATTTTTGTTTTTGTTAAATTTGTTCATTTTTTTCCTCTATGCACAAATTTAGGGGGAAAATTAAAACCAAACAAAAATCTTAAAATTTAAAATTCCAAACATATGCTTATTTTATTTCTGTTTTTTTTTCTTTTTTAGAAAAATCAAAAATCCAAAAATATTTTCACTATTTTGAGCGTATTTGAATTTTATTTTTATTCTTAGTTATTTTTTATTGTGTGCTAAGTTTATTTTATTTTTATCTAAAAATTTCATTTGTCTTAAAACACGAATTCAAAAGAAGAAGAGACTCAAGGAGACTGTGTCAGAATTGTCTGCAAAAAGTGATCTTGAAAGGAATTGACGGAATTTCATTTCACACTACTTTCATAAGGAATTGAAGGCATGAAACCGTACAAATTGTCATTTATGCAGTTTCTCTCTAAAGAACTGTCATATTCACGGAATTGAAGGCATGAAACTGTACAAACTGTCAGTTAGGCAGTTTCTTTCTAAGAACTATCGTATTTAAGGAATTGAAAGTTTGAAATTGTACAGATTGTCGAAATTGGTCTTGTCAATTATCTTTACCTAAGAACTGTCATGGCACCAGGGCGATTCACCCAACCGGGTAATAGATATCACTGAACATCCCGCCTAGGGTCTTGAAATTCTCTTTGTCATGCAAAACTGCGGAGACTCAATGTATTCTCGGATACATTCTTCGCATGTAAGGAATTAACGGTTACTGGCACTAGGGCGATGCACCTCCCAAGGCACGATTATCGATGAATGTCCCGCCAAAGGGCCTTAACCTCGTGTCATGCTAAACTGTGGAAATATGTCTTCAGATATTTTGTCACATGATGGTTTTGTGAGTTATTCCTAATTAACTCTCACTGGCACTAGAATGGTACACTCAGTTGAGATTCATAAACCATTGAACGTCTCGCCAAGGGCCAAGTTAACTTGTTAACTTGAAAAACTGTATTTAGATCTTTGATGTAGGATATGCAGGGTCTAACATCAAAAATAGCCACGAGTAGTTCTCTGATACTCAACAAATCGCAGTGCGTTCCTCCGTGTTCACACAGATACTGCGAGTAGTCTCTTTCTGAGCCAAGGTTGGGTCCTTGAACAACTGTGGTGAGAAGGGTCTTTATGACTGTGTGATCCACAGGGACTTTTTAGTCATGGTTACTTTTAAGACGCATCTATGATCGATGAAGAATATTCATTCAAAGGAATAAGAAGTGAAGATTATTTTTCAACACACAATCTTTCAACCCCAGAAGCAAGGTGAAGCTGTTTTTTGAAGTTATGTGACAAATTGCATTGAAGCCTCCTCAATCAGTTTGCTGCTATTTATGAACCTGCTGAAGTGTTCCAAAAGAATCAGTCTCTCTGTAATTCTATCTGAAGTATTTCAAAGCTGAAAGTGCTGATTTTCTAGAACCTATACAAGAAGCCTCTATTCCCAATGTGTGTTCAAAGTCAATTTTTAAAGGAAGTCCAACTATTCCAGATGAAGTCACTCATGCAGAAATTCATATGTTCATCTTGAAGTTGTGAAGAGATCAAGACAAAAGCTGAAAGTCAAGATCAAAGAGAATATTGAAAAGAAAAGAAAGCTATAAACCAAGGGGGAGATTGTTAGGACATAATTTATGGTTTAGACTTTACTTTTGATGACTTTTAGAGTTCTCGGTCTAGGATCGAAAACAACATGTTTTCGGTGGTGTTTGGACCGAAATCACCTTGTGATTTCGGTGGGCTTTATAAGGATTTCGGTTGGATTTTGGGTTGGGCCTTTGTAACTAGGTATAGGTGTATATACCTTATTATTTCAACCGTGTAAGCTGCTAGTCATTCTAAGGAGATGAGATCGTGTTTTAGAGAAATAGAGAGAACCGAGAGCCATTAAGAATCTTATGTACTAGACTATTCTTGAATATAGTGTGCATTGAAGATTTGATAATTGTGTTCTTAATTCATAATAACTGTTTTACATTAATCACTTGATTGGGATTCCGTACCAATTATTGTGATTTCGATTGATACTCAAGAACGGGTTTTACAGATGGTTAAATGAACTTGCCTCATGGATATTTTTCTAAAAATAATACTATAGATTGTAGATTTGTTAAAGCCATATATGGACTTAAGCAAGCTCCAAGAAAATGGAACAAAACATTAATTTCCTTTTCTTATTGAGTATCACTTTTGTCGAAGTAAAAGTGATTATCTAACAAAAACCAATTGTTTTGTTTCCCTTTTAGTTTATTTCGATGATGTATTTTAATAGAAAGTTGACAGTAAAATCATTTCTAGAAAAACTCAAAATTAAAGACTTAGGATTATTAAAGTTGTTTTGGAAAGTAAAATTGTTAACCTGAAAATACATCCCTTTATTTGTCTATTGCAACAATAATAAAACTATAAATACACCCCTTGATTTGTGTACTATAATCAGTAATAAAGAAATTGATGATAAAGATGAATTGTAACAAATTTTACTAGATATTGACAACTTATTGGTTAGTTAATATATCTTATCAATATAAGGGATGATATCTCATTTACAATTTAGACCTTAAGTCAATTCATACACTTCCTAGAAACTCATATTTAAGATAAGGCATTAGAGTTCATAGATACTTAAAATAGTGGTATAGGAGTTACAATAAATAAATATGAGAACTTGCTAATTATGGCTTATGTCGATGCTGACTGGGAAAGATGTTCGAGTACATAAAGACCAATCATTGCTTTTTATTTGTTTCTTGGTAATTATTAGATATCTTGAAAGAACAAGAAACAAGCCAATGTGTCTCATTCTTCTTCTGCGCCAGAATATAGATCCTTGGCTTTTGTAACATGTAAAATCTTTTAGGTTGTAAAGAGTATAAGATATGTGAATATATAATGCAATTTCTAGTTGAAATTTTATGTAATAATAATTCAACTATTTGACCGAGTTTGGATCCTGTTTTCCATGAAAAAACCAAGTGCATTGAAATAGATGTGTATTTGGTCAAAGAAAAGGTTTTGGAAGGTGTAGTTAAGGCTAAAAAGGCTGCTTTAATGGAGCATGTTGCAGATGTGATTACTAAGTCTCGAACTAGCTTCCATAATTCATACTTATGTGGAAAACTGAAAAATGTTCCAAAGTTGAGCTGAAGGGGGCATATTTAAATATACATAAAAATGTTAAGCTATCTCAACCTTTTTTTGTTCAAATTTATTTATGTTTTAAGTTATAACTTTTTTAATTGCTCTAGTATTATGCGACATTATTAATATACAATGGCCTGATAAAGTAAGTTGGGTTAAGAAGAATTGCTTGTTGGGCTCATGCGGTGGTGCTCTATGGGGACATATATGCAAATTCTAAGTGTGAGGAACTGTAACGCCCGTAAATCCGGGCTAGTCAATTTATAGATAATAGGGGTCGAAAACGACTTTTCGACAAAATATTATTTAGAATAAATAATCTTAACCAAGTTGTAGAATATGTCTCAAGGGTTCCGTAGATATAAAGAACGCCGAAATCCGAGTTATAACGAAGAAGTTATGACCCGTTGAAGTTTCGCGACGGAACCGACACGGCATCGGGAAGCGTAAATAGTGAAGTTACGATAGAACGACTTTTAGCCTTAGCGATCTAAACTAAATTCGTAGAAAACGTTAAACCAAGAGCGTCCATAAAAAGAACGCCCAAATCTGACTTCGTATGAGGAAGTTATGATTTTTTGAAGTTTCGGCTTAGCAGTGTACAGCCCGAAATTTGAATTTTAGATCGAGCGGTTTTTGGCCAACGCGACCTAAATGAGAATTGAAGATCTCATTAATAAGAACCCAACGACAAAAAGACAGACGAAAACGGAGTCAGTATGTAAAAGTTATAAATTTTACGCGGACATTTAACAGTGTAATCACCTCCTATTGTTAAATTTAAGATCGGTCGAGAATTAGCCGACGGAGTAAAAAGTAAAGTTCTAGATTTTATTTTTACCTACGCGTGGATATAAATAACGTCAAAAACGGAGCTCGTATGCGAAAGTTATGGACGAAGCTTAGTCTCTACTTTTCGAGAGCGGCGAATTTGATACAGTTTTGTAAATAGATAGAATGAGAATTAGCCAAAGAGGTTTAAATGAAAGTTGTAGTACTCGTAAATACCAACGCGTGGATATAAATAACGTCGAAAACGGAGCTCGTATGCGAAAGATATGGACGAAGCTTAGTCGCTACTCTTTGTGTGCGATAAATACGATACAGTTTTTGTAAATCTGAGATAGAAGGAGAATTAGCCGACAGAGTCTAAATGAAAGTTGTAGTACTCGTAAATACCAATGCGTGGATATAAAGAACGTAGAAAACGGAGCTCGTACGCGAAAGATACAGACGAAGCTTGGAGAATACTTTACTATAAAATTCCTATAAATAAGAGATGAATTCTTCATAATTTCTTCACACCATAAGCCTTTCTTTCTCTCTCTAACTTCTCTCTAACCTCCCTAAACCCCTCCCAAGTCTAGGGAACCTCCCTAGCACGAGAAGAAAGCCCCGGAGCGCCCTGACGGCTCCGAGAAGAAAAGTTTTCGGCTCGGAAACGCTGCTCCAGCGAAGCCCGATTTTTAATAAAAACCCGCTGTAAGTGAGCTACGCCTATACTATATTTAATATAGCTTTTATTTAATTATAGTAACATTATTAGGACCTTAAAATAATTATTTGGGCTATTATTATAAGTTATATTGAGTGTTATTTAATGCTTATATAATAGTAATAATAGCTAGACTATTAATTACTCGCGGTTAACGTTAAAACTAAACCCTAGTGGTATTGATACTAGGTTTTGTCGAGGAAAATTGTTTTGAGATAACGAAGCGCTGTCTGAGTTCGGAATCACCACCTAATCAAGTGAGTGCATAGTCCCTTTCATGAACATGATTTTAATACAGGTATTGATTGATGTATTAAATATATGTTTATGTGCGAATTATTTGATGTTGCCTGAAATACGTGCTAAAGAACATACCTGATTATATATGATGATTTAGGACAAAGAGTAAACCTAAATTAATTATGATGAATATTTGGTAGAATCTTCTTACGAGTACGAGTGAGTTATACTCAAAGAATAGAACTTTAGTATATGTCATTGATCCGGGAGTATGGATTAGACATAGTCATTGTCCCTAGTCCGAGAGTATGGATTGGACACGGTCAAATGTCATTAATCTAGGAGTATGGATTAAGACATAGTCAGTTGTCCTTAGTTCGGGAGTATGGAAAGGACACAGTTGTTCGTCATTAATCCGGGAGTATGGATTTACACATAGACACATGTCCCTAACCCGAGAGTATGGAATGAGCACACTTATTGATCCGAGAGCATGGATTAGATCCAAGAGTATGGACTAAGTAAGAGGTAAAATTTAAGGTCCGAGAGTATGGATAGTCTCGTTGTGAGGATTAACGAGGTGGGGTAAGAGTTGCTTATGTATATATACATATATATATATATATATATATATATATATATATATATATATATATATATATATATATGGTGAAATCGTATATTTTGTAAGTTCTAAATTATATGATATAACATTGTGGGATTGAAATCCCTATGTACTCACCAGGTTTCCCAACCTGACCCACTCAAGCTTATTTGTATCACAGGTGTCGATACGAAGCTACTTTACAGTGAGAGATTTAAAAGAGATGTAGATCACTAATGTAAATAAATGTAAGTTCTGTTTATGCTTATGTTTCTGTATTGACGATGACATCCCAAATGTTTTAAAATGAATAAAAATATATTTATTCGGAAATGCTTTGATAACGTATTTATCATGTTTTTTTTTTGGAACAAATTCCGCAACATTTTTATTAAAAGAAGTACTCTGATTTTTATAAAGCATAAACAAAATCGGTCTTTTCTGGCCGTGAAAATGGGAATGTCACACGAACTTTCTTGGAGTGTGTGTACATTTGGAGTTTCATAAAACAAGGTGTGTTGTAGTATTTCTCTTGTTGGTGTGATTTTTTTCCTCAAAATTATTGGTCCTTGATATTTTTATTTTAGGTTCCTTAACAAGGTCTATAGAAGGTTTCTTAGCACAAAAGTGTGTAGGAATGGTGATAATAAGATTCTCGCATTGACACTACAATCAAAAGAAATCCAAGGAAGTTGCTTGGTGTAATCTTTCATTGATTTACATTTAGTGATGGAGCTGCTTGACATTGCTACTTTTCATTCCCTAATATAAAAATGATATCATAAGGATCTTTTCATTATGGATATTGGTGGTCGCAATTTAAAAATATTCGAAATTGATGGGTGGTTATCAAATCACACACAAGTATTAGAATAGGTCTTGCGTCTTATATGGGTGTTCACTTATTGCCTTTTTGTGTTGCTATTCTTATCTCTTCCTGTTATATTGGAGCAAAACCTTGTGTTTTTTACCTTCGATCTGTTGATCTTGTTTCTTCAACATATCGGCTGTTTAAAAAAAGATTGTATAAATAACAATGTACAACCCATTCAATACCTTAATAAGAAAATTAGAACAAAATAAAACAATGCTATCATTCATAATGTTCTTAACATTAAAATAAAATAAAATCGATATCTGTGGCCAAAAGTAGAGAAAGAGAGATGATTTACTAACCTTCACCGGCTACCAACCAAGTCAAGAAATATGATGAAACCATTTGTAAAAATTCAGAAACTTGTACCTACGAAATGAGAATAAATTAATTAACTAATCAAAATTTAGTAAAGGAAAATATAACAAGAATGCATGCATAGTAAGAAGAACCAAGAACCAACATACAGGCAATCGAAATGCCGACAAGGATGTGAAAGATTGGTAACCACTAAGTGATTTTGATGCCATACGAGTCACTCCATGTGTAATCATCGTCCTTAACATTCTTTTTTGTTCATATCTGTTAAAAATTATTATTCACATGTGCAAAATTTAATTATTTGATACATAGAAAAAATAGAGATCGTTGCTAGCAATAAATGTTTTCAAGTACCTCTTAAGTACAGACGTAATATCAATCAACTTGATAGCATTGTATTCACTTTTTTTGATACTTTCCAGTTCATGAATCAATCGGTGACAATCCTACAAATCACAAATGCATTGAAATGTATAGTCTCTTAATCTGGTAACTACAAATTACTTACTAAAAGCTTACGTGAAACATATCCATGAGTTAATTTGTTTACCATTGTAATACTTTCAATCTTTTTACCTCTATTGCCAAGCAACCACCTAGCCCAAGATTAGGTTGCAAAGGGTGAGCAGCGTCTCCTAAAAGTGTAACACGTCCTTTTCCCCATGAGTATATCATGTCTCGATCATATATATCCCTTCGTAAAATCATTTCTTCTCTTGTTTTGGCTATCAATGTGGTCACATCGCTACACCAGCTCCCAAATAGCTTAGTCAGCCTTACCTTTTTACCTGCATGGTCTAAAGAAAAGAATATTATTTTTTATGCATACAAATACAATTAAAGGAACATATAATCGTAGCTTTGTATGTCTTTTTATCATATTTATAAAGTATTTATTAATTCATTACCTTCCAAATTACCACTGCCTATTTGGGGCTCCTTATGGAAGGCGTACCATTGCATTTTTCCATTACCAACATCAGAAGCAACAAAGTATTGATTCCTCCCTAGGAACACACGATAGCTGGAAAAAGAAAATGAATGACTTTAATTTTATCATAGTTGGTAAATATATAAGATGTGGATCATATCAAGGACTTGGAAAACTCTTTTATGGATAAGTGGAAGAAGGACAAAAGGATGAAAACATGCTTAATTCTAAACGAACATAACTTTTGATATGTTGGGGATTATAAATCACCTCATTTGTACATAAACATTTCGATAATGGGTCAGAGATCATAACAGTGCAACTACAACTTCAACCTTTGAATTTTTTCAATTTATTCTCGGTTCCTATTCTAAATTATTTTGTTTTAGGCTTTGTTTGGTAGACTAGCTAAAAAGTCTGCTAACCGATAAAAAAAATAACATTAGGTAAAACTACCCAATAAGCCAGCTAGAATATATAAAATGACATAAAGATAACATATATATGATTGAGTTTTTTTTAATAGTTGATAAAGGCGTATGTTTTGGGAGAACTTTAAAAAGGCTTAATAAGCTCAGTGAAATGCTATTCTGAATAGTTTATAATCTAATTTTTTATTTTCCAAATACAACAACATAAAAAACCTCAAAAAATTAAACTAGCTTAGGTGTGCCAAACATAGGATAAGTTGTTAATTAACTTTCATAGTTTCCATGATTATCGAAAAATCATATGATTAACTATCATCTTGATTTCATTATTTTTCGATCCATTATATGTTTTAGAAATTTGACAATATTATCAAATTTGAATCCAACCAAGTAAAAATAAATTTTAATGCACTTATAGATGAGAATGAATGTAAGCCTTGAGAACATCTTGGAGTTTAATAAAATTCTTCATTATGAAATCCTAAACAATTTTGTGTTAATTACTTTCGTTAATTGCCAATCTCCATGTTAAGCATAGATATGTACCCGATAGAATTCGTGTATGAGGGGACGTAGTCTACTAATCCACTATAGCAAGTATAGCCTGAATAACTTGCTTCTTGTGTTCCAAACAATTTCTTACGCACCTATATAAAACATGAAGCATAAAAAGGAGTAAATATATGATTGAACCTGATATAGAAAATATTTTAAATAAATAAATAAATAAAGGTTACCTCTGACCAAATTCCATCAGCTCCGACCAAGATATCACCTTCAAACTGTCGCCCGTCATCAAGGGTTGCCACGACCTACAAAAGTTCATTATTATACAGTGTTATTATAAAACACATATATCTTTCAAGATGTATAGGAGACATATAATTGTAGGCATGGCTAAAAGAACAAAAAAAAATGTGAACTTTATATGACATTATAATACATGATTGAAAAGGGAGTTTGACCTTATGAGGATCTTGGGAGATTTCAACAACTTTAGAATTGTTAAACACAATGTGATTTCCCACAGCTTTCAGTAAGATTTCTTGCAATGTCGTTCTTGATATTACCAGAGTCACAGGAAGTCCTTTCTTAATTGCAGGAGCCAGGAGATCAATTTTGGCAAGCCTAAGGGGTTGAAACTATCAATAATTCAAATGTTTCTTATTATATTTTAACTTAAATTATGTTAAAAAATAAAAGAAAAGATGGTAGCAGTTATAATGTTGGATCTCATGTAAAAGTTAGAAAAAAAATGTCAGGTGTGTCATATTATGTTATATGAGAAATTCATAGGCCGTACCGGTACTGTTTACCATTTTTACATAAATGTTTGTTGGGAAAATGGGTTTACCTATTTTAAAAATGGAATTTTCATAATTTTGGATATAAATTCTAAACCCTTTACATTAGTAAAATGGATAAATGATTATATATTGTGTTCTTCGTGATACCTTCGTTTATGTATTCTACACGTCCAAAACAGTTTTAGGATGAATGAGAAATTAATCATTAAAGTGGGATAGTTGAAATATTTGATAAGAAGTTTAATGTGTTTTACGTCATCCCACATACATGGGAATGAAAAGGGAGTGTTTATATAAGTAGTAAGGCTTCTTAGTCTTGTAAGAATTATAACACTAAGACTCTTTCGTTTGCATGTAAAGGTGGTGTAAAAGCAAATCGAAATGGCTTCGGCTCACTGAACTTGTATTCTCGTGCGTCTCACGAATACAAATATACCACATGTCGACTATAATTAATCACAAAACTACCAAAATTCTCCTTTTAGTTTCTATATTGTATCCTAGGAAATATTCAGTTGTAGACAAATTTGTTATGAGAACACTATGTTGTAATAGACCTCTAACATTTTCCATTTTTTTATTCTTTTGTGTTACTACAATTATTTCCATATAATCTTAACGGTTATACATAATATATAATATTTATATGGTCTTTTAATCTAAAACAATGTTTAAGAATACGGAAATGATTCTCAACACTAGATCTTAAAAAAACCACAAAAACAAAATGACAGTGACACTACTTTAATTTAGGACAAAAATGTTGGCCCTTATATAGTTTTAAGCGATAATTACTAATATGATCGGTTTTATTTAATAAATAAAAGGAAATGATTTAGTTTTTTCTGAAAAGCAACATGGGCCAACATTAGAACCAAAGTTTTTGGGTGTGATAACTCATTCCCCCGAAAAACAACTCTTATCTTCTACTTAACCGTTCCATCAACCCACTCATGAATTATACACCCCTTTGCCTTCTTTCCTAACAACAATTCCGATTATTTCAAACTTCGTTGTCCCAAGAAAAAAACTTTTATGTTAAAGCTTTTGATTCTTTCTTTTAGTAAGAATGAAAAAAATTGTTGATACATTTTCCCCTAATGTCACTTAGTTTTAAAGGTGATTAAACCAAAACCTAAATTATATCTATTTATAACAATCTCCTTGTGTTTTTTTTAGATACAAAGAAGTGTTAAAGAAGATAACATTTTAGAAACATTTTTGTTAGGCTAAACAAAATGATTTTAGTGATGTCACAAGGGTATCATTGTCAAAAACATTGTGAAAAGTTTAGAAAGAGTTGCATGTACACCTTATCAAAAACATATTTCATAACGAAAAATAAATCTTTATGAAATATTTAAGTGGGATATATATATATATATATATATATATATATATATATATTTTTTGATAAAACTTTTCTACTAGTTAAAAACTAATTTTCAAAATAGTCGTTTTTATATAGAAAATGACTATTTTTATAAAATCTAAGAAAACATTTTTGTTTCCAAATTTAATGAAGAGTTAAGGTGTTCTTATAAAAGAACGTTTTTTAAAATAAGTTTTTAAGGCACCACATGTTATTTATAAAGGAATCAATAGGGATAAAAATGTGTGTGTCCAAACTAAAAGATCTCTTAGGGGTTTGTTATCACCTAAAATTATGATTTTTGGTCAAATGTATATTTTGGTCAAATGTACATTACTTGATGCCATTTTAGGATATGTGAGATTTAAAGAGAGGGAGTGGGCACGTTATAACCGACATTAAAAAAATTTAAAGAGAGGAGCAAGAGAAATTAAAGGATGAAGATAGTGGTTGATCATAACACTCCTATACTAATTTTAAGCTCCATAATCTATTGCTAAGTTCATATTTTGGTAGCTGGATTAAAAGATGATTCAAGAACCCTAATCCCTATACAAACATGTATGTTAGAAATCATGATGAATTAGAGTGTTGCTAGTATGTTTTAAAGTCTTAAACACCATAAGTGAAGCATGGAGTTCAAGGTATGTAGAATTGAAGATTTTAATCATAAACCCTAAGTTGCGTGAATTATGAAATGAATGAAATTGAGTTCATAAATTGAGTAATTAAGATCTAAAAATGAACTATATATGAAGTATAATTAGTTTGGATGAATAGATTAAGTCATGTATAAACGATTTAAATATTTACCTATGATATGCAAATTGATGAAATGATGATTCAATGATATGTAGCTTATGTCTTAATGAATTAAGACATATGGACATCTAGTTTATGGAATGCAGATGGTTTATATGTAATTAAGTGTTATGACTTAATGAAGTATTAAGTCAAGTCTACAGATAAATGAGTGGTATCTTGAGTTCTAATACTCAAGATTTATATGTTATTTTGACTGCTTCAAAAGCAAGGTCAAAGATAGGATTACATGCACCAAGGTTTCAAATATCTAAGCTATTGCAAGGTGAGTAATCTTATAGATCCATGATAAAGGATAAATTCCATGTTAGCATATCATATGTTAATGATCAAATTATATCAGATGTTAATTGAAATTAAGTAATGATCGAATGAAAATGATTAGTTGTAGCAAAATATAATTGGCAGAATTATGTATAGCAACGAGTGGTGTACATATGAAATCAATAGCTATAGTCGAATATAATTATTAGGGTTATTTAGACAATCATAGTTCAAGATGACTGATAAAGTTGTCCATAAGCTGAGAGTTGAGATTAAATATAGTTGGACAATTATATTTGAATATAATTAGCAAAGCTAAGTACTTGATTAAATATGAAAGGCGATATAACATGTTTAATTTTACATATTATGAATATTGTTGTTAGTAGTTGTATTTATGTATCATGATAATTTTATTACTCATTAAGCTTGTGAAACTTAGGGTTTATTTATTATATGAATTTTTAAAACTAGGTAATACTAGAGGTAAGAGTGCATCTAAATGATAGAAGACATACTAGTTCTTGTATACTTTTGTTTTTTACTAGAAAGCAATTGTAATTACATGGCTCGATCCTTGGATATATTTTGGGTATTATGTATTTTGATAACTACTTGTCTGTTGTTGTTTATTATAAAAATATACACATTTGTTTTGTTATAAAATAAAAATTAGATGTAATTTGTGTTAAATTGTTGGGCATTATTAGTTGGTATTGGTTTAAGTTAACTAGACATCTATGAGAGAGAGAGAGAGAGAGAGAGAGAGAGAGAGAGAGAGAGAGAGAGAGAGAGAGAGAGAGAGAGAGAGAGAGAGAGAGTATTAATGTGTGCCTTTGTTATGGTCATTGTTGTAGGTATTAGTATATAAGCTAATAGAGTTGATATTAACTTTTAAATTATATGTTGTTTATGGGGTAGTAATAATTTGGTAAAATAAACTAATATATATATATATATATATATATATATATATATATATATATATATATATATATATAAAAGTTTATTTTGCCAAATTATTACTACCCATAAACAAATATATATATATATATATATATATATATATATATATATATATATATATATATTAGAAGTATGTATTTTTATGTCTTTAGAAGTATAGATATATAAAAAATATCCGATAAAGTCTCAATATTTTCATTCCGTTTACGGTTTAATCATGATTTTTATTTTTTGAACAAAAAAGGCTCGATTATTTTATATTTTTCATAAATTAACGAAATAGCTCTTTTTTTTTCAACAGAAAATGATAAATTATCGTATATACTTAGATAATCGGGACTTTGATGTTCAAAACATAAATATTTGAATTAAACCGTAAACTGACCCAAAATATTAAGTTTTTATCGGAGATTTCCCTAGATATATTGTTAGAAGTATAAATACATTTTTAGAAGCATAAATACGTATTTTTAAAAATAATGACTAGTAAAAAACATAAAAGTACGCATTCATACTTTTAAAAGTGTATCTATCTTTTTAAATACGTAAAAATATATATTTATATTTTTAAAAAACATATATACTTCTAAAGCATTTTATATATTTAAACCGTGTAGATAGATATAAAAAAAACTTGTATATAAAGAAATAACATATAAAAATATAAATATGATTTTTAATTAATTAGTTTTTCATGTATAAATATTTTTTTCGATAAGAATACGTATAATATGAAAAATAACAAAACAACAACATACTTGAGATAAAAACGTAAGAAATTTATAAATTTAAGAGTTTATTACCAATTTTATTTCATGATAATTGGTAATAAATACAAAAGTAAAAAAAAAATGAAAATTTCTAGTTTTAATGCATCAAACGTGATGTTAGAATAAAACGGAATTTTTTTTTATGTCGATTTATTAACAATAGTCAACTAAGTTGATTCATATAATTGTTCAAATAATCTTGACTAAAAACTATATGGCTTGCTTGTAATTTTCTTGTGATAGACATCAGCCATTATTTGTTATTTGATATTTGACAAAAATGTTTGTAAATTGGTTTTGTGAAATTAAATGCGTAATTTTTGAAAAATTTATATTTCGACGTGTTAACATGGAATAAACAATATTTGTCGAAATTCACATTGAGGGTTTATTTGCTCATCCATGAATATTTGAGTATTTTTTTAATTGTTTGTCATAACTCATAACTTGCAATAATTGGAATTATGTGATCAAAATTGTTTCATACTTTGAAATATTTGTCTTTATTGATTTTGTGATTTAATTGACCAATTGAAAGCCTTGCGAATGTGGATGGTATAAGAACACAATAACAAGTGTTTATTATCTCTTGCAAAATCGAAATTGAAAGGTCACGTATGGTCTTGCTTAAATTGAAAGCCTTGCAAAACAAATGTATATCATATATTATTATTGATGTGATGGAGAGGAAAATGAAACCATTAGCTTGATGCCCTTTTATTGTATGGTTGTAATTGCATGTTAATAATTATTATTGATTCATCAAATTTAATATTTATTATTATTAGTTTATTATATATTAGATTAATATTGATATTTATTAATTTATTATATGTAGATGTAAATTAATGATTTGTTAATGAGATTCTAAATTACTATATCCATGTTAATATTGTTGATATTTAAGTAGTTTTTTATTGATATTGTATTGATATAAAGATTAAATGTAACATTTTTCTGTTTTTTTAACAACAAAGCAATATATTAAACAAAGCACATGTAAGTAGCAAAGAGCTAGAAAGAATTGCAAAATAGCATAAAGTGGGCTTTAAAACCGGCATAAAGAGATTCTAAACTTCTATATATTTTTTAAGAGCTTTGAATAACAAAATGATATTAAACAAATTAGTTGTGAGAATTATATATTACATGAGTTAATTTTAAAAAAAAAATTTAATATAAATGTCAAAATATTTGAAACTTTGAATTTATAAGAAAATAAGAAAAATAATGAATTATTATAATATAAATGTTTTTTATCTTTTAAATTTAAACAAATAATTTAAATAAATAAAACAAACTGATAAGCTTTAATTTTAAAAATTTTAAAATTAAAAGGTAAGTTTATCAATGAAATTGATATCTATTTATTACTACATTTATTGTAATTATTATATTAAAATATTATGTGGAATTTAATAAAATAGAAAAACTAATAAAATAAAACGTGGAAAAAAATTAATTCAAACTAACCATAAAATAACATTTAGCAATTTGAATGATAGTGTAAAAAGTGGTAAAAAAAACATTCAATTATTAGAGAGGAATAAGAGAGGATTAAACCCTAGCAAAGGTTAAATCCTCCTTAGCCATTAAAAACAATGGATTTTTGGTGTCAATTACAAGAGAGTGAAAATTGTGCGCCTTGTTATAAAAAACTAAAATGTTTAACTGATTTTGGTATAAATTTTAATTGACTTTTAGCTTTATATATTATTTTACAAACTGATATGATATAATTGAAATCCTTATGAGACATGAATGCTCTTATTTTATTGGGCTTTTTGTTTTGCATATATTGTTCCACACAATTCTTGTTGGTGGTAGAGTTTATAGGATTTTTGGTACAAACTTTCTACTGAATGTGTTCTTATGTTGTATAAATCTTTCAAACTTCTATTTTATTACGAATTAATATATGCAATCCATGTTTTGGCCGTTTATCAATTTTTGTGGTCACGATTTAATAGATCATTAATTTCTTACCTTTAGATTATATAAAATAATATATAATCATATAAAATATATATGTAGCTGCATATGTACATAAAATCCGAGCATTTAAAATAAATTGATAGATAAGTTTGTTATATATGAACTATTAATAAAAGCGTACTTTGTAACATATATAACTATATCATACATGATTAATATTTGTAAGAGAAATAATTTACCACTTACCAGTCGCCGGAAACTCCATCAACAAGGCCGTTCATCCTATCTCCGGTGACACACCCTGCATTCATAACTTGCTCCGCCACCCCCTTATGAATATCCATCAACACACCCAACGCACTGCTCATCAGCTGAATTGGTCCCCTATACCTTCCTTCCCCTCTAATTGCGCTCAAATTCTTCTCAAACACCATAACCTCAAACCCTCTTTCTTTTGCTGCCAACGCCAGAACCAGCCCACCAATCCCACCGCCGGCGATCAGAATCCTAAACCTTCTTTCCTTCTTCTTTTTCTCTACACCTTCATATGTTTCATGTTTAATTTCTGTACTACTACTGTTGTTTTTAGCTATTACTTCGTATCTTCTTGTTCTTTTGGGGTTCCTACAGGTTGAAGATATTATGGAGTTTTTCTTGGTATTGATTATGCTGCAACTGATTGAAAAAACTTTCGGTGAAAGATTGTTGGTTTGGTCAAGATGATGATAGGAAGTACGTGTGAGGCACTGTGGAGATGCCATTGGCCAATATGAATGAAACCGAGAATTAGGAAAGCTTTATGGAACAAGTGAGGAGATGTCATTGGCTAATAGGAGAGGGAGTGTGCTTCTGTCGTTTGGGATTATTTAGTAGTTTTTATTACACAATATATTCCAAAACAGTCGTCTTGTACCCTTTTAAATGTTCTATTTGAATTAAGATCATAAACACACTTCTATTTGAGGTTATGTATGCAATAAAAGACTTATTTAAAAGTATACAAAAGTCATATCAAAGAAAGCCACTTAACGAGTTCACGGAACTCCAAAATTTTGGAGAAATTAGAATGTAAATCTCATTAAAACTTGTGTGTTGTTGACAAAATAAATAAATAAAAAATGAATTTTAAACAATCTATAAAATTTAATGTTTGAAGGGATCGGTCATTCCTTATGTTTTATTAAAACTACAAAAATATTCTTTCACCTTTGTTTTATTTGCTATGTTTTATTAAAAGTACAAAAATATTCTTTCAACTTTGTTAATCAAAACACATTATCATCATCTTTCCCCCTCGTATTCAAATGCCCAAGACGAACCGCAAAAAAAGACCCTTAGGCCCTAATGTGTGACGAGTTAAATTATATAAACTTGAGTTATTTTTAAAACGTCGATAAGTTTCAGAAATCTGTATTTCTCGTGTGAAAGTGTGAATCATAAATTATTTAGAGTAGCAAATTATCTTCAAATCAGAGAAGGATATTTTATTAAATATTTTGTGAACAAAAAGAAGGTACAACTTCTACTATGTTTTATAAATCTGCTTTCCTCACGTGCATTATTTTTTATCTACACCAAGTTTTAAATTTACTTTATTCTACTTCTAATTGTACTTGCTAGACAATTAAAGTTCCTTATTGTTTATGTATAATCTCATATAAAAATATTATGCTACATCTTAAAAATATAGTATTCTAAATAAGATGATAACAATTTGGATAAGAAGATGATATGAGCAAATTTACCTCAAGTTCATCAACATCGACCTTAAGGAAGGTAAGATTGGGCATCTTCTTAGCAAGCTCACTTAAGATTGGTGCTATCACATGACAAGGACCACGCCATGGGTCTGTCAAGATAAAACCATTTTGTTAATAACTTATTCAATCACCAATCTATAAAGTTTAGTCAATTGATTTTACTAGTAAAGCCAACTTATCAACTTTCATTGTAACACCTATTTCCCATAATGGACCAGTGGATTATGTACATGAGTAAAAGGCATGGTTTTTGAGGAAACTCATATGTCACGA
This sequence comes from Lactuca virosa, assembly GCF_052849685.1. Taxonomy (NCBI): domain Eukaryota; kingdom Viridiplantae; phylum Streptophyta; class Magnoliopsida; order Asterales; family Asteraceae; genus Lactuca; species Lactuca virosa. The sequence goes on along the minus strand of NC_136434.1, from coordinate 162,292,894 downwards.
CGTGACATGAAGGGTGTCATGACGTGGCTTACAAAATGAAGACTACATATCCGAATTAGGTGTCACGATGTGACAAATGGTGTGTCACGACGTGATAGTAGCTGCAGCCCAAGCCCATGAGTTTTTTTTAGGATTTTCTCCATATTTAAGCATCTTAGCCTCAAATTAGAGCATCCTTATCAGTCTCCAACCTCTCCATTTCGAAAATACTAGCCCCTTTGAGTATTCTTGATGTTCTTGAGCATTTGGAGGATCATTTCTTATATTTTGGTGTGGAGATTGAAGATCAAATTCTTGTAAAGAGTTTTGGGGAAGAGCTCAAACGTAGATCTAGCAAAGGAACTTCATTTCTGGACCATTGTGACTAAAAAGTTTATATCTTGATCTTTAGATTTATGGATCTTGTAGTTTGAACATTTACGTTTTTTTGGTCCTTGTGAGCTTATGCTTTGGAGTTGAGTGAACTCTAACACCTCTTGAGCTTATTTTATCATCTCATAATCTTGTTGGATTGGGAAAGTTTGCATCTTAATCTTGTTCTTGAGAGCATGCATGTTTTGGGATGGGTTGTATGCTATTAAGGACTTATGGTTGTAGATCTTGCTTTGAGATGGAGTCCTAATGGATAAAGTTGGAAACTTTATCCATTAAGTCAGTAAAAAGAAACAAATTTGAAGTTATGGAGCTTAGTTTGAAGGAATTAAGAACTTAATAAGGATTTTGGCCTTTTGCCAGAAGTCACGACATGGCATAGCATTTTCCATAACATGACGATGCCTGGAGTCGTGACTGTTTTGGTCCTTGCTATACCACGACGTAACCAAGGAATGGTCACGTCGTGGCGTTAACTTTGATTGGGTTGAATGTTGACCTTGTAGGCCTTTGATCATTGACTTTTGACCAGTTTTACTCGGGGTCAAACTTCGAGGAGTTGGTTTCTAATTGAGGATTTGTCTGTCTTAGTGCTACTTGGTTCAAGGGCTTTATTAGTGTAAAGAGTTAGGGTGTTGTGCTTCTATGGTTCTACAAATCAGGTGAGTTTCTCATTATCTCACGTATCCCATTGTATGTTCTTTTCATGGTATGATAGAAGTACTGTTAAAGTACAAGGATGCTACTTGTTCAGGATAACTCCTTTGTATGAATGTGCAGATATAGGATACCTGGTGTCTTGGTATGCTAGACTGGTAGGGTCTTTCTTGTTGATTGAATGGTACTGATAGGAGTTATGTTTGGATAGGGTAACTGGGGTAGGCCAGCTATCAGGATTATATATGACTAATCAACGAAGGACTTAATTAAGAAATGGTCAAGGGTAGGCTAAATACGGAAGGCTAGTTGCTAAGGGGATGTACCATGTTAAGTTATGATATGAATGTATTCTATATGGTTATATGGTAGTGATAACTTGGGTTCTATGTAGTCTAAGTTAGATAGCCTAAGAACTCTTTGTCTAATTCCTGATTGTAATGTTCTCATCTGATTATTCGCTCATGGGTGGATCATCTGTTCGACTGTTTATCCGATCCCTAACTACATATGTTCCTGATTGTAATGTTCTCGTCTGATTGTGCGCTCACGGGTGGATGATCTGTTCGACTGTCTATCCGATCCCTAACTACATATGACTTTGTGTATTCTAGGGAAAGACCATAGGGGTAACCCATGTAAATTTTTCGTAAGACCATGGACGTAGCCCATGGCATTAAAGGGAAAGACCATGGGGGTAGCACATGGCATTGCAGGGAAAGACCATGGGGGTAGCCCATGACATTGCAGGGAAAGACCATGGGGTAGCCCATGACATTGCATGGAAAGACATTGGGGGTAGCCTATATCATTGCAACGAAATACCATGGGGGTAGCCCATGACAATATGTAAGACTGTGAATTAGCCCATATCATTCACCCACGACTGTAGCAGACCCGTTACTTCATGTATGTTTTTTATGTATACTTATGTGGATAGGAGATTGGACTGTTTGGCACTAGAGTCGAATTCTTTTGTGGATGCATTGTATGTATGATGTAGTATGTGGTATACTAGGGAACTATTGGGTTTTAAGCATTCTAACACTCCTAAGGTGTACATGCAACCCTAAATACCTTGGATCTATGTTTTCTCTATTATACTTGCAATACTTGAACTTTCCAAGGTATTACCCTAACTAGCATAAAAACTTTGATACTTGGGTAATAAAACAAGTTAGAAAACATACCTTTTGTTGTAGTTGGATGCCTTGGACCTTTAAGAACTTAGTGCCCCAAGTGTTGCATCTCAAATGGAATCACACAACACCACCAACAATTGGAATAACTTGAGAGAAGATTATATTGTAGCAAAATCGGCTAGCCCTCACTTGTGTATCTTAAGTGCCAATTTCATGAACTATGAGGCTTCTTATATAATGTGCATGTTAGGGTTACCCCATGTAACTCATTAATTTCCACATTCCTCATGATCCATGGGTTTTAACCTCCATGGAGTATCCATGGGTCACCATATGGTTCTAGCCCAACATGAAGAATTATGGATCATAAGCCCACTTTATAAGAATGAATGATTTACCAAATCAATCCCTACTTATTTAATTAGTCTCTTTTGATCACAAAATTATTTCCAAACTAATTCTTGATCAATACTAATTAAATAATATGATTTCATATTAATATATTAGAACTTATAATATATTAATTAATCATAAATATCCTTTCTCACAAAAGTCTATCCAAATTGTTTCGATGCCATGCAACCCAAATGGACCATGCTACTCTCGGGTCAAGTACATACGGATAATAGTCTTAGGCTTAGACACCTAATCCAATAGTCTCCCACTTGGATAAGTCTAATAACTATTATTGCAAGCATGACTCCAACCCGACTAGCAATCGTAGCTCTTAAAAGCCGCTGTCGAACTCTGACCTAGTCAATGACGTGTCCATTAGATAAGGGATCCTATATTCCTCCATTCTAGATATCATATGGACTGAGACATGGATTATAATCATTCTCTTTGTCCATTTGTTGCTTCCCGATTTCCGATTTATGACGACCAACTAATTGAACAAATCAAATCAGTCCAGGCCTGATGTCATCACTAAATCATCGAGGGCCCCACAGATATCGCTTTTATCCACATGGGGTAAAAGGAACGGATAAACTTCAACCCAAATGCTTGCTTGTACTTACTCATCAAATTACACACAATGATATGTTTTATAACATCCAAGTTACTGGTGCGTCTACATATGTCAATGTGCAACCGACTCGCAACTACAAATCACATGTCTCCGTTTCAAGAATATAAGATATTATCGTCTCATGATCACTCGTGATAAAATCCATGAAGTGATTCAAATGAGTGTGGGTTGAATCCAATACTCGAATCTTATTCCAAGAGCACTCATGAACACTTCAACCACTTTTTCCTAGACAAACTACAGACCCATTCATGACAGTCTTGCCTCAATACCTACTTCCAAAGTATAATTGACTGTGGATGGTTTAACTAACCTAGTTATTCGGGAAGTCAAAACATGCAAAGTGAAACACAAGAATAATACTAATCCTATATGGCCCAAAAACTTTTGAGTCATATTAATTACTCATTATTCATTGTATAATGTTTCGAATAATCAACTTAATACTTTAATTAAAACAATAGTTATGCCATGCTCCAAGCATCCACACTATGTTTGTCTAAACAATAGTTATGCCATGCACCAAGCATGCACACTATGTTTGTCTATGGTCCTTACTTTGTGAAATAGATCAATTGAAAAACATTTCAATGATGCTCATTTCAAAATTCCAAATCCTTATTGCAAGTGTAGGAATTCCAAATTCTTGTCACTGCTAGGAAGTGTTAGATTCTAAACTATCATGCAATGATTCTTTTGTAATGTCAAGGTACCACAAGTCACAAAGACTTGACCAATGATATTACAATATATTCCTTTGGAGATTGTTGCAAGACAATTACATGGAAATGAAGTCTCAAATTCAAAGTACATTCCTTTGAACATCCTTCTTGCATAAAAGTTTCTAACCTTTCCATCTATTCTTCAACTCACAATATGGAAACATTCCATATTTTCCACACAACAACTCATTATTAGTAGACTCCTGTCTACTCATAATAATGTCAATATGGTCCTTCCATTAGTATACTTCCAACTCTCCTTAAGCGACCAATCCTTGGCGACCCTTAGATTGTCTTTAACAGTTGTTTAACCACTTTAGTCATATCCGGTTCTATTCCTTTTTCCCTCTAAATGCCCTAGGCATTTGGAAAATTAGAACACGAGAATATTATAGCATATGAATCGATCCTATAACCGAAGCATATGGGATGCGATTCGTAATGTCTAACTTAAAGACATGATACTTGATCAACCTTTTTCTATAATATTTCTACTTGCCATGTTCTTAAAATTTTGATTATGAAGAGGGATACCGTAATGATAATCAAATTTTGAGAACGCAATTAACATTTCTATATATAGAATTTCCTTATGTTGAATCATTCCAACATAACATTCATATATATTTGACTAAATTTGATTAAAATCTCAATCTAGGCCTTTAGAATTGAAATAAAGTATAAATTGCTCTCCCTTAATTATAGCAAAACAACTTTTCAAACTCTGTAACTTGCAAATTGAACTTTTGTTTTCTATAATTAACATTGCTAACTTGCAACATTTACCATAATAATTATGCTCCCACTAGCATAAAAATTATTACTAGCATAACACTTATGCTCCCATTAGCTTTGACATGTATTTAGAAATCAGCTAGACTTCTAGAAATCAATACTTATTGACTTTCATTACCAAAGTTCAGATTTCTGATACGAGATGCTTCGATAAGACTTTATCTAGACTTCTCAAAATCATACACCTTTCCTTAGATAGCTCACATGTGTGTCTTAACAATTTTAGAACTTACAACCATAAGTCTGAAATGTCTAGACCTTTGCCATTTCTCACAATTCGAATTATGAAGAGGGATGCCGAAATCATAATCAAATTTGAGAATACAAATATCACAACTGTTATCTCCTTAAAATCTACTTAGTGAAAGCGTTTCCTCACCATCATTTTCATGAATCGAAGAGAAACCTTATGACACTTAGATTTTATGGTATATGTGTTCCTATCCATGTGAATTTGTCATGACCATAATCACAAGACATGGTTAGTGATGAATCCAAACTTATATGGACTGAACTTGTTCAATCTTAATTTCTTTCCACTTGGTAGCACAAGGGCCCACCATTGCTTCCTAGTTGTTGTGCAAACAATTGAGAAGTCATAGAACTCACATGCATAGTCAACTTTAACTGGAATGGGCACAGAAACAAGAATATGTCAACACGATAGGTCACAAACCTCAAGTCGTGTGCTAGTGTTTAACAATAGGTTTATTCTTGATTAGTTCTTGAAACTTGTCAAGATATTTAAGACTCCCATTGTCCTCTTGACATATATGATTCACTTTGTCAAGGAACATTACTTGACAAACCAATATTCAAGAGTTAGTGCGGATTCTAATCAAGACAAACACTTCATACAATCGACCTTAGTTGGTCTTTGTTTTATCCAAAACATCACAACTTACCAATTTCAAATGTACAGGAGTAGAAAAATTTTATTCTACATTTGATAAGTGTTTCAAACTTAAGATCATGTCACTCAGAGTTACAATCTTGGAGTATGACTCTAAGACTTGTTTTTGGGAACGAAGTATGACTCATATTCTTGATTTAAACTATTTCAACAATTCACGATTCCTCTTCTTAGCCATACAAATGCACTAAGATGTCTTTAGAGGATCAATTGTGATATGGTTTTTTCCATAAACTTTAAGATGATCATAAAACATGATACTAAAGTACTCTCCCATCTTTTTAAATCGGAGAAACTTTTATCTTTCTGCCTATTTTGATTCTTCTCATTCGTTCTGCCATACATTGAACCTTTTCCAATCTTTCAGGATTATACTTAAACTTGTAAGCATAACCATGTTTACTAAACCTTAGTAAATCATGACGAATAGTCTCATCGATCTTTGTGGTGGATCTTGACCAGCGCACACCCAGTGTACCCGATCCCCTAGTCCTTCACTTGAATCAAATATACATGTGAACAAGGAATTAGTCTTAATTTACTAAAGATGAAAATTCTCATTCATCATACAATACAACTTTCATGATTCCAAGTTTCTGTCCAATTGCAACTTGGGTTATGAGAATCTTTCCTCATTTGGCAAATATTGACACTACCACAAACGAAAGAATCAAATCCATATTGCTAAAATAGAAACATACAAACATCAATTTTCACAAATGCCAGTGCAAGGAGATATAAATAAAACAAAATTTTATTTATTTATGAAATGCGGAAAAAAATTTCCTTACAATGCAATTACAAATGAAAACTATGTTATTACATATTTCCTAGCAATCTATCATAACTCCTAAGCAGCAGCTCAAAAATCTGATCTTCGAACCATGCGATTGAAATCCACCTTCGCGATCAGATTCAACATAGTCTTCCTTTAAGCTTCCTTACCTTTGCATGATCCTACAAAACATCAAAATGCAACCTTGTCACATCATGTATTAAGAATCAACAATTAGGAACTTAATAGAGTCAGATAGTAGACTTACCTGAAGCAAAGTCAAACCTTTCGATTCTACCTTTTCTCAGATCTTTCAGGTAGTCTAGGCAGCTTCGCAACCAATGCCCCTTCTCTTGGAAATATAAATATATAGACTCTTTGGGAATGGTACACGGGAAAATCTCAGACTTATCCTTTCTCTTTCCCTTGGAAAGAGAAATCTTTTCTGGACTTCCAATGTTTCCATTGTCAATGTCCATGGAAGTTTCGGGAGTAGATCTTCCCATCAAATTTGCTTTTCCATTGCGCCAAATTATTGTTGATTCAGCAGCAACAAGCAAATAGGTAAGATCAATAAGGGTCATGTCGTGGTCTGTCACATAGTAGTCCTTAATGAACTCACCATATGACTCAGAAAGTGACTGAAGAACCCATCCAATAGCCAACTTCCTCGAGACTTCGACACCCAATACTCTCAGCCTGTCAATATGTGACTTCATCTCCAAGATGTGAGTACACACAGGCCTTTGATCTTGATGTTTCATTACAAGTAGGGCTTGAGTGACCTTGAATTTTTCAAGTCTTTGAACTTGTGGGTTAAGGAGAATTATTGGAGGACGTGCAGGAAGTTAAGTATGACTTCAACGATCCAACTGCGGGACATCATCTTCAAGAGGAAAGCTTGTTCCAAAGGATTTGGGAAGACCGTAGTTGTCTGAACTAGACATCTACAATGGGAGAAATTCAGGTTAGTTGATTTAAGTCCTTAATATAACACCCAAATGAAATATTAAGGCTAGGACCCAACACAATATTTTTACAATTTGGAAGAGGGCTGTCGTAATCCAAACCGCAAAATATTTGAAGGTAGGTAAATGATGATTTACCAATTTCCACCACAAAAAACGAAAAGAATTTTAGGTTTTAAGTGAATTGAAACTCCTAGATCCTTTGAGATTCATTGAACAATTCAATGACATGTTTAAATCTCGAGTGTGCCCTTCAAGTTTGTGACTGGGATACCGAGCATCACAAACAAGGTGTGAATAACTATGCAAATTAGTTTGGTACACCCAATGTTACAACCACCTAATCAATGTGCCGGTTAACTACACACACTCTATTGATCTATCATTAACATCAAGCTACCCTTTGCCACGCACTGTCAGTCCAAATTAGTGTGCCGGTTAACCACACACGCTCCACTAACGGCTTAACAAGGTGCAAAGTGCAATTTCATGGGTTAGCACCATATTCACATTTTCCTAAAGTAACTAAGATTGGGAATTTCTAAGTGCTTAGTTACTTTATATTTATCATTATACTTTTAATTAAGGGAGAATTAGAGTCCTATCCTACCCGTTTGGCTAACGACCCTCCACTAGTCAAGGAAGCGATGGGTGAGAGTGGACACCCATTAAACTGCCATTTTATAGGCAGTAACCTTATACCCCCTTATAGACCGGTTTCGCGAATGAGGCCTACTAACGGTAAGACTGACTTTGTTCTTATACATATATATATAAATATTAAACCTATAATATTATAATAGTATAAGGGTTGAATTTTAAACTTTTAAAATTCTAGGGTTTGCAACTAAATGTTTCAAAAGTTAGACTTTTACATTTACAAATTCCAAAACTTGAGGGCAAGTTTTGTAACTTTCAAAACCTTTTGGAATCCATAAATTATGAGTTTAATAAAGATTTTAAGAAAAGACTTTTGACATTCCATAACTTGAGGACAAGTTATGGAGTTCATAAAACCATTTATGGGAAAAAGACTTTTCAAGTTCATAACCTATGATTTTAGTGACCTTTTTAAAAGAAAACTTTTCATTTTCCATAACTTGAGGACAAGTTATGGAATTCATCAAAATCCATTTAGATCAAAAATTCTAACAAGAAAAACAATCAATTTGTCTATGAACTAAATTAAAATCATAAGAATAAGACAATTCATATCAAACAAATTTCATGTAATTAGCCTAACCATATAAACTAATACAAAACATGAAACTTTGACAGTCATCTTTTAAATTAGATAAGCATGATCATTACCACATCAAAAATAGGTTTATAAGTTCAAAAATAGCTTAGGGTAATGATCCTAGTCCAATCCTAGCCAAAAACTCGAAAAACTGCATTCTGGGGCACCAACTCGTCGAGTTTATGAACCAACTTGGTGAGTTGGATGAATTTGTGCATGGACTCGGCGAGTCCACTGTCCAGAACAGCAGAAAATCGATTTTTAAAGCATTTTCAAGCAAGTAGCATCAAGTATAATTGAAAACAACCCTAGGCTCTGATACTACTGTTGGGTTTTAAGCATTCTAACACTCCTAAGGTGTACATGAAACCCTAAATACCTTGGATCTATTTTTTCTCTATTATACTTGCAATACTTGAAGTTTTCAAGGTATTACCCTAACTAGCATACAAACTTTGATACTTGGGTAATAAAACAAGTCAGAAAACATACCTTTTGTTGTAGTTGGACTTAGTGCCCCAAGTGTTGCACCTCAAATGGAATCACACAACACCACCAACAATTGGAATAACTTGAGAGAAGATTATATTGTAGCAAAATCGGCTAGCCCTCACTTGTGTATCTTAAGTGCCAATTTCATGAAATATGAGACTTCATATATAGTGTGCACATTAGGGTTACACCATGTAACTCATGACTTTCCACATTCCTCATGATCCATGGGTTTTAACCTCCATGGAGTATCCATGGGTCACCACATGGTTCTAGCCCAACATGAAGAATTATGGATCATTAGCCCACTTTATAAGAATGAATGATTTACCAAATCAATCCCCATTTATTTAATTAGTCTCTTTTGATCACAAAATTAATTCCAAACTAATTCTTGATCAATGCTAATTAAATAATATGATTTCATATTAATATATTAGAACTTATAATATATTAATAAATCATAAATATCCTCTTCTCACAAAAGTCTATCCAAATTGTTCTGATGCCATGCAACCTAAATAGACCATGCTACTCTCGGGTCAAGTACATACCAATAATAGTTATGGCCTTAGACACCCAATCCAACAGGAACTCACTTAGCTTTATTCTTAGAATTTTGGATAATACATTTTGTAGGTCGTTAGTAAGAAGAGCTCGGCATGACTCTACAAACGCATCGAAGATGTCCGTTTCCACAGTTTTGTAAATTTAAGTCTGATATTGTATGATTATAATCAAAAGATAGTTTCTTAATGGTTCATGGAATAAAGTTTTTAAATGGTTCTCATATCTAAAAATTCAAAAATATCTTTGTAATTTTTGGGACGTTACAAGTTGGTATTAGAGCATTGATTTGAGGGATTTGGGCGCACCTTGCGGTGTGTCTCAACTCAAACTAAGGAATGAGAGATTTTCTATATGAGTTTTTGAAAGGAAAATCGTTTATTCAAGGAAATAATTTTCTAAAATATTTTAGACTAAGTGAAGGATGTGATACGTATAGTCGGACGGAACTCAGGAAGTAAGTAATTCCCAATATACCTATATGATTATGTGTTTGTGATGTGAAATGTTATGCATGCTAAAATGTAGGATGTAGATCCTGCAAGAACTTCATGATAGAATTGTCTAACTTATGTGATGCTTTATAGCTTAGATAAATGCTTGTTATGTGCTGCTTGAAGTCTTTACTGGTAATGTTAATTTCTAGGTGTATGTATTAGAGTTGTATACGATTAGGATAGCATATCCTTAAAATGAACGATTTAGCCTTATTTCATGCTCCTTGTTTGGTTGTGGACTTAGGGTAGAATCAATAATTTAACCATCTATTTGATCTTGTTTTATGTATAACTTTCATTCACAATGCAACTGGTGGTGTGGTTAGAGATTTCTAGCAATTCGGGTTTGTGGGAAAGGAAGGATCCTATCGAGAGAGTCTACGAAGTATGGCTTTATGCATGTGGTTAGACCTATGCATGCATGTAAGTAGTTTAGAGGAGTGATGCGAAATGACTTGGGAGTCATGGAGTAGTCCTTGGAACAAGTATTTATACGTGTGAAAGATAATATTGGGCCCGTACTACTGAAAGCACATGATCCATACTTAGGTCAGGGAGTGTTTCAGGGTTACTAAGGAACTTGTAGGTTGGTATGCGTAGTGTGAGTGCAACACCCAGAATCGGAAAGACCAAGAAAAGAAAGGAAAAGCTCTAAGTCATGAGTCAACTCATCGAGTCCAGGGAGGAACACGGCGAGTCGGAGCGGGATCCGGGGTAAAGAGTATGTGACCGACTCGGCGAGTCAGCTAGTGGACTCGGCGAGTCTGGTCTGGGCAAGAAAAACCCTAATCCCGGGGATTGTGCCCTATTTAAAGAACATTACATCCCTTCCCCAGCCTCTTTACTCCCCTTTTGAGATCCAGAAACCCTAAATCGTGAGTGAGAGCCCTTGGAAGCAATTTAGAGCCGAGATAAGTGATTTTGGTGGAAAGGGGCTTGAAGATCAAGAGGCTTGCTGCAAAGGAGTGGTGTAGATCCGGGATCTACTTCAGTTGGAGCATATATTGGAGGTAATAAGCTGTTGCTTTGGCTTTATTGCAAATAGATCTATCTTATGTTTGAGATTTGGGGCATTTTGGGCATGATTGAGATCTATGTCGAGTTAGAGGCCTAGATCTAAGGTTGCTACCTCAGATCTAGACTTGTGATGGTCCAGAAGGTCATAAAGATTATGTCAATAAGTTATTGGTGAATCCCCTTTGCCTTACACCCAAGCCCTAGAGTGTTTTGGGCCTTTAGCTCCTTGGTTTCACGTAAAGTTTGCAACTTTACGTGGGGGATAGACTGTAGAAGAGTGGATCTATGGGTTGGAGCCCCTGCATGGCTCGAAAAACCACTGTATGGATTGAGAACTGGAGAGACTCGGCGAGTCACATGGGTGTACTCGACGAGTTGTATGAATATGTGCATGGGCTCGGCGAGTTGGAAGAACAACTCGGCGAGTCTGTTGAAGATTGCCTAGGACTCGGCGAGTCTGTTCTCGGACTCGACGAGTCAGGTCGCAGAACCCCCAACCTCTTCTGGTTAAGATGCAGATCGGTGAGTTGAGTGGTGACTCAGTGAGTTGGACAGGATGGGACTCAGAGATCGTTGAACTCGACGAGTCCTGGGGTGACTCGGCGAGTTGGGTCGTATTTTGAGAGCTTCTGAGTTTAAGGACTCGGCGAGTCTACGGATTGACTCGGCGAGTCGAGTCAACTGGAAGGTTGACTTTGACCAGGACTTTGACTTTAACCAGAGTTGACTTAGTTTGACTTCTAGAGTTCAGTTTGGAACTAAGTGTTATATTGATAATAGTAGCTCGGGGAGCTAGTGGAGCAGCGGTTCAGAGAAGTTGGCGGACAGCAGCCAGAGGGTTATCAGCAAAGTTCAGCAGTGCAGGTGAGTTTCCCTTGGTGTGGATGGGTCTACGGCCACAATGTCGGCCCATGTAGTTATGAGTAGGAAGACCCAAGGGTTAGCCCTAGGCACAGTATGCTAGTATGACATTCGGGACAAAGGTCCAATGTTAGCGGGCGGGTGCCCAAGGAATGGTTTGTATGATGGTTATACTTGTTGTCTGTGTGATACATGTATGTGCCTGGTAGGGAGGTGAGTGTGGGCGAGGTCCAATATCTCACCAATAGCAGAGTGTGGACGGTGTTCCATACCTCATTAGCAGCAGAGCAGGGTCGAGGCCCAAGTTAGGAAAAGAGTGAGTGTGGGCTGGGCCCGTATCTCACTATCAGTAGAAGCGTGGACGGGGTTCCATGATTCATCAGTAGCAGGACATGGGCGAGACCCAAGATAGGCGAGGCCTTAGTACAGTAATCCAATAGAGTATGTTAGTTAAGTGTTGTGATATGATTGTATGCTAGTATATGTTAGCGGGCGGGGCCCGGAGACAGGCGGGGCCTAAGGAAAACAGATCTGTACGCCGAGCGGGGCTCGAAGCCAGGCGGGGCCTGGTGACGGACGGGGTCCGATAGCGGGCAAGGCCCAATGCAGCGGGTGGGAGCCCAGTATGTGGTTATGCGCTCAGTATTATGTATGGCATGTATGGATCAGTAGATATGTATGGTATGCGGTAGGTTGGGGAACTCACTAACCTCCGTGCTTACGGTTGTCAGTTTTGGTTTCAGGTATTTAGTTTTCAGAAGAGGAGCTCGGAAGGGTTGCAGTGCACACACCATGACCAGTTAGCCTGGGATGTTTACTCTAATAATTAAACAAGTATTTTGGAAATGAATCTATGATTTGTCATATAAACCCTTTTAGTATGTTTGAATGACTTAACGCTATGAATCAGTAATGTTTTTAAAAGAAATTTTTGGACTCGAAATTTGGGATGTTACAAGTTGGTATCAGAGCCTTGGTTTGAGGGATTCGGGCACACTCTCGGGTGTGTCTGAACTCAAACTGAGGAAGTGGTATAAAATTTTTAAAAGGAAAAACCATATTTATAAAAGGATTTTGAGGAAAGAAAAGGGTTTTAGAAAAAGAAAAAGGAACTTTGTAAAGAGAAAAGGGTGTGGTGCATGCAATCAGCCGAGCTCAAGTAAGTTCTCCCAAATTATCCATACAAGTTTATGTTATGATATGATTATGTAATCAGCATGCTAGATTTAGGGCTAAGGATCTAGGAGGATGCCTTATGTGCCTGTTATATGCGCTTATTGAGCTATATGCTAGCATTGGTTAGATTTTCCTATGTCTGAATGCTGCTTGCTCTGTGCTTTGTGGGATTCTGAGTGATGGGAGTTAGTCATTAGATGAATACGTTAAGTCACATGTGATCAGGGTTGAATAATCTCAGAGTTCTGGATTTGATCCTACTGCGCAGCTCTCGTTTGAGTCTAACCGTTGTAGGGACGAGTCCTTTACTTGAAGGAATATCTGAGTCTCGTCACATGTGGTGGTATTCAGGTAATGGCTGATTGGCATTACGAGGAAACCTTCAGCAGCTGAGGACTGGTTGGGTCAGAGGTTTCCCTAGGGTAAGCCTAAGATGAGTTTAGTGCTGGGAGCAGGAGTCGTAGTCGTGCAAGGGACTTGGTGGAGTCAAGGAAACTCTTGAGGAAAGTACGGATAGATGTGGAAGGTAGTATGGGCCCGTACTACTGAAAGCAGAGGATCCGTACTCGATTCAAGAGGGGCCGAGACAAAACCAGGGAACTTGCAGTGCGTGTGAGGTCCCTCAGCAGCGATGCGTATTTTGATGATTGTTATGGCATGCTTTCAGTATGGCGACATCGCAAGATGGACCAGTGGATGGATCAGGTGTCAGAGGGGGGTCAGGCTCGGGTTCAGGGATCGAGCAGCTCGAGGAGCGGATGAGAGAGTTTGTATCAGTTGAGATTATGCGCGGTATTCTAGATCAGACTCCTGTGATCTTTGGCACGGTCAAGGAGGGTTTGCTGGAGATATTGGATGAGAGGCTTGGAGCCTTTCGCACAGAGATGATGGCTATGTTGGGAGCACGTACTTTGACATTCCTAGAGTTCAGGGCTTGTGGAGCTCCAGATTATCATGGGGCTAGGGACCCCATTTCTAGTGGCAGATGGTTGGCTGATGTCGCCAACGCTTTTCGTTCTAGCCGGTGTCCCGAGGTGGACAAGGTTCGACTTGCCTCCTGTCTTCTGAAGGACAGAGCACAGGATTTGTGGGAGGAGGTTGGTCATGCTATCGGGGATGATGCCGCGTTGGACGCGATGACATGGAGTGATTTATCGGCCAGCTTCAAGGCCGAGTTTGCACCGATTATTGAGGTGCAACAGTTAGCCCGGGAGTTCCAGGATCTACAGCTGGCGACCGAGACGGTGGTGGAGATCACCGCCAAGTTCAGGGAGAAGGCTCTTCTTGTTCCGCAGTATGTCGCGGATGAGGAGATGAAGAAGGCCCGATATCACGATATGCTGAGAGACGACATCAGAGAGTTTGTGAGCCGGTCCAGCTGCAAGACGCTGGAGGATATGATTGCTCGGGCCAGGGAAAGGGAGATCGATCTGGAGCACCTCGGGAAAAGGAAGCCGGAGGAAGTTCAGGTATCTACGGGATCGGGCAAGAGGCCCAAGACATCAGACTCTAGATCGAGAGGTCCTCAGGACCAGGGCCGTTGTGGCAAGTGCGGCAGGATGCACGAGGGTGCGTGTAGGAGTGGCAGCGGTGGTGATTCTGGCTGCTTCAAGTGCGGCCGGATTGGTCATTTCAGCAGAGATTGTACTGCTACCACTACCCAGGGATCAGACCTGTTATGTTTCCATTGCAGTCAGAGGGGCCACAAGAAGGCCCAATGTCCGAGTTTGCATACAGCAGGACAGGTGATAGCACCTGCCCCTGCAACCATGAGGATCACCGACGGTCGTCAGGGCCGGGCAGAGACGCCTGCCGCGAGGAGCAGGGCGTATCAGTTGGTTTCAGATGAGGTGTGAGCAGCCCGATGTGTCAGGTACATATCTTCTTTCATTTCTCCATCAGCTTATGTTATGGTCTTATTGTTATGGTTCTGCATCGGTATTTATAATGATATTTCGGAATTTTGCTGTCTGCTTGTGATTAATTTATATGCCATCTGCATACCTTGGATGTTAGAATGATAGTTGGAGGTCGTCTCCTTTAGAGTGGGTTACTTAGGATGCATTATCTGTAGCATTCCTGTGAGGGGCTTGGTAGTGCCTCGCTAGTTCGTGAAGGTGTCGATTGGAAATGGATCGTTGGACCCCCAAATTGTGGTAAGTCGGGTTTTCAGCGAAGTGATCAGGGGATGGTAGGAAGAATTGGAAATTCTTCTGAGCTGTGAGCTGTGACGAGCTAGTCAAGTCGAAGTGGGGGAGAGCCATCCGTGTGGCCAAGGATAGAAGTAAGTACAAGACTGGGGTGGTTCCGCAGTCTTGGTAAGGAGGGAAGCAGCTCAAGTGGCTGTTTGGATGGAGGATCAGGTTAGTTGGGAGTTGAAGAAACTTTCCAACCTTGAGTTTGTGTATTCATGTCTAGCGGGTGTCTGGTATAGGAAAACCAGGTCGCAGAGCCTTCGCCAGGTGCGAGTTTAGGCAGGATATAAGAGTGTGGGGTAGCCGCAGCATTCCCCAGCAGCAAGTCGTGAGGAAAGTGATGTAGGACTGCGAGTAGGCCGTAGCATTCATTAGCAGATTAGTTCGCGGAGTGTGGGCGGAGGCCCGTATCTCCTAGTCAGCAATGGGGATCAGGAAAGGCTAAGTCGTTGAGGCTTAGTATGGAGTTGGCCTGCATAGCCCTTGTTAGTTGAGGCCACTCCAGTATGCAGTTGGGTGGGACCCGTGGGTGAGGCCTGTATGCTAGTAATAGTATAGGTGAGACCTGGGAGCAGGATTGCTCACTAATATGGTTTGGGTGAGACCCGCGGGCGAGGCCCGTGCGACGGTAGTTAGGCAGGTGTGACTAGAGGGGAGGATCGCTCTAGGATATAGTCGGGTGAGACCCATGGGCGAGGCCCGTGAGATTATAGCAGCACAGGTGGGACCTGGTAGGGATCTTAGGGTCAAGATGGGGGATCGAGGATCCCAAGTCTTGTAGCGCCAGAATGGCAGGATAGATAGAGCAGTGTAGATAGCCGAAGTTTCTTCGGAAGTCGCTGGGAGCGACTAAGAGATTGTGCTAGTTGTAGTGACCGGTGAGTATCCGGTAACCCAGTTATCTTATGTTTGAGATTTGGGGCATTTTGGGCATGATTGAGATCTATGTCGAGTTAGAGGCCTAGATCTGAGGTTGCTACCTCAGATCTAGACTTGTGATGGTCCAGAAGGTCATAAAGATTATGTCAATAAGTTATTGGTGAAGCCCCTTTGCCTTAAACCCTAGCCCTAGAGTGTTTTGGGCCTTTAGCTCCTTGGTTTCACGTAAAGTTTGCAACTTTCCGTGGGGGATAGACTGTAGAAGAGTGGATCTATGGATTGGAGCCCCTGCATGGCTCGAAAAGCCACTGTATGGATTGAGAACTGGAGAGACTCGGCGAGTCACATAGGTGTACTCGACGAGTTGTATGAATATGTGCATGGGCTCGGCGAGTTGGAAGAACAACTCGGCGAGTCTGTTGAAGATTGCCTAGGACTCGGCGAGTCTGTTCTCGGACTCGACGAGTCAGGTCGCAGAACCCCCAACCTCTTCTGGTTAAGACGCAGATCGGTGAGTTGAGTGGTGACTCAGTGAGTTGGACAGGATGGGACTCAGAGATCGTTGAACTTGACGAGTCCTGGGGTGACTCGGCGAGTTGGGTCGTATTTTGAGAGCTTCTGAGTTTAAGGACTCGGCGAGTCTACGGGTTGACTCGGCGAGTCGAGTCAACTGGAAGGTTGACTTTGACCAGGACTTTGACTTTAACCAGAGTTGACTTAGTTTGACTTCTAGAGTTCAGTTTGGAACTAAGTGTTATATTGATAATAGTAGCTCGGGGAGCTAGTGGAGCAGCGGTTCAGAGAATTTGGCGGACAGCAGCCAGAGGGTTATCAGCAAAGTTCAGTAGTGCAAGTGAGTTTCCCTTGGTGTGGATGGATCTACGGCCACAAAGCCGGCCCATGTAGTTATGAGTAGGAAGACCCGGGGGTTAGCCCTAGGCACAGTATGCTAGTATGACATTCGGGACTAAGGTCCAATGTTAGCGGGCGGGTGCCCAAGGAATGGTTTGTATGATAGTTATACTTGTTGTCTGTGTGATACATGTATGTGCCTGGTAGGGAGGTGAGTGTGGGCAAGGTCTCGTATCTCACCAATAGCAGAGTGTGGACGGTGTTCCATACCTCATTAGCAGCAGAGCAGGGCCGAGGCCCAAGTTAGGAAAAGAGTGAGTGTGGGCTGGGCCCGTATCTCACTATCAGTAGAAGCGTGGACGGGGTTCCATGATTCATCAGTAGCAGGACAGGGGCGAGGCCCAAGATAGGCGAGGCCTTAGTACAGTAATCCAGTAGAGTATGTTAGTTAAGTGTTGTGATATGATTGTATGCTAGTATATGTTAGCGGGCGGGGCCCGGAGACAGGCGGGGCCTAAGGAAAACAGATCTGTACGCCGAGCGGGGCTCGAAGCCAGGCGGGGCCTGGTGACGGACGGGGTCCGATAGCGGGCGAGGCCCAATGCAGCGGGCGGGAGCCCAGTATGTGGTTATGTGCTCAGTATTATGTATGGCATGTATGGATCAGTAGATATGTATGGTATGCGGTAGGTTGGGGAACTCACTAAGCTCCGTGCTTACGGTTGTCAGTTTTGGTTTCAGGTATTCAGTTTTCAGAAGAGGAGCTCGGAAGGGTTGCAGTGCACACACCATGACCAGTTAGCCTGGGATGTTTACTCTAATAATTAAACAAGTATTTTGGAAATGAATCTATGATTTGTCATATAAACTCTTTTAGTATGTTTGAATGACTTAACGCTATGAATCAGTAATGTTTTTAAAAGAAATTTTTGGACTCGAAATTTGGGATGTTACAAGTTGGTATCAGAGCCTTGGTTTGAGGGATTCGGGCACACTCTCGGGTGTGTCTGAACTCAAACTGAGGAAGTGGTATACAATTTTCAAAAGGAAAAACCATATTTATAAAAGGATTTTGAGGAAAGAAAAGGGTTTTAGAAAAAGAAAAAGGAACTTTGAAAAGAGAAAAGGGTGTGGTGCATGCAATCAGCCGAGCTCAAGTAAGTTCTCCCAAATTATCCATACAAATTTATGTTATGATATGATTATGTAATCAGCATGCTAGATTTAGGGCTAAGGATCTAGGAGGATGCCTTATCTGCATGTTATATGCGCTTATTGAGCTATATGCTAGCATTGGTTAGATTTTCCTTTGTCTGAATGCTGCTTGCTCTGTGCTTTGTGGGATTCTGAGTGATGGGAGTTAGTCATTAGATGAATACATTAAGTCACATGTGATCAGGGTTGAATAATCTTAGTGTTCTGGATTTGATCCTACTGCACAGCTCTCGTTTGAGTCTAACCGTTGTAGGGACGAGTCCTTTACTTGAAGGATTATCTGAGCCTCGTCACATGTGGTGGTATTCAGGTAATGGCCGATTGGAATTACGAGGAAACCTTCAGCAGCTGAGGACTGGTTGGGTCAGAGGTTTCCCTAGGGTAAGCCTAGGATGAGTTTAGTGCTGGGAGCAGGAGTCGTAGTCGTGCAAGGGACTTGGTGGAGTCAAGGAAACTCTTGAGGAAAGTACGGATAGATGTGGAAGGTAGTATGGGCCCGTACTACTGAAAGCAGAGGATCTGTACTCGATTTAAGAGGGGCTGAGACAAAACCAGGGAACTTGCAGTGCGTGTGAGGTCCCTCAGCAGCGATGCGTATTTTGATGATTATTATGGCATGCTTTCAGTATGGCGACATCGCAAGATGGACCAGTGGATGGATCAGGTGTCAGAGGGGGGTCGGGCTCGGGTTCAGGGATCGAGCAGCTCGAGGAGCGGATGAGAGAGTTTGTATCAGCTGAGATTACGCGCGGTATTCTTGATCAGACTCCTGTTATCTTTGGCACGGTCAAGGAGGGTTTGCTGGAGATATTGGATGAGAGGCTTGGATTCTTTCGCACAGAGATGATGGCTATGTTGGGAGCGCATACTTTGACATTCCGAGAGTTCAGAGCTTGTGGAGCTCCAGATTATCATGGGGCTAGGGACCCCATTGCTAGTGGCAGATGGTTGGCTAATGTCGCCAACGCTTTTCGTTCTAGCCGGTGTCCCGAGGTGGACAAGGTTCGACTCGCCTCCTGTCTTCTGAAGGACAGAGCACGGTGTTGGTAGGAGGAGGTTGGTCATGCTATCGGGGATGATGCCGCATTGGACGCGATGACATGGAGTGATTTATCGGCCAGGTTCAAGGCCGAGTTTGCACCGATTATTGAGGTGCAACAGTTAGCATGGGAGTTCCAGGATCTACAGCAGACGACCGAGACGGTGGTGGAGATCACCGCCAAGTTCAGGGAGAGGGCTCTTCTTGTTCCGCAGTATGTCGTGGATGAGGAGATGAAGAAGGCCCGATATCACGATATGCTAAGAGACGACATCAGAGAGTTTGTGAGCCGGTCCAGCTGCAAGCCGCTGGAGGATATGATTTCTCGGGCCAGGGAAAGGGAGATCAATCTGGAGCACCTCGGGAAGAGGAAGCCGGAGGGAGTTCAGGTTTCTACGGGATCGGGCAAGTGGCCCAAGACATCGGACTCTAGATCGAGAGGTCCTCAGGACGAGGGTCATTGTGGCAAGTGCGGCAGGACGCACGAGGGTGCGTGTAGGAGTGGCAGCGGTGGTGATTCTGGTTTCTTCAAGTGCGGCCGGATTGGTCATTTCAGCAGAGATTGTACTGCTACCACCACCCAGGGATCAGACCTGTTATGTTTCCATTGCAGTCAGAGGGGCCACAAGAAGGCCCAATGTCCGAGTTTGCATACTGCAGAACAGGTGATAACACCTGCCCCTGCAACCATGAGGATCACCGACGGCCGTCAGGGCCGGGCAGAGACGCCTGCAGCGAGGAGCAGTTCGTATCAGTTGGTTTCAGATGAGGTGTGAGCAGCCCGATGTGTCAGGTACATATCTTCTTTCATTTCTCCATCAGCTTATGTTATGGTCTTATTGTTATGGTTCTGCATCAGTATTTATAATGATATTTCGGAATTTTGCGGTCTGCTTGTGATTAATTTATATGCCATCTGCATACCTTGGATGTTAGAATGATAGTTGGAGGTCGTCTCCTTTAGAGTGGGTTACTTAGGATGCATTATCTGTAGCATGCCTGTGAGGGGCTTGGTAGTGCCTCGCTAGTTCGGGAAGGTGTCGATTGGAAATGGATCGTTGGACCCCCAAATTGTGGTAAGTCGGGTTTTCAGCGAAGTGACCAGGGGATGGTAGGAAGAATTGGAAATTCTTCTGAGCTATGAGCTGTGACGAGCTAGTCAAGTCGAAGTGGGGGAGAGCCATCCGTGTGGCCAAGGATAAAAGTAAGTACAAGACTGGGGTGGTTCCGCAGTCTTGGTAAGGAGGGAAGCAGCTCAAGTGGCCGTTTGGATGGAGGATCAGGTTAGTTGGGAGTTGAAGAAACTTTCCAACCTTGAGTTTGTGTATTCATGTCTAGCGGGTGACTGGTACAGGAAAACCAGGTCGCAGAGCCTTCGCCAGGTGCGAGTTTAGGCAGGATATAAGACTGTGGGGTAGCCGCAGCATTACCCAACAGCAAGTCGTGAGGAAAGTGATGTAAGACTGCGGGTAGGCCGTAGCATTCATTAGCAGATTAGTTCGCGGAGTGTGGGCGGAGGCCCGTATCTCCTAGTCAGCGATGGGGATCAGGAAAGGCTAAGTCATTAAGGTTTAGTGTGGAGTTGGCCTGCATAGCCCTTGTTAGGTGAGGCCACTCCAGTATGCAGTTGGGTGGGACCCGTGGGCGAGGCCCGTATGCTAGCAATAGTATAGGTGAGACCTGGGAGCAGGATTGCTCACTAGTATGGTTTGGGTGAGACCCGCGGGCGAGGCCCGTGCGACGGTAGTTAGGCAGGTGAGACTAGAGGGGAGGATCGCTCTAGGATATAGTCGGGTGAGACCCATGGGCGAGGCCCGTGAGATTATAGCAGCACGGGTGGGACCTGGTAGGGGTCTTAGGGTCAAGATGGGGGATCCAGGATCCCAAGTCTTGTAGCGCCAGAGTGGCAGGATAGATAGAGCAGTGTAGATAGCCGAAGTTTCTTCGGAAGTCGCTGGGAGCGACTAAGAGATTGTGCTAGTTGTAGTGACCGGTGAGTATCCGGTAACCCAGTTATCGGCAGAATCTGTAGAGGGACCAGGGTGGTCTTGGTCCATTCAGAAGGCGAATGAGAAATGGCAGGACTTTAAGGCAGGGAAGGGACGACAGAGAAGTATGGCGTAGGGCAGCTAGTTGACCGAGGAGTGCTACGCCTCTCGCAGCAGGGTTGGATAATCTCAGAGGGAAGGGTTTAACCCTGTTGCACAGCTCTCGCTGGAGTCTAACCGTTACAGGGATGAATCTTTTACTCGCAGGATTATCTGGTCCATACGATGGGCTGGGTGCTCAGCGCCAGGTTATAGTAGCATGAAGTGTTCGGTGGGTATCGACAGTAGTGACTAGCACTTGGAGTGGCTGGAGTAATGGATACCATGAAGGATATGTCTTTCACAGTGGTAGAGGAGGGTTCGTGGTGGAACGTTGCCTTGGGAAGGCCCGAAAACGCGCAAGGACAAAAGGGGTGAACCCCTAGGATTCAGCATAAGTACTCGGGGAGTACTGGAAGGATTGTCAGTTGAGAGAGTTGTATGCTCAGGATTGGCGGGATTTGAGTGCACCTGAGGATTGATAACTACGAGGACTAGTTTTATTCTGGGTAACCGGGCGGAAGGTCCATGAGAGTGGTCGGTCGGAGTTATATTCATCAGGCAGGGGTGATGTGAACGGATTACAGGACAGTTGGCTGTAGCGGACTTCGAGGACAAAGTCTAGTTTAAGCGGGGGAGAGTTGTAACACCCAGAATCAGAAAGACCAAGAAAAGAAAGGAAAAGCTCTAAGTCATGAGTCAACTCGTCGAGTCCAGGGAGGAACTCGGCGAGTCGGAGCGGGATCCGGGGTATAGAGTAAGTGACCGACTCGGCGAGTCAGCTAGTGGACTCGGCGAGTCTGGTCTGGGCGAGAAAAACCCTAATCCCGGGGGTTGTGCCCTATTTAAAGAACATTACATCCCTTCCCCAGCCTCTTTACTCCCCTTTTGAGATCCAGAAACCCTAAATCGTGAGTGAGAGCCCTTGGAAGCAATTTAGAGCCGAGATAAGTGATTTTGGTGGAAAGGGGCTTGAAGATCAAGAGGCTTGCTGCAAAGTAGTGGTGTAGATCCGGGATCTACTTCAGTTGGAGCATATATTGGAGGTAATAAGCTGTTGCTTTGGCTTTATTGCAAATAGATCTATCTTATGTTTGAGATTTGGGGATTTTTGGGCATGATTGAGATTAATGTAAAGTTAGAGGCCTAGATCTAAGGTTGCTACCTCAGATCTAGACTTGTGATGGTCCAGAAGGTCATAAAGATTATGTCAATAAGTTATTGGTGAATCCCCTTTGCCTTAAACCCAAGCCCTAGAGTGTTTTGGGCCTTTAGCTCCTTGGTTTCACGTAAAGTTTGCAACTTTACGTGGGGGATAGACTGTAGAAGAGTGGATCTATGGATTGGAGCCCCTGCATGGCTCGAAAATCCACTGTATGGATTGAGAACTGGAGAGACTCGGCGACTCACATGGGTGTACTCGACAAGTTGTATGAATATGTGCATGGGCTCGGCGAGTTGGAAGAACAACTCGACGAGTCTGTTGAAGATTGCCTAGGACTCGGCGAGTCTGTTCTCGGACTCGACGAGTCAGGTCGCAGAACCCCCAACCTCTTCTGGTTAAGACGCAGATCGGTAAGTTGAGTGGTGACTCAGTGAGTTGGACAGGATGGGACTCAGAGATCATTGAACTCGACGAGTCCTAGGGTGACTCGGCGAGTTGGGTCGTATTTTGAGTGCTTCTGAGTTTAAGGACTCGGCGAGTCTACGGGTTGACTCGGCGAGTCGAGTCAACTGGAAGGTTGACTTTGACCAGGACTTTGACTTTAACCAGAGTTGACTTAGTTTGACTTCTAGAGTTCAGTTTGGAACTAAGTGTTATATTGATAATAGTAGCTCGGGGAGCTAGTGGAGCAGCGGTTCAGAGAATTTGGCGGACAGCAGCCAGAGGGTTATCAGCAAAGTTCAGTAGTGCAGGTGAGTTTCCCTTGGTGTGGATGGGTCTACGGCCACAATGCCGGCCCATGTAGTTATGAGTAGGAAGACCCGGGGGTTAGCCCTAGGCACAGTATGCTAGTATGACATTCAGGACTAAGGTCCAATGTTAGCGGGCGGGTGCCCAAGGAATGGTTTGTATGATAGTTATACTTGTTGTCTGTGTGATACATGTATGTGCCTGGTAGGGAGGTGAGTGTGGGCAAGGTCTCGTATCTCACCAATAGCAGAGTGTGGACGGTGTTCCATACCTCATTAGCAGCAGAGCAGGGCCGAGGCCCAAGTTAGGAAAAGAGTGAGTGTGGGCTGGGCCCGTATCTCACTATCAGTAGGAGCGTGGACGGGGTTCCATGATTCATCAGTAGCAGGACAGGGGCGAGGCCTTAGTACAGTAATCCAGTAGAGTATGTTAGTTAAGTGTTGTGATATGATTGTATGCTAGTATATGTTAATGGGCGGGGCCCGGAGACAGGCAGGGCCTAAGGAAAACAGATCTGTACGCCGAGCGGGGCTCGAAGCCAGGCGGGGCCTGGTGACGGACGGGGTCCGATAGCGGGCGAGGCCCAATCCAGCGGGAGAGAGCCCAGTATGTGGTTATGTGCTCAGTATTATGTATGGCATGTATGGATCAGTAGATATGTATGGTATGCGGTAGGTTGGGGAACTCACGAAGCTCCGTGCTTACGGTTGTCAGTTTTGGTTTCAGGTATTCAGTTTTCAGAAGAGGAGCTCGGAAGGGTTGCAGTGCACACACCATGACCAATTAGCCTGGGATCTGTACTCTGATAATTAAACAAGTGTTTTGGAAATGAATCTATGATCTGTCATATAAACCCTTTTAGTATGTTTGAATGACTTAACGCTATGAATCAGTAATGTTTTTAAAAGAAATTTTTGGACTCGAAATTTGGGATGTTACAAGTTGGTATCAGAGCCTTGCTTTGAGGGATTCGGGCACACTCTCGGGTGTGCCTGAACTCAAACTGAGGAAGTGGTATAAAATTTTCAACAGGAAAAACCATATTTATAAAAGGATTTTGAGGAAAGACCAGGGTTTTAGAAAAAGAAAAAAGAACTTTGAAAAGAGAAAAGGGTGTGGTGCATGCAATCAGCCGAGCTCAAGTAAGTTCTCCCAAATTATCCATACAAGTTTATGTTATGATATGATTATGTAATCAGCATGCTAGATTTAGGGCTAAGGATCTAGGAGAATGCCTTATGTGCCTGTTATATGCGCTTATTGAGCTATATGCTAGCATTGGTTAGATTTTCCTATGTCTGAATGCTACTTACTCTGTGCTTTGTGGGATTCTGAGTGATGGGAGTTAGTCATTAGATGAATACGTTAAGTCACATGTGATCAGGGTTGAATAATCTTAGAGTTCTGGATTTGATCCTACTGTGCAGCTCTCGTTTGAGTCTAACCGTTGTAGGGACGAGTCCTTTACTTGAAGGATTATCTGAGCCTCGTCACATGTGGTGGTATTCAGGTAATGGCTGATTGGCATTACGAGGAAACCTTCAGCAGCTGAGGACTGGTTGGGTCAGAGGTTTCCCTAGGGTAAGCCTAGGATGAGTTTAGTGCTGGGAGCAGCAGTAGTAGTCGTGCAAGGGACTTGGTGGAGTCAAGGAAACTCTTGAGGAAAGTACGGATAGATGTGGAAGGTAGTATGGGCCCGTACTACTGAAAGCAGAGGATCCGTACTCGATGCAAGAGGGGCCGAGACAAAACCAGGGAACTTGCAGTGCGTGTGAGGTCCCTCAGCAGCGATGCGCATTTTGATGATTGTTATGGCATGCTTTCAGTATGGCGACATCGCAAAATGGACCAGTGGATGGATCAGGTGTCAGAGGGGGGTCAGGATCGGGTTCAGGGACCGAGCAGCTCGAGGAGCGGATGAGAGAGTTTGTATCAGCTGAGATTATGCGCGGTATTCTTGATCAGACTGTTGTGATCTTTGGCACGGTCAAGGAGGGTTTGCTGGAGATATTGGATGAGAGGGTTGGAGCCTTTCGCACAGAGATGATGGCTATGTTGGGAGCGCGTACTTTGACATTCCGAGAGTTTAGGGCTTGTGGAGCTCCAGATTATCATGGGGCTAGGGACCCCATTGCTAGTGGCAGATGGTTGGCTGATGTCGCCAACGCTTTTCGTTCTAGCCGGTGTCCCGAGGGGGACAAGGTTCGACTCGCCTCCTGTCTTCTGAAGGACAGAGCACGGGATTGGTGGGAGGAGGTTGGTCATGCTATCGGGGATGATGCTGCGTTGGACGCAATGACATGGAGTGATTTCTCGGCCAGGGTCAAGGCCGAGTTTGCACCGATTATTGAGGTGCAACAGTTAGCCCGGGAGTTCCAGGATCTACAGCAGACGACCGAGACAGTGGCGGAGATCACCGCCAAGTTCAGGGAGAGGGCTCTTCTTGTTCCGCAGTATGTCGCAGATGAGGAGATGAAGAAGGCCCGATATCACGATATGCTGAGAGACGACATCAGAGAGTTTGTGAGTCGGTCCAGCTGCAAGAGGCTGGAGGATATGATTGCTCGGGCCAGGGAAAGGGAGATCGATCTGGAGCACCTTGGGAAGAGGAAGTCGGAGGAAGTTCAGGTATCTACGGGATCGGATATTTTTCGCTAGATTCAAGATGGAGTTTATGCTGACAATTAAGGTTTAGCAGTTGGCATGATATTTTTGGCACTTAAGCAGACTACAAAGTCGGTGGCTGAGATCACCACCAAATTTTAGAGAGAGAGAGAGAGATAGAGAGAGAAAGAGAGATAGGGAGAGAGAGAGAGATAAATGTTTTCCTTGAATAAACGACATCAGAGGAGATGAGGATGACTTGTTACCATGACATGTTGAGGGGGGATATCCGGGAGCACGTGAGTATCTAGAGTCATAAGACTCTTCCCAGTTTGGTGGAGGCAGATGGGGGCAGAGAGCTGGAGTTGGAGACCCAAAAATGGAAGAGAAGGCAGGATCAGGTTCATGCATCCACAACAATAACCATGAAGGCTCGGCCGATGGGTATTCGGTCAGAAGATCGAGAGACTCGTGGACTTTGCAGGAGGTGTGGTCGGACTCATTAGGGTATTTTCCTCGAGTCTGTTTCTGAATATTTCAGGTGTGGTCAGGAGTGTCACTACATCCAAGACTATAGTCTGAGGGAGTCTCCAAGGGTATATTTCTTTTGTTTTCAGCGAGGCCATGTTGTGGTTGATTGTCCTGTAAGAGCTGATGGTGTGGTTTTGGATGCGACACCTTTGGCTTGGCAGCTACCGGATGGACGACATGGTACAACTAGAGTCCTAAGAGATCATGGTTTGAGTTAGCAGTTTTCTACAGTTCGGTTTGATGTAGCATTCATGGTGTCATCAATATCTCTTATATTATGTTGGTTTTGTTGTTTCAGTTGTAATATTAGATGATTTATCGAAGGATATTATACTAATCAACTTTGGTTTTAATTTTAAAGTTTATGTAGGTCTGGGTGGTTGTTGCTATGAGGGTAAATGCGTGTTGGAACTCTTTGGATTATGTCATTATGGGTTATAGTTATATTGGAGCCTTTGAGTTTTGTTTCAAGAATTCAGATTCCTTTATGCTTGGTAATGACAGGTGTGGTTGTTAGGAACTATGTGATGGAGTTATTGTATTGGCTTGGAAATTCAAATGAATATGAAGTTGTCAAGGTTTATCCAAATCTAAGTGGAGGAGGATCACTTTGTTAGATGGGGATATTTTCAAGTGCAGATCATCTTGTGATTTCACATTCAAGGATATGCGGACAGTTGGTTTGGGTTGTTGTTAAAATTAGGGTATGTATGGAGCGATGTTCATCTGTCGGATGTGATCAGCGAAGCAGATGTTGAGGATTCCAATTTATCTTGTTTGAAGGTTTGAACCATAGGCGGCGACGTAGATTTTGGGTTAGTGGCTAGGTTCAAGTCGAGGGTTGTGTAAGGGTATCTCTGCTTATTTTTATCTAATGAAGGCTCTAGGATTCAAATCACGACCCAAAAATCTAACAGGGTCTAGCATACTAGGGGTCTGTTCCATGTCATCCTTGATTGCTATCATGGTTGACTTTCTTGCAAGACCATGGGAGTATCCCATGGCATTGCAGGGAAAGACCATTGTGGTAGCCCATGACACTTGTTTGTAAGACCTTAGGGGTGGCCCATGGCATTGCAAGGAAAGACCATGGGGGTAGCCCATGGCACTTACTTTTAAGACTGTGGAGGTATCCCATGTCACTACAAGGGAAGACCATGGAAGAAAGTGTTGTAAGACTACAGTTTGGTTGTAGCATCCACATGGTTGAAATAGATTGTTGGCCGAAATAGGCCGGAAGTGTTGTAAGATTACGGTTTGACCCGTAGAACTCACATGGATGAGATAGACTTGTTATTTTGCGTTTGTGGATTGTGAGTAGTCCCTTGCCTAGACTTAAGGATTGTTAGAGTCGTGTGGGGGTATAGACTATATTGGACTTTATCGACGGGATTTCGTATGAAGTTCATTTTGCATTCATGTGTGCGGGCATCGACTTCAATAGTCAGTTGTGGAATTCATTATTTGGTTCATCCGTAGGATGGAGCAAGTTTGGTAAGGATCTTCGCCAGTTCGAGTCTGCGAATTTACGGGTTGGTATGGTATTCATATAAGATGGGTTCGTTCTACAGGTTTTTGTGCACAACCTAGGAGCCTTTAAGATTAGGGTAAGAGTTAGATCCTCTCAAGGTTGGTTAGATGCAATGTTCGGGCTGTCGTATCGTCATCGGATCAGATTTGTGAGTCTTGGTCAGCATGGTTGAAGTTCGGGTGGTTCGGTCTGTCTGGAAGTCAAAATGGTTTTGAGGTCTTCAGATTATGATTAAGGAAGTTATTTCTTCTCGATGTGGTTAGTTGTGAAGCGTTAATGTTATATCTTCGTTGAGTTGGACATTTCTTACTAATGGCTGAATTGGCTAAGGTTCTACTTTAGGACGAATCTGCTTAGTTTGGATTATGCACTTGGTTTCTAGAATCCTTTTGTTGGTGAGTGCAAGTTCTGTCACTCGGAGTGACTTTATCTTGTTTAAGGAAGTAGTATTGGAAGAACCCACAAAGGTTCGGAGGGTGTGTAAGGATATATTGGTAATGACTAATTTCGAGGACAAAATCTAATTTAAGTGGAGGAGAGTTGTAACACTCTTTTCCAAGAATAGACCAGTGGATTGTGTACAGGAGTAAAAGGAATGATTATTTAAAAAAACCATATGCCACAATGTGACATGAAGGGTGTCACGACGTGACATACAAAATGAAGATCGCATATCTGAATTAAGCCTCACGACATGACAAGTGGTGTGTCACAACGTGACAGCAGTTGCGGCCCAAGCCCATAAGTTTTTTAGGGTTTTCTCCATATTTAAGAATCTTAACCTCAAGTTAGGGCATCCTTTTCAACCTCCAACCTTTTTGTTTTGAAAAATCTAGCCCCTTTAATTGTTTTTGGTATTCTTGGCCATTTGGAGGATCATTTCTTATATTTTGGTGTGGATATTAAATATCAAATTCTTGTAAAGAGTTTTAGGGAAGTGCTCAAGTGTAGATCTAGCAAAGGAACTTCATTTATGGACCATTGTGAGTAAAAAGTTTTTATCTTGATCTTTAGATTTCTAGATCTTATAGTTTGATCATTTATTTCCTTTTTGGTCCTTGTAAGCTTGTGCTTTAGAGTTGAGTGAAATCCAACACCTCTTGAGCTTATTGTATAATCTCATAATCTTGTTAGAATTGGAAAGTTTGCATCTTGATCTTGTTATTGAGGCCATGGATGTTTTGAGATGGGTTTTATGTTATTAAGGACTTAGGGTTGTAGATCTAGCTTTGGGATGGAGTCCTAATGGATAAAGTTGGAAACTTTATCCATTATATCAGTTAAAAGAACTAGATATGAAGTTATGGGCCTTGGACTGAATGAATTAAGCACTTAATGAGGATTTTAGTCTTCTGCCAGAAGTCACGACGTGGCATAGGGTTTGCCACGACGTGACAATGCATGGAGTAGCGATTGTTTTGGTCCTTGTTCTCCTATGATGTGACCAAGGAGTTTTCATGACGTGGCGTTGAATTTTACTGGATTGACCGTTGAATTTTGACCAATTTTACTTAGGATCAAACTTGGAGGATTAGGTTGCTAATTTAGGATTTGTTTTTCTTAGTGCTAGTCGGTTCAAGGGATTGATTAGTGCAAGGAGTTAGGGTGTTGTGGTGCTTCTCCGGTTTTGCAATTCAAGTGAGTTTCTCACTATTCCATGTACCCCATTGTATGTCCTTTCCACGGTAGGATAGACGTATTGTTATAGTACAAGGATGTTAGTTGGTTAGGATAACTCCTTTATATGAATGTACAGTATAGGACACCTAGTGTCTTGGTATACTTGACCGGTAGAGTCTTGACTGTTGATCGTATGGTACTAATAGGAGTTATCTTTGGATAAGGTAACTGGGTAAGACAGTTATCAGGATTATATATGACTAATCAACGAAGTACTAATTGAGAATTGGTCAAAAGTAGGGTAAATAGGGAATGCTAGTTTCCATGGGAACGTATCGTGTTAGGTTTTGATATGAATGTATGTTATAGGGTTATGTGGTAATGATAACATGGTTTCTATGTAGTCTAAGTTGGATATACTAAGAACTCTTGGTCTAATTCTTGCTTGTGATGTTCTCGTCTGATTTTTCGCTCTTGGGTGGATCATCTGCTCGACTGTCTATTTGACCCCTGACTACGTATGACTTTGTGCATTGCAGGGAAAGACTATGGGGGTAGTCCATTGCATTGCAGAGAAAAGACCATGGGTGTAGCCCGTGGCACTTGTTCGTAAGACCATGGGGGTAGCCCATGACACTTGTTTGTAAGACCATGGGGGTAGCCCATGGCATTGCAGGGAAAGACCATGGGGGTAGCCCGTGACACTTGTTCGTAAGACCATGGGAGTAGTCCATGTCATTGCAGGGAAAGACCATGGGGGTAGCCCATGAAACTTGCTCGTAAGAGCATGGGGGTAGCCTATGGCATTGCAACGGAAGACCATGGGGGTAGCCCATGACAAGATGTAACACTATGAATTACCCATAGGATTCACCCATGACTATAGCAGACCCGTTACTTCATGTATGTTTGTTATGTATGCTTATGTGGATAGGAGATAGGATTGTTTGGCGCTAGAGTCGAACTTTTGCATGGATTCAGTGTTTCTATGATGGAATATGTGGTATAGTAGGGAACTTACTAAGCTTTATGCTTACAGTTGTAGATTATCCATTTTGCAAATCGTTCGTGAGAAGAGCTCGACGAGACCGAAGAGATGGCGGACATCACGAGAATGACGATGGGAGATTAAAAGAAGAGGATACGTGAAGAACATAGACCAGGTCTTGTCCCACCCGAGATACCAGCTATAAGAAGTTTCGAGCTCAAAGGGCATATTCTATCAATGCTCAAGGATATACCTTTCGTCGGGAAAAAGTATGAAGACACTTTTAAGCAACAGATGAAGTAAAGGACATTGCAAACTACTTCAATGTTCCTAATGTGCCAAGAGAATCCATGTTACTAAGGATGCTTCTGGTGACATTTACTAGTGAAGCTAAAGTTTGGTTGAAGTCACTCGCACCCGGATCCATTACTACATGGGCAAATCATCAAGATGTTTTTATTGAGCAATTTAGACCACCTTCAACGATCTCAAAGCTCAAGAAGAAGATTGCTAATTTTAAACAAGAGGTTGGAGAGTCATTGTATGAAGCATGGGAGAGATATAAGGGCTTGCTTCGAATTCGTCCTCAACATGATCTCAATATCCAAAAAGAAGTTTCCATTTTCTATGATGGAGTGAATTTAATAACAAGACAACTTCTTGACTCTCAAGGTATGATAACGAAGAAGGAGCCGACCACTATTATAGAATTGATTGAAGAGTTAGCAAAGCAATCACGTGAGTACCACAACCCACGAGAGAAATTTACTAGAGGTAAAGGAGATGGAGGGAACGAGAACATGGTTGTGGTTTTGGCAAAGTTAGAAAATATGGATAGGCGAACGATAAAATTGGATCAATCTATTCACGCCATAGAGTTGGGTGTGATAATTGTAGTGGGACACATTTGACCAAGGATTGTTATTTGGATGAGAAGGCACAAGTGGTCCACTCTAGTGGTGATAAGTATGTTGAAGATTGGAGGAAGCCTAAAAAGGTGTGGTTTCCTTATGAAGAGTATAAGAAGCAAAAAAGATGAAAAGTATAGACAAACCGGTCGGGGTTTCTACCAAAAAGAGCAACCACCTCCCGAAAAGAAGATGGATTTTGATTCGGTACTTCATAGGTTTATGGAAGCATATGAAAAGACACATGATAATACTGATACTAATGTGAGAAATCATCAAGCTTCCATCAAGAATATAGAAACCCAACTTGGGCAACTAACAACAATTGTTAATGAGAGGTTACCACCTAGAAATCAAGACTAAAAATCACAACCTCATGTAATGGCAATCTACACCGAAGGAGAGGTTCATTTTGAGCCATTTATGACCCATAAAATAGTTACCATCCAGCCTGATTCGTATTTGGGAGAAGGGAAGTTTGGAGCCAAAAGAGAAAAAAGTGGAACATGTTATGATGATTCACCACGTCGTGGTGACATTACCACGTCGTGGTCTCAAGAAGATAAAACAAATCTCCATTATATTCGTATCAGCCTCCTTTCCCCTTCCCATCTCGAGCCATCAAGCATTCTATGGAGCCAGAACAAAAGAAGTTGATGAAACAAGTGCTCCCATTCTCGATAAACACACCATTCCTCAAGTTCATGGAGAAACTTACAAAGTTTGCAAAAGATGTTATAACTAGTAGGAAGGAGTTGGAAAAGCCATCAACCATAGTGCTAAATTAGTTGTGTTCAGCCGCGATCATCAATGGATTGCCAATCAAGATGGGAGATCCATGCCAACTAACTTTTTCGTGTGAATTTCGCAACTCTACTTCTATAAATGCTTTAGCTTATTCGGGGGCAAGCATTAACCTTATGCCATATTCTTTCTATAAGAAGCTTGGTCTACCAAAGCTCCAAGACACAAGAATGAGAATTTGGATGGCGAATTACTTGATCACTTACCCATGAGGAATCATTGAATACTTGTTAGTGAAGGTGGGAAAGTTTGTTTTTTCAGTTAACGTTGTGGTTCTCGACATGAAGGAAGATGAAGAACTTCTCATAATTTTGGGAAGACCATTTTTTTAGTACCGCTAGAGCTCTAGTTGACATCCACGACTCAAAGCTCACACTTCATGTAGAATATGAAGCAATTACTTTTAAAATGAGTCCAAAAGTGAGTCATGAAAAGCCAAAAGATGAAGTGTCAAAGATGGATGATATGGAAGAAGACCTTAGTGAGCTAGAGGAAATTGAAATGATGAGGGAAGAAGATTTGAAGGTTTGGGAGAAGCCCCATGCTAAAAAAGTCAAATGTTCGAAACCAAGAGCCTTAATTCCTATGACATTTGAGGTGATCGCATTTACTACACCCAAGGTTCAAGAGGAAGAAGCAATTAATGAAATAGAAGATGATTTGTATGAAGATGTTGAGATAATTGATGAAGACACGGATGTGGAATAAGAGGAGCCTAAAATGGTCAAGATGGAGTTAAACAAGGAAGGTCCTAAAGAAAATGACAAAAAGAGTGCGAAGACGAAAAGGCAAGGTAAAGTGATAAAGCGCAAGTATGAGGAAAGTACCAATAAAAAAAGAAGGAGAATTCAAAGAAGACATACATAAGAAGGGTTCAAGCATACAAGCATAAGTGGAAATAACAAAAGGAGAAAAGAAAGATCCCACTGCCAACGGCCACAACCTAGAATGGGAAGGAGTCCGACTCATGACTCCTAAAAAAGAAGCGCTTTTCGGGAGGCAACCCGATGTTTTAGAGTTTGCATTTTCTTTTCCTTTTGATTTATTTTTAATTTTTTAATTTTTAGTTTTTAGTGTTTATTTTTAGTTTAACCAAATGATCATGTGTTTCTCTAGTCTACTAATTTTTTTTATAGTGTTAGAAGAAAAATACATGAAGCATTGAAGGAGCTTAATGGCTTAAGAAGCCGTGCAATTTTTGGAAGATAATACTTAAAGACCATGTTTTTGTATAAGTGTGGGGTTCCCACTTGATGAAGAATTTTGAAGATTTTACCATAAAGAAAGACCGGGAATGTTCCTAAGCATTACGAAGAGTCGATGCATTACTTTGGATCTTACAAAGTGCTCTGAGAAGACACCACGACGTGACCATCATCACCACGTTGTGGCAATTGATTTTATCACAACTGCATCCGACCAGAAACCACGACCTGGCATCACTAGACCAGGCTGTGGCGATTTTAAAATTCGCGACCATGATGACTATTCACTGGACACCACGACGTGGCGTTCCTATACCACGCCGTGACAGAGGTTCAACACACTTTTTGAAGATTGGTTCTTCGGTTTATTTTGATTCAGCACATTGGCATTCAAGAGAAAAGAGCCCAGAAGTACTGTTTCCAGCTACTATACGATAAGTCCAAGCTTTAGCACACAAGTTTCAAAATTCGATCTTGTCACTACTACCCAAGGGGATTCTGCTCCAATTCTCCCTTTTTAATTATACGTTCTTTAATTGCTTATATATGTAATGGGGACATTCCATCATTTAAGTGTGAGGTAGGGGGTTGAATATACGAATACAAGAATTCTGATTAGAAAATGATAAAAAATGACTAGGATTTTTTAAAAAATTATTAGAAATATTTGAAATAATAATCTAAAATTGAATCTAGTTAAAAAATTGTTATTTTTAGATCTAGGTTTTTAGTGTTGTGTGGGACAATCTGATGCGAGTTTTAATGTTTATTTGAGTCTATATATGTTATAATGTACTTGTAGCTTCCCTATCCTAGTGAAATCATGGAACAAAAGCACGACCTTGCTTATTTGTGGGCCACAATATGTTTAGCATCATGTACCAAAAATGTATCCAGAAGAGTTTATGTAGTCATTGCACCTTTGAATAATACATCTAACTAATAAGGGTTGAAGTTAAGTTCCCTTTCTTAAACATATGTTTTCAGTAGTTTTTTAGTTTTGAGTAAAAAAATAGAAAAAAAGGTTGCAAAGTTTGAGTGAATATGTAACATCCTGATTTCCGAGGTATAACATTTCTGTATGTGAGTATGAGTTTGCCTGGGGTGACTCGACGAGTTGGTGCCTCCGCTCGTCGAGTAGGGTCGCGCCAGGGTGACGTGGAAAATGAATGGACTCGACGAGTCGGAGGGATGACTCGTCGAGTCAGCGCTGTTGGCAGAAACCCTAATTCTTTCGGGCCTGGACCTATTTAAAGGCACTTAAGGCCACCTATTGCAGCCACCCTTCATAAGAGAGGACCCTAAACAAGTCCTGAGTGCTTTGGGCAAGAAAGAGAGCCATGTTGAGCTTCTTGGTGGGTGTCTTGCAAGGAAGAGGAAGGTTTCAAGCCAAAGGGGCCATAGGAGGTTGTAGATCCGCGATTTGCAACCAAGGAGCATCAGTTGGAGGTATCAATTTGGACCCCTTTCTTCCCTATTTGAGTAGATCTTTCTTTTGTGGATTAGGGCTTGTAGTACCTTCTTGGTGGGGTTTTGAATGCATCAAACCCCTCTTATGAGCTGATAGCATAGATCTGGACCTTGGAGGGTCCAGAGAGTCCGAAAGTGGGAAGCCATGGTGGAGCAACCATTGGGCTTTGAAGCTAGGAACCATTAATGGAGTTTTTATGGTTTATAATGAAAAATACACCATGCATGGACATCAAGATCGGACCTCTATGCGACTTTTGGGTAGTAGGAGGTTAGCTCTATGAGTTAGAGCTACAGATCTGACCTCAGGTGGCTGAGTGAGTAACCCAATGGAGCCAACGCGCCGAGTCCATATGATGACTCGACGAGTTGTAGTGGGTGTGACCCAGTAGCCTTGGCCAGTGTTGACTCATCGAGTTGGGAGTTAACTCAGTGAGCTGAGCGAACCCTAGGATGATCATGTAGAATTCGAGGGGACTCGGCGAGTCACACGTGTGCACTCGGCGAGTCAAGTCAACATAGAATGTTGACCCAGGTTGACTTCTGTTGACTTCATGAGTGGACTAGTAAGGGGGCAGGTGGGGCCAAGGAGGGGTAAAATGGTATTTTACCCATCCTGAGGGTCAAAAGAGGAAAAGAGGATTTAAAGTATAAAGAGTAATAAGGCGGATAATGATTGAGATGCTTGTCTTATGTGTTAGGCGGAGGCTAGTCCAAGATTTCCGAGTGGTTGTCGGTTACCTGCTAACCGAGGTGAGTCTTCTCACTATACTTTACCTAGAGTGGTAACTAGAGTTGTGTGATAGAGTATCTTATGTGCTTACTTGAGTTATGCATTTTGTCTGTGTGATACATATGCTATGTTATGTGTTATTCAGAGTTAGGACCGGAGGGTCCATCAGAGTTATGGGACTGGAGGGTCCCACTGGGACACATTGACCAGCGGGTCTTTCAGAGTTATAGCCTCGAGTGGCAATATGTTGTATCTGGTATTTTGGGGAACTCACTAAGCGTCGTGCTTACCGTGTTATGTGTTTCAGGTTTCTCAGGATCGCGGGAAGGCACCGACTTTATTGTACACACCAACGAAAGAGTTATGTTTTGAGGATCCTGGAGTTGAATCAAACAATTATGGAGTTGTGATTTGTAAAGTAAATAAATGTGATTTTCGTGAAATGTGTTATGAGAATTACCAAATTTTAAATGAAAATTTGGTTGAAAATTTACGTCATTACAGAATAAGAGTATACAAAGGTATGAAGATCAAGAAATATCATGAAGAAAAGCTCCAAATTATCGAAGACTCAAGAATAAGGCGAAATTTGACAAGTTATTTATTTATTGTATTTTTGTTATTTTCTAAGTTATTTTTCCATATGTATGCTTGGGGGTTTAACCAAAAATTACCTTGAGGTTAAGAAAGATTTCTGGGGATATATTCGAAGGGATGCGTAAAATGAGCGTTGTTCAAAAGAAGTGGGGAAGTGTTTATGAAGATTGTGAGTATTTAGGATTGGAGAAGTTCTTAGGAAAATATAGACACAAATAAATGCATTCACTACTAGAATAAATGCCTTTAATGACACGCAAAATATGACACTCACTGGACTATGATACGCAAAAGTGGGTGTCGTAAAAAATTTTATCTCTTATAAAATTTAAAGGATTTAGGACACACATTTTTGTGTGCCCTAAAATTAGATGTCGTTTTATATTTTTTTTAGATGTGCATACTCTTCCTTAGTAGGTACCAGGAAAATGAATTCCTAAAAAATTAGAAAACCCACCTTTGAAGCAAAATCTCAAACACCCCCTTTGTTTATCCTTAAGGATCACTATGGCTTTAATTTAAACCTCACAACTTCATTCCAGAGCAAAATTTAAAAACCCCCACAACTTGCATCGCCACATTCTCCACCACTCACTGTCGTCTCCACCAGCATCACCCTTCATTGTTGTCTCCTCTGCTATTATACGGTTCTTGCGGTTTACTGATTTAGGACTACAAAGCATCGAGATCCTAAATAGACTAAGGAAGAAGCCAAAGCAACATGCTCATGTTACAATAGAGTTCAAGTGATTCACTTCACCTTATTGCTTCCTCCTCACTATAATCGCACCTCTCCCTTAAAGGGGTTGCATTTCATCCAAAAGTGTCGGCCTGATACTATTTCAATTAAGTTTTATTGGCGTTCTCCTCCACATCCTTACTCTTTATTAGGTCTGACCATCTTGTGGACTTCTCTTCCATTCTAGGGTTTTGTTTCCCTCTTCCTATTGAACACTACATGATACATCTTTATTGTATTTTCTTTTTACAAGATTTGAAAGAACGACAATTGTATATTCCCCTTCATATGATTATTGGCTATTTTCAACAAAAATTATAGTATTAGATTTTAGTTTGGATTCCAGTTCATGAGAACTTTGGTTTTTCACCCTTTTCACTTAAATTCATCTTCTAGCATTCTATTTTATTGCATATATGTCGAATCCCCATGTTTATTCTCTTTTCTTCATCAGGTTTGGAATCGATCCACGTAAAGGGCATGAACTGTAATTTCATTTATTCCTATTTTGAGCTCTGTCTTTTGAAAGTTTTTTTTTAATCTGATGGTGTTACTATTAGTTCATGTTTTCTGTTCCATTCTAAGATATCAGTGTGTCTTTGTTATGTGATTTTGGTAAAACTTTCTCATTTAATGTAGTTACTTATTTATTAAAATATATTCCTATTTTTACATAATATTTGGTTTTTTCTGGAAGCACTTAACATGTTCGATAATTGGAGCTTTATTATAGTGATATTAAGAAGGAACCAAGCTATTGATCTGCATCAAAATTCGTAACTGTTTGAAAAAATGCTTACTATGATAAAAAAAATGAAAGTTGTTTCTCTTGAGCTAAATTGCCTCTAATCATCATGTCATCTTTAAAATGGTGTGAT
Organism: Lactuca virosa; assembly: GCF_052849685.1. Classification (NCBI taxonomy): domain Eukaryota; kingdom Viridiplantae; phylum Streptophyta; class Magnoliopsida; order Asterales; family Asteraceae; genus Lactuca; species Lactuca virosa. The sequence continues at coordinate 162,254,880 of NC_136434.1, read as the reverse complement.
TCTTGACCAGATATCAGAGCAAAAGAAACAATCATTGTTGCTGATACATAAGGTTTTATAGGCACTCCTTCAATCATCTCTATTCACTCCATCACTTTTCAAGAGATTCCCTGCAATAATTTTAAATGCATACATCTATGTTTATTGGACAACATCTTACACTATTAAAGTCTCATTTCTCTGGTAACTCACAATTAGACATGACACTAGGATGTCATAATAATTAAATCAATGAAAGTACATTTCTATTACTTGTATTTACCCATTTGATTAGTAAGTTCTTTTGTATCATCTTATCTAGCACTGTTGTGTATAATTTGAGGATAAAACAATGTCTTTTTTACATCTTTTTTTATCACCGGGGGAATTCTTGTTGTTGTTGACCTTTTCTCTGACCATGCATTAGTGGGTTGGTGCTAAATATTGTGTATTAGATTACAATCACTGTTGATAAACTACTAGCAATAGTAATAGCAACCATCCATCCGTTTTCGGTTTGTTCTTGTTCTGTTGCAAATTTTCTATTTATCGGGATTTTGATTATTTTGCTTGGAATCACTTCTATAAGCTTTTGGGTGCTTTAGGTCAGATTTATAAATTATTATTTAGTTTCAAATTTTAAATGAGGATGTCTTGTTTTTTTTAACTTTTTGGAAGGAATGGAATGGAATATATATAGGAATCATAATCTGTCATGTGTTCTTTAAGATTAAACTCGGAGTTATGGTCAAACCTTGGCACTATATTAGATTTATTTTCATATGACAGCCGCATTAATAGGTATTAGTTTGTTCTTTATCTCTCAGTTACAATAACTCTTGACCACGTGCAAGACATCAATTTATTTCGGTTTATGGTGGTTGTTCATTGAAAGATGTAGCCAAGATTAACTTATCATACAATGCAATATACTTATGTTCAAAAGAAATATACCTCGCTTGCTACTAAATCAAGACACCCCACAATATTTTCAAAAGTTTGATTATATTATGTGTAATATGGTAAGAGTTAATCCTTAAAGCTAATTATCTAATACTTCACTTGGATTTCAGGTATTTCTTTGATGTAAAGTTGGTGGTCCTATGCATAGTGAGGAGTTCACTATAATTATTAAAGGCCAGATTGCGATAATGGGTTCCATGGTGAATTGACCAGGGGAGATGGCGGATGCAGATTTTGGATATGTTGGTGGTGCTCCTAGAAAGATTGATCATTATGTGGGAAAGGTACAAAAGTTAATTTATTATTATTTTTTTTGGAGAAAGAACTGGAATTGGAATTGGGGTTAATTATTTATTTAAAATAAATAAAATAAATGATTCTTTTGGTTTATAGACGGCTAAAAACCAGTTTGTTAGCTTTACTTCTGACATCCGTCCTACCAACCACTTTGGAAGATCTTCTCACATTTGGTCTTTACTCTATGGGTGGGTAATCTATCTCACCATATTTTTCAATAATAGCAACATACTTTCATTAATTTACCTATTACTTGATTAGGATTCGACTTTGCTACTTTGTAATAGAAAGAAATGGAAGTTGGATTTTGTAATACACAAATAACTAAAAGTACATTGGTATTTCTTACATATTGCCAATGTAAAATCACATAACTAAACTTTTTTGGTCATGTGACATGTGATAGTTACATAGAGACTGCAAATTTTTGCTTTGAAGCAAAAAGCGGTAGAAATAGTGAAGAGGATTGCGAATAACATGGCACATAAAATTGAAGAAGAAATGTAGAGAGATTTGTTGGAGACAAGTTAGTGGCTTGAAAATTATGTTAAGTTTATTGGTAAATTGTATCAAGATGCAACACAAAGTAGATTAGATGAATGAATGTTGGTACATTTATTGTATGAAATAGATTTTTTTGTTATATAATGTATATTGTGTTGTGTTATGAGATATTAATTTTTATTTAATTTAAAAATACTAAATCTATAAAAATAATATTTTGTAAAAACATTTAAAATTATGACACGAATGCATGTCGTAAATGCCCATCATAAGTTTACGACAAACAAATGCGTGTTGTCTTTCTTTATGACAGGGGATTCAATGATACACATTGTGTGTCATCTATGCGTGTCGAAAATGCGCGTCGTAAGGTTACAACATGCAAATACGTGTCGTCTTCCTTTATGACAGGGCCTTCCTTGACATGCATTTCTGTGTCATCTGTACCCTTTTATGACACACAATGTGTGTCATTAAAGGGTATTTTTCTAGTAGCGATTGCGGTCTTTGTGTAATGAAGAGGCTCAAAATGGATTTTCTTGTGTGATGTTGGTAGCTAAAGTGTTGATAAGCAAAAGCCAAGTGTGGGGTATTTTGATATGTGTATATTTAACTATGTATTAATTTAATGCATATTGCTAATACTTTTAGCTACAATTATGTTTATTTTGGAACAAAATATGCTTAGTATGTTTGAAATATGTTTTGTAGCAGCGAGAACTTGCTCGGGTTGAAAAGGAAGCATATAAGGAGATGGAAGTATGAAACGGGAGTTAAAACAAAAGAAGAAGAAAAGAAGACTGAACACCACGTCATGGTGATCTCCAACATGACGTGGTGATAGGGAGATTATTGACCAATCAGATGACTTGGAGAATACGAGATAAACACGATGACCATGACGTGGTGGTGTCCAACCACGACGTGCCGACGACAATCTCTGTCGACCTGTTAGAGCCTAAAGTCGGCAAGGAACTTTGGAAGTTGTATACTGATGGTGCAGCAAGCAAGAAAGGCTCAGGCGCAGGCCTGATCCACCAAATTCCCAAAGTTGAAGAGATCACCTATGCACTACGGTTCAACTTTCAACTATCTAACAACGAAGCAAAGTATGAGGCACTCATGGCAGGACTAAGGCTAGCCAATGAGGTTGGCGCAAAACAACTAGAAGCTCTTAGTGACTCGTTGCTCATCACAAACCAAATAAACGGAGTATACGAGGAAAAGGACCCTAGGATGCAGAAATATCTAGACACTGTCCGTAATTTAGCCAGCACGTTCAAAAGTTTTTCAATAAAGCAAATCTTCCGGGGGAAAAATGCAAGGGAAGACGCCCTCAGCAAACTGGCCTCCACCTCTTATGATCATCTCATAAAGAAAGTGCTGGTCGAAGTACTCCCGGAAAGGAGTATTGATAACCAACAAGTCAATACCATATCAGCCCCCCCCCCAGAATGGACAAAACCATTTGTTGATTACTTGCGCCACGGCGTGCTTCCGGACGATCCACAGGAGGCGAGGAAAGTCAAATTCAGGGCACCGTATTTTGCATTAAGGGACAATCAGTTGTACTGAAGAGGATATTTAAGCCCATGGCTCAGGTGAATTTCTAAGACAGAGGGGCATACTTTTCTCAAAGAAATCCATTCAGGGGACACAACAGCACATGAAGGCGCTCGCGTACTCATAGGCAAGATACTTTTGTAGGGTTTTAGTATACTACAACATCCTATGGTGCACATACAACTCAAAATGCTTTGGATCTATGTTTTTTCTAATTATACATGCAATTGACATAAACAACATAAAATACTAGTTAGGACTTTACCTCTTTATGTAGCTTGTAGAACTTGTTGTATTTGACCTTTAAGAACTTAGTGCCCTAAGTGTGACACCACAAATGGTTCACAACACACCTTAGACAAAGGATGACATTTGAGAGAGTTTATGCACACTAAAATTTCCTCCATAAGCTCTTAGAACATTAGAGTGGTGGATTTTAGCTATAGGGTCAAGTATATATATGTTAGGAATCCAAGAGTCATGGATAAACCCTAATCCATACTCTTGGGCTTATTATCCATGATCCATGAATCAAGTGGGCTAACTCTTTATGGATTCATCCATAAACTTAGTCCATCATGTATCATAAGCCCAAACCATATATATTACTAATTTACATAATTAGTCCCCATTGATTTAATTAGTCTCTTTTGATCACTAAATTAATTCCAAATTAATTCTTGATCAATACTAATTAAATCATATGATTTCATATTAATATATTAGAACTTATAATATATTAATAAATCATAGATAACCTCTTCTCAAAAGTCCATCCTATCAAATTATCGTGGTGATATGCAACCCAAATACACTATGCTACTCTCGGGTCAAGTACATACCAATTATAGTTATGGGCTTAGACACCTAATCCAATAGTCTCCCACTTGGATAAGTCTAATAACTATTATTGCAAGTACGACGCCACAACCCGACTAGCAATCGTAGCTCTTAAAAGCCGTTATCGAACTCTGACCTAGTCAATGACGTGTCCATTAGATAAGGGATCATATATTCCTCCACTCTAGATATCGGATGGACTGAGACATGGATTATAATCATTCTCTCTGTCCATATGTTGTTTCCCGATTTCCGATTTATGACGACCGACTAATTGAACAAATCAAATCAGTCCAGGCTTGGCCAAGCACTTAGGGATTTCATCACTAAATCATCGAGGGGCTCACATATATCGTTTTTATCCCTCTAAGGGTAAAACGAATGGATAAACTTTGACTCAAATGCTTGCTTGTACTTGCTCATGAAATCACACACAACAATATGTTTTATAACACCAAGTTACTGGTGCGTTTACATATGTCAATGTGCAACCAACCTTTAAACTACACCTCAGATGTCTTGGTTTTAAGAATATTAGATATTATCGTCTCAAAATCACTCATGATAAAATCCATGAAGTGATTCAGATGAGCGTGGGTTGAATCCAATACTCGAATCTTATTCCAGGAGTACTCATGAACACTACAACAAACTTGTGTTATGTCTAAAACACCTAGACAAACTACAGATCCATTCATGACAGTCTTGCCTCAATACCTACTTCCAAAGTATGATCGACTGTGGATGGTTTGAATAACCTAGTTATTCGGGAAGTCAAAACATGCAAAGTGAAACACAAGAATAATACTAATCCTATATGGCCCCAAAACTTTTGAGTGCCATATTGATTACTCATTATTCATTGTATAATGTTTCGTATAATCAACTTAATAATTGAATTAAAATAATAGTTATGCCATGCTCCAAGCATGAAAACTATGTTTGCCTATGGTCCTTTATTTGTGAAATAGATCAATTGAACACATTTTCAACGAAAATTATTTCACAATTCCAAATCCTCACCGTAAATGTAAGAATAGCAAATTCTTGCCATTTACTGTAATATGTTAGATTCTAAACTTATATGCAATGATCCTTTTGTAATGACTATTTACAAAAGTCACACAGACTTTGCAACAGACATTACAAAGTATTCCAATGGAGATCAATTCCATGGAAACGAAGTCTCAACTTCAAAGTACATACCTTTGAATATCTTTCTTACGTTAAGTTTTCTAATCTTACAAAGATTTAAAGAATAACTTCCACTTATGGAAACATTTCCGTATTCCCATTTTGACTATCACTTTTGAACAAGAGTTGCCTCTTTTCAGAATATGTCAATATGGTCCATCCATTTTTATACTTCCAACTACAAGCGACCAATCATTGGCGAACCTTAGATTGTTCGTAACAGTTGTTAACCACTTTAGTCATATCTGGTTCTAGTCCTTTTCCCTCTTAATGCCCTAGGCATTTGGAACGGATGAATATTATAGCACATGTAATCAATCTATACCCGAAGCATATTGGACACGGTTCATAAAGACATGATACTTGACCAGTCTTTTGCTACAATTTTTCTATTTGCATGTTCTCATAATTCGAATTATGAAGAGGGATGTTGTAATCATAATCAAACTTTGAGAACGCAATTAACATTTCCATATATACATTTTCCTTATGTTGAACCATTCCAACATAACATTCATATATATTTGACTAAATTTGATTAAAAATTCAATCTAAGCTTTTAGAATTGAAATGAGGTATAAATTACTCTCCCTTAATTATAGCAAAACAACTTTTCAAACCCTGCAACTTTGCGATTTGAAACCTTTTGTTTTTCTATAATTAACATTGCTAACTTGCAACATTATCCATAATAATTATGCTCCCACTAGCATAATAACTATTACCTTGCTAGCATAAGACTTATGCTCCCACTAGCTTTGACATGTATTCAGAAATCAGCTAGACTTCTAGAAATCAATATTTATTGACTTCCATTCCAAAGTTCAGATTTCTGATACGAGATGCTTCAATAAGACTTTATCTAGGCTTCTCAAACTCATACACCTTTCCTTAGATAGCTCACATGTGTGTCTAAACAATTTTAGAACTTACAGGAATAAGTCTCAAATGCTTAGACCTTTGCCATTTCTCACAATTCAAACTATGAAGAGGAATGTTGTAATCATAATCGAATTTGAGAATGCAAATATCACAATTTCTAACTATTTAAATCTACTTAGTGAAAGCGTTTCCTCACAATCATTTTCATGAATTGGAAAGAAACCTTATGACACTTAGATTTATGGTGTATGTGTTCCTATCCATCTGAATTTGTCAAACCATAATCTTAAGACAAGGTTAGTGACAAATCCAAACTCATATGGACTGAACTTGTTCAGTTTTAATTTCTTGCCACTTAGTAGCCCAAGGGCCTACCATGTCTTCCAAGTTCTTAAGCAGCTCACCCATACTGATCAATGAAACTCTCATTGATCCAGGTGCTTTACTTTATGCAAACAACTGAGAACTCATAGAACTCACATGCATAGTCAACTTTTAACTGGAATGAGCACAGAAATAAGAATATGTCAGCATGATAGGTTACAACCTCAAGTCGTGTGCTAGTGATTAACAATAGGTTTATTCTTGATTAGTTCTTGAAACTTGTCAAGATCTTTAACAATCCCAATGAACCCTTGACATATAAGATTCTCTTGTCATGAACCATTCCTTTACAAACAAATATTCAAGAGCTAGTGCGGATTCTTATCAAGATAAACACTTCACACAATTGGTCTTAGTTGGTCTTTGTCCTTACCAAGACATCACAACTTACCAATTTCAAATCTACAAGAGTAATAAACATTTTACTCAACATTTGATGAGTGTTTTAAACCTTTCTTAAGATTATGTCACATAAGGCACAATCTTGGAGTATGACTCTAAGACTTGATTTTGGAACGAAGTATGACTCATGTTCTGGATTCAACAATTCACGATTCTTATTCTTAGCCATACAAATGCACTAAGATGTGTTGGGTTTTAGTATAATACAACATCCTATGGTGCACATACAACCCTAAATACCTTGGATCTATGTTTTCACTAATTATACATGCAAAGGAGTTTCCAAGGTATTAAGCCTATAACTAGCATACAAAGATGTAAACTACACAAGATACTAGTTAGTGTAACATACCTTTTCATATGGCTGGAAAGGAGTTTCCAAGGTATTAACCTTTTCATTTGGCCTTAAGAGCTTAGCCCCAATAGTGTGGAAGCCTCAAATGAAGTCACAACACATCAAGGACAAAGGCAGGACTTGAGAGAGAATCTCCATGCACTCTAAAACCTTCATGAACTCCAAGAACATGCACATACACTTGGGTTGGCGGTTTTAGGTCGTCATATATGTATTTATATGTGTTGAATTCTAAGAGTTATGGGTATAACCCAAACCCATACCCATGGGTTTTATGATCCATGATTCATATGGCCCAACTCTTTATGTATCCATACATAAACTTGGTCCAACATGGATAATAAGCCCAACACATATAAATATAACTAATTACCATAATTAGTCCCCATAGATTTAATTAGTATCTTTTGATCACTAAATTAATTCCAAATTAATTCTTGATCAACACCAATTAAAACATATGATTTCATATTAATATATTAGAACTTATAATATATTAATAAAACATATATAACCTCTTCTCTCAAAAGTCCATCCTAACAAATTGTCCTGATGATATGCAACCCAAATGGACCATGCTACTCTCGGGTCGAATACATACCAATAATAGTTATGGGCTTAGAGATCTAATCCAACAGTCTCGCACTTGGATAAGTCTAAAACTATTATTGCGTATGACTCCAAGATCCCGACTAGTAATTGTAGCTCTTAAAAGCCGCTGTCGAACTCTGACCAAGTCAATGACATGTCCATTAGATAAGGGATCACATATGCCTCCATTCTAGATATCATATGGACTGAGACATGGATTATAATCATTCTCTCTATCCGTTTGTTGTTTCCCGATTTCCGATTGATGACGACTGACTAATTGAACAAATCAAATCAGTCCAGGCCCGGCCGAGCACTTACGTTTTTCATCACTAAATCATCGAGGGGCCCACATATATCGCTTTTATCCCTCCAATGGTAAAAGGAATGGATAAACTTCGACTCATATGCTTGTACTAACTACTTGTTGAATCATACACAAAGGCACGTTTTATAACATCAAGTTACTGATGCGTTTTCGTACAATCAATGTACAACCAACTCATAGTCAACAACTCATATCTCTAGGTTTGAAGAATATAAGATATTATCGTCTCATGATAACTAGTGATAAAATCCATGAAGTGAGTCAAATGAGCGTGGGTTTAATCCAATACTCAGAACTTATGAGCACTCATGAATGTTGTAGCAACTCTTTGCTATGTCCAACACCTTAGACATCTACAACCAACTTCATGACAGTCTTGATTCATACCTACTTCCAACATATGACCGACTGTGGAGAATTTGAATAACTTAGTCATTCGGAAAGAATAACCTAGCTATTCTGGAAGTCAAAACATGCAAAATGAATAATACTAATCACTCTATGGCCCCAAGCACCTTTGAGAGTAAATAAAACACCTTTTATTTAAACACCATATTGATTACTCATTATTCATTGTATAATGTTTCAAATAATCAACTTTATACTTGAATCAAAACAATAGTCATGTTATGCTCCAAGCATGCACACTATGTTTGTCTATGATCTTTACTATGTGAAATAGACCAATTGAACATGATTCCAATGATGCTCCTTTCACAATCCCAAATCCTTATTGTAAATGTAAGAATTTCAAATTCCTGCCACTTACCGAAATCTGTTAGATTTTAAACTTATATGCATTGATCCTCTTGTAATGACTATGCACAAAGTCACAAAGACTTGCCAACAGACATTACAGAGTATTCCAATGGAGAGTAATTCCATGGAAACGAAGTCTCAAATTCAAAGTACATTACTTTGAACATCCTTTTTGCATTAAGTTTTCTAATCTTCCACAGATTTAATGGATAACTTCCACCTATGGAAATATTTGCATATTCCCATTTTGACTATCGCTTCTGAACAAGAGTTTCCTCTTTTCAGACATCAATATGGTCCTTTCCAAAAATTTAACACTATACTTCCAATTGTCCATGAGCAACCAATCTTTGGAAACCTTAAATTGTCCTCGACAATTGCTTAATCATTTTAGTTATATCCAATTCTAGATCTTTTCCCCTATTAACGCCTTAGGCATTCGGAAAATTTAGAATGGATAAATATTATAGCACATGTAATCGATCCTATATCCGAAGCATATGGGACACGATTCATGATGTCTCACATAAAGACGTGATCATAGACCAGTCTTTTGCTATAATATTTTTTTATTTGTCATGTTCTCAAAATTTGACTATTAACAGGGATGTCGTAATCATAATCGAATTTTGAGAACGCAATATATATAGAATTTCCTTATGTTGAACCATTCCAACATAAAATTCATATATATATCCTTGACTAAAGATGATCAAAATCTCAATCTAAGCTTTTAGAATTGAAATGAAGTATAATTTCCTCTCCCTTAATTATAGCAAAACAACTTTTCCCAATTGAAACTTTTTTTTGTTTTCTATAATTAACACTTAACATAATAATCATGCTCCCACTAGCTTTGACATGTATCCAGAAATCAGCTGGACTTCTAGAAATCAATACTTTATTGACTCTCTTACCAAAGTTCAGATTTCTGATACAAAATGCTTTGATAAAACTTTATCAAAATCATACACTTTTCCTTAGACAGCTCATATGAGTGTCTAAACAATTTTTAGAACTATGAAAAGGGATGCCGTAATCATAGTCTTAATTGTTTAGTGCTTTGCCATTTCTCACAAGTCCATGTTAGTGTGCCGGTTAACCACACACGCTCCACTAACGACTTTGAGAATGCAAATATCACAATTGCTATCTACCTAAAATCTACTTAGTGAAAGCGTTTCCTCACCATCATTTTCATGAATCGAAGAGAAACCTTATGACACTTAGATTTTTTTATGGTGTATGTGTTCCTATCCATTTGAATTTGTCATAACCAGAAGGGAAGGTTAGTGACAAATCCAAACTCATATGGACCGAACTTGTGCAATCTTAACTTCTGGCCACTTGGTAGCACAAGGGCCTACCATTGCTTCCAGGTTGTTATGTAAACAATTGAGAACTCACAGAACTCACATGCATAGTCAACTTTAGCTGGAATGAGCACAGAAATAAGAATATGGCAACACGATAGGTTACAAGCCTCAAGTCGTGTGCTAGTGATAAACAATAGGTTTCACCCTTGATTAGTTTTTGAAACTTTCAAGACCTTTAAGACTCCCACTGTCCTCTTGACATATAAGATTCTCTTGTCAAGAACCATTCCTTGACAAAAAAATATTCAAGAGTTAGTGCGGATTCTTATCAAGAAAAACACTTCACACAAGTGGTCTTAGTTGTTCTTTGTCTTATCCAAGTCATCACAACTTGCCAATTTCAAATTTATAATAATAAGAACCATCTCATCCTACATTTGACAAGTGTTTTAAACCTTTCTTAAGATTTTGTCACTCAAATTACAATCTTGGAGTATTACTCTATGACTCAATTTTCGAACGAAGTATGATTCGTCTTTTGATTTAACCATTTCAACAATTCATGATTCCTCTTCTTAGTCAAACAAATGCACTAAGATTTCCTTAGAGAATCAATTGTGATATGATTTCATAATCACTAAGATAATCATAAAACAAGATACTCAACTACTCTCCCATCTTTTCAGATTGGAGAAACTTTTATCTTTCTGCCTAATTTGATTCTTCTCATCCACTCTGCCTTACATTGAAACTTTTCCAATGTTTAAGAATTACACTAAAACTTGTAAGCATAACCATATTTACTAAACTTTAGTAAATCATGACGAATAGTCTTATCGTTCTTTGTAGTGGACCTGACCAGAGTACACTCAAGTGTTCCCGATCCCCTAATCCTTCACTTGACTCACATATACATGTGCTCAAGGAATTAGTCTTAATTTTCCAAAGATGAAAATTCTCATTCATCATACAATACAAGTTGCATAATTCCAAGTTTCTATCCAACTAAAACTTGGGTGATGAGAATCTTTCCTTATTTGGTAAATTATGACACTACCACAAACGAAAGAATCAAATACATTTTTCCAATATTGCTATCGATGGAATCATATAAACAACATTTTTTTTCACAAATGCCATTGTAACGATATTTAAAATAAATAAAATTAAAACTTTTTTCTTTTATTTTAAAACTTGCGGAAAAACTTATCCTTACAATGCAAATGCATATGAAAAACATGTTGTTATTTATTCCTAAGCAATCTATCACAACTCTTAAGCAACAACTCAAAATTCTGATCACCGAACCATGCGAGTGAAATCCATCTTCACGATCAGAATCAACATATTCTTCCTTTAAGCTTCCTCTTTTATTTGATTCTTAAAACATCAACATGTGTCCTAGTCACATCATGTAATAAGAATCTCAGAATAGTAACTTAATAGAGTTAGATAGCGGACTTTACGCGAAGAAGAGTCAAACCTTTTTGACTTTACCAACCTTATGATCTTTCAGGTAAACAGGGCAGCTTCGCAACCAATGCCTCTTCCTTTGGCAACAGAAACATACGGACTCTTTGAGAATGGTACACGGGACTATCTCAGACTTAGCCTTTCTCTTTACCATTTGGTCAACCGAGTTGACTATGGCCGATCCCTTTTCATTGGTAAGAGAAACTTTTTTGGATTTCCAATGTTACCATTGTCAATGTCCATGGAAGTTTGGGAAGTCGATCTTCCAATCAAATTTGCTTTACCGGTGCTCCAAATCATTGTTGATTCAGCAGTATCAAGCAAATAGGTAAGATCATTAAGGGTCATGTCATGGTCCGTCACATAGTAGTCCTAAAGGAACTCACTATGTGACTTAGAAAGTGATTGAGGAACCCAGTCAACAACCAACTTCCTCAAGACCTTGACACCCAACTCTCCCGGCTTGTCAATAAGTGACTTCACCTTCAAGATGTGAGCATTCATAGACTTTGCTTTCCATAAGGGCTTGAGTGACCTTGAACTATTCAAGAACTTGTGGGTTAGGGAGAATAATTGGAGGAGATGGAGAAACCTTGTTCCAAGATATTTGGGAAGATCATAGTTGTCTGAACTAGACATCTACAATGGGAGATATTGAAGTTAGTTGATTTAGGTCCTTAATATAACACCCAATATGAAATATTAAGGCTAGGACCCAACACGATATTTTATAACTTGGAAGAGGGATGCCGTAATCCAAGCTATAAAATATTTGAAGGTAGGTGAATGATGATTCACCAATTTCCACCATGAAAAACGAAATAGGTATTAGGTTTTAATTGGTTTGAAACTCCTAGATCTTTTGAGATTCATTGAACTCTTCAATGGCATGTTTAAATCTCGATTGTGCCCTTCAAGTTTTGTGACTGGGATACCGAGGATCACAAAACAAGGTGTGCATAACCATGCAAATTAACTTGGTACCCTTAATTTTATCACCTACTCGATGTTCCGGTAACCACACGCGCTCCACCGATCTATGATAAACATTAAGTTACCCTTCGCCACTCTTACTAGTCAATGTTAGTGTGCCGGTTAACTACACACGCTCCACTAACGACTTGGTAAGGTACAAATTGTAAATTTCATGGGCTAGCACCAAATTCACATTTTCCTAAAGTAACTAAGATTGGGAATTTATAAAACATTTAGTTAATTTATAATAATCAGTATACTTTTAATGAGAATTAAAGTCATTGTCCTACCCGTTCGGCTAACGACCCTCCACCAGTCAAGGAAGCGGTGGGTGAGAGTGGACACCCATTAAACTGCCATTTTATAGGCAGTAACCTTATACCCCCCTTATAGACCGGCTTCGTGAATGAGGCCTACTAACGGTAAGACGACTACATATTAACCATTAATATTATAATAGTATAAGGGTTGAATTTTAAACTTTAAAATTCTAAGGGTCTAACTTGGAATTAAAGTATACATGGGGGGTAACTTTACAAATTCCAAAACTTGAGGGCAAGTTTTGAACAATTCAAAAACTTTTCAATTCCATAACATATGAGTTTAATGAAGGACTTAAAAAACTTTTAATGAAGAGACTCTTAAACATCCATAACTTGAGGACAAGTTATGGAGTTCATAAAACAATTTATGACAAAAGAACTCTTCCGATGTGTAACCTATGTTTTTTAATGAAAACTTAACACAAAAATTTTAGTTTTCCATAATTTGAGGACAAGTTATGGAATCCATTAAAAACACATTAAGATCATTAATTCAACTAACAAACATGTCAAGAAAACTATGATCTAGATTAAACTCATATGAACAAGATAATTCAAATCAACCAACTTTCATGTAATTAGCCTAACCATTAAAATAATACAAAACATAAATTTTATGACAATTATCTTTTGAATTGGATTAGAATGATCATTACCACATCAAAAACAGGTTTATAAGTTCAAAAACATCTTAGGGTAATGATTCTAGTCCAATTCCAGCCTTAAAAGTCGAAAATATGATGTCTGGGGGTCCAACTCGTCGAGTGCAAGAACCAAATCGACGAGTTGGATGATTTTGTTCACGGACTCGGCGAGTCCATCAGTGGACTTGGCGAGTCCAGTGCCCAGAAAGCCAGAATTTTCGATTTTTAAGCTATTTCAGCAAGTATAACATGAAAACAACCCATGGCTCTCATACCACTGTTGGGTTTTAGTATAATACAACATCATGTGGTGCACATACAACCCTAAATACCTTGGATCTATGTTTTCACTAATTATACATGAAAAGGAGTTTCCAAGGCATTAAGCCTATAACTAGCATACAAATATGTAAACTACACAAGATACTAGTTAGTGTAACATACCTTTTCATATGGCTGGAAGTCTTGATGCATTTGGCCTTAAGAGCTTAGCCCCAATAGTGTGGAAGCCTCAAATGAAGTCACAACACATCAAGGACAAAGGTAGGACTTGAGAGAGAATCTCCATGCACTCTAAAACCTTCATGAACTCCAAGAACATGCACACACACTTGGATTGGCGGTTTTAGGTCATCATATATGTATTTATATGTGTTGAATTCTAAGATTCATGGGTATAACCCAAACCCATACCCATGGGTTTTATGATCCATGATTCATATGGCCCAACTCTTTATGTATCCATACATAAACTTGGTCCAACATGGATCATAAGCCCAACACATATAAATATAACTAATTACCATAATTAGTCCCCATAGATTTAATTAGTATCTTTTGATCACTAATTAAAACATATGATTTCATATTAATATATTAGAACTTATAATATATTAATAAATCATATATAACCTCTTCTCTCAAAAGTCCATCCTAACAAATTGTCCTGATGATATGCAACCCAAATCGACCATGCTACTCTCGGGTCGAATACATACCGATAATAGTTATGGGCTTAGACATCTAATCCAACAAGATGTCCTTAGAGGATCAATTGTGATATGGTTTTCCATAATCATTAAGATGATCAGAAAACACGAAACTAAAGTACTCTCCCATCTTTTCAGATTGGAGAAACTTTTATCTTTCTGCCTAATTTGATTCTTCTTATTCGTTCTGCTACACACTGAAATCTTTTCAACGATTCAGATTTATACTTAATCTTGTAAGTATAACCATATTTACTAAACTTTATTAAATCATGACAAATAGTCTTATCGATCTTTGTGGTGGACCTGACCAGCGCAGAACCATGTGTACCCAATCTCCTAGTCCTTCACTTGACTCACATATACATGTGAACAAGGAATTAGTCTTAATTTCCCAAAGATGAAGGTTCTCATTCATCATACAATACAAGTTGCATGATTCCAAGTTTTTATCCAACTGAAACTTGGGTGATGAGAATCTTTCCTTATTTGGTAAATTTTGACACTACCACAAACAAAAGAATCAAATCCATATTGCTAACAATAGAAACATACAAACATAAATTTTTCACAAATGTCATTGTAAGGAGATATAATATAAAAATAAACAAAATTTTATTTATTTATAAAATGCGGAAAAACGTTTCCTTACAATGCAATTACAAATGAAAAATATGTTATCACAAATTTCTAAGCAATCTATCATTACTCTTAAGCAACAGCTCAAAAATCCGATCATCGAACCATGCGACTGAAATACATCTTCGCAACCAGATTCAGCATACTCTTCCTTTAAGCTTACTTCTTTTTGCATGATCCTACAAAACATCAAAATGCAACCTTGTCACATCATGTATTAAGAATCAACAATTAGGAACTTAATAGAGTCAGACAGTAGACTTACCTGAAGCAGAGTCAAACTTTTTGATTCTACCTTCTCTCAGATCTTTCAGGTAGTCAGGGAAGCTTCGCTTCCAATGTCCATTCAAATGGCAATAGAAACAAATGGCTTCTTTTGCATTGGCACATGAGACAATCTCAGACTTAGCCTTTCTCTTTACCATTTGGTCAACCGGGTTGACTATGGGCGATCCTTTTCCATTGGGAAGATAAATCTTTTCTGGACTTCCAATGTTACCATTTTCAATGTCCATGGAAGTTTGAGAAGTAGATCTTCCAATCAAATTTGCTGGTCTGCCACATAGTAGTCCTTAATAAACTTACTATATGACTCGGGAAGTGATTGAAGAACCAAGTCAATAGCCAGCTTCCTCGAGACTTCGACACCCAACTCTCCCAGCTTGTCAATATGTAACTTCATCTTCAATACGTGAGCACATACAGACTTTCCTTCCTGCCAATATGGCTTTGAGTGACCTTGAACTTGTGGATTAGGGAGAATTATTGTAGGAGATGGAGGAAGTGAAATTCCACTACAGCACGAAGAAGGGATTAATCTTTCACCTTGATCGTCTTGTGGAATATCATCTTTATGATGAAATCTTTTTCCAAAAGGATAAGGAAGACCATAGTTGTCAGAACTAGACATTTATAAGGGAGAAATTCAAGTTTAGTTGATTTAAGTCCTTAATATAACACCCAACATGAAATATTAAGGCTAGGACCCAACACAATATTTTACAATTCGGAAGAGGGATGTCGTAATCCAATTGCAAAATATTTGAAGGTAGGTAAATGACGATTTACCAATTTCCACCATGAAAAACGAAATTGATTATTAAGATTTAAATGAATTGAAATTCCTAGATCTTTTGAGATTCATTGAAATTTTCAATGGCATGTTTAAATCTCGATTATGCCCTTCAAGTTTGTGACTGGGATGCCGAGTATCACAAACAAGGTGTAAATAACCATGCAAATTAGCTTGGTACACCTAATGTTACAACCACCAAATCAATATGCCAGTTAACGACACACGCTCCATTGATCTATGATTAACATCAAGCTACCCTTTGCCACACACTGTCAGTCCCAGATTAGTGTGTCGGTTAACCACACACGCTCTACTAAGGACTTAACAAGGTGTAAAGTGAAATTTCATGGGATAGCACCATATTTACATTTTCCTAAAGTAACTAAGATTGGGAATTTAATAAAAGTTTAGTTACTTTATAATTATCATTATACTTATAATGAGAATTAATGTCCTATCCTACCCGTTCCGCTAACGACCCTCCACCAGTCACGGAAGCAGTGGGTGAGAGTGGACACCCATTAAACTGCCATTTTATAGGCAGTAACCTTATACCCCCCTTATAGACTGGCTTCGTGAATGAGGCCTACTAACGGTAATACTAACTTATCTTATACATATATATAAGTATTAAACTTATAATAATATAATAGTATAAGGGGTTGAATTTTAACTTTTAAAACTCTAGGGTTTAATTTAGAATTGAAGTATTCATATGTGAAACTTTACAAATTCCAAAACTTGAGGGCAAGTTTTGAAACTTGTCAAAACTTTTGGTTTCCATAACGTATGAGTTTAATATGGTCTTTTATGAAAAAAATTTCAAGTTCCATAACTTGAGGACGAGTTATGGAAGACTACAAAACCATTTAAAATGACTCTTAAAAATGAGACCTTTCATTTTCCATAACCTATGAGTTTTAATGATATTTTAAAAAAAACTTTTCATTTTCCATAACTTGAGGACAAGGTAAGGATTTCATTAAAATCATTTTGATCATTGTTTTAATAAACACAATAATCAAATAATACATACATGATCTAGTTAAACTCATAAGTCACGATAATTCATATCAACCATTTGCAAGAAATTAGTCTATCATATAAACTAATACAAATCTTGAAACTATGACAATTATCTTTTATTTGGATGAGGATAATGTAACATCCAGATTTTCGGATACATTAAATGTGTGTTTAACCTTGTGAATTATAAGTTGACTCGACGAGTCGTGAGTCCGACTCGCCTAATAGGGCCGACTTGCCAGCGTGGATTTAATGAGTGGACTCGACGAGTCAGAGAGCTGACTCGCCGAGTAGGTGCTGGGGAGAGAAACCCTAATTTCTGGGGGTTGGGGCCTATTTAAAGGCACTTATAGCCTCATTTACGGCTACACTTCCCTGAGAACAAACCCTAGTCGACCTTTGACCTTTGAGAGAGAGAGAGTGCTTGGCTAATTGTGAGTGTTTGGTGCATCTTGTGAAGAGGAGAGAAGAATTCCAAGCCAAGGGACAAGAAGGTGCTGCTAGATCTGAGCTTGTTTCTCTTCAGAGCTTCTGGGAAAGGTATAAAGCTTGCACCTTTCTCATTATTTTGTATAGATCTCATGATTTTATTAATCTAGGGTTTTTCCACCCAAATATGAGGACCTTGAGTGTTTTATGTTCATTGAGAGGGTTAAACTACAGATCTGGACCATGTGAGGTCCCGAGAGTCCAAAAGTCCCTGCTTTATCCAACCATAATAGTGATCTTAAGTGAAAAACCCTTTTTGGGGTGTGTTTTGGCATTTTAAGCTCAAAATGTCATACATGAACGTAAAGCCTGTGACTTTACGTGATTGATGAGCCTTAGGAGTGCAGATCTAGAATTTGGGAAGGTTCTCTGACTTGAAAACGACTGAATGAGATATGAGTTTGAATGGACTCGCCGAGTCAAGGAGCCGACTCGACGAGTCGGTGAGGGTTTGTCCCGATAGGTTTGATTGTGCGATAACTCGGTGAGTTGGGGGTCAACTCGACGAGTTGAGTTGGACTTTCTTGAGACTTCAAAGGAAACGAGGGGACTCGACGACTCGCAAGAGTGCACTCGACGAGTCGGGTCAAACATGGACTGTTGACTCGAGTTTGACTTCTGTTGACATTAGGGTTTGGTCAACATGAGTAATGGAGACCATGGAGGGGTAAAATGGTCTTTTACCCAATTCAAGAGTTAGAGAGAGAAGAATAACATTTGGTTACTTAGAGTCTAGAACCGAGTATTAATTAGAGATATTTACCCTATGTGATAGGCAGTGGCTAGTTCGGGATTCGAGTTCGAGGATTATTGCTTGTTGTTTGCAAGGTGAGTCTTCTCACTATACTTTACCTAGAGTGGTACTTATGTGTGACCGGAGGGTCTTATGTGCTTACATTGAGTATTATGTTATCCTGCCTTATGTTTTATGTTGTGCATTATGTCTTTGTGATTTATGCTATGCAGAGCTTTACAGACCGGACCAGAGGGTCCAACAAACCGTGGGACTGGAGGGTCCCACTGAGACACATTGACCGGAGGGTCTTACAGTGATATAGCCTCGAGTGGCTAATGAGCTGTGTGTGTGGTATTTTGGGGAACTCACTAAGCTTCGTGCTTACCGTGTTATGTGTTATGTGTTTCAGGTTTTATCAGGATCACGGGAAGGCACCGACTTGATTGTACACACCAGTGAAAGAGTTATGTTTTTGAGGATCCTGGATTTTAACCAAACAATTATGGAGTTGTGAAATGTAAATTTAATAAATGGAATTTTTGTGAAATGTGTTATGAGAATTATGTGATTTTAAATGAAAATTTTGTTTGAAAATTTTCGGTGTTACAAGTTGGTATCAGAGCATTGCTTTGAGGGATTCGGATGCACCTTCGGGTATGTCTGGACTCAAACTAAGGATTTAAGAAAAGTTTTCAAAAGGAAAGTTTTTCTAAAACTGGCAAGAGTTTCTAAGAGAAAAACGAGAAGGAGCAGTGTGTACAATCAGCCAGAGCCCGAACGGTGATTTCACAAAGTACCAAAAATTGTTTACTTTATGAAATATTGATGAGATGTTATGAGATATCATTATGCATGCTAGAGGATAGGCTATGTAATTCATGTTTAGGGCTAGAGATGCCTGATTTGTGATGCCTTAGCCTAGGGATTGTTGTTATCCATTATGTGCCTTGAGTATGTGCTTAGTAAGAGTATCTAGCAGGAGTCATTTAGTGAGGGAGTTCCTAGTCGAGAGATAATATGGGAGAGATACCTAGATACGCATTTTAGGAGTATATTAAGAAGAGTAATTAGATACTATGAGAGGTGAGACAGTCTGAGTTCAGTGATGTCTTTGAGTCATAAGTAGAACCAGTGGAGTTGTGTGCTCGAGTGGTGTGTTAGTATTGGTGGAGGTTATTCGATGCCCGAATGATGCTTGCTTTGTGCTTTGTGGAACTCTTGATGATGGGAGTCAGCTACCGAGTGAATATGACGATATTCAGGAGGTAGATGGCTGACATTATAAGGAGTTCTTCAGCAGTTGATGGCAGAGAAGCGTGAGGACCTAGGGGAGCCTAGTGAGTAATTTGAGTCCTATGAGTGCACTGTTTGGGGAAGAGTATGCACCGGAGGCGAGCGCGAATAGCGAGATTGGTGATTGAGAAAGTTGAGCAGCTACTTAGGAAATCTGCGACAATCTGTGTGGAAAGTATGGGTAGATGTGGCATGTAGTATGGGCCCGTACTACTGAAAGCAGAGGACCCATACTTGAAACAGGGAGAATTCCAGAGGTTCTAAGTAGCAGATCGAGAGGTGGTCACATGGTTCGGGTATCATGATTCATAGCAGATCGAGAGGTGGTCACATGGTTCGGGTACCATGATTTATAGCAGATTGAGAGGAGATAACATGGTTCGAGTACCATGACTTGTGGCGGTTAGTGCTTCTGGTTTTACCAGTTATCCCGTTGTGATTGATTAGACTGAGATCAGATGTGATAGAATATGGGGCCAGAGGGCCATATTGAACGAGTTTCAATGGAGCATACCTTGAGAGGGAAATCGAGTTAGCTTCCGAGAGATTTTGGTGAGATGTCAGTTGGAGTCGCAAAACTCAGGGATGAGTAGAGATGGTGCTTTATGGAGGACTATGGTCTGAGTTGAGCAATCGGCCGATAGTGGAGATGTCACTTTCTGTGGCCAAAGTTATGCTATTTCCGTTTCATGTGAGAAGCAGAATAGATATTGAGCTTCCGATTTCCGAGCTTGGAGGTAAACCCTGTGGGGTAGCATTGGTGGCGATCTTTCACCAGAGTATCTGGGCAGTATGTCTGCCGCAAGGTAATATTATAGCATGAGAGGGTCATCATTGGGGACTGAGATGATCAAGGACAAGGATATACCCTATTTGAGTATAGTAGGGCATATGTTGGCAGCAGTGTCGGGTGATCAAGAGGAGTATTTTGGGGCGGTGGCTCCTATTTTCTATGATGGATATCGAGTGTGGGGGTGAGGTCTCTGCTCTCATGATAATTCTCTTGATGGGACGTTGGTTGGGGAGTCGAAGTTGAGGAGTGTGCTAGTTCATTATTTTCAGACTGTGAGTCATGGCTACTACGGGACAGTTGAGATGTTCAGTAGTGTATCAGTCTGAGATTTTGCATGACACGTTGGGAAGTTTTTTGAGGATTTTATCTGAGATTCGGGATGTTTGGAGTTGCTTGGTCTCTATCGGGAAGATCATCGAGTGTTATGTGGTACTTTCCAAGAGTAAGTGTGATGTACCTAGTGGAACAGTTTGTGAAATAGATTGTTGGTGTGCCAAATGGTGATGGTTCGAGCCCTGAGTGGGGAAGAACCAGGTATTTTATTGACAGTATCAAGGATTTTTTCAAGAGCGGTTAGAAGGCTGGATATAGTGACCTACAGTATGGATGCATGAGACCAAGGTTATTGGTGGTCGAGGCGAGGTGCAGAACGAGATAATGCATATTGTACGTGTTCAGGAAAGGATGAGTGTCTCCACGGCAGGTGACCGTTGGTCGGAGACCTTGTGGGGGCTAGGAATTCTTCAAGGTTGTAATGGTAAATCCGAGGTGGGTGGCTCGTAAGGATAGTTTCGGCGGTTCAAAATTTTTGGTTCAATTTATGGGTTGTTATATGCACTCTGGGAAGGGTAGAAGTTGATTGGGCAACCAACTTCAGGGTCGGTATGTGTATTGTTGCATGGGTTTTGAGCAATAGAGGAGGGAGTTTCGGATGGTCGTCAGCGTGTTCTAAGTCATTGACGATTCCTCTGTGTTTCAATTGAGTGTTGGAATATTCTGAATTTACGAGATGGGTGAGAAGAAGATCAGTTATGCGATTCTGAAAGGACACATTATTGTATCTGAGTGTGATGCCGTAAGTAGGAGATCAGTGGTTGAGGCAAGACATCGTGAGGTTCTGTGATGATGTACCGAGGTATCCGAGTAGAATGCCCTGAATTTCGGATTATTTTGAGACTTGAGTTATGATATGGCAAGTGAAGTATCAAGTGACTATGGTTCCAGCGGGAGCCCTTCAGCTAATTGTTATCAATCAGGAGTATCCAAGAATGTGAACTGCAGCGAGAAAAAGTGTTGGTCATGATGGTTGCCGTCAGGAGTGGTGATGCTTAACTTGGGTGGGTGTGTGTACCTATCTATGTTGAGTCGTGGAGTATTCGATAGTGAACTCAGTGGGGTGAGGACTCGAGGAGGAGATGATGGGGGATAAGAGGGTGAGTGGATCCGAGTGGGAGTAATCACTTCGGATTATCAGGGGAAAACCATGGAGTGAGCCCATGGTGAGTCAGTGAGAGAGAGTGTTGTGATACTACGGGGAGCCGTAGTGTTCACCAGTCTGCAAGAGAGTGTTGTGATACTGCGGGGAGCCGTAGTATTCACCAGTCTGCGAGGAAGTGTTGTGATACTGCGGGGAGCCGTAGTGTTCACCAGTCAGCGAGAGAATGTTGTGATACTGCGGGGAGGCGTATTATTCATGAGCCAGTGAGAGAATATCGTAGGCCTACGGGGAGCCGTATTATTCACTAGTTAGAGCATGACGCAGAAGAGTTTTAGGATTGTGTAGCCTTATTATTTGAGTTTCGGGGACCTGGTGGTCGGACCAGGGGCGAGACTGGGGTCTCCATATGTGCCGGGAATTGTTATATTCTGATTTACGTTGTGGTTATCACAATCGAAAGGAACTGGGGAAGTGATGTACGCGTGGGTTGCGGGTCATGGGTCATGAGTTGAGTGCTTCATTGGGACGAGTGGTTCCAATTCAGTGTTGGACCAGACTCTCGAGTTTGAGTTTGGCTTTGGTGGTGTATTGAGTAGGCGAATGAGATTCCAGATTCAGAGATGGGTTCCATTTTGAGGGGTATTGTGTGTCATCTGATGTCCTAGACCTGAGTGGGTTAGTTCTTTTGTATGGGAAGGACCGTGAGATGCATGGAACTAATGAGTAGTAGACGATCGAGGTCGAGGGTGAGACGATTTCATTTGGGATTGTAGTATTCGCTTGGGGTAAAGCAAACTTCGTGATTTCTGTGTCACAATGGGCCGAGATAGTTGTTGTGAGAAGAAAGTCAGTACGACGTTTGGGTCATGCAATGGGTAACCTTTGGAGGTTCAACTGTGGGGACGAGATTTGACCTGGTGCTCAGTGTTAAAAGGGATATCTAAGAGGGAGTTGAGGCTTATGATTGTTAGATTTCAGAGGATGCTTCTGAGCAAGCATGATCATTTTCTTGTGTTGAGGGCAGGGTGTTGAGAGTTCTTTGTTCAGATGGGACTTCGATTGCAGTACATTGGTTGGGTCTCTGGTGTAATGTGACCCTTTCTCTCCTTGGAGTATGATTGGAGCGCTTAGTATGTCTGGTATGGGCGATCGTTGGCAAAAAAAAAATTGGCCTTTGACTTGTTTCTATCAGTCGCTACGAGAGAATCAGAGGGGCAATGAGTTTTCAGGGTCCGTTATTCAAGAAGCAAATAACATGATGATAGCTTGAGAGGACGGTCGGGCAGTGAGGCAGGCCACTAGAGTTTTCAGATTCTGGTGAGTCGGAAGGGGTATCGTAGCGGCAGAAGGGTATGTCCTCTTTCGGGTTTGGAAGTTCCTGTTTGGTTTCAGGTGTCTATGGAGGAAGTTAGTTGTGTGGTATAGGATCCTTCGGTGATACTTTTCGGGTTGTTGGGTTCAATCTATGTGGCGGTGAGAAGCGATTTCGAGGGCGAAATCTAATTCAAGTGGGGAGAATTGTAACATCCGAATTTTCGGATATATTAAATGTGTGTTTGACCTTGAGAATTATAGGTTGACTCGACGAGTTGTGAGTCCGACTCACCGAGTAGGGCCGAGTTGCCAGCGTGGATTTAATGAGTGGACTCGACGAGTCAGAGAGCTGACTTGCGGAGTAGGTGTTGGGCAAAGAAACCCTAATTTCTGGGGGTTGGGGCGTATTTAAAGGTACTTATAGCCTCATTTGCAGCTACACTTCCCTGAGAACAAACCCTAGTCGACCTTTGAGCTTTGAGAGAGAGAGAGAGTGCTTGGCTAATTGTGAGTGTTTGGTGCATCTTGTGAATAGGAGAGAAGAATTCCAAGCCAAAGGTCAAGAAGGTGTTGCTAGATCTGAGATTGTTTCTCTTCAGAGCTTCTGGGAAAGGTATAAAGCTTGCACCTTTCTCATTATTTTGTATAGATCTCATGATTTTATGAATCTAGGGCTTTTCCACCCAAATATGAGGACCTTGAGTGTTTTATGTTCATTGAGAGGGTTGAACTACAGATCTGGACCATGTGAGGTCCCGAGAGTCCAAAAGTCCCTGCTTTATCCAACCATAATAGTGATCTTAAGTGAAAAACCCTTTTTGGGGTGTCTTTTGGCATTTTAAGCTCAAAATGGCATACATGAACGTAAAGCCTGTGACTTTACGTGATTGATGAGCCTTAGGAGTGCAGATCTAGAATTTGGGAAGGTTCTCTGACTTGAAAACGACTGAATGAGATATGAGTCTGAATGGACTCGCCGAGTCAAGGAGCCGACTCGACGAGTCGGTGAGGGTTTGTCCTGATAGGTTTGATTGTGCGATAACTCGGCGAGTTGGGGGTCAACTCGACGAGTTGAGTTGGACTTTCTTGAGACTTCAAAGGAAACGAGGGGACTCGACGAGTCGCAAGAGTGCACTCGACGAGTCGGGTCAAACATGGACTATTGACTCGAGTTTAACTTCTGTTGACTTTAGGGTTTGTTCAACATGAGTAATGGAGACCATGCAAGGGTAAAATTGTCTTTTTCCCAATTCGAGAGTTAGATAGAGAAGAATAACATTTGGTTAGTTAGAGTCGGGAATCGAGTATTAATTAGAAATATTTACCCTATGTGATAGGCAATGGCTAGTTTGGGATTCGAGTTCGAGAATAATTGCTTTCTGTTTGCAAGGTGAGTCTTCTCACTACACTTTACCTAGAGTGGTACTTATGTGTAACTGGAGGGTCTTATGTGCTTACATTGAGTATTATGTTATCCTACCTTATGTTTTATGTTGTGTATTATGTCTTTGTGATTTATGCTATGCGGAGCTTAACGGACCGGACCAGATGGTCCAACGAACCGTGGGACTGGAGGGTCCCACCGAGACACATTGACCGGAGGGTCTTATAGTGATATAGCCTCGAGTGGCTAATGAGCTGTGTGTGTGGTATTTTGGGGAACTCACTAAGCTTCGTGCTTACCGTGTTATGTGTTATGTGTTTCAGGTTTTCTCTGGATCGCAGGAAGGCACTGACTTGATTGTACACACCAGTGAAAGAGTTATGTTTTTGAGGATCCTAGATTTTAACCAAACAATTATGGAGTTGCGAAATGTAAATATAATAAATGGGATTTTTGTGAAATGTGTTATGCGAATTATGTGATTTTAAATGAAAATTTTGTTTGAAAATTTTCGGTGTTATAGATAATCATTACCATAGCAACAAAATCAAATTTTATGAACAAAAACACTTTGTGGTAATGATGCTAATCCAAAACAGGCCAAAAAACTGAAAATTTTGCCCACTGAACAGTCACCACCTCATGGTAATTTTTACCACCTCGTGGTGATCAGGCAGATTCCAAAAAAACAATTTTTCTTGCTTTAAAAAACAATAAGCATCAAGTATAATAGAAACCAACCCTAGGCTCTGATACCACTGTAGGGTTTTAGTATACTACAACATCTTATGGTGCACATACAACCTTAAATGCTTTGGATCTATGTTTTCTCTAATTATACATGCAATATTGTTTCCAAAGCATTAAGCCTACAACTAGCATGCAATTGACATAAACAACATAAAATACTAGTTAGAAGTTTACCTCTTTATGTAGCTTGTAGAACTTGTTGTATTTGGCCTTTAAGAACTTAGTGCCCAAGTGTGACATCTCAAGTGGTTCACAACACACCTTAGACAAAGGATGACATTTGAGAGAGTTTATGCACACTAAAATCGCCTCCATAAACTCTTAGAACATTAGAGTGGTGGATTTTAGCTATGGGGTCAAGTATATATATGTTAGGAATCCAAGATTCATGGGTAAACCCTAATCCATACTCTTGGGCTTATTATCCATGATCCATGAATCAAGTGGGCTAGCTCTTTATGGATTCATCCATAAACTTAGTCCATCATGTATCATAAGCCCAAACCATATATATATATATATATATATATATATATATATATATATATATATATATATTTATATTACTAATTTACATAATTAGTCCCCATTGATTTAATTAGTCTCTTTTGATCACTAAATTAATTCCAAATTAATTCTTGATCAATACTAATTAAATCATATGATTTCATATTAATATATTAGAACTTATAATATATTAATAAATCATAAATAACCTCTTCTCAAAAGTCCATCCTATTAAATTGTCGTGGTGATATGCAACCCAAATGGACCATGCTAGCCTCGGGTCAAGTACATACCAATTATAATTATGGGCTTAGACACCTAACCCAATAACTTCGCCTACGAGTATACTGGTCGGACATATAGAATGACGCCACAGCCTTAACCAAGAAAGGCAAGGAATGCTTTCCAAAATCAACCGGCCATGCCACAGACAAGCATCACTAGCCCCTGGCCTTTCCACCAATGGGGGATCGACATAGTGGGACCATTTCCACCAGCGCCAGGAGGCGTAAAGTTTTTGCTGGTAGCCGTGGACTATTTCAACAAGTGGATAGAGGCGGAACCACGAGCCACTATCACTGGAAAGCAGATTATATATTTCATGACAAAGAACATCTTGGCCCTCTTTGGAACTCCTAGGATCATCATAAGTGATAACGACACTCTGTTTGAAGGAAGTCCCTTCAAGGACTGGGGTGAAGATAAGAAAATCCACTGCCGGTTCACATTAGTAGCACACCCTCAGGCTAAAGGACCGACAAAGATATCCAACAAAACCATAGTCAATGGTTTGAAGAAACGGGTACTCAGATCCAAGTCCGCCTGGGTGGATGAGCTCCCGACAGTCATATGGTCCTATCGTACCATAGCGAGGTCAAGCATGGGAGAAACGCCCTTCAGTCTAACCTATGGGACAGAGGCGGTCCTCCCATTGGAAATTGTCGTTGGCTCCTTATGAACAGAGAGTTTTGAGGAGGTGGCCAACGAAGAAGGGAGACGCCAAGACCTAGACATGCTCGACGAGAAGCGTGCGGCAACATAGATGCGCCAAGCACTGTACAAATCACGGACTGAGAACTATTACAACCGCCAAGTCCAAGCCAAGAACTTCAAAGTCAGAGAATGGGTACTAAGAAAGAATGAGTCTAGCCACACTGAACCATTGGGGAAACTCATTGTCACGTGGGAAGGACCATACAAAATCATAGAAGCACACAAGAATGATGCCTATGTCCTAGAAGCTCAAGACTGGCGCGCCATTCCAAGAACGTGGAATGTGCAGAGCCTGTGCCACTTCTACTCTTAAAACAAGTGTTAAAGGTGGAACCAGTGCTAGCTAACATATTGTGTGTTAATTCTAATTTGTAAATGTAATCATCATAAATTACTTTACTATTTTCAGTCATATTATGCTCTAAAAAACTAGAGTAAATAGAAAGGGAAATTCAGATGCTCCTTATATTCAAATCTTAGAAACAAAGAGGTTGTGTACATTCATCATATGGCAACAAGCACTAATCATCCAACGTCACACAAGCGAAATCGTTACAAGAAGGCAGCCAGGAAGTTTACATTAGAAAGGCTCATAACCTTCCTCCCAAAACATGCTCATCAATTAAATAACATGTGACATGAGTGTAGAAGGGTCATAACCTTCCACGAATATAAAAAAACAAACTAAACAAAATTGGGTGAGCCTCAAGATGACGATCTTGGCTACACCCAGGGTTTTTAAGCAGCAGATTAGAACAAATCTCTCAAGACCGTCTTCAGTAAATCACAAAGAGTTCACTAGCAAGAGAACTCTAACCAGGGGTGTAAACAAACCCTATGTAAATATCATGTGATGGCCAACATAAACCATACACAGAGTAATCAGGCGAAAGAGAGTGTGCGATAAATAGAAACATTCACAACCATAAAAAGCAAACATTGTTCAAACTGCCGGAATCCCATACTTAAAAGATGGCCACAAAGGGCAGCAAAGACAACAAACAAATAAGGAAAATACTATCAAAGAGGGTTACATCAAAACAAGCCAAACACAAGACTACTTATCACCAGGAGTGTTATCATCACCAGAAGGAAAGCTTGAACCTGGGACCAATTCCTCGCTTTGAGACTCCTAACAAAGATTACGAAGCCCAGCTATGTCCATGGCATCCAAGCGAAGATGGCCAGCAAAGTCCGTCTCCGTGAAGGTCACCAGGGCATCTTCCATCTCTTGTGTCCTGGCCGCCACATCCTCCTCAGACTTTGGGTCTACCTCCCCAGTGGATACCTGCTCCCAGAAAATCCTTTTACCATGTTCCACACTAGCAGCGACACAAGCTTCTTTCACAAGAACCAAGCCTTGGAGGAATTGTGGACTTTCAATCAACCTATCCACAACCCGACCAAGCCCTTCGCTAAGGATCCAAGAAATATCCCTTCCCAGCGCTCCCCTTGCGGCGTTCTCGGTCACCAGATCAACCTCCAACTCCGTCGTACGTTTGCTCAGACCGGCGTTCTCCAACGTCAGGACCCCCACATGAGCGTTCAGGACCTTCACCTCTTTCACCAGCTTTTCCGCTTGATCCACCAAGTTTGCCCTCTCAAGTAACACCGCCTCCTGCCTAGCCTCCAAGCTGCTCTTATCGGCTTCTAACTTTGCCACTTGGGCCTTCAGTTCTTCGCATTTAATGCCCCTCTTGTCCAAGTCGGACTGGCGGGTCTCCATCTCGAAGACGCATTCGGCGGCCGCGGCTAAATAAGACGACACTTGAGCGGCAGCGTAACGCAAGCCATCAGTCATATGCTCGTCTGACAAGACATTTAGGGCCTCGGTCATCGCAGGAGGAAATGCGTGCTGACACTACTCGAGAGCGGCGTCATGATCGGAGACAAGATCCTGAGCAGTTAGCCTCCAAGTTGGCTTATAAGCATTTGGATGAGAACCCATCAGTAGGGGGTGGTTGTGTTTTACCATAAGAGGTGGAGGCAAGACCATGAGGAGGCAGATACCCATTCTTTGTCCCGGCTCCTTCGATTGTGGGAGTGAGGCTGGTTTTCTCAGTGCTTCCTTCTCCCGTATGACATGGCGGTTCAGTCGCCCCGGTTTGTGCCCCCTCCAGCAGTTTCGGAGGATCTTCATCGGGGGAACGGTTGGAATCCTTGGAACCACCCAGTAAGAGACCCAAATTACAATTTTTACGTAGAGGGGGGCCCGGTGGTAGCTGCCTCAGTTCTACCACCGGAAGAGGCTTCCAAGAGTGCAAAACGCCTCTTAACTCGGCGAAGACTCCTCGGGGACCCGTATGGTGCAGGTGTTGGATTAATGTCTAAGTCCATAACTATAATTGGTAAGACTTGACCCGACCCGGCATGGTCCATTTGGGTTGCATGGCATCATGCATTTGGATAGACTATAATGAGAGAAATAACACTTAAGGTTGGTTAATATATTATAAGTTCTAATATATTAATAAGGTTATTTAATTAGTATTGATCAAGAATTAATTTGGAATTAATTAAGTGATCAAAAGGAGAATAATTAAATATATGGGTTGATTGTGTAAATCATTCATTCTTATATATGTGGGCTTGTGATCCAAGATTCCTTATGTTGGACTAAGTCCATGGGGTGACCCATGGATACTCCATGGAGGTTAAAATCCATGGAGCATAAGGAATGGGTAAAGTTATGAGTTACATGGTGTAACCCTAATAGCCACCATATAAAAGAATCCCATGGCTCAAGAAATCGTGCACTAATGTGTGAGTGTGAGGGCTAGACGATTTCAAGGAGTGTTCAAGTTTCTCTCAAGTTATTCCAAGTGTATTTGGTGTTGTGTGAACCATTTGATGTGTCACACTTGGGGCACTAGGCACTCAAGCTTCATGAAGACATTCTACATCAAAGAGGTATGTATTCTATCTTGTTATATTTATTATTTTGTATGCTAGATTAGGATAATACCTTGGATGTTCATAATTGTATGTATAATAGAGAAAACATAGATCCAAGGTATTTAGGGTTGCATGTACACTTAGGAGTGCTAGAATGCTCATAACCCAACAGTGATATCAGAGCCTAGGCTTGTTTTCTTGTTATACTTGCAAAAGTAGCTGAAAAATCGAGTTGGATGCATATATTCGATTATTTTGGCTGGAATTGGACTAGGAACATTACCCTAAGATGTTTTTGGACTTATAAACTTGTTTTTGATGTGGTAATGTTCATGCTAATCCAATTTCTAAGATAATTGTCATAATTTCAAGATTTGTATTAGTTTGTATGTTCATGCTAATTTCTTGAAGATTGATTAGTTGAATTATCTTGTTCTTATGAGGTTCTTAGATTAATAGAAATAGTTGTTTTCAATCCATTTTAATCTAAGAGTTGATTCCAAAGTGTGTTTTTGTAACTTGTCCTCAAGTTATATGAAAAGTCACATTTAAGAATCATAAAACTCATAAAAGTTGGCAAAGGTTACAAAATGAAGAGTCTAGTTCTTATTAAATGGTTTTATGACTCCATAACTTGTCCTCAAGTTATGGAGGTTCAAGAGTCTCTTCATTAAATTAAAAAAAAGTGTAACCTTAATTAGTTCCATAAGTTACAATAAAAAAAAAAGTTATTTTTTTTATTAATTAGTTTAAAGTCTTCCATAACTTGTCCTCAAGTTATGGAACTTGAAGAGTTTTTTTTTAATTAAAACTACTTTAAACTCATAAGTTATGGAATTAATTAGTTTTGAATAGTTTCAAAACTTGCCCTCAAGTTTTGGAATTTGAAAAGTTTTCACTTATGAATACTTTAATTCCAAGTTAGCCCTTAGAATTTTAAAAATTAAAATTCAACCCTTATACTTTATAATATTATAAGTTAATAATATTTATATATATGTATAAGAGTAAAGTCAGTCTTACCGTTAGTAGGCCTCATTCACGAAGCCGGTCTATAAGGGGGGTATAAGGTTACTGCCTATAAAATGGCAGTTTAATGGCTGTCCACTCTCACCCACCGCTTCCTTGACTGGTGGAGGGTCGTTAGCCGAACGGGTAGGACAAGGACTATAATTCTCCTTTCATTAAAAGTATTAATGATAAATACTAAGTAACTAAACTCTTATTAATACCCAATCTTAGTTACTTAGGAAAATGTGAATTTGGTGCTAACCCATGAAATTACACTTTGCACTTTGCTTAAGTCGTTAGTGGAGCGTGTGTGGTTAACCGGCACACTAACCTGGACTTAACAAGGTAGGCAAAGGGTAACTTAATATTTATCATAGTATCGGTGGAGCGTGTGTGGTTAACCGGCACACTGATTAAGGGGTAAATATTAAGGGTACCAAGTATATTTGCATGGTTATTCACACCTTGTTTTGTGATCCTCGGCATCCCAGTCACAAAACCTGAAGGGCACACTCGAGATTGAAACATGCCTTTGAACAGTTCAATGAATCTCAAAGATCTAGGACTTTCAAATCCAATTAAAACCTAATAAATTATTTCGTTTTTCATGGTGGAAATTGGTGAATCGTCATTCACCTACCTTCAAATATTTTATAGCTTGGATTACGGAATCCCTCTTCTAAGTTATAAAATAGTTTGTTGGGTCCTAGCCTTAATATTTCATATTGGGTGTCATATTAAGGACTTTAAATCAACTATCTTGAATATCTCCCAAAAAGATGTCTGGTCTAGACATTTATGATCTTCCCAAATCTCTTGAAACAAGCTTTCCTAAATGAAGATGATGTCCCATGGATATCATACTTCTTTCACCTCCTCCAATTATTCTCCCTAACCCACAAGTTCCTAAAAAGTTTAAGGTCACTCAAGCCCTATTGGCAAGGCAAGGTCTAGGTGTGATCACATCTTGGAGATGTAGTCACATATTGACAAGCCGGGAGAGTTGGGTGTCAAAGTCTTGAGAAAGTTAGTGGCTCAACTACTTTCTAAGTCACATAGTGAGTTCTTTTGGGAATCCTATGAAACAGACTAAGACAAGACCTTTAATGATCTTATCTATTTGCTAAGATCAACTTCCTAAAACGCTATGGACATTGACAATGATGACATTGGATATCCAGTAAAGCTCTCTCTTCCCAATGGAAAGGGATCGGCCATAGTCAACTCGGTTGACCCAATGGTAAAGAGAGAGGCGAAGTCTGAGATAGTCCCATTATCAAGGGTCCATAGGTAACTATTGCCAAAGGAAGGGGCATTGGTTACGAAGCTGCCAAATTTACCTAAGGATGTTAAAGTCAATAAGTTTGGCTCTACTTCAGGTAAAGTCCATTGTCTAACTCTATTAAGTACATGCTGATTCTGATCGCGAAGATGGATTTCAATCGCATGGTTCGGTGATCAGAATTTTAGGCTATTACTTAAGAGTTATGATATTTATATTGCTTAGGAATAGATAACAACAAGGTTTTCATATGGATTGTAAGGATAAGTTTTTCCGCAAAGTTTTAAAATAAAAGAAAAAGGTTTTGATTTTATTTATTTTAAGTATCCTTACAATGGCATTTGTGAAAAGTTGTTGCTTATAAGATTCCATTGATAGCAATATTGGAAAAATGGATTTGATTCTTTCGGTTGTGGTAATGTCTAATATTACCAAATAAGGAAAGATTCTCATCACCCAAGGTTCAATTGGACCGAAACTTGGAATCATGCAAGTTGTATAGTATGATGAATGAGAACTTTCAGCTTGGAAAATTAAGACTAATTCCTTATGTGAATAAGGAAAGGACTAAGGGATCGAGTACACATTCTTGTGCACTGGTCAAGTCCACCACAAAAGATCAAGAAGACTATTCGTCATGATTTACTTAAGTTCAGTAAATATGGTTATACTTATAAGTTTAAGTATAAGTCTGTAGCATTGGAGAAGTTTCAATGTGAGACAGAACGAATAAGAAGAATCAAAGTATGGCAGAAAGATAAAAGTTTCTCAAATCTGAAAAGATGGGAGAGTACTTTAGTATCATGTTTATGATCATCTTAATGATTAAGATACCATATCACAATTGGTCCTCTAAAGTCATCTTAGTGCATTCTTATGACTAAGAAGAGGAGTCATGAATTGTTGAAATGGTTAAATCAAAAAGATGAGTCATACTTCGTTCCAAAACAATTCTTAGAGTCATACTCCAAGATTGTAACTTGAGTGACATATCTTAAAGAGGGTTTGTTAACACTAGTCAAATGTAAGAGTAAAAGGTTATCTACTCTTGTACATTTGAAATTGGTAAGTTGTGATGTTTTGGATAAAACAGAGACCAACTTAGGCCAATTGTGTAAAGTGTTAGTCTTGATAAAGAATCCGCACTATCTCTTGAATATTTGACAAGGGGGTCTTATATGTCAAGAGGACAGTGGGAGTCTTAAAGCTCTTGAAAGTTTCAAGACGTAATCAAGAATAAAACCTAAAGTCCTTCACTAGCACACGACTTGAGGTTTATAACCTATCGTGTTGAAATTTTTGTGCCTATTCAAGTTGGCTTTGCATAGGAGTTCTGAGAGTTCTCAATTGGTTGCACAACTACTTGGAAGCAATGGCAGGCACCTGAGCTGCCAAATGGCAAGAATTTAAGATTGCACAAGTTTAATCAATATGAGTTTGGATTTGTCACTAACCTTGTCTTGTGATTATGGTTTTGACAAATTCACATGGATAAGAACACATACACTATTAAATCTAAGTGTCATAAGGTTTCTCTCCGATTCATGAAAATGATGGTGAGGAAACACTTTCACTAAGTAGATTTTAGCTAGATAGCAATTGTGATATTTGCATTCTCAAAGTCGTTAGTGGAGCGTGTGTGGTTTACCGGCACACTAACATGGACTTGTGAGAAGTGGCAAAGGTCTAAACAATTGAGACTATGATTACGGCATCCCTTTTCATAGTTCTAAAATTGTTTAGACACACATGTGAGCTATCTAAGAGAGGTGTATGGTTTTGATAAAGTTTTATCAAAACAATCTAGTATCAGAAATCTGAACTTTGGTAAGAAAGTCAGCTGATTTCTGAGTACATGTCAAAGCTAGTGGGAGCATAAGTGTTATGCTAATAATCATCATGTTAGTGGGAGCATCATAATTATGACAAAGGTTGCAAGTTAGCAATGTTAATTATAGAAACCAAAAGTTTCAATTCGTGAGGTTGCAGGGGTTGAAAAAGTTGTTTTGCTATAATTAAGGGAGAGGAAATTATACTTCATTTCAATTCTAAAAGCTTAGATTGAGATTTTAATCGTATTTGATCAAGGATATATATATATGAATTTCATGTTGGAATGGCTCAACATAAGGAAATTCTATATATGGGTCCATTATTTGCGTTCTAAAATTCGATTATGATTACGGCATCCCTTTTCATAATTTGAATTATGAGAACTTGGCAAATTGAAATGGAAATATTATAGCAAAAGACTGGTTTAGTCTTTATGTGAGACATCATGAATCGTGTCCCATATGCTTCGGATATAGGATCGATTACATGTGCTATATTCATCCTTTCTAAAATTTTCCAAATGCCTGGGGCATTATGAAGGGAAAAGGTCTAGAATTGGATATGACTAAAATGATTAAGCAATTGTCGAGGACAATCTAAGGTTTACCAAAGATTGGTTGCTCAAGGACAGTTGGAAGTATAATGTTAATTCTGGAAGGACCATATTGACATAATCTGTAAGGAGGCAACTCTTGTTCAGAAGTGATAGTCAAAATGGAATATGGAAATGTTTCAAAGTTAGAAATTATTCAATCTGTGTAAGATTAGGAAACTTAATGAAAGAAGGATGTTTCCAAGGAGCTGATCTCCTTTGGAATGCTCTGTAATGATTGTTGTCAAGTCTTTCTGACTTCGTGCATAATCATTAAGAGGATCAATGCATATAAGTTTAGAATCTAACAGATTTCAGTAAATGGATTGAATTTGGAATTCTTGCATTTGCAGTAAGGATTTGGGACTGTGAAAAGAGGATCATTGGAGTGATGTTCAATTGATCTATTTTACAAAGTAAAGATCATAGACAAACATAGTATGCATACTTGGTGTATGGCATGACTAGTGTTTAGAAAACATAGTGTACATGCTTGGAGCATGGGACAACTATTGTTTTAAATTCAAGTATAAAGTTGATAAAACCGAAACAATGAATAATGAGTAATCAGTATGGTGATAAATAAAAGTGTTTATTTATATTCATAGGGTTTGATACCATATTTGATTCATTTATTCTTGTGTTTCACTTTGCATGTTTTGACTTCCAGAATAACTAAGTCGCTCTTCCTGAATGATTAAGTTATTCAAACCATCCACAGTCGGTCATATGTTGGAAGTAGATATGAATCAAGACTGTCATGGGTTGGTTTGTAGAGGTCCAAGTTGGTGGACAAAGTGGTGCTACAACACTCATGAGTGCTCATAAGTTCTGAGTATTGGATTCAACCCGCGCTCATTTGAATCACTTCATGGATTTTATCACGAGTGATCATGAGACGATAATATCTTATATTCTTCAAACCTAGAGATATGAGTTGTTACTATGAGTTGGTTATACATTGATTGCACGAAAACGCATTGGTAACTCGATGTTATAAAACGTGCCTTTGTGTATGATTCAACAAGTAGTAGAACAAGCCATATGAGTCGAAGTTTATCCATTCCTTTTACCTTCGGGATAAAAGCGATATTTGTGGGCCCCTCGATGATTTAAAGATGATACATGTGAGTGCTTGGTCAAGCCAGGACTGATTTGATTTGTTCAATCAGTCAGTCATCATGAATCGGAAATCGGGAAACAACAAATGGACAGAGAGAATGATTGATAATCCATGTCTCAGTCCATATGATATCTAGAATGGAGGAATATATGATCCCTTATCTAATGGACAATTCATTGACAAAGGTCAGAGTTCATCGACAAGGTCAGAGTTCGACAGAAGCTTTTGAGAGCTACGATTGCTGATCGGTTCCTGAAGTCATACGCAATAATAGTTTTAGACTTATCCAAGTGGGAGACTGTTGGATTAATGTCTAAGTCCATAACTATAATTGGTAAGACTTGACCCGACCCGGCATGGTCCATTTGGGTTGCATGGCATCATGCATTTGGATAGACTATAATGAGAGAAATAACACTTAAGGTTGGTTAATATATTATAAGTTCTAATATATTAATAAGGTTATTTGATTAGTATTGATCAAGAATTAATTTGGAATTAATTAAATGATCAAAAGGAGAATAATTAAATATATGGGTTGATTGTGTAAATCATTCATTCTTATATATGTGGGCTTGTGATCCAAGATTCCTTATGTTGGACTAAGTCCATGGGGTGACCCATGGATACTCCATGGAGGTTAAAATCCATGGAGCATAAGGAATGGGTAAAGTTATGAGTTACATGGTGTAACCCTAATAGCCACCATATAAAAGAATCTCATGGCTCAAGAAATCGTGCACTAATGTGTGAGTGTGAGGGCTAGACGATTTCAAGGAGTGTTCAAGTTTCTCTCAAGTTATTCCAAGTGTATTTGGTGTTGTGTGAACCATTTGAGGTGTCACACTTGGGGCACTAGGCACTCAAGCTTCATGAAGACATTCTACATCAAAGAGGTATGTATTCTATCTTGTTATATTTATTATTTTGTATGCTAGATTAGGATAATACCTTGGATGTTCATAATTGTATGTATAATAGAGAAAACATAGATCCAAGGTATTTAGGGTTGCATGTACACTTAGGAGTGTTAGAATGCTCATAACCCAACAGCAGGATCCTTATGAGAAGCACCAGTTACGACAACGTCCTGTAGGTCCGGATCCTCACCATCGCCGATAACACTGTCAGAACCGACAGTCTCCATGAGCCCTTGGCCAAAAAAAGGAGGTGGAAGAGCCTCCACCAGGTCAACGTCGCGAACCTGAAGCTCGTCGTCAAATAGACCCCGAAGAGCTTTCTCCAAAGAAATAGTCTCCTCCACGCTTGGTAAAAACAAAAAACAATACCGGTTTACCCAAAGCACCGATTTAAGCATAACTTGCCAATGTTTTCATATAAAAATGGGGTGGGGGAAGAGAGGAAAAGAAAAAAGAGATACCCTCTTTCTCAACAAATAATTCAGGCATCTTCCCATGAGCCCTCCAAGCAGCACTCATCCCGCCGGCGGCCAAGAAACAGTCAAGCCAATCTTCACCGGTGATGCTGATCTTCTCCAGGGCGTCAGCCAGTTCCTTGTCAGCGCCAAACAACACGTGGGGCACGGTCGACGTACACCTTAGTCCTCGGCTAACTAATTACCACGAGATCGTTGTTCACCCATAAGAATTTCTCTTGCCAGTTCTTCTTAGACTTCTTATCGTGGATAAAAGTAGGGACTCCCCGACGGCAAGAAAGGGTTCAAGTCCCCAACTGAGTGGAGGCATTAAAGAAGTGTTTGAAAGCAAGAACGTTTGGCAGCCAGCCTAGGGCACGGCAAAGGAGTTTAAAGCCAAATATATTGTGTATAGCGATTGGGGTCAACTCCCTTACTGAAAACCAGTATTCCCGGATTATCAAGTGGAGGAAATCAGTGGTAGGCAAGCGTAAACCTGCCTCAAACAAGGCGATTGGGATCCCGAATTTGCCCTCAGGAGGACTGTACAAAGAGACATCAGGCAAGGGAATTTGCACGCCGTGTTCGGGAACGAACCCGAATCGGAACTCGAAAGACTCTCATTCCTTGGGGGTAAGATCTCCTCCTAAAGCGCGAGCAGTAGCCATGCAAAATACGAAGGAAAGGTTTAAAGGGTTTTTATCAAGAAAAAGTAGAAGGCAATGAGGAAAACGCCAGGAGGAACTGGGGTTTTAATGCCATCAATGAGGCAACGAACCATCCTCATGATGAAACCGCTGAACAACGACGATTTTGCCCTGCCAACTACACAAGATGTCAATAGCGGTTCGCCACGTATCTATGAGTAAACCATAACAACTCTGCTACGTCACGAACGCAGAAGCCTATCGGTCTAAGGGACTTGTTAAAGTTACCTAACGGCCACGTTAAATGTAACAGAGACGTTACTGCCTTGGCTGAGACTCGGTCTTGGCCTAAGAGAGTCAAAGCTGGAGCGACAGCTCATCCCTCATCACAAGGGAAGAACATCCCATGTGATCTTCTCATTCACTCACAACCAATGAGAAAGCAACAAATAGCCCAGGTGACGCCCAGAACTGACGTCACCTGGCGGTTAGTTAGCGTGAATAGCTCTCCCAGTAAGAGGAATCCATGTTTCACGCTCACAAGGCACGGTCCCCACGATCCGTTAGTAACAGGTATAAAAGGAACTCTTCCGTCTCAAGGGAAGGATCCATCTTCTTTCTCACAAAGATTACCTTAAGATTTCTCTCTCAACCTAGACTAACTTGATCATCGGAGCGATGTCCCGAGAGAACACCCGGTTGTCCTTTAACGGGTCTTTTGTGACTGTGTTCTCAGGCAAGCACCCAAGTCAGATCCATCCTTCAGCATCCAGAACATCTGCGAACATGTCACAACAATATATATATATATATATATATATATATATATATATATATATATATATATATATATATATATATATATATATATATATATATATATATATATATATATATATATATAGAAAAGATCAAATGAAAACACATAGAAGGTTGAGAACGCAAAAACAATTTTGGACCAATCATTATATAAGAGCATATAAGTAATTGTGTATTTTAGTTTTAACTATAGCAAAATACAATTAAATGACACTTTCCAATAATTTAGGGATTCAAAATTTAAAATTCAAACTTACCTAATAAAAGAAGTCGTTGACTTCTTTTTTATCTTAACCAAAGATTAAAAAAAATATTTGTATCATATTTTCACTAAAAATTAAAAAATCAAAAAAAAAATATTATATACGATTAATACTATTTATTCTATATAAATAAAAAACATTCATTTAATCAAAAATAAATATAGCATAGATGGAAGATTATTAATTTAATAATTTGTCTGATTTTATTTTATCAACCATTTTTATATTCATAAATGAATAATTAGTAAATTTTTAAAATTATATTTTATCAACCATTTTTGTATTTCATCAATGAATAAGTCAAGATGGTGTTCATATATTTATACGTTTATATTAATAAATGATTATAACTTATATTATTACAGTTATATTCATAAATGATTAAGCAACTTCAAATATATAATTGATTGTTTTGACTAATATCAAACTATATTCACACAACTAAATTCAAAAATGAAACGTACATTTATCATTATAAATATCAAAAAAGTTGGCAATAAAAAAAAACGTGAAAAAAAGTTGCAAAGAAGAATCAGAAAATATAATAAATTGATATATTCATGAATTTTTTATGTGCAAATGTGTATGGTCTTCCTCTTTTTTCTCTATATCGTCGTTCTTTCCTCCTCCTACTTCATGCATCATGTGAGGCGGCTGCAGGTCGAAAAAATTACAAAAATAGAATAAAACACATTTACCAATTAAAATCATCAGTTGTAATCACCAATGATTATGAGAAACCAAACAATTACGTAACAAAAACAATGCTAAACATATCAATGATACCAATGATTATGAGAACTGCAACAACATTTTAGGCCATCATTAAATTAAATTGAAGGCCATCGCTAATGGAGGAAAAGTACTCATGCAGAAGTGAGTGAACTAAATCAATTTCTGGTATACATATATAATCATCGACTTCACTTCTCGTCAGTAAGACCTCCAAACATATACACTTTAGCTAATAAATGCCACTATGTGAGAATCAATTATTAGTTGCATTCTATTCATTAACCAACAGCACTTGTATTCAGAAATGATTATCATTTTAGTGGAGAAAAGTTGTGAAAATAGAATCATTCTATGTATTTATATACAACTGTTTTATTCTTAAATGATTAATTTTTTTAGTTGAAATGATGTATTCTTACAAACTAAAAATTATAAACTTCACCAAAGCTAAAGGTTTCTACTCATTTTAATGTGGCCCAGATCATCGAGAAATCAAAAGGGAAATCAAAAGGGAACACAAGACTATTTATGGATGAAAAAAGAAGGATATAAAGACTTAACATAATACAGAATTTAGTCTGTGTGAATCAGAGAACATGAAATATGGAAGAACTCTTAGAACCTTCATAGTCAACTCAAAACTTTCTCACGCATCTCTCTGGTTCCTCATGCCCTCTCTCTAATATTTTTGCATAATTGATTATGAACAAATGAAAGATAAAGGAAGCCTTAATCATACCCGTCACTATCATCATTACATGCCGACAACCTTCACCCTTCATCACCAAGAAACCACCATCGACATAGCCTCTATCACGAGCCTTTATCTTCACAACAACATTCAAGCAAAATCGAGACCATACCTTCAAAATTGAAATCGATTCGTAGGTCTAGAATCTCCAAAAAAAACTAATGAACTAAAATCGAGTTGCAGGAGACCGATTGGAGATCAACTTGTAGGAGGCCGATTGGAAATCTACTTGCAGGTCTTGAAATTGATTTGCGAGATTTGTATCTGCAGGGAAGGATGAACCCTATTTTTGTTGAAATCGTCAAGATCCAAAGAGGGAACTAACCGTGATGGTGGCTGCAACGTGAGATACGATGGTGAACAGATTTTAGTGGTGTATGGATGATGGAGGCGGATCTGTAGATGAAGCCCTAGGTATCCAATGGAGAAAGAAAGAGACGGGAATATGAAAGGAAATA
This sequence comes from Lactuca virosa, assembly GCF_052849685.1. NCBI lineage: Eukaryota > Viridiplantae > Streptophyta > Magnoliopsida > Asterales > Asteraceae > Lactuca > Lactuca virosa. Next base: position 162,213,898 of record NC_136434.1, on the reverse strand, counting down.
GACAAGAGTTAAGAAATTTTAGGAGTTAGCTAAAGTTTTAATTACTATTATACACTTAAGACAATTTTAAAGTTACACTTTAATTCCTATAATTTTAAGAGTTTACATAAATGGACCATTCGATAATAGCCTTAGATTTGTTTTTTAAATGGTTCAGATATGTTCTCGCGTTCTTAACCTTTTAGGTGTTCTCATTTGATCATACTCCTATATATATATATATATATATATATATATATATATATATATATATATATATATATATATATATATATATATATATATATATATATATATATATATATAGAGAGAGAGAGAGAGGTAGGTTCAAATTTGGATCCACATCTATTGTGTGGATGTAGGAATCATTCTAGACCAAGGAATTCAAAAACATTGACAAGAGTATATTAGTAATTCATATTTTTCATTTATGGTAAATTGTTAAATTAATTAATAACCTTTAAATAGAAAATCATTTTTAATTCACACCTAATCTTTCTTCATCTGGCAACCACTAGAAATGAGCAACATTCATCTTCATCCTATAATTATGGTTCTTTGAAAAAAAAACTCCTATTCGTTCACTCACTCAATAAAAATCATACAAATAAAACCTCAATAAGAAAATTTAATTAAAATTTCATTCTATCAAAATATAGAGGCATGAATCAACATTCTTTAAGATTTTCCTTCCAACAGAAATTTAATTATTACAGAATTCTAAATCCACGTTTTACATTAACTACATTCTTGAAGAATAATAAAAAATATGAACATCATATGAACTTGAATGCCGTTATTCTATTGTTTTAAGTATACTATGTTCTTCATACTATACCCTTCTTTAAAGCCTTCTTGTTGTTGTATTATCTTTAATTGTTGAAGATCAGAAGCACGTTAAAATTCCGATTTGGAAGACTTGGTCGTATACGATAATTAGGGCAATCTCATTATTTTTCCAAGAATAAGTCACACTCCTTGTATGGATATGAATAAAATATGTGCTTTTACTCACGTACAGCTAATTAAGATTATAGTTTCCTTTTTGTTTTTAGAAAACATTTACTTAGAATAGTATTTTACATTCCTACCGTTACTAACCATATTTGTTTATATAGAATTGTATTTTTCTATTTTTTTATTTTAATTAAAAATACAAACGACTTCCTTAAATATAGTTTAAATTATTGATTCATATTCATCCCTACATCCATACAATATATACAATCCACATTATAACCTAACCCTATATATATATATATATATATATATATATATATATATATATATATATATATATATATATATATATATATATATATACTAGTTGTGAGACCCATGTATTACATGGGTTAACTTTAAAAAAATTAAATATAAAAGTCTAAATATTTGGGAACTCTGAATTTTAAAGAAAATAAGAAAAATAATGAATTATTATAATGGAAATGTTTTTTATCTTTTAAATTTAGATAAGTAAATAAAAAACTAATTAGCTTTAATTTTGAGAATTTTGAAATTAAAAGGTAAGTTCATTAATGACATTGATATCATTTTGTTACTATATTTATTGAAATTATTAAATTAAAATATTATGGAATTTAAAAAAATAAAAAAACGTATAAAATGACATGTGGAAAAAACATAATTCTAAATAACCACAAAATGACTTTTGGCAAATTAAATGAAAGTGTTACAAGTGGTTCATTTATTAAAGTGTATATATATATATATATATATATATATATATATATATATATATATATATATATATATATATATACAGAGAGAGAGAGAGAGAGAGAGAGAATAAAGTTCAGCAGCAAACTTTTTAAGAGGGAGCGAACCAACAAACTCCTTTTAGAGTGAACCAACAAACTATGCATCAAAGAAATACATTAGTTTTTTTAGAACAAATAAGACATTCTATCAAATACTTTGATGAGAATTTCTCCATTCCCTCTACTGACCTTCTAATTTCATCACAAAATCACATGAACAGCCAGTCTCCCTTATCTGTTGATGAGATTAAACAGTTGCTTTTAAACGATGACGACGAAATTCACGACTTTGATGTGTCAAAGTTTGATCATGTATGCTATTACCAATATCTCGTCAAATTATATATCATCAATATTCAAAGTTATCATTTTTCGTCTCAATTGGATTATTTCTTCAATTTATCTTCGTAGTGGACTTTGATTAAGTAAGAAATGATTGTTTCAGGTAACTGAGTATCAAAGATGGGGCTTTAAGATCTCAAGAGAGAAAAAATATGTACCTAAAAGATTTAATAATTTAATCAAGCAAGGAGATGAGATTACTCCAATATAAGCAAGAGAAACCTTATTGTAGTAAGTCTTAAATTCTCTTAATGGGTTTGGAAACCTTAGTTGGTAATAGTGCACCCCAACTATTCGACAAAATGTCTTAAAGAATGTTCATAGTCATATGGTAATTGTCTTGACTCTGAATGCAGTTTTTGAGTGAAATGTTGGACTACCACTGTCTTTACTACATAAAAACTATTTATTATAACCAATGGCTATGTTTTGTTCCAGTTCTTACCTCTTAAATACTAAATACTAACAAAACTAATCCAGTTTCTTATGATTTTGGAATCAAGGTTATTCATTTTATCAATTTAGATTTTGGAATATGTCAAAATATTGGTAGGCCCTAAACATGGGTACGGCCTTAAACACCACAGGTCAATTTTGTCATACCAAACACTACATTTGCACAAAAGAGAAGGAAAGAACCAGACTAAACAAGAATGTTTATTAAAATGATGAGAAAAAATTGGTGATACAACGAAAATATCAAGAGAAACAAGATGATACTAACAAACTGACATATCTAAATACAAAGAACAACACATGTATTCTTTTGAAACATTAAAAAATAATATTAATAAAAATAAAAAAAACCATAACTAGTATAATAATATATTACAATCAAAATCCCATCCAGTACTATTTTGTTTAATTATGTCATTATTTTCTTCCTTCTCCTTAATATTTTTGCCTAAATTTTCATGCTTTTTTTTTTCTTTACCATGTTTGCATTTTCTTTTACTAGAATCACCAATTTCAGAATTCTTAACTTTTGTAGCTCTGTTGGGAAAGAGGAAAGAATGAATACTACTGGAAGTGGTCCAAATCTCTTAGCAGACATTCATCTCATTATTACTAAAGCTTACATCTTCTCCGATGGTGGATGGTTCATGGATGATATGCTTATATTTATTATGTGAACATAAATATATTAAATAAAAATATGAGTTTAGTTATTAGTTCTTCATGTTTTTAGTGTTTCGTGTGACTAACCAACAAGGAAACAAAATAACAGACAATATGAAGATTGATTACATAGAAAAGGTATGCCTTTCCAAAAAATTTAATATATTTGTATCTAAAATCTTACAACTGTTATTAGGCTCTTGGTCCAAAAGGACACACATCATACGAAAGAAGAATAATTGGTTTCAATTATTATTCTTATTTATTGTTGTCAACTGTCAAAATATTGGTCTAATTTTCATATGAAATTTAGTTGGGATTTGGCTATTTTGAGTGTTGATTATTAATCTTTATATTGGTGATTTGATAAAACAGAAGTAGATTATTAATCTTTTTCCCAATATACCCCTCCCCATTCATGTTCATATTTTTTGATGTTGGTTTAATTCTTTCGTAATGTAACCAAAGTTGTTGTTCTTTTTCACAACAAAATCTATATGTGTTTGGCGAGATTGTCTCCTATTTTTTAAATAGACGATGAAAATATAAAATCAAATTTTTGTTTTTTACTGAAGCTTGACTACATTCAAACGAAATAGTAACAATATATATGCATATCAATATTCATATACATATGCATATGAATAAGTATATGCATATACATATGAATAAGTATATGCATATGTATATGACTAAGTATATGCATATGTATATGCATGTGCCTATGATATGCAAGGTCATATAATTATTCTTATACATATGCATATTCATATACTTATTCATATGCATATACTTATTCATATGCGCATACATATTTATTCTTATGTATATGCATATGTATATGCTTATTCTTATGCTTATACATATTTATTTATATTCATATGTATATAATTATTCATATACATACGCATATAGTTATTCTTATGAATATGCATCTACATATTTATATGCTTATACTTATTCTAATGTATATGCATATTTTCAAATAAGTGAATATATACCTTATATTTCAAAATTAAGATTTAAAATAAGAATTTTTTCAAAAAAAATGCATTTTTAATGCACATTCATATTTTTTTTTGTACATATATACATTTTGAAAAAGAAGTGCATATCTACATGCATATATTTTTTTTTCAATTTTGTTTGCAAATATCTTAGACCTATGTATTTACATGAACATGTGAAATTTGGTACCTAAATTCATCGTAGATAAAAAAATATGTTGGTTCTCCCCCTCAATTTAGTTCAACATTTATCTTCTCTCTCTCTCTCTCACTCTCTCTCTCTCTCTCTTTCTCTTTCTCTCTCTCTCTCTCTTTCTCTCTCTCTCTCTCTCTCTCTCTCTCTCTCTCTCTGTTTCTGTCTGTCTATATATATATATATATATATATATATATATATATATATATATATATATATATATATATATATATATATATATATATATATGATGGGTTTTGAGCATAACAACATCCTATGTGTTCATGCAACCCTAATTGTTTTGGATCTAAGTTTTCCAATAATTGAATATGCAAAAGAAATTCCAAAGCAATAACCCTAGATCTAGCATATACAATTCGAAATTAACATACGAAAAGGGTTAGGAAAATTACATTGCTTGCTATATAGTAATAAAAAGAATTCCTAGCTTGATATTGACCTTTGAAAGCTTTAGTGCCCCAAGTGTTGCACCTCTAATGGCTCACAAACACTTGTAGCAAGAGGATGAGAAGGAGAGGTTAGGAAACACTAAGAATTTCTGCCAGGGTATTCTCAAGGAAGCAGTGGCCGAAAATCCTTGGTGAAGGGTCTTTAAATAGCTGAGGCTGCTAGGGTTTTTTCAGGTGGAAACCCTAATCTCTTGCTTAGGCCCTAAGCATTCCATGAACCTTCACTTCTACAAGCCTTGGATGAATTCAATAGGGCATCCCTATAGATTTTGTCCACTCCATCCAAAAGGAGTCCAGCAGCCCAGTTTTGCAACTATCAGTGATTTGCAAAACAGTCCTCGTTCTTTTAATCAGTTTGATCCCAAAATTAATTCTAAATTAATTTCTAATAAAATAATAATTAAATAATATGATTTCTAAATAATATATTATTCTCGTAATATATTAAAAATCATTTATCAACCTCTCTCTTCACAAGTCATCTTGTCAAGTTGCTAAAGTGAAGGAAACCCAAAAGGACCATGCTACTATCAAATCAAGTTCATACCAATTATAGTTATGAGCTTAGACACCTAATCCAATAGTCTCCCACTTGGATAAGTCTAATAACTATAATTTCAAGTACGAGTTCAGAATCAGATTAGCAATCGTAGCTCTCAAAAGCCGCTATCGAACTCTGACCCAGGTAGTCGTGTCCTTAAGATAAGGGATCATACAATCCTCCGTTCTGCAAGATATCATGTGGACAAAGACATGGAACCGAATCATTCTCATTGTCCAACAGTTTGTTTCCCGATTTCTGATTTGTATGACAAGGAACTTAATTGAACACATCAATTCAGTCCTGACCGGGCCCGACACATAAGTCAACACCAAATCATCGAGGGGCCCAAGATATCGCTTTTACCCCTTGGGATAAAAAGAAATGATAAACTTTGACTTATATGCTTGTACTATTCACTCATCAAATCATACACAACAATACGTTTTATAACATCAAGTTACTGATGCATTTACGCATTATCAATGTACAACCAACTCGTAAACAACAATTCATATATCTCGGTTTAAATACTATATGATATTATCGTCTCACAATTACTCATGATAAATTCCAAGAAGTAATTCACATGAGCGTGGGTTTAATCCAATACTCAAATCCCCATTTCAGGAGTACTCATGAATGTTGCAGCAAACGATTGCTATGTCTAACCACTTAGACAATCTACAAGCCAATTCATGACAGTTTTGATTCACTACTTACTTCCAAAGTATGATTAACTGTGGATAATTTGAATAATCCAATTATTCTGGAAGTAAAACATGCAAATTTGAAACCCAAAATAAACAATTGACAAAAGATAGTAAACAACATTTATATACAAATCTCCATTATATAATCACCAAATGTCAATTACATTTATCTATTACAAGTTTCTAAAATATCTATCTAATCACTAAAACTAATATCGTCCTTCAGACCAATGCTCCTCGCATGCTGAACGTGCTTAACCCTACTTAGACCCTTTGTGAGGGGATCCACAGGATTCTCTTCTGACGATACCCTCTTGACGACGAGGAGTCCTTGTTCTACTCGATGTTTGATGAAGTGATATTTCCTGTCGATATGCCCAGATCTTCCATGATCCTTTGGTTCCTTGGTTAAGGCAACCGCTTCTTCATTATCGCAGAAAATATACATGGGCCCATTTATGGCTGGCACAACTCCAAGGTCTCCAATGAAGTTCTTCAATCATATAGCCTCCTTTGACGCTTCGCTCGAGGCTATATACTCTGACTCACGCGTTGAATCAACCAAGGTCTCCTGCTTGGAACTTTTCCAAGTCACTGCTCCTCTGTTGCGTGTAATCACCCAAACAGACTGAGAGCGGAAGTTGTCTCAGTCTGTCTGAAAATTGGCGTCACTATAACCAGTAACTCTCAAGTCATCACTGCCACAAAGAACAAGGACCCAGTCCTTAGTTCTTCGCAGATACTTAAGAATATTCTTTACTGCTGTCTAGTGAGCTTTACCCGGGTTCCCTTGATATCGGTTGACCATGCTCAAAGCAAAAGCCACATCAAGGAGAATACATGTCATAGTATACATGATCGAGCCAACGGCGGAAGCATAGGGTACTCGACCCATTTCTACCATCTCAGCATCGATACTCGGACTCTGAGTCTTACTCAGCTTGGTATTGCTCTGGATAGGCAACTCTCCCTTCTTGGAATTCTCCATGCTAAAACGCTTTAACACTTTATCCAAGTAAGTACTTTGACTAAGTCCAATTAGTCTTTTACTCCTATTTCTCAAAATTCGTATCCCTAGAATATAGGCAGCCTCTCCTAGATTCTTCATAGCGAAACACTTTCCAAGACGGGACAAACTTCCTGCAAGGTCGGAACGTCGTTTCCTATGAGCAGTATGTCATCAACATACAGTACTAGAAAACTAACTGTACTACCACTGGCTTTGACATATATACAGGACTCATCCATACTCCTAGAGAAGCCAAACTCTTTGACCTTCTCATCAAAGCAAAGATTCCATCTGCGAGAAGCTTTCTTCAATCCATAGATTGATTTCTCAAGCTTACACACTGTATTGGGGTATTTAGCATCTACAAAACCTTCTGGCTGACACATGTAAACATCTTCAGCCAGCTTCCTATTAAGGAAATCGGTTTTGACATCTATCTACCAGATTTCATAATCATGAAACGCAGCTATGGCTAACATAACCCTAATAGACTTGATCTTGGCCACTGGTGAGAAGGTCTCATCATAGTCAACCCCCGGGGTTTGAGTAAAGCCCTTCTCCACCAGTCATACCTTGAATGTGTGCACCTTTCCATCCATGTCGGTCTTCTTCTTGAAGATCCATTTGCACCCAACTGTCTTACAACCTGGTACATTGTCAACCAAGTTCCAAACTTGATTGTCATACATGGACTGGATCTCGTTGTCCATCGCCTCTTTCCATTTAGCAGCCTCAGGGCCCGCCATAGCTTCCTTGTAGTTAGCAGGTTCATCCAAATTTATTAGTGTAGTATCACTGATAAACGTATCACCTTCTGCAGTTATATGGAAACCATACAACACTGGCGGAACGCTAACTCGAGGGGAATGCCTAAGAGGTAATGACTGGTCAATTAGCTCAACATGAGTTTATTCATCAGGTTGAGTGCTAGTGTTAGAGGTTCCTTCATCGCTTGACTCTTGAATTTCTTCAAGATCAATTATGCTCCCACTGTCCTCTTTGCGTATGAGTTCCCTCTCGCGGAAAACTCCCCTTCGTGCTACGAAGACCACGTTCTCACTAGGTATGTAGAACAAATATCCAAAGGACTTCGGTGGGTAGCCGATGAAAATACACCGCTCACTACGAGGTTCAAGCTTGTCATGAGTCTCTCGTCTAACGAAAGCTTCACAACCCTAAACCTTGATATGTGCCAACGAGGGAACCTTCCCTGTCCACATCTCGTGAGGTGTTTTGGCAATCCACTTTGTCAGGACTAGATTAAGGATATGGGCGGCAGTCTCTAAGGCATACCCCCAGAATGATATCGGAAACGAAGCTCGACTCATCATGGAACGAACCATGTCCAACAAGGTTCGAATACGCCTCTCAGCCACACCATTAAGTTGCAGTGTCCTAGGAGGAGTCAATTGTGAAATAATTCCACATTCATTGCGATAGTCGTGGAACTCGATATTAAGATACTCACCACCCCAAAAGGGATCTTGTCAAGTTAATAAAGTGAAGGCAACCCCAAAGAACCATGCTACTATCAAATCAAGTTCATACCAATTATAGCTATGAGCTTAGACACCTAATCCAACAATGTATATATATATATATATATATATATATATATATATATATATTAGGGATGAGCGTAAGCGGGTACCCACCTTAATTATCTGGAATAGGAACCGACAGTTCCTAAAATGTTGGAATTGGAACCGCAACCGACGGGTAGTGGTTCCACTATCGAGTACCCCGTTCGCTAATTTTTTTGTACTTTTAAAACATTTATAACTATTCTATGAGTTAGAATTCAAAGAATTGAAGTCCGTAACTAAACAAATATTTCTATGAGTTAGAGTTTAACTTGAACATAACAATACGTTATGTCTATTATCTATAAATTCATTTAAAATGTGGATAGTTTGAATTTAAAGTAAAAATTAGATATGGACATTTGAAGGTTTAAAAAAATTACTTAAAATTCTAGAATTTTAAATGATGTTATTCGGGACACTGTAGAACGTATGTTATTTTGATATATATATATATATATATATATATATATATATATATATATATATATCGGTTACAGCTGGTACCCAACGGGTAGCAGTTCCGTAAAAATGAAAACCGGAACCGGAACCGGCGGTTCTGGTTCCGAAAGCGGGTACCCAGTTCCGCTGCTCATCCCAAATCAGTCTCTTTCTCTCTCTCTCTCTCTCTCTCTCTCTCTCCCTATATATATATATATATATATATATATATATATATATATATATATATATATATATATATATATATATAGGCTTAGGGTATTATATTCTAACTAATTATTGTGTGATTGTATGCATAAATGTGGGCCAATCATTTTACTTATTTTTGGAAAGTGAATAATACATATTATTAAATTAAAGATAATTAAAAAAATATCATCTAATTTCATTTAAGGGTATTTTAGTCAATTAATTTATATTTAAAATAGGAAAATTGCATATTTTAAGGGAAAATAGATTCTGTTAATTTTAAAAATCTGATTGTAAGGATGATAATTCTCCTAATTCGGATATTCTGACAGAATATGTTTATTACTATATTGAAAAATAACAAAAATGCTTGAACCATACAAGAATACACATTCTGACATAATATATATTTTGATTTTATAAACTTCTTGAAGAATAACAAAATTTTGGATACAAATTATTTTTTTTCATTACATTCTTAGAAAAGAAAACTTTTTATATAATATTCTATGACAATGTTATACTTATTAATAACAAAGAAACACGATATATTAAATCATTCTACCAGAATATACTATTACATATAGTTTTTTTTCCTTATATTGTATATTATTCTGCTAGAATAATCCATTCTTTTTGGAAGATTGGTGGTCATCGTTCATCTTCATCCCATACAATGTTATCCATTGTTTTTGGAAGATTGGAATTCAAGATTCTATTCTGACATAATTGGAATTCAAGATTTCATTCCAGTAGAATGTTGTAAGGTTCATATGTGCCCTGTCTTGCTTCGATATCTCTCATTCCGTTCCTAGCCAATAAAACAAGAACATTCTTGTTCTTGATTTCATGTATACCTGCAAATGAGAAATACAACCACTCATTGTTATTGCTTCATCTTCTTTCCATGGTAATTTCATAAGAAAACCAACTGCATATAGCTCAAGATTAAATTCATCAGAAATCAATTTTCAATCGTTCCAATTCTATGTTCCGATTTAAAAAGTCCATGAGTTCTATCGAGTAGATGCTCAATTCAAAAAGATGCCCAATTATTTTTAGTGGGTAATTAAGTACCAATTTTCAAAACCAATAATACAGAGAAAAATACACTTGATTTAAATATGGGGATGAGACATGTCCCCTATGTGTACCTACCGACCCAGTAATTAAGAACACCCAAAAGTTAAACCAAAACAAAAGTAATTTCTAATGATAAAAAGTGAATAGTCAATTAAACCTGAAATAGTGCATTGAGGAAGATGGCGACCAACAATACTTGAAGAGATGGAAATGACGAACAATCGACCAATGAGGGTGATCTGGTTGTACACTAACACTTGAGCAGATGAATGCAAACAGGAGGTATGTAGGCGGACGACATTAAGCAGCCGAAAAACGGATCGTCGCCTGAAAGCGGTTGTAACATCCCAATTTTCAAGGCCAAAAATTTCATTTTTAATTAAGTAACTTGTAGAATAGTTTACCAAAAACATTGCCAATGTCATATCAATTTAAAAAACATAACAACGTGTCTCAAAACCATATCATCAGTAGTAATAAAAATCAGAGTACAATCCCAGAAAACTCTATACGGAAATCATGTGTGTGTGTAATGCGCTGCTACACCACCGACTCTTTCCCCTTAGACGAAGAGGTACCTGAAACCAAAACTAAAAACCGTAAGCACAAAGCTTAGTGAGTTCCCCCATCATACTCATACCAAATAATGCATAATCCTCGGTATCTTTCAATCGGTAATTGTCAGACATAGCCGGGAGCCGGACTCCCCCTCGGTATCTTTCAACCGGTATCTGGGAACTAACCTCCCCTTCGGTATCTTTCAACCGGTAACTGGGAACTAACCTCCCCTTCGGTATCTTTCAACCGGTAACCAGGGACTATTTCACCCTTACTACTGCTAACACATACTAAGCATAATAATCATATCAAGCACATTAATCATATCAATCACAACAAGCATATTACATATCAATCTTAGATAATTATCACGAAGACAATCATCTGTCCACACTCTCACTTGTGGGCCGGCATTATGGCCGTAGACCCACCCCTACTAGAAGGAAACTCACCACGAAGTCGTGTAGTGTCTGCACTGCTCTCGGTGTGGAAATCGACTCTCCCTGACTCCTCAATCCCTACACGAGAACTCTTCTAAGTTATCAATTCTTACTTGTAACCCTTACAAGGATCACTCAATCCAAGTAAAAGTCAAAGTCAAATACATGGTCAAAGTCAAATACATGGTCAAAGTCAAGTTTTGGTCAAAGTCAACATCTGGTTGACTCGACTCGCCGAGTTGGCCCGTCAACTCGTCGAGTGCCCGTATCCTCCGAAATGCCATAATCTCGTCCCTACTCGTCGAGTCTAGCAAGAGCTCGACGAGTTCGCCTTCAATAACACATCGGACAATCTTCAACCGACTCGCCGAGTTCGTCCTTGAACTCGCCGAGTTCATCTTCATCCATAAGAAGATGTTCAGTCTATGACTCGCCGAGTTCCCTTTGAACTCGCCGGGTCCGTCTTCATGTGGCTGGGACATCGCCTTGAACTTGCCGAGTCTGTTCATCCACTCACCGAGTCCTATGATTTCTAGGTCCCTAGTGAATCTAAACAATTGTGGGAACCTTCGATCTTAACAACTGGTCCATAAAAAGAAAGGATTTTGTGGAAAATACACCCTGACTCGCCGAATCCCATGAGCGACTCGCCGAGTCACTCTATTTCCAAAACTATACAGTCGATTATAATGGGTCTTAACGCGTCAAAACCATAGATCCGGCCTCCTAGGGTCCATTTTATACGTAAAGCTTCGAACTTGATGTACATGCATGGGGCTTTTGGCTTAAAAAGCTATAAAAGGAGGTCTACAAGATGCATGGGTCTCCCATGGCCATAAAGTTAGCACCTTTATGCCATGGGAACCCTCAATGGTTCCAGATGTGAAGCACAAACCAACTTCTACACCCAAACCCGAATATAACTTCACTAATACTTAGAAAAAAATATAGAAAATAGCCCCAAATCAAGATCTAAGAAATGAGTAGCCAAAGTTTCAGCTTTATACCTCAAATAAGCTGGAAATGTAACCAAAACTCTGGATCTTCTTGCTTCCTCTTGATCTCACAAGTTTCCTTCTCCTCCTCAAACTTCAATCACACAAAAATGGCACCACAAAGCTCAAGAACGCTCAATAATGGCTAGGGTTTCGAGTTAGGGTTTTGTCTAGGTTGGGAGGGACGATGGGGGCTGGGTTGGGGTGTTATAAGGTGTTTAAATAGGGTGCAAACCCTCAAATTTAGGGTTTCACTCAGACAGCTCCTACTCGTCGAGTCTACTCAACGAGTTGGGCCTCCAACTCGCCGAGTCCCAGAGTAAATTGCAACATTTCTTGAATTTTAATACATACCAGGAATCGGGTGTTACAAATCTCCCCCACTTATTTTAGACTTCCTCCTCGAAGTCTACTGCTGAATCCGAAAAAAGCTCGGGGTAGTGCTCCCTCACCTCGTCCTCTGGCTCCCAGGTCCATTCTGAGCCCTTGCGGTGCTGCCAGTGCACCTTTACCAGCTCCACCCTCTTGTTCCTCAGATCCTTCGACTTCCTGTCGAGGATCGCCACTGGCCACTCGATGTTGCTCAGGCTGTCATCCACCTGAATATCCTCCAAAGGCACTACTGTCGAGTCTTCCACCAGACACTTCCATAACTGGGAGACGTGAAAAGTGCTATGAATCTGACTGAGTTCAGCTGGCAGGTCCAGCCTATATGCCACCTTGCCCACCCGGGCTATAACCCTGAAAGGTCCAATATACCTGGGGCCCAGCTTGCCCCGCTTCCTGAATCAAATGACGCCCTTCCAAGGCGACACTTTCAGGAGTACCATATCCCCGACCTGGAACTCCAGGTCCGAACGACGCCTGTCGGCATAACTTTTCTGCCGACTCTAAGCATTCTGAAGCCTGCTCCGAACCTATTGGATCCTCTCCGTAGTCTTGAGTACCACTTCGGTACTCCCCATGATCCTCTGACCAACCTCACCCCAGCATATCGGGGTCCTGCACTTCCTCCCATACAATATCTCGAAAGGAGGACACTCAATACTCGCATGATAGCTGTTATTATAGGAGAACTCGGCCAAAGGAAGGTAAGTATCCCAACTCCCTCCGAAGTCTAAAATACATGCCCGCAGCATGTCCTCCAGATTCTGGATGGTCCGCTCACTCTGACCATCCGTCTGCGGGTGAAAAGCAGTGTTGAAGTGCAGACGAGTACCCAACTCATCGTGAAACTTCTTCCAGAATCTGGAAGTGAACCGCACATCCCTGTTGGAAATCACCGAGACTGGCATCCTGTGCCGCGCCACTACCTCCCTGATATAGATATCGGCCAACCTTTCGGCCGAAATGCTCTCCTAAATCGGAATAAAATTGGCGCTATTGGTCAATCGATCAATGATGACCCAAATCGAATCCACTCCTCGCGCAGTCCTGGGAAGCTTCGTGATAAAATCCATAGTAATATCTTCCCATTTCCACATGGGAATGTCCAACGGCTGCGTCTTGCCGTGCGGCCTCTGGTGTTCGGCCTTGACCTTCCTGCAGGTCAGGCATCTCTCAACAAACCAGACTACGTCCCTCTTCATGCAGGGCCACCAATAATCAGGACGAAGATCCCTGTACATCTTCGTCGCCCCAGGATGAATAGAAAACCTGGATTTGTGCGCCTCCTCCATCAATACCTGGCGCACACCCCCATGATATAGGACCCACACTCTACGGTGTAGCGTTAGCAGTCCACGGCTGTCATAATCAAAGGAGGAAACTCGACCCACAATACGCTCGCTCTTACGGTGTTCCTCCTTCATGGCCTCCTGTTGGGCCTCCCGAATCCGCTCCAACAGTGGAGTCACAACCGTCATCCTCATACAGATATCTCTGATCGGCGCTGCCTTGCGGCTAAGTGCGTCGGCCATGACGTTGGCCTTCCCCGGGTGGTAGAGGATCTCGCAATCATAATCCTTTACCACATCAAGCCACTGACGATGTCTCATATTTAGATTTGGTTGGTCCATAAGATACCTCAAGCTCTTGTGTTCCGTGTAAATGGTACAACGAACCCCATAGAGGTAATGACGTCAAATCTTGAGGGCGAAAAAAACAGCCCCCGGCTCCAAATCATGCGTCGGATAGTTCGCCTCGTGAGGCTTCAGCTGCCTCGAAGCGTAAGTGATAACATGCCCTCTCTGCATCAATACCGCGCCCAAACCTGAGATGGACGCATCGCAATATACTACAAAGTCCTCCATGCCCTCCGGCAGGGCTGTGTTTGGCGCCTCGCACAATCTCTGTCTCAACGTCTCAAACGCGGCCTGCTACTCAGGCCCCCAGCGAAAGACCACGACTTTCCTTGTCAGCTGGGTTAGGGGCACGGATATCTTGGAGAAGTCCTAAATGAATCTCCGATAATAGCCTACCAGCCCCAGAAAGCTACGAATCTCAGATGGAGACCTCGGAACCTCCCACCTCATCACGACCTCCACCTTGGTCCGGTCAACCGAAATCCCGTTCTGGTTGACAAGGTGCCCAAGAAACTACACCTCGCACAACCAAAACTTGAAACATGGAGAACTTAGAATACAAGCTCTCCCTCCTCAAAGTATCCAAAACCTCCCGCAAGTGCTCTTCATGTTGCTCCTGCGTCTTGGAATAAACCAAGATGTCGTCAATGAAAACAATCACAGACCTATCCAACATCGGCGTACACACGAGGTTCATGAGATCCATGAATGCGGCAGGAGCATTGGTGAGCCCAAAAGGCATCACCACGAACTCATAGTGACCATATCGCGTCCGAAAAGCAGTCTTCTGCACATCCTCCTCTCTAACCCTCATCTGATGATAACCTGAACGCAAGTCAATCTTGGAGAACCAAGATGCTCCCTGTAGCTGGCCAAATAGGTCATCAATCCTCGGGAGTGGGTAACGGTTCTTCACTGTTACCTTATTCAGCTCCCGATAATCTATACACATCCGGTGCGACCCGTCCTTCTTCTTCACAAATAAAATTGGGGCTCCCCAGGGTTAACTGCTCGGTCTAATGAATCCCTTGTCTAACAGCTCCTGCAGCTGTGTAGACAACTCCTGCATCTCAGGAGGAGCCAACCGATACGGTGCCTTGGCTATCGGAGCCGCACCAGGAACTAAGTCGATCCTGAACTCTACCTTCCTCTCTGGAGGTATCCCAGGCAACTCCTCGGGGAATATGTCCGAAAACTCTCGTACCACTGGCACATCGCCCACCGTCGCCTTACCCGCCTCCCGGGTATCCATAACATAGGCGACATATCCTGCGCAGCCCTGCTGGAGGTAGCGCCTAGCCCTCGCTGCTGAACATAAGGTTGGTCCTCGCTGTGGCCTCTCACCCTGAATCACCAGCTCTCCCCCACTTGGGGTCCTGATCTGCACCAACTGTTGGTCGTAGTCAATCACCGCCCTATTGGGGCTTTGCCAATCCATGCCTGTAATGACCTTGTTCCCCCGCAAAGGTATGGGAACCAAGTCTACCAGATAGCACTCCTCGAACAATCTCAAAACACAATCCCTGAAAACCACTGATGCTCGCACTGACCGGTCATCCGCAATCTCAACCTCTAGAGGGCAATCCAACATGCCCGAGGACTCAGCAAACCTCTTGCTAAGCGCAAGAGAGACAAACGATCGGGTAGCACCCGAATCAAACAACACCTGAATTGGAATATCGTTCACATGGAACGATCCTGAACAGAGAACATAACATAACATAACATATCAAAATCATAGCGACATAATATAAAAGTTTAGAGAGAAGAAATCATACCCGTCACCACATCGGGTGCGGCGCGTGCCTCCTCGGCTGTCAACTGAAATGCTCGGCTACGCACCACTGGAGCCTCTGCCTTGACCTTCCAGCCATCCGCAACTCGTGTTGTAGCTGGAGTCGGCGACACCACCGGAACTGCTGCTGAAAACCTAGGGCAGTTGGCCTTTTTATGGCCCCTCTGATTGCAATGGAAGCAAATCAGGTCTGATGTCTGAACTATGGGGGCGGGGGCAGTACAATCCCTGCCAAAGTGCCCCGTCTTGCCGCACTTGCAACAGCCTGATCCCGACCCAACGCGACAAACTCCCTCAAGTGAGCTACGACATTTCCCGCAGCGGTCCCGACCCTGCTGGCCCTTCGACTTAGCGTCGAATCCCTTGGGTTTCTTCCATGAAACCCCAGCAACCTATCATGTCTCTGCTTTCCTATTCCTAAGGTGCTCTAAATCAATCTCCCTCTCCCTTGCCCTGGAAATCATGGAATCCAGAGTCGGGTAGGCAGTATAGCTGACATGCTCCCGAATGTCATCCCTCAACATATCATGATAGTGGGTCTTCCGCATCTCCTCATCCCCTGCGTACTGAGGTACTGACAAGGCCCTCTCCCGGAACTTGGCGGTGATCTCCGCCACAGTCTCAGTAGTCTGCCTGGAGGCGATCCTCCATCAACTCGATAATCCCCTCCTTGATCGACCCGAAAATGATAGGATTCGACTCAAGGATACCTCTAGTGATCTCAGACGTGATGAACTCGCGTAAACCGTCATCAACCTTCTCGGATCTCACACCCTAGTCTAGTCCAGACCCTGAACCTCCCGCTCCATGACACGTAACCACCATTCTGAAATAAAACATGTAAACGTCAGGGTCATACATACTCTCGAGAGGTTTCGCACGCTCCCCAGGTCCTTGGTTCCATCTCAGCCTCCCTTGACTCGAGTACGGATCCTCTGCTTCCAGTAGTACAGGCCCATACTACCTTCCACATCTATCCGTACATTCCTCAAGGACTGTTTTGACTTCACCATATTCCTTCTACCAATTCTTCTCTCCAAGCTAATCTCATCCTAGGCTTCACCTAGGGCCCTCTCCGACCTACTCTCCGCCATCAGCTCCACAAGGAATCCCTCCCATCCTTTCCTAACTAGTTTGTGAATACTACTACATATCCACTTACTAGTTAGTTAAGGCTAGCTAGAATCCTTATAAGCACAAAGCAAGAAGCATTCGTGCATTGAGTAACCAAACCAAACATAACCCCATCAGGCTATCCTGCTGCTGACTAGACTACCCTAGCATACGGCTCAATAAGCTCATACAACATGCATATATGGCATCCCTCCTAGATCCTTAGTTCTATTCTAGCATGCGGTTCTCAAAATCATATAACAGGCATACAAGGCATCCTCCTAGATCCTTAGCCCTAATCTAGCATGCAGTTCTCATAATCATATCATATAACATAACATAACAAGTATGGGTATCTTGGGGAAAACATACTTGAGCTCGGCTGGTCGCACGCATCACACAACTTATTCTTTCTCAAAATTCCTTACCTTAGATTTTAGAAAACTATTTTCTTGTAAAAATCTTTCAAGCCCTCGATTTGAGTCCAGACACCCCCGAGGGTGTGTCCGAATCCCTCAAACCATGGCTCTGATACCAACTTGTAACATCCCAATTTCAAGGCCAAAATTTTCATTTTTAATTAAGTAACTTGTAGAATAGTTTACCAAAAACATTGCCAATGTCATATCAATTTATAAAACATAACAACGTGTCTCAAAACCATATCATCAGTAGTAATAAAAATAAGAGTACAATCCCAGAACACTCAATGCGGAAATCATGTGTGTGTGTAATGTGCTGCTACACCGCCGACTCTTTCCCCTTAGATGAAGAGGTACCTGAAACAAAACTAAAAACCGTAAGCACAAAGCTTAGTGAGTTCCCCCATCATACCCATACCAAATAATGCATAATCCTCGGTATCTTTCAACGGGTAACTGGCAGGCATAGCCGGGAGCCGGACTCCCCCTCGGTATCTTTCAACCGGTAACTGGGAACTAACCTCCCCTTCGGTATCTTTCAACCGGTAACTGGGAACTAACCTCCCCTTCGGTATCTTTCAACCGGTAATGGGGGACTATTTCACCTCAACTACTGCTAACACATATTAAGCATAATAATCATATCAAGCACATTAATCATATCAAGCACAAACAAGCATATTACATATCAATCTTAGATAATTATCACGAAGACAATCATCTGTCCACACTCTCACTTGTGGGCCGGCATTGTGGCCGTAGACCCACCCCTACTAGAAGGAAACTCACCTCGAAGACGTGTAGTGTCTACACTGCTCTCGATGTGGAAATCAACTCTCCCTGACTCCTCAATCCCTACATGAGAACTCTTCTAAGTTATCAATTCATACTTGTAACCCTTACAACGGTCACTCAATCCAAGTCAAAGTCAAAGTCAAATCCATGGTCAAAGTCAACTTTTGGTCAAAGTCAACATCTGGTTGACTCGACTCGCCGAGTTGGCCCGTCAACTCGTCGAGTCCCCGTATCCACCGAAATTCCATAATCTCGTCCCTACTCATCGAGTCTAGCAAGAGCTCGATGAGTTCTCCTTCAACAACACATCGGACAATCTTCAACAGACTCGCCGAGTTTGTCCTTGAAATCGCTGAGTTCATCTTCATCCATAAGAAGATGTTCAGTCTATGACTCGTCGATTTCCCTTTGAACTTAACGGGTTCGTCTTCACGTGGCTGGGACATCGCCTTGAACTCGCCGAGTCTGTTCATCCACTCGCCGAGTCCTATGATTTCCAAGTCCCTAGTGAACCTAAACAACTGGGGGAACCTTCGATCTTAACAACTGGTCCATAAACAGAAAGGATTTGGTGGAAAATACACCGCGACTCACCGAGTTTCATGAACGACTCGCCCAGTCTCTCTATGTCCAAAACTATACAGTCGATTATAATGGGTCTTAACGCATCAAAACCATAGATCTGGCCTCCTAGGGTCCATTTTATACGTAAAGCTTCAAACTTGATGTACATGCATGGGGCTTTTGGTTCAAAAAGCCATAAAAGCAGGTCTACAAGATGTATGGGTTTCCCATGGCCATAAATTTGGCACCTTTATGTCATGGGAACCCTCAATGGTTCCAGATCTAAAGCACAAACCTACTTCTACACCCAAACCCGAATATAACTTCACTAATACTTAGAAAAAAATATAGAAAATAGCCCCAAATTAAGATCTAAGCAATGAGTAGCCAAGGTTTCAGCTTTATACCTCAAATAAGCTGGAAATGTGCCCAAAACTCTGGATCTTCTTGCTTCCACTTGATCTCACAAGCTTCCTTCTCCTTCTCAAACTTCAATCACATAAAAATGGCACCACAAAGCTCAAGAACACTCAATAATGCCTAGGGTTTCGAGTTAGGGTTTTCTCTAGGTTGGGAGGGACGATGGGGGATGGGTTGGGGTGTTATAAGGTGCATAAATAGGGTCCAAACCCTCAAATTTAGGGTTTCACTCAGACAGCTCCTACTCGCCGAGTCGGTCTCCCTACTCGTCGAGTAGGTCACTTAAACCCCCGATAAATGATGAGTCTACTCGACGAGTTGGGTCTCCAACTCGCCGAGTCCCAGATTAAATTGCAACATTTATTGAATTTAAATATGTACCAGGAATCGGGTGTTACAGCGGTACAGAAAAACAAGGAAGAGGGAACGATGCAGACGAGATGGTAGTTGAATCTGATGGTTGTCGGCTGCTTCTCTCCCACGACCCACCAGCCCTAGAGTCGCACCGCTGTCTTGGTGCTTTCCTCTGTGACTACCTTCGGTTGTTACTCAACTCTCGATTAGATAAAGGTTGCAACTCCGGATTTCCGATTAGAACTCATGGACGATCAGTGAGGGGTTTCCGAACACGATCTGAAAGCGTTGGAAGACATCGATGACGGTTGTATATAAGAAAAGAAATTAGGTTAAAAGTGAATGCTAGCATGATTATATGGACTATTTGTGGAAGCTATTTATCAAATTACTAAAATACCCTTGTTTATTTATTTAATTATTTAAATTTTTATTTAATTTTGATTAGCCCACATTTATGCATACAATCACATAATAATTAGTTAGAATACCTGAACCTAGCTCTCTCTCTCTCTCTCTCTCTATATATATATATATATATATATATATATATATATATATATATATATATATATATATATATATATATATATATATGGCTGAGTTATTGTGAGACTTAAAAGATTTGTGAGAACTTGAGAACTCATAATCCGTTCATCATCTTTCAAACCAAAAACAACAATCTTCTCGAAATGGTTCGTCTAAGGCATATTTAGACTAAAACACGATTTGACAAGTTTTTTATTCATTTTGGAAATTTGCATGTGCGCACAATCAGCACTTATATGGACTGTTGATGAGCACAATCAACAGATATGACTGCTGATGAACACATTCAACAGTTATGACTGCTGATTGTGCTCATCAACAGTCTATATGACTGCTGATTTTGCTCATCAGCAATCATTAGGGATGGCAAAAATCTCTATACCCGATGGGGAACCTGAAACTCACACCTGTTTTGATTGGTGAATCCCCAATTTGACTGGGGATGGGGAAATCCCCGAAAAAAGTGGGGATGGGGATGGGGATACCCGTAATCCCCGACCTTGGACTCGCCCTTGATATATATTAATTTATAAAAATGATATAAAAAATATATTTATAGTACAATTTACAATACATTCAATTTGATCCAAGTAACCTAACTCATTACTAATTACTTGGTTGAAATTATATATATATATATATATATATATATATACATATATATATATATATATATTCTTTTAACTAATTTAAACTCGTTTTTAATTTTTTTTTCCCTACTTGGTTTATCTATTTTACTTCAAATATCAATCTGATAATTTTTTTCTACTTGATCTTTCATGTATTTATTTAAATTTGGTAGAAAATTTGTTTATATTTTTTATACAATCTATGGATATTTTTATATTTTGTAAAATCTTTAAACTTATGTTGGTAAAAAAACTAATATTTATAGTTTTTCTTTATATGAAAGTTTTCATATTAAATTAGGGACATAAATCTCCGATTCCCCGTTGGGGATCCCCAGTCCTCATTAGGGGTGGGGATGAGGGTTTATTTATACGTTTTATTGGGATGGGGATTTGATGAGAATTTGAGGATAGGGATGGGGATTGGGGTCTCCTGTATTCCCCGCCCTCGTTGCCATCTGTAGCAGTCATATGACTATTGATTCTGCTTATCAGAAGTCCATATGACTGTTGATTGTGCTTATCAGCAGTCCATATGACTGCTGATTGTGCATAAATCATCATATATCTAAAAAAAAACAAAAAAACCTTCAAATCGTTTTTTAACCTAGATATGACTTAGACGCACCATTTGAAAAAGATTAATATTTTTTATTTTGAAAAATGATAAGTGGATTATAAGTTCTCAAGTTCTTATATATATATATATATATATATATATATATATATATATATATATATATATATATATATATATATATATATATATATATATAGAGAGAGAGAGAGAGAGAAAGAGAGAGAGAGAAAGAGAGAGAGAGAGAGGTAGGTTCAAATGTGGATGGCTAATTATTGTGTGGATGTAGGGCACCAATAATATTTAAGAAAAATTAATTAATTTATAAAATTATATTAGGGTAATTTTGTAGCATTATGTGTAATCCTTTTTATAAACCGAAAACAAATTAATATATATATATATATATATATATATATATATATATATATATATATATATATTGCAAATCCCTTAAATAATGGGTCAGTTACCATTGAATCTCTACGACATATCAAGAACCCTACGCTGCCTAATCTCATCTACACCCATTCACACTTACCCGTGTTTTTCCGGCGCCGATGGCCTTCACCAAAAATGATAATGGTACAGCCTAGGAGGGAAACGCCACATCTTTTGTGTTTGTGCGATTCATATAAAGAAAGACACCAGGTGATGCAAAGGATAGATCACCACATTATTCTAGATGGAGACGAGATACTTTTGCTTATCTGCCTGCAAATAGAAGAGGCGGAGAGGGGATTTACATCTCTGCTGCGTGCCTCTCCACCGTCGAGCCATCATCGTCACCCAACCCGAACGCCAAATCGTAGACACCACCGGGTCATCATCAATGTTACATTCCACATCTTATCCCACAAATTGATGTCTAAATCGATAATTTACCCTCCAGGGCTCGTTTGATAAACATGGTTTAGGTGTTTTCTTGATAATCGTGAAGCAATGTCTGGACCAGTCAATCGATTCAGGTTAGTAAAATTCCATTTGATCAAATTATGTTCATTATTGTTGTACTTACTTTATTTATTTTGTGTTTTATGTTTCATTTCTATTTTATGTTTCAGTTGAAGCGTATATACATATTCAGAATGAACTCAGTACATTCTATCGTCATTACACGCTTCTAGGTGTTGCATAAGAAAGAACAAAAGACAAAGAAAAAGGATATTTTGATACTAAAAAAGAAAAAAAAAGATAAAGAAGAAGGATATTTTGATACTCTTGATGAATAAGGAAGATAAGCAACAAAAGATTATGATTTCTAGAGTTACTCCCACTTGCAACCTCATGGATCCAGAGCAAAAAAAAATATTAGAATTTGATTTTATGAAAGACATTCTCACAAAATGTCATTCTCACAAATGTCATCTCATTCATTCTTAAAGAATTACTGAATAATGTTTTTTAATATTTTCTTTTTGATGTAATATTTTTTTACATGATTTTATGATATTGTTAGAAGAATGATATTTTTTTTCTTTTTTTTTCATTGTATTTTGTTAGAATATGCATATTACATTATGTTAGAATAGTTATTCTTATACTATGTTAATACATGTATGTTCATTCTTTAATGTTAGGTCTTGAAGTTATGTATGTTCATTCTTGTAAGAATGTATAATCAAAACAAATTCTTAATACGCATTCATGATGAGTAAATCCAGGTTATTGTATATTTATTCTGTCAAAATACGGATTCTTATAGTATGTTAATTCTTTAAGTTAGGTAAGTTCATTCTTATAAGAATGCATAATCAGAGAAACTTTTATATGGTTCTTTGTCAACTCTAAGCTCCATAATCTGGAGAATCAAATTCAAATCCCCGAATTTATTGAAATCGGGTGTGATTGTTTGGTTAGTAGCAAGAATATCTTTCATGCCTTATTTGATTGTTAACCAAATTGACATAATTACCCTTAAAACTGTTTTAAGATTATTAGTTGAATAGGATAATCACTTTTTAAGTTACCACAAATGATTGGGCCGCAAAGGATCCCTAATCCCTACATTCACACAATAGTTACAATTCACATTATAATCTAACCTCTCTCTCTCTCTCTCTCTCTCTCTCTATATATATATATATATATATATATATATATATATATATATATATATATATATATATATATGGAGAAGTTCAATAGAAAACCATAATTATTTGTTCTCCAAGGAACCAAATATTTTTTTCAAGTTCTAGAGCTTATTCTTTATCGAAAAAAAAAACTAAAAATATCTAAATTCATAACTTAACATTGTCAATGTTAAATATATTTTTCGGGTTCACCGTGTGAATTTAGATTCACATTGTGAATTTTCAAAGATTCACATTGTGAATTTGACGAAAAAAATTATCAAATTTGATATCATTGGAAAAAAGATAAAAAGTTATGAATTTCTGTATTTTTAGTTTTTTTTTTTATCAAAAAGAAGTTCTAAAAGTTGAAAAAAAGATTGGTTCCTTGGTTAATTATGGTTCTCTATTGAATATATATATATATATATATATATATATATATATATATATATATATATATATATAGAGAGAGAGAGAGAGAGAGAGAGAGAGGAAGGATCATTTGAGAACTCAAAGTTTCCCGAGAACCCGAGAACCAAACAAGGGCCGTTAAATCAAAATAATAAAAGGTTAGGATGCTTTGTGGCACTTTTGTAAATACTTAGAAAAAAAAGACAATGGGGCATCATAATTAAATGAATCAGGGGCATTTTATTGATAACAAAATTCACTCGTATGATCATCGATTAAATCATGTTAGCCCCAACCCCTCTATGTGTGCGCCTCTCTCTCTCTCTCCCACCTACGATCGTCGTATCACCTCCGAAGATATCGATCTCATCTCAATTCCTGTCGACACCGGTGAGGCTTTGATCCTTCCAACGAACGATCTCTCTGATGATTTTTATTGGAGAGACCATGGCGTAGTCACTGATGTGAAGAATCAAGTACTCTGATTTAAACAATCAGTCGCAATTCGCATCTCCACTGTATTTCGGACGATCGATTCGCATCCAGATTGATCTATAGATCTCTCGATCTGAATCTCTCTATCTCTTGATCTCAGTCCCGTAATTTTCCCTAATCCATCGCTCACACAATCGATCATGTTGATGATTGATCACAATTACTGTCGATTTCAACGACAATCACTACATATTTTAATTTTATTCACCGACATTGCGTGTACAAACGAAAACAATTATATCGCTAAATTTATTTACATGCTTCAGTGATCATTCAAATGTGAAGGCACATAGTTTTCAAGATCTTCTAGATTCTACTTTAACATGCGATTGTAATGAAATCCTAATAGCTACAATTTTGATATGTTCTTTATCTTAATTGTAGTTACGGGCCTATTTTTGGATTTGGTGGGGCTCTTTTAGGTTTCTTAGTTGGTGTAAAACAGATAGTTCCTGACCAAAAATTTTCTCCATTGAGAATTAAAGCAAATGTATGGAACATATAAAAGTAATCATTTTATACCAAATAAATTTATTTCCATATTTGATTTTATACCTCCAGTGAATGTGCCTTCTTGCTTTTTATCTGATTTTATTGATGTCATGAACACAGAGTATGTTCTGATGTTCATGAGCGTAAAGAATTGATTGAGGTGTTATATAAAGGTCGAAAAATGTCTAATCTTCCCAAGATCACTCAGGTTCATTCATGTTCTTAACTTCTACACATTCAGTCTGTTTATTGGATAGAAATAAACAAGTTTTGAGTTATTTTTATGGTTAAGTAATGAGGTTATATATGTCTTTTGTGTTAGAAGGTTCGCAAATCAATCTCGTAAAATATTATTTGTCCTCAAATTTTATAATTAGGAGCTTATTACATTACTTTTGGTTTCTTTATTGTAGGTTTATTTGGAATCTGATTTCATGTATAACTGCATGTTAAGAGAAATCAGTGCCAACTTTGGCTATAATTATATACTTCCCACCCAGGTGTCAAGAACTTGATTCAATAGCATGAAGAGAAGCTCATGAATCTCAAAACAATTATGAATGAAGAAATTAGACAGATTTAAAGTCTACATCTGATGCAAATATTCTACTCAGGAAAGGTAATTGTATAAAATCCCTATTAGTCATTGTCAAATACACAAAATAGCTACATACTTTTATGTCTTAAAGCACCATTTGAATGTATGTGTGATGTGTCATAAATATCATTCAGATTTTTCCATTTAGTTTCCTATCAAGCTGTAGTTGTGAGAACTTTCTACAATTGCAGATTTCTTGGATTTCAAGTAATTCTCACATAATATCAAAAAGTTTATATAGAAAAATGATGATGAATAAAGAGATTTACATGTGAATCACTTGTGATTCACATGTGAATAACTTGTGACGCAAGTGAATCATTTGTGATTTACATGTGAATCACATGTAATTCACATGTAAATCATGCTAATTTTTTTAACCATATAGTTTATTTTAATTGCTTCTATATTAAGCTTCATAAATCATTTGTGATTTACATGTGAATCACTTGTGATTTACATGTGAATCACTTGTGATTCACATGTGAATCACTTGTGACACATGTGAATCTCATATAAATCATATTAATTATTTATTTTTTCTAACCAATATAGTTTATTTTAATTTGTTTCATTTTAGCAATATATCACAAGTGAATCACATATGAATTACATGTGATTCACATGTAAATCACAAGTGAATCACATGTAATTCACAAGTAAATCACAAGTGATTCACATATGAATTACATGTGATTCACATGTAAATCACATGTAATTCATATGTAAATCACAAGTGAATCACATATGATACTTATTTAATTTAAATATAAATCACATGTAATTCACAAGTGATCCACATATGAATTACATGTGATTCACATGTAAATCACAAGTGAATCACATATGAATTACATGGGATTCACATGTAATTCGCATGTTAACCACATTTAACTCTGTAGTAAATTTCATATGAATTATACATATATTAGCATATAAATCATAAGTGAACCACATATAAATCTTGTAGATTTGGAAGCATTTGTGGAAAACATTGAAGAGATGAAAAATGATAAACTAAAGAAAATATAGAACACGAATATATAAAAACGCTTTGAAATTTTGTAGTATTTTTTAGTTTTTTTATATTTTATTTTATGTCGAATAAAATACTCGTATTATTGTGTTTATAGATTAGTAAACAAAAATGGATTTTTTTATATGATTACTTACGAATATTATAGTATAAGAAATATATATATATATATATATATATATATATATATATATATATATATATATATATATATATATGTACTTTAAAATATAAATATATGCACCTAAAACTCTGATTTTTTTGTTAAAAAAATTAGAGTTTTTTTTTTAATATTCAAGTTTTCTTTTAAATTTATTAATTTTTAAAAATTTACTTTTAAAAAAAATGCAGCTTTTTTGAAAAATTACAGTTTTTTTTTCAAGTAAAATTACATTTTTAATAAAATTGCAGCTTTTTTGAAAAAATCCACATGTAACTCACAAGTAAAGATTACAACTTTTTTTTTCAATTAAAAGAATGAAAAAATCTCCATTTTTTAAAAAAACCGAAAATTATTTAAAAAAAATCCGAAATTTGGTTTATTATGTTAATCTTTAAACTTTTTATTAATATTTCCAATAACAAAAAGAAATTAAACATTAAATGAGATCAGTAAGATAACGATCACGCCCTTAATTAATTAATTTTGATCTAACGCTCCAGCTTTAGTTCTCAGGTTCTCGGGAAACTATGAGTTCTCAAAGGATTTCAAATATATATATATATATATATATATATATATATATATATATATATATATATATATATATATATATATATATATATATATATATATATAGGAGTAGGATCAAATGAGAACACCTAAAAGGTTGAGAACGCGAGAACACATCTGAACCATTTAAAAAACTAAATCTAAGGCTATTATCGAATGAGCAATTTATGTAAATTCTTAAAATTACAGGAATTAAAGTGTAACTTTAAAACTGTCATAAGGGTAAAATGGTAATTGATTGTTTACCTATGTTTAGCAATTCCTACAATCGCTCTCTCTCTCTCTCTCTCTCTCTCTTTCTAGTATCTCTCCCTCTATATCCCTGCTTCTGCATTTTTCACAACCCTAAGGCCTCCTCTCATTCCAGCCGCCGCTGGGCGTGAAGAAGCAACGAAGTTTTGCTCATCTCTTCCGGCTGTGAGGTGTGAGTCGTCGGTCTTGGTGGGTGTTTTGCTCCAGTCGATAGAAGATGAGCGGATGGGTCTTCGGTTTCTTGCCTGATCGAAGGGACGAAGATGAACGGAAGCAGCCGGCTAACAGGTAACCTTATTGTTTCGTTTTTTTTTGTTTGTGTCGACTTGTATCGATGATGAACTGGGATGTTTTCTTTTGATTGTTTTGATTGAAAATTGATTAATTTTTGGGTTGAGGCTGATTTGTTTAAATGGTCCAAACAAGTGGTTGGATCTGATTCTTGGTTGATTAATGGGTAGAAAGAAGCACCATTTGTGCTCTTACTGTCGAGGGGAGAAGAAAGAGGAAGGCAACTGGGTTGCCGGCTACTGTTACAACATTCAATGGGGGTGTTTGGTTGATTTGTTTGGACAAGGAAGGAAGAAGCCAAGGGAAGAGTTAAACGAATTCAGTTTATATTTTGATGTACTTTTATTTGTTCTTGAAGATCAAAGAAAATCTGGCCATATCAATTTTTAGATGTGAAGGACGTGATTTTGATTGTACCAAATTGATTGTGAATTGAAATGGTGCCTGTGTGTAAAATTGCGTGAAGAAATAGTCCAAGCATAAGAAAGAGTGCAAGGTTGTGTTAGCCAATTCGTGTGTATATTTAGTGATTTGGTTTACTGGATGATATATAATTGGATTTCTTTGTATTAATCTTTGCTTGAGTGTTCAGGATGTAGAATGGTTGCAATGGGAGGACCAACTGGAAAAATTTCTGAAGAACAGAGGCAAAGAAAGAAATACAATCATAATTTTCGAATTTTTTGGTAATAATTTCTTGAAGGGGGTGCGTGAATGGTTGTATTTATTTATGAATAACACGTGTATTCATTTATGAATAACATTGTAGTTATGTGTGAATGGTTGTATTCATTTATGAATAGCACGTGTATTCATTTATGATAGAATGTGTATTAATTTATAAATAACAGTGTATTCATTTGTGAATTGCAATGTATTCGTGTGTGAATGATTGTATTTATTTATGAATAGTAGTGTATTCATGTGAATGAGTGTATGTATTTATGATTAGAGGTATTCATTTTATGAAAAAATGATAATTTTTACACTATTTTTTATTTTCAATTTATGAAAAATGCATTGAATTATTTGTAATTTGATGTGTTCTCATTTATGATTGGAAGTGTATTGATTTGGGATTGGATTTCTATTCATTTTTTTTTTGAAAAACAAAAACATGAAAAATTAGAAAATAATATTTTTTTAAGATTTTCTTTTCAGATTTAAAATAAAAGGAAATATTAATATTTTTAGGTAATTTTTTTGAAACGGTCATAAATAATTTTTGGGAAAAATCATTAAAAAAAATATTTATATATATATTTCATTAACTAAAAGGAAATATTAATTTTGTTAGGTAATTAAAATCATTAGCCCTAGATTTTAGGAAATCATTAATTAATATTTATATAAAGTTAGTAATATACCCTTATAAAATGATTGGTCCAGAACTGTTCTTGCGTTCTCAACCTTTTAGGTGTTCTCATTTGATCCTCTCCCTATATATATATATATATATATATATATATATATATATATATATATATATATATATATATATATATATATATATATATATATATATATATATATATAACCGGCATTGCGAATACAATTACTAAATTTAAAAAATGGATATCCTAGCTACATTTGCATCTTTGTATACATTTGCAAGACCTTAGGAAGGCCGAATGCATTGCCTTGGTCTAAAATTACATGTGGATTTTCACGCTTTAATTTCTGGTCGGTCAGGAATCATAGGAACAAGATGGTCCAGTACAGGGGCGATGTTCTCTCTGGATTCTTTTTGAAGAGATGCGGCCTTGTCTTCTTTATTTTGATACCATAGCCGTCTAAACAACTATCAAAAATTATAATTGGTGTTATAATCTACTTTGTTATGTCTAGTCTTGTTTCCTATCTTCTATAATTCTCACCTATTAGGCCGGTGGGTATGGTGCGATAAAGGAGTGAGGGAAATGTTTCTCATTCTCTCTTCTCGTATGATTGGTCGATATTTTTTTTGTTTTTTAATATTTATTAAATTCTATATATATATATATATATATATATATATATATATTAAAAAATTATAAAAAATATATTCAAATTATGATTTTTAATTCCGTACAAAACGAGTATAATATTTGTATACAATATTTTTTAAAAAATAAAAAATTAATTAAAGATAGTGAAAGGTAGTTAAAGATGATAATTTATTGTCTTCTGGTGATAGAAAACACAATGGAAAAAAAACCAATATGACATTCAAAAAGTAAAAGGTGTTTCCTGAACATAACTTATAATTTTATATACTCACATACAAAAACAATATTATGGCCCAACATCTAAAAATTTTTAGTTTTTTTTTTTCTCGCACATGTACCTAACAATTCGGCCACATTTATCATCTATGGTCCTATTTCAACATTGTTTCCAATTTTGTTGTACTAATTCTCACACACACATACGTACATGTAACATCCCTAAATATTACAATAATTTAAAGTTTTCAAAATCAACCATTAACCAACATTGCTTACAAAAATAGTCATTATTTCAAAAACATTATTTAAAATCAGAGTTTTCCCATGACACATTAACATAAAATAGAGAGTTGTGTACGATCACGTCTTCACCTTCTCACGATCCTCAGAAATACCTGAAACCATAAACGAAAATTGTAAGAAAAATCTTAGTGAGTTCCCCCAAAGTACCAAACACAAAACATATAACAACATATATTGGGTTCTCGGCCTATGTCCATATGTAACATCCCAAAATTCAAGACCAAAAATTTCATTTTTTAAATAAGTTATTATAAAACCAACAGTATAAGAAAACATCCATAATATCATGTCATGTCAAAACCAAAGTAGAAATAATCAAAACATGTTATCATAAACAATATCAGAGCGTAATCCCAAAGATATCCTGTGCGGAAAAACCATAGTGTGATGCGCTGCGATCGAGCCGGCTCCTTTCCTTTGAAAACGAAGTACCTGAAACAAAAACTGAAAGCTGTAAGCACGAAGCTTAGTGAGTTCCCCCATCATACCACATACCATACAATCACATAGCATAGATACTGCCGGTCAATTCTGGGGTGCCCGACCTACCCGGTTCGGCCATTCTGGGGTACCGACCTACCCGTGTCAAGCCATTCTAGGGTGCTGACCTACCCGTGTCAATCCATTCTGGGGTGCTGACCTACCCTTCGGTCCTAACAACTGAACTTCGGGGACTATTTCACCCCTACTACTACTACCACATATATCATAACATAATCATATTGTCAAACATATCTGGGGTACCTGACCTAGCCTTCGGTCCTAACAACCGAACTTGGGGATTATTCCCCTCCTACTACCACTATCACATATAACATATCATGCTAGCACATAAACATACCAGGTAGTAGCAAACCAAACAATTATCACAAAGACAATCATCTCATACACAGTCACCTACTGGTGGGCCGACGTTGGTTCCTTAGAACCACCTTTACTGGAAGGTAACTCGCCTCACACTGTTGAAGTCCCGTAAACACAATCTCAGCTGCTAGTTGACAAATTCTCGAACTGTCAATATCAAACATCACCCAATTAATAATTGGGTTCCAATACATAACCATATGTCCATGCTCGGGGTAAAAGACCGTTTTACCCCAATCTTGGCTTGACCTAAGCCCAAGGCCTAATCCAAAGGCCCAAAAGTCAACTATGGGTCAAAGCCCAACACATGGCCCAATTTTCCAAATTGGGCCCAAACCTTTATAAGGTCTTACCATAAGGCCCAACCATTTGGTCCAGTCCAACATTCAACATTCTAATGGCCTAATATCACATAATCATAAGGCCCAAACTATGGCTCATCTATGGCCCAATTTTCCAAATTGGGCCCAACTCCTTATATGGGCCTTACCTCAAAGCCCATTAATTATTCTAGTCCATTTGCTTGATCTTGGATGGCCCATTAATAACCCAATCATCAAGGCCCAATAGAAAGGCCCAACAATAAACCCAAGTGAAATTAGGGTTTCACATAAAATGACGATTAGGGTTAACTGTTTCTCACTTAACCCATTATGGACTTAATTCATTAAGTCCATCATTCTTCTAATTAAATCATATGGTGTGATTGGGCTTAATACACAATTCCATTCCAATGGCCCAAATGTGGGTCGTGATAAGTCCAAGCCTATAAATCCAATATTAGGGTTTTCTAAACCCTAATTAGGGTTTCCAATCCCATCTGAGCCCAATAGGCCCAATAGCTAGGTCTTTTGATCAATTAAGCTTCATTAGGCGCATTAGGGTTTCACTAGGCCCATTAGTCACACGTTTGGGCTTTTAGGCCATTTAGGGCTTCATTGGGCCCACTAGGGTTTATTAGGCCCATTATGGTTTTAGTCCCTTGTCCAAACATCCAAACGAGTTACAAACCAAACAAGGCACACCGCCACCCGACGCGGCGGCCGGTGGCGACAGGATTCGGCAGCCACCACCCTACGGTGGTGGTTTTGAGTTTCTTCCATTATTCTATTTTTGTGTTACAATTTACAATGATAATCTCCAAAATAAACACACACACTCATGCTAAACACACACACATAGCCACCCATGTGGTGGCTGGTGGTGGTAGAAGGTGGCAGCCACCACCTCACGGTGGTGGTGGTGGTTTCCATTTGAAAATCCGACCAAGCAAAACCCAAACACCACTACACTGTAATACACAAACATATACATTCGTGATTTCTATTAGCAAAACGAACCCAGTCACCCACCTGAGGTGAGCGGCGACGGCAGTGGCGCAACAGCCGACAACAACGGTGCTTGGTTCGACGTCAGCGGCGGCAGGAGCGGCTTCATCATCTTAGAACGGCGCGTCAGCAGCAAGACATGAAGAAAGAGAGGCCGCGGTCCAACCCCGAACCACCACAGATCGTTAAAATCGTCGGTCTTCTGGTTTCCCCACGACTGATACACAACAGGTGGCAGCGCTTTCGTCTAGGCCTTCAGTGAGGTTGCAACGACGACTTCTTGGTGGTCTTGAGGCTCCAACGGCGGCGACGGCAGGACGAAAGGAAGAAGAAAATGGATGGCGGCAGCGAACGACAACCACCTTCGCGCCTACAGTCGGCGGCAATGGGCTACCCCGACTGGTCGGAACAACGAACGAAGGGGTGGTGGTCGTTGTCTTCACGCATGGCGGCTGGAAACTGATCGGAATGGAGGGTGGCACCGGTGGGAGACGTGGTTGGCGGCTCTTACATCCGCTAGGGTTAGGGTTAAGGGTTGGATTAATGAAAGAACCCCTTTCTAAACTTTCGTATTTCTGAAAGATCCAAACTTTCGTACTTGACAATTGTTACTCCAAAACATGCTACATGCATATTTATAAAACAATATCTTACGTTGATAAAGTGATTACAAAAGATTGGATACAAACCGACTATGTTTTAATATTTTACATAACTGCCCAGGATATTGTAATTTTATACAAATATAAACCGAAATACAAAAGTAATAGTAAAAACTATTCTACATCTTCTGACAGTATATAACCATACTGGTTACTTATCTCCTGCAATTGTTAAACACTGAGAGGGGTAAGCGGTGACGCTTAGTGAGTTCAATAATAGATACAATATAACGTTATGCCATATATATATATATATATATATATATATATATATATATATACATATATATATATATATATATATATATATATATATATACTTCAATATGGCAGAAGCAAAGAGGAACAAGGAACAACAAAGGAAGATGAGTATCATATGACATGTTCACATGCGACAGGCTTTCCATATCAATCAATGATTTGATTCAAAGATATACAATCAATGAGACATAACAATTTCCATACTTGATATACATCAATAAAGCTTCGGCCCAAATGGCACAGAAGACATATACTTTCTGATTAAACATTTTGGTAGATTTCAGGCTTTCAGCACTGTCTAACCTTCTACCAATGCCATAGAATAAAAGTCATTCTCTTACGAGACATGCTCTACATGACCAGAGGCTACATACCAATACCCAAGTGATGCTTATGTCATACACTTCAAGTCAAAGGTATAGCTCTGTTAGTATTCCGTTAGTATACAAATCATGCTTTACATAGCCAAAGGTATAAAACCAGAATAACACAGGAAAGCACATTGAACATATAACACATAACATACAATTGTTCCTATATATTGAACTCACCGTGAAATAACCGGGGGTTAAAATAGTAATTTGGGCAGCACTTCGTTACTATAATTGACTTTCTTCAATGAAAACGGGGAGTTTTCTTGAAAACTGGGCCCAGCGAGGGTTGGGCTTCAAAACCGAAAAGATAATTTTTTCGGGGTCTTCGGGCACTTCGGAACGTATTTTGGGCGTTGGAAATAATCCCGGGGGTTCGGGGGAAGTTGAAATAGTTGAAATATGAGTTTAGGGGTGAAAAAGGGGCATTTTCTAACATTTACCCGGGAGGTCTCGCACCCCTTATATAGGTGCGAGCCTCCGATCCGAAGCAAGAGGGAGGAGCCAGGTTGCAGCGAAGCTCGGACACGCGGCAACAGCAGGGAGGTTCGGACGCGAGGGGAGGCAGCTGACACGTTTCAGACTTGACACGGAGGTGGCACGCGTCGGAAGGCTATTGGACCTCGCATCGCTTGGTTCTCCGGCTCGGACACGCGTCTGCATGCGAGAAGGGCGACGTGGCCGAAGCTGAGCCCTGCGATTCTTCTCGGTTTTCAAGGATTTCTCGATTTTTGAGCCAAAAACTTCTAAAATCCATAACTTTCGCATACGAGCTCCGTTTTTTACGTTATTTATATGCACGCGTAGGTAAAATTATGCTCTACAACTTTGTTTAGACTTCGTTGGCTAATTTTGACTTTGTTTTAAATATTATTATTTTTAACAGACCAGGACAGGAAAATCCGTTAAAAATTCATAACTTCTTCATCCGACGTCCGTTTTCGTCAGTCTTTTTACCGTTGTACTACTAATGACGAGACCTTCGATTATCGTTTAGGTTGTGTTGGCTAAAAATCACTCAATCTAAAATTCGAGTTTTTAGCTGTCTACTGCTAAGCTGAAACTTAGAAAAATCATAACTTCCTCATACGAAGTCAGATTTTGGCGTTCTTTTTATCATAATTCTTGGTTTAACAAATATTACGACTTTCATTTAGATTACTAAGGCTAAAAAGTAGTTTATCAAAAACTCACTTTTTACGTCATTCGGTGACGTGCTGGTTTTGTCGCGGATCTTCGATTGGTCATAACTTCTTCGTTATAACTCGGATTTCGATGAGGTTTTCGCCTAAATGCTTCTAATGAGATTCTTTACAACTTTAAGTAATAAAATTTTACTTATTTCAAATTTTATATTTTCGTTAAATTTCAATATTTGACTTTTGATTGGAACCTCATAAGACTTCCAATATTTTCTGAGCGATTCTAAACATAGTTTTACTTCATTTCTAGTAAAAACTATCCGTTAGAACTCAATGCTCATAATTATATAATATTTCATAATATTATTCACTTTTAAAATTACATAACACGATAACTGAACGTGTATGTTACAATTAAATACCCGGCACCCTTGAAACATTCATCCATAACGGCAGTAACGGCCCCTCCCTCATGAAATTATTTCAATTTTGCTCCATTATTTACCCTTTAGATCCCGGCTCCTAAGATTCTTTTCAGAATAAGCCCAATAGTTACTAAATAGCCCCTCCTCCATAATTTATTTTCAAATTAAATCCAACACTTACACTTTAGCCCCTGCCTTCATAATATCTTTTCAACTTTAATCCAATTTTTACCATTCAGCCCCTTCCTTCAAGATTTTAATTCAAATTAAATCTAGAATTTACCAAATCACCCTCAACCTCCAAAACTAGCTCTTTGTCACACTATTCTGCTTTTAGAGCTATTATTCATTTATTAATTAAACGGGGTGTTACAACTCTCCCTCACTTAAATTAGAGTTCGTCCTCGAAGTCCGCTACGGCCAACTACTCTGTGACCTCTCACGGTGTTCTGATACTCTGAAACTACCCGCAACACCGCATTGCCTGAAATATTGAACTGCCCGAAGCACTGGTCTGCCTGAAACATTGAACTGCCTGAAACACTGAACTGTCTGAATCACTGAACTGCCTGAAACACTGAACTTCCTGAAACACTAAGCTGCCTGAAACACTGAACTGCCTGAATCATTGAACTGCCTGAAACACTAAACTTCCTGAAACAATGAACTGTTTGAAACATTGAACTGCCTGAAACACCGAACTTCCTGAAACAATAAACTGCCTGAAATACTATGTTGCGCCCTGGCTACCTTCCAAAATCTACCGAGGCCTCCCTGGTCTCAAATCGTTCACCAGACATCTAAAATACCGGGTCCTGGCCCGGTTGCAGAGCCAAAAGAACTCCCACATAGTCGTCCCCACACGAATTTTGAACACAATCCTCTTCTGTCAACAATTAACACTAGTTATCTTGCCACTGCGGCTCTAACGATCTTCTGATCTAACTGATCGGGTCCATACGTCGAGTTCTGACGTCACCAAAATCCAAGACTAAAAGTGATGGCTACCTGACCAATGGTAGACTTATATCACAAACGGCCTGATACGATCCATTGCCTCCCTGGTCTCATAACTTTAGTGGTGTTCCTACCGTCTTAGCACTGGCTCAACCAGGTTTAATCCCTCCGAGGAAATCCATAAACCAATTCGTGGACTTGACACGTCATCACTGCTGCACCCTAGCTGGTGGCTACTATTGTTCCCTCCGCGTCCTAACAACGCGCTCAAGCTATCTACCAACCTAGTGAATGCTACGACTACACCCGCAGTATCACAACACTTTATTACTATCCGCCGACCTCATGAATGCTACGGCTACACCCGTAGACTTACAACATCCTAGCAATATCTGACCGCTAGTGAATGCTACGGCTACATCCGCAGACTTGCAACACTCTAACGCTATCTCTCTGCTAGTGAATACTACAACTACACCCGCAGACTTACAACACTCTAACACTATCTGGCTGCTAGTGAAGGTTACGGCTACACCCGCAGACTTAAAACACTCTAACACTATCTGCCTGCTAGTGAACACTATCTGGCTGCTAGTGAATGCTACGACTACACCCGCAGACTTACAACACTCTAACACTATCTGGCTGCTAGTGAATGCTACGACTACACCTGTAGACTTACAACACTCTCCATGCTAACTGACCTCTAGTGAATGCTACGGCTACCCCCCGCAGTCTTACAACACTTCCCATGCTAACTGAATTCTATTGAATGTTACGGCTACCCCCGTAGTCTTACAACACTTACCATACTACTTGATCCGTATTGAATGTTATGGCTACCCCCGTAGTCCTACAACACTTTCCATACTATCTAACTGTTAGTGAATGCTACGGCTACCCCCGTAGTCTTACAACACTTTCCAAACCGGGTCGAACACGCACTCGACCTAACACTCAACTGAACTTGAGTCCTAACTGGAGCTCTAACCTAGTTCCCGAAACCTGCTATCACGTGACCCCACTGCATCAGTACCGCACCCATGCCCATGATAGAAGCATCACAGTAAACCACGGAATCATCTACACCCTCTGGCAGGGTGAGAATCGGTGCCTCGCACAACCGTTGTCTGAGACTCTCGAAGGCTGCCTAGTGCTCAGGCCCCCAGCGAAAGGCCACCGACTTCTTGGGCAGTCGGGTCAAAGGAACCTCAATCTCGGAGAAGTCTCGTTTAAATTTCCGGTAATAACCTGCTAGACCCATGAAACTCCGAATCTCAGTTGGAGACCTCGGCATCTTCCGATGCATCACGACCTCTATCTTGGCCGGATCGACCTGAATACCCTTCTGGTTGACAAGGTACCCAAGATTTTGCACCTCGCGCAACCAGAACTCACATTTGGAGAACTTTACAACAAGTCTCTTCCCCACTTGGATTCGACTAAGTCTTCACGGTACGTGAGAATTGAGGGATTCCCAATCCTTCTTACTTCCTTATCGACCAATGTCGACCATCTGAGCTTACCAGTGCTAACGATCAATTACCAGTCAAACCTTGAAATTGCCCGTCCTCAGGAATCTTGATGAGTACTCTTGAAATATGGTCTAGTATGACACCTCTATCCACCTCCCATGAAAGAAATGCAATTCTCTTGAACATCCAATGACAGAACACCCATGCGTCTAACACTCGCAACTGACTCCACTATCTTCATGCTACCAGTCCTTCCCCAGCAACGGTAGTGCCTTGAACTCCAAAGTTCATCCATAGACAATTGTCAACCATACCTGAACCGTGATAGAACCACTGAATGCTGACTTCACTGGAGAACTATCGATCTAACCCTGACCGAGTATCCTTTAAATAATACTCCTGCACAGATCCCGACAAAGATGCAGAATAATAACGGTACACGCGGAACCCACTCCTCAAGATCCGTCCCTCTGTGGGTTCATCAAGGACTTTTCGGCATGCGGGATGGCATATGTGATCCTTAATAACCCAGCTACTAGCAGAAAACTGACCCGAGCTCTGACTCATCCAAACTCACCCACGATTCCAAAGCGATACATATTCGCAACATCCATCCAGTGGCCATAGAAGATGACAATCCCGCAACATCTGGAGAAATACTGATCACCTTCAGCTGACATGATCAACGCCGCCACACCTGTAGCAGCCTAAACCCTTGGAGCGACAAACTCCCTTGTGCACTTTTTCGTACGTGCGGCCCTGACTCCGACCCTGCTGGCCTTTCACCCGATGATCAGAAGTCATGGGTCTCTTCTCGGGACCCTCTACTATACGCACCTGGCATGACCCTCTCTTCTCAAAGTGCTCCAAATCGATCTCACATCCTCGGACTTAAAAGTCATATCTTCCAGGGTCTGACACCCTGTCACACTCACTAGCTCACTTGCCAATGGCTAAGCTGCAATAACTGGAATATCCTCTATCCCCAACCGGGTCACAAACTCCTCCCAGAAGCTTCTCAGATTCTCCAAGACTCTCACCGATTCGAGTATGGATCCTGTGCTCTTTCAGTAGTACGGGACCAATACTACCTTCCACACCTATCCATGCTTTCTCAGCAATCCTCCCGAATCCTCCAAGTTACTTCCTCAAACTAGTGCACCCAAGTCTCACTAAAGCTTGCTACTAACCCACTAAAGCATATCCTAGGCTTTCCTAGGTTCCCGAACTCACCCAGTCCTCAGCTGCTAAAGATTCCCAGTAATGTCAACTAGCTACCTCATGAATATATCTAGCTCACATTACTAAGAGGGTGTTTGTTTTTTCTCTGCAGATCTGTGTGGCCTCTTCTGTCAGCGAGGCGCAGACCACGCGCATACATAAAGGTTTACAATCCGTTTGTTTTTCTGAAGTGCGCAGACATAAAAACGTTTGCGCGAGGTCTTTACCACACAGATATGGGACAGCCTCTTCTAAAGTCTGCGAATGCCTTTGACGTAAAAAAACGCGTTTCTTTTTGTTTCCGCCTCCATTCGTCCAAACCTCCCATCTTCGTAGACAGAACCTTCGACAACTCCATCTTCACTCCAACAACCTTCATCAACCGTTACCTCCGATCAGCACTGCCCGTCGCCGCCCTCCTTTCCGATCGCAGGCGTCCAGGCGATTTCAATTTCAGCGACCAACGAGTGAACAACAACCTTCGATTGCAGCGAGCGAATAGCAAGCGAAAAGCGAGCGATCAGGGAGCAATCAGGTTTGTCGTCACCTCCTCTCTCTGTTGATTTCAATTTCAGTTCAATTTCTTGTTTGATTCACATCCTTGTTCAATTTCTTGTTTGATTCACATCCTTGTTTCCCCGAAAATCTTGCAGGTGTATAATTTATCATATATTCTTGCTAAAATTGAAAATACTACCTGTAAACAAATTCCCAGCAAATTGAAAATCTTACCTGTAAACAAATTGGATCTGTAAACAAATTGGATTTATAATTTT
The DNA here is from genome assembly GCF_052849685.1 of Lactuca virosa. Lineage (NCBI taxonomy): Eukaryota > Viridiplantae > Streptophyta > Magnoliopsida > Asterales > Asteraceae > Lactuca > Lactuca virosa. Next base: position 162,173,793 of record NC_136434.1, on the reverse strand, counting down.
CTTTGATTGGAAGCCAATATACATAACTTCCAAGCAAAAGATAACATATTCTTTTGTTGATTGTGTATGTGTATATGATTGTTGATTGTGTATATGTATATGATTGTTGATTGTGTATATATATATATATATATATATATATATATATATGATAGTGTATATGTATATGATTGTTGATTGTGTATATGTATATGATTGTGTATATGTATATGATAGAAAGCATCAGAACGAGTCATAAGTTTTGTTTATTTGATAGACGTAAAATGGAAAACTCATGAGATGTTTGGATGTGTGTTGGTACTAATGATTTTGATTTATAAAGTTTTTTAGAAAACTTTGAATTAAAACACTCTAATTCAGGTTATTTATAATTGAATAAAAAGTTTCACATTATTATGATTGAAAATAACACAAAATTACAAATTTGCCCGTGTGCGTTAATGTAATATTTTATTGAAATAATGTTGTGAAAATAAAACAAAATTACACATTATTATGATTGAAAATAAAACAAAATTACAAATTTACCCTTTCAATTCCCTAAATAGGTAGCCCTTTTCGATTTGTGGATGATATAATTTGCCTAGAATGTACTGAAATCAAGCTTTTTCTTGAAATAATGCTGTGAAATAATGATGTTAGTTGTTGACTGTTTATTGTTATTTGGTTTTGTAAATACTCTTTATTGTCTCAAATCGTTATTTTTTTGTTGGAATGTGTATGATATGTAATACCTTATGAAATCATATTTGTCTATGTTATATTGGTTATAGTACCAACTTCTTTTAATCCGAATCCAAACATTCCAGGACATAATAGGAGGCTACGAAGAGTTTTCAAAGGAGCGGTTGGTGCACTTGATGGCACTTTGATACATGCTGTTGTCCCTGCTAAGAAACAAGACTTATATAGAAGTAGGGGAAAGGGAGATTGCTACCAAAACGTATTGGCAATTTGTGACTTCAATATGATTTTTACATTTGTTGTGGCCGGGTGAGAAGGGGTAGCGCATGACTCTAGAATATTATCAGAAGCAGTAGCCGATCCACAAGCATCATTCCCGTTTCCACCACCAGGTAAGTTTTTGTTTTTTTTAAATATTTTTATCTTAATTTGAAAATTGATTAGTGTTTTGCATTTTTTTCAGACAAATATTATCTTTGTGATGCCGCGTATGCACACACTCGAGGATTTATGGCCCCTTATCGTAATGTAAGGTATTGGCTTGGAGATTTTCGTCAAAGACGTGCATTGACCAATAAAGAAAAATTTAACCATGGACATGCAAAACTTCGGAATGTCATTGAGCGTGCTTTTGGTGTTTTGAAAGCACACTTCCCTATATTGAAGAGGATGGCACCATTCCCGTTTGTGACACAAAGAAACATTGCCATGGCATGTTTCGCGCTTCATAATTATATAAGGAGAGAAGGACTGAGTGATGAGTATTTCACACAATACGATGAACCCAATGTCCCGTTTCGAAATAACAATGTGGCCATTGATGATGATGAAGACGGGATTCCAACACATGGTACTGCAGCAGACCGTGAATATATGACTCAGTTACGGGATGAAATTGCTGATCAATTGATGCACAATATAGATTGAATTGTTTTAAATGAAATTGTTATTGTAAAACAAATTTTTTTATTGTATGACTAATTTAGTTGCATGAATTTTATTTTCAATGTTGTAAGACTATTATTATTAAAATTTTGGTGTTGAAAAATCATTTTAAGTTTGTAAAATAATTGTATTTAAAATTCAGTTTATTTCAGCAGCCTGCAGACGTTAAAAAACAAACAATCATCTTATTGCAGACTGCAGACGTTTGGTCCACCTCTTCTGCTACAGAGGCTTGCAGATGTGGTCCGCAGACTGCATACGTTTTGGCTTCAGAAAAACAAACAGCACGTAAGAGTCCCCAATGCACAAAGCAAGCAGCATTCAGACAATGGAAAATCTAACCATCATATTCCAATCAAACCATTTTATCCTCTACTCAGGAATCTGTACTGGCATGAGATTTTAAGGCTCATACAATTAGGCATAACCTAAACAGGCTATCCTATCACTGACTGATCAGTACTATCATGCAGCTCATCAAGCACATACAACAGGCATATAATGCATCCTTCCTAGATCCTCAAGCCTAATCTAGCATGTAGTTCTTCATACACATACAGTAGGCATATAAGGCATCCTTCCTAGATCCTCAACCCTAATCTACCATGCAGTTCTCATACACATATAGTAGGAATATAAGGCATCCTTCCTAGATCCTTAGCCTTAATCTAGCATGCAGTTCTCATACACATATAATAGGAATATAAGGCATCCTTCCTAGATCCTTATCCCTAATCTAGCATGTAGTTCTCATAATCATATCATATCATAACATGTATGGGTATCTTGGGGAAAACTTACTTGAGCTCGGCCGATTGCACGCATCACACACCTTGTTCTTTTCAAAGTTCTTTTCTCTTTTCAAGCTTCTTCTAATAAAATGATTTTACTTTTGAAAGTTTTTCATACCAAGTCCTTAGTTTGAGTCCAGACACACCCGAAGGTATATCCGAATCCCTCAAACCAAGGCTCTAATACCAACTTGTAACATCCCAAAATTCAAGGCCAAAAATTTCATTTTTTAAATAAGTTATTATAAAACCAACAGTATAAGAAAACATCCATAATATCATGTCATGTCAAAACCAAAGTAGAAATAATCAAAACATGTTATCATAAACAATATCAAAGTGTAATCCCAAAGATATCATGTGCGGAAAAACCATAGTGTGATGCGCTGCGATCGGGCCGGTTCCTTTCCTTTGAAAACGAAGCACCTGAAACAAAAACTGAAAGCTGTAAGCACGAAGCTTAGTGAGTTCCCCCATCATACCACATACCATACAATCACATAGCATAAATACTGTCGGTCAATTCTGGGGTGCCCGACCTACCCGGTCCGGCCATTATGGGGTACCGACCTACCCATGTCAAGCCATTCCGGGGTGCTAACCTACCCGTGTCAATCCATTCTGGGGTGCTGACCTACCCTTCGGTCCTGACAACCGAACTTCGGGGACTGTATCACCCCTACTACTACTACCACATATATCATAACATAATCATATTTCCAAACATATATGGGGTGCCTAACCTTGCCTTCGGTCCTAACAACCAAACTTGAGGATTATTCCCCTCCTACTACCACTATCACATATAACATATCATGCTAGCACATAAACATACGAGGTAGTAGCAAACCAAACAATTATCACAAAGACAATCATCTCATACATAGTCACCTACTGGTGGGCCGACGTTGGTGCCTTAGACCCACCTCTACTAGAAGGTAACTCGCCTCACACTGTTGAAGTCTCGTAAACACAATCCCAGCTGCTAGTTGACAGATTCTCGAACTGTCAATATCAAACATCACCCAATTAATAATTGGGTTCCAATACATAACCATAAGTCCATGCTCGGGTAAAAGACTGTTTTACCCCAATCTTGGCTTGATCCAAGCCCAAGGCCCAATCCAAAGGCCCAAAAGTCAACTATGGGTCAAAGCCCAACACATGGTCCAATTTTCCAAATTGGGCCCAAACCTTTATAAGGTCTTAGCATAAGGCCAAACCTTTAGCATAAGGCCCAACCATTTGGTCCAACATTCAACATTCTAATGGCCCAATATCACATAATCATAAGGCCCAAACTATGGCTCATCTATGGCCAAATTTTACAAATTGGGCCCAACTCATTATATGGGCCTTACCTCAAATCCCATTAATTATTCTAGTCCATTTGCTTGATCTTGGATGGCCCATTAATAACCCAATCATCAAGGCCCAATAGAAAGGCCCAACAATAAACCCAAGTGAAATTAGGGTTTCACATAAAATGACGATTAGGGTTAATTGTTTCTCACTTAACTCATTAAGGACTTAATTCATTAAGTCCATCAGTCTTCTAATTAAATCATATCGTGTGATTGGGCTTAATACACAATTCCATTCCAATGGACCAAATGTTGGCCCTGATAAGTCCAAGCCTATAAATCCAATATTAGGGTTTTCTAAACCCTAATTAGGGTTTCCAATCCCATCTTAGCCCAATAGGCACAATAGCTAGGTCTTTTGATCAATTATGCTTCATTAGGCCCATTAGGGTTTCACTAGGCCCATTAGTCACACGTTTGGGCTTTTAGGCCATTTAGGCCTTCATTGGGACCACTAGGGTTTATTAGGCCCATTATGGTTTTAGTCCCTTGTCCAAACATCCAAACGAGTTACAAACCAAACAAGGCACACCGCCACCCGACGCGGCGGCCGGTGGCGGTAGGATTCGGCAGCCACCACCCTACGGTGGTGGTTTTGAGTTTCTTTCCATTATTCTATTTTTGTGTTACAATTTACAATGAAGAAAGGGAGGCCGCGGTCCAACCCCGAACCACCACAGCTCCTTAAAATCGTTGGTCTTCCGGTTTCCCCACGACTGATACACAACAGGTGGCGGTGCTTTCGTCTAGGACGGCAGTGAGGTGGCAACGACGACTTCTTGCTGGTCATGAGGCTCCAACGGCGGCGGCGGCAGGACAAAAGGAAGAAGAAAATGGATGGCAGCAGCGAACGGCAGCCACCTTCGCACCTACAGCCGGCGGAAATGGGCTACCCCGACTGTCGGAACAGCGAACGAAGGGGGTGGTGGTCGCTGTCTTCACGCATGGCGGCTGGAAACTGATCGGAATGGATGGTGGCGCCGGTGGGAGACGAGGTTGGTGGCTCTTACATCCACTAGGGTTAGGTTTAAGGGTTGGATTAAATACCTGGCACCCTTGAAACATTCATCCATAATGGCAGTAACGACCCTCCCTCATGAAATTATTTCAATTTTGCTCCATTATTTACCCTTTAGACTATGGCTCGTAAGATTCTTTTCAGAATAAGCCCAATAGTTACTAAACAGCTCCTCCTCTATAATTTATTTTCAAATTAAATCCAACACTTACACTTTAGCCCCTGCCTTCATAATATCTTTTCAACTTTAATCCAATTTTTACCATTCAGCCCCTTCCTTTAAGATTTTAATTCAAATTAAATCCAGAATTTACCAAATCACCCACAACCTCCAAAACTAGCTCTTTGTCACACTATTCTACTTTTAGAGCTATTTTCATTTATTAATTAAACGGGGTGTTACACCATAATACTCTTGCAAGGTCCTCATCATAAGTCTGGAATATCCCCGAGCCCTCAGTACGAGTCTGGCATGCCTAATCGGCCCTCAACTCATATCTGGAATGCTCCCGTGTTTGTTGGCTACATCACAAAGCTGTACAACATCAACCCAACACAATATGTCGACATATGAAACAGATAAATTTAACACAGAACCAACAAATACAGATAATCATGCAGATATACTACTCAACCAAATACCAGTATATCACTATCCTATAACCATGATACATAGACTAATGGTCGGCATTGGTGCCTTCGAACCATGGTACAGTAAGGAAAACCCACCTCAAGCTGATGAATGTCTCAAGTAAAGCTCAGGCTGCTGATTTGGAAAATCTCTACGCTAACCAATCAAATAAAACCCAATTCATAAGTTGGGCCATAATCAAAACTATGACTCTCATTTATTTGTCCAACTCTCAGGGTAAAAGACGATTTTACCCTTTCCTCACTAAGCCCAACAACCAAGGCCCAACCTAAATATTCCAAAACCCCAAAAGTGGCCAAACATCCCAAATGAGCCCAAAACCCATCATGGGCTCAAATCCAAGAAAGTCCAAATTCCTAAGTGACACCTGAAACCCTAAATGGGCCCAAGCCCAAGAAAGCCCAAAGTTAGAAAACTAGTGGCCCAAAGATGCCCAAAAGCCCAATACATAGTCTCACGTCGTGACCAGCCCTTGGTCACGTCGTGAGAGTCACCTTTTCTGATCCCAGAGACTCGCTCTTGACTTAGACAAATCAGCGAGGGACCGGGTTTGCCTTCTCACGTCGTGAGACCTCATGTCTCACGTCGTGAGAACAGTCTAAAAGCCAAATCAACGTTTCGATGATGTTAACCGGTTCAGCTGTCACACCCCCGGACCAGACGGCGGAAACGTCCGGAGGCGGATGACTTCATTGTGTAGTATCATTACAATTGAATATAAATGAAACATAGCAAATCCAAACATCATACATTAATATAAATCTTACATTGTTTACAATATTTGTTCTGATCAAAAGGTAAACATGAAATAACAAAGTAGAAATAACATAATGCAGCGACGCCAATCCACGATCGTGGTGCTTACCTGCTTACTAGATCCCTGAGAATACAAGTCGTTTTGAAAACCATCAACTAAAAAGTTGTTGAGTTCATAAGCATTTTTGTATAAAAATAGTTTTACACTTGTTTAGAATTGTTCTTGCTGTACCTTCAGAAAATCCGATATTTTCTATAAAATCGTTTGGGGTCTTGTTTGGAAATCGTGGATATATGCATGCATGTCATTACTTTTTATTCGTCTTTAAAAGAATGATTTTTGGAAAGTCCTAAAATTTATAAAGGAAAGTTGTATTTGAGAATAGTTCCTTTGATTTGTAACAATAACTAGTTTCCAGAAAATCCCATGTTTCCTTAAAATAATATAGTTGTAAGCTTTGTTTTCTTGTTGGGTATAGTTGAGTGTGTGTTTTAGTTCATCGTTTTCGAAATCATATAATATCGTTTACCCTAGAAAATCCTATATTTTCATATATATAAAATGGTGGTCTTAAATCCCTAAGACTGGTGTGATAAAAGCTTCGTTTATAGTATCCAAAACAATAGTTGTCTATAATCGAAAGGTGTAACTTGAGTAAATTTCTAAAATCATACTGTTATATTCTAAGTGAGTCGTTATAACCATACTAGTATGACGGAGTGCCTGTCCAGGCGTTCTTCAGGCGCCAGATTTGATTAAGACATTTGTCACCCTAGACTGGCCGGTCTAGCTGTAGCGAACAACAAAGGTGTGGGGTGTCAAACTCGTATATATCTATACACAAATTCCCGCTCCCCCCTCCAGGAGACTCTGGTTATAACTCTTACAGGACTTTAAGTGTACACTATCATATATATATATATATATATATATATATATATATATATATACATATATATATATATATATATATATATATATATATATATATATATATATATATATATATATATATGTATATATATATATATATATATATATATATATATATATATATATATATATATATATATACTGTGAAGATTCGTCTGACTAGAATATTAACAGATTTTTTAGCAAATCGTTGAAATCCATTATTTATTAAATAAATAATAATAGTTGTACTCGATGACTAGATCTATCGTTTTCGTTTATTGACAATAATCCACTTTGAATCACAATTATAAAAAATGACCCAATATTATCGATATTGGCAAAAATGGCCCTTCTTTTTATGATTTATCAAATAAGACCCATATTTATCAAAAGGTGTCATAAGTGATTCAAAACTAGGTGAATTGTTGAAAATGACCCATTTCTTCTAAAATACTTGTTTAAGCAATTTTTGAAGTAAATCCTTATGGTTTTTGTCATAGAAATTGTGACTTCTACTTTGTAACATACTATTTCTTGTTTCTATACATATTTTGTGAAATATGGCTCAAATTGTTGAGATTTGCTCAAGATTTCGAGTTCATGGAGTTTTTATAAGTTTAGCACATATAACTTAGCATACATGCATAACGAACAAATATATCAAGGTTTAAACAAGGTTTTGACTTGTATTCTCCCCCAAAAACAATAAAAACTCGAAAAAGTAGGGGTATGAAGCTCACCTTGAGTTGGTTGGAGTGATGACGGTGAAAATCTCCAGCCTAAACTCTTGGATGAGAGAATGAACTTCCTTGGAGGTGATTTTATCCTAAGGGTTTAACACGTTTTATTGTGTGTGAATAGGATGACATGAACATGAAAAATGTATTCAATCACTAGGGATTTACGAAATAATCACCAAAGATTAGAATGAGCGTGAAGACTTTAACTCCTTGTGAAGCTTGAAGTTATTCTTGAGAAAAAATGGGAATGGGAAGTAGGTAAAATGACAAGAGGTGGTGGAGCTTTTTGGAAGGAATCATCCAAATATAGGGAGTAGGAATTTTGATGTGATATTTACTTGGGAATCAGTTGGTTAATTGCATGGGGAAGTGGGGAAAAGTGTCTAATCAACAAAGTCAACACTCTTATCCTTATCTTATTCACATCTTATGATTTAAAATAATATCTTTAGAAATCTTAAATATTATTTTAAATGATCAAATTTGGCTTAAAATAGGGATTTATGGGGTCTAAGTTATGAAAAATACGAGTTTGGTGGGATTCCCGACGTCAAAATACCTTAAAATGATGAAATGGTCCGAAATGGTCCAAAATCCAGAGTTAAATGGTGAATTCCGGAGTCAAACCACGAGTTCTGAAGCTCTTCTCAGATTCCGGAGTGGGTTCAATAGGTTCCGGAGTCAAAGCTCAAATTCCAGAGTGCCTTCTTCCGAGGTGCGAAGGGTTCCGGTGCAAGATGGCTCGGTGGCTGATCCTTCCAGAGTGATGCGAGACCTTCCGAAGTCAGCAATTCCATATCAGCAGGTCGTCCGGAGTGAGATTGTCCGGATGAAGGGATTCCGGAGCCAAATCCGAAGGTTCCGAAGTGGGAGGGCTCGAAGTGCGAAGCTGTCCGGTGCGGTTAGGAGGTTCCGAACTGGACTTGCTCCTTAAAGTTTTCTCCTTTCATTTTGAGTTCGTTTTGACTAAGGAAACTACATTGGGGAATTAGGGAGAGATTTGAGGTACATAGAGAGATTTGGGAGAGATTTGAGATACATAGAGAGATTTGGGAGAGATTTGAGACACATAGAAAGATTTGAGATACATAGAGAGATTTGGGAGAGATTTGAGATACATGGAGAGATTTGGGAGAGATTTGAGAGATATATATGTTTTGCATTATAACAATACATGTATCATTAGGAATCATAATGTAAACCTTAACGTTTTAGCATAAGTCTTACAATGGTTGATGTTCACATGAGGACGGAATTTCCTAGCCAAAAATGCTAGTTGTGACATCATCCCCCCCCCTTAGAGGGAATTTCATCCCGAAATTCTTTCGAAAGGTAGGATCATGAACGCGAGAATAAGTTAGGGTACCTCTGCTTCATCTGGTCTTCGCGTTCCCAAGTGAATTTATGGTCCATGCTTAGCGTTCCATCGAACCTTCACCATTGGGATGCGGCTTTGTTTCATGCGATTAACTTCTCTATCCATAATCTCGATAGGCTGCTAAATGAATAGAAGGTTCTCGCTCACTTCAATCTCGTCTAGTGGAACTGGGAGGGTTTTGTCCGATAGACACTTCCTTAGGTTCGACACATGGAATACAGGGTGTACATTACTGAGTTCTGAGGGTAGTTGGAGTTTATAGGCTACCGAACCGATCCGGGCAAGGATCTCGAATGGTCCAATGTATCGGGGATTTAGTTTACCTCTCTTTCCAAATTGTATCATCCCTTTCGAAGGGGAGACTTTTAATAATACCCAGTCTCCTACTTAGATTTCCAGAGGCTTTAGCCGACTATCTGCATAGCCCTTTGTCGGTCTCGTGATGCTTGGAGTCGTGCTCTGATTAGGATTATCTTCTCTGTCGTCTCTCGAATAATCTCGGGTCCAGTACATGTGTTTTTGGGCGTTTTCCCTTTTACCAGTTGGGTGTCTCCCACCTCAGCCCAACAGAGGATGATCTGCGCTTCCGGCCGCACAGGGCCTCAAAGGGTACAACTCCTATGATCGAGTGGCGACTGTTGTTATATGAGTACTCGATTAGAGACAGGTGGGTACCCCAAGCTTTGCCAATGTCTATTACACATGCCTCTCTTCGGGGTGCGGGTTCTTGTTTACCTCGATCTCGTCAAGTGGGATTTCTAGAGCTTCGACGGTCTGACACTTATGAGCGTTGAATACATGGAATGTGAAATGTACGAAGCTGAGTTCTTAGGATAATCGGAGACTATAGGTTGTCCGACCTATCTTGGCGAGGATTTTTGAATGGTCTTCTAGGGATCGGGATCCTGGTGTCCTAGAAGTAGAGTTTCTGGGCCTTAAGAGTTGGCACTATGGTCACCAAGGTTGAGTTTGCGTGTGGTGTAGTTGACCTTATGAGTCTTAGGTTAACTTGGGAGTTTTCTTCCTATGGTTTTCCGAGCTAAAGGTAGGTCGGCCTCTGTCAGTTTTTTGTTGTTGGTCGAGCCAGTCTCTGATTCGGGGTAGGGAGTATCGATCCTTGGGGATGGGTTTTGTTTGATTTATTAGCAATCAGTGGTTCTATGAGCAATTCGCCTTTCCCCCTTATGAGTCAGATGGGTGCTTTTCGCAGTTAGGGACTTGGTCTGATGTTTTCCGTACCTATTATATCGTTCTTGTGATCGGACACTATCTGCTTTTGCGACCGTGCTAAGTGGTATCGGGGGTTTGGTTATTGAGATAGTTCCAAGAGTCGAGTTGATTCTGTTGGATAAGGTGTCTAAGTCCATAACTATTTCTGGTATGTACTTGACCCGACCCGACATGGTCCATTTGGGTTGCATGGCACCATGCAATTGGATAAACTAAAATGAGAGAAATAACACTTATGGTTTATTAATATATTATAAGTTCTAATATATTAATAATATTATTTAATTAGTTTGATCAAGAATTAATTTAGAATTAATTAAGTGATCAAAAGATAACTAATTAAATATATGGGTAGATTATGTAAATCTTCCATATCTTATATAGTGGGCTAAGAGGCTCCATGGATTATCAAGTTGGGTTCCACCCATAGGATGCTCCATGGATGCTCCATGGAGTTAACCCATGGATCATGAAATGAAGAGTCATGTTACATTAGGGTTTACCTAATGCAACACACTATATAAACCAAGGTGTTCTCCTCAAAATCGGCCACACTAAGAAACAAGAGGGCTAGAGCCGATTTTGCAAGTGTAAGATTCTCTCAAAGTTTACTCCTTTGCATTTGGTGTTGTGTGAAGCATTTGAGGCATCACACTTGGGGTGCTAGGCTCACAAGGTTTCAAGGATCATAATCAACAACAAGGTAAGTTATTCTATCTTTCATTCAAGTTAAAAATGTTCCCCATGTATGCTAGATAGGAATATAACCTTGGAATTCAACTTTGCATGATAATTAGACAAACATAGATCCAAGGTTATTAGGGTTGCATGTACACTTAGGAAGTGTTAGAATGCTCAAAACCCATCAGTGGTATCACAGCCTAGGTTTGTTTGTTGTTTTTTTTTGTGCAAGTTACTCGTCGAGACTGTTCTTGCACTCGACGAGTAGAGGCTGTAGTTTTCAGAATTTCGACATTTGTTGCTGGAAATGGACTAGAAACATTACCCTAAACTGTTTTGGTGTTTTTAAAACTTTTTTTAGATGGTGTAATGTTTATGCTAATCCATTTACAATGGCAATTATCAAAATTACAAGTTTTTTTAAGTGTAATTTTTTATTCTTGAAAGTGTTCATATTCATGTTCTTGAACTTATGAAGATTAGATGATCATAGGAATTGTTTGTAACCTTCATGGTAGTTTAATTCATGATCATAATGTGTTTTAATGGAGTCCATAACTTGTTCTCAAGTTATGGAAAACCAAAAGTCTCACTTTTATTAAAGCCATTAAAAGAACACAAGAGTTATAAAAATGAAGAGTCTTCATTTTTATTACTCAATTAATTCATATGTTATAAGAAATGAAAAGTTTTGGAAGTTTACAAAACTTTCCCTCAAGTTTTGGAACAAGTAAAGTCTTGATTAAAACTTTAGTTCCAACCCTTAGAATTTTAAAAGTTAAAATTCAACCCTTATACTTTATAATATTATAAGTTACTAATATATATATGTATAAGATCAAGTCATCTTACCGCTAGTACGCCTCATTCACGAAGCCGGTCTATAAGGGGGGTATAAGGTTGTTGCCTATAAAATGGCAACTTAATGGGGCTCCACTCTCACCCACCGTTTCCTTGATCGGTGGAGGGTCGTTAGCCGAACGGGTAGGACAAGGACTTATAAATTCTCATTAAAAGTATGATGAATATTATAAAGTAACTAAATGCTTTTATTAAATTCCCAATCTTAGATACTTTAGGAAAATGTGAATAAGGTGCTAATCCATGAAATTACACTTTACACTTTGTTTAAGTCGTTAGTGGAGCTCGTGTGATTAACCGGCACACTAACTTGGACTTAACAAGGTAGGTAAAGGGTGACTTAAAGTTTATTATAGGTCGGTGGAGCTCGTGTGGTTAACCGGCACATCGATTAAGTAATAAACATTGAGTGTACCAAGTGATTTGCATGGTTACTTCACACCTCGTTTTGTGATCCTCGGTATCCCAGTCACAAAACTTGGAGGGCACACTCGAGATTGAAACATGCCTTTGAAAAAAATTCATTGAATCTCAAAAGAATCTAGGAATTTCTAAGAACCAATTAAAAACCTAATATCTATATTTCGTTTTTCATGGTGGAAATTGGTGAATCGTCATTCACCTACCTTTCAAATATGTTATAGCTTGGATTACGGCATACCTCTTCTAAGTTATAATATATTGTGATTGGATCCTAGCCTTAATATTACATTTGGGTGTTTTATTAAGGACTCTCTTAATATCTAAACTAATCTTGTTCTCTTCTTTCAGATGTCTTCAAACAATGCTGCTTCTGGCTCTAATCCTAATGGCTCCTTTACCCTTATGAACTTGTGTGGGAAAGTCATTTTTGATGGATCCAACTTCAATGAATGGATCAAAAACATCAGGATCATTACCCGCTACGAGGACAAAGAATATGTCCTTGACAAGGAGCTTAAGGAGATTGATGAGACCACTGCAACTCCCCAGGAGATCGCTGACTTCCGGGCACATGAAAGGGATGCTACAAAAGTGGCATGCATCATGTTGGCCACCATGACAGCGGAACTCCAAAAGTCCTATAAGGACTTCTACCCTTTTGAAATGCACCAAGATCTGATGGAAAGATACCATCAAAGTGCACGACACAAGAGGTATGAAATCATATGCTCTATCAAAACAACCATGATGAAGGACGGGGAATCCGTCACGAGCCACATGCAGAAAATGCAAAGGTATGTGGATCGGTTGCTGAAGCTTAATGTGAACTTCCCTGAGCAGCTTGCAATAGATATCATTTTGCACTCCTTACCATCGTGCTATGATCAATTCCGCATGACATATCACATGAATAAGGAAGAGGTCACACTCAGCAAACTTCAGGGACTCCTCAAGACCGTAGAAACAGGTCTTAAGGGTAAGTCGGTTGTTAACACTCCTACTCCAAACTCCGCCCGGTTTTGGCAATCGGGAAAGGTCGAGGGAAGAAGAGGAAGAGCTCTTCGAAGGGTACCAAGGCTAGGACCCTTGATGGCTCTTCTTCAAGTGGAACCAAGAAAGGTTTCGTCACTCCTTCTTCTGACCCTAAAGAGGCTGAATGCTTCTATTGCCATGAAAAGTCACATTGGAAGCGGAACTGCCCAAAGTACCAGCAAGATGTGAAGGATGGGAAAGTTAAACCCAACCATGCAGGTATTTACACTATCTTATCTAATAACTCACCACATTCTAACTCTTGGGTCCTTGATACCGGTTGTGGCATTCATATCTGTTCTGATTTGCAGGGACTAAGAAGAAGTGAGAATGTGGAGCATGGAAGAATAAACTTAATCATGGGGAATAGGAAAGCTTTACCTGTCACCAAGATTGGAGTTTATACTTTGTCGCTAAGTAGTGGGTTTAGTTTAGATTTGAATAAATGTTGTTATTCGCCAGAAATGGCAAGAAATATTATTTCCTTTCATGCATTGTATAAATAAGGTTTCACCTTTTCATTTGATAATGAAGTTGGTTCGATTAATGCTTTCTTTAATAATGTTCTTTATTTTAAAGCATTACCTTGTGATGGTGTGTATGAAACTATATCTGTGGTTGATAACTTAGGAAATAATGTATTGTGTATTGATTCTGTTAATGATAATAACTTGGATAAAGCATCATTATGGCATTGTCGTCTTGGACATATAAGCAAGAAACGCATAGGACAACTCCAAAAGGATGGAGTATTGGAGTCATTTGACCTAAAGTCAGATGATAGTTGCGAATCATGCTTACTTGGAAAAATGACAAAGTCACCCTTCACAGGTTATTGTGAGAGGGGTGAAGGTTTGTTGGATCTTATACACACGGATGTGTGTGGGCCCTTCAAACATGCCACAAGGGATGCTAATCATTATTATTTGACTTTTACTGATGATTACAGTAGATATGGATATGTTTACTTAATCAAGCATAAGTCAGAGACTTTTGAGAGGTTTAAAGAGTTTAAACAGGAATTCGAGAATCAGTTGGGCAGGAACATTAAGATGCTTCGATCCGATCGAGGTGGTGAGTATCTTAGTTCAGAGTTCCTCGACTATCTTAGGGAATGTGGGATTGTCTCACAATTGACACCTCCCAGGACACCACAGTTGAAATGGTGTAGCTGAGAGGCGTAATCGAACCTTGTTGGATATGGTTCGTTCCATGATGAGTCGAGCTTCGCTACCAATCTCATTTTGGGGGTATGCCTTAGAGACTGCCGCCCATATCCTTAATCTAGTTCCCACAAAGAAAGTTGCCAAAACTCCTCATGAGATGTGGACTGGTAAAGTACCCAAACTAGACCACATTAAGATTTGGGGTTGCGAGGCTTTCGTGAGACGCGATACTCATGATAAGCTCGAACCTCGAAGTGAGAGGTGTATTTTCATCGGCTACCCACAGAAATCCTTTGGTTACCTCTTCTACAGACCTAGTGAGAATGTGGTCTTTGTAGCTAGGAGGGCTTTCTTTCGAGAGAGAGAGTTCATAAGCCAAGGAGACAGTGGGAGGCAAGTTGTCCTTGAAGAAATTCAAGAGTCAAGTGGTGAAGGAACTTCAAACCCTAGCACTCAACTTGAGGAGGAAACTCCTGTTGAGCCAATTGACAAGTCTGTACCTCTGAGGCGTTACACAAGGGTTAGGAATGCACCTTAGCATTACTATGGATTCCATATTACTGCGGAAGGTGATACACTTATCAGTGATGAGACACTGATAGGTCTTGATGAACCTAACAGTTACGCGGAAGCCATGGCAGGCCCTGAGTCAGCCAAGTGGAAAGAGGCAATGGACAACGAGATACAGTCCATGTATGACAATCAAGTTTGGAACTTGGTTGAGAATGTACCAGGTCGTAAGACTGTAGGGTGCAAATGGATCTTCAAGAAGAAGACCGACATGGATGGTAATGTACACACTTATAAGGCACGACTGGTTGCAAAGGGTTTCTCACAAACTCTGGGAGTTGATTATGATGAGACCTTTTCTCCAGTGGCCAAGATTAAGTCTATTAGGGTTCTGTTAGCCATAGCTGCATTTCATGACTATGAAATATGGCAAATGGATGTCAAAACTGCTTTCCTTAATGGAAAGTTTGCTGAGGATGTTTACATGAGTCAGCCAGAGGGTTTTGTCAATACAGAGTACCCTAATAGAGTGTGTAAGCTTGACAAATCCATTTATGGGTTAAAGCAAGCACCTCACAGATGGAATCTTTGCTTTGATGAGAAAGTCAAAGAATTTGGCTTTTCTAGGAGTGAAGATGAATCTTGTGTATATGTCAAGGCTAGTGGGAGTATAGTTAGCTTTTTGGTATTGTATGTGGATGACATACTACTCATAGGAAATGACATCCCAACTCTGCAGGAAGTTAAGTCCTGGCTTGAGAAGTGTTTCTCTATGAAGGACCTAGGAGAAGCTGCCTATATTCTAAGGATAAGGATCTTGAGAGACCGGAGTAAAAGACTAATTGGACTTAGTCAGAGTACCTACTTGGATAAGGTGCTGAAGAGATTCAGCATGTAGGACTCCAAGAAAGGAGAGTTCCCCATCCAGAGTAACGCCAGATTGAGTAAAACACAAAGCCCTAGTACTGAGGCTGAGATAGCAGAAATGAGTCGAATACCTTATGCTTCGGCTGTAGGATCGATCATGTATGCTATGACGTGTACTCGACCTGATGTAGCCTTTTCTTTGAGCATGGTTAGCAGGTATCAGGGGAACCCTGGCAAGGCACACTGGACTGCGGTAAAGAATATCCTCAAGTACCTACGGAGGACTAAGGACTGGGTCCTTACCCTCGGTGGGAGTGAAGACTTGAGAGTTGTAGGGTATAGTGATGCTAGCTTTCAGACTGATAGGGATAATTTCCGCTCTCAGTCAGGCTGGGTCTTTACCTTAAACTGAGGAGCAATTTCTTGGAAGAGTTCCAAGCAAGAGACAGTGGCTGATTCAACTTGCGAATCAGAGTATATAGCAGCTAGCGAGGCAGCAAAGGAGGCGATATGGCTGAAGAACTTCATTGGAGACCTTGGAGTTGTACCAGCTATTAAAGAGCCAATGGAAATTTTCTATGATAGTGAAAGTGCAGTTGCCTTAGCCAAGGAACCAAGGGATCACGGGAGATCCAGACACATTGACAGAAAATACCATTTCATCAGACATCGAATAGAAGAAGGACTCCTCGTGGCAAAGAGGGTATCATCGGATGAGAATCCAGCAGATCCCCTCACGAAGGGACTGACTCGGGTTAAGCATCTCCAGCATGCTCGGAGCATAGGGCTGAAGGATGATATTAGATTTAGTAGTTAGATAACCTTGAAATTTGTAAAGTGTAATTGACATTAGATGATGAATAAAAGGTGTTTTATTTATGAGTAAAGTGTTGCTATCTCTTGTCGATCGTTTACTATATTTCTTTTGCATGTTTTGACTTCCAGAATAATTATGTTTGGTATATCATATTATTCGAACCTCCACAGTCGGTCATATGTCGGAAGTAGGTATGAATCAAGACTGTCATGATTGGTTGCAGAGGTCTAAGTTGTTGGACATGGCTACAACACTCATGAGTGCTCATAAGTTCTGAGCATTGGACTCAACCCACGCTCACTGGAATCACTTCATGGAATTTATCTCGAGTGATCGTGAGACGGTAATATCATATAAGTCTTCAAACCTAGAGATATGATTTGTTACTTATGAGTTGATTATGCATTGATTGTACGAAAACGCATTGGTAACTCGATGTTATAAAACGTGCTCTTGTGTATAATTCAATGAGTAGTAGAACAAACATATGAGTCGAAGTTTATCTGTTCCTTCTTGGATTAGAAGCTGATATCTGGGCCCCTCGATGATTTTGTTTTGACCTAGATACCGGGCCCGGTCAGAACTAAGTTGATGTGTTCAATTAAGTTCTTTGTCAAACAAATCGAAAATCGGGAAACAAACTGCTGGACAATAAGTAAGACATTGTTCCATGTATTTGTCCGGCTGATATCTAGAACAGAGGATTATATGATCACTTATCTTAAATGGCGTATCATCATCTTCTCAGTTCCGAGAGACCTTGAAAGAGCTATGATTGCCGATCGGTTCCTGAAGTATTGCAGTTATAGTTATTAGACTTATCCAAGTGGGAGACTGTTGGATAAGGTGTCTAAGTCCATAACTATTTCTGGTATGTACTTGACCCGACCCGGCATGGTCCATTTGGGTTGCATGGCACCATGCAATTGGATAAACTAAAATGAGAGAAATAACACTTATGGTTTATTAATATATCATAAGTTCTAATATATTAATAATATTATTTAATTAGTTTGATCAAGAATTAATTTAGAATTAATTAAGTGATCAAAAGATAACTAATTAAATATATGGGTAGATTATGTAAATCTTCCATATCTTATATAGTGGGCTAAGAGGCTCCATGGATTATCAAGTTGGGTTCCACCCATAGGATGCTCCATGGAGTTAACCCACGGATCATGAAATGAAAAGTCATGTTACATTAGGGTTTACCTAATGCAACACACTATATAAACCAAGGTGTTCTCCCCAAAATCGGCCACACTAAGAAACAAGAGGGCTAGAGCCGATTTTGCAAGTGTAAGATTCTCTCAAAGTTTACTCCTTTGCATTTGGTGTTGTGTGAAGCATTTGAGGCATCACACTTGGGGTGCTAGGCTCACAAGGTTTCAAGGATCATAATCAACAACAAGGTAAGTTATTCTATCTTTCATTCAAGTTAAAAATGTTCCCCATGTATGCTAGATAGGAATATAACCTTGGAATTCAACTTTGCATGATACTTAGACAAACATAGATCCAAGGTTATTAGGGTTGCATGTACACTTAGGAAGTGTTAGAATGCTCAAAACCCATCAGATTCCAACTCGGCTTAGTACATGGTTGAGGTTTCCAAAGGAATTCGGGGAATATCTGGGGGAAGTTATAAACCTATGGGATTCTCTTGCATGTCTTCTCTTTCTTATTTCCCTCTTTATTGTGCGGGTTAGGAAGGAGCGTGATGTTTCTTAACTAAGTAATCATGTTCCTGAATGCTGGGGGTTTGTCTTTATAAGGTGAAAGAGTTTTGCTAATCGATTAGGTAAGGCGAAAAGTCTCTTTGCAGTGCTCGAAGTTTGCAAGGTGCGAATCAATCCATTTCATGCCAATTGACGACGCTGGACTCCTAATAATAACAGATTTTACGTCGATTGGGAAGGAATGGTTGTTAGGAATGATAGGGTGTTCTACGTTAATGCTCTTATCACCACCAGTTTCGGTTTTGTTATTACTATTGCGTCTATTTTGTTCCTACTCGTTGGATGTTCTAGTAATACGAGAGTTCTAATATAAGGTGCTGAGACTTGTAATCTGAATTCTGCTAGGTTTCTCTATTATAGATGGGTGTAACCTAACCGTACATAATTAGGATTTAAAAGATAATCGACTGCGTGGTTCTACCCTGACTCAAAATCGGACTAGGGACAGAAAGTATGGCGAAATCACACACTCTTAGTTCGTAGAACCTTAATTATGTATGTCCCTAACTTTTTACACGGAACCATCCTGGTTCACCCGTAAGGATTTTTAATTTCTCTGTGATGGTCGTAATTTGTTCGGATAGAGAATTAACTTTTGATTATGTTTTAATTGACAACACCTTTTTTTGAAAACGATTTGATGCTTAAATTTTGTTGTTTGAAACGTACCAAAATTTTTTGGTAGGAATTCTTATTGATTCATCATATGTTAACTGTCCGATTCCCCCAGCTCTCCGTCGTACTTCTCTGTCGGACAATCCCTCTTGAAATGTCCTGCTGCACCGCATTTGTGATATACTGGACTTATTCCAGCCTCGGGAGTTGGAGTGATGCATTGGACCAGGGTCCTAAAGAAATGGGCGATGTGTCCCTGCTTGTTTCACCTATTGCAACGTAATTCTTTGCAGGTTCCGAGATGGTGGTATTTGCACTTGTTGCAGTGTGGAAAGTGTCCAAGATATGATTTTCTCGGTGTGGGGGAAGTAGGGTTAGTAGGGGTAGTGACTGCTCCCGCTTGTTGCCTTTTGGTAAGCCTCTGAGCGAACTGCCTCCTTCTTCGTTCCCGGACTTTCGTTTCTTTCTCATAGGTTTAGGTTTTAGGGTGCATTGGCGAGATGTCCTTCGTTGGTTTCCTTGGTTGTTATTGCGGTTGAAATTACCAACACTTCTCCCATTTTCATATGTGTAATTGGCGTTGAGGTGTGCCACGACAGCTGCCACGACAGCTATTACAGTGGCTTGGGAAGTGGCAGAATCTATTCGTAGGACCGGTGTATCGTCGGGGTACTGGTTATCTCCATGAGAAGACATGATTCTGTTGCACGCGAAAAGTGAGCTTGTAAGCAATCGTGGTTAATTCTAATTGAGCGTACTCATATAATCTTAACGTGTTGGTGTATGATGCTAATTGTGTCGACCTACATCCCCATGATGTAGTTATGGTAGAGAGTAGAAACATATATTGTATGACGTTAAATCTATCAAAATAGCACATAACTAGCAATATAGTTAGCGGATTTGGTTATATGGGTTCTTGGAGGGCGTACTCCTCTTGGTTTACTATTACTGGTTGCGATTAATGACATTATGACCCTAAGGCGAGTAGTGTGGTGATTCTCCTATGCCGATACGGCGCACAAAGTGCTTAGGCAATTTCTTATGTTATGAGTTCCCCTTTTTGTTCCTTACGTTGCTAAGGCTGTCCTAGCCTTGATTACAATGAGTTGTGGTCTCCAGATGACCACTTCTTCCTTCAAGGAGTGTAGATGGTCCGCATAGTTTTCTGGTCCTACTTGTGGGTTTCGGAAGGCTTTGGAATGGTGTTCTTGTTACTTGTGGGGGGGGGGGGGCGGATGTACATTGCCGTATATCGGGCTTTGCCTATGGTCTCCATTACTTCCTGATGGAGCTTCGGAGACTGGGAGTCTAATCGGGTTACTTGTGGCCCAGACGGAGGTGATGCTTGATTCGTGAGGGTGATGGGGATTGGAGCACGGTGCATGTCAATTGTGGGTTGTTGGCTATCAAACGTGCAGTTGGGTTGCCCCCTGATGGCAACGCATTCTTAAATCTGGTAGGCGTTGGTTAGCAAACTTGTACTTGCCTGGGCTATATTTTATTACTAGGTATGTCTACTCCAAGAGTATTTACATTATATGCTTACATATCTTGGGAGGAAGAGGGGAAGGGTTTCTTGCCTACCTTTGACAGGGTAAGACTTGCTGAGAATTTCTCTAGCGTCTTCATTCTTGACTGGTCCTTTATCAGAATTCTCCCCCTTCTTAGTTCGTTTCTCGGTGTTCTTTAAGATTCACTTCTAGGCTCCCCTCAATCCACCCGTCGGTTATTGCAGTAGGGTAGTAGAGGTCTTGGTGAGGAATTTCAACTGTGTTGTCTGTGGGATCATGAAGGCATGAGGGCTATGTACGGGGATTTAAGTGTGGGAGGTTCTATGGGATCTTAAAATACACTATAGCATTCTAATTGTTTATGTTTAATTTTGGAGTTCCTTTGGTATGTACCAGACTTGTCGTTCACCATGGCTATTTCCCGACATATGCTAGTTACACCTCAGACAAATGTAGTTGATCGGGCTACATTTATTCAAAGTCTAATTACATATCCTGGGGCCTACCCGTAGTGTTCAGCTCATCACTACTTTTATAACATACTTATTATGACACTACTCCTAGCACGTATGCATGTAGGTATACATTTATATTGATTTTTGAAAAATTTTTTTTTTTGTCAGAGTGTTTTAGTCTCGTTGTATTTATAGTTGTATATATTGTATGGCTAGATATACTAGTTCACTATAAACAATGCTCTGATACCAATCTGTCACACGCCCGGACCAGACGGCGGAAACGTCCGGAGGCGGATGACTTCATTGTGCAGTATCATAACAATTGAATATAAATGAAACATAGCAAATCCAAAAATCATACATTAATATTAATCTTACATTGTTTACAATACTTGTACTGATCAAAAGTTAAAGATGAAATAACAAAAGTAGAAATAGCATAATGCAGCGACACTACTCCTCGATCGTGGTGCTTACCTAGTTACTAGATCCCTGATAATACTAGTCGTTTTGAAAAGCGTCAACTAAAAAGTTGTTGAGTTCAAAAGCATTTTTGTATAAAAATAGTTTTACACTTGTTTAGAATTGTTCTTGCTGTACCTTCAGAAAATCCGATATTTTCTATAAAATCGTTTGGGGTCTTGTTTGGAAATCGTGGATATATGCATGCATGTCATTACTTTTTATTCGTCTTTAAAAGAATGATTTTTGGAAAGTCCTAAAATTTATAAAGGAAAGTTGTATTTGAGAATAGTTCCTTTGAGTCGTAACAATAAGTAGTTTCCAGAAAATCCCATGTTTCCTTAAAATAATATATTTGTAAGCTTTGTTTTCTTGTTGGGTATAGTTAAGTGTGTGTTTTAGTTCATCGTTTTCGAAATCATTTAATATCGTTTACCCCAGAAAATCCTATATTGTCATATATATAAAATGGTGGTCTTAAAACCCTAAGAGTGGTGTGATAAAAGCTTCGTTTATAGTATCCAAACCAATAGTTGTCTATACTCGAAAGGTATAACTTGAGTAAATTTCTAAAATCATACTGTTATCTTCTAAGTGAGTCGTTATAACCATACTAATATGACGGAGTGCCTGTCCAGGCGTTCTTCAGGCGCCAGATTCGATTAAGACATTTGTCACCCTAGACTGGCTGGTCTATCTGTAGCGAATAGCGAAGGTGTGGGGTGTCAACCCCGTATAGATCTATAAACAAATTCCTGCTCCCCCTCCAAGAGACTCTGGTTATAACTCTTACAAGACTTTAAGCGTACACTATTATATATATATATATATATATATATATATATATATATATATATATATATATATATATATATATATATATATATATATATATATATATATAGGTACTGTAAAGATTCGTCTGACTAGAATACTAACAGATTTTTGAGCAAATCGTTGAAATCCATTTTTTATTAAATAAATAATAATAGTTGTACTCAATAACTAGATCTATCGTTTTCGTTTATTGACAATAATCCACTTTGAATCACAATTATAAAAAATGACCCAATATTATCGATATCGACAAAAATGGTCCTTCTTTTTATGATTTATCAAATAAGACCCATATTTGTCAAAAGGTGTCATAAGTGATTCAAAACTAGGTGAATTGTTGAAAATGGCCTATTTCTTCTAAAATACTTGTTTAAGCAATTTTTGAAGTAAATCCTTATGGTTTTTGTCATAGAAATTGTGACTTCTACTTTGTAATATACCATTTCTTGTTTCTATACATATTTTGTGAAATATGGCTCAAACTCTTGAGATTTTCTCAAGACTTCGAGTTCATGGAGTTTTTATAACTTTAGCACATATAACTTAGCATACATGCATAACAAACAAATATATCAACGTTTAAACAAGGTTTTGACTTGTATTCTTCCCCAAAACAATAAAAACTCGAAAAAGTTGGGGTATGAAGCTCACCTTGAGTTGGTTGATGAGTTGGTTGGAGTGATGGGGGTGAAAATCTCCAGCCTAAACTCTTGGATGAGAGAATGAACTTCCTTGGAGGTGATTTTATCCTAAGGGTTTAACACATTTAATTGTGTGTGAATAGGATAACATGAACATGAAAAATGTATTCAATCACTAGGGATTTACAAAATACTCACCAAAGATTAGAATGAGCTTGAAGACTTTAACTCCTTGTGAAGCTTGAAGTTATTCTTGAGAGAAAATGGGAAAGAGCAGTAGGTAAAATGACAAGAGGTGGTCGAGCTTTGATATGTGCATATTTAGCTATATACTCGGTATAGAGTTTTGTTATTTATTGGCTAATTTATTGCAATTTATGGACAAAAGGTACTTAATTGTGTTTAAATTGTATTTTCAGTCCAAAAGATATGCTCGGAAGCAAAAGGAAGCAGGAGATGCGATCGGAAGCTCTGAAACTGAAGAAAGAATGAAAAGAACCAAATCCTGAAGGACTCGGCGAGTCTGAACGCCTACTCGCCGAGTACCCACGAATGTTCACTAAGCAAAACACAAAGTCCTTGCCGTACACGGACTCTACAGAGGGGACTCGGCGAGTCGGTTACCTGCTTGACGAGTAGACCCTGTTTTCTGAAATCTATAAATAGAAGTCACATTCCCGAATTGAGTCTCCCTGGAATCTTTGGGGAATTACTTGACGACCAAGAAGGAATCTGGAGCTCTGTAAATCATGAGAGAAACCCTAATCTTCAATTCTAAGGAGATTCAAGGCAACATAAGTTTATTTTTCACTTTATTCTTGAATTAAAATATGGTTGAATTGTTAGATTTCGTTTTTGTATTGCTATCTACTATAATTATGAGCTAAATCTTATAGTTTCTGTTTAGGGTTGATAAGTTTATAACTATGGATTTATTTATGGTTGGATTAATTTTTTATTGGTGAGTTTTGTAAAATTAAGCTTGTTAAAGAACCTTATGCATTAACCATAACTATTTTCAGTTAATTGACAAGTAGTTAAGCTGCATGAACATCTCTTAATTGCTTACCTCATGTGGGGAAAACATTGTTATGTGCCTAGGAATAGTGAATGTAAAACTAGGGTTAACTACAAAATGGGTAAATTAATGTGTGAGCTTGTGTGATAAACCATCAACAAGAGGTTAATTGAATTATTAATTTGATTAGCTAATTACAAGTCTTATTTAATCCGAATAATTAAACTAGGAAATTCATTAGTTTAATCACTTGATCACTGCTTAAGTTAATTTGTTTCCTAAGGATTGGTAATAGTGAATGTGAATCTAATCACCTTAGTCGGTAACCAATAACAATTAATCCATTGCACTTGTCATAAATCAACCATAGGAGTAAACGAATCGAACCTAAACAGAAACCTTTTTATTATTGAATTTAGTTAGTTTTTACTTGTTTTCAGCTGATTAGTTACTTAATCTGCGTGTTAGTTACTGTGTTAAAGTTTCTAGTCTTGTAAAACTAGAGAAAACCTTTTACTTTTATTATTTGTTTAGTTAATTCTAGTTATTAGTTTAATTTCCGTTCCTCGAGTTCGATACCCTACTTGCTCAGCTATACCACTAAAAGACAGGTTCACTGCCTTTGTGTGTTTAAATTACATCTTAAAAGTAGGACTAAAACCAATGCATTTTTATACACATCAAGTTTTTGGCGCCGTTGACGGGGAACGGTTCAAAAAGTAATTCTAATTTCAAGTATTCTCGATCCTTTGTATGAGATCTATCTTGCACAAAGTTACTGCTTTAGTAATTTAGTTATTAGGTTAAGTTTTAAGTGTTTCTGTTTTTAGAATTTTTGTTTAATTTATTTCTGTTTTAGCTCTGTACTCGCCGAGTGCAATCGAAGCTACTCGACGAGTCCATCGCTGAACGCATAGTTTCGTTTTTAGTTTATTTTTGTTCTTTTTACGCGTGTTTTCTGTTTTGATTGCAGTACGTTTATGACCAGAGGAGGAGGTACACCTTTGATTCCACCACTTCAAGACCCGGAAGCAACTTTGAGGAAAAACAAAGGCAAAACCGTAGGACAAACCGCAACATTGAAGAATTCGCCGTTGAAGAATCTCAAATCTGTTTTTACTAAGAAAAAGGGCAAGAAAGTGCGAGAATCCAGCATCTCTTCAGTGGCGGACGAAGACCCGGAGAAGGAGGATACCGAGTACGAATCCGAAAAGGAAGAAAGCGAATTTGAAGAAGGAAGCGACATAGAGGGCAAACTAGCTAACACCATGGCCAACATCGATGAAGTTCACATGGGTGAATGGAAGAAAAGGATGCGTGACGACACCGGCCCAGGACTCGTGCAACCTCCGATTCCCACAACTGCCACCTTTGAACTTAAGGGCCACATACTTGCTTAACTTAAGGAAATTCCATTCTTCGGAAAAGGATCATGAAGACGCATACAAGCATCTTGACGAGGTCAATGACATAGCCGACTACTTCCATGTCCCTAATGTGGCTCGCGACACTGTTTTGCTTCGTATGCTACCAGTCACATTCAAGGGAGCCGTGAAAGATTGGCTGAAATCACTCCCTCCAGGATCCATCACTACTTGGACTAAAATGAAAGAGGAATTTATAGACCAATTTTTTCCTCCCTCAAAGATAGCCAAATTGAAGAAAGCCATCGCCAATTTTAAACAACAAACTGGAGAGTCACTTTTTGAAGCATGGGAAAGATACAAAGGCTTACTAAGGAACTGCCCACATCACGATCTAAACAGCCAACAAGAAGTCTCCATTTTCTATGATGGAGTAAATGTGACAACCAGGAAACTCCTTGATTCGCAAGGACCACTCACAAAGAAAGCACCCCCAGTGATAAAGGCCCTAATTGAAGAATTCTCTAAGCACTCTAGAGAATATCACAACCCAAGGAATGACAGAACTCGAGGTGTGGTGAACCCAATTACTGATGATATGGCAGCAATGAGGGAAAAATTGGAGAGCATGGACCGAAGAATGACTAAGATGGACTAATCCATCCATGCCATTAGAGTGGGATGTAAAAATTGTAGAGGGCATCACCTTACTAAAGACTGTGATCTTGATGAGAACGGGAACAAGAGAGCTCAAGTGTGTTATTCAAGCGGTGATAGATATGATGATAATTGGCGAAAAACCAAGCAAGAATGGCTACCATATGATGAGTACAAAAAGGTAAAGGAGGAAAAGTATAAGCAAAAAGAAGGAGGCTTTTACCAAAAGGAGGAACCGGTGCTAGAGAAGAAATCAGACTTGGAAGATATGTTTAGAAGATTTGTAGCCGCGTCCGAGAAAAGGCATAATGATACCAATGTTGAAATGAAGGAGCAACGAAATATGCTTAGAGAGCATCAAGCTATGATGATAGATCAACAAACTATGCTTAGGAATCAGCAAGCATCCATTCATAACATTGGAAAACAGCTAGGTCAGCTGGCACAACAAATCAACCAAACAGCACCGGGTGAACTTCCTAGCAATACCGAACAGAATCCAAGAATGGCACATGTGCAAGCAATAACAACAGATTCTGAGAAAATTTTCACTCCTCTGACCCGTATCCAGAAGGATCCCAAAAAGGTACAAACAGAAGAGGTAAATAACTGGGAATCGAGTAAACCCGAATCGACTCGCCGAGTCATGAACAAGGATTCGACGAGTCCAAGACCTGATCACAAAAACAGCTTTCTTACCAACCCCCTTTGCCATTTCCGAGTCGAGCCATTCCTGGTGAGCAGATTCAAGAATATAGGAAGTTTATGGATCATATAAAGGCACTCCAAGTGAATATTCCATTAATTGAAACGATAGTTCAAACGCCAAAATATGCAAGTTTGCTTAAGAGCCTCTTTACAACTAGAAGAAATATGGAAGAAGTGGCTGAGATAGTGTTGAATGAGCTGCCTGAAAAGAGGGGCGATCTGGGAAGCATCACCGTACCTTGTCAATTTGGGAACTTAATGACCACACGAGCGTTGACTGATTCAGGGGCAAGTATAAATATTATGCCATATTTTTTCTTCCAAAAACTAAACCTTCCGGTCCCGAAGCCTATTCAAATGAAAATCCATCTACCGATAAAACAATAATACATCCAATGGGAGTGTGCGAAGATCTTATCATCAAGGTAGATAAACTAGTGTTCCTTGTAGACTTCATAATATTAGACATGGAAGAGGACCTTAAAGTCCCAATCATTCTTAGACGACCGTTTATGAATACCGCTTGTGCCTTAGTAAACATGCACGCCTCTACATTAACACTAAGGGTGGGGGATGATTTGGTGATATTTAAAGTTGAGTCAAAGGATAGGCACATAGAGTCAAGAGAAGATAAGGTTTCCTCAATAGATTTGGATGATGAATTGTTAGAAAAAGAGCTTGCGTTCTTGCAAGAAAACAATCTAAATCAATTCATATTATCTTTGGAAGAGGATGTTGATGCTAAAAGAGACCTGAGGGAGATAGAGAGGCTGCTTGAGGAAGCTGGTTGTCAGGAGAGCATCAAAAGTGTCGGAAGTTCACCGACTCGCCGTGTAGCATTCACTGACTCGACGAGTACCTACG
The DNA here is from genome assembly GCF_052849685.1 of Lactuca virosa. Lineage (NCBI taxonomy): Eukaryota > Viridiplantae > Streptophyta > Magnoliopsida > Asterales > Asteraceae > Lactuca > Lactuca virosa. The sequence continues at coordinate 162,146,082 of NC_136434.1, read as the reverse complement.
AAAAGTAACGAATTGATTTAGACTTGCAAACCATGAGTCCCCTCTGTGGACCCGACGTGCACATCTTACCTGATCACTTGGAGAATCTACTTGAGGAAAGCAAAGTTGTTAAAGATTTGATCAACCTTGAAAATGCACACTTGGCTTGTCTTGACACGATTGTGCAATATGATGAAGCAGTCCACGATGACAAAAAGGAAAGCTTAGAAGATAAAGAGAATACTAGAGCTTGGAATAATGATGAGTATAACTCTTCCATTGAATTGCACATGCCTGATCAAGGGGAAATCAAAAGAACCAAGCCTCGAGCCCTAGTCTCTACTACATTTGAAGTTTTCACTTTTACACCACCGGGTTCTTTATTATTTGAAGGTGAGGAAGAATTCGTGATCCCGAGTAATGATGAGGTAATGACTAAAAAGGCAATCGAGGAAGATAAAGGAGGAAGGGAAACGATGGGGCGTAAGGAAGAAGGAGTGAAAAAGAAGAAGCATGGTAGAGGGATAAAGCGTAAAGCTGAAGAAAATGCCACAAGGAAGAGAATGGAAGAATTGAAAAGGGCATATAAGAGAAGAATCCATATTTACAAAACAAAGTATAAAGTGCAAAAACTGAAGAAGGATATTCTATGGGAGGACAACGAAGAAACGTAAGAGCGGAAAGGAGTCCAGCTAAAGACTCCACAAAAAGAAGCGCTTCCGGGAGGCAACCCGACTTTAGAGTTTTCTTTCTTTTTACCTTTCTTTTTCATTTTACTTTCGTTTTTTTAGGATCTACTATTATCAATCTTCTTCTGTGATTAAAATTATTGCTTGAGGGAAAGCAATGTTCAAGTGTGGGGTTGGTGGCATAAAATTTAGGAACTCAAATTTTTATCAAACAGAACGAAAAAATCGTCGAGTCTATGTATCTACTCGGCGAGTCCATTTGAAAAATCCCAAAAAATCGCGGATTCGCGTATCTACTCGGTGAGTAGGAACATCTACTCGGCGAGTCCATGTATTTACCTAAAAAAATCATTTTTACGTTCTGTAAATTAGGGTTTTCACCCTAATTGGTAAAACACAATTACAAACGCAGCCACCATCCGCTCCACGGGCATCTCTCTCTCTCAAGCTTTCATCTCCATTTTTTATTACTCCTTGCAATTCCGACCAAAAAGGTAACATTTTTCTACTTAATCTTGTTTAAGTTCACATCATGGGAGGATTTATGGCCATAATTTGTGAAAACCCGGATTTTGGGGTTTACTCCAATCCTAGGGTTTTGATTTTTCGGACAAAGTAGGTTGTTATAGACAGAATTTCTTGCAAAATTATGCTTAATAGACATACCAAAACAAACCCCTGGCACTAATTTGTGTATTTGGACGGTTGATTTTGTCCGAATCGGAATGGCGACTCGCACAGTTCATGCGACTCGCCGAGTCGGTTCTTGTACTCGGCGAGTCCATCTTGCAGATACCCAAAATTTTTACATTGTTAATTTTTCTGTGTTTTGTTTGTTGTGTCCTAGGTTTTGTTTTGCAGAAAGCATGTCGAGGGGAGGTCAGAGCTCGAGAGGAGGTGGTCATGGGGACATCCCATGGCTAAACTTTCCACAAATCACTTCTAAATCCTCACTAGCTCGTGCCAAAAACAAGCTGAAATCACTTAAACGGAAGGAGATATATGTTCCCAACGAGATAGACTGGCGGTGGATAGGTCAATCCGGTTTGGAGGAGGAATTGACTCCTTATTTGGTCAAGTCCTTTGTGAATGATGGGGTGCGATAATTTGTGATGGGTGGAGTCGATTGTTCAAGATTCAAGAACCCGTCTACCAATAACTATGCTGGGAATTCTTTTCTACCATCTCCTTCCGAGGTGGTAATGATTATTATAACCCGGGCATTATCACCTTTTTCTTAGAGGGGAGCCGCGCCAATGCAGCATAGCGGAGCTTGAATAGAGGCTAGGGATCTATGATCAAAATATGATCATGTCTGAAATTTTTGAGTCATTCCTGGAACACTGCCACAAGGACTTGCCCGAAGAGGTGGTTGCATCTACTTGGTGGAATACAATTGCTAACCGGGTCTACATTCCGTCTTCTGCTCAAGAGGGAAGCATCTGTTCCCCCATCCATCGCTTGATCCATCGTCTTATCGCAAGCACCATTAACATGTGAAAGGACGATGATAAGGTCCCCACTCTTGATATCTTCTACATGTGGAGCATCATTACCCCCGATGTTTTTTGCAATTTACCGTATTGTATGGCAAAATACTTAGCGGAGGGGGAGGTCAAGGAGAGGATTACTTCCAAAATCAATGGTGGCATGCTTTTTACAAAGTTGGCTAGGACGTATGGGATCTTGGACCAAGGGGTGGCAAGGGTGTTGACAATGATTCCTTCTCCTCCTTTTAGCACCACATTATTTAGGAGGGCAAGGATCATTGAGGATTATGGTGGGGGCATATTGGAATTCCAAATGCGGATGAGGCGTTGGTGCCCGAGGAGCCGGGAAGAAGGGTGAAGCAAATAAGGGATCATGTCCGAGAAGACCCACCGGTCATTCCGGTGGAAGAGGAGCTACCAATGGATTGGTATAATATGGAGATGAGAAGGTACCAAGATGATCTTGGGAGAAGCATGAATTACCACAATGAGTCATTTGTTTATTTGTTTGAACAAATGAATATTGCGCCAAGGCCCGGACCCGGAGATCCTTATGTTCCAAGTTGGGAAGAAACGATAAATCAAAGAAGGAATCAAGCCGGTAATAGCGGAGCGGGAGGAAATGAAGAAGATGATGAAGATTGATGTTTTGTGGTTTTTATTTGGTTGTTTGAAAACTTTTTTTTATTTGTTTTGTGTGTTTTGAACTTTTAGTACTAGGTTTAAGTAGGAGTTTGTTTATTGTTATCTATCACTTGTGGTTGTGTTTATCGTTTTAGTTTGAAGCTAAGGATGCATGCAAGAGTCTAGATGTCAAAGCTAACCAAGAAAGAGTAGCTAGATGAGGATGAGGAAGTTTTGAGTTTAAGATCGAGTCCGTTAGTAAAGAGGGTTAAAGAGTGTTATTTATTGAAGAAAAAATAAGGGATGGATACTAAAATGTCATTGCCAAACACCTCATAAACGGATTCAAAGCAGAAGATTTATTTTCCAATGAACGTTGTACTCGCCGAGTGCATACCTTGGACTCGACGAGTCCCTTTGCAATTCTGCGACTTTTCTGCTAGAAACACTTCTACTCGCCAAGTTGTCATATTTACTCGACGAGTCACTCAATATTCCATTCCCAAGGCTTACATTTTAACCACATTTGATATGGGCCTTACTCATATTCTTTAAAGATTAATTCCTGAAGATTTTCGAGATTATTTTCCTGCATATTTGGAGCCGTACCACACAAGATTTGGCACCCAAGGCATGGATGAGTTGTTCCCATGCCTAAAGTCAATTGAAGATGGAGCTTTTCATGAAGAAATATCGACCTCGTTACTACTATCCTAGGGGAGTTTGTTCCAATTCTCTCTTTATTTTGTCATTTTTATTGCATAATATACAATGGGCACATTGCATAAATTAAGTGTGTGGTAGGGGGTTGATTATATTAGTTACATTAGAATCCTAATTTAGGTATAATTTTGAAATTTTTGCATTAAAAATTACTAGAATTAATTTAGAAAATTTTGGTAAAAACAATTAGGATTTCATGCTAGTGTTATGTTTGATGATTGCATGAAGACCCAAATGTTTAGTTGAGCCAATATACGTTCTAGTGCTTGGTTCGACGTCACCCACCTGAGGTGAGCGGCGACGGCAGTGGCGCAACAGCCGACAACAACGGTGCTTGGTTCGACGTCAGCGGCGGCAGGAGCGACTTCATCATCTTAGAACGGCGCGTCAGCAGCAAGACATGAAGAAAGGGAGGCCGCGGTCCAACCCCGAACCACCACAGATCCTTAAAATCGTCGGTCTTCTGGTTTCCCCACGACTGATACACAACAGGTGGCAGCGCTTTCGTCTAAGCCTTCAGTGAGGTGGCAACGACGACTTCTTGGTGGTCTTGAGGCTCCAACGGCGGCGACGGCAGGACGAAAGGAAGAAGAAAATGGATGGCGGCAGCGAACGACAGCCACCTTCGCGCCTATAGTCTGCGGCAATGGGCTACCCCGACTGGTCGGAACAACGAATGAAGCGGTGGTGGTCGTTGTCTTCACGCATGGCGGCTGGAAACTGATCGGAATGGAGGGTGGCACCGGTGGGAGACGTGGTTGGCGGCTCTTACATCCGCTAGGGTTAGGGTTAAGGGTTGGATTAATGAAAGAACCCCTTTCTAAACTTTCGTATTTCTGAAAGATCCAAACTTTCGTACTTGACAATTGTTACTCCAAAACATGTTACATGCATATTTATAAAACAATATCTTACGTTGATAAAGTGATTACAAAAGATTGGATACAAACCGACTATGTTTTAATATTTTACATAACTGCCCAGGATATTGTAATTTTATACAAATATAAACCGAAATACAAAAGTAATAGTAAAAACTATTCTACATCTTCTGACAGTATATAACCATACTGGTTACTTATCTCCTGCAATTGTTAAACACTGAGAGGGGTAAGCGGTGACGCTTAGTGAGTTCAATAATAGATACAATATAACGTTATGCCATATATATATATATATTCTCTTACGAGACATGCTCTACATGACCTGTCTAACCTTCTGCCAATGCCATAGAATAGAACGTTGGTAGATTTCAGGCTTTCAGCCCTGTCTAACCTTCTGCCAATGCCATAGAATAGAAGTCATTCTCTTACGAGACATGCTCTACATGACCAGAGGCTACATACCAATACCCAAGTGATGCTTATGTCATACACTTCAAGTCAAAGGTATAGCTCTGTTAGTATTCCGTTAGTATACAAATCATGCTTTACATAGCCAAAGGTATAAAACCAGAATAACACAGGAAAGCACATTGAACATATAACACATAACATACAATTGTTCCTATATATTGAACTCACCGTGAAATAACCGGGGGTTAAAATAGTAATTTGGGCAGCACTTCGTTACTATAATTGACTTTCTTCAATGAAAACGGGGAGTTTTCTTGAAAACTGGGCCCAGCGAGGGTTGGGCTTCAAAACCGAAAAGATAAATTTTTCGGGGTCTTCGGGCACTTCGGAACGTATTTTGGGCGTTGGAAATAATCCCGGGGGTTCGGGGGAAGTTGAAATAGTTGAAATATGAGTTTAGGGGTGAAAAAGGGGCATTTTCTAACATTTACCCGGGAGGTCTCGCACCCCTTATATAGGTGCGAGCCTCCGATCCGAAGCAAGAGGGAGGAGCCAGGTTGCAGCGAAGCTCGGACACGCGGCAACAGCAGGGAGGTTCGGACGCGAGGGGAGGCAGCTGACACGTTTCGGACTTGACACGGAGGTGGCACGCGTCGGAAGGCTATTGGACCTCGCATCGCTTGGTTCTCCGGCTCGGACACGCGTCTGCATGCGAGAAGGGCGACGTGGCCGAAGCTGAGCCCTGCGATTCTTCTCGGTTTTCAAGGATTTCTCGATTTTTGAGCCAAAAACTTCTAAAATCCATAACTTTCGCATACGAGCTCCGTTTTTTACGTTATTTATATGCACGCGTAGGTAAAATTATGCTCTACAACTTTGTTTAGACTTCGTCGGCTAATTTTGACTTTGTTTTAAATATTATTATTTTTAACAGACCAGGACAGGAAAATCCGTTAAAAATTCGTAACTTCTTCATCCGACGTCCGTTTTCGTCAGTCTTTTTACCGTTGTACTACTAATGACGAGACCTTCGATTATCGTTTAGGTTGTGTTGGCTAAAAATCACTCAATCTAAAATTCGAGTTTTTAGCTGTCTACTGATAAGCTGAAACTTAGAAAAATCATAACTTCCTCATACGAAGTCAGATTTTGGCGTTCTTTTTGTCATAATTCTTGGTTTAACAAATATTACGACTTTCATTTAGATTACTAAGGCTAAAAAGTAGTTTATCAAAAACTCACTTTTTACGTCATTTGGTGACGTGCTGGTTTTGTCGCGGATCTTCGATTGGTCATAACTTCTTCATTATAACTCGGATTTCGATGAGGTTTTCGCCTAAATGCTTCTAATGAGATTCTTTACAACTTTAAGTAATAAAATTTTACTTATTTTAAATTTTATATTTTCGTTAAATTTCAATATTTGACTTTTGATTGGAATCTCATAAGACTTCCAATATTTTCCGAGCGATTCTAAACATAGTTTTACTTCATTTCTAGTAAAAACTATCCGTTAGAACTCAATGCTCATAATTATATAATATTTCATAATATTATTCACTTTTAAAATTACATAACACGATAACTGAACGTGTATGTTACAATTAAATACCCGATACCCTTGAAACATTCATCCATAACGGCAGTAACGGCCCCTCCCTCATGAAATTATTTCAATTTTGCTCCATTATTTATCCTTTAGATCCCGGCTCCTAAGATTCTTTTCAGAATAAGCCCAATAGTTACTAAACAGCCCCTCCTCCATAATTTATTTTCAAATTAAATCCAACACTTACACTTTAGCCCCTGCCTTCATAATATATTTTCAACTTTAATCCAATTTTTACCATTCAGCCCCTTCCTTCAAGATTTTAATTCAAATTAAATCTAGAATTTACCAAATCACCCTCAACCTCCAAAACTAGCTCTTTGTCACACTATTCTGCTTTTAGAGCTATTATTCATTTATTAATTAAACGGGGTGTTACAACTCTCCCTCACTTAAATTACACTTCGTCCTCGAAGTCCGCTACGGCCAACTACTCTGTGACCTCTCACGGTGTTCTGATACTTTGAAACTACCCGCAACACCGCATTGCCTGAAATATTGAACTGCCCGAAGCACTGGTCTGCCTGAAACATTGAACTGCCTGAAACACTGAACTGTCTGAATCACTGAACTGCCTGAAACACTGAACTTCCTGAAACACTAAGCTGCCTGAAACACTGAACTGCCTGAATCATTGAACTGCCTGAAACACTAAACTTCCTGAAACAATGAACTGTCTGAAACATTGAACTGCCTGAAACACCTAACTTCCTGAAACAATAAACTGCCTGAAACACTATGTTGCGCCCTGGCTACCTTCCAAAATCTACCGAGACCTCCCTGGTCTCAAATCGTTCACCAGACATCTAAAATACCGGGTCCTGGCCCGGTTGCAGAGCCAAAAGAACTCCCATATAGTCGTCCCCACACGAATTTTGAACACAATCCTCTTCTGTCAACAATTAACACTAGTTATCTTGCCACTGCGGTCTAACGATCTTCTGATCTAACTGATCGGGTCCATACGTCGAGTTCTGACGTCACCAAAATCCAAGACTAAAAGTGATGGCTACCTGACCAATAGTAGACTTATATCACAAACGGCCTGATACGATCCATTTCCTCCCTGGTCTCATAACTTTAGTGGTGTTCCTACCGTCTTAGCACTGGCTCAACCAGGTTTAATCCCTCCGAGGAAATCCATAAACCAATTCGTGGACTTGACACGTCATCACTGCTGCACCCTAGCTGGTGGCTACTATTGTTCCCTCCGCGTCCTAACAACGCGCTCAAGCTATCTACCAACCTAGTGAATGCTACGACTACACCCGCAGTATCACAACACTTTATCACTATCCGCCGTCCTCATGAATGCTACGGCTACACCCGTAGACTTACAACATCCTAGCAATATCTGACCGCTAGTGAATGCTACGGCTACATCCGCAGACTTGCAACACTCTAACGCTATCTCGCTGCTAGTGAATGCTACAGCTACACCCGCAGACTTACAACACTCTAACACTATCTGGCTGCTAGTGAAGGTTACGGCTACACCCGCAGACTTAAAACACTCTAACACTATCTGCCTGCTAGTGAACACTATCTGGCTGCTAGTGAATGCTACGACTACACCCGCAGACTTACAACACTCTAACACTATCTGGCTGCTAGTGAATGCTACGGCTACACCCGTAGACTTACAACACTCTCCATGCTAACTGACCTCTAGTGAATGCTACGGCTACCCCCCGTAGTCTTACAACACTTCCCATGCTAACTGAATTCTATTGAATGTTACGGCTACCCCCGTAGTCTTACAACACTTACCATACTACCTGATCAGTATTGAATGCTATGGCTACCCCCGTAGTCCTACAACACTTTCCATACTATCTAACTGTTAGTGAATGCTACGGCTACCCCCGTAGTCTTACAACACTTTCCAAACCGGGTCGAACACGCACTCGACCTAACACTCAACTGAACTTGAGTCCTAACTGGAGCTCTAACCTAGTTCCCGAAACCTGCTATCACGTGACCCCACTGCATCAGTACCGCACCCATGCCCGTGATAGAAGCATCACAGTAAACCACGAAATCATCTACACCCTCTGGCAGGGTGAGAATCGGTGCCTCGCACAACCGTTGTTTGAGACTCTCGAAGGCTGCCTAGTGCTCAGGCCCCCAGCGAAAGGCCACCGACTTCTTGGTCAGTCGGGTCAAAGGAACCTCAATTTCGGAGAAGTCTCGTTTAAACTTCCGGTAATAACCTGCTAGACCCAGGAAACTCCAAATCTCAGTTGGAGACCTCGGAATCTTTCGATGCATCACGACCTCTATCTTGGCCGGATCGACCTGAATACCCTTCTGGTTGACAAGGTACCCAAGAGATTGCACCTCGCGCAACCAGAACTCACATTTGGAGAACTTTACAACAAGTCTCTTCCCCACTTGGATTCGACTAAGTCTTCACGGTACGTGATAATTGAGGGATTCCCAATCCTTCTTACTTCCTAATAGACCAATGTCGACCATCTGAGCTTACCAGTGCTAACGATCAATTACCAGTCAAACCTTGAAATTGCCCGTCCTCGGTAATCTTGATGAGTACTCTTGAAATATGGTCTAGTATGACACCTCTATCCACCTCCCATGAAAGAAATGCAATTCTCTTGAACATCCAATGACAGAACACCCATGCGTCTAACACTCGCAACTGACTCCACTATCTTCATGCTACCAGTCCTTCCCCAGCAACGGTAGTGCCTTGAACTCCAAAGTTCATCCATAGATAATTGTCAACCATACCTGAACCGTGATAGAACCACTGAACGCTGACTTCACTGGAGAACTATCGATCTAACCCTGACCGAGTATCCTTTAAATAATACTCCTGCACAGATCCCGACAAAGATGCAGAATAATAACGGTACACGCGGAACCCACTCCTCAAGATCCGTCCCTCTGTGGGTTCATCAAGGACTTTTCGGCATGCGGGATGGCATATGTGATCCTTAATAACCCAGCTACTAGCAGAAAACTGACCCGAGCTCTGACTCATCCAAACTCACCCACGATTCCAAAGCGATACATATTCGCAACATCCATCCAGTAGCCATAGAAGATGACAATCCTGCAACATCTGGAGAAATACGGTTCACCTTCAGCTGACAGGATCAACGCCGCCACACCTGTAGCAGCCTAAACCCTTGGAGCGACAAACTCCCTTGTGCACTTTTTCGTACGTGCGGCCCTGACTCCGGCCCTGCTGGCCTTTCACCCGATGATCAGAAGTCATGGGTCTCTTCTCGGGACCCTCTACTATACGCACCTGGCATGACCCTCTCTTCTCAAAGTGCTCCAAATCGATCTCACATCCTCGGACTTAAAAGTCATATCTTCCAGGGTCTGACACCCTATCACACTTATTAGCTCACTTGCCAATGGCTAAGCTGCAATAACTGGAATATCCTCTATCCCCAACCGGGTCACAAACTCCTCCCAGAAGCTTCTCATATTCTCCAAGACTCTCACCGATTCGAGTATGGATCCTGTGCTCTTTCAGTAGTACGGGACCAATACTACCTTCCACACCTATCCATGCTTTCTCAGCAATCCTCCCGAATCCTCCAAGTTACTTCCTCAAACTGGTGCACCCAAGTCTCACTAAACCTTGCTACTAACCCACTAAAGCATATCCTAGGCTTTCCTAGGTTCCCGAACTCACCCAGTCCTTAGCTGCTAAAGATTCCCAGTAATGTCAACTAGCTACCTCATGAATATATCTAGCTCACATTACTAAGAGGGTGTTTGTTTTTTCTCTGCAGATCTGTGTGGCCTCTTCTGTCTGCGAGGCGCAGACCACGCGCAGACATAAAGGTTTGCAATCCATTTGTTTTTCTGAAGTGCGCAGACATAAAAACGTTTGCGCGAGGTCTTTACCACACAGATATGGGACAGCCTCTTCTAAAGTCTGCGAATGCCTTTGACGTAAAAAAACGCGTTTCTTTTTGTTTCCGCCTCCATTCGTCCAAACCTCCCATCTTCGTAGACAGAACCTTCGACAACTCCATCTTCACTCCAACAACCTTCATCGACCGTTACCTCCGATCAGCACTGCCTGTCGCTGTCCTCCTTTCCGATCGCAGGCGTCCAGGCGATTTCAATTTCAGCGACCAACGAGCGAACAACAACCTTCGATTGCAGCGAGCGAATAGCAAGCGAAAAGCAAGCGATCAGGGAGCAATCAGGTTTGTCGTCACCTCCTCTCTCTGTTGATTTCAATTTCAGTTCAATTTCTTGTTTGATTCACATCCTTGTTCAATTTCTTGTTTCATTCACATCCTTGTTTCCCCGAAAATCTTGCAGGTGTATAATTTATCATATATTCTTGCTAAAATTGAAAATACTACCTGTAAACAAATTCCCAGCAAATTGAAAATCTTACCTGTAAACAAATTGGATCTGTAAACAAATTGGATTTATAATTTTCTTTGATTGGAAGCCAATATACATAACTTCCAAGCAAAAGATAACATATTCTTTTGTTGATTGTGTATGTGTATATGATTGTTGATTGTGTATATGTATATGATTGTTGATTGTGTATATATATATGATAGTGTATATGTATATGATTGTTGATTGTGTATATGTATATGATAGTGTATATGTATATGATTGTTGATTGTGTATATGTATATGATAGAAAGCATCAAAACGAGTCATAAGTTTTGTTTATTTGATAGACGTAAAATGGAAAACTCATGAGATGTTTGGATGTGTGTTGGTACTAATGATTTTGATTTATAAAGTTTTTTAGACAACTTTGAATTAAAACACTCTAATTCAGGTTATTTATAATTGAATAAAAAGTTTCACATTATTATGATTGAAAATAACACAAAATTACAAATTTGCCCGTGTGCGTTAATGTAATATTTTATTGTAATAATGTTGTGAAAATAAAACAAAATTACACATTATTATGATTGAAAATAAAACAAAATTACAAATTTACCCTTTCAATTCCCTAAATAGGTAGCCCTTTTCGATTTGTGGATGATATAATTTGCCTAGAATGTGCTGAAATCAAGCTTTTTCTTGAAATAATGCTGTGAAATAATGATGTTACTTGTTGACTGTTTATTGTTATTTGGTTTTGTAAATACTCTTTATTGTCTCAAATCGTTATTTTTTTGTTGGAATGTGTATGATATGTAATACCTTATGAAATCATATTTGTCTATGTTATATTGGTTATAGTACCAACTTCTTTTAATCCGAATCCAAACATTGCAGGACATAATAGGAGGCTACGAAGGGTTTTCAAAGGAGCGGTTGGTGCACTTGATGGCACTTTGATACATGCTGTTGTCCCTGCTAAGAAACAAGACTTATATAGAAGTAGGGGAAAGGGAGATTACTACCAAAACGTATTGGCAATTTGTGACTTCAATATGATTTTTACATTTGTTGTGGCCGAGTGAGAAGGGGTAGCGCATGACTCTAGAATATTATCAGAAGCAGTAGCCGATCCACAAGCATCATTCCCGTTTCCACCACCAGGTAAGTTTTTGTTTTTTTTAAATATTTTTATCTTAATTTGAAAATTGATTAGTGTTTTGCATTTTTTTCAGACAAATATTATCTTTGTGATGCCGCGTATGCACACACTCGAGGATTTATGGCCCCTTATCGTAATGTGAGGTATTGGCTTGGAGATTTTCGTCAAAGACGTGCATTGACCAATAAAGAAAAATTTAACCATGGACATGCAAAACTTCGGAATGTCATTGAGCGTGCTTTTGGTGTTTTGAAAGCACACTTCCCTATATTGAAGAGGATGGCACCATTCCCGTTTATGACACAAAGAAACATTGCCATGGCATGTTTCGCGCTTCATAATTATATAAGGAGAGAAGGACTGGGTGATGAGTATTTCACACGATACGATGAACCCAATGTCCCATTTCGAAATAACAATGTGGCCATTGATGATGATGAAGACGGGATTCCAACACATGGTACTGCAGCAGACCGTGAATATATGACTCAGTTACGGGATGAAATTGCTGATCAATTGATGCACAATATAGATTGAATTGTTTTAAATGAAATTGTTATTGTAAAACAAATTTTTTTATTGTATGACTAATTTAGTTGCATGAATTTTATTTTCAATGTTGTAAGACTATTATTATTAAAATTTTGGTGTTGAAAAATCATTTTAAGTTTGTAAAATAATTTTATTTAAAATTCAGTTTATTTCAGCAGCCTGCAGACGTTAAAAAACAAACAGTCATCTTATTGCAGACTGCAGACGTTTGGTCCACCTCTTCTGCTACAGAGGCTTGCAGATGTGGTCCGCAGACTGCATACGTTTTGGCTTCAGAAAAACAAACAGCACGTAAGAGTCCCCAATGCACAAAGCAAGCAGCATTCAGACAATGGAAAATCTAACCATCATATTCCAATCAAACCATTTTATCCTCTACTCAGGAATCTGTACTGGCATGAGATTTTAAGGCTCATACAATTAGGCATAACCTAAAGAGGCTATCCTATCACTGACTGATCAGTACTATCATGCAGCTCATCAAGCACATACAGCAGGCATATAAGGCATCCTTCCTAGATCCTCAAGCCTAATCTAGCATGTAGTTCTTCATACACATACAGTAGGCATATAAGGCATCCTTCCTAGATCCTCAACCCTAATCTACCATGCAGTTCTCATACACATACAGTAGGAATATAAGGCATCCTTCCTAGATCTTTAGCCTTAATCTAGCATGCAGTTCTCATACACATATAATAGGAATATAAGGCATCCTTCCTAGATCCTTATCCCTAATCTAGCATGTAGTTCTCATAATCATATCATATCATAACATGTATGGGTATCTTGGGGAAAACTTACTTGAGCTCGGCCGATTGCACGCATCACACACCTTGTTCTTTTCAAAGTTCTTTTCTCTTTTCAAGCTTCTTCTAATAAAATGATTTTACTTTTGAAAGTTTTTCATACCAAGTCCTTAGTTTGAGTCCAGACACACCCGAAGGTATATCCGAATCCCTCAAACCAAGGCTCTAATACCAACTTGTAACATCCCAAAATTCAAGGCCAAAAAGTTCATTTTTTAAATAAGTTATTATAAAACCAACAGTATAAGAAAACATCCATAATATCATGTCATGTCAAAACCAAAGTAGAAATAAGCAAAACATGTTATCATAAACAATATCAAAGTGTAATCCTAAAGATATCCTGTGCGGAAAAACCATAGTGTGATGCGCTGCGATCGGGCCGGTTCCTTTCCTTTGAAAACGAAGCACCTGAAACAAAAACTGAAAGCTGTAAGCACGAAGCTTAGTGAGTTCCCCCATCATACCACATACCATACAATCACATAGCATAAATACTGTCGGTCAATTCTGGGGTGCCCGACCTACCCGGTCCGGCCATTATGGGGTACCGACCTACCCATGTCAAGCCATTCTGGGGTGCTAACCTACCCGTGTCAATCCATTCTGGGGTGCTGACCTACCCTTCGAACCTGACAACCGAACTTCGGGGACTATTTCACCCCTACTACTACTACCACATATATCATAACATAATCATATTGCCAAACATATATGGGGTGCCAAACCTTGCTTCGGTCCTAACAACCAAACTTGAGGATTATTCCCCTCCTACTACCACTATCACATATAACATATCATGCTAGCACATAAACATACGAGGTAGTAGCAAACCAAACAATTATCACAAAGACAATCATCTCATACATAGTCACCTATTGGTGGGCCGACGTTGGTGCCTTAGACCCACCTCTACTAGAAGGTAACTCGCCTCACACTGTTGAAGTCCCGTAAACACAATCTCAGCTGCTAGTTGACAGATTCTCGAACTGTCAATATCAAACATCACCCAATTAATAATTGGGTTCCAATACATAACCATAAGTCCATGCTCGGGTAAAAGACTGTTTTACCCCAATCTTGGCTTGATCCAAGCCCAAGGCCCAATCCAAAGGCCCAAAAGTCAACTATGGGTCAAAGCCCAACACATGGTCCAATTTTCCAAATTGGGCCCAAACCTTTATAAGGTCTTAGCATAAGGCCAAACCTTTAGCATAAGGCCCAACCATTTGGTCCAACATTCAACATTCTAATGGCCCAATATCACATAATCATAAGGCCCAAACTATGGCTCATCTATGGCCAAATTTTACAAATTAGGCCCAACTCCTTATATGGGCCTTACCTCAAATCCCATTAATTATTCTAGTCCGTTTGCTTGATCTTGGATGGCCCATTAATAACCCAATCATCAAAGCCCAATAGAAAGGCCCAACAATAAACCCAAGAGAAATTAGGGTTTCACTTAAAATGACGATTAGGGTTAATTGTTTCTCACTTAACTCATTAAGGACTTAATTCATTAAGTCCATCACTCTTCTAATTAAATCATATCGTGTGATTAGGCTTAATACACAATTCCATTCCAATGGACCAAATGTTGGCCCTGATAAGTCCAAGCCTATAAATCCAATATTAGGGTTTTCTAAACCCTAATTAGGGTTTCCAATCCCATCTTAGCCCAATAGGCCCAATAGCTAGGTCTTTTGATCAATTATGCTTCATTAGGCCCATTAGGGTTTCACTAGGCCCATTAGTCACACGTTTGGGCTTTTAGGCCATTTAGGCCTTCATTGGGACCACTAGGATTTATTAGGCTCATTATGGTTTTAGTCCCTTGTCCAAACATCCAAACGAGTTACAAACCAAACAAGGCACACCGCCACCCGAAGCGGCGGCCGGTGGCGGCAGGATTCGGCAGCCACCACCCTACGGTGGTGGTTTTGATTTTCTCTCCATTATTCTATTTTTGTGTTACAATTTACAATGAAGAAAGGGAGGCCGCGGTCCAACCCCGAACCACCACAGCTCCTTAAAATCGTCGGTCTTCCGGTTTCCCCACGACTGATACACAACAGGTGGCGGTGCTTTCGTCTAGGACGGCAGTGAGGTGGCAACGACGACTTCTTGCTGGTCATGAGGCTCCAACGGCGGCGGCGGCAGGGCAAAAGGAAGAAGAAAATGGATGGCAGCAGTGAACGGCAGCCACCTTCGCACCTACAGCCGGCGGAAATGGGCTACCCCGACTGGTCGGAACAGCGAACGAAGGGGGTGGTGGTCGCTGTCTTCACGCATGGCGACTGGAAACTGATCGGAATGGATGGTGGCGCCGGTGGGAGACGAGGTTGGTGGCTCTTACATCCACTAGGGTTAGGTTTAAGGGTTGGATTAAATACCCGGCACCCTTGAAACATTCATCCATAATGGCAGTAACGACCCTCCCTCATGAAATTATTTCAATTTTGCTCCATTATTTACCCTTTAGACTATGGCTCGTAAGATTCTTTTCAGAATAAGCCCAATAGTTACTAAACAGCTCCTCCTCTATAATTTATTTTCAAATTAAATCCAACACTTACACTTTAGCCCCTGCCTTCATAATATCTTTTCAACTTTAATCCAATTTTTACCATTCAGCCCCTTCCTTTAAGATTTTAATTCAAATTAAATCCAGAATTTACCAAATCACCCACAACCTCCAAAACTAGCTCTTTGTCACACTATTCTACTTTTAGAGTTATTTTCATTTATTAATTAAACGGGGTGTTACACCATAATACTCTTGCAAGGTCCTCATCATAAGTCTGGAATATCCTCGAGCCCTCAGTACGAGTCTGGCATGCCTAACCGGCCCTCAACTCGTATCTGGAATGCTCCCGTGTTTGTTGGCTACATCACAAAGCTGTACAACATCAACCCAACACAATATGTCGACATATGAAACATATAAATTTAACACAGAACCAACAAATACAGATAATCATGCAGATATACTACTCAACCAAATACCAGTATATCACTATCCTATAACCATGATACATAGACTAATGGTCGGCATTGGTGCCTTCGAACCACGGTACAGTAAGGAAAACCCACCTCAAGCTGATGAATGTCTCAGGTAAAGCTCAGGCTGCTGATTTGGAAAATCTCTACGCTAACCAATCAAATAAAACCCAATTCATAAGTTGGGCCATAATCAAAACTATGACTCTCATTTATTTGTCCAACTCTCAGGGTAAAAGACGATTTTACCCTTTCCTCACTAAGCCCAACAACCAAGGCCCAACCTAAATATTCCAAAACCCCAAAAGTGGCCAAACATCCCAAATGAGCCCAAAACCCATCATGGGCTCAAATCCAAGAACGTCCAAATTCCTAAATGACACCTGAAACCCGAAATGGGCCCAAGCCCAAGAAAGCCCAAAGTTAGAAAACTAGTGACCCAAAGATGCCCAAAAGCCCAATACATAGTCTCACGTCGTGACCAGCCCTTGGTCACGTCGTGAGAGTCACCTTTTCTGATCCCAGAGACTCGCTCTTGACTTAGACAAATCAGCGAGGGACCGGGTTTGCCTTCTCACGTCGTGAGACCTCATGTCTCACGTCGTGAGAACAGTCTAAAAGCCAAATCAACGTTTCGATAATGTTAACCGGTTCAGCTGTCACACCCCCGGACCAGACGGCGGAAACGTCCGGAGGCGGATGACTTCATTGTGTAGTATCATTACAATTGAATATAAATGAAACATAGCAAATCCAAACATCATACATTAATATAAATCTTACATTGTTTACAATATTTGTTCTGATCAAAAGGTAAACATGAAATAACAAAAGTAGAAATAACATAATGCAGCGACGCCAATCCACGATCGTGGTGCTTACCTGCTTACTAGATCCCTGAGAATACAAATCGTTTTGAAAACCGTCAACTAAAAAGTTGTTGAGTTCATAAGCATTTTTGTATAAAAATAGTTTTACACTTGTTTAGAATTGTTCTTGCTGTACCTTCAGAAAATCCGATATTTTCTATAAAATCGTTTGGGGTCTTGTTTGGAAATCGTGGATATATGCATGCATGTCATTACTTTTTATTCGTCTTTAAAAGAATGATTTTTGGAAAGTCCTAAAATTTATAAAGGAAAGTTGTATTTGAGAATAGTTCCTTTGATTTGTAACAATAAGTAGTTTCCAGAAAATCCCATGTTTCCTTAAAATAATATAGTTGTAAGCTTTGTTTTCTTGTTGGGTATAGTTGAGTGTGTGTTTTAGTTCATCGTTTTCGAAATCATATAATATCGTTTACCCTAGAAAATCCTATATTTTCATATATATAAAATGGTGATCTTAAATCCCTAAGACTGGTGTGATAAAAGCTTCGTTTATAGTATCCAAAACAATAGTTGTCTATAATCGAAAGGTGTAACTTGAGTAAATTTCTAAAATCATACTGTTATATTCTAAGTGAGTCGTTATAACCATACTAGTATGACGAAGTGCCTGTCCAGGCGTTCTTCAGGCGCCAGATTTGATTAAGACATTTGTCACCCTAGACTGGCCGGTCTAGCTGTAGCGAACAGCGAAGGTGTGGGGTGTCAAACTCGTATATATCTATACACAAATTCCCGCTCCCCCTCCAGGAGACTCTGGTTATAACTCTTACAGGACTTTAAGTGTACACTATCATATATATATATATATATATATATATATATATATATATATATATATATATATATATATATATATATATATAACTCTTACAGGACTTTAAGTGTACACTATCATATATATATATATATATATATATATATATATATATATATATATATATATATATATATATATTGGTACTGTGAAGATTCGTCTGACTAGAATATTAACAGATTTTTTAGCAAATCGTTGAAATCCATTATTTATTAAATAAATAATAATAGCTGTACTCGATGACTAGATCTATCGTTTTCGTTTATTGACAATAATCCACTTTGAATCACAATTATAAAAAATGACCCAATATTATCGATATTGGCAAAAATGGCCCTTCTTTTTATGATTTATCAAATAAGACCCATATTTATCAAAAGGTGTCATAAGTGATTCAAAACTAGGTGAATTGTTGAAAATGACCCATTTCTTCTAAAATACTTGTTTAAGCAATTTTTGAAGTAAATCCTTATGGTTTTTGTCATAGAAATTGTGACTTCTACTTTGTAACATACTATTTCTTGTTTCTATACATATTTTGTGAAATATGGCTCAAATTCTTGAGATTTGCTCAAGATTTCGAGTTCATGGAGTTTTTATAAGTTTAGCACATATAACTTAGCATACATGCATAACGAACAAATATATCAAGGTTTAAACAAGGTTTTGACTTGTATTCTCCCCCAAAAACAATAAAAACTCGAAAAAGTAGGGGTATGAAGCTCACCTTGAGTTGGTTGGAGTGATGACGGTGAAAATCTCCAGCCTAAACTCTTGGATGAGAGAATGAACTTCCTTGGAGGTGATTTTATCCTAAGGGTTTAACACATTTTATTGTGTGTGAATAGGATGACATGAACATGAAAAATGTATTCAATCACTAGGGATTTATGAAATAATCACCAAAGATTAGAATGAGCGTGAAGACTTTAACTCCTTGTGAAGCTTGAAGTTATTCTTGAGAAAAAATGGGAATGGGAAGTAGGTAAAATGACAAGAGGTGGTGGAGCTTTTTGGAAGGAATCATCCAAATATAGGGAGTAGGAATTTTGATGTGATATTTACTTGGGAATCAGTTGGTTAATTGCATGGGGAAGTGGGGAAAAGTGTCTAATCAACAAAGTCAACACTCTTATCCTTATCTTATTCACATCTTATGATTTAAAAGAATATCTTTAGAAATCTTAAATATTATTTTAAATGATCAAATTTGGCTTAAAATAGGGGTTTATGGGGTCTAAGTTATGAAAAATACGAGTTTGGTGGGATTCCCGACGTCAAAATACCTTAAAATGATGAAATGGTCCGAAATGGTCCAAAATCCAGAGTTAAATGGTGAATTCCGGAGTCAAACCACGAGTTCTGAAGCTCTTCTCAGATTCCGGAGTGGGTTCAATAGGTTCCGGAGACAAACCTCAAATTTTGAAGTGGGTTCAAGAGGTTCCGGAGTCAAACCTCAAATTCCAGAGTGCCTTCTTCCGAGGTGCGAAGGGTTCCGGTGCAAGATGGCTCGGTGGCTGATCCTTCCAGAGTGATGCGAGACCTTCCGAAGTCAGCAATTCCATATCAGCAGGTCGTCCGGAGCGAGATTGTCCGGATGAAGGGATTCCGGAGCCAAATCTGAAGGTTCCGAAGTGCGAAGCTGTCCGGTGCGGTTAGGAGGTTCCGAACTGGACTTGCTCCTTAAAGTTTTCTCCTTTCATTTTGAGTTTGTTTTGACTAAGGAAACTACATTGGGGAATTAGGGAGAGATTTGAGGTACATAGAGAGATTTGGGAGAGATTTGAGATACATAGAGAGATTTGGGAGAGATTTGAGACACATAGAAAGATTTGAGATACATAGAGAGATTTGGGAGAGATTTGAGATACATGGAGAGATTTGGGAGAGATTTGAGAGATATATATGTTTTGCATTATAACAATACATGTCTCATTAGGAATCATAATGTAAACCTTAACGTTTTAGCACAAGTCTTACAATGGTTGATGTTCACATGAGGACGGAATTTCCTAGCCAAAAATGCTAGTTGTGACATCATCCCACCCTTAGAGGGAATTTCGTCCCGAAATTCTTTCGAAAGGTAGGATCATGAACGCGAGAATAAGTTAGGGTACCTCTGCTTCATCTGGTCTTCACGTTCCCAAGTGAATTTATGGTCCATGCTTAGCGTTCCATCGAACCTTCACCATTAGGATACGGCTTTGTTTCATGCGATTAACTTCTCTATCCATAATCTCGATAGGCTGCTCAATGAATAGAAGGTTCTCGCTCACTTCAATCTCGTCTAGTGGAACTGGGAGGGTTTTGTCCAATAGACACTTCCTTAGGTTCGACACATGGAATACAGGGTGTACATTACTGAGTTCTGAGGGTAGTTGGAGTTTATAGGCTACCGAACCAATCCGGGCAAGGATCTCGAATGGTCCAATGTATCGGGGATTTAGTTTACCTCTCTTTCCAAATTGTATCATCCCTTTCGAAGGGGAGACTTTTAATAATACCCAGTCTCCTACTTAGATTTCCAGAGGCTTTAGCCGACTATCTGCATAGCCCTTTTGTCGGTCTCATGATGCTTGGAGTCGTGTTCTGATTAGGATTATCTTCTCTGTCGTCTCTCGAATAATCTCGGGTCCAGTACATGTGTTTTTGGGCGTTTGCCCTTTTACCAGTTGGGTGTCTCCCACCTCAGCCCAACAGAGGATGATCTGCTCTTCCGGACGCACAGGGCCTCAAAGGGTACAACTCCTATGCTCGAGTGGCGACTGTTGTTATATGAGTACTCGATTAGAGACAGGTGGGTACCCCAAGCTTTGCCAATGTCTATTACACATGCCTCTCTTCGGGGTGTGGGTTCTTGTTTACCTCGATCTCGTCAAGTGGGATTTCTAGAGCTTTGGTGGTCTGACACTTATGAGCGTTGAATACATGGAATGTGAAATGTACGAAGCTGAGTTCTTAGGATAATCGGAGACTATAGGTTGTCCGACCTATCTTGGCGAGGATTTTTGAATGGTCTTCTAGGGATCGGGATCCTGGTGTCCTAGAAGTAGAGTTTCTGGGCCTTAAGAGTTGGCACTATGGTCACCAAGGTTGAGTTTGCGTGTGGTGTAGTTGACCTTATGAGTCTTAGGTTAACTTGGGAGTTTTCTTCCTATGGTTTTTCGAGCTAAAGGTAGGTCGGCCTCTGCCAGTTTTTTGTTGTTGGTCGAGCCAGTCTCTGATTCGGGGTAGGGAGTATCGATCCTTGGGGATGGGTTTTGTTTGATTTATTAGCAATCAGTGGTTCTATGAGCAATTCGCCTTTCCCCCTTATGAGTCAGATGGGTGCTTTTCGCAGTTAGGGACTTGGTCTGATGTTTTCCGTACCTATTATATCGTTCTTGTGATCGGACACTATCTGCTTTTGCGACCGTGCTAAGTGGTATCGGGGGTTTGGTTATTGAGATAGTTCCAAGAGTCGAGTTGATTCTGTTGGATAAGGTGTCTAAGTCCATAACTATTTCTGGTATGTACTTGACCCGATCCAGCATGGTCCATTTAGGTTGCATGGCACCATGCAATTGGATAAACTAAAATGAGAGAAATAACACTTATGGTTTATTAATATATTATAAGTTCTAATATATTAATAATATTATTTAATTAGTTTGATCAAGAATTAATTTAGAATTAATTAAGTGATCAAAAGATAACTAATTAAATATATGGGTAGATTATGTAAATCTTCCATATCTTATATAGTGGGCTAAGAGGCTCCATGGATTATCAAGTTGGGTTCCACCCATATGATGCTCCATGGAGTTAACCCATGGATCATGAAATGAAGAGTCATGTTACATTAGGGTTTACCTAATGCAACACACTATATAAACCAAGGTGTTCTCCTCAAAATCGGCCACACTAAGAAACAAGAGGGCTAGAGCCGATTTTGCAAGTGTAAGATTCTCTCAAAGTTTACTCCTTTGCATTTGGTGTTGTGTGAAGCATTTGAGGCATCACACTTGGGGTGCTAGGCTCACAAGGTTTCAAGGATCATAATCAACAACAAGGTAAGTTATTCTATCTTTCATTCAAGTTAAAAATGTTCCCCATGTATGCTAGATAGGAATATAACCTTGGAATTCAACTTTGCATGATAATTAGACAAACATAGATCCAAGGTTATTAGGGTTGCATGTACATTAGGAAGTGTTAGAATGCTCAAAACCCATCAGATTCCAACTCGGCTTAGTACATGGTTGAGGTTTCCAAAGGAATTCGGGGAATATCTGGGGGAAGTTATAAACCTCTGGGATTCTCTTGCATGTCTTCTCTTTCTTATTTCCCTCTTTATTGTGCGGGTTAGGAAGGAGCGTGATGTTTCTTAACTAAGTAATCTTGTTCCTGAATGCTGGGGGTTTGTCTTTATAAGGTGAAAGAGTTTTGCTAATCGATTAGGTAAGGCAAAAAGTCTCTTTGCAGTGCTCGAAGTTTGCAAGGTGCGAATCAATCCAGTTCATGCCAATTGACGACGCTGGACTCCTAATAATAACAGATTTTATGTCGATTGGGAAGGAATGGTTGTTAGGAATGATAGGGTGTTCTACGTTAATGCTCTTATCACCACTAGTTTCGGTTTTGTTATTACTATTGCGTCTATTTTGTTCCTACTCGTTGGATGTTCTAGTAATACGAGAGTTCTAATATAAGGTGTTGAGACTTGTAATCTGAATTCTGCTAGGTTTCTCTATTATAGATGGGTGTAACCTAACCGTACATAATTAGGATTTAAAAGATAATCGACTGCGTGGTTCTACCCTGACTCAAAATCGGACCAGGGACAGAAAATATGGCGAAATCACACACTCTTAGTTCGTAGAACCTTAATTATGTATGTCCCTAACTTTTTACACGGAACCATCCTGGTTCACCCGTAAGGATTTTTAATTTCTCTGTGATGGTCGTAATTTGTCCGGATAGAGAATTAACTTTTGATTATGTTTTAATTGACAACACCTTTTTTTGAAAACGATTTGATGCTTAAATTTTGTTGTTTGAAACGTACCAAAATTTTTTGGTAGGAATTCTTGTTGATTCATCATATGTTAACTGTCCGATTCCCCCAGCTCTCCGTCATACTTCTCTGTCGGACAATCCCTCTTGAGATGTCCTGCTGCACCGCATTTGTGATATACTGGACTTATTCCAGCCTTGGGAGTTGGAGTGATGCATTGGACCAGGGTCCTAAAGAAATGGGCGATGTGTCCCTGCTTGTTTCACCTATTGCAACGTAATTCTTTGCAGGTTCCGAGATGGTGGTATTTGCACTTGTTGCAGTGTGGAAAGTTTCCAAGATATGATTTTCTCGGTGTGGGGGAAGTAGGGTTAGTAGGGGTAGTGACTGCTCCCGCTTGTTGCCTTTTGGTAAGCCTCTGAGCGAACTGCCTCCTTCTTCGTTCCCGGACTTTCGTTTCTTTCTCATAGGTTTAGGTTTTAGGGTGCATTGGCGAGATGTCCTTCGTTGGTTTCCTTGGTTGTTATTGCGGTTGAAATTACCAACACTTCTCCCATTTTCGTATGTGTAATTGGCGTTGAGGTGTGCCATGACAGCTGCCACGACAGCTATTACAGTGGCTTGGGAATAGTGAATGTAAAACTAGGGTTAACTACAAAATGGGTAAATTAATGTGTGAGCTTGTGTGATAAACCATCAACAAGATGTTAATTGAATTATTAATTTGATTAGCTAATTACAAGTCTTATTTAATCCGAATAATTAAACTAGGAAATTTATTAGTTTAATCACTTGATCACTGCTTAAGTTAATTTGTTTCCTAAGGATTGGTAATAGTGAATGTGAATCTAATCACCTTAGTCGGTAACCAATAACAATTAATCCATTGCACTTGTCATAAATCAACCATAGGAGTAAACAAATCGAACCTAAACAGAAACCTTTTTATTATTGAATTTAGTTAGTTTTTACTTGTTTTCAGCTGATTAGTTACTTAATCTGCGTGTTAGTTACTGTGTTAAAGTTTCTAGTCTTGTAAAACTAGAGAAAACCTTTTACTTTTATTATTTGTTTAGTTAATTCTAGTTATTAGTTTAATTTCCGTTCCTCGAGTTCGATACCCTACTTGCTCAGCTATACCACTAAAAGACAGGTTCACTGCCTTTGTGTGTTTAAATTACATCTTAAAAGTAGGACTAAAACCAATGCATTTTTATATACATCAAGTTTTTGGCGCCGTTGACGGGGAACGGTTCAAAAAGTAATTCTAATTTCAAGTATTCTCGATCCTTTGTATGAGATCTATCTTGCACAAAGTTACTGCTTTAGTAATTTAGTTATTAGGTTAAGTTTTAAGTGTTTCTGTTTTTAGAATTTTTGTTTAATTTATTTCTGTTTTAGCTCTGTACTCGCCGAGTGCAATCGAAGCTACTCGACGAGTCCATCGCTGAACGCATAGTTTTGTTTTTAGTTTATTTTTGTTCTTTTTACGCGTGTTTTCTGTTTTGATTGCAGTACGTTTATGACCAGAGGAGGAGGTACACCTTTGATTCCACCACTTCAAGACCCGGAAGCAACTTTGAGGAAAAACAAAGGCAAAACCGTAGGACAAACCGCAACATTGAAGAATTCGCCGTTGAAGAATCTCAAATCTGTTTTTACTAAGAAAAAGGGCAAGAAAGTGCGAGAATCCAGCATCTCTTCAGTGGCGGACGAAGACCCGGAGAAGGAGGATACCGAGTACGAATCCGAAAAGGAAGAAAGCGAATTTGAAGAAGGAAGCGACATAGAGGGCAAACTAGCTAACACCATGGCCAACATCGATGAAGTTGACATGGGTGAATGGAAGAAAAGGATGTGTGACGACACCGGCCTAGGACTCGTGCAACCTGCGATTCCCACAACTGCCACCTTTGAACTTAAGGGCCACATACTTGCTTAACTTAAGGAAATTCCATTCTTCGGAAAAGGATCATGAAGACGCATACAAGCATCTTGACGAGGTCAATGACATATCCGACTACTTCCATGTCCCTAATGTGGCTCGCGACATTGTTTTGCTTCGTATGCTACCAGTCACATTCAAGGGAGCCGCGAAAGATTGGCTGAAATCACTCCCTCCAGGATCCATCACTACTTGGACTAAAATGAAAGAGGAATTTATAGACCAATTTTTCCCTCCCTCAAAGATAGCCAAATTGAAGAAAGCCATCGCCAATTTTCACAACAAGCTGGAGAGTCACTTTTTGAAGCATGGGAAAGATACAAAGGCTTACTAAGGAACTGCCCACATCACGATCTAAACAGCCAACAAGAAGTCTCCATTTTCTATGATGGAGTAAATGTGAGAACCAGGAAACTCCTTGATTCGCAAGGACCACTCACAAAGAAAGCACCCCCAGTGATAAAGGCCCTAATTGAAGAATTCTCTAAGCACTCTAGAGAATATCACAACCCAAGGAATGACAGAACTCGAGGTGTGGTGAACCCAATTACTGATGATATGGCAGCAATGAGGGAAAAATTGGAGAGCATGGACCGAAGAATGACTAAGATGGACTAATCCATCCATGCCATTAGAGTGGGATGTAAAAATTGTAGAGGGCATCACCTTACTAAAGACTGTGATCTTGATGAGAACGGGAACAAGAGAGCTCAAGTGTGTTATTCAAGCGGTGATAGATATGATGATAATTGGCGAAAAACCAAGCAAGAATGGCTACCATATGATGAGTACAAAAAGGT
Source organism: Lactuca virosa (assembly GCF_052849685.1). Taxonomy (NCBI): domain Eukaryota; kingdom Viridiplantae; phylum Streptophyta; class Magnoliopsida; order Asterales; family Asteraceae; genus Lactuca; species Lactuca virosa. The sequence goes on along the minus strand of NC_136434.1, from coordinate 162,120,355 downwards.
AAAGGAGGAAAAGTATAAGCAAAAAGAAGGAGGCTTTTACCAAAAGGAGGAACCGGTGCTAGAGAAGAAATCAGACTTGGAAGATATGTTTAGAAGATTTGTAGCCGCGTCCGAGAAAAGGCATAATGATACCAATGTTGAAATGAAGGAGCAACGAAATATGATTAGAGAGCATCAAGCTATGATGATAGATCAACAAACTATGCTTAGGAATCAGCAAGCATCCATTCATAACATTGGAAAACAGCTAGGTCAGCTGGCACAACAAATCAACCAAACAGCACCGGGTGAACTTCCTAGCAATACCGAACAGAATCCAAGAATGGCACATGTGCAAGCAATAACAACATATTCTGAGAAAATTTTCACTCCTCTGACCCGTATCCAGAAGGATCCCAAAAAGGTGCAAACAGAAGAGGCAAATAACTGGGAATCGAGTAAACCCGAATCGACTCGCCGAGTCACGAACAAGGATTCGACGAGTCCAAGACCTGATCACAAAAACAGCTTTCTTACCAACCCCCTTTTCCATTTCCGAGTCGAGCCATTCCTGGTGAGCAGATTCAAGAATATAGGAAGTTTATGGATCATATAAAGGCACTCCAAGTGAATATTCCATTAATTGAAACGATAGTTCAAACGCCAAAATATGCAAGTTTGCTTAAGAGCCTCTTTACAACTAGAAGAAATATGGAAGAAGTGGCTGAGATAGTGTTGAATGAGCTGCCAGAAAAGAGGGGCGATCTGGGAAGCATCACCGTACCTTGTCAATTTGGGAACTTAATGACCACATGAGCGTTGACTGATTCAGGGGCAAGTATATATATTATGCCATATTTTTTCTTCCAAAAACTAAACCTTCCGGTCCCGAAGCCTATTCAAATGAAAATCCATCTAGCCGATAAAACAATAATACATCCAATGGGAGTGTGCGAAGATCTTATCATCAAGGTAGATAAACTAGTGTTCCTTGTAGACTTCATAATATTAGACATGAAAGAGGACCTTAAAGTCCCAATCATTCTTGGACGACCGTTTATGAATACCGCTTGTGCCTTAGTAGACATGCACACCTCTACATTAACACTAAGGTGGGGGATGATTCGGTGATATTTAAAGTTGAGTCAAAGGATAGGCACATAGAGTCAAGAGAGGATAAGGTTTCCTCAATAGATTTGGATGATGGATTGTTAGAAAAAGAGCTTGCGTTCTTGCAAGAAAACAATCTAAATCAATTCATATTATCTTTGGAAGAGGATGTTGATGCTAAAAGAGACCTGAGGGAGATAGAGAGGCTGCTTGAGGAAGCTGATTGTCAGGAGAGCATCAAAAGTGTCGGATGTTCACCGAATCGCCGTGTAGCACTCACTGACTCGACGAGTACCTACGAAAAGTAACGAATTGATTTAGACTTGCAAACCATTAGTCCCCTCTGTGGACCCGACGTGCACATCTTGCCTGATCACTTGGAGAATCTACTTGAGGAAAGCAAAGTTGTTAAAGATTTGATCAACCTTGAAAATGCACACTTGGCTTGTCTTGACACGATTGTGCAATATGATGAAGCAGTCCACGATGACAAAAAGGAAAGCTTAGAAGATAAAGAGAATACTAGAGCTTGGAATAATGATGAGTATAACTCTCCCATTGAATTTCACATGCCTGATCAAGGGGAAATCAAAAGAACCAAGCCTCGAGCCCTAGTCTCTACTACATTTGAAGTTTTCACTTTTACACCACCGGGTTCTTTATTATTTGAAGGTGAGGAAGAATTCGTGATCCCGAGTAATGATGAGGTAATGACTAAAAAGGCAATCGAGGAAGATAAAGGAGGAAGGGAAACGATGGGGCGTAAGGAGGAAGGAGTGAAAAAGAAGAAGCATGGTAGAGGGATAAAGCGTAAAGCTGAAGAAAATGCCACAAGGAAGAGAATGGAAGAATTGAAAAGGGCATATAAGAGAAGAATCCATATTTACAAAACAAAGTATAAAGTGCAAAAACTGAAGAAGGATATTCTATGGGAGGACAACGAAGAAACGTAAGAGCGGAAAGGAGTCCAGCTAAAGACTCCACAAAAAGAAGCGCTTCCGGGAGGCAACCCGACTTTAGAGTTTTCTTTCTTTTTACCTTTCTTTTTCATTTTACTTTCGTTTTTTTAGGATCTACTATTATCAATCTTCTTCTGTGATTAAAATTATTGCTTGAGGGAAAGCAATGTTCAAGTGTGGGGTTGGTGGCATAAAATTTAAGAACTCAAATTTTTATCAAACATAACGAAAAAATCGTCGAGTCTATGTATCTACTCGGCGAGTCCATTTGAAAAATCCCAAAAAATCACGGATTCGCGTATCTACTCGGTGAGTAGGAACATCTACTCGGCGAGTCCATGTATTTACCTAAAAAATCATTTTTACGTTCTGTAAATTAGGGTTTTCACCCTAATTGGTAAAACACAATTACAAACGCAGCCACCATCCGCTCCACGAGCATCTCTCTCTCTCAAGCTTTCATCTCCATTTTTTTATTACTCCTTGCAATTCCGACCAAAAAGGTAACATTTTTCTACTTAATCTTGTTTAAGTTCACATCATGGGAGGATTTATGGCCATAATTTGTGAAAACCCGGATTTTGGGGTTTACTCCAATCCTAGGGTTTTGATTTTTCGGACAAAGTAGGTTGTTATAGACAGAATTTCTTGCAAATTTATGCTTAATAGACATACCAAAACAAACCCCTGGCACTAATTTGTGTATTTGGACGGTTGATTTTGTCCGAATCGGAATGGCGACTCGCACAGTTCATGCGACTCGCCGAGTCGGTTCTTGTACTCGGCGAGTCCATGTTGCAGATACCCAGAATTTTTACATTGTTAATTTTTCTGTGTTTTGTTTGTTGTGTCCTAGGTTTTGTTTTGCAGAAAGTATGTCGAGGCGAGGTAAGAGCTCGAGAGGAGGTGGTCATGGGGACATCCCATGGCTAAACTTTCCACAAATCACTTCTAAATCCTCACTAGCTCGTGCCAAAAACAAGGTGGAATCACTTAAACGGAAGGAGATATATGTTCCCAACGAGATAGACTGGCGGTGGATAGGTCAATCCGGTTTGGAGGAGGAATTGACTCCTTATTTGGTCAAGTCCGTTGTGAATGATGGGGTGCGATAATTTGTGATGGGTGGAGTCGATTGTTCAAGATTCAAGAACCCGTCTACCAATAACTATGCTGGGAATTCTTTTCTACCATCTCCTTCCGAGGTGGTAATGATTATTATAACCCGGGCATTATCACCTTTTTTCTTAGAGGGGAGCCGCGCCAATGCAGCATAACGGAGCTTGCATGGAGGCTAGGGATCTATGATCAAAATATGATCATGTCTGAATTTTTTGAGTCATTCCTGGAACACTGCCACAAGGACTTTCCCGAAGAGGTGGTTGCATCTACTTGGTGGAATACAATTGCTAACCGGGTCTACATTCCGTCTTCTGCTCAAGAGGGAAGCATCCGTTCCCCCATCCATCGCTTGATCCATCATCTTATCGCAAGCACCATTAACATGTGAAAGGACGATGATAAGGTCCCCACTCTTGATATCTTCTACATGTGGAGCATCATTACCCACGATGTTTTTTGCAATTTACCGTATTGTATGGCAAAATACTTAGCGGAGGGGGAGGTCAAGGAGAGGATTACTTCCAAAATCAATGGTGGCATGTTTTTTACAAAGTTGGCTAGGACGTATGGGATCTTGGACCAAGGGGTGGCAAGGGTGTTGACAATGATTCCTTCTCCTCCTTTTAGCACCACATTATTTAGGAGGGCAAGGATCATTGAGGATTATGGTGGGGGCATATTGGAATTCCAAATGCGGATGAGGCGTTGGTGCCCGAGGAGCCGGGAAGAAGGGTGAAGCAAAAAGGGATCATGTCCGAGAAGACCCACCGGTCATTCCGGTGGAAGAGGAGCTACCAATGGATTGGTATAATATGGAGATGAGAAGGTACCAAGATGATCTTGGGAGAAGCATGAATTACCACAATGAGTCATTTGTTTATTTGTTTGAACAAATGAATATTGCGCCAAGGCCCGGACCCGGAGATCCTTATGTTCCAAGTTGGGAAGAAACGATAAATCAAAGAAGGAATCAAGCCAGTAATAGCGGAGCGGGAGGAAATGAAGAAGATGATGAAGATTGATGTTTTGTGGTTTTTATTTGGTTGTTTGAAAACTTTTTCTTATTTGTTTTGTGTGTTTTGAACTTTTAGTACTAGGTTTAAGTAGGAGTTTGTTTATTGTTATCTATCACTTGTGGTTGTGTTTATCGTTTTAGTTTGAAGCTAAGGATGCATGCAAGAGTCTAGATGTCAAAGCTAACCAAGAAAGAGTAGCTAGATGAGGATGAGGAAGTTTTGAGTTTAAGATCGAGTCCGTTAGTAAAGAGGGTTAAAGAGTGTTATTTATTGAAGAAAAAATAAGGGATGGATACTAAAATGTCATTGCCAAACACCTCAGAAACGGATTCAAAGCAGAAGATTTATTTTCCAATGAACGTTGTACTCGCCGAGTGCATACCTTGGACTCGACGAGTCCCTTTGCAATTCTGCGACTTTTCTGCTAGAAACACTTCTACTCGCCAAGTTGTCATATTTACTCGACGAGTCACTCAATATTCCATTCCCAAGGCTTACATTTTAACCACATTTGATATGGGCCTTACTCATATTCTTTAAAGATTAATTCCTGAAGATTTTCGAGATTATTTTCCTGCATATTTGGAGCCGTACCACACAAGATTTGGCACCCAAGGCATGGATGAGTTGTTCCCATGCCTAAAGTCAATTGAAGATGGAGCTTTTCATGAAGAAATATCGACCTCGTTACTACTATCCTAGGGGAGTTTGTTCCAATTCTCTCTTTATTTTGTCATTTTTATTGCATAATATACAATGGGCACATTGCATAAATTAAGTGTGCGGTAGGGGGTTGATTATATTAGTTACATTAGAATCCTAATTTAGGTATAATTTTGAAATTTTTGCATTAAAAATTACTAGAATTAATTTAGAAAATTTTGGTAAAAACAATTAGGATTCCATGCTAGTGTTATGTTTGATGATTGCATGAAGACCCAAATGTTTAGTTGAGCCAATATACGTTCTAGTGCATGGTTCGACGTCACCCACCTAAGGTGAGCGGCGACGGCAGTGGCGCAACAGCCGACAACAACGGTGCTTGGTTCGACGTCAGCGGCGGCAGGAGCGGCTTCATCATCTTAGAACGGCGCGTCAGCAGCAAGACATGAAGAAAGGGAGGCCGCGGTCCAACCCCGAACCACCACAGATCCTTAAAATCGTCGGTCTTCTGGTTTCCCCACGACTGATACACAACAGGTGGCAGCGCTTTCATCTAGGCCTTTACTGAGGTGGTAACGACGACTTCTTGGTGGTCTTAAGGCTCCAACGGCGGCGACGGCAGGACGAAAGGAAGAAGAAAATGGATGGCGGCAGCGAATGACAGCCACCTTCGCGCCTACAGTCTGCGGCAATGGGCTACCCCGACTGGTCGGAACAACGAATGAAGGGGTGGTGGTCGTTGTCTTCACGCATGGCGGCTGGAAACTGATCGGAATGGAGGGTGGCACCGGTGGGAGACGTGGTTGGCGGCTCTTACATCCGCTAGGGTTAGGGTTAAGGGTTGGATTAATGAAAGAACCCCTTTCTAAACTTTCGTATTTCTGAAAGATCCAAACTTTCGTACTTGACAATTGTTACTCCAAAACATGCTACATGCATATTTATAAAACAATATCTTACGTTGATAAAGTGATTACAAAAGATTGGATACAAACCGACTATGTTTTAATATTTTACATAACTGCCCAGGATATTGTAATTTTATACAAATATAAACCGAAATACAAAAGTAATAGTAAAAACTATTCTACATCTTCTGACAGTATATAACCATACTGGTTACTTATCTCCTGCAATTGTTAAACACCGAGAGGGGTAAGCGGTGACGCTTAGTGAGTTCAATAATAGATACAATATAACGTTATGCCATATATATATATATATATATATATATATATATATATATATATATATATATACACTTCAATATGGCAGAAGCAAAGAGGAACAAGGAACAACAAAGGAAGATGAGTATCATATGACATGTTCACATGCGACAGGCTTTCCATATCAATCAATGATTGATTCAAAGATATACAATCAATGAGACATAACAATTTCCATACTTGATATACATCAATAAAGCTTCGGCCCAAATGGCACAGAAGACATATACTTTCTGATTAAACATTTTGGTAGATTTCAGGCTTTCAGCCCTGTCTAACCTTCTGCCAATGCCATAGAATAGAAGTCATTCTCTTACGAGACATGCTCTACATGACCAGAGGCTACATACCAATACCCAAGTGATGCTTATGTCATACACTTCAAGTCAAAGGTATAGCTCTGTTAGTATTCCGTTAGTATACAAATCATGCTTTACATAGCCAAAGGTATAAAACCAGAATAACACAGGAAAGCACATTGAACATATAACACATAACATACAATTGTTCCTATATATTGAACTCACCGTGAAATAACCGGGGGTTAAAATAGTAATTTGGGCAGCACTTCGTTACTATAATTGACTTTCTTCAATGAAAACGAGGAGTTTTCTTGAAAACTGGGCCTAGCGAGGGTTGGGCTTCAAAACCGAAAAGATAAATTTTTCGGGGTCTTCGGGCACTTCGGAACGTATTTTGGGCGTTGGAAATAATCCCGGGGGTTCGGGGGAAGTTGAAATAGTTGAAATATGAGTTTAGGGGTGAAAAAGGGGCATTTTCTAACATTTACCCGGGAGGTCTCGCACCCCTTATATAGGTGCGAGCCTCCGATCCGAAGCAAGAGGGAGGAGCCAGGTTGCAGCGAAGCTCGGACACGCGGCAACAGCAGGGAGGTTCGGACGCGAGGGGAGGCAGCTGACACGTTTCGGACTTGACACGGAGGTGGCACGCGTCGGAAGGCTATTGGACCTCGCATCGCTTGGTTCTCCGGCTCGGACACGCGTCTGCATGCGAGAAGGGCGACGTGGCCAAAGCTGAGCCCTGCGATTCTTCTCGGTTTTCAAGGATTTCTCGATTTTTGAGCCAAAAACTTCTAAAATCCATAACTTTCGCATACGAGCTCCGTTTTTTACGTTATTTATATGCACGCGTAGGTAAAATTATGCTCTACAACTTTGTTTAGACTTCGTCGGCTAATTTTGACTTTGTTTTAAATATTATTATTTTTAACAGACCAGGACAGGAAAATCCGTTAAAAATTCGTAACTTCTTCATCCGACGTCCGTTTTCGTCAGTCTTTTTACCGTTGTACTACTAATGACGAGACCTTCGATTATCGTTTAGGTTGTGTTGGCTAAAAATCACTCAATCTAAAATTCGAGTTTTTAGCTGTCTACTGATAAGCTGAAACTTAGAAAAATCATAACTTCCTCATACGAAGTCAGATTTTGGCGTTCTTTTTATCATAATTCTTGGTTTAACAAATATTACGACTTTCATTTAGATTACTAAGGCTAAAAAGTAGTTTATCAAAAACTCACTTTTTACGTCATTTGGTGACGTGCTGGTTTTGTCGCGGATCTTCGATTGGTCATAACTTCTTCGTTATAACTCGGATTTCGATGAGGTTTTCGCATAAATGCTTCTAATGAGATTCTTTACAACTTTAAGTAATAAAATTTTACTTATTTCAAATTTTATATTTTCGTTAAATTTCAATATTTGACTTTTGATTGGAATCTCATAAGACTTCCAATATTTTTCGAGCGATTCTAAACATAGTTTTACTTCATTTCTAGTAAAAACTATCCGTTAGAACTCAATGCTCATAATTATATAACATTTCATAATATTATTCACTTTTAAAATTACATAACACGATAACTGAACGTGTATGTTACAATTAAATACCCGACACCCTTGAAACATTCATCCATAACGGCAGTAACGGCCCCTCCCTCATGAAATTATTTCAATTTTGCTCCATTATTTACCCTTTAGATCCCGGCTCCTAAGATTCTTTTCAGAATAAGCCCAATAGTTACTAAACAGCCCCTCCTCCATAATTTATTTTCAAATTAAATCCAACACTTACACTTTAACCCCTGCCTTCATAATATATTTTCAACTTTAATCCAATTTTTACCATTCAGCCCCTTCCTTCAAGATTTTAATTCAAATTAAATCTAGAATTTACCAAATCACCCTCAACCTCCAAAACTAGCTCTTTGTCACACTATTCTGCTTTTAGAGCTATTATTCATTTATTAATTAAACGGGGTGTTACAACTCTCCCTCACTTAAATTAGACTTCGTCCTCGAAGTCCGCTACGGCCAACTACTCTGTGACCTCTCACGGTGTTCTGATACTCGGAAACTACCCGCAACACCGCATTGCCTGAAATATTGAACTGCCCGAAGCACTGGTCTGCCTGAAACATTGAACTGCCTGAAACACTGAACTGTCTGAATCACTGAACTGCCTGAAACACTGAACTTCCTGAAACACTAAGCTGCCTGAAACACTGAACTGCCTGAATCATTGAACTGCCTGAAACACTAAACTTCCTGAAACAATGAACTGTCTGAAACATTGAACTGCCTGAAACACCGAACTTCCTGAAACAATAAACTGCCTGAAACACTATGTTGCGCCCTGGCTACCTTCCAAAATCTACCGAGACCTCCCTGGTCTCAAATCGTTCACCAGACATCTAAAATACCGGGTCCTGGCTCGGTTGCAGAGCCAAAAGAACTCCCATATAGTCGTCCCCACACGAATTTTGAACACAATCCTCTTCTGTCAACAATTAACACTAGTTATCTTGCCACTGCGGCTCTAACGATCTTCTGATCTAACTGATCGGATCCATACGTCGAGTTCTGACGTCACCAAAATCCAAGACTAAAAGTGATGGCTACCTGACCAATGGTAGACTTATATCACAAACGGCCTGATACGATCCATTGCCTCCCTGGTCTCATAACTTTAGTGGTGTTCCTACCGTCTTAGCACTGGCTTAACCAGGTTTAATCCCTCCGAGGAAATCCATAAACCAATTCGTGGACTTGACACGTCATCACTGCTGCACCCTAGCTGGTGGCTACTATTGTTCCCTCCGCGTCCTAACAACGCGCTCAAGCTATCTACCAACCTAGTGAATGCTACGACTACACCCGCAGTATCACAACACTTTATCACTATCCGCCGACCTCATGAATGTTACGGCTACACCCGTAGACTTACAACATCCTAGCAATATCTGACCGCTAGTGAATGCTACGACTACATCCGCAGACTTGCAACACTCTAACGCTATCTCGCTGCTAGTGAATGCTACAGCTACACCCGCAGACTTACAACACTCTAACACTATCTGGCTGCTAGTGAAGGTTACGGCTACACCCGCAGACTTAAAACACTCTAACACTATCTGCCTGCTAGTGAACACTATCTGGCTGCTAGTGAATGCTACGACTACACCCGCAGACTTACAACACTCTAACACTATCTGGCTGCTAGTGAATGCTACGGCTACACCCGTAGACTTACAACACTCTCCATGCTAACTGACCTCTAGTGAATGCTACGGCTACCCCCCGTAGTCTTACAACACTTCCCATGCTAACTGAATTCTATTGAATGTTACGGCTACCCCCGTAGTCTTACAACACTTACCATACTACCTGATCAGTATTGAATGCTATGGCTACCCCCGTAGTCCTACAACACTTTCCATACTATCTAACTGTTAGTGAATGCTACGGCTACCCCCGTAGTCTTACAACACTTTCCAAACCGGGTCGAACACGCACTCGACCTAACACTCAACTGAACTTGAGTCCTAACTGGAGCTCTAACCTAGTTCCCGAAACCTGCTATCACGTGACCCCACTGCATCAGTACCGCACCCATGCCCGTGATAGAAGCATCACAGTAAACCACGAAATCATCTACACCCTCTGGCAGGGTGAGAATCGGTGCCTCGCACAACCGTTGTTTGAGACTCTCGAAGGCTGCCTAGTGCTCAGGCCCCCAGCGAAAGGCCACCGACTTCTTGGTCAGTCGGGTCAAAGGAACCTCAATTTCGGAGAAGTCTCGTTTAAACTTCCGGTAATAACCTGCTAGACCCAGGAAACTCCGAATCTCAGTTGGAGACCTCGGAATCTTCCGATGCATCACGACCTCTATCTTGGCCGGATCGACCCGAATACCCTTCTGGTTGACAAGGTACCCAAGAGATTGCACCTCGCGCAACCAGAACTCACATTTGGAGAACTTTACAACAAGTCTCTTCCCCACTTGGATTCGACTAAGTCTTCACGGTACGTGATAATTGAGGGATTCCCAATCCTTCTTACTTCCTAATAGACCAATGTCGACCATCTGAGCTTACCAGTGCTAACGATCAATTACCAGTCAAACCTTGAAATTGCCCGTCCTCGGGAATCTTGATGAGTACTCTTGAAATATGGTCTAGTATGACACCTCTATCCACCTCCCATGAAAGAAATGCAATTCTCTTGAACATCCAATGACCGAACACCCATGCGTCTAACACTCGCAACTGACTCCACTATCTTCATGCTACCAGTCCTTCCCCAGCAACGGTAGTGCCTTGAACTCCAAAGTTCATCCATAGATAATTGTCAACCATACCTGAACCGTGATAGAACCACTGAACGCTGACTTCATTGGAGAACTATCGATCTAACCCTGACCGAGTATCCTTTAAACCATACCTGAACCGTGATAGAATCCTCCAAGTTACTTCCTCAAACTGGTGCACCCAAGTCTCACTAAACCTTGCTACTAACCCACTAAAGCATATCCTAGGCTTTCCTAGGTTCCCGAACTCACCCAGTCCTTAGCTGCTAAAGATTCCCAGTAATGTCAACTAGCTACCTCATGAATATATCTAGCTCACATTACTAAGAGGGTGTTTGTTTTTTCTCTGCAGATCTGTGTGGCCTCTTCTGTTTGCGAGGCGCAGACCACGCGCAGACATAAAGGTTTGCAATCCGTTTGTTTTTCTGAAGTGCGCAGACATAAAAACGTTTGCGCGAGGTCTTTACCACACAGATATGGGACAGCCTCTTCTAAAGTCTGCGAATGCCTTTGACGTAAAAAAACGCGTTTCTTTTTGTTTCCGCCTCCATTCGTCCAAACCTCCCATCTTCGTAGACAGAACCTTCGACAACTCCATCTTCACTCCAACAACCTTCATCGACCGTTACCTCCGATCAGCACCGCCCGTCGCCGCCCTCCTTTCCGATCGCAGGCGTCCAGGCGATTTCAATTTCAGCGACCAACGAGCGAACAACAACCTTCGATTGCAGCGAGCGAATAGCAAGCGAAAAGCAAGCGATCAGGGAGCAATCAGGTTTGTCGTCACCTCCTCTCTCTGTTGATTTCAATTTCAGTTCAATTTCTTGTTTGATTCACATCCTTGTTCAATTTCTTGTTTCATTCACATCCTTGTTTCCCCGAAAATCTTGCAGGTGTATAATTTATCATATATTCTTGCTAAAATTGAAAATACTACCTGTAAACAAATTCCCAGCAAATTGAAAATCTTACCTGTAAACAAATTGGATCTGTAAACAAATTGGATTTATAATTTTCTTTGATTGGAAGCCAATATACATAACTTCCAAGCAAAAGATAACATATTCTTTTGTTGATTGTGTATGTGTATATGATTGTTGATTATGTATATGTATATGATTGTTGATTGTGTATATATATATGATAGTGTATATGTATATGATTGTTGATTGTGTATATGTATATGATAGTGTATATGTATATGATTGTTGATTGTGTATATGTATATGATAGAAAGCATCAAAACGAGTCATAAGTTTTGTTTATTTGATAGACGTAAAATGGAAAACTCATGAGATGTTTGGATGTGTGTTGGTACTAATGATTTTGATTTATAAAGTTTTTTAGAAAACTTTGAATTAAAACACTCTAATTCAGGTTATTTATCATTGAATAAAAAGTTTCACATTATTATGATTGAAAATAACACAAAATTACAAATTTGCCCGTGTGCGTTAATGTAATATTTTATTGAAATAATGTTGTGAAAATAAAACAAAATTACACATTATTATGATTGAAAATAAAACAAAATTACAAACTTACCCTTTCAATTCCCTAAATAGGTAGCCCTTTTCGATTTGTGGATGATATAATTTGCCTAGAATGTGCTGAAATCAAGCTTTTTCTTGAAATAATGCTGTGAAATAATGATGTTACTTGTTGACTGTTTATTGTTATTTGGTTTTGTAAATACTCTTTATTGTCTCAAATCGTTATTTTTTTGTTGGAATGTGTATGATATGTAATACCTTATGAAATCATATTTGTCTATGTTATATTGGTTATAGTACCAACTTCTTTTAATCCGAATCCAAACATTGCAGGACATAATAGGAGGCTACGAAGGGTTTTCAAAGGAGCGGTTGGTGCACTTGATGGCACTTTGATACATGTTGTTGTCGCTGCTAAGAAACAAGACTTATATAGAAGTAGGGGAAAGGGAGATTGCTACCAAAACGTATTGGCAATTTGTGACTTCAATATGATTTTTACATTTGTTGTGGCCGGGTGAGAAGGGGTAGCGCATGACTCTAAAATATTATCAGAAGCAGTAGCCGATCCACAAGCATCATTCCCGTTTCCACCACCAAGTAAGTTTTTGTTTTTTTTAAATATTTTTATCTTAATTTGAAAATTGATTAGTGTTTTGCATTTTTTTCAGACAAATATTATCTTTGTGATGCCGCGTATGCACACACTCGAGGATTTATGGCCCCTTATCGTAATGTGAGGTATTGGCTTGGAGATTTTCGTCAAAGACGTGCATTGACCAATAAAGAAAAATTTAACCATGGACATGCAAAACTTCGGAATGTCATTGAGCGTGCTTTTGGTGTTTTGAAAGCACACTTCCCTATATTGAAGAGGATGGCACCATTCCCGTTTGTGACACAAAGAAACATTGCCATGGCATGTTTCGCGCTTCATAATTATATATGGAGAGAAGGACTGAGTGATGAGTATTTCACACGATACGATGAACCCAATGTCCCGTTTCGAAATAACAATGTGGCAATTGATGATGATGAAGACGGGATTCCAACACATGGTACTGCAGCAGACCGTGAATATATGACTCAGTTACAGGATGAAATTGCTGATCAATTGATGCACAATATAGATTGAATTGTTTTAAATGAAATTGTTATTGTAAAACAATTTTTTTTATTGTATGACTAATTTAGTTGCATGAATTTTATTTTCAATGTTGTAAGACTATTATTATTAAAATTTTGGTGTTGAAAAATCATTTTAAGTTTGTAAAATAATTTTATTTAAAATTCAGTTTATTTCAGCAGCCTGCAGACGTTAAAAAACAAACAGTCATCTTATTGCAGACTGCAGACGTTTGGTCCACCTCTTCTGCTACAGAGGCTTGCAGATGTGGTCCGCAGACTGCATACGTTTTGGCTTCAGAAAAACAAACAGCACGTAAGAGTCCCCAATGCACAAAGCAAGCAGCATTCAGACAATGGAAAATCTAACCATCATATTCCAATCAAACCATTTTATCCTCTACTCAGGAATCTGTACTGGCATGAGATTTTAAGGCTCATACAATTAGGCATAACCTAAACAGGCTATCCTATCACTGACTGATCAGTACTATCATGCAGCTCATCAAGCACATACAACAGGCATATAAGGCATCCTTCCTAGATCCTCAAGCCTAATCTAGCATGTAGTTCTTCATACACATACAGTAGGCATATAAGGCATCCTTCCTAGATCCTCAACCCTAATCTACCATGCAGTTCTCATACACATACAGTAGGAATATAAGGCATCCTTCCTAGATCCTTAGCCTTAATCTAGCATGCAGTTCTCATACACATATAATAGGAATATAAAGCATCCTTCCTAGATCCTTATCCCTAATCTAGCATGTAGTTCTCATAATCATATCATATCATAACATGTATGGGTATCTTGGGGAAAACTTACTTGAGCTCGGCCGATTGCACGCATCACACACCTTGTTCTTTTCAAAGTTCTTTTCTCTTTTCAAGCTTCTTCTAATAAAATGATTTTACTTTTGAAAGTTTTTCATACCAAGTCCTTAGTTTGAGTCCAGACACACCCGAAGGTATATCCGAATCCCTCAAACCAAGGCTCTAATACCAACTTGTAACATCCCAAAATTCAAGGCCAAAAATTTCATTTTTTAAATAAGTTATTATAAAACCAACAGTATAAGAAAACATCCATAATATCATGTCATGTCAAAACCAAAGTAGAAATAATCAAAACATGTTATCATAAACAATATCAAAGTGTAATCCCAAAGATATCCTGTGCGGAAAAACCATAGTGTGATGCGCTGCGATCGGGCCGGTTCCTTTCCTTTGAAAACGAAGCACCTGAAACAAAAACTGAAAGCTGTAAGCACGAAGCTTAGTGAGTTCCCCCATCATACCACATACCATACAATCACATAGCATAAATACTGCCGGTCAATTCTGGGGTGCCCGACCTACCCGGTCCGGCCATTATGGGGTACCGACCTACCCATGTCAAGCCATTCTGGGGTGCTAACCTACCCGTGTCAATCCATTCTGGGGTGCTGACCTACCCTTCGGTCCTGACAACCGAACTTCGGGGACTATTTCACCCCTACTACTACTACCACATATATCATAACATAATCATATTTCCAAACATATATGGGGTGCCTAACCTTGCCTTCGGTCCTAACAACCAAACTTGAGGATTATTCCCCTCCTACTACCACTATCACATATAACATATCATGCTAGCACATAAACATACGAGGTAGTAGCAAACCAAATAATTATCACAAAGACAATCATCTCATACATAGTCACTTACTGGTGGGCCGACGTTGGTACCTTAGACCCACCTCTACTAGAAGGTAACTCGCCTCACACTGTTGAAGTCCCGTAAACACAATCCCAGCTGCTAGTTGACAAATTCTCGAACTGTCAATATCAAACATCACCCAATTAATAATTGGGTTCCAATACATAACCATAAGTCCATGCTCGGGTAAAAGACTGTTTTACCCCAATCTTGGCTTGATCCAAGCCCAAGGCCCAATCCAAAGGCCCAAAAGTCAACTATGGGTCAAAGCCCAACACATGGTCCAATTTTCCAAATTGGGCCCAAACCTTTATAAGGTCTTAGCATAAGGCCAAACCTTTAGCATAAGGCCCAACCATTTGGTCCAACATTCAACATTCTAATGGCCCAATATCACATAATCATAAGGCCCAAACTATGGCTCATCTATGGCCAAATTTTACAAATTGGGCCCAACTCCTTATATGGGCCTTACCTCAAATCCCATTAATTATTCTAGTCCATTTGCTTGATCTTGGATGGCCCATTAATAACCCAATCATCAAGGCCCAATAGAAAGGCCCAACAATAAACCCAAGTGAAATTAGGGTTTCACATAAAATGACGATTAGGGTTAATTGTTTCTCACTTAACTCATTAAGGACTTAATTCATTAAGTCCATCAGTCTTCTAATTAAATCATATCGTGTGATTGGGCTTAATACACAATTCCATTCCAATGGACCAAATGTTGGCCCTGATAAGTCCAAGCCTATAAATCCAATATTAGGGTTTTCTAAACCCTAATTAGGGTTTCCAATCCCATCTTAGCCCAATAGGCACAATAGCTAGGTCTTTTGATCAATTATGCTTCATTAGGCCCATTAGGGTTTCACTAGGCCCATTAGTCACACGTTTGGGCTTTTAGGCCATTTAGGCCTTCATTGGGACCACTAGGGTTTATTAGGCCCATTATGGTTTTAGTCCCTTGTCCAAACATCCAAACGAGTTACAAACCAAACAAGGCACACCGCCACCCGACCCGGCGGCCGGTGGCGGCAGGATTCGGCAGCCACCACCCTACGGTGGTGGTTTTGAGTTTCTTTCCATTATTCTATTTTTGTGTTACAATTTACAATGAAGAAAGGGAGGCCGCGGTCCAACCCCGAACCACCACAGCTCCTTAAAATCGTCGGTCTTCCGGTTTCCCCACGACTGATACACAACAGGTGGCGGTGCTTTCGTCTAGGACGGCAGTGAGGTGGCAACGACGACTTCTTGCTGGTCATGAGGCTCCAACGGCGGCGGCGGCAGGACAAAAGGAAGAAGAAAATGGATGGTAGCAGCGAACGGCACCCACCTTCACACCTACAGCCGGCGGAAATGGGCTACCCCGACTGGTCGGAACAGCGAACGAAGGGGGTGGTGGTCGCTGTCTTCACGCATGGCGGCTGGAAACTGATCGGAATGGATTGTGGCGCCGGTGGGAGACGAGGTTGGTGGCTCTTACATCCACTAGGGTTAGGTTTAAGGGTTGGATTAAATACCTGGCACCCTTGAAACATTCATCCATAATGGCAGTAACGACCCTCCCTCATGAAATTATTTCAATTTTGCTCCATTATTTACCCTTTAGACTATGGCTCGTAAGATTCTTTTCAGAATAAGCCCAATAGTTACTAAACAGCTCCTCCTCTATAATTTATTTTCAAATTAAATCCAACACTTACACTTTAGCCCCTGCCTTCATGATATCTTTTCAACTTTAATCCAATTTTTACCATTCAGCCCCTTCCTTTAAGATTTTAATTCAAATTAAATCCAGAATTTACCAAATCACCCACAACCTCCAAAACTAGCTCTTTGTCACACTATTCTACTTTTAGAGCTATTTTCATTTATTAATTAAACGGGGTGTTACACCATAATACTCTTGCAAGGTCCTCATCATAAGTCTGGAATATCCCCGAGCCCTCAGTACGAGTCTGGCATGCCTAATCGGCCCTCAACTCATATCTGGAATGCTCCCGTGTTTGTTGGCTACATCACAAAGCTGTACAACATCAACCCAACACAATATGTCGACATATGAAACAGATAAATTTAACACAGAACCAACAAATACAGATAATCATGCAGATATACTACTCAACCAAATACCAGTATATCACTATCCTATAACCATGATACATAGACTAATGGTCGGCATTGGTGCCTTCGAACCATGGTACAGTAAGGAAAACCCACCTCAAGCTGATGAATGTCTCAGGTAAAGCTCAGGTTGCTGATTTGGAAAATCTCTACGCTAACCAATCAAATAAAACCCAATTCATAAGTTGGGCCATAATCAAAACTATGACTCTCATTTATTTGTCCAACTCTCAGGGTAAAAGACAATTTTACCCTTTCCTCACTAAGCCCAGCACCAAGGCCCAACCTAAATATTCCAAAACCCCAAAAGTGGCCAAACATCCCAAATGAGCCTAAAACCCATCATGGGCTCAAATCCAAGAAAGTCCAAATTCCTAAGTGACACCTGAAACCCTAAATGGACCCAAGCCCAAGAAAGCCCAAAGTTAGAAAACTAGTGGCCCAAAGATGCCCAAAAGCCCAATACATAGTCTCACGTCGTGACCAGCCCTTGGTCACGTCGTGAGAGTCACCTTTTCTGATCCCAGAGACTCGCTCTTGACTTAGACAAATCAGCGAGGGACCGGGTTTGCCTTCTCACGTCGTGAGACCTCATGTCTCACGTCGTGAGAACAGTCTAAAAGCCAAATCAACGTTTCGATGATGTTAACCGGTTCAGCTGTCACACCCCCGGACCAGACGGCGGAAACGTCCGGAGGCGGATGACTTCATTGTGTAGTATCATTACAATTGAATATAAATGAAACATAGAAAATCCAAACATCATACATTAATATAAATCTTACATTGTTTACAATATTTGTTCTGATCAAAAGGTAAACATGAAATAACAAAAGTAGAAATAACATAATGCAGCGACGCCAATCCACGATCGTGGTGCTTACCTGCTTACTAGATCCCTGAGAATACAAGTCGTTTTGAAAACCATCAACTAAAAAGTTGTTGAGTTCATAAACATTTTTGTATAAAAATAGTTTTACACTTGTTTAGAATTGTTCTTGCTGTACCTTCAGAAAATCTGGTATTTTCTATAAAATCGTTTGGGGTCTTGTTTGGAAATCGTGGATATATGCATGCATGTCATTACTTTTTATTCTTCTTTAAAAGAATGATTTTTGGAAAGTACTAAAATTTATAAAGGAAAGTTGTATTTGAGAATAGTTCCTTTGATTTGTAACAATAAGTAGTTTCCAAAAAATCCCATGTTTCCTTAAAATAATATAGTTGTAAGCTTTGTTTTCTTGTTGGGTATAGTTGAGTGTGTGTTTTAGTTCATCATTTTCGAAATCATATAATATCGTTTACCCTAGAAAATCCTATATTTTCATATATATAAATGGTGGTCTTAAATCCCTAAGATTGGTGTGATAAAAGCTTCGTTTATAGTATCCAAAACAATAATTGTCTATAATCGAAAGGTGTAACTTGAGTAAATTTCTAAAATCATACTGTTATATTCTAAGTGAGTCGTTATAACCATACTAGTATGACGGAGTGCCTGTCCAGGCGTTCTTCAGGCGCCAGATTTGATTAAGACATTTGTCACCCTAGACTGGCCGGTCTAGCTGTAGCGAACAGCGAAGGTGTGGGGTGTCAAACTCGTATATATCTATACACAAATTCCCGCTCCCCCTCCAGGAGACTCTGGTTATAACTCTTACAGGACTTTAAGTGTACACTATCATATATATATATATATATATATATATATATATATATATATATATTGGTACTGTGAAGATTCGTCTGACTAGAATATTAACAGATTTTTTAGCAAATCGATGAAATCCATTATTTATTAAATAAATAATAATAGTTGTACTCGATGACTAGATCTATCGTTTTCGTTTATTGACAATAATCCACTTTGAATCACAATTATAAAAAATGACCCAATATTATCGATATTGGCAAAAATGGCCCTTCTTTTTATGATTTATCAAATAAGACCCATATTTATCAAAAGGTGTCATAAGTGATTCAAAACTAGGTGAATTGTTGAAAATGACCCATTTCTTCTAAAATACTTGTTTAAGCAATTTTTGAAGTAAATCCTTATGGTTTTTGTCATAGAAATTGTGACTTCTACTTTGTAACATACTATTTCTTGTTTCTATACATATTTTGTGAAATATGGCTCAAATTCTTGAGATTTGCTCAAGATTTCGAGTTCATGGAGTTTTTATAAGTTTAGCACATATAACTTAGCATACATGCATAACGAACAAATATATCAAGGTTTAAACAAGGTTTTGACTTGTATTCTCCCCCAAAAACAATAAAAACTCGAAAAAGTAGGGGTATGAAGCTCACCTTGAGTTGGTTGGAGTGATGACGGTGAAAATCTCCAACCTAAACTCTTGGATGAGAGAATGAACTTCCTTGGAGGTGATTTTATCCTAAGGGTTTAACACATTTTATTGTGTGTGAATAGGATGACATGAACATGAAAAATGTATTCAATCACTAGGGATTTACGAAATAATCACCAAAGATTAGAATGAGCGTGAAGACTTTAACTCCTTGTGAAGCTTGAAGTTATTCTTGAGAAAAAATGGGAATGGGAAGTAGGTAAAATGACAAGAGGTGGTGGAGCTTTTTGGAAGGAATCATCCAAATATAGGGAGTAGGAATTTTGATGTGATATTTACTTGGGAATCAGTTGGTTAATTGCATGGGGAAGTGGGGAAAAGTGTCTAATCAACAAAGTCAACACTCTTATCCTTATCTTATTCACATCTTATGATTTAAAATAATATCTTTAGAAATCTTAAATATTATTTTAAATGATCAAATTTGGCTTAAAATAGGGGTTTATGGGGTCTAAGTTATGAAAAATACGAGTTTGGTGGGATTCCCGACGTCAAAATACCTTAAAATGATGAAATGGTCCGAAATGGTCCAAAATCCAGAGTTAAATGGTGAATTTCGGAGTCAAACCACGAGTTCTGAAGCTCTTCTCAGATTCCGGAGTGGGTTCAATAGGTTCCGGAGTCAAACCTCAAATTCTGAAGTGGGTTCAAGAGGTTCCGGAGTCAAACCTCAAATTCCAGAGTGCCTTCTTCCGAGGTGCGAAGGGTTCCGGTGCAAGATGGCTCGGTGGCTGATCCTTCTAGAGTGATGTGAGACCTTCCGAAGTCAGCAACTCCATATCAGCAGGTCGTCCGGAGCGAGATTGTCCGGATGAAGGGATTCCGGAGCCAAATCCGAAGGTTCCGAAGTGGGAGGGCTCGAAGTGCGAAGCTGTCCGGTGCGGTTAGGAGGTTCCGAACTGGACTTGCTCCTTAAAGTTTTCTCCTTTCATTTTGAGTTCGTTTTGACTAAGGAAACGACATTGGGGAATTAGGGAGAGATTTGAGGTACATAGAGAGATTTGGGAGAGATTTGAGATACATAGAGAGATTTGGGAGAGATTTGAGACACAGAAAGATTTGAGATACATAGAGAGATTTGGGAGAGATTTGAGATACATGGAGAGATTTGGGAGAGATTTGAGAGATATATATGTTTTGCATTATAACAATACATGTCTCATTAGGAATCATAATGTAAACCTTAACGTTTTAGCACAAGTCTTACAATGGTTGATGTTCACATGAGGACGGAATTTCCTAGCCAAAAATGCTAGTTGTGACATCATCCCCCCCTTAGAGGGAATTTCGTCCTGAAATTCTTTCGAAAGGTAGGATCATGAACGCGAGAATAAGTTAGGGTACCTCTGCTTCATCTGGTCTTCACGTTCCCAAGTGAATTTATGGTCCATGCTTAGCGTTCCATCGAACCTTCACCATTGGGATGCGGCTTTGTTTCATGCGATTAACTTCTCTATCCATAATCTCAATAGGCTGCTCAATGAATAAAAGGTTCTCGCTCACTTCAATCTCGTCTAGTGGAACTGGGAGGGTTTTGTCCGATAAACACTTCCTTAGGTTCGACACATGGAATGCAGGGTGTACATTACTGAGTTCTGAGGGTAGTTGGAGTTTATAGGCTACCGAACCGATCCGGGCAAGGATCTCGAATGGTCCAATGTATCGGGGATTTAGTTTACCTCTCTTTCCAAATTGTATCATCCCTTTCGAAGGGCAGACTTTTAATAATACCCAGTCTCCTACTTAGATTTCCAGAGGCTTTAGCCGACTATCTGCATAGCCCTTTTGTCGGTCTCGTGATGCTTGGAGTCGTGCTCTGATTAGGATTATCTTCTCTGTCGTCTCTCGAATAATCTCGGGTCCAGTACATGTGTTTTTGGGCGTTTGCCCTTTTACCAGTTGGGTGTCTCCCACCTCAGCCCAACAGAGGATGATCTGCGCTTCTGGCCGCACAGGGCCTCAAAGGGTACAACTCCTATGCTCGAGTGGCGACTGTTGTTATATGAGTACTCGATTAGAGACAGGTGGGTACCCCAAGCTTTGCCAATGTCTATTACACATGCCTCTCTTCGGGGTGCGGGTTCTTGTTTACCTCGATCTCGTCAAGTGGGATTTCTAGAGCTTCGACGGTCTGACACTTATGAGCGTTGAATACATGGAATGTGAAATGTACGAAGCTGAGTTCTTAGGATAATCGGAGACTATAGGTTGTCCGACCTATCTTGGCGAGGATTTTTGAATGGTCTTCTAGGGATCGGGATCCTGGTGTCCTAGAAGTAGAGTTTCTGGGCCTTAAGAGTTGGCACTATGGTCACCAAGGTTGAGTTTGCGTGTGGTGTAGTTGACCTTATGAGTCTTAGGTTAACTTGGGAGTTTTCTTCCTATGGTTTTCCGAGCTAAAGGTAGGTCGGCCTCTGTCAGTTTTTTGTTGTTGGTCGAGCCAGTCTCTGATTCGGGGTAGGGAGTATCGATCCTTGGGGATGGGTTTTGTTTGATTTATTAGCAATCAGTGGTTCTATGAGCAATTCGCCTTTCCCCCTTATGAGTCAGATGGGTGCTTTTCGCAGTTAGGGACTTGGTCTGATGTTTTCCGTACCTATTATATCGTTCTTGTGATCGGACACTATCTGCTTTTGCGACCGTGCTAAGTGGTATCGGGGGTTTGGTTATTGAGATAGTTCCAAGAGTCGAGTTGATTCTGTTGGATAAGGTGTCTAAGTCCATAACTATTTCTGGTATGTACTTGACCCGACCCGACATGGTCCATTTGGGTTGCATGGCACCATGCAATTGGATAAACTAAAATGAGAGAAATAACACTTATGGTTTATTAATATATTATAAGTTCTAATATATTAATAATATTATTTAATTAGTTTGATCAAGAATTAATTTAGAATTAATTAAGTGATCAAAAGATAACTAATTAAATATATGGGTAGATTATGTAAATCTTCCATATCTTATATAGTGGGCTAAGAGGCTCCATGGATTATCAAGTTGGGTTCCACCCATAGGATGCTCCATGGATGCTCCATGGAGTTAACCCATGGATCATGAAATGAAGAGTCATGTTACATTAGGGTTTACCTAATGCAACACACTATATAAACCAAGGTGTTCTCCTCAAAATCGGCCACACTAAGAAACAAGAGGGCTAGAGCCGATTTTGCAAGTGTAAGATTCTCTCAAAGTTTACTCCTTTGCATTTGGTGTTGTGTGAAGCATTTGAGGCATCACACTTGGGGTGCTAGGCTCACAAGGTTTCAAGGATCATAATCAACAACAAGGTAAGTTATTCTATCTTTCATTCAAGTTAAAAATGTTCCCCATGTATGCTAGATAGGAATATAACCTTGGAATTCAACTTTGCATGATAATTCGACAAACATAGATCCAAGGTTATTAGGGTTGCATGTACACTTAGGAAGTGTTAGAATGTTCAAAACCCATCAGTGGTATCAGAGCCTAGGTTTGTTTGTTGTTTTTTTTGTGCAAGTTACTCGTCGAGTCTGTTCTTGCACTCGACGAGTAGAGGCTGTAGTTTTCAGAATTTCGACATTTGTTGCTGGAAATGGACTAGAAACATTACCCTAAACTGTTTTGGTGTTTTTAAAACTTTTTTTAGATGGTGTAATGTTTATGCTAATCCATTTACAATGGCAATTATCAAAATTACAAGTTTTTTTAAGTGTAATTTTTTATTCTTGAAAGTGTTCATATTCATGTTCTTGAACTTATGAAGATTAGATGATCATAGGAATTGTTTGTAACCTTCATGGTAGTTTAATTCATGATCATAATGTGTTTTAATGGAGTCCATCACTTGTTCTCAAGTTATGGAAAACCAAAAGTCTCACTTTTATTAAAGCCATTAAAAGAACACAAGAGTTATAAAAATGAAGAGTCTTCATTTTTATTACTCAATTAATTCATAAGTTATAAGAAATGAAAAGTTTTGGAAGTTTACAAAACTTTCCCTCAAGTTTTGAAACAAGTAAAGTCTTGATTAAAACTTTAGTTCCAACCCTTAGAATTTTAAAAGTTAAAATTCAACCCTTATACTTTATAATATTATAAGTTACTAATATATATATGTATAAGATCAAGTCGTCTTACCGCTAGTACGCCTCATTCACGAAGCCGGTCTATAAGGGGGGTATAAGGTTGTTGCCTATAAAATGGCAACTTAATGGGTCTCCACTCTCACCCACCGTTTCCTTGATCGGTGGAGGGTCGTTAGCGAACGGGTAGGACAAGGACTTATAAATTCTCATTAAAAGTATGATGAATATTATAAAGTAACTAAATGCTTTTATTAAATTCCCAATCTTAGATACTTTAGGAAAATGTGAATAAGGTGCTAATCCATGAAATTACACTTTACACTTTGTTTAAGTCGTTAGTGGAGCTCGTGTGATTAACCGTCACACTAACTTGGACTTAACAAGGTAGGTAAAGGGTGACTTAAAGTTTATTATAGGTCGGTGGAGCTCGTGTGGTTAACCGGCACATCGATTAAGTAATAAACATTGAGTGTACCAAGTGATTTGCATGGTTACTTCACACCTCGTTTTGTGATCCTCGGTATCCCAGTCATAAAACTTGGAGGGCACACTCGAGATTGAAACATGCCTTTGAAAAAAATTCATTGAATCTCAAAAGAATCTAGGAATTTCTAAGAACCAATTAAAAACCTAATATCTATATTTCGTTTTTCATGGTGGAAATTGGTGAATCGTCATTCACCTACCTTTCAAATATGTTATAGCTTGGATTACGGCATATCTCTTCTAAGTTATAATATATTGTGATTGGATCCTAGCCTTAATATTACATTTGGGTGTTTTATTAAGGACTCTCTTAATATCTAAACTAATCTTGTTCTCTTCTTTCAGATGTCTTCAAACAATGCTGCTTCTGGCTCTAATCCTAATGGCTCCTTTACCCTTATGAACTTGTGTGGGAAAGTCATTTTTGATGGATCCAACTTCAATGAATGGATCAGAAACATCAGGATGATTACCCGCTACGAGGACAAAGAATATGTCCTTGACAAGGAGTTTAAGGAGATTGATGAGACCACTGCAACTCCCCAGGAGATCGCTGACTTCCGGGCACATGAAAGGGATGCTACAAAAGTGGCATGCATCATGTTGGCCACCATGACAGCGGAACTCCAAAAGTCCTATAAGGACTTCTACCCTTTTGAAATGCACCAAGATCTGATGGAAAGATACCATCAAAGTGCACGACACGAGAGGTATGAAATCATATGCTCTATCAAAACAACCATGATGAAGGACGGGGAATCCGTCACGAGCCACATGCAGAAAATGCAAAGGTATGTGGATCGGTTGCTGAAGCTTAATGTGAACTTCCCTGAGGAGCTTGCAATAGATATCATTTTGCACTCCTTACCATCGTGCTATGATCAATTCCGCATGACATATCACATGAATAAGGAAGAGGTCACACTCAGCAAACTTCAGGGACTGCTCAAGACCGTAGAAACAGGTCTTAAGGGTAAGTCGGTTGTTAACACTCCTACTCCAAACTCCGCCCGGTTTTGGCAATCGGGAAAGGTCGAGGGAAGAAGAGGAAGAGCTCTTCGAAGGGTACCAAGGCTAGGACCCTTGATGGCTCTTCTTCAAGTGGAACCAAGAAAGGTTTCGTCACTCCTTCTTCTGACCCTAAAGAGGCTGAATGCTTCTATTGCCATGAAAAGTCACATTGGAAGCGGAACTGCCCAAAGTACCAGCAAGATGTGAAGGATGGGAAAGTTAAACCCAACCATGCAGGTATTTACACTATCTTATCTAATAACTCACCACATTCTAACTCTTGGGTCCTTGATACCGGTTGTGGCATTCATATCTGTTCTGATTTGCAGGGACTAAGAAGAAGTGAGAATGTGGAGCATGGAAGAATAAACTTAATCATGGGGAATAGGAAAGCTTTACCTGTCACCAAGATTGGAGTTTATACTTTATCGCTAAGTAGTGGGTTTAGTTTAGATTTGAATAAATGTTGTTATTCGCCAGAAATGGCAAGAAATATTATTTCCTTTCATGCATTGTATAAACAAGGTTTCACCTTTTCATTTGATAATGAAGTTGGTTCGATTAATGCTTTCTTTAATAATGTTCTTTATTTTAAAGCATTACCTTGTGATGGTGTGTATGAAACTGTATCTGTGGTTGATAACTTAGGAAATAATGTATTGTGTATTGATTATGTTAATGATAATAACTTGGATAAAGCATCATTATGGCATTGTCGTCTTGGACATATAAGCAAGAAACACATAGGACAACTCCAAAAGGATGGAGTATTGGAGTCATTTGACCTAAAGTCAGATGATAGTTGCGAATCATGCTTACTTGGAAAAATGACAAAGTCACCCTTCACAGGTTATTGTGAGAGGGGTGAAGGTTTGTTGGATCTTATACACACGGATGTGTGTGGGCCCTTCAAACATGCCACAAGGGATGCTAATCATTATTATTTGACTTTTACTGATGATTACAGTAAATATGGATATGTCTACTTAATCAAGCATAAGTCAGAGACTTTTGAGAGGTTTAAAGAGTTTAAACAGGAATTCGAGAATCAATTGGGCAGGAACATTAAGATGCTTCGATCCGATCGAGGTGGTGAGTATCTTAGTTCAGAGTTCCTCGACTATCTTAGGGAATGTGGGATTGTCTCACAATTGACACCTCCCAGGACACCACAGTTGAAATGGTGTAGCTGAGAGGCGTAATCGAACCTTGTTGGATATGGTTCGTTCCATGATGAGTCGAGCTTCGCTACCAATCTCATTTTGGGGGTATGCCTTAGAGACTGCCGCCCATATCCTTAATCTAGTTCCCACAAAGAAAGTTGCCAAAACTCCTCATGAGATGTGGACTGGTAAAGTACCCAAACTAGACCACATTAAGATTTGGGGTTGCGAGGCTTTCGTGAGACGCGATACTCATGATAAGCTCGAACCTCGAAGTGAGAGGTGTATTTTCATCGGCTACCCACAGAAATCCTTTGGTTACCTCCTCTACAGACCTAGTGAGAATGTGGTCTTTGTAGCTAGGAGGGCTTTCTTTCGAGAGAGAGAGTTCATAAGCCAAGGAGACAGTGGGAGGCAAGTTGACCTTGAAGAAATTCAAGAGTCAAGTGGTGAAGGAACTTCAAACCCTAGCACTCAACTTGAGGAGGAAACTCCTGTTGAGCCAATTGACAAGTCTGTACCTCTGAGGCGTTACACAAGGGTTAGGAATGCACCTTAGCATTACTATGGATTCCATATTACTGCGGAAGGTGATACACTTATCAGTGATGAGACACTGATAGGTCTTGATGAACCTAACAGTTACGCGGAAGCCATGGCAGGCCCTGAGTCAGCCAAGTGGAAAGAGGCAATGGACAACGAGATACAGTCCATGTATGACAATCAAGTTTGGAACTTGGTTGAGAATGTACCAGGTCGTAAGACTGTAGGGTGCAAATGGATCTTCAAGAAGAAGACCGACATGGATGGTAATGTACACACTTATAAGGCACGACTGGTTGCAAAGGGTTTCTCACAAACTCTGGGAGTTGATTATGATGAGACCTTTTCTCCAGTGGCCAAGATTAAGTCTATTAGGGTTCTGTTAGCCATAGCTGCATTTCATGACTATGAAATATGGCAAATGGATGTCAAAACTGCTTTCCTTAATGGAAAGTTTGCTGAGGATGTTTACATGAGTCAGCCAGAGGGTTTTGTCAATACAGAGTACCCTAATAGAGTGTGTAAGCTTGAGAAATCCATTTATGGGATAAAGCAAGCACCTCACAGATGGAATCTTTGCTTTGATGAGAAAGTCAAAGAATTTGGCTTTTCTAGGAGTGAAGATGAATCTTGTGTATATGTCAAGGCTAGTGGGAGTATAGTTAGCTTTTTGGTATTGTATGTGGATGACATACTACTCATAGGAAATGACATCCCAACTCTGCAGGAAGTTAAGTCCTGGCTTGAGAAGTGTTTCTCTATGAAGGACCTAGGAGAAGCTGCCTATATTCTAGGGATAAGGATCTTGAGAGACCGGAGTAAAAGACTAATTGGACTTACTCAGAGTACCTACTTGGATAAGGTGCTGAAGAGATTCGGCATGTAGGACTCCAAGAAAGGAGAGTTCCCCATCCAGAGTAACGCCAGATTGAGTAAAACACAAAGCCCTAGTACTGAGGCTGAGATAGCAGAAATGAGTCGAATACCTTATGCTTCGGCTGTAGGATCGATCATGTATGCTATGACGTGTACTCGACCTGATGTAGCCTTTTCTTTGAGCATGGTTAGCAGGTATCAGGGGAACCCTGGTTAAGCATCTCCAGCATGCTCGAAGCATAGGGCTGAAGGATGATATTAGATTTAGTAGTTAGATAACCTTGAAATTTGTAAAGTGTAATTGACATTAGATGATGAATAAAAGGTGTTTTATTTATGAGTAAAGTGTTGCTATCTCTTGTCGATCGTTTACTATATTTCTTTTGCATGTTTTGACTTCCAGAATAATTATGTTTGGTATATCATATTATTCGAACCTCCACAGTCGGTCATATGTCGGAAGTAGGTATGAATCAAGACTGTCATGATTGGTTGCAGAGGTCTAAGTTGTTGGACATGGCTACAACACTCATGAGTGCTCATAAGTTCTGAGCATTGGACTCAACCCACGCTCACTGGAATCACTTCATGGAATTTATCTCGAGTGATCGTGAGACGGTAATATCATATAAGTCTTCAAACCTAGAGATATGATTTGTTACTTATGAGTTGATTATGCATTGATTGTACGAAAACGGATTGGTAACTCGATGTTATAAAACGTGCTCTTGTGTATAATTCAATGAGTAGTAGAACAAACATATGAGTCGAAGTTTATCTGTTCCTTCTTGGATTAGAAGCTGATATCTGGGCCCCTCGATGATTTTGTTTTGACCTACGTACCGGGCCCGGTCAGAACTAAGTTGATGTGTTCAATTAAGTTCTTTGTCAAACAAATCGAAAATCGGGAAACAAACTGCTGGACAATAAGTAAGACATTGTTCCATGTATTTGTCCGGCTGATATCTAGAACAGAGGATTATATGATCACTTATCTTAAATGGCGTATCATCATCTTCTCAGTTCCGAGAGACCTTGAAAGAGCTATGATTGCCGATCGGTTCCTGAAGTATTGCAGTTATAGTTATTAGACTTATCCAAGTGGGAGACTGTTGGATAAGGTGTCTAAGTCCATAACTATTTCTAGTATGTACTTGACCCGACCCGGCATGGTCCATTTGGGTTGCATGGCACCATGCAATTGGATAAACTAAAATGAGAGAAATAACACTTATGGTTTATTAATATATTATAAGTTCTAATATATTAATAATATTATTTAATTAGTTTGATCAAGAATTAATTTAGAATTAATTAAGTGATCAAAAGATAACTAATTAAATATATGGGTAGATTATGTAAATCTTCCATATCTTATATAGTGGGCTAAGAGGCTCCATGGATTATCAAGTTGGGTTCCACCCATAGGATGCTCCATGGATGCTCCATGGAGTTAACCCATGGATCATGAAATGAAGAGTCATGTTACATTAGGGTTTACCTAATGCAACACACTATATAAACCAAGGTGTTCTCCCCAAAATCGGCCACACTAAGAAACAAGAGGGCTAGAGCCGATTTTGCAAGTGTAAGATTCTCTCAAAGTTTACTCCTTTGCATTTGGTGTTGTGTGAAGCATTTGAGGCATCACACTTGGGGTGCTAGGCTCACAAGGTTTCAAGGATCATAATCAACAACAAGGTAAGTTATTCTATCTTTCATTCAAGTTAAAAATGTTCCCCATGTATGCTAGATAGGAATATAACCTTGGAATTCAACTTTGCATGATACTTAGACAAACATAGATCCAAGGTTATTAGGGTTGCATGTACACTTAGGAAGTGTTAGAATGCTCAAAACCCATCAGATTCCAACTCGGCTTAGTACATGGTTGAGGTTTCCAAAGGAATTCGGGGAATATCTGGGGGAAGTTATAAACCTCTGGGATTCTCTTGCATGTCTTCTCTTTCTTATTTCCCTCTTTATTGTGCGGGTTAGGAAGGAGCGTGATGTTTCTTAACTAAGTAATCATGTTCATGAATGCTGGGGGTTTGTCTTTATAAGGTGAAAGAGTTTTGCTAATCGATTAGGTAAGGCGAAAAGTCTCTTTGCAGTGCTCGAAGTTTGCAAGGTGCGAATCAATCCATTTCATGCCAATTGACGACGCTGGACTCCTAATAATAACAGATTTTACGTCGATTGGGAAGGAATGGTTGTTAGGAATGATAGGGTGTTCTACGTTAATGCTCTTATCACCACCAGTTTCGGTTTTGTTATTACTATTGCGTCTATTTTGTTCCTACTCGTTGGATGTTCTAGTAATACGAGAGTTCTAATATAAGGTGCTGAGACTTGTAATCTGAATTCTGCTAGGTTTCTCTATTATAGATGGGTGTAACCTAACCGTACATAATTAGGATTTAAAAGATAATCGACTGCGTCGTTCTACCCTGACTCAAAATCGGACCAGGGACAGAAAATATGGCGAAATCACACACTCTTAGTTCGTAGAACCTTAATTATGTATGTCCCTAACTTTTTACACGGAACCATCCTGGTTCACCCGTAAGGATTTTTAATTTCTCTGTGATGGTCGTAATTTGTTCGGATAGAGAATTAACTTTTGATTATGTTTTAATTGACAACACCTTTTTTTGAAAACGATTTGATGCTTAAATTTTGTTGTTTGAAACGTACCAAAATTTTTTGGTAGGAATTCTTATTGATTCATCATATGTTAACTGTCCGATTCCCCCAGCTCTCCGTCGTACTTCTCTGTCGGACAATCCCTCTTGAAATGTCCTGCTGCACCGCATTTGTGATATACTGGACTTATTCCAGCCTCGGGAGTTGGAGTGATGCATTGGACCAGGGTCCTAAAGAAATGGGCGATGTGTCCCTGCTTGTTTCACCTATTGCAACGTAATTCTTTGCAGGTTCCGAGATGGTGGTATTTGCACTTGTTGCAGTGTGGAAAGTTTCCAAGATATGATTTTCTCGGTGTGGGGGAAGTAGGGTTAGTAGGGGTAGTGACTGCTCCCGCTTGTTGCCTTTTGGTAAGCCTCTGAGCGAACTGCCTCCTTCTTCGTTCCCGGACTTTCGTTTCTTTCTCATAGGTTTAGGTTTTAGGGTGCATTGGCGAGATGTCCTTCGTTGGTTTCCTTGGTTGTTATTGCGGTTGAAATTACCAACACTTCTCCCATTTTCGTATGTGTAATTGGCGTTGAGGTGTGACATGACAGCTGCCACGACAGCTATTACAGTGGCTTGGGAAGTGGCAGAATCTATTCGTAGGACCGGTGTATCGTCGGGGTACTGGTTATCTCCATGAGAAGACATGATTCTGTTGCACGCGAAAAGTGAGCTTGTAAGCAATCGTGGTTAATTCTAATTGAGCGTACTCATATAATCTTAACGTGTTGGTGTATGATGCTAATTGTGTCGACCTACATCCCCATGATGT
Source organism: Lactuca virosa (assembly GCF_052849685.1). Taxonomy (NCBI): domain Eukaryota; kingdom Viridiplantae; phylum Streptophyta; class Magnoliopsida; order Asterales; family Asteraceae; genus Lactuca; species Lactuca virosa. The sequence goes on along the minus strand of NC_136434.1, from coordinate 162,089,237 downwards.
AGTTATGGTAGAGAGTAGAAACATATATTGTATGACGTTAAATCTATCAAAATAGCACATAACTAGCAATATAGTTAGCGGATTTGGTTATATGGGTTCTTGGAGGGCGTACTCCTCTTGGTTTACTATTACTGGTTGCGATTAATGACATTATGACCCTAAGGCGAGTAGTGTGGTGATTCTCCTATGCCGATACGGCGCACAAAGTGCTTAGGCAATTTCTTATGTTATGAGTTCCCCTTTTTGTTCCTTACGTTGCTAAGGCTGTCCTAGCCTTGATTACAATGAGTTGTGGTCTCCAGATGACCACTTCTTCCTTCAAGGAGTGTAGATGGTCCGCATAGTTTTCTGGTCCTACTTGTGGGTTTCGGAAGGCTTTGGAATGGTGTTCTTGTTACTTGTGGGGGGGGGGGGGGGGGGCGGATGTACATTGCCGTATATCGGGCTTTGCCTATGGTCTCCATTACTTCCTGATGGAGCTTCGGAGACTGGGAGTCTAATCGGGTTACTTGTGGCCCAGACGGAGGTGATGCTTGATTCGTGAGGGTGATGGGGATTGGAGCACGGTGCATGTCAATTGTGGGTTGTTGGCTATCAAACGTGCAGTTGGGTTGCCCCCTGATGGCAACGCATTCTTAAATCTGGTAGGCGTTGGTTAGGAAACTTGTACTTGCCTGGGCTATATTTTATTACTAGGTATGTCTACTCCAAGAGTATTTACATTATATGCTTACATATCTTGGGAGGAAGAGGGGAAGGGTTTCTTGCCTACCTTTGACAGGGTAAGACTTGCTGAGAATTTCTCCAGCGTCTTCATTCTTGACTGGTCCTTTATCAGAATTCTCCCCCTTCTTAGTTCGTTTCTCGGTGTTCTTTAAGATTCACTTCTAGGCTCCCCTCAATCCACCCGTCGGTTATTGCAGTAGGGTAGTAGAGGTCTTGGTGAGGAATTTCAACTGTGTTGTCTGTGGGATCATGAAGGCATGAGGGCTATGTACGGGGATTTAAGTGTGGGAGGTTCTATGGGATCTTAAAATACACTATAGCATTCTAATTGTTTATGTTTAATTTTGGAGTTCCTTTGGTATGTACCAGACTTGTCGTTCACCATGGCTATTTCCCGACATATGCTAGTTACACCTCAGACAAATATAGTTGATCGGGCTACATTTATTCAAAGTCTAATTACATATCCTGGGGCCTACCCGTAGTGTTCAGCTCATCACTACTTTTATAACATACTTATTATGACACTACTCCTAGCACGTATGCATGTAGGTATACATTTATATTGATTTTTGAAAAATATTTTTTTTTTGTCAGAGTGTTTTAGTCTCGTTGTATTTATAGTTGTATATATTGTATGGCTAGATATACTAGTTCACTATAAACAATGCTCTGATACCAATCTGTCACACGCCCGGACCAGACGGCGGAAACGTCCGGAGGCGGATGACTTCATTGTGCAGTATCATAACAATTGAATATAAATGAAACATAGCAAATCCAAAAATCATACATTAATATTAATCTTACATTGTTTACAATACTTGTACTGATCAAAAGTTAAAGATGAAATAACAAAAGTAGAAATAGCATAATGCAGCGACACTACTCCTCGATCGTGGTGCTTACCTAGTTACTAGATCCCTGATAATACTAGTCGTTTTGAAAAGCGTCAACTAAAAAGTTGTTGAGTTCAAAAGCATTTTTGTATAAAAATAGTTTTACACTTGTTTAGAATTGTTCTTGCTGTACCTTCAGAAAATCCTATATTTTCTATAAAATCGTTTGGGGTCTTGTTTGGAAATCGTGGATATATGCATGCATGTCATTACTTTTTATTCGTCTTTAAAAGAATGATTTTTGGAAAGTCCTAAAATTTATAAAGGAAAGTTGTATTTGAGAATAGTTCCTTTGAGTCGTAACAATAAGTAGTTTCCAGAAAATCCCATGTTTCCTTAAAATAATATATTTGTAAGCTTTGTTTTCTTGTTGGGTATAGTTAAGTGTGTGTTTTAGTTCATCGTTTTCGAAATCATTTAATATCGTTTACCCCAGAAAATCCTATATTGTCATATATATAAAATGGTGGTCTTAAAAGCCTAAGCGTGGTGTGATAAAAGCTTCGTTTATAGTATCCAAACCAATAGTTGTCTATAATCGAAAGGTGTAACTTGAGTAAATTTCTAAAATCATACTGTTATCTTCTAAGTGAGTCGTTATAACCATACTAATATGACGGAGTGCCTGTCCAGGCGTTCTTCAGGCGCCAGATTCGATTAAGACATTTGTCACCCTAGACTGGCTGGTCTATCTGTAGCGAATAGCGAAGGTGTGGGGTGTCAACCCCGTATAGATCTATAAACAAATTCCTGCTCCCCCTCCAAGAGACTCTGGTTATAACTCTTACAGGACTTTAAGCGTACACTATTTTATATATATATATATACATATATATATATATATATATATATATATATATATATATATATATATATATATATATATATATATATATGTACTGTAAAGATTCGTCTTACTAGAATACTAACAGATTTTTGAGCAAATCGTTGAAATCCATTTTTTATTAAATAAATAATAATAGTTGTACTCAATAACTAGATCTATCGTTTTCGTTTATTGACAATAATCCACTTTGAATCACAATTATAAAAAATGACCCAATATTATCGATATCGACAAAAATGGTCCTTCTTTTTATGATTTATCAAATAAGACCCATATTTGTCAAAAGGTGTCATAAGTGATTCAAAACTAGGTGAATTGTTGAAAATGGCCTATTTCTTCTAAAATACTTGTTTAAGCAATTTTTGAAGTAAATCCTTATGGTTTTTGTCATAGAAATTGTGACTTCTACTTTGTAATATACCATTTCTTGTTTCTATATATATTTTGTGAAATATGGCTCAAACTCTTGAGATTTTCTCAAGACTTCGAGTTCATGGAGTTTTTATAACTTTAGCACATATAACTTATCATACATGCATAACAAACAAATATATCAACGTTTAAACAAGGTTTTGACTTGTATTCTTCCCCAAAACAATAAAAACTCGAAAAAGTTGGGGTATGAAGCTCACCTTGAGTTGGTTGATGAGTTGGTTGGAGTGATGGGGGTGAAAATCTCCAGCCTAAACTCTTGGATGAGAGAATGAACTTCCTTGGAGGTGATTTTATCCTAAGGGTTTAACACATTTAATTGTGTGTGAATAGGATAACATGAACATGAAAAATGTATTCAATCACTAGGGATTTACAAAATACTCACCAAAGATTAGAATGAGCTTGAAGACTTTAACTCCTTGTGAAGCTTGAAGTTATTCTTGAGAGAAAATGGGAAAGAGCAGTAGGTAAAATGACAAGAGGTGGTCGAGCTTTGATATGTGCATATTTAGCTATATACTCGGTATAGATTTTTGTTATTTATTGGCTAATTTATTGCAATTTATGGACAAAAGGTACTTAATTGTGTTTAAATTGTATTTTCAGTCCAAAAGATATGCTCGGAAGCAAAAGGAAGCAGGAGATGCGATCGGAAGCTCTGAAACTGAAGAAAGAATGAAAAGAACCAAATCCTGAAGGACTCGACGAGTCTTAACGCCTACTCGCCGAGTACCCATGAATGTTCACTAAGCAAAACACAAAGTCCTTGCCGTACACGGACTCTACAGAGGGGACTCGGCGAGTCGGTTACCTACTTGACGAGTAGACCCTGTTTTCTGAAATCTATAAATAGAAGTCACATTCCCGAATTGAGTCTCCCTGGAATCTTTGGGGAATTACTTGACGACCAAGAAGGAATCTGGAGCTCTGTAAATCATGAGAGAAACCCTAATCTTCAATTCTAAGGAGATTCAAGGCAACATAAGTTTATTTTTCACTTTATTCTTGAATTAAAATATGGTTGAATTGTTAGATTTCGTTTTTGTATTGCTATCTACTATAATTATGAGCTAAATCTTATAGTTTCTTTTTAGGGTTGATAAGTTTATAACTATGGATTTATTTATGGTTGGATTAATTTTTTATTGGTGAGTTTTGTAAAATTAAGCTTGTTAAAGAACCTTATGCATTAACCATAACTATTTTCAGTTAATTGACAAGTAGTTAAGCTGCATGATCACTGCTTAAGTTAATTTGTTTCCTAAGGATTGGTAATAGTGAATGTGAATCTAATCACCTTAGTCGGTAACCAATAACAATTAATCCATTGCACTTGTCATAAATCAACCATAGGAGTAAACGAATCGAACCTAAACAGAAACCTTTTTATTATTGAATTTAGTTAGTTTTTACTTGTTTTCAGCTGATTAGTTACTTAATCTGCGTGTTAGTTACTGTGTTAAAGTTTCTAGTCTTGTAAAACTAGAGAAAACCTTTTACTTTTATTATTTGTTTAGTTAATTCTAGTTATTAGTTTAATTTCCGTTCCTCGAGTTCGATACCCTACTTGCTCAGCTATACCACTAAAAGACAGGTTCACTGCCTTTGTGTGTTTAAATTACATCTTAAAATTAGGACTAAAACCAATGCATTTTTATACACATCAAGTTTTTGGCGCCGTTGACGGGGAACGGTTCAAAAAGTAATTCTAATTTCAAGTATTCTCGATCCTTTGTATGAGATCTATCTTGCACAAAGTTACTGCTTTAGTAATTTAGTTATTAGGTTAAGTTTTAAGTGTTTCTGTTTTTAGAATTTTTGTTTAATTTATTTCTGTTTTAGCTCTGTACTCGTCGAGTGCAATCGAAGCTACTCGACGAGTGCAATCGAAGCTACTAAGATGGACTAATCCATCCATGTCATTAGAGTGGGATGTAAAAATTGTAGAGGGCATCACCTTACTAAAGACTGTGATCTTGATGAGAACGGGAACAAGAGAGCTCAAGTGTGTTATTCAAGCGGTGATAGATATGATGATAATTGGCGAAAAACCAAGCAAGAATGGCTACCATATGATGAGTACAAAAAGGTAAAGGAGGAAAAGTATAAGCAAAAAGAAGGAGGCTTTTACCAAAAGGAGGAACCGGTGCTAGAGAAGAAATCAGACTTGGAAGATATGTTTAGAAGATTTGTAGCCGCGTCCGAGAAAAGGCATAATGATACCAATGTTGAAATGAAGGAGCAACGAAATATGATTAGAGAGCATCAAGCTATGATGATAGATCAACAAACTATGCTTAGGAATCAGCAAGCATCCATTCATAACATTGGAAAACAGCTAGGTCAGCTGGCACAACAAATCAACCAAACAGCACCGGGTGAACTTCCTAGCAATACCGAACAGAATCCAAGAATGGCACATGTGCAAGCAATAACAACAGATTCTGAGAAAATTTTCACTCCTCTGACCCGTATCCAGAAGGATCCCAAAAAGGTACAAACAGAAGAGGCAAATAACTGGGAATCGAGTAAACCCGAATCGACTCGCCGAGTCATGAACAAGGATTCGACGAGTCCAAGACCTGATCACAAAAACAGCTTTCTTACCAACCCCCTTTGCCATTTCCGAGTCGAGCCATTCCTGGTGAGCAGATTCAAGAATATAGGAAGTTTATGGATCATATAAAGGTACTCCAAGTGAATATTCCATTAATTGAAACGATAGTTCAAACGCCAAAATATGCAAGTTTGCTTAAGAGCCTCTTTACAACTAGAAGAAATATGGAAGAAGTGGCTGAGATAGTGTTGAATGAGCTGCCAGAAAAGAGGGGCGATCTGGGAAGCATCACCGTACCTTGTCAATTTGGGAACTTAATGACCACACGAGCGTTGACTGATTCAGGGGCAAGTATAAATATTATGCCATATTTTTTCTTCCAAAAACTAAACCTTCCGGTCCCGAAGCCTATTCAAATGAAAATCCATCTAGCCGATAAAACAATAATACATCCAATGGGAGTGTGCGAAGATCTTATCATCAAGGTAGATAAACTAGTGTTCCTTGTAGACTTCATAATATTAGACATGGAAGAGGACCTTAAAGTCCCAATCATTCTTAGACGACCGTTTATGAATACCGCTTGTGCCTTAGTAGACATGCACGCCTCTACATTAACACTAAGGGTGGGGGATGATTCGGTGATATTTAAAGTTGAGTCAAAGGATAGGCACATAGAGTCAAGAGAAGATAAGGTTTCCTCAATAGATTTGGATGATGAATTGTTAGAAAAAGAGCTTGCGTTCTTGCAAGAAAACAATCTAAATCAATTCATATTATCTTTGGAAGAGGATGTTGATGCTAAAAGAGACCTGAGGGAGATAGAGAGGCTGCTTGAGGAAGCTGATTGTCAGGAGAGCATCAAAAGTGTCGGAAGTTCACCGACTCGCCGTGTAGCACTCACTAACTCGACGAGTACCTACGAAAAGTAACGAATTGATTTAGACTTGCAAACCATGAGTCCCCTCTGTGGACCCGACGTGCACATCTTACCTGATCACTTGGAGAATCTACTTGAGGAAAGCAAAGTTGTTAAAGATTTGATCAACCTTGAAAATGCACACTTGGCTTGTCTTGACACGATTGTGCAATATGATGAAGCAGTCCACGATGACAAAAAGGAAAGCTTAGAAGATAAAGAGAATACTAGAGCTTGGAATAATGATGAGTATAACTCTTCCATTGAATTGCACATGCCTGATCAAGGGGAAATCAAAAGAACCAAGCATCGAGCCCTAGTCTCTACTACATTTGAAGTTTTCACTTTTACACCACCGGGTTCTTTATTATTTGAAGGTGAGGAAGAATTCGTGATCCCGAGTAATGATGAGGTAATGACTAAAAAGGCAATCGAGGAAGATAAAGGAGGAAGGGAAACGATGGGGCGTAAGGAGGAAGGAGTGAAAAAGAAGAAGCATGGTAGAGGGATAAAGCGTAAAGCTGAAGAAAATGCCACAAGGAAGAGAATGGAAGAATTGAAAAGGGCATATAAGAGAAGAATCCATATTTACAAAACAAAGTATAAAGTGCAAAAACTGAAGAAGGATATTCTATGGGAGGACAACGAAGAAACGTAAGAGCGGAAAGGAGTCCAGCTAAAGACTCCACAAAAAGAAGCGCTTCCGGGAGGCAACCCGACTTTAGAGTTTTCTTTCTTTTTACCTTTCTTTTTCATTTTACTTTCGTTTTTTTAGGATCTACTATTATCAATCTTCTTCTGTGATTAAAATTATTGCTTGAGGGAAAGCAATGTTCAAGTGTGGGGTTGGTGGCATAAAATTTAGGAACTCAAATTTTTATCAAACAGAACGAAAAAATCGTCGAGTCTATGTATCTACTCGGCGAGTCCATTTGAAAAATCCCAAAAAATCGCGGATTCGCGTATCTACTCGGTGAGTAGGAACATCTACTCGGCGAGTCCATGTATTTACCTAAAAAAATCATTTTTACGTTCTGTAAATTAGGGTTTTCACCCTAATTGGTAAAACACAATTACAAACGCAGCCACCATCCGCTCCACGGGCATCTCTCTCTCTCTCAAGCTTTCATCTCCATTTTTTATTACTCCTTGCAATTCCGACCAAAAAGGTAACATTTTTCTACTTAATCTTGTTTAAGTTCACATCATGGGAGGATTTATGGCCATAATTTGTGAAAACCCGGATTTTGGGGTTTACTCCAATCCTAGGGTTTTGATTTTTCGGACAAAGTAGGTTGTTATAGACAGAATTTCTTGCAAAATTATGCTTAATAGACATACCAAAACAAACCCCTGGCACTAATTTGTGTATTTGGATGGTTGATTTTGTCCGAATCGGAATGGCGACTCGCACAGTTCATGCGACTCGCCGAGTCGGTTCTTGTACTCGGCGAGTCCATGTTGCAGATACCCAGAATTTTTACATTGTTAATTTTTCTGTGTTTTGTTTGTTGTGTCCTAGGTTTTGTTTTGCAGAAAGCATGTCGAGGCGAGGTCAGAGCTCGAGAGGAGGTGGTCATGGGGACATCCCATGGCTAAACTTTCCACAAATCACTTCTAAATCCTCACTAGCTCGTGCCAAAAACAAGCTGAAATCACTTAAACGGAAGGAGATATATGTTCCCAACGAGATAGACTGGCGGTGGATAGGTCAATCCGGTTTGCAGGAGGAATTGACTCCTTATTTGGTCAAGTCCTTTGTGAATGATGGGGTGCGATAATTTGTGATGGGTGGAGTCGATTGTTCAAGATTCAAGAACCCGTCTACCAATAACTATGCTGGGAATTCTTTTCTACCATCTCCTTCCGAGGTGGTAATGATTATTATAACCCGGGCATTATCACCTTTTTCTTAGAGGGGAGCCGCGCCAATGCAGCATAGCGGAGCTTGAATGGAGGCTAGGGATCTATGATCAAAATATGATCATGTCTGAAATTTTTGAGTCATTCCTGGAACACTGCCACAAGGACTTGCCCGAAGAGGTGGTTGCATCTACTTGGTGGAATACAATTGCTAACCGGGTCTACATTCCGTCTTCTGCTCAAGAGGGAAGCATCCGTTCCCCCATCCATCGCTTGATCCATCGTCTTATCGCAAGCACCATTAACATGTGAAAGGACGATGATAAGGTCCCCACTTTTGATATCTTCTACATGTGGAGCATCATTACCCCCGATGTTTTTTGCAATTTACCGTATTGTATGGCAAAATACTTAGCGGAGGGGGAGGTCAAGGAGAGGATTACTTCCAAAATCAATGGTGGCATGTTTTTTACAAAGTTGGCTAGGACGTATGGGATCTTGGACCAAGGGGTGGCAAGGGTGTTGACAATGATTCCTTCTCCTCCTTTTAGCACCACATTATTTAGGAGGGCAAGGATCATTGAGGATTATGGTGGGGGCATATTGGAATTCCAAATGCGGATGAGGCGTTGGTGCCCGAGGAGCCGGGAAGAAGGGTGAAGCAAATAAGGGATCATGTCCGAGAAGACCCACCGGTCATTCCGGTGGAAGAGGAGCTACCAATGGATTGGTATAATATGGAGATGAGAAGGTACCAAGATGATCTTGGGAGAAGCATGAATTACCACAATGAGTCATTTGTTTATTTGTTTGAACAAATGAATATTGCGCCAAGGCCCGGACCCGGAGATCCTTATGTTCCAAGTTGGGAAGAAACGATAAATCAAAGAAGGAATCAAGCCGGTAATAGCGGAGCGGGAGGAAATGAAGAAGATGATGAAGATTGATGTTTTGTGGTTTTTATTTGGTTGTTTGAAAACTTTTTTTTATTTGTTTTGTGTGTTTTGAACTTTTAGTACTAGGTTTAAGTAGGAGTTTGTTTATTGTTATCTATCACTTGTGGTTGTGTTTATCGTTTTAGTTTGAAGCTAAGGATGCATGCAAGAGTCTAGATGTCAAAGCTAACCAAGAAAGAGTAACTAGATGAGGATGAGGAAGTTTTGAGTTTAAGATCGAGTCCGTTAGTAAAGAGGGTTAAAGAGTGTTATTTATTGAAGAAAAAATAAGGGATGGATACTAAAATGTCATTGCCAAACACCTCAGAAACGGATTCAAAGCAGAAGATTTATTTTCCAATGAACGTTGTACTCGCCGAGTGCATACTTTGGACTCGACGAGTCCCTTTGCAATTCTACGACTTTTCTGCTAGAAACACTTCTACTCGCCAAGTTGTCATATTTACTCGACGAGTCACTCAATATTCCATTCCCAAGGCTTACATTTTAACCACATTTGATATGGGCCTTACTCATATTCTTTAAAGATTAATTCCTGAAGATTTTCGAGATTATTTTCCTGCATATTTGGAGCCGTACCACACAAGATTTGGCACCCAAGGCATGGATGAGTTGTTCCCATGCCTAAAGTCAATTGAAGATGGAGCTTTTCATGAAGAAATATCGACCTCGTTACTACTATCCTAGGGGAGTTTGTTCCAATTCTCTCTTTATTTTGTCATTTTTATTGCATAATATACAATGGGCACATTGCATAAATTAACTGTGCGGTAGGGGGTTGATTATATTAGTTACATTAGAATCCTAATTTAGGTATAATTTTGAAATTTTTGCATTAAAAATTACTAGAATTAATTTAGAAAATTTTGGTAAAAACAATTAGGATTCCATGCTAGTGTTATGTTTGATGATTGCATGAAGACCCAAATGTTTAGTTGAGCCAATATACGTTCTAGTGCTTGGTTCGACGTCACCCACCTGAGGTGAGCGGCGACGGCAGTGGCGCAACAGCCGACAACAACGGTGCTTGGTTCGACGTCAGCGGCGGCAGGAGCGACTTCATCATCTTAGAACGGCGCGTCAGCAGCAAGACATGAAGAAAGGGAGGCCGCGGTCCAACCCCGAACCACCACAGATCCTTAAAATCGTCGGTCTTCTGGTTTCCCCACGACTGATACACAACAGGTGGCAGCGCTTTCGTCTAGGCCTTCAGTGAGGTGGCAACGACGACTTCTTGGTGGTCTTGAGGCTCCAACGGCGGCGACGGCAGGACGAAAGGAAGAAGAAAATGGATGGCGGCAGCGAACGACAGCCACCTTCGCGCCTACATTCTGCGGCAATGGGCTACCTTGACTGGTCGGAACAACGAATGAAGGGGTGGTGGTCGTTGTCTTCACGCATGGCGGCTGGAAACTGATCGGAATGGAGGGTGGCACCGGTGGGAGACGTGGTTGGCGGCTCTTACATCCGCTAGGGTTAGGGTTAAGGGTTGGATTAATGAAAGAACCCCTTTCTAAACTTTCGCATTTCTGAAAGATCCAAACTTTCGTACTTGACAATTGTTACTCCAAAACATGCTACATGCATATTTATCAAACAATATCTTACGTTGATAAAGTGATTACAAAAGATTGGATACAAACCGACTATGTTTTAATATTTTACATAACTGCCCAGGATATAACCATACTGGTTACTTATCTCCTGCAATTGTTAAACACTGAGAGGGGTAAGCGGTGAAGCTTAGTGAGTTCAATAATAGATACAATATAACGTTATGTCATATATATATATATATATATATATATATATATATATATATATATATATATATATATATATATGTATATATATATACTTCAATATGGCAGAAGCAAAGAGGAACAAGGAACAACAAAGGAAGATGAGTATCATATGACATGTTCACATGCGACAGGCTTTCCATATCAATCAATGATTTGATTCAAAGATATACAATCAATGAGACATAACAATTTCCATACTTGATATACATCAATAAAGCTTCGGCCCAAATGGCACAGAAGACATATACTTTCTGATTAAACATTTTGGTAGATTTCAGGTTTTCAGCCCTGTCTAACCTTCTGCCAATGCCATAGAATAGAAGTCATTCTCTTACGAGACATGCTCTACATGACCAGAGGCTACATACCAATACCCAAGTGATGCTTATGTCATACACTTCAAGTCAAAGGTATAGCTCTGTTAGTATTCCGTTAGTATACAAATCATGCTTTACATAGCCAAAGGTATAAAACCAGAATAACACAGGAAAGCACATTGAACATATAACACATAACATACAATTGTTCCTATATATTGAACTCACCGTGAAATAACCGGGGGTTAAAATAGTAATTTGGGCAGCACTTCGTTACTATAATTGACTTTCTTCAATGAAAAAGGGGAGTTTTCTTGAAAACTAGGCCCAGCGAGGGTTGGGCTTCAAAACCAAAAAGATAAATTTTTCGGGGTCTTCGGGCACTTCGGAACGTATTTTGGGCGTTGGAAATAATCCCGGGGGTTCGGGGGAAGTTGAAATAGTTGAAATATGAGTTTAGGGGTGAAAAAGGGGCATTTTCTAACATTTACCCGGGAGGTCTCGCACCCCTTATATAGGTGCGAGCCTCCGATCCGAAGCAAGAGGGAGGAGCCAGGTTGCAGCGAAGCTCGGACACGCGGCAACAGCAGGGAGGTTCGGACGCGAGGGGAGGCAGCTGACACGTTTCGGACTTGACACGGAGGTGGCACGCGTCGGAAGGCTATTGGACCTCGCATCGCTTGGTTCTCCGGCTCGGACACGCGTCTGCATGCGAGAAGGGCGACGTGGCCGAAGCTGAGCCCTGCGATTCTTCTCGGTTTTCAAGGATTTCTCGATTTTTGAGCCAAAAACTTCTAAAATCCATAACTTTCGCATACGAGCTCCGTTTTTTACGTTATTTATATGCACGCGTAGGTAAAATTATGCTCTACAACTTTGTTTAGACTTCGTCGGCTAATTTTGACTTTGTTTTAAATATTATTATTTTTAACAGACCAGGACAGGAAAATCCGTTAAAAATTCGTAACTTCTTCATCCGACGTCCGTTTTCGTCAGTCTTTTTACCGTTGTACTACTAATGACGAGACCTTCGATTATCGTTTAGGTTGTGTTGGCTAAAAATCACTCAATCTAAAATTCGAGTTTTTAGCTGTCTACTGATAAGCTGAAACTTAGAAAAATCATAACTTCCTCATACGAAGTCAGATTTTGGCGTTCTTTTTATCATAATTCTTAGTTTAACAAATATTACGACTTTCATTTAGATTACTAAGGCTAAAAAGTAGTTTATCAAAAACTCACTTTTTACGTCATTTGGTGACGTGCTGGTTTTGTCGCGGATCTTCGATTGGTCATAACTTCTTCGTTATAACTCGGATTTCGATGAGGTTTTCGCATAAATGCTTCTAATGAGATTCTTTACAACTTTAAGTAATAAAATTTTACTTATTTCAAATTTTATATTTTCGTTAAATTTCAATATTTGACTTTTGATTGGAATCTCATAAGACTTCCAATATTTTCCGAGCGATTCTAAACATAGTTTTACTTCATTTCTAGTAAAAACTATCCGTTAGAACTCAATGCTCATAATTATATAATATTTCATAATATTATTCACTTTTAAAATTACATAACACGATAACTGAACGTGTATGTTACAATTAAATACCCGACACCCTTGAAACATTCATCCATAACGGCAGTAACGGCCCCTCCCTCATGAAATTATTTCAATTTTGCTCCATTATTTACCCTTTAGATCCCGGCTCCTAAGATTCTTTTCAGAATAAGCCCAATAGTTACTAAACAGCCCCTCCTCCATAATTTATTTTCAAATTAAATCCAACACTTACACTTTAGCCCCTGCCTTCATAATATATTTTCAACTTTAATCCAATTTTTACCATTCAGCCCCTTCCTTCAAGATTTTAATTCAAATTAAATCTAGAATTTACCAAATCACCCTCAACCTCCAAAACTAGCTCTTTGTCACACTATTCTGCTTTTAGAGCTATTATTCATTTATTAATTAAACGGGGTGTTACAACTCTCCCCCACTTAGATTAGACTTCGTCCTCGAAGTCCGCTACGGCCAACTACTCTGTGACCTCTCACGGTGTTCTGATACTCTGAAACTACCCGCAACACCGCATTGCCTGAAATATTGAACTGCCCGAAGCACTGGTTTGCCTGAAACATTGAACTGCCTGAAACACTGAACTGTCTGAATCACTGAACTGCCTGAAACACTGAACTTCCTGAAACACTAAGCTGCCTGAAACACTGAACTGCCTGAATCATTGAACTGCCTGAAACACTAAACTTCCTGAAACAATGAACTGTCTGAAACATTGAACTGCCTGAAACACCGAACTTCCTGAAAAAATAAACTGCCTGAAACACTATGTTGCGCCCTGGCTACCTTCCAAAATCTACCGAGACCTCCCTGGTCTCAAATCGTTCACCAGACATCTAAAATACCGGGTCCTGGCCCGGTTGCAGAGCCAAAAGAACTCCCATATAGTCGTCCCCACACGAATTTTGAACACAATCCTCTTCTGTCAACAATTAACACTAGTTATCTTGCCACTGCGGTCTAACGATCTTCTGATCTAACTGATCGGGTCCATACGTCGAGTTCTGACGTCACCAAAATCCAAGACTAAAAGTGATGGCTACCTGACCAATAGTAGACTTATATCACAAACGGCCTGATATGATCCATTTCCTCCCTGGTCTCATAACTTTAGTGGTGTTCCTACCGTCTTAGCACTGGCTCAACCAGGTTTAATCCCTCCGAGGAAATCCATAAACCAATTCGTGGACTTGACACGTCATCACTGCTGCACCCTAGTTGGTGGCTACTATTGTTCCCTCCGCGTCCTAACAACGCGCTCAAGCTATCTACCAACCTAGTGAATGCTACGACTACACCCGCAGTATCACAACACTTTATCAATATCCGCCGTCCTCATGAATGCTACGGCTACACCCGTAGACTTACAACATCCTAGCAATATCTGACCGCTAGTGAATGCTACGGCTACATCCGCAGACTTGCAACACTCTAACGCTATCTCGCTGCTAGTGAATGCTACAGCTACACCCGCAGACTTACAACACTCTAACACTATATGGCTGCTAGTGAAGGTTACGGCTACACCCGCAGACTTAAAACACTCTAACACTATCTGCCTGCTAGTGAACACTATCTGGCTGCTAGTGAATGCTACGACTACACCCGCAGACTTACAACACTCAAACACTATCTGGCTGCTAGTGAATGCTACGGCTACACCCGTAGACTTACAACACTCTCCATGCTAACTGACCTCTAGTGAATGCTACGGCTACCCCCCGCAGTCTTACAACACTTCCCATGCTAACTGAATTCTATTGAATGTTACGGCTACCCCCGTAGTCTTACAACACTTACCATACTACCTGATCAGTATTGAATGCTATGGCTACCCCCGTAGTCCTACAACACTTTCCATACTATCTAACTGTTAGTGAATGCTACGGCTACCCCCGTAGTCTTACAACACTTTCCAAACCGGGTCGAACACGCACTCGACCTAACACTCAACTGAACTTGAGTCCTAACTGGAGCTCTAACCTAGTTCCCGAAACCTGCTATCACGTGACCCCACTGCATCAGTACCGCACCCATGCCCGTGATAGAAGCATCACAGTAAACCACGAAATCATCTACACCCTCTGGCAGGGTGAGAATCGGTGCCTCGCACAACCGTTGTCTGAGACTCTCGAAGGCTGCCTAGTGCTCAGGCCCCCAGCGAAAGGCCACCGACTTCTTGGTCAGTCGGGTCAAAGGAACCTCAATCTCGGAGAAGTCTCGTTTAAACTTCCGGTAATAACCTGCTAGACCCAGGAAACTCCGAATCTCAGTTGGAGACCTCGGAATCTTTCGATGCATCACGACCTCTATCTTGGCCGGATCGACCTGAATACCCTTCTGGTTGACAAGGTACCCAAGAGATTGCACCTCGCGCAACCAGAACTCACATTTGGAGAACTTTACAACAAGTCTCTTCCCCACTTGGATTCGACTAAGTCTTCACGGTACGTGAGAATTGAGGGATTCTCAATCCTTCTTACTTCCTAATAGACCAATGTCGACCATCTGAGCTTACCAGTGCTAACGATCAATTACCAGTCAAACCTTGAAATTGCCCGTCCTCGGGAATCTTGATGAGTACTCTTGAAATATGGTCTAGTATGACACCTCTATCCACCTCCCATGAAAGAAATGCAATTCTCTTGAACATCCAATGACAGAACACCCATGCGTCTAACACTCGCAACTGACTCCATTATCTTCATGCTACCAGTCCTTCCCCAGCAACAGTAGTGCCTTGAACTCCAAAGTTCATCCATAGATAATTGTCAACCATACCTGAACCGTGATAGAACCACTGAACGCTGACTTCACTGGAGAACTATCGATCTAACCCTGACCGAGTATCCTTTAAATAATACTCCTGCACAGATCCCGACAAAGATGCAGAATAATAACGGTACACGCGGAACCCACTCCTCAAGATCCGTCCCTCTGTGGGTTCATCAAGGACTTTTCGGCATGCGGGATGGCATATGTGATCCTTAATAACCCAGCTACTAGCAGAAAACTGACCCGAGCTCTGACTCATCCAAACTCACCCACGATTCCAAAGCGATACATATTCGCAACATCCATCCAGTAGCCATAGAAGATGACAATCCCGCAACATCTGGAGAAATACTGATCACCTTCAGCTGACATGATCAACGCCGCCACACCTGTAGCAGCCTAAACCCTTGGAGCGACAAACTCCCTTGTGCACTTTTTCGTACGTGCGGCCCTGACTCCGGACCTGCTGGCCTTTCACCCGATGATCAGAAGTCATGGGTCTCTTCTCGGGACCCTCTACTATACGCACCTGGCATGACCCTCTCTTCTCAAAGTGCTCCAAATCGATCTCACATCCTCGGACTTAAAAGTCATATCTTCCAGGGTCTGACACCCTATCACACTTACTAGCTCACTTGCCAATGGCTAAGCTGCAATAACTGGAATATCCTCTATCCCCAACCGGGTCACAAACTCCTCCCAGAAGCTTCTCATATTCTCCAAGACTCTCACCGATTCGAGTATGGATCCTGTGCTCTTTCAGTAGTGCGGGACCAATACTACCTTCCACACCTATCCATGCTTTCTCATCAATCCTCCCGAATCCTCCAAGTTACTTCCTCAAACTGGTGCACCCAAGTCTCACTAAACCTTGCTACTAACCCACTAAAGCATATCCTAGGCTTTCCTAGGTTCCCGAACTCACCCAGTCCTTAGCTGCTAAAGATTCCCAGTAATGTCAACTAGCTACCTCATGAATATATCTAGCTCACATTACTAAGAGGGTGTTTGTTTTTTCTCTGCAGATCTGTGTGGCCTCTTCTGTCTGCGAGGCGCAGACCACGCGCAGACATAAAGGTTTGCAATCCGTTTGTTTTTCTGAAGTGCGCAGACATAAAAACGTTTGTGCAAGGTCTTTACCACACAAATATGGGACAGCCTCTTCTAAAGTTTGCGAATGCCTTTGACGTAAAAAAACGCGTTTCTTTTTGTTTCTGCGTCCATTCGTCCAAACCTCCCATCTTCGTAGACAGAACCTTCGACAACTCCATCTTCACTCCAACAACCTTCATCGACCGTTACCTCCGATCAGCACTGCCCGTCGCCGTCCTCCTTTCCGATCGCAGGCGTCCAGGCGATTTCAATTTCAGCGACCAACGAGCGAATAGCAAGCGAAAAGCAAGCGATCAGGGAGCAATCAGGTTTGTCGTCACCTCCTCTCTCTGTTGATTTCAATTTCAGTTCAATTTCTTGTTTGATTCACATCCTTGTTCAATTTCTTGTTTGATTCACATCCTTGTTTCCCCGAAAATCTTGCAGGTGTATAATTTATCATATATTCTTGCTAAAATTGAAAATACTACCTGTAAACAAATTCCCAGCAAATTGAAAATCTTACCTGTAAACAAATTGGATCTGTAAACAAATTGGATT
This sequence comes from Lactuca virosa, assembly GCF_052849685.1. Classification (NCBI taxonomy): domain Eukaryota; kingdom Viridiplantae; phylum Streptophyta; class Magnoliopsida; order Asterales; family Asteraceae; genus Lactuca; species Lactuca virosa. The sequence goes on along the minus strand of NC_136434.1, from coordinate 162,071,906 downwards.
TATAGTTTTCTTTGATTGGAAGCCAATATACATAACTTCCAAGCAAAAGATAACATATTCTTTTGTTGATTGTGTATGTGTATATGATTGTTGATTGTGTATATGTATATGATTGTTGATTGTGTATATATATATGATAGTGTATATGTATATGATTGTTGATTGTGTATATGTATATGATAGTGTATATGTATATGATTGTTGATTGTGTATATGTATATGATAGAAAGCATCAAAACGAGTCATAAGTTTTGTTTATTTGATAGACGTAAAATGGAAAACTCATGAGATGTTTGGATGTGTGTTGGTACTAATGATTTTGATTTATAAAGTTTTTTAGACAACTTTGAATTAAAACATTCTAATTCAGGTTATTTATAATTGAATAAAAAGTTTCACATTATTATGATTGAAAATAACACAAAATTACAAATTTGCCCGTGTGCGTTAATGTAATATTTTATTGAAATAATGTTGTGAAAATAAAACAAAATTACACATTATTATGATTGAAAATAAAACAAAATTACAAATTTACCCTTTCAATTCCCTAAATAGGTAGCCCTTTTCGATTTGTGGATGATATAATTTGCCTAGAATGTGCTGAAATCAAGCTTTTTCTTGAAATAATGCTGTGAAATAATGATGTTACTTGTTGACTGTTTATTGTTATTTGGTTTTGTAAATACTCTTTATTGTCTCAAATCGTTATTTTTTTGTTGGAATGTGTATGATATGTAATACCTTATGAAATCATATTTGTCTATGTTATATTGGTTATAGTACCAACTTCTTTTAATCCGAATCCAAACATTCCAGGACATAATAGGAGGCTACGAAGGGTTTTCAAAGGAGCGGTTGGTGCACTTGATGGCACTTTGATACATGCTGTTGTCCCTGCTAAGAAACAAGACTTATATAGAAGTAGGGGAAAGGGAGATTGCTACCAAAACGTATTGGCAATTTGTGACTTCAATATGATTTTTACATTTGTTGTGGCCGAGTGAGAAGGGGTAGCGCATGACTCTAGAATATTATCAGAAGCAGTAGCCGATCCACAAGCATCATTCCCGTTTCCACCACCAGGTAAGTTTTTGTTTTTTTAAATATTTTTATCTTAATTTGAAAATTGATTAGTGTTTTGCATTTTTTTCAGACAAATATTATCTTTGTGATGTCGCGTATGCACACACTCGAGGATTTATGGCCCCTTATCGTAATGTGAGGTATTGGCTTGGAGATTTTCGTCAAAGACGTGCATTGACCAATAAAGAAAAATTTAACCATGGACATGCAAAACTTCGGAATGTCATTGAGCGTGCTTTTGGTGTTTTGAAAGCACACTTCCCTATATTGAAGAGGATGGCACCATTCCCGTTTGTGACACAAAGAAACATTGCCATGGCATGTTTCGCGCTTCATAATTATATAAGGAGAGAAGGACTGAGTGATGAGTATTTCACACGATATGATGAACCCAATGTCCCGTTTCGAAATAACAATGTGGCTATTGATGATGATGAAGACGGGATTCCAACACATGGTACTGCAGCAGACCGTGAATATATGACTCAGTTACGGGATGAAATTGCTGATCAATTGATGCACAATATAGATTGAATTGTTTTAAATGAAATTGTTATTGTAAAACAAATTTTTTTATTGTATGACTAATTTAGTTGCATGAATTTTATTTTCAATGTTGTAAGACTATTATTATTAAAATTTTGGTGTTGAAAAATCATTTTAAGTTTGTAAAATAATTTTATTTAAAATTCAGTTTATTTCAGCAGCCTGCAGACGTTAAAAAACAAACAGTCATCTTATTGCAGACTGCAGACGTTTGGTCCACCTCTTCTGCTACAGAGGCTTGCAGATGTGGTCCGCAGACTGCATACGTTTTGGCTTCAGAAAAACAAACAGCACGTAAGAGTCCCCAATGCACAAAGCAAGCAGCATTCAGACAATGGAAAATCTAACCATCATATTCCAATCAAACCATTTTATCCTCTACTCAGGAATCTGTACTGGCATGAGATTTTAAGGCTCATACAATTAGGCATAACCTAAAGAGGCTATCCTATCACTGACTGATCTGTACTATCATGCAGCTCATCAAGCACATACAGCAGGCATATAAGGCATCCTTCCTAGATCCTCAAGCCTAATCTAGCATGTAGTTCTTCATACACATACAGTAGGCATATAAGGCATCCTTCCTAGATCCTCAACCCTAATCTACCATGCAGTTCTCATACACATACAGTAGGAATATAAGGCATCCTTCCTAGATCCTTAGCCTTAATCTAGCATGCAGTTCTCATACACATATAATAGGAATATAAGGCATCCTTCCTAGATCCTTATCCCTAATCTAGCATGTAGTTCTCATAATCATATCATATCATAACATGTATGGGTATCTTGGGGAAAACTTACTTGAGCTCGGCCGATTGCACGCATCACACACCTTGTTCTTTTCAAAGTTCTTTTCTCTTTTCAAGCTTCTTCTAATAAAATGATTTTACTTTTGAAAGTTTTTCATACCAAGTCCTTAGTTTGAGTCCAGACACACCCGAAGGTATATCCGAATCCCTCAAACCAAGGCTCTAATACCAACTTGTAACATCCCAAAATTCAAGGCCAAAAATTTCATTTTTTAAATAAGTTATTATAAAACCAACAGTATAAGAAAACATCCATAATATCATGTCATGTCAAAACCAAAGTAGAAATAAGCAAAACATGTTATCATAAACAATATCAAAGTGTAATCCCAAAGATATCCTGTGCGGAAAAACCATAGTGTGATGCGCTGCGATCGGGCCGGTTCCTTTCCTTTGAAAACGAAGCACCTGAAACAAAAACTGAAAGCTGTAAGCACGAAGCTTAGTGAGTTCCCCCATCATACCACATACCATACAATCACATAGCATAAATACTGTCGGTCAATTCTGGGGTGCCCGACCTACCCGGTCCGGCCATTATGGGGTACCGACCTACCCATGTCAAGCCATTCTGGGGTGCTAACCTACCCGTGTCAATCCATTCTGGGGAGCTGACCTACCCTTCGAACCTGACAACCGAACTTCGGGGACTATTTCACCCCTACTACTACTACCACATATATCATAACATAATCATATTGCCAAACATATATGGGGTGCCTAACCTTGCCTTCGGTCCTAACAACCAAACTTGAGGATTATCACATATAACATATCATGCTAGCACATAAACATACGAGGTAGTAGCAAACCAAACAATTATCACAAAGACAATCATCTCATACATAGTCACCTACTGGTGGGCCGACGTTGGTGCCTTAGACCCACCTCTACTAGAAGGTAACTCGCCTCACACTGTTGAAGTCCCATAAACACAATCCCAGCTGCTAGTTGACAGATTCTCGAACTGTCAATATCAAACATCACCCAATTAATAATTGGGTTCCAATACATAACCATAAGTCCATGCTCGGGTAAAAGACTGTTTTACCCCAATCTTGGCTTGATCCAAGCCCAAGGCCCAATCCAAAGGCCCAAAAGTCAACTATGGGTCAAAGCCCAACACATGGTCCAATTTTCCAAATTGGGCCCAAACCTTTATAAGGTCTTAGCATAAGGCCAAACCTTTAGCATAAGGCCCAACCATTTGGTCCAACATTCAACATTCTAATGGCCCAATATCACATAATCATAAGGCCCAAACTATGGCTCATCTATGGCCAAATTTTACAAATTAGGCCCAACTCCTTATATGGGCCTTACCTCAAATCCCATTAATTATTCTAGTCCATTTGCTTGATCTTGGATGACCCATTAATAACCCAATCATCAAAGCCCAATAGAAAGGCCCAACAATAAACCCAAGTGAAATTAGGGTTTCACTTAAAATGACGATTAGGGTTAATTGTTTCTCACTTAACTCATTAAGGACTTAATTCATTAAGTCCATCAGTCTTCTAATTAAATCATATCGTGTGATTGGGCTTAATACACAATTCCATTCCAATGGACCAAATGTTGGCCCTGATAAGTCCAAGCCTATAAATCCAATATTAGGGTTTTCTAAACCCTAATTAGGGTTTCCAATCCCATCTTAGCCCAATAGGCCCAATAGCTAGGTCTTTTGATCAATTATGCTTCATTAGGCCCATTAGGGTTTCACTAGGCCCATTAGTCACACGTTTGGGCTTTTAGGCCATTTAGGCCTTCATTGGAACCACTAGGATTTATTAGGCTCATTATGGTTTTAGTCCCTTGTCCAAACATCCAAACGAGTTACAAACCAAACAAGGCACACCGCCACCCGACGCGGCGGCCGGTGGCGGCAGGATTCGGCAGCCACCACCCTACGGTGGTGGTTTTGATTTTCTTTCCATTATTCTATTTTTGTGTTACAATTTACAATGAAGAAAGGGAGGCCGCGGTCCAACCCCGAACCACCACAGCTCCTTAAAATCGTCGGTCTTCCGGTTTCCCTACGACTGATACACAACAGGTGGCGGTGCTTTCGTCTAGGACGGCAGTGAGGTGGCAACGACGACTTCTTGCTGGTCATGAGGCTCCAACGGCGGCGGCGGCAGGGCAAAAGGAAGAAGAAAATGGATGGCAGCAGCGAACGGCAGCCACCTTCGCACCTATAGCCGGCGGAAATGGGCTACCCCGACTGGTCGGAACAGCGAACGAAGGGGGTGGTGGTCGCTGTCTTCACGCATGGCGGCTGGAAACTGATCGGAATGGATGGTGGCGCCGGTGGGAGACGAGGTTGGTGGCTCTTACATCCACTAGGGTTAGGTTTAAGGGTTGGATTAAATACCCGGCACCCTTGAAACATTCATCCATAATGGTAGTAACGACCCTCCCTCATGAAATTATTTCAATTTTGCTCCATTATTTACCCTTTAGACTATGGCTCGTAAGATTCTTTTCAGAATAAGCCCAATAGTTACTAAACAGCTCCTCCTCTATAATTTATTTTCAAATTAAATCCAACACTTACACTTTAGCCCCTGCCTTCATAATATCTTTTCAACTTTAATCCAATTTTTACCATTCAGCCCCTTCCTTTAAGATTTTAATTCAAATTAAATCCAGAATTTACCAAATCACCCACAACCTCCAAAACTAGCTCTTTGTCACACTATTCTACTTTTAGAGTTATTTTCATTTATTAATTAAACGGGGTGTTACACCATAATACTCTTGCAAGGTCCTCATCATAAGTCTGGAATATCCCCGAGCCCTCAGTACGAGTCTGGCATGCCTAACCGGCCCTCAACTCGTATCTGGAATGCTCCCGTGTTTGTTGGCTACATCACAAAGCTGTACAACATCAACCCAACACAATATGTCAACATATGAAACAGATAAATTTAACACAGAACCAACAAATACAGATAATCATGCAGATATACTACTCAACCAAATACCAGTATATCACTATCCTATAACCATGATACATAGACTAATGGTCGGCATTGGTGCCTTCGAACCACGGTACAGTAAGGAAAACCCACCTCAAGCTGATGAATGTCTCAGGTAAAGCTCAGGCTGCTGATTTGGAAAATCTCTACGCTAACCAATCAAATAAAACCCAATTCATAAGTTGGGCCATAATCAAAACTATGACTCTCATTTATTTGTCCAACTCTCAGGGTAAAAGACGATTTTACCCTTTCCTCACTAAGCCCAACAACCAAGGCCCAACCTAAATATTCCAAAACCCCAAAAGTGGCCAAACATCCCAAATGAGCCCAAAACCCATCATGGGCTCAAATCCAAGAAAGTCCAAATTCCTAAATGACACCTGAAACCCGAAATGGGCCCAAGCCCAAGAAAGCCCAAAGTTAGAAAACTAGTGACCCAAAGATGCCCAAAAGCCCAATACATAGTCTCACGTCGTGACCAGCCCTTGGTCACGTCGTGAGAGTCACCTTTTCTGATCCCAGAGACTCGCTCTTGACTTAGACAAATCAGCGAGGGACCGGGTTTGCCTTCTAACGTCGTGAGACCTCATGTCTCACGTCGTGAGAACAGTCTAAAAGCCAAATCAACGTTTCGATAATGTTAACCGGTTCAGCTGTCACACCCCCGGACCAGACGGCGGAAACGTCCGGAGGCGGATGACTTCATTGTGTAGTATCATTACAATTGAATATAAATGAAACATAGCAAATCCAAACATCATACATTAATATAAATCTTACATTGTTTACAATATTTGTTCTGATCAAAAGGTGAACATGAAATAACAAAAGTAGAAATAACATAATGCAGCGACGCCAATCCACGATCGTGGTGCTTACCTGCTTACTAGATCCCTGAGAATACAAATCGTTTTGAAAACCGTCAACTAAAAAGTTGTTGAGTTCATAAGCATTTTTGTATAAAAATAGTTTTACACTTGTTTAGAATTGTTCTTGCTGTACCTTCAGAAAATCCGATATTTTCTATAAAATCGTTTGGGGTCTTGTTTGGAAATCGTGGATATATGCATGCATGTCATTACTTTTTATTCGTGGATATATTTTCTATAAAATCGTTTGGGGTCTTGTTGAGTGTGTGTTTTAGTTCATCGTTTTCGAAATCATATAATATCGTTTACCCTAGAAAATCCTATATTTTCATATATATAAAATGGTGGTCTTAAATCCCTAAGACTGGTGTGATAAAAGCTTCGTTTATAGTATCCAAAACAATAGTTGTCTATAATCGAAAGGTGTAACTTGAGTAAATTTCTAAAATCATACTGTTATATTCTAAGTGAGTCGTTATAACCATACTAGTATGACGGAGTGCCTGTCCAGGCGTTCTTCAGGCGCCAGATTTGATTAAGACATTTGTCACCCTAGACTGGCCGGTCTAGCTGTAGCGAACAGCGAAGGTGTGGGGTGTCAAACTCGTATATATCTATACACAAATTCCCGCTCCCCCTCCAGGAGACTCTGGTTATAACTCTTACAGGACTTTAAGTGTACACTATCATATATATATATATATATATATATATATATATATATATATATATATATATATATATATATATGGTACTGTGAAGATTCGTCTGACTAGAATATTAACAGATTTTTTAGCAAATCGTTGAAATCCATTATTTATTAAATAAATAATAATAGATGTACTTGATGACTAGATCTATCGTTTTCGTTTATTGACAAAAATCCACTTTGAATCACAATTATAAAAAATGACCCAATATTATCGATATTGGCAAAAATGGCCCTTCTTTTTATGATTTATCAAATAAGACCCATATTTATCAAAAGGTGTCATAAGTGATTCAAAACTAGGTGAATTGTTGAAAATGACCCATTTCTTCTAAAATACTTGTTTAAGCAATTTTTGAAGTAAATCCTTATGGTTTTTGTCATAGAAATTGTGACTTCTACTTTGTAACATACTATTTCTTGTTTCTATACATATTTTGTGAATATGGCTCAAATTCTTGAGATTTGCTCAAGATTTCGAGTTCATGGAGTTTTTATAAGTTTAGCACATATAACTTAGCATACATGCATAACGAACAAATATATCAAGGTTTAAACAAGGTTTTGACTTGTATTCTCCCCCAAAAACAATAAAAACTCGAAAAAGTAGGGGTATGAAGCTCACCTTGAGTTGGTTGGAGTGATGACGGTGAAAATCTCCAGCCTAAACTCTTGGATGAGAGAATGAACTTCCTTGGAGGTGATTTTATCCTAAGGGTTTAACACATTTTATTGTGTGTGAATAGGATGACATGAACATGAAAAATGTATTCAATCACTAGGGATTTACGAAATAATCACCAAAGATTAGAATGAGCGTGAAGACTTTAACTCCTTGTGAAGCTTGAAGTTATTCTTGAGAAAAAATAGGAATGGGAAGTAGGTAAAATGACAAGAGGTGGTGGAGCTTTTTGGAAGGAATCATCCAAATATAGGGAGTAGGAATTTTGATGTGATATTTACTTGGGAATCAGTTGGTTAATTGCATGGGGAAGTGGGGAAAAGTGTCTAATCAACAAAGTCAACACTCTTATCCTTATCTTATTCACATCTTATGATTTAAAATAATATCTTTAGAAATCTTAAATATTATTTTAAATGATCAAATTTGGCTTAAAATAGAGGTTTATGGGGTCTAAGTTATGAAAAATACGAGTTTGGTGGGATTCCCGACGTCAAAATACCTTAAAATGATGAAATGGTCCGAAATGGTCCAAAATCCAGAGTTAAATGGTGAATTCCGGAGTCAAACCACGAGTTCTGAAGCACTTCTCAGATTCCGGAGTGGGTTCAATAGGTTCCGGAGACAAACCTCAAATTCTGAAGTGGGTTCAAGAGGTTCCGCAGTCAAACCTCAAATTCCAGAGTGCCTTCTTCCGAGGTGCGAAGGGTTCCGGTGCAAGATGGCTCGGTGGCTGATCCTTCCAGAGTGATGCGAGACCTTCCGAAGTCAGCAATTCCATATCAGCAGGTCGTCCGGAGCGGTTAGGAGGTTCCGAACTGGACTTGCTCCTTAAAGTTTTCTCCTTTCATTTTGAGTTTGTTTTAACTAAGGAAACTACATTGGGGGATTAGGGAGAGATTTGAGGTACATAGAGAGATTTGGGAGAGATTTGAGATACATAGAGAGATTTAGGAGAGATTTGAGACACATAGAAAGATTTGAGATACATAGAGAGATTTAGGAGAGATTTGAGATACATGGAGAGATTTGGGAGAGATTTGAGAGATATATATGTTTTGCATTATAACAATACATGTCTCATTAGGAATCATAATGTAAACCTTAACGTTTTAGCACAAGTCTTACAATGGTTGATGTTCACATGAGGACGGAATTTCCTAGCCAAAAATGCTAGTTGTGACATCATCCCCCCCTTAGAGGGAATTTCGTCCCGAAATTCTTTCGAAAGGTAGGATCATGAACGCGAGAATAAGTTAGGGTACCTCTGCTTCATCTGGTCTTCGCGTTCCCAAGTGAATTTATGGTCCATGCTTAGCGTTCCATCGAACCTTCACCATTGGGATACGGCTTTGTTTCATGCGATTAACTTCTCTATCCATAATCTCGATAGGCTGCTCAATGAATAGAAGGTTCTCGCTCACTTCAATCTCGTCTAGTGGAACTGGGAGGGTTTTATCCGATAGACACTTCCTTAGGTTCGACACATGGAATACAGGGTGTACATTACTGAGTTCTGAGGGTAGTTGGAGTTTATAGGCTACCGAACCGATCCGGGCAAGGATCTCGAATGGTCCAATGTATCGGGGATTTAGTTTACCTCTCTTTCCAAATTGTATCATCCCTTTCGAAGGGGAGACTTTTAATAATACCCAGTCTCCTACTTAGATTTCCAGAGGCTTTAGCCGACTATCTGCATAGCCCTTTTGTCGGTCTCGTGATGCTTGGAGTCGTGCTCTGATTAGGATTATCTTCTCTGTCGTCTCTCGAATAATCTCGGGTCCAGTACATGTGTTTTTGGGCGTTTGCCCTTTTACCAGTTGGGTGTCTCCCACCTCAGCCCAACAGAGGATGATCTGCGCTTCCGGCCGCACAGGGCCTCAAAGGGTACAACTCCTATGCTCGAGTGGCGACTGTTGTTATATGAGTACTCGATTAGAGACAGGTGGGTACCCCAAGCTTTGCCAATGTCTATTACACATGCCTCTCTTCGGGGTGCGGGTTCTTGTTTACCTCGATCTCGTCAAGTGGGATTTCTAGAGCTTCGACGGTCTAACACTTATGAGCGTTGAATACATGGAATGTGAAATGTACGAAGCTGAGTTCTTAGGATAATCGGAGACTATAGGTTGTCCGACCTATCTTGGCGAGGATTTTTGAATGGTCTTCTAGGGATCGGGATCCTGGTGTCCTAGAAGTAGAGTTTCTGGGCCTTAAGAGTTGGCACTATGGTCACCAAGGTTGAGTTTGCGTGTGGTGTAGTTGACCTTATGAGTCTTAGGTTAACTTGGGAGTTTTCTTCCTATGGTTTTCCGAGCTAAAGGTAGGTCGGCCTCTGTCAGTTTTTTGTTGTTGGTCGAGCCAGTCTCTGATTCGGGGTAGGGAGTATCGATCCTTGGGGATGGGTTTTGTTTGATTTATTAGCAATCAGTGGTTCTATGAGCAATTCGCCTTTCCCCCTTATGAGTCAGATGGGTGCTTTTCGCAGTTAGGGACTTGGTCTGATGTTTTCCGTACCTATTATATCGTTCTTGTGATCGGACACTATATGCTTTTGCGACCGTGCTAAGTGGTATCGGGGGTTTGGTTATTGAGATAGTTCCAAGAGTCGAGTTGATTCTGTTGGATAAGGTGTCTAAGTCCATAACTATTTCTGGTATGTACTTGACCCGACCCAGCATGGTCCATTTGGGTTGCATGGCACCATGCAATTGGATAAACTAAAATGAGAGAAATAACACTTATGGTTTATTAATATATTATAAGTTCTAATATATTAATAATATTATTTAATTAGTTTGATCAAGAATTAATTTAGAATTAATTAAGTGATCAAAAGATAACTAATTAAATATATGGGTAGATTATGTAAATCTTCCATATCTTATATAGTGGGCTAAGAGGCTCCATGGATTATCAAGTTGGGTTCCACCCATAGGATGCTCCATGGAGTTAACCCATGGATCATGAAATGAAGAGTCATGTTACATTAGGGTTTACCTAATGCAACACACTATATAAACCAAGGTGTTCTCCTCAAAATCGGCCACACTAAGAAACAAGAGGGCTAGAGCCGATTTTGCAAGTGTAAGATTCTCTCAAAGTTTACTCCTTTGCATTTGGTGTTGTGTGAAGCATTTGAGGCATCACACTTGGGGTGCTAGGCTCACAAGGTTTCAAGGATCATAATCAACAACAAGGTAAGTTATTCTATCTTTCATTCAAGTTAAAAATGTTCCCCATGTATGCTAGATAGGAATATAACCTTGGAATTCTACTTTGCATGATAATTAGACAAACATAGATCCAAGGTTATTAGGGTTGCATGTACACTTAGGAAGTGTTAGAATGCTCAAAACCCATCAGTGGTATCAGAGCCTAGGTTTGTTTGTTGTTTTTTTTGTGCAAGTTACTCGTCGAGTCTGTTCTTGCACTCGACGAGTAGAGGCTGCAGTTTTCAGAATTTCGACATTTGTTGCTGGAAATGGACTAGAAACATTACCCTAAACTGTTTTGGTGTTTTTAAAACTTTTTTTAGATGGTGTAATGTTTATGCTAATCCATTTACAATGGCAATTATCAAAATTACAAGTTTTTTTAAGTGTAATTTTTTATTCTTGAAAGTGTTCATATTCATGTTCTTGAACTTATGAAGATTAGATGATCATAGGAATTGTTTGTAACCTTCATGGTAGTTTAATTCATGATCATAATGTGTTTTAATGGAGTCCATAACTTGTTCTCAAGTTATGGAAAACCAAAAGTCTCACTTTTATTAAAGCCATTAAAAGAACACAAGAGTTATAAAAATGAAGAGTCTTCATTTTTATTACTCAATTAATTCATAAGTTATAAGAAATGAAAAGTTTTGGAAGTTTACAAAACTTGCCCTCAAGTTTTGGAACAAGTAAAGTCTTGATTAAAACTTTAGTTCCAACCCTTAGAATTTTAAAAGTTAAAATTCAACCCTTATACTTTATAATATTATAAGTTACTAATATATATATATGTATAAGATCAAGTCGTCTTACCGCTAGTACGCCTCATTCACGAAGCCGGTCTATAAGGGGGGTATAAGGTTGTTGCCTATAAAATGGCAACTTAATGGGTGTCCACTCTCACCCACCGTTTCCTTGATCGGTGGAGGGTCGTTAGCCGAACGGGTAGGACAAGGACTTATAAATTCTCATTAAAAGTATGATGAATATTATAAAGTAACTAAATGCTTTTATTAAATTCCCAATCTTAGATACTTTAGGAAAATGTGAATAAGGTGCTAATCCATGAAATTACACTTTACACTTTGTTTAAGTCGTTAGTGGAGCTCGTGTGATTAACCGGCACACTAACTTGGACTTAACAAGGTAGGTAAAGGGTGACTTAAAGTTTATTATAGGTCGGTGGAGCTCATGTGGTTAACCGGCACATCGATTAAGTAATAAACATTGAGTGTACCAAGTGATTTGCATGGTTACTTCACACCTCGTTTTGTGATCCTCGGTATCCCAGTCACAAAACTTGGAGGGCACACTCGAGATTGAAACATGCCTTTGAAAAAAATTCATTGAATCTCAAAAGAATCTAGGAATTTCTAAGAACCAATTAAAAACTTAATATCTATATTTCGTTTTTCATGGTGGAAATTGGTGAATCGTCATTCACCTACCTTTAAAATATGTTATAGCTTGGATTACGGCATACCTCTTCTAAGTTATAATATATTGTGATTGGATCCTAGCCTTAATATTACATTTGGGTGTTTTATTAAGGACTCTCTTAATATCTAAACTAATCTTGTTCTCTTCTTTCAGATGTCTTCAAACAATGCTGCTTCTGGCTCTAATCCTAATGGCTCCTTTACCCTTATGAACTTGTGTGGGAAAGTCATTTTTGATGGATCCAACTTCAATGAATGGATCAGAAACATCAGGATGATTACCCGCTACGAGGACAAAGAATATGTCCTTGACAAGGAGCTTAAGGAGATTGATGAGACCACTGCAACTCCCCAGGAGATCGCTGACTTCCGGGCACATGAAAGGGATGCTACAAAAGTGGCATGCATCATGTTGGCCACCATGACAGCGGAACTCCAAAAGTCCTATGAGGACTTCTACCCTTTTGAAATGCACCAAGATCTGATGGAAAGATACCATCAAAGTGCACGACAAGAGAGGTATGAAATCATATGCTCTATCATAACAACCATGATGAAGAACGGGGAATCCGTCACGAGCCACATGCAGAAAATGCAAAGGTATGTGGATCGGTTGCTGAAGCTTAATGTGAACTTCCCTGAGGAGCTTGCAATAGATATCATTTTGCACTCCTTACCATCGTGCTATGATCAATTCCGCATGACATATCACATGAATAAGGAAGAGGTCACACTCAGCAAACTTCAGGGACTCCTCAAGACCGCAGAAACAGGTCTTAAGGGTAAGTCGGTTGTTAACACTCCTACTCCAAACTCCGCCCCGGTTTTGGCAATCGGGAAAGGTAGAGGGAAGAAGAGAAAGAGCTCTTCGAAGGGTACCAAGGCTAGGACCCTTGATGGCTCTTCTTCAAGTGGAACCAAGAAAGGTTTTGTCACTCCTTCTTCTGACCCTAAAGAGGCTGAATGCTTCTATTGCCATGTAAAGTCACATTGGAAGCGGAACTGCCCAAAGTACCAACAAGATGTGAAGGATGGGAAAGTTAACCCCAACCATGCAGGTATTTACACTATCTTATCTAATAACTCATCCCATTCTAACTCTTGGGTCCTTGATACCGGTTGTGGTATTCATATCTGTTCTGATTTGCAGGGACTAAGAAGAAGTGAGAATGTGGAGCATGGAAGAATAAACTTAATCATGGGGAATAGGAAAGCTTTACCTGTCACCAAGATTGGAGTTTATACTTTATCGCTAAGTAGTGGGTTTAGTTTAGATTTGAATAAATGTTGTTATTCGCCAGAAATGGCAAGAAATATTATTTCCTTTCATGCATTGTATAAACAAGGTTTCACCTTTTCATTTGATAATGAAGTTGGTTCGATTAATGCTTTCTTTAATAATGTTCTTTATTTTAAAGCATTACCTTGTGATGGTGTGTATGAAACTGTATCTGTGGTTGATAACTTAGGAAATAATGTATTGTGTATTGATTCTGTTAATGATAATAACTTGGATAAAGCATCATTATGGCATTGTCGTCTTGGACATATAAGCAAGAAACACATAGGACAACTCCAAAAGGATAGAGTATTGGAGTCATTTGACCTAAAGTCAGATGATAGTTGCGAATCATGCTTACTTGGAAAAATGACAAAGTCACCCTTCACAGGTTATTGTGAGAGGGGTGAAGGTTTGTTGGATCTTATACACACGGATGTGTGTGGGCCCTTCAAACATGCCACAAGGGATGCTAATCATTATTATTTGACTTTTACTGATGATTACAGTAGATATGGATATGTCTACTTAATCAAGCATAAGTCAGAGACTTTTGAGAGGTTTAAAGAGTTTAAACAGGAATTCGAGAATCAATTGGGCAGGAACATTAAGATGCTTCGATCCGATCGAGGTGGTGAGTATCTTAGTTCAGAGTTCCTCGACTATCTTAGGGAATGTGGGATTGTCTCACAATTGACACCTCCCAGGACACCGCAGTTGAAATGGTGAAGCTGAGAGGCGTAATCGAACCTTGTTGGATATGGTTCGTTCCATGATGAGTCGAGCTTCGCTACCAATCTCATTTTGGGGGTATGCCTTAGAGACTGCCGCCCATATCCTTAATCTAGTTCCCACAAAGAAAGTTGCCAAAACTCCTCATGAGATGTGGACTGGTAAAGTACCCAAACTAGACCACATTAAGATTTGGGGTTGCGAGGCTTTCGTGAGACGCGAGACTCATGATAAGCTCGAACCTCGAAGTGAGAGGTGTATTTTCATCGGCTACCCACAGAAATCCTTTGGTTACCTCTTCTACAGACCTAGTGAGAATGTGGTCTTTGTAGCTAGGAGGGCTTCCTTTCGAGAGAGATAGTTCATAAGCCAAGGAGACAGTGGGAGGCAAGTTGACCTTGAAGAAATTCAAGAGTCAAGTGGTGAAGGAACTTCAAACCCTAGCACTCAACTTGAGGAGGAAACTCCTGTTGAGCCAATTGACAAGTCTGTACCTCTGAGGCGTTACACAAGGGTTAGGAATGCACCTGAGCATTACTATGGATTCCATATTACTGCGGAAGGTGATACACTTATCAGTGATGAGACACTGATAGGTCTTGATGAACCTAACAGTTACGCGGAAGCCATGGCAGGCCCTGAGTCAGCCAAGTGGAAAGAGGCAATGGACAACGAGATACAGTCCATGTATGACAATCAAGTTTGGAACTTGGTTGAGAATGTACCAGGTCGTAAGACTGTAGGGTGCAAATGGATCTTCAAGAAGAAGACCGACATGGATGGTAATGTACACGCTTATAAGGCACGACTGGTTGCAAAGGGTTTCTCACAAACTCTGGGAGTTGATTATGATGATACCTTTTCTCCAGTGGCCAAGATTAAGTCTATTAGGGTTCTGTTAGCCATAGCTGCATTTCATGACTATGAAATATGGCAAATGGATGTCAAAACTGCTTTCCTTAATGGAAAGTTTGCTGAGGATGTTTACATGAGTCAGCCAGAGGGTTTTGTCAATACAGAGTACCCTAATAGAGTGTGTAAGCTTGAGAAATCCATTTATGGGTTAAAGCAAGCACCTCACGGATGGAATCTTTGCTTTGATGAGAAAGTCAAAGAATTTGGCTTTTCTAGGAGTGAAGATGAATCTTGTATATATGTCAAGGCTAGTGGGAGTATAGTTAGCTTTTTGGTATTGTATGTGGATGACATACTACTCATAGGAAATGACATCCCAACTCTGCAGGAAGTTAAGTCCTGGCTTGGGAAGTGTTTTTCTATGAAGGACCTAGGAGAAGCTGCCTATATTCTAGGGATAAGGATCTTGAGAGACCGGAGTAAAAGACTAATTGGACTTAGTCAGAGTACCTACTTGGATAAGGTGCTGAAGAGATTCGGCATGTAGGACTACAAGAAAGGAGAGTTACCCATCCAGAGTAACGCCAGATTGAGTAAAACACAAAGCCCTAGTACTGAGGCTGAGATAGCAGAAATGAGTCGAATACCTTATGCTTCGGCTGTAGGATCGATCATGTATGCTATGACGTGTACTCGACCTGATGTAGCCTTTTCTTTGAGCATGGTTAGCAGGTATCAGGGGAACCCTGGAAAGGCACACTGGACTGCGGTAAAGAATATCCTCAAGTACCTACGGAGGACTAAGGACTGGGTCCTTACCCTCGGTGGGAGTGAAGACTTGAGAGTTGTAGGATATAGTGATGCTAGCTTTCAGACTGATAGGGATAATTTCCGCTCTCTGTCAGACTGGGTCTTTACCTTAAACGGAGGAGCAATTTCTTGGAAGAGTTCCAAGCAAGAGACAGTGGCTGATTCAACTTGCGAATCAGAGTATATAGCAGCTAGCGAGGCAGCAAAGGAGACGATATGGCTGAAGAACTTCATTGGAGACCTTGGAGTTGTACCAGCTATTAAAGAGCCAATGGAAATTTTCTGTGATAGTGAAAGTGCAGTTGCCTTAGCCAAGGAACCAAGGGATCATGGGAGATCCAGACACATCGACAGAAAATACCATTTCATCAGACATCGAATAGAAGAAGGACTCCTCATGGCAAAGAGGGTATCATCGGATGAGAATCCAGCAGATCCCTTCACGAAGGGACTGACTCGGGTTAAGCATCTCCAGCATGCTCAGAGCATAGGGCTGAAGGATGATATTAGATTTAGTAGTTAGATAACCTTGACATTTGTAAAGTGTAAGTGACATTAGATGATGAATAAAAGGTGTTTTATTTATGAGTAAAGTGTTGCTATCTCTTGTCGATCGTTTACTATATTTCTTTTGCATGTTTTGACTTCCAGAATAATTATGTTTGGTATATCATATTATTCGAACCTCCACAGTCGGTCATATGTTAGAAGTAGGTATGAATCAAGACTGTCATGATTGGTTGCAGAGGTCTAAGTTGTTGGACATGGCTACAACACTCATGAGTGCTCATAAGTTCTGAGCATTGGACTCAACCCACGCTCACTGGAATCACTTCATGGAATTTATCTCGAGTGATCGTGAGACGGTAATATCATATAAGTCTTCAAACCTAGAGATATGATTTGTTACTTATGAGTTGATTATGCATTGATTGTACGAAAACGCATTGGTAACTCGATGTTATAAAACGTGCTCTTGTGTATAATTCAATGAGTAGTAGAACAAACATATGAGTCGAAGTTTATCTGTTCCTTCTTGGATTAGAAGCTGATATCTAGGCCCCTCGATGATTTTGTTTTGACCTACGTACCGGGCCCGGTCAGAACTAAGTTGATGTGTTCAATTAAGTTCTTTGTCAAACAAATCGAAAATCGGGAAACAAACTGCTGGACAATAAGTAAGACATTGTTCCATGTATTTGTCCGGCTGATATCTAGAACAGATGATTATATGATCACTTATCTTAAATGGCGTATCATCATCTTCTCAGTTCCGAGAGACCTTGAAAGAGCTACGATTGCCGATCGGTTCCTGAAGTATTGCAGTTATAGTTATTAGACTTATCCAAGTGGGAGACTGTTGGATAAGGTGTCTAAGTCCATAACTATTTCTGGTATGTACTTGACCCGACCCAGCATGGTCCATTTGGGTTGCATGGCACCATGCAATTGGAAAAACTAAAATGAGAGAAATAACCCTTATGGTTTATTAATATATTATAAGTTCTAATATATTAATAATATTATTTAATTAGTTTGATCAAGAATTAATTTAGAATTAATTAAGTGATCAAAAGATAACTAATTAAATATATGGGTAGATTATGTAAATCTTCCATATCTTATATAGTGGGCTAAGAGGCTCCATGGATTATCAAGTTGGGTTCCACCCATAGGATGCTCCATGGAGTTAACCCATGGATCATGAAATGAAGAGTCATGTTACATTAGGGTTTACCTAATGCAACACACTATATAAACCAAGGTGTTCTCCCCAAAATCGGCCACACTAAGAAACAAGAGGGCTAGAGCCGATTTTGCAAGTGTAAGATTCTCTCAAAGTTTACTCCTTTGCATTTGGTGTTGTGTGAAGCATTTGAGGCATCACACTTGGGGTGCTAGGCTCACAAGGTTTCAAGGATCATAATCAACAACAAGGTAAGTTATTCTATCTTTCATTCAAGTTAAAAATGTTCCCCATGTATGCTAGATAGGAATATAACCTTGGAATTCAACGTTGCATGATAATTAGACAAACATAGATCCAAGGTTATTAGGGTTGCATGTACACTTAGGAAGTGTTAGAATGCTCAAAACCCATCAGATTCCAACTCTGGTTAGTACATGGTTGAGGTTTCCAAAGGAATTCGGGGAATATCTGGGGGAAGTTATAAACCTCTGGGATTCTCTTGCATGTCTTCTCTTTCTTATTTCCCTCTTTATTGTGCGGGTTAGGAAGGAGCGTGATGTTTCTTAACTAAGTAATCCTGTTCCTGAATGCTGGGGGTTTGTCTTTATAAGGTGAAAGAGTTTTGCTAATCGATTAGGTAAGGCGAAAAGTCTCTTTGCAGTGCTCGAAGTTTGCAAGGTGCGAATCAATCCAGTTCATGCCAATTGACGACGCTGGACTCCTAATAATAACAGATTTTACGTCGATTGGGAAGGAATGGTTGTTAGGAATGATAGGGTGTTCTACGTTAATGCTCTTATCACCACCAGTTTCGGTTTTGTTATTACTATTGCGTCTATTTTGTTCCTACTCGTTGGATGTTCTAGTAATACGAGAGTTCTAATATAAGGTGCTGAGACTTGTAATCTGAATTCTGCTAGGTTTCTCTATTATAGATGGGTGTAACCTAACCGTACATAATTAGGATTTAAAAGATAATCGACTGCGTGGTTCTACCCTGACTCAAAATCGGACCAGGGACAGAAAATATGGCGAAATCACACACTCTTAGTTCGTAGAACCTTAATTATGTATGTCCCTAACTTTTTACACGGAACCATCCTGGTTCACCCGTAAGGATTTTTAATTTCTCTGTGATGGTCGTAATTTGTTCGGATAGAGAATTAACTTTTGATTATGTTTTAATTGACAACACCTTTTTTTGAAAACGATTTGATGCTTAAATTTTGTTGTTTGAAACGTACCAAAATTTTTTGGTAGGAATTCTTGTTGATTCATCATATGTTAACTGTCCGATTCCCCCAGCTCTCCGTCGTACTTCTCTGTCGGACAATCCCTCTTGAAATGTCCTGCTGCACCGCATTTGTGATATACTGGACTTATTCCAGCCTCGGGAGTTGGAGTGATGCATTGGACCAGGGTCCTAAAGAAATGGGCGATGTGTCCCTGCTTGTTTCACCTATTGCAACGTAATTCTTTGCAGGTTCCGAGATGGTGGTATTTGCACTTGTTGCAGTGTGGAAAGTTTCCAAGATATGATTTTCTCGGTGTGGGGGAAGTAGGGTTAGTAGGGGTAGTGACTGCTCCCGCTTGTTGCCTTTTGGTAAGCCTCTGAGCGAACTGCCTCCTTCTTCGTTCCCAGACTTTCGTTTCTTTCTCATAGGTTTAGGTTTTAGGGTGCATTGGCGAGATGTCCTTCGTTGGTTTCCTTGGTTGTTATTGCGGTTGAAATTACCAACACTTCTCCCATTTTCTTATGTGTAATTGGCGTTGAGTTGTGCCATGACAGCTGCCACGACAGCTATTACAGTGGCTTGGGAAGTGGCAGAATCTATTCGTAGGACCGGTGTATCGTCGGGGTACTGGTTATCTCCATGAGAAGACATGATTCTGTTGCACGCGAAAAGTGAGCTTGTAAGCAATCGTGGTTAATTCTAATTGAGCGTACTCATATAATCTTAACGTGTTGGTGTATGATGCTAATTGTGTCGACCTACATCCCCATGATGTAGTTATGGTAGAGAGTAGAAACATATATTGTATGACGTTAAATCTATCAAAATAGCACATAACTAGCAATATAGTTAGCGGATTTGGTTATATGGGTTCTTGGAGGGCGTACTCCTCTTGGTTTACTATTACTGGTTGCGATTAATGACATTATGACCCTAAGGCGAGTAGTGTGGTGATTCTCCTATGCCGATACGGCGCACAAAGTGCTTAGGCAATTTCTTATGTTATGAGTTCCCCTTTTTGTTCCTTACGTTGCTAAGGCTGTCCTAGCCTTGATTACAATGAGTTGTGGTCTCCAGATGACCGCTTCTTCCTTCAAGGAGTGTAGATGGTCCGCATAGTTTTCTGGTCCTACTTGTGGGTTTCGGAAGGCTTTGGAATGGTGTTCTTGTTACTTGTGGGCGGTCGGATGTACATTGCCGTATATCGGGCTTTGCCTATGGTCTCCATTACTTCCTGATCGAGCTTCGGAGACTGGGAGTCTAATCGGGTTACTTGTGGCCCAGACGGAGGTGATGCTTGATTCGTGAGGGTGATGGGGATTGGAGCACGGTGCATGTCAATTGTGGGTTGTTGGCTATCAAACGTGCAGTTGGGTTGCCCCCTGATGGCAACGCATTCTTAAATTTGGTAGGCGTTGGTTAGGAAACTTGTACTTGCCTGGGCTATATTTTATTACTAGGTATGTCTACTCCAAGAGTATTTACATTATATGCTTACATATCTTGGGAGGAAGAGGGGAAGAGTTTCTTGCCTACCTTTGACAGGGTAAGACTTGCTGAGAATTTCTCCAGCGTCTTCATTCTTGACTGGTCCTTTATCAGAATTCTCCCCCTTCTTAGTTCGTTTCTCGGTGTTCTTTAAGATTCACTTCTAGGCTCCCCTTAATCCACCCGTCGGTTATTGCAATAAGGTAGTAGAGGTCTTGGTGAGGAATTTCAACTGTGTTGTCTGTGGGATCATGAAGGCATGAGGGCTATGTACGGGGATTTAAGTGTGGGAGGTTCTATGGGATCTTAAAATACACTATAGCATTCTAATTGTTTATGTTTAATTTTGGAGTTCCTTTGGTATGTACCAGACTTGTCGTTCACCATGGCTATTTCCCGACATATGCTAGTTACACCTCAGACAAATGTAGTTGATCGGGCTACATTTATTCAAAGTCTAATTACATATCCTGGGGCCTACCCGTAGTGTTCAGCTCATCACTACTTTTATAACATACTTATTATGACACTACTCCTAGCACGTATGCATGTAGGTATACATTTATATTGATTTTTGAAAAATATATTTTTTTTGTCAGAGTGTTTTAGTCTCGTTGTATTTATAGTTGTATATATTGTATGGCTAGATATACTAGTTCACTATAAACAATGCTCTGATACCAATCTGTCAAACGCCCGGACCAGACGGTGGAAACGTCCGGAGGCGGATGACTTCATTGTGCAGTATCATAACGATTGAATATAAATGAAACATAGCAAATCCAAAAATCATACATTAATATTAATCTTACATTGTTTACAATACTTGTACTGATCAAAAGTTAAACATGAAATAACAAAAGTAGAAATAGCATAATGCAGCGACACCAGTCCTCGATCGTGGTGCTTACCTAGTTACTAGATCCCTGATAATACTAGTCGTTTTGAAAAGCGTCAACTAAAAAGTTGTTGAGTTCAAAAGCATTTTTGTATAAAAATAGTTTTACACTTGTTTAGAATTGTTCTTGCTGTACCTTCAGAAAATCCGATATTTTCTATAAAATCGTTTGGGGTCTTGTTTGGAAATCGTGGATATATGCATGCATGTCATTACTTTTTATTCGTCTTTAAAAGAATGATTTTTGGAAAGTCCTAAAATTTATAAAGGAAAGTTGTATTTGAGAATAGTTCCTTTGAGTCGTAACAATAAGTAGTTTCCAGAAAATCTCATGTTTCCTTAAAATAATATATTTGTAAGCTTTGTTTTCTTGTTGGGTATAGTTGAGTGTGTGTTTTAGTTCATCGTTTTCGAAATCATTTAATATCGTTTACCCCAGAAAATCCTATATTTTCATATATATATAATGGTGGTCTTAAAACCCTAAGAGTGGTGTGATAAAAGCTTCGTTTATAGTATCCAAACCAATAGTTGTCTATAATCGAAAGGTGTAACTTGAGTAAATTTCTAAAATCATACTGTTATCTTCTAAGTGAGTCGTTATAACCATACTAATATGACGGAGTGCCTGTCCAGGCGTTCTTCAGGCGCCAGATTCGATTAAGACATTTGTCACCCTAGACTGGCTGGTCTATCTGTAGCGAATAGCGAAGGTGTGGGGTGTCAACCCCGTATAGATCTATAAACAAATTCCTGCTCCCCCTCCAAGAGACTCTGGTTAAAACTCTTACAGGACTTTAAGCGTACACTATTATATATATATATATATATATATATATATATATATATATATATATATATATATATATATATATATATATATATATATAGGTACTGTAAAGATTCGTCTGACTAGAATACTAACAGATTTTTGAGCAAATCGTTGAAATCCATTTTTTATTAAATAAATAATAATAGTTGTACTCAATAACTAGATCTATCGTTTTCGTTTATTGACAATAATCCACTTTGAATCACAGTTATAAAAAATGACCCAATATTATCGATATCGACAAAAATGGTCCTTCTTTTTATGATTTATCAAATAAGACCCATATTTGTCAAAAGGTGTCATAAGTGATTCAAAACTAGGTGAATTGTTGAAAATGGCATATTTCTTCTAAAATACTTGTTTAAGCAATTTTTGAAGTAAATCCTTATGGTTTTTGTCATAGAAATTGTGACTTCTACTTTGTAACATACCATTTCTTGTTTCTATACATATTTTGTGAAATATGGCTCAAACTCTTGAGATTTTCTCAAGATTTCGAGTTCATGGAGTTTTTATAACTTTAGCACGTATAACTTAGCATACATGCATAACAAACAAATATATCAACGTTTAAACAAGGTTTTGACTTGTATTCTTCCCCAAAACAATAAAAACTCGAAAAAGTAGGGGTATGAAGCTCACCTTGAGTTGGTTGATGAGTTGGTTGGAGTGATGGGGGTGAAAATCTCCAGCCTAAACTCTTGGATGAGAGAATGAACTTCCTTGGAGGTGATTTTATCCTAAAGGTTTAACACATTTAATTGTGTGTGAATAGGATAACATGAACATGAAAAATGTATTCAATCACTAGGGATTTACAAAATACTCACCAAAGATTAGAATGAGCTTGAAGACTTTAACTCCTTGTGAAGCTTGAAGTTATTCTTGAGAGAAAATGGGAATGAGCAGTAGGTAAAATGACAAGAGGTGGTCGAGCTTTGATATGTGCATATTTAGCTATATACTCGGTATAGATTTTTGTTATTTATTGGCTAATTTATTGCAATTTATGGATAAAAGGTACTTAATTGTGTTTAAATTGTATTTTCAGTCCAAAAGATATGCTCGGAAGCAAAAGGAAGCAGGAGATGCGATCGGAAGCTCTGAAACTGAAGAAAGAATGAAAAAAACCAAATCCTGAAGGACTCGGCGAGTCTGAACGCCTACTCGACGAGTACCCACAAATGTTCACTAAGCAAAACACAAAGTCCTTGCCGTACACGGACTCTACAGAGGGGACTCGGCGAGTCGGTTACCTACTCGACGAGTAGACCCTGTTTTCTGAAATCTATAAATAGAAGTCACATTCCCGAATTGAGTCTCCCTGGAATCTTTGGGGAATTACTTGACGACCAAGAAGGAATCTGGAGCTCTGTAAATCATGAGAGAAACCCTAATCTTCAATTCTAAGGAGATTCAAGGCAACATAAGTTTATTTTTCACTTTATTCTTGAATTAAAATATGGTTGAATTGTTAGATTTCGTTTTTGTATTGCTATCTACTATAATTATGAGCTAAATCTTATAGTTTCTGTTTAGGGTTGATAAGTTTATAACTATGGATTTATTTATGGTTGGATTAATTTTTTATTGGTGAGTTTTGTAAAATTAAGCTTGTTAAAGAACCTTATGCATTAACCATAACTATTTTCAGTTAATTAACAAGTAGTTAAGCTGCATGAACATCTCTTAATTGCTTACCTCATGTGGGGAAAACATTGTTATGTGCCTAGGAATAGTGAATGAAAAACTAGGGTTAACTATAAAATGGGTAAATTAATGTGTGAGCTTGTGTGATAAACCATCAACAAGAGGTTAATTGAATTATTAATTTGATTAGCTAATTACAAGTCTTATTTAATCCGAATAATTAAACTAGGAAATTCATTAGTTTAATCACTTGATCACTGCTTAAGTTAATTTGTTTCCTAAGGATTGGTAATAGTGAATGTGAATCTAATCACCTTAGTCGGTAACCAATAACAATTAATCCATTGCACTTGTCATAAATCAACCATAGGAGTAAACGAATCGAACCTAAACAGAAACCTTTTTATTATTGAATTTAGTTAGTTTTTACTTGTTTTCAGCTGATTAGTTACTTAATCTGCGTGTTAGTTACTGTGTTAAAGTTTCTAGTCTTGTAAAACTAGAGAAAACCTTTTACTTTTATTATTTGTTTAGTTAATTCTAGTTATTAGTTTAATTTACGTTCCTCGAGTTCGATACCCTACTTGCTCAGCTATACCACTAAAAGACAGGTTCACTGCCTTTGTGTGTTTAAATTACATCTTAAAAGTAGGACTAAAACCAATGCATTTTTATACACATCAAGTTTTTGGCGCCGTTGACGGGGAACGGTTCAAAAAGTAATTCTAATTTCAAGTATTCTCGATCCTTTGTATGAGATCTATCTTGCACAAAGTTACTGCTTTAGTAATTTAGTTATTAGGTTAAGTTTTAAGTGTTTCTGTTTTTAGAATTTTTGTTTAATTTATTTCTGTTTTAGCTCTGTACTCGCCGAGTGCAATCGAAGCTACTCGACGAGTCCATCGCTGAACGCATAGTTTCGTTTTTAGTTTATTTTTGTTCTTTTTACACGTGTTTTCTGTTTTGATTGCAGTATGTTTATGACCAGAGGAGGAGGTACACCTTTGATTCCACCACTTGAAGACCCGGAAGCAACTTTGAGGAAAAACAAACGCAAAACCGTAGGACAAACCGCAACATTGAAGAATTCGCCGTTGAAGAATCTCAAATATGTTTTTACTAAGAAAAAGGGCAAGAAAGTGCGAGAATCCAGCATCTCTTCAGTGGCGGACGAAGACCCGGAGAAGGAGGATATCGAGTACGAATCCGAAAAGGAAGAAAGCGAATTTGAAGAAGGAAGCGACATAGAGGGCAAACTAGCTAACATCATGGCCAACATCGATGAAGTTCACATGGGTGAATGGAAGAAAAGGATGCGTGACGACACCGGCCCAGGACTCGTGCAACCTGTGATTCCCACAACTGCCACCTTTGAACTTCAGGGCCACGTACTTGCTTAACTTAAGGAAATTCCATTCTTCGGGAAGGATCATGAAGACGCATACAAGCATCTTGACGAGGTCAATGACATAGCCGACTACTTCCATGTCCCTAATGTGGCTCGCGACACTGTTTTGCTTCATATGCTACCAGTCACATTCAAGGGAGCCGCGAAAGATTGGCTGAAATCACTCCCTCCAGGATCCATCACTACTTGGACTAAAATGAAAGAGGAATTTATAGACCAATTTTTCCCTCCCTCAAAGATAGCCAAATTGAAGAAAGCCATCGCCAATTTTGAACAACAAGCTGGAGAGTCACTTTTTGAAGCATGGGAAAGATACAAAGGCTTACTAAGGAACTGCCCACATCACGATCTAAACAGCCAACAAGAAGTCTCCATTTTCTATGATGGAGTAAATGTGACAACCAGGAAACTCCTTGATTCGCAAGGACCACTCACAAAGAAAGCACCCCCAGTGATAAAGGCCCTAATTGAAGAATTCTCTAAGCACTCTAGAGAATATCACAACCCAAGGAATGACAGAACTCGAGGTGTGGTGAACCCAATTACTGATGATATGGCAGCAATGAGGGAAAAATTGGAGAGCATGGACCGAAGAATGACTAAGATGGACTAATCCATCCATGCCATTAGAGTGGGATGTAAAAATTGTAGAGGGCATCACCTTACTAAAGACTGTGATCTTGATGAGAACGGGAACAAGAGAGCTCAAGTGTGTTATTCAAGCGGTGATAGATATGATGATAATTGGCGAAAAACCAAGCAAGAATGGCTACCATATGATGAGTACAAAAAGGTAAAGGAGGAAAAGTATAAGCAAAAAGAAGGAGGCTTTTACCAAAAGGAGGAACCGGTGCTAGAGAAGAAATCAGACTTGGAAGATATGTTTAGAAGATTTGTAGCCGCGTCCGAGAAAAGGCATAATGATACCAATGTTGAAATGAAGGAGCAACGAAATATGCTTAGAGAGCATCAAGCTATGATGATAGATCAACAAACTATGCTTAGGAATCAGCAAGCATTCATTCATAACATTGGAAAACAGCTAGGTCAGCTGGCACAACAAATCAACCAAACAGCACCGGGTGAACTTCCTAGCAATACCGAACAGAATCCAAGAATGGCACATGTGCAAGCAATAACAACAGATTCTGAGAAAATTTTCACTCCTCTGACCCGTATCCAGAAGGATCCCAAAAAGGTGCAAACAGAAGAGGCAAATAACTGGGAATCGAGTAAACCCGAATCGACTCGCCGAGTCACGAACAAGGATTCGACGAGTCCAAGACCTGATCACAAAAACAGCTTTCTTACCAACCCCCTTTGCCATTTCCGAGTCGAGCCATTCCTGGTGAGCAGATTCAAGAATATAGGAAGTTTATGGATCATATAAAGGCACTCCAAGTGAATATTCCATTAATTGAAACGATAGTTCAAACGCCAAAATATGCAAGTTTGCTTAAGAGCCTCTTTACAACTAGAAGAAATATGGAAGAAGTGGCTGAGATAGTGTTGAATGAGCTGCCAGAAAAGACGGGCGATCTGGGAAGCATCACCGTACCTTGTCAATTTGGGAACTTAATGACCACACGAGCGTTGACTGATTCAGGGGCAAGTATAAATATTATGCCATATTTTTTCTTCCAAAAACTAAACCTTCCGGTCCCGAAGCCTATTCAAATGAAAATCCATCTAGCCGAGGAAGAATTCGTGATCCCGAGTAATGATGAGGTAATGACTAAAAAGGCAATTGAGGAAGATAAAGGAGGAAGGGAAACGATGGGGCGTAAGGAGGAAGGAGTGAAAAAGAAGAAGCATGGTAGAGGGATAAAGCGTAAAGCTGAAGAAAATGCCACAAGGAAGAGAATGGAAGAATTGAAAAGGGCATATAAGAGAAGAATCCATATTTACAAAACAAAGTATAAAGTGCAAAAACTGAAGAAGGATATTCTATGGGAGGACAACGAAGAAACGTAAGAGCGGAAAGGAGTCCAGCTAAAGACTCCACAAAAAGAAGCGCTTCCGGGAGGCAACCCGACTTTAGAGTTTTCTTTCTTTTTACCTTTCTTTTTCATTTTACTTTCGTTTTTTTAGGATCTACTATTATCAATCTTCTTCTGTGATTAAAATTATTGCTTGAGGGAAAGCAATGTTCAAGTGTGGGGTTGGTGGCATAAAATTTAAGAACTCAAATTTTTATCAAACAGAACGAAAAAATCGTCGAGTCTATGTATCTACTCGGCGAGTCCATTTGAAAAATCCCAAAAGATCGCGGATTCGCGTATCTACTCGGTGAGTAGGAACATCTACTCGGCGAGTCCATGTATTTACCTAAAAAAATCATTTTTACGTTCTGTAAATTAGGGTTTTCACCCTAATTGGTAAAACACAATTACAAACGCAGCCACCATCCGCTCCACGAGCATCTCTCTCTCTAAAGCTTTCATCTCCATTTTTTTATTACTCCTTGCAATTCCGACCAAAAAGGTAACATTTTTCTACTTAATCTTGTTTAAGTTCACATCTTGGGAGGATTTATGGCCATAATTTGTGAAAACCCGGATTTTGGGGTTTACTCCAATCCTAGGGTTTTGATTTTTCGGACAAAGTAGGTTGTTATAGACAGAATTTCTTGCAAATTTATGCTTAATAGACATACCAAAACAAACCCCTGGCACTAATTTGTGTATTTGGACGGTTGATTTTGTCCGAATCGGAATGGCGACTCGCACAGTTCATGCGACTCGCCGAGTCGGTTCTTGTACTCGGCGAGTCCATGTTGCAGATACCCAAAATTTTTACATTGTTAATTTTTCTGTGTTTTGTTTGTTGTGTCCTAGGTTTTGTTTTGCAGAAAGCATGTCGAGGCGAGGTCAGAGCTCGAGAGGAGGTGGTCATGGGGACATCCCATGGCTAAACTTTCCACAAATCACTTCTAAATCATCACTAGCTCGTGCCAAAAACAAGCTGGAATCACTTAAACGGAAGGAGATATATGTTCCCAACGAGATAGACTGGCGGTGGATAGGTCAATCCGGTTTGGAGGAGGAATTGACTCCTTATTTGGTCAAGTCTTTTGTGAATGATGGGGTGCGATAATTTGTGATGGGTGGAGTCGATTGTTCAAGATTCAAGAACCCGTCTACCAATAACTATGCTGGGAATTCTTTTCTACCATCTCCTTCCGAGGTGGTAATGATTATTATAACCCGGGCATTATAACCATTTTTCTTAGAGGGGAGCCGCGCCAATGCAGCATAGCGGAGCTTGCATGGAGGCTAGGGATCTATGATCAAAATATGATCATGTCTGAAATTTTTGAGTCATTCCTGGAACACTGCCACAAGGACTTGCCCGAAGAGGTGGTTGCATCTACTTGGTGGAATACAATTGCTAACCGGGTCTACATTCCGTCTTCTGCTCAAGAGGGAAGCATCCGTTCCCCCATCCATCGCTTGATCCATCGTCTTATCGCAAGCACCATTAACATGTGAAAGGACGATGATAAGGTCCCCACTCTTGATATCTTCTACATGTGGAGCATCATTACCCCCGATGTTTTTTGCAATTTACCGTATTGTATGGCAAAATACTTAGCGGAGGGGGAGGTCAAGGAGAGGATTACTTCCAAAATCAATGGTGGCATGTTTTTTACAAAGTTGGCTAGGACGTATGGGATCTTGGACCAAGGGGTGGCAAGGGTGTTGACAATGATTCCTTCTCCTCCTTTTAGCACCACATTATTTAGGAGGGCAAGGATCATTGAGGATTATGGTGGGGGCATATTGGAATTCCAAATGTGGATGAGGCGTTGGTGCCCGAGGAGCCGGGAAGAAGGGTGAAGCAAATAAGGGATCATGTCCGAGAAGACCCACCGGTCATTCCGGTGGAAGAGGAGCTACCAATGGATTGGTATAATATGGAGATGAGAAGGTACCAAGATGATCTTGGGAGAAGCATGAATTACCACAATGAGTCATTTGTTTATTTGTTTGAACAAATGAATATTGCGCCAAGGCCCGGACCCGGAGATCCTTATGTTCCAAGTTGGGAAGAAACGATAAATCAAAGAAGGAATCAAGCCGGTAATAGCGGAGCGGGAGGAAATGAAGAAGATGATGAAGATTGATGTTTTGTGGTTTTTATTTGGTTGTTTGAAAACTTTTTTTTATTTGTTTTGTGTGTTTTGAACTTTTAGTACTAGGTTTAAGTAGGAGTTTGTTTATTGTTATCTATCACTTGTGGTTATGTTTATCGTTTTAGTTTGAAGCTAAGGATGCATGCAAGAGTCTAGATGTCAAAGCTAACCAAGAAAGAGTAGCTAGATGAGGATGAGGAAGTTTTGAGTTTAAGATCGAGTCCGTTAGTAAAGAGGGTTAAAGAGTGTTATTTATTGAAGAAAAAATAAGGGATGGATACTAAAATGTCATTGCCAAACACCTCAGAAACGGATTCAAAGCAGAAGATTTATTTTCCAATGAACGTTGTACTCGCCGAGTGCATACCTTGGACTCGACGAGTCCCTTTGCAATTCTGCGACTTTTCTGCTAGAAACACTTCTACTCGCCAAGTTGTCATATTTACTCGACGAGTCACTCAATATTCCATTCCCAAGGCCTACATTTTAACCACATTTGATATGGGCCTTACTCATATTCTTTAAAGATTAATTCCTGAAGATTTTCGAGATTATTTTCCTACATATTTGGAGCCGTACCACACAAGATTTGGCACCCAAGGCATGGATGAGTTGTTCCCATACCTAAAGTCAATTGAAGATGGAGCTTTTCATGAAGAAATATCGACCTCGTTACTACTATCCTAGGGGAGTTTGTTCCAATTCTCTCTTTATTTTGTCATTTTTATTGCATAATATACAATGGGCACATTGCATAAATTAAGTGTGCGGTAGGGGGTTGATTATATTAGTTACATTAGAATCCTAATTTAGGTATAATTTTGAAATTTTTGCATTAAAAATTACTAGAATTAATTTAGAAAATTTTGGTAAAAACAATTAGGATTCCATGCTAGTGTTATGTTTGATGATTGCATGAAGACCCAAATGTTTAGTTGAGCCAATATACGTTCTAGTGCATTTGTGGCCTCCTTTATTCTAGTGAAATCATGAGACAAAAACACAACCTTGCTTAGTTTGAGGGATGCAATATGTTTAGCATCGTGTACTTGAAATGTATCCAGGAAAACTAATATATTTAACCAATAAAAGTTGAAGTTGAGCGCCCCTGGTTAAGCATGTAGTATTTGAGTGAAAAAAAAGTGAGTTACATGTGACAAAAAAGAGAGAGAATTGCAAGAAAAGTTGTAAGAATTTTGGAGTAGATAAAATAAAGATCAAAAGATCAAAATCAAAAAGTGAAGATACCAAAAATCATAAAGGTGGTGAATTCAAAGAAATCGAAGATCAAATATCAAAGAAGTGAAGAATTCCAAATAAGCTCTATAGTGGTATCAAAAAGTTGTAATTGTCTAGATTATGTATGCTTGGGTTGCTCAACCAAAAATACCTTGAGGATAGGAAGTTTTCTGCAGATGGATTCGGAAGGATGCATAAAATGAGCATTGTTCAAAAGAAGTGGGTGAATGTTTATGAGGATTGTAAGTATTTAGAATTGAGGGGGGTCCTTAGGAAAAATTTGTAGACACAAATGCATGCGTTGCGGTCTTGGCATAATGGCTAGGTTCAATTGGGATTGTCTTATATGATATTAGTGTGCTAAAATTCAGTTTTGCTTGGGGGCAAGCAAAAGTCAAGTGTGGGGTATTTTGATATGTGCATATTTAGCTATGTATTTAGTATAGATTTTTGTTATTTATTGGCTAATTTATTGCAATTTATGGACAAAAGGTACTTAATTGTGTTTAAATTGTATTTTCAGTCCAAAAGATATGCTCGGAAGCAAAAGGAAGCAGGAGATGCGATCGGAAGCTCGGAAACTGAAGAAAGAAGGAAAAGAACCAAATCCTGAAGGACTCGGCGAGTCTGAACGCCTACTCGACGAGTACCCACGAATGTTTGCGAAGCAAAACACAAAGTCCTTGCCGTACACGGACTCTACAGAGGGGACTCGGCGAGTCGGTTACCTACTCGACGAGTAGACCCTGTTTTCTAAAATCTATAAATATAAGTCACATTCCTGAATTGAGTCTCCCTGGAATCTTTGGGGAATTACTTGACGACCAAGAAGGCATTTGGAGCTCTGGAAATCGTGAGAGAAACCCTAATCTTCAATTCTAAGGAGATTCAAGGCAACATAAGTTTATTTTTCACTTTATTCTTGAATTAAACTGTGGTTGAATTGTTACATTTCGTTTTTGGATTACTATCTACTGTAATTATGAGCTAAATCTTATAGTTTCTGTTTAGGGTAGATAAGTTTATAACTATGGATTGATTTATGGTTGGATTAATTGTTTATTGGTGAATTTTTTTAAATTAAGCTTGTTAAAGAATTATATGCATTAACCATAACTATTTTCAGTTAATTGACAAGTAATTAAGCTGCATGAACATCTCTTAATTGCTTACCTCATGTGATTTATGTGAAAACATTGTTATGTGCCTAGGAATAGTGAATGTGAAACTAGGGTTAACTAGAAAATGGGTAAATTAATGTGTGAGCTTGTGTGATAAACCATCAACAAGAGGTTAATTGAATTATTAATTTGATTAGCTAATTACAAGTCTTATTTAATCCGAATAATTAAACTAGGAAATTTATTAGTTTAATCACTTGATCACTGCTCAAGTTAATTTGTTTCCTAAGGATTGGTAATAGCGAATGTGAATCTAATCACCTTTGTCGGTAACCAATAACAATTAATCCATTGCACTTGTCATAAATCAACCATAGGAGTAAATGAAATGAACCTAAACATAAACCTTTTTTATTATTAAATTTAGTTAGTTTTTACTTGTTTTCAGCTAATTAATTACTTAATCTGCGTGTTAGTTAGTGTGTTAAAGTTTCTAGTCTTGTAAAACTAGATAAAAACCTTTTACTTTTATTATTTGGTTAGTTAATTCCAATTATTAGTTTAATTTCCGTTCCTCGAGTTCGATACCCTACTTGCTCAACTATACCACTAAAAGACAGGTTCACTGCCTTTGTGTGTTTAAATTACATCTTAAAAGTATGACTAAAACCAGTGCATTTTTATACACATCAAGCTTTTTGCAAGGAATCATCCAAATATAGGGAGTATGAATTTTGATGTGATATTTACTTGGGAATCCGTTGGTTAATTGCATGGGGAAGTGGGGAAAAGTGTCTGATCAACAAAGTCAACACTCCTATCCTTATCTTATTCACATCTTATGATTTAAAATAATATCTTCAGAAATCTTAAATATTATTTTAAATGATCAAATTTGGCTTAAAATGGGGGTTTAAGGGGTCTAAGTTACGAAAAATACGAGTTTGGTGGGATTCCCGACATCAAAATACCTTAAAATGATGAAATGGTCCGAAATGGTCCAAAATCCGGAGTCAAATGGTGAATTCCGGAGTCAAACCAGGAGTTCCGAAGCTCTTCTCAGATTCCGGAGTGGGTTCAAGAGGTTCCGGAGTCAAACCTCAAATTCTGGAGTGGGTTCAAGAGGTTCCGGAGTCAAACCTCAAATTCTGGAGTGCCTTCTTCTAAGGTGCGAAGGGTTCCGGTGCGAGATGGCTCGGTGGCTGATCCTTCCGGAGTGATGCGAGACCTTCCGAAGTTAGCAGTTCTGGATCAGCAGGTCGTCCGGAGCGAGATTGTCCGGGTGAAGGGATTCCGAAGCCAAATCCGAAGGTTCCGAAGTGGGAGGGTCCGAAGTGCGAAGCTGTCCGGTGCGGTTAGGAGGTTCCGAACTGGACTTGCTCCTTAAGGTTTTCTCCTTTCATTTTGAGATGGTTTTGACTAAGGAAACTACATTGGAGGGTTAGGGAGAGATTTGAGGTACATAGAGAGATTTGGGAGAGATTTGAGAAACATGGAGATATTTGGGAGAGATTTGAGATACATAGAGAGATTTGGGAGAGACTTGAGATACATAGAGAGATTTGGGAGAGATTTGAGATACATGGAGAGATTTGGGAGAGAATTGAGATACATATATGTTTTGTATTATAACAATACATGGGTCATTAGGAATCATAATGTAAACCTTAACGTTTCAGCACAAGTCTTACAATGGTTGATGTTCACATGAGGACGGAATTTACTAGCCAAAAATGCTAGTTGTTACATCAGCCCTCAATTTCGACTCCTACAGAAGCTTAAGGGGACCCTAATGGTCCATAAAATGCTTTCTTTAATGACATTCATGCACCATACATGTCCCTTTACCATTTTAGATTAAAAGTGCAAATATGGTCTAAAGTTCTCATGCAATCTCTAATACTCCACCAAATCCCAGATCTGGGTGATATAAGACTCAAAAGACCATTTGAATCCTTAAAGTTGCTAACTTTATGTATCTCCTTCACTCCAACAAGTTAGAACATAAGGAAATGGGACCAAAAACTTAGATCTAACCATGAAATGAAATAAAGCTTGAGTCTTGATAGTGACAATGGTCCAAACAAAGGAAAAGCTGATGACAATGGTATTTCCTTGCAACTTCCTTCGCAATGGTGCTTCTTCTTCTTCTTTATTCTCCTTCACACAAGCAAAACACCAACGATCTCAAGAAGGGGCGAATTTAGGGATTTTAGAGGGCTTAGAGGGTGAAAGAGGCTGAGGGTGCACAACCCTAGCCTCTCATTTCTTTAAATACCGAAATATTAGGGTTTGAGTCATTAAGTCGTCCTCACGTCGTGAGAACTAATGTCTCACGCCGTGAGAGTCAAAAGAATGCGGTCAACTGGTCACCTACTACCCATGACATGACCATCATTACTCACGTCGTGAGTCCTTACAAAAGCTATAATATTCAAGGAAATTATGTACCTCAAAGATCTCGATGTTATAATTCTCCCCCACTTAAGTCAGACTTCGTCCTCAAAGTCCGCTGTTGTGAACAACTCTAGGTAATGCTCCCACATCTCTGACTCGGGCTCCCATGTACATTCGGAACCCTTCCGATGTGAACCATCCATAAAAATCACAAAAAAAATTAAACTTTTAAATTGAACAACCTATAGTAAAAATGTTTAAAAGTCATTGTTTCCAAATTGTTTATCCATATCAAAGTATCCCAAAATCACAAAGCCATAAAACAGAGGATGTGTACGGTCAAGACTTCGCCTTCCCGCGGTCATCATAAGTACCTGAATCAGCAAACTAAAAACCATAAGCCAAAGCTTAGTGAGTTCACTGGTTGGATTACCTCCGGCCCACAACCTTACGGTTGGAATGCCCTGCCCCACAACCTTGCGATTGGAATGCCCAATACATAACGGGTCTACAACCTTAGGGGTTGGATTACCCCCGGCCCACAACCTTTCGGTTGGAATGCCCCGGTTTCTTGATTTACATCACAAAGTAGTACAGTCTCAACCCCACCATACCATGTTGACATGTACATAACAAATAAGATGGATCTCATAAAAGATAATCATATAATCATATAACAGGTTGTCAGGCATAACTAGATATACCACTAAATGCTAACATCCTATATACTAGGATACCGAGCTAACAGTTCTCTATCACATAATCATATACTATCATATCACAGGATATCTAATCCAAAGGGCTGGCCTTGGTGCCTTCGACCCGTAATTACAGTGAGGAAATCTCACATCTCAATCTAAACAATAGCTGATGAGGTCCCGACTCCGAATCTCAGCTATCTAACCGTCACCTATCCATCCAAATGATCAATTCTTAAACACGATCCGAAATACCCAAAATACCCCTAGGTCAAACTTGATCAAAGTCATGGTCAAAGTCAAAGTCAAGAAAGTCAATCCATACCGATTACGCCCCGCGTACTCGGCTCGTACGCCCTGCGTACTCGCGATCCAGATCCGGTCTCCCTCACATGTACAACAAGCTACGCCCAGCGTACACAATGACTTAACAACTTCATTTTGAGGGCTTAATTCCTTAAGTCACTACGTCAAACTTTTAGTCTTAGCCCCAAATGGCATCCCAAACCATAAAGTTTCCAACTTTATGGTTCTAAATGTCTAGATCAGCGGGTGACTCGCGAAATCCTCTCCCTATTGCACAAGCATAAAACCCTAATTAGAAATTAGGTTACATTCCAACCCGAAAGTCCAAAACCCTAATTCTTGACTTAAGGAAAAATGGCTCCTTTGCCTTTTCCTAATTGGGCCTCCTTTCCTCGAAGGCCCAAATCCATAAAAACCCAAAAAGGCATCCAAGCCCACTATAGGGCCTGTAAGGCCCAATATGGCCCAAGAACCCCAAATCTGGCCTTAGGCCAAAAATGAATTGCTATGATCAGGTGGGCCCAAAGCCCAACTTACTCAAGTCCAAAGCCCAACACCAAAAAGCCAAAAAAATCTCCTAACCCTACTGACTGCGTACACGTGACGTACTTGGCTTATACGCCTAGCGTACGCTGGGGTTGACCAGGAATCGGGATGTTGACCCAATATGTGTAGCGTACACTGGAGTACGCATGGCGTACTGGTCTGCCAACCCAAACCCCCTTCTACCTATTAATCCATTAAGACCTAACGTCCAAAACTTATATTCAAACCCAAAATAACGTCTTAAGCCATAAAGTTGCAAACTTTTTGCTTTTGCATGCAAGGATGGGGCTCAAATCATGAATTAAGTCCATAAGCACACTTGGATGGTAACTAACACTTGCATGGTTGAAGCTTAACCATCAAGATATGATTTTTGATGGCTCAAAACACCTCCAAGTGTCCAAAAGGACAACTCAAATGGCCTGGAGTTGCTTTTACTCCAAGAAGCCAAACCATAGGACCAAAAGATGCCATTTTCTACCCTAAACCTAAATCTAAGCTTGGAATGATCAAGGTTCGGACTTTTTACCTTCAATAGACTAGAAATGGTGCACAAGCTCTGGGTCTACAAGCCCCTTCTTCTTCCTTGCTTCTTCTCAAACTTCCTTCTCCTTCAAAACCACTAA
This sequence comes from Lactuca virosa, assembly GCF_052849685.1. Lineage (NCBI taxonomy): Eukaryota > Viridiplantae > Streptophyta > Magnoliopsida > Asterales > Asteraceae > Lactuca > Lactuca virosa. The sequence continues at coordinate 162,035,613 of NC_136434.1, read as the reverse complement.
AGAATACCACAATCACTGAAGGAAGCTCACAAACACACTCAAAAGGCTTAGGGTTTGAGATTTGCACTGAGAGGGACAATGGAGGATGAAAGGGTAAAGGACATGAGGGACTTAAGAACTTTAAATAGGGTGCAAACCCTAATTTTTAGGGTTTGCCCCTGGCTTGGTTACGCCCAGCATACACCAGGGATCCCCCTCGATGATGTGCATGCATCGAGTACGCCGAGTGTAACTTATGTACGCCCAACGTACTCACCAACCCTCCACCACTTATCTTGATTAATAAAAGAATAAGTCGATAAATTCATATGTGGCAACTCGGGCGCTACATCTAGAAGCATATCACATAAATATTGGAACTTGAAGACTCATAATGGTCCAAAATCTGAGCTAGAATATATAGGAGGAGCTTGTTTGCTGGATCTACACTCAATGGACACCTTCTTCTCCTTCAAGGCACCAAAATCACCATAAAAGCGTCAAAAACTCAGCAATGGAGGCTAGGATTTATTTGGAGTGAAAGGGAGGTGATGGAGGTTGAGGCTGTGTAAACCCTAGCCATCACATCCCTTACATAGGGCTTAAGGTCTGGAAAATTAAGGTTTTGCATTCAGGTAGCTGCCACGTCGTGGCCAATATTTTGCCACGTCGTGACACACAATAGAAATGCATGTTTCATCTGGTGCTTCCACATCGTGGTACTATCATCACCACGTCATATCCATCACAAAAATCTTATATTTTCAGCTTTAAATGCCTACAACCACAAAAGTAATTATACCTGGAACTTGGTGTTACAATTTCAGAATCGATATCCATTCTCACAAATGAGTTAATTAGAATTGAAATCTGCTCTCTAATAGATTTAATCAAACACCTTAACGGAGATTGAGCGAATATATGGAGATACACAACGCTTGCATCGGATTCACGTAGAATATACCAACCATATACAGATCCCTTAGGATCTAAGAAGTTCTCCAACAATTTTGCAAGACAAACATAACACTTGCGGTAATGAAGAACTTTAATCAAACAAGACCGATCAGAAGAAGATCAAGTCAATAAGACGAGAAAATCTCAATAAGTGTTGATCAACAAGAAACAGCACTGAAACCCTAGACTTGACACAATCGGTGTCAAATCTACAAGGTTTACAGTAGAAGTAACAAAAAATGAAAACGGAAACAGAAAGGGGCTACGAATGCTAATTTTTTACGAATAAACTTTACAGAACGTTGTAGACCAACAATCGAAACAACCTATCGCTCTAATACCATGTAATAATACTAGAAACTCAACGATTTTCCAACATAATTAGTTTATTCACTATAAATCAGATCGCTTGTACATCAAAACAATTACAAAGAAAAATCTCACTACAAAAAGTCTTAGTCTCTCATACATAGATGATCTCTCATAAATAGATGATTGTTTGTGCAGAAAAAACATGAACCCTAATATGCAAAAAAAAACTCTAAACTGAGAACAAATGAGAGACTTTCTATGAGTGTAAGTGTGTGAATGAATAACAACTTATGAATCGGTTGTATCAACACAATAAATAGCTGGGTTATGAGCTTAGAATGATCCCTTGGATCGACAAATCCTCCTCTCACACCAAACCTGCAATACTTTTAACGAATCTAACCCAACATTTTATAAGAAGTAGCAAAATATACCCAATGCAGAATAATGTTAACTTTGAATATAAAAACATTATATTTTTAACATATTTCCACCTCTATTAATTGGAACCAAACTTATTTATATATAATTTTATTAAATTGGATTATCTGTTATAATATTAAATTGGGTTAACATATGATTTTAGGAAGAAAAAAAAACATAATTGTATCGAAAGTCTTGCAAACGGAAATTGTTGAATGTAAGAGCCTTACCATTTTTATTTTATAATAATTAAATTATTGCAATGATCAGTTAACCAACATGCAATCAATTCACCCAATCTCTATTTTGAGTAAGGACATCACATTTTTAGTGTTTTGCTTGGTTGCTACTTGCTAATATCCTTCACGTAATTAGTTGTAGTATTCGTGGCAAACTGGAAAAAGTCGTTGAAAAATATGATCGTTTTCATTCTTCTACGGACGAGCATGATACCAAATCGGTATCAAATTAGTACCGATCCAAAAATACCGAGTACCAAAATGGGACGGGTATCAAACATTCAAACCAAACAAATATTGTCCGGAGTTGTACTGGTTTTCTTACTTGCATCACTACCAATATTATCAAATCCCAAATTTCATGATTTTAAAGTTCTTTTAGACATGATTTAGTGAGAATTTGAGCATATATATATATATATATATATATATATATATATATATATATATATATATATATATATATATATATATATATATAAAAACAACTAGTATTAAGTCATACCGTGCGTTGCGGCGGAGAATTCGTTTGTAATTAATAAAAACGAAAACTATAAAAAAGGGACCAAAACGAAACTTTGATGCTCTAGATAACTCCTTTATAATTCTGATTTACAAATGTCAACAATACACATATTGCACAACGAGGATTAGACCATATCAAATTGACCACAAAAATATTAAAAATAAGTTTTAATTCAAGCAAATATGTATGGAAGAGATGTACGGAAATAAAACTTGAAAGTATATCTTAACATAAATAATAAAAACGAAAATTAAAAAGAATTTATGTAATAGATGAAAACCTAATTTTAATTGCGAGGTAACTCTTTTATACTTTATATATAGAATGTGATTTAAAATTTTAACAATCAACATAATATTATGGTTATAATTATATCATATCAAGTTGACTATAAAAATATTAAAATAAAAATTTTGATCAAAAGAATTATATTTGGAAAAGAGGTATGAAAATAAGACTTGAAAATGCATCTTAAGAAATTAATAGAAACAAAAATTAGATAAATAATAAAAATGTAACTTTAAAATATAATAAGGGATTTAAATTGTAACTTATAAAATATCAACTTTGAAATTAAAGGATAAAACTGTTAGATAAAAATAAAGGAGAAAACTATAAATTTGAAAATTTGCTAGGGTCCTATTTCCATTTACAAGCAAGAAATCAAAGCAATCAAGCAACCAAAGTCTGAACCAAATAATGGCTACGATATGAATTTTAAAAAATAACAATTGCGTGCTAGAGAAAAAATAGTCCCAAAGAATTTGACACGAACATTAGAAAAAACGAATGACCAAAATGGAACACTTTAAACTAGTATGGAAAACTTTGGGTGATGTTTGATTGAGTTATTATAAGGAAGTTTTTAGAAACAAGCGTTGAAAAAAGGAAGATTTTCACGACCGAAGCAAAGTAAATATAATGATTATTTATGTTTTTTTAAGTTTTCGGATAAACAATTATTTACACAAAGTTGTACATAGTTTTACCTTCAAAATTTTCTATCTTTTTTTTAACGGCAAACTAACTAATCTACTCCTAAATAACCACCTATGTCTCTTCCGAGACTTGAACCCCTGACCTCTCATATGAGAGGGTCACTCCATACCGCTAGGCCATTGGTCTTTGGTAAAAAAGTTGGTCTATGTAACTATGTTTTTCTTCAAGGTATAATTTTTGTTGGGTTGTGTATTCATAAAGTGTGTTAAAAAACAAAGTTATGTCACGTGGATCGGGAACAAGAGTTTTTGTGCTAGTTTATTTTAGTTAATTTTTTAGTCTATTTTCGTTGTTTTAGTTTAAAAGTTTGCTGTAGTAGTTACAAGTTGCTTCTAGTTTTGGTTTAACTTTGTAGTATATTGTGATCATATTGTATTCTTATGTTAGTAATTCATTAAAGTTCCCTTCACTTTTTTGTCTAAATTCTTTGTCATCTACTCTTATCTCGTTCGTTCTAAATATTTCTTCTTGTTTGAGGACAAGGAAATTTTAAAGCTTTGAGATTTGTTAGATGTATTTTAATGCTTTTTTGGGACATCTATTCCATGCATTTACATCATACTTTGACTTTAAGTCTCATGTGTTTTGCATATTTCAAGACTTGTAAGTTATTCTTATGGAACTTGTAAGTTGTTTTTATGGAACCTGTTGATTTTCACGCTTTTGGATGGTTTTCAGGTAGTTTAAAGCTTGAAACACTATTAGGATGTTGTTGTCCAAATTTCACGAAGAATAAAAATGAATTGGAAAAGTCGAAAAAAAGTCAAAATTCGAACAATTATAGAAGATTGTATGGTCAAATCCATGAAAATCATGCTTCGGAAAAAATGGGTTGACTCCGTCAAGTTGAGGTCAAAATGATTAAAAAGTCAACAAAAATAAAAAAGTTGAAAATTGCATTTATTGTCTCTAAGGTGCTGTTTGTTTTTCTGAAGTCAAAACGTCTGCAGTCTGCGGACCACATCTGCAAGCCTCTGCAGCAGAAGAGGTGGACCAAACGTCTGCAGTCTGCAATAAGAAGACTGTTTGTTTTTTAACATCTGCAGGCTGCTGAAATAAACTGAATTTTAAATAAAATTATTTTACAAACTTAAAATGATTTTTCAACACCAAAATTTTAATAATAATAGTCTTATAACATTGAAAATAAAATTCATGCAACTAAATTAGTCATACAATAAAAAAATTTGTTTTACAATAACAATTTCATTTAAAACAATTCAATCTATATTGTGCATCAACTGATCAGCAATTTCATCCCGTAACTGAGTCATATATTCACGGTCTGCTGTAGTACCATGTGTTGGAATCCCGTCTTCATCATCATCAATGGCCACATTGTTATTTCGAAATGGAACATTGGGTTCATCGTATCGTGCGAAATACTCATCACTCAGTCCTTCTCTCCTTATATAATTATGAAGCGGGAAACATGCCATGGCAATGTTTCTTTGTGTCACAAACGGGAATGGTGCCATCCTCTTCAATATAGGGAAGCGTGCTTTCAAAACACCAAAAGCACGCTCAATGACATTCCGAAGTTTTGCATGTCCATGGTTAAATTTTTCTTTATTGGTCAATGCACGTCTTTGACGAAAATCTCCAAGCCAATACCTCACATTACGATAAGGGGCCATAAATCCTCGAGTGTGTGCATACGCGGCATCACAAAGATAATATTTGTCTGAAAAAAATGCAAAACACTAATCAATTTTCAAATTAAGATAAAAATATTTAAAAAAAACAAAAACTTACCTGGTGGTGGAAACGGGAATGATGCTTGTGGATCGGCTACTGCTTCTGATAATATTCTAGAGTCATGCGCTACCCCTTCCCACCCGGCCACAACAAATGTAAAAATCATATTGAAGTCACAAATTGCCAATATGTTTTGGTAGCAATCTCCCTTTCCCCTACTTCTATATAAGTCTTGTTTCTTAGCAGGGACAACAACATGTATCAAAGTGCCATCAAGTGCACCAACCGCTCCTTTGAAAACCCTTCGTAGCCTCCTATTATGTCCTGGAATGTTTGGATTCGGATTAAAAGAAGTTGGTACTATAACCAATATAACATAGACAAATTTGATTTCATAAGGTATTACATATCATACACATTCCAACAAAAAAAATAACGATTTGAGACAATAAAGAGTATTTACAAAACCAAATAACAATAAACAGTCAACAAGTAACATCATTATTTCACAGCATTATTTCAAGAAAAAGCTTGAATTCAGCACATTCTAGGCAAATTATATCATCCACAAATCGAAAAGGGTTACCTATTTAGGGAATTGAAAGGGTAAATTTGTAATTTTGTTTTATTTTCAATCATAATAATGTGTAATTTTGTTTTATTTTCATAGCATTATTTCAATAAAATATTACATTAACACACACGGGCAAATTTGTAATTTTGTTTTATTTTCATTCATAATAATGTGAAATTTTTTATTTAATTATAAATAACCTGAATTAGAGTGTTTTAATTCAAAGTTTTCTAAAAAACTTTATAAATCAAAATCATTAGTACCAACACACATCCAAACATCTCATGAGTTTTCCATTTTACTTCTATCAAATAAACAAAACTTATGACTCGTTTTGATGCTTTCTATCATATACATATACACAATCAACAATCATATACATATACACTATCATATACATATACACAATCAACAATCATATACATATACACAATCAACAATCATATACACATACACAATCAACAAAAGAATATGTTATCTTTTGCTTGGCAGTTATGTATATTGGCTTCCAATCAAAGAAAATTATAAATCCAATTTGTTTACAGATCCAATTTGTTTACAGGTAAGATTTTCAATTTGCTGGAAATTTGTTTACAGGTAGTATTTTCAATTTTAGCAAGATTATATGATAAATTATACACCTCCAAGATTTTCGGGGAAACAAGGATGTGAATCAAACAAGAAATTGAACAAGGATGTGAATCAAACAAGAAATTGGACTGAAATTGAAATCGACAGAGAGAGGAGGTGACGACAAACCTGATTGCTCGCTGATCGCTCGCTTTTCGCTTGCTATTCGCTCGCTGCAATCGAAGGTTGTTGTTCGCTCGTTGGTCGCTGAAATTGAAATCGCCTGGACGCCTGCGATCGGAGAGGAGGGCGGCGACGGGCGGTGCTGATCGGAGGTGACGGTCGATGAAGGTTGCTGGAGTGAAGATGGAGTTGTCGAAGGTTCTGTCTACGAAGATGGGAGGTTTGGACGAATGGAGGCGGAAACAAAAAGAAACGTGTTTTTTTAGGTCAAAGGCATTCGCAGACTTTAGAAGAGGTTGTCCCATATCTGTGTGGTGAAGACCTCGCGCAGACGTTTTTATGTCTGCGCACTTCAGAAAAACAAACGGACTGCAAACCTTTATGTCTGCGCGTGGTCTGCGCCTCGCATACAGAAGAGGCCGCGCAGATCTGCAGAGAAAAAACAAACACCCTCTAAGTGAATTAACTTAACCGAATCACTCTCATGGGAAATTTTGACATGATTGATTCAAGCATCAATTGTACCCCACACTTCCTAAAACCTCTATATACATTGTACACAACACTGGATTGAAGAACACGTTTTGGTGCCGCTATTATGTATTTTTGTCATTTGATTTATAAAAACCTTTATCAATTACATATTTTGAACTTGTGTTTTCATTTCAACCATGAACGACTAAAAACCCTTTTTTCAGGTTCTGGTTTGTTATTCCACTATGTATAATTGATTTTATCGGGTTGATGTTTTAGACTTGAGTTTTACCAAGTGATTTATGTTTTGGTTTAATAAAGTTCTTGAATTTTGTAACATTATGTTTATTTAATAAATAAATAGATAAAATTTGATGAACGAATAGTCGCAATAAATTCATATTATTTAGGGGATTATTGGTTTTGGGGAGTCGAATTTTATAAATTGGATTATTCGAGGGTTAAAGTGTAAGTTCAGGACTTGTCTCACAAAGGATTTTAGAAGTCAAGGGGGTGTTTGGTATTATTGGGATGTATTATGTAAGGATTTTAGTAGGCAGGGGCTGATTGGTAACATTTTGGGCTAATTAGTAAAGGTTTTCAGGGGCAGGGTTTAAATGGTAAATATTGGATTAAGTTTGAAAGAAAATGTTATGGGGAGGGACTATTCTTGTCATTATGGCAAACTTTAAGATGGATTCAGGTATTTAAAGGTTGTGTAACCCTAACCCTAGCTAAACTGTTGGGTCAAAAATATGGTTTATACTTTACTTTTCTAGGCATTAATAGTTTTTGGTCGTGTAATATATTTTTGTAGTTGTATTTACGGCCCAATGGGTGTTTACGGCCGTAAACCCATTTACGGCCGTAAACCCTTTTATGGCCCATATTCCCCAAGTATATATATATATATATATATATATATATATATATATATATATATATATATATAGGTGTTAGGTGGTTGAGGAGGGATTGATGAACAGGAAAGAACAGAGGAGCTTAAGTGTGTGCATTTGAAGGTGTTCTAGAGAGAGAGAAAAGAGTGTGTGTGTTAGTGTGTGTAAATCTTGTATCCGGATCTTCATTCATATCAATACATACAAGATTCATCATCTTCTTCTTCTCCTTCTCTTCTATTTGATCTGACATCATCCGTTTGATTGGGATTCCGCACCATCAAACGAATCTGATTGATACACAAGCAGATTAGGGACTTACAATTGGTATCAGAGCTTGGTTGTATCAGTCAATTTTGTCAGATCTGGAGCTTATTTGATCTTATTTTCGAAAGATTCCTACGTTTTTGGATAGATCTCTGAAAATTAGGGGGGGTTTGTTCTTCGCGTTTTTCATAAAAACGGGTTTTTGATCGAGTTTTGGAGCAAAAAGGGGCAAAAATCGTTGTTTTTAGTCGTAAACAGCGAGGGGGTGGCGGCGTTTACGGCCAACAGCTAGGGTTTCCGAGTTTACGGCCCGGAGTTTGCGGTCCGAGATTACGGCTCGGAGTTTACGGCCTCGGTTTGCGGTCCTCGGTGGTTTACGGCTCAGCAACGTTTACGGCCTCGTCCTCGCATCCAAGCATCCTCGCATCGCTTCTCAGCCTCGCATAGGATCCGAAGTTCGCAGCAGCATCTTCCTTCGCATATTAAAAAGGGGGGAACGGATTTGGGGGTGCCGGGGATCTAACTCGCGACCTTTGGTTCATCAGCTTCCCGCCTTACCAGTTGATCTAGATTCGTGGACGTTACATTCCTTCCCTTTTTGACTTAAATACAATACCTTCGGTTCCCAGTTTCGCAAATTCACAATTTTAGCCCAAAAATTCAATTTCTTTTATTTTAAAATTCCATTTTCAACCAAAAATTTTAGTTTTTAAATTTTGACTTTTATTTTTGATTTTTTTCTTAAAATTTTGACTTTGATTTTTAGAATTTGACCTTTGACTTTCTCGTTTAACTTTTAAATTTTCAAATTTAGCTTTTCGGTTTGACTTTTAAGTTTGACTTTTCAAGTTTGACTTTTGAGTTTGACCTTTTAAATTTGACTTTTGAGGTTGACTTTTGAGTTTTTAGTCAAAGGGCATTTTTTAATTAAAAAAACAATAATAATAAAAAAATGAGTTCTGAATCTATTCCGGTAAACGAAGTTTCATGTACTCCAGCTTGTGAAACTACGATTAAATTTCTTCGGGAACAAATTGATTTATTAAAAAGAGAAGTTGAGGACCTGAGATAAGAAGGATATCAACTCAGGAAAGGACAGAACCCCTTAAAGGCCCAGTTAGAAACAAAAATAAAGGGCTTTAAGAGAATTCAGACAGAATACAGTGAAAAATGTGAACTTTATGATTATATTAAGAGACAGAATGATGAGTTAATTACTGAGCTTTATACATTAAAGAGACAATATGAAACTGCAAATTTTGATTTTAGAAAATTTGATGGATCAAGCGAGGTAGTTGCCAATATGATTGACCATTGCCTGCAGTTCAAACGAAACCAGCAAAAGGGTTTAGGATACGATAGTGTACCTCCTCCTTTTAATCATACATATCAGTATCAACCCTTGTCTAAAGAGGAGATTGCCAACGAACCATTCATGGTTTATGGCAAGCCATCTGGTTTTGTTTCAGGAGGATTTATTAATGTTGAAAGTTCTAACCCTTCTACTTCCCCTGCAGAGCAATCCTTAGATCAGTCAAAGCACGATGTTGAAGGATCTGTTTCTGATAACAAAACTGAGTCTGAACCTGATGTTTCTGTTTCAAATGATAACTCTTTTGTTTCCGATGTTAAAATTGATGATACATCTTGTGATGCTTCTGCATCGGATCATGTTGAGTTAAATTTTTTTGACATATTTGATGATTTGTTTGAAAATACTGATGTTCCTGTTTCTAGCACATCTACTTCATGTGCAGGTAAAGTAGTAAAGGATGAGGATAAGGAGAACAGAACTAATTCTAGTTCTGCAAATTCTGATGATTCTGTGTCAAAGACTGATAACTCAAATTTCTTTGATGTGTTTGATTTTTTGTTTGACAATTCTGATGTTCCTGATTCAAGCACATCCACTTCACCTCCACCCTCACCAATCACACAACCTGCTGTTGGTAAATACAGGCCACCAAAACAAGCAAATCAGAGTGCCTGTTGCAAGTGTGCTTGTGGGAACAACAAGCGACAAGGCAAGGATACGCCACCAGGGGCAAGAAGAAACAACTCCTACGTTAAGAAGCAGACGTGCTTTCACTGTGGAACACCTGGACACATTGCCAGAAATTGTCCTAATCGCACATACGTTCCCTACTATGCACAAGGCTGGCAGAACGTGCCAAGAGGGAGATACTCCAAAAGAAACCCCTCAAGGTCACGTTCAGACCATGGTGACTGGAATGCGCGGAAGGCCAAGAATCAAACCCACAAGGCCAAGAATCCGAATCCCAAGGGCAAGAAGGGAATGTCGGCCAAGAAGCCTAATCCAAGAGATGCTCCAGTGAAACAAAGACCAGTTAGGTCAAAGTCATCTCAACGGCCGACATCAAGATCAAAAGCAAGTACTGAGCCACCCATCGGATTGAAAAAGAAATGGGTTAAACCCAACTACAGATGGGTACCAAAGGTTCAAACTCCCAAATCATCTAATGATTCTAATATTTCTACATCTTTTGTTTGTGATAAACATGATATGTCATGGGAGCGAGTACCGTGCGTTAATGAAAAAGGTCAACCCAGTTTCAAAATGGACTGGGTTCCAAAGACCAACTAATCCTGCTCTGTGTCGGAGCAACTATGGAGGCATATCATCAGACTTCGGTTTGTTGGTAGTGGCTGTTCCAGGCACATGATAGGGGACATCTCTCAACTATACAACATTCATAACTTTGTTTGGGAGTATGTGTCCTTTGCGGGAAAGGAAGAAAGGAAGGGATCACAAATGGGGTTAGTGCTTAATGACATGAAGAATTTTCGGATCTGTTCTGAGATTATGCATGCTGTTCTCAGACCTTCTGGATGCAAATTCAATCGGTGAATTACGGTTTGCGTTTTCTTCTCTATACTCCTGAGCTTATCTTACTCTGATTCGCTTTAAAGACAATTTTTCATTTTCTTATAGTTTTTCGTTAGTAGGCATTATTTGGGAAGTGATATGAAGTCTAGTGCTAAAGGGCAATATGCAATTCGTGTAATGCACTAAAGCCGAATTGTCTAGACTCTGTATTCAATGTGCTGGTAGGCACAAAGGATTCAAATGGACTAGACATTGATTGACCATGAAAGGACTAGACAATATAGACTTAGATAGTTTCATTTGGACTGACCATACGACGCTCTGGTAGATTGAGCAGTGAGATAAACATGGGAACCTGCGAGATACACTAAAAGTTAATTATCTAGAACTGTGGCTAAACATTTCCTTGATGTATGGACTCATGTCCTTAATTCCGGTATTGATAGGGCAACTGGGGGGTTCTGATAAAGTAGGTCTGTAGGAAATTATTTTCTTGCTTTCTATCTGTCAGTCATATGTTGCTTCCTTTGCGTTCTTGAAACATATCCGACCTGGATTGCAACATATGCAACTCTAATTCTATGCACCTCCTTATCTATGAAATTCTTTCTATCTGTTAGCCATATGTTGTCCCCTCTGCGTGATCGGAAGATCCGACCTGGGACACAGCATATGCACTCTACTATCTCTCTAAACCCCTATCTATGTTAGTCATATGTTTTTCCCTCTGTGTGATTGGAAGACATCCGACCTGGGATACAACATATGCACTTCTATATCTGACTTCTTTCTTAATGATTGAATACTCACCTAAAGTAAGGAGTTCTTTGGAAGTTCTTGATTACCGGGGTATATCAGGAAGTGGGAAACATGTTCTAGTACATCTAAAATTGAACCATTTAATAGGTTGTTTGTAGATCTTGTTGCTTAATTTAAGTGGACAACAATATCCTTGGTCGTCGTCAGCTAAATTTCCATTTAGGAATATATATATCACAATATCTTGTCACTTATAATCTGTCCAAATTATCAACATCCTTTGTGTTTAAGTGGACCACATTTGGGCCATTGAAATTGGACTATGTATTAAGCCCAATCGCACCATATGATTTATCTAGTAGAGTGGTGGACTTAATGGATTAAGTCCTTAATGAGTTAAGTGAGAAACACTTAACCCTAATTGTCATTTTATATGAAACCCTAATTTCACTTGGGCTTTGAGTTGGGCCTTTCTTTTGGGTTTTGGTGATTGGGATATTGATGGGCCATCCAAGAACAATCATATGGACTATAATAATTTAATGGGCTTTAGCGTAAGGCCGATGTGAAGGTTTGGGCCCAATTTGGAAAATTGGGCTATAGATGGGTCATAATTGGGCCTTTATGATTATGAGATATTGGGCCATTAGAAATGCCAAATGTTTGGACTGGACTAAATGGTTAGGACTTTGCATGAGACCATGTAAAGGTTGGGCCCAATTTGGAAAATTAGGCCATATGTTGGGCTTTGGTCCATGGTTTGACTTTTCGGCCTTTGGAATGGGCCTTGGATTGAATAAAGCTAAGTTAGGGTAAAGTAGTCTTTTAACCCAAGTATGGAGTTGTGGTTATGCATTGGAACCCAATTATTAATTGGGTATTGTTTGATGTTGGCAGTTCATCCGTGGGACTTCAGCAGTGCGAGGTGAGTCTTCTCACCATACCCATGGGTCTAAGGCACCAAAGTCGGCCCATTATGTGATTATGGTATATGTGTTAGCCATTCTGTGATTTGATTGTTGGATTAGGTGTCTAAGCCCATAACTATAATTCGTATGTACTTGAATTGATAGCAGCACAGTCCTTTTGGGTTGCCCTCAACCTAGCAACTGGACAAGGAAATTATGAAAGGAGAGATATTAATTTATAAGATTAATAAATTAATATATATATATATATATATAAATGATTTATTAATATGTTAATGGATTAATATATTAATTAGAAATCATTATGTTTAATTAATTGTTAGCCAGAAATTAATCAGAATTGATTTTGGGGTTAAAAGAATTAATTATAAAGTGCAGGGACTAGTTTGCAATTAACTGATAGTTGAATGGAAGGATCCAGAACTCCCTTGGAAGGGGGTGGACGAAAACCCTAGGGGAAACCCTAGAGAATTCGTCCAAGGGGTCCAAGATAAGGCCTTGGGTCTTGCTTAGGCCCTAAGCAAAGGATAACTAGGGTTTTCCCTAAACCCTAGTTCCCTCAACTATTTAAGGAGCCTTCTGGCTCACATTTTGGGTACTCATTCTTTGGAAGAATACCTTGGCCGAAATTGCATACTCCCTCCCCTCTCTCTTCTTCTACTTTCCTTCTTGCTAGTCATTGGGTGTGATTCCATTAGAGGCATTACACTTGTGGTGCTAAAGCTTCCAAGAAAATCAAGATCAAGATCAAGGGAATATCAATTGTTTGCTATAACAATTGAAAGGTATGTAAACCCTAAACCCTAGTTTGTTAATTTCGAAATTAGCCTCTCTCCTCTAGGGTTCTTGTTTTGCAATTCAAAGTTGTATGTTCAATAGTTAAAACATAGATCCAAAGTAGGTTGCATGTGAACTTAGGAATTGTTTTCTAGTTTATTTGTTGTACCTAAATCCCATCAGTGGTATTAGAGCCATTGTTGTTTTAAATTGAACTGCTACAATTGTTGAATTGCAAATTAGGGTTTATAGCTATTAAACCCTAAAGGCCAAATTTTCGATTTCTAGGGTTTTGGATCAAAGGGTTTTTTCGAAAACCCTAGCCTCCAAAGAACCCTAATCGAAATTAGGGTTAGGGTTTTGAAAACCCTAGCCTCCTCCCTTGTAAATTTCGAAATTTGCTTAGAAGTTTTAGGGTTTCTTGTTTTGGATAATTGTTACTTAATTAGATTAATTGGATAATTATCCTCACCCTATTTTTCGAAATTTAGAGGGATAAGGATTAGGATTAAATTAATGGATTAATTTAATTAGATAATCCTTACAAGATTTAATAATTTGATTAATAGTTAATTAAAAGATAAATATTAAATCTAGTTAATTGGTTTATTTAAATTTAAATTTAATAGCTTAAATTTCGAAATTTATAAACCCTTGAAGTTTTAAAATGTTTTAAAACACACCTTATATATATATTATAATTAAAAGTTTAATATTATATATGTATAAGAATATGGTCAGTCAAATCGCTAGTATGCCTCATTCACGAAGCTAATCTATAAGGGGGTATAAGGAAACTGCCTATAAAATGGTGGTTGAATGGGTGTCCACTCTCACCCACCGCTTCCTTGATTAGTGGAGGGTCGTTAGCAGAACGGATTTGATAGGACAACTACTTCTCATTAAAAGTATAATGATATTAAAGAAAGTACTAGAACATTATTTTCAAAATCCCAACTCTAGTTACTTTAGGAAAAATGTGAAAAGTATGCTAATCCATGAAATTGCACATTATGCTTTATTGGTCGTTAGTGGAGCGTGTGTGGTTAACCAGCACACTAAAAGGCACTAATAAAGAGTAGTAATGGGTATCTCACAATTGTCATTGTGATGGAGCGTGTGTGGTTTACCAGAACATCAATAGTTAATGATAAAGACAATGAGGTTACCAAGCACATTTGCATGGTTATTCACATCTTGTCTGTGATCCTCGGCATCCCAGTCACAAATAGAAGAGCATAATCTGAGATTAAAACATGCCATTGAATAGTTTCAATGTATCTCAAAAGAATTAGGAATTTCACTTCGTTTGTTTCGTCTAATGGTGGAATTGGTGAATCGTCATTCACCTACCTTTATGAAATTTGCACTTGGATCTCGACATCCCATTTCTAAGTTGTGAATCTTCATAGTTGGATCCTAACCTTGATATTATATCTTTGGGTTATTCTATTAAGGCATCTTGAAATCTAACTAAAACTTTCTTTCTTTTCAGATGTCTACTCCTGGAAACACTTCTGCTTCGTCCTCCTCCAACCAAAACTTATATTTGCTCAATATCTGCTCCAAAGTCGTTATGGATGGCTCTAACTATAACGATTGAATGCGTAACATCAAGATGGCGCTTCGTTTTGAGAACAAAGAATATGTTCTTGAAAAGGAGCTCAAAGAGCTTGATGAGTCTGAAGCTACTCCTGAAGAATATGTTGCCTACAAGAAACATTACGATGATGCTACCAAAGTGGCATGCATCATGGTGGCAACTATGTCCCCAAAATTGCAGAGGTACTATGAGGACTACTGGCCTTTTGAGATGAACAAGGACCTTATGGAAAAGTACCATAAGCGAGCTCGTCAAGAAAAGTTTGAAGTAGTCAAGTCACTCATGGCTTGCAAGATGAAAGAAGGGGAGTCGGTTGTGTCACATGTGCAAAGAATGCAACGCTACATAGAGCGTTTGGTCAAGCTCAATATTCACTTTGATGAGGAATTGGCCATTGACATGGTTTTGAACTCACTTCCTGAATGTTATGGTCAGTTTATTCTAACTTACCATTTGAACAATACTGAGCAGACCTTGGCCCAATTGCAAAACTTGTTGCAGACAGCTGAGGCAGGGATGAAGGGTAAAAGTATACCCTCCACACCTACGAGTGCCCCTGTTTTGGCTATTGGACAGGGAAAGGGGAAAAAGAGGAAAGGTCCTCCCAAGCAAAACTGGAAGAGCAAGGCTCAAGCTGGGTCATCTAGTAATGGCCCAAAGGCTAAGCCCAATGGTTCCACTCCCCATGTTTCTGATCCAAAAGAGGCAGTTTGCTTTTACTGCAACCAAAAGGGACATTGGAAGAGATCTTGCCCACAATATCTGCAAGATATCAAGGATGGCAAAGTGAAGCCATCTTCGACAGGTATTTACACTATTTCTGCTAATAACTCATTATCTTCTTGTTCATGGGTCCTTGATACAGGATGTGGTTTTCATATTTGTTCTGATTTGCAGGGTCTAAAGTAAAGTGAGGAGATAGAGCGAGGAAGGATAAACCTGATCATGGGAAACAGAAAGTCTTCACCAGTAACCAAGATCGGAGTTTATCAGCTTCTGCTTAGTAATGATGTTAGATTAGATTTAATAAATTGTTGCTATTCGTCTGAGATGACGAGAAACATTATTTCATTTCATGCATTGTTCAGACAAGGTTTTACATATTCTTTTAATGATTTGAATGGTTCAATTTCTGTTTATAAGAATGGTGTTTTTATGTTTGAAGCTTTGCCTTGTAATGGTGTGTATGAAACAGTGACTTGTGTTGATAGCCTAGGAAATAGTGTACTTAATATTGACTTGTCTAATAGTGTAGACAAGGCATGCTTGTGGCATTGTCGTCTTGGACACATTAACAAGAAACGCATAGCCCAACTCCAAAAGGACGGAGTGTTGGAATCATTTGACCTAAAGTCAGATGATATGTGTGAATCTTGTCTTTTGGGAAAGATGACAAAATCACCATTCACAGGGTCTTGTGAAAGAGGTGAAGGTCTGTTGGATCTCATACACACAGATGTGTGTGGGCCCTTCAGATCAACTACAAGAGATGCTAATCGATTCTATGTGACTTTCACTAACGATTATAGCAGATATGGATATATCTACTTGATCAAGAATAAGTAAGAAACTTTTGAAAAGTTCAAAGAGTTTAAGCATGAAGTCGAAAATCAATTGGGCAGAAAGATAAAGATACTTAGATCTGATAGAGGCGGGGAGTATCTTAGTATCGAGTTTAAGGACTATCTGAAAGAATGTGGGATAGTCTCACAATTGACTCCTCCTAGGACACCACAGTTAAATGGTGTAGCTGAGAGACGCAATCGAACCTTGTTAGACATGGTTCGTTCTATGATGAGTCGGGCTTCGCTTCCTATTCACTTCTGGGGGTATGCCTTAGAGACAGCCGCCCACATCCTCAATCTTGTCCCTACAAAGAAGGTTGCCAAAACACCTCACGAAGTGTGGACAGGAAAAGTTCCCTCGTTAGCACATATTAAAGTCTGGGGTTGTGAAGCTTTCGTAAGACGAGAGACTCACGACAAGCTAGTAGCTAGAAGTGAGAAATGTGTTTTCATTGGTTACCCAAAGCAGTCTTTTGGATATTTGTTCTACAGGCCTAGTGAGAACGTGGTCTTTGTAGCACGAAGAGGAGTCTTTCTTGAAAGAGAGCTCATATTCAAAGAGGACAATGGGAGCACTATTGACCTTGAAGAAATTCAAGAGTCAGCCAATGAAGGAACCTTAGATGATACTAGCACTCAACCAGAGGAAACAGTTCCTGTTGAACCAATTGATAACTCATTACCTCTTAGAAGATCCACTAGGGTGAGTGTGCCACCTGAGTTGTATGGTTTTCATATTACTTCAGATGGTGACACATTCATAAGTGACAGAACACTGGTAAACTTAGATGAACCAGTCACTTATAAGGAAGCAATGGCAGGCCCAGAGGCTTCCAAGTGGAAAGAGGCAATGGACAGCGAGATTAAGTCCATGTATGACAACCAAGTTTGGAATTTGGTTGATAGTGCACCAGGTCGCAAGACAGTTGGGTGCAAATGGATCTTCAAGAAGAAGACAGACATGGATGGAAATGTGCACACATTCAAGGCTCGACTGGTTGCAAAAGGTTTCACTCAAACCCCAGGGGTTGACTATGATGAGACCTTCTCACCAGTAGCTAAGATTAAATCTATTAGGATATTGCTCGCCATAGCTGCCTTTCATGATTATGAAATCTGGCAGATGGATGTCAAAACTGCTTTCCTTAATGGGAAGTTGGCTGAAGATGTTTACATGAGTCAGCCAGAGGGTTTTGTTGATGCAAAGTTCCCCAATAGAGTGTGCAAGCTTGAGAAATCCATTTATGGATTGAAACAAGCATCTCGCAGTTGGAATCTTTGCTTCCATGAGAAAGTCAAAGAGTTTGGTTTCTCTAGAAGTGAAGATGAGTTTTGTGTGTATATCAAGGCTAGTGGGAGTATAGTAACTTTTCTGGTGTTATATGTCGATGACATATTACTCATTGGTAACGACGTTCCAACCTTGAAAGAAGTTAAGTCTTGGCTTGGAAAGTGTTTTGCCATGAAAGACCTTGGAGAAGCTGTCGATATTCTTGGGATTAGAATATTGAGAGATAGAAAGAAGAGACTAATTGGACTTAGTCAGAGCACATACTTGGATAAGGTACTAAAGAGGTTTAGTATGGAAAATTCCAAAAAGGGAGAGCTACCTATCCAGAGCAATACCAAATTGAGTAAGACTCAATGCCCGAGTACAGATGTTGAAATAGATGACATGAGTCGTGTACCTTATGCTTCCGCTGTCGGATCGATCATGTACGCTATGACATGTACTCGCCCTGATGTGGCATTTGCTTTGAGCATGGTCAGTCGCTATCAGGGAAACCCAGGTAGAGCTCATTGGATAGCAGTTAAGAATATACTCAAGTATTTGCGAAGGACAAAGGACTGGGTTCTTGTGCTTGGTGGCAGTGATACTTTGAGAGTAGATGGTTACAGTGATGCCAGCTTTCAGACGGATAGAGATAACTTCCGTTCTCAATCAGGTTGGGTATAATTACTGAATGGAGGAGCAGTTACTTGGAAAAGTTCCAAGCAAGATACGGTGGCTGATTCTACTTGTGAATCAGAGTACATAGCAGCGAGTGAAGCGTCGAAAGAAGCAGCTTGGTTGAGGAACTTCATCGGAGATCTCGGAGTTGTTCCAACCATCCAGGAGCCTATGGAACTGTTCTGCGATAATGAAGGAGCGGTTGCCTTGACAAAGGAACCGAGAGATCATGGTAAGACCAGACATATCGACAGAAAGTACCATTTCATCAGACATAGAGTAGAAGAAGGCCATCTTATAGTAAAGAGGGTGTCATCTGAAGATAACCCAGCAGATCCTCTCACAAAGGGTCTGTGTAGGGCTAAGCATATTCAGCATGCTCGGAGCATAGGACTGAAAGATGATATTAGTTTCAGTAGTTAGATTAGTTTTTGAAACTTGTAACAAAGTAAATGTAATTGACTTTTGGTGAATAAATAATAAAGTGTTATTTATAAGTTTGGCTACTACCTTTTGTCAATTGTTTATTATTGTGTTTCATTCTTGCATGTTTTACTTCCTGAATAATGAGATTATTAAAACTCCACAGTCGCTCGTACTCTTGGAAGTAAGTAGTGAATTAAGACTGTCATGAATTGGATTGCAGATTGTCTAAGGATAGACATGACAATAGAATTGCTGCAACGTTCATGAGTACTCAGAAATTGAGATTTGAGTATTGGATAAACCCTCGCTCAGAGTATTACTTCATGGAATTCATCACGAGTAATACTGAGACGATAATATCTTATAATCTTGAAACGAAGATATATGAGTTGTAATTTACAAGTCGGTTGTGCATTGGTGATACGAAAACGCATCAGTAACTTGGTGTTATAAAACGTATTGTCATGCATAATTTGATGAGTAAAAAATACAAGCATATGAGTCAACGTTTATTCGTTCCTTTTGCCCTAACAGGAAAAGCGATATATGTGGGCCCCTCGATGATTTGGTGTTGACTTATGTGTTGGGCCCAGCCAGGACTAAATTGATGTGTTCGATTAGAAGTCCTACATCATCACAAATCAGGAATCGGGAAACATAGATTCTGGACAAACAGATTGATTACATTCCATGTCTTTTGTCTGGGGATATCAAGCAGAACGAAGGTTTATATGATCACTTATCTTAGGACACGTAACTGACTGGGTCAGAGTTCGGCAGCAGCTTTTTGGAAGCTACAATTTGCTGGTCAAATTTAGAAGGCATACTAGCAATTATAGTTACAGACTTATCTAAGTGGGAGACTGTTGGATTAGGTGTCTAAGCCCATAACTATAATTGGTATGTACTTGAATTGATAGCAGCACAGTCCTTTTGGGTTGCCCTCAACCTAGCAACTGGACAAGGAAATTATGAAAGGAGAGATATTAATTTATAAGATTAATAAATTAATATATATATATATATATATATATATATAAATGATTTATTAATATGTTAATGGATTAATATATTAATTAGAAATCATTATGTTTAATTAATTGTTAGCCAAAAATTAATCAGAATTGATTTTGGGGTTAAAAGAATTAATTATAAAGTGCAGGGACTAGTTTGCAATTAACTGATAGTTGAATGGAAGGATCCAGAACTCCCTTGGAAGGGGGTGGACGAAAACCCTAGGGGAAACCCTAGAGAATTCGTCTAAGGGGTCCAAGATAAGGCCTTGGGTCTTGCTTAGGCCCTAAGCAAAGGATAACTAGGGTTTTCCCTAAACCCTAGTTCCCTCAACTATTTAAGGAGCCTCCTGGCTCACATTTTGGGTACTCATTCTTTGGAAGAATACCTTGGCCGAAATTGCATACTCCCTCCCCTCTCTCTTCTTCTACTTTCCTTCTTGCTAGTCATTGGGTGTGATTCCATTAGAGGCATTACACTTGTGGTGCTAAAGCTTCCAAGAAGATCAAGATCAAGATCAAGGGAATATCAATTGTTTGCTATAACAATTGAAAGGTATGTAAACCCTAAACCCTAGTTTGTTAATTTCGAAATTAGCCTCTCTCCTCTCGGGTTCTTGTTTTGCAATTCAAAGTTGTATGTTCAATAGTTAAAACATAGATCCAAAGTAGGTTGCATGTGAACTTAGGAATTGTTTTCTAGTTTATTTGTTGTACCTAAATCCTATCATTGATATGCTATGTGATTGTGTGTTATTGCATGGAAGACCCCGGGGGAGCCCGTGACATTGGATGTAAGACCATGTGGGGTAGCCCATGGCGTTCTTAGGTAAATACCATGTGGGGTAGCCCATGATATTGGATGTAAGAAAATGTGGGGTGACCTATGGCATTCCTAGGTAAAGACCATGTGGTGTAGCCCATGGCATTGGATGTAAGACCATGTGGGGTAGCCTATGGAAATCCTAGGTAAAGACCATGTGGGGTAGCCCATGGCATTGGATGTAAGACCATGTGGGGTAGCCCATAGCATTCCTAGGTAAAGACCATGTGGGGTAGCCCATGGCACAATGGTGTAAGACCCTGTGGGGAGCCCACGGCATCCTTACAGGTTTATTTGTGTTATGTGTAGATATTTCTGTGATATATGATATGTTTATGTGATGTGTGTTATGCTAGTTGTCTTTATGATACTTGCATGGAAGAACCCCCCGGGGGGAGCCCACGGCAATTGGATATAAGACCATGTGGGGTAGCCCATGGAACAATGGTGTAAGACCCTGGGGGGAGCCCACGACATCCTTACAGGTTTTTGTATGCATGGCTTATGTGTTATAGGTAGCTTCTATAGCTAGCAGGATATGTGATACAGGTAGCTTTTATAGCTAACAGGATATGTGATATGTGGATTGTGTGTATGTTATGCTCTGGGAAACTCACTAAGCTTAGCGCTTACAGGTTTTGTTTATGGTTTCAGGTATCATCGTTCTAGAAAGGAATGTCTCGGATTGATTGCAGTGCACACCCCTATGATTTCCGCAATGAATGATTTTGGGATAAACTCTGATAAAGGATTTACTTGACTATGAATTGAAAAGTTTAAATTAAATGGTATCAATGTTTTAGTTATCTTAAAAATGAAATTTTTACCCTTGATTTTTGGGTCGTTACAAATTTTTTTTCATAAAGGTCGAATAAATTAGTTTAATTTGAGTAAAGTTTGTTGATCTGCATATATCTTATGATTTAATGAAAGTACAAAGAAATGATTGGTTCTTGACTTGGGATTTAATTTGATGTAAACATAAATTCACATACTCTTTGTGACATCTCCTATTTTCCAGAACCGAAAAAAAATTCTTTACACTTTTAAAATTCATAACATCTCTATTTGCGGAAAATTCCAGTACATTAAAATTTTGAGTACAAATGATTGTCTCAAAATAATAATAAAAATCTAAGGATGTCATAATCGATACATAACATATGTTACAACGTAAATACCTAATGATTTTGAACACTATTACATGCCTTCTCTTTAATCACTCGGCATCCTATTCTAGTCTTCAACAGTCTTATCACTGTTACCTGTAATGCATATAAATTGAGTGGGTCAAGTTGGGAAACCTTGTGAGATGCATAAGGTTTTCAATCCCACAATCTTATTATGATAATAAACCATAATTAATAAACCTGAAAAAATACAATTGTCATCCAATCAACATAGCATAAACATCTATAAGACATTTTTTCCCTGAATTATCCATCTCGTCGATCCTCACATCCAAATACAGTGATCTTATGAGATATATCCTGATGGATTACTATAAGCAACGAGTTGACTATACTGCTTCAGGGATTCCTTGACAGCAGACGATGATCAATAAAGACAACAATAAGAGGATGGACTAGTATGGATAAACGCACAACTCATTAACATCTACGGGAATGATTACTCGCTAATATTCCACAAGACTATATAAAGTAGTGAGTGGTCGTCGTATTACTCCGACAGATGACTTAGACATACCTACTGATGGCCTGATACAGACTCACCCTTTTCCTTTGTCTAGATGACATACCTACTAATGGTCTAATACAGACTGACCCTTTCCAGTTATCTAGATGACACACCTGTTGATGGTCTATTACAGACTGACCCTTTCTAGCTGTTTAAAAAGAAAAGGAGGGAAAATACTAATATAATACTCCTGTACGCACTTGTACGCCACCAAACATCAGTATCATCGAACAAAGTTCCACTCTCCATTTCCATCTCATACACACCCATAATATGATGTTACCACATATCAAAACTTAATTGAACTAGACATCTCTTTTGGCTCTTAGTCTATAACTTGAAAATATTACAATGTCGGTAATCAACCTCCAATTCAAATTTTCCTGTCTATGTAATATATTTAAAATACATGGTATAATTAACACTCTTTCAACTTAACTCGAACTAAATGTCCTTGACAAACCTTAGTTTGTAACTAGATCCAGTTCACTGTTCATCATCAATATAATCTTCACGATATCATCCCAATATAGAGTATGTAACGCCTGATTCCTGGTACGCATTTAAATTATAAATTATCCATTTTCACAGAGCAACTAGACGATTTGGAAGCCCCAAACTCATCGAGTAGAGATTGGAAGAACTGCATGATTTAAGTGACCTACTCCACCAGTTGAGAGGCCTCAACTCGACGAGTAGATCGGTTGGGATGAAACCCTAATTTTCAGGCTTTTGCAACCTATTTAAAGGACTTAATCATTTCCCTCAGCCTCCCTGAAACCCTAAATCGTATTGTGAGCTCTTTGGTGAGAAACTTGTAGTTTTGAGTGGATTTGTGTCTGTTTTTGTGCTTGGTAAAGGAGTTAGAAGAACTAGAAGTCATCAAGCTTGAGGAGAAGCATTAGATTTGGGATTTCATCCATCTTTGGCAGCTTTCTGAGGTAAAAATTCTTTAACTTGGTGATTCATAGCTTATATCTCTTTTAGTTTTTCTTTATGGGTCTTTTTGACCCCATTGTGGGAAACATGATACCTTTCATAGATCATATGCTAAGGATTCCCATTTCCAGTGATATTTGGCCCTTAGAATCATAAAAAGGGTCTTAAACTCGTTCTTGTCCAAGAAAATACCATGTCCATGGAAGTAGGTTGCTATATCTCGAGTTTGGGTCCATTTGAGGCATGCAAAGCCATCAACTTGTCAACTTTACAGAAATAGGTTATGGAAACAATATGGATATGTATTCTGGAACCTTAGATCTGAGGAAAGGGCTAAATAGACTAGAAATGCAAGGGACTCGGCGAGTTCATAGAGGAACTCGACGAGTTTGGTCGAACATTCCCGATTCTGTTCATGGAACTCGACGAGTCCACAAGGGAACTCAACTAGTTGTACTAGGAAGTCCCGTTTCTATTGAGAATGAGGAACTCGGCGAGTTGGAGGAAAAATCAATGAGTTAGATCGCAATTGCACGATTCTGTGATTCATGAGAACTCGGCGAGTTGAAGGGTAAACTCGACGAGTTAAGTCAACTCGAAGCGTTGACTTTGACCTTGACTTTGACTTTTACTTGACCAGAGTTGACGTTAAGGGTTATGAGTATGGAATGGTATCTAAGGGGTTGTTTTGATTCAGGGAGTGAGTAAAGTTGATTCCGGGCAGAGACGTTTCAACTATCATCTGACAATTAAGGTGAGTTTCCTCCTAGTTTGAATGGGTCGAAGGTACCAAGGTCGGCCCGTATATGTTATGTGTATTGATTAGTAGCTGAGTGTGGGCGGGGCCCGTATCTCATAGATAGCTAATGATGTGCACAAAAGTACCCACTAATTTTAAATTTATAACCTAACTACTTAACTAACTAAAATGTACCTAGGCAGTGTACCTAGTCAAATTATAGAATAGTTTGGGTAAGTCGGGTGTCGATCACAGGGAACGGTTTTAACTAATTAATTTATCTACAACTAAATTAACCTAATTATTAACAAAAGAAGGGGTTTTATCTAATTTTGCAAGTTTAGATGAACTTAATTCTTTAACAC
Source organism: Lactuca virosa (assembly GCF_052849685.1). Lineage (NCBI taxonomy): Eukaryota > Viridiplantae > Streptophyta > Magnoliopsida > Asterales > Asteraceae > Lactuca > Lactuca virosa. Next base: position 162,011,078 of record NC_136434.1, on the reverse strand, counting down.
AAATTCAATCAATAAACAAACTCTTGTGTTAGTTCGAATCCACCTTCACTCAATGGAATATAAATTAGCTATGACAATTACTGTTGGTTACCAATTAAGAAAGTATTAGCAATTTAGTTCTAAATCTACTAACTTTAATCAATTCATGTAATCTATGTATGGTCACACAATAGTTAACACAGAATCAATTATTAAATGGAATTGGAGTTATGTAAGATTTGTTTGATAAAACAAAATTACAGTCATAATTTGAGTTCTCTAACACAGCCTAATTTAATAATTAATTGCTTAACTAAGATTGGTTTGATCTTAGCTCTAATAATCTAATGTTCACTAAATTACTAGGTGTTCAAATTCATGCAGAATAATGGTCATTAACTACACAGAATAAGAAGTTTAAGCAATTAAATTAACAAGTCAAGCATGCTAGGTAAACCAATCAAACACAAGACATAACCAACAAGCAAAGTCTAGTTTAATTAAATAAAACCATGAGTTCCAGCTTCATCTAGCTAACAGAAGCAGTTAGATTTAGCTGGACATCCTAGTAAATAAACAAACACAATCAATAATCAAAAACATAAAAAAGTGTACCAAACTATGAATCAAAGTATGAACTTCTTCTTCCTTGGTGTTGAAACCCTATTCCAGAACTTCTTTTTCTCTGAAAATCGTCTCCAAGTCTTCCTTCTATCAGCCAAAAGTTCTTTCAATCGTAATGGCCAAGAGTTTTTATACTTTTCCCGAAAGCCGTGATTCACGTCGTGGCAGGAAGCTCCACGTCGTGATTTGAGAGTTATCCGTATCTGGCAAGGATTCTTGCTTCGCGTATACTTATCTTCTGGAATACTCATGCCACGTCGTGGCCTTCTAGTTCACGTCGGGACATCAGTTAAATCCATGAATTTCTTCAACTTTTGTACTCCAAGTCTCCAATGTTCCAAGTATTGTCAATTCTGGTCCCTTTCTTCGAAATTGCTTTACTTTGGCTGCAAATAACAATTTATCTTTATAAGTACCATAATTCCATGCAAATAACCAAAATATCAATAAAAATGTAAATAAATATTGCCTAAAAATATGTATAAATATGGCAATATCAGCTAAGTTTAGGCGAGGCCCGTATCTCATAGCATTATTTGAGTATGGATATAGGACTGATAGATAGATTTGATTATACTTGTTGTCTGTGTGATACTTGTATGTATGCTTAGTAGCTGAGTGTGGGTGGGGCCCGTATCTCATAGTTAGCTGAGTGTGGACGGGGCCCGTATCTCATAGTTAGCCGAATGTGGGCGGGGCCCATATCTCGTAGTCAGCGGAGTGTAGGTGGCGCCCGTATCTCCTAGTTAGCCGAGTGTCGGCGGGGCCCATATCTCGTAGTCAGCAGAGTGTGGGCGGGGCCCGTATCTCATAGTCAGCAGAGTGTAGGCGGGGCCCGTATCTCATAGTCAGCAGAGTGTGGGCGGGGCCCGTATCTCCTAGTTAGCCGAGTGTGGGAGGGGCCCGTATCTCCTTGAGTGTGGGTGGGGCCCATATCTCCTAGTAGCATGATTATGTGTATGGTATGTGGTAGTTTGGGGAGACTCACTAAGCTTCATGCTTACAGTTTTTTCAGTTTTGGTTTCAGGTACTTCCGGTAGCAAAGGGAAGAGCTCGGGATGACTGCATTGCGCACACCATTTGTTTAGCCTGGGATGTTTTTACTATGATATGTTGATATGAGTTTTGATGAGATACTCTGATTTGATACTTTGACTTATGTTTTTAGATGGAATGATTTTGATAGATATGATTATTTTAATAAATAAACATGAATTTTTTGGTCATGATTTTTGGGATGTTACAAGTTGGTATCAGAGCCTTGGTTTGAGGGATTCAAGCATGCTCTCGGGTATGTCTAGACTCAAACTGAGGACTTGGTATAAAATTTTCAAAATAAAACCGTTTTTATAAAAAAGGATTTTAGAAAAGAGAACAAAGGCATGGTGCAAACAATCAGCCGAGCTCAAGTAAGTGTTGGAAAAGGTGTCTAAGTCCATAACTTATTTGGTATATACTTGACCCGACCCGGCATGGTCCATTTGGGTTGCACTTCACCCAAACTGTTTATGGATAATTTTATGAGAATTGTATACTTACGATTTATTAATATATTATAAGTTATAATATATTATTATAAAGTCATGTTATTTAATTAGTTTTAATCTTGAATTAATTATGAATTGATTTAAGTGATTAAAAGGAAGACTAATTAAATCATGGGCTATTATATTTATATGGTGTGGGCTAATGCTCATTTGTTAATGGGCTAAGCTTATATGGAAGTCCATGGATGATCCATGGAGCTTTTAACCCATGGATCCTTGGAAGAGGAAAAGACATGGGTTATTAGGGTTTCACCCTAACCATGCACACTATATAAACAAGCTTATGTTGCATGAAAAACACCCTAGTGTGTGTGTAATAGTGGTGGCCGATTTCTAAGTGTTAGTATACTCTCTCATACATTTTCCAAGTTTGTGGTGATTTGTGATTTCCATTTGAGGCATTCATATTATTGGTGCTTGGCTCTCGAACTCCAAGGAATCAACAATCAACAAAAGGTATGTAATTCATCTAGTTCTTTTATGTTTAAAAGTACCCCATGCCATGCTAGATAGGTTATAAACCTTGGAAAATAATATTTTGCATGTACCTTAGACAAACATAGATCCAAGGTTTATTAGGGTTGCATGTACACTTAGGAAGTGTTAGAATGCTCAAAACCCAACAGTGGTATCAGAGACTAGGCTTGTTTGTTTGATACTTGATGCAAAATAGTGATAGAAAGTCGATTTTTTGCTGTCTGACTGATGAACTCGCCGAGTCCATGGGGGGACTCGCCGAGTTCATGTGTAAACTCATCCTACTCGCCGAGTAGGTTCGTGCACTCGGCGAGTAGGAGCCTCAGAATGCAGATTTTCGACTTTTGCTGCTGGAAATGGACTAGAAACATTACCCTAAACTGTTTTGGTGTTTTAAAACTTGTTTTAGTTGGTGTAATGGTTGTTCTAATCCATTTACAATAGCTTATATCAAAATTTCATGCTTTGTATGTGTTCATATAATTCTTGAAACTTTGATGATCATGTTCATGTTCTTATGAATTTAGAAGATGATAGGAATTATTTGCTGAATTGTTTAGGATTAATTCTTGATCATTTATGTGTTTTAATGGCATCCATAATTTGTCCTCAAGTTATGGATTTCCAAAGGTCACTTCTTTTAAACACACATTTAAAACACATAAGTTACATGGAAATGAAGAGTCTTCATTTTTATGAACCTTTAATTCATAAGTTATGAAATGAAAAGTTTTGGATAGTTACAAAAGTTGCCCTCAAGTTTTGGAATTTGTAAAGTTTCACACACTTTAATAAACTTTAATTCCAAACCCTTAGAGTTTTAAAAGTTAAAATTCAACTATTATATTATTTATAACATTAATGGTTAATTATTATATATATGTATAAGATCAAGTCGTTTTACCGTTAGTAGGCCTCATTCACGAAGCCGGTCTATAAGGGGGGTATAAGGTTGTTGCCTATAAAATGGCAACTTAATGGGTGTTCATTCTCACCCACCGCTTCCTTGACCGGTGGAGGGTCGTTAGCCGAACGGGTAGGACAATGACTTTAAATCCTCATTAAAAGTATAATGATTATTATAAAGTAACTAAATATTTTAATTCCCAATCTTAGTTACTTTAGGAAAAATGTGAACTTGGTGCTAGTCCATGGAATTCACACTTTGTACCTTACCAAGTCGTTGGTGGAGCGTGTGTGGTTAACCGGCACACTAACTTGGACTAGTAAGGATCACGAAGGGTGACTTAATGTTTATCATAGATCGGTGGAGCGTGTGTGGTTAACCGGCACATCGATTAGGTGATAATATTAAGGGTACCTAGTGAGTTTGCATGGTTATTCACACCTTGTTTTGTGATCCTCGGCATCCCAGTCACAAAACTTGAGAGGGCACAATCGAGATTGAAACATGCCATTGAAAAGTTCAATGAATCTCAAAAGATCTAGGTGTTTCAAATCCAATTAAAACCTAATAAATTATTTCGTTTTTCATGGTGGAAATTGGTGAATCGTCATTCGCCTACCTTCAAATATTTTATAGCTTGGATTACGGCATCCCTCTTCCAAGTTATAAAATATTGTGTTGGGTCCTAGCCTTAATATTTCATATTGGGTGTTATATTAAGGACTTGAATCAACTAACTTGATTTTCTCCCATTGTAGATGTCTGGTTCAGACAACTATGATCTTCCCAAATCGCTTGGAACAAGCTTTCCTCTTGAAGATGATGTCCCTCAACATCATGCTTCACTCCCTCCACCTCCTCCATTTATTCTCCCTGACCCACAAGCCCGAAGACTTGAAAGGTTCAAGGTCACTCAAGCTCTACTAGAAACGAAACATAAAGATGGAAGACCTGTGTGCACTCATGTCTTAGGAATGAAGTCACACATTGACAGGTTGAGAATGTTGGGTGCTGTTATTTCAAGGAAGTTCGTTGTTGACTGGGTTCTTCAGTCACTTCCTGAGTCGTATGGTGAGTTTATTAAAGACTACCATATGACAGATCCTGACATAACCCTAATAAGATCTTTCTTATTTGATTGTTGCTGTTGAATCAGCAATGATTTGGCGCAATGGTCAAGCAAATATTGATGGAAGGTCTAATTCTCAAACTTCCATGGACATGAACAATGGTAACATTGGAAGTCCAGAAAAGCTTTCTCGTCCCAATGGAAAGGGATCGGCCTTGGTCAACCCGGTTGACCAAAAGGTAAAGAGAAAGGCTAAGTCTGTGATTGTCTCGTGTACCATTCCCAAAGAGTCTATATGTTTTTATTGTCATGAGAAGGGACATTGGAAGCGAAGCTGCCCTGAATACCTGAAATATTTGAAAGCAAGTAGAGACAAAATGTTTGACTCGGCTTCAGGTAAGTCCACTATCTAACTTTGTTAAAGTTCCTAATTGTTGATTCTTATTACATGATGTGACTAGGTTGCATCTTGATGTTTAGCAGGATCGAGCAAAAGGAAGGTTAAAAGAAGAGTGTGCTGAATCTGATCACGAATATGGATTTCTATCGCATGGTTCGAGGATCGGATTTTTGAGCTACTACTTAAAAGTTGTGATAGATTGCTAGGAAATATGTAATAGCATAGTTTTCATTTGAAGATGCATTGTAAGGAATATTTTTCCGCATTTTATAAAGAAATAAAAGTTTTGTTTAGTTTATTTTATATTATATCCCCTTACAATGGCATTATGGAAAATTGATGTTTGTATGTTTCTAGCAATATTGGAAATATGAGTTTGATTCTCTCATTTGTGGTAGTGTCTGAATTTACCAAATGAGGAAAGGTTCTCATCACCCAAGCTTCAGTTAGACAGAAACTTGGAATCATACAAGTTGTATTGTATGATGAATGAGAATTCTCATCTTTGTAAAATTGAGACTAATTCATTGATCACATGTATATGTGAGCCAATTGAAGGACTAAGGAGTTAGGCACACTGGGTGTGTGCTGGTCAAGGTCCACCACAAAGATCGATTCGTCATGATTTACTACAGATTAGTAAATATGGTTATACTTATAAGGTTAAGTATAATTCTGTAACATTGGAAAAGTTTCAATGTATGGCAGAACGGATGAGAAGAATCAAATTTGGCAGAGAGATAAAAAGTTTCTCAAATCTGAAAAGATGGGAGAGTACTTTAGTATCATGTTTTATGATCATCTTAATGATTTTGAAACCATATCATAAATTCATACTCTAAGGACATCTTAGTGCATTGTTATGACTAAGATGAGGGGTCGTGAATTGTTGAAATGGTTAAAATCAAGAAGATGGATCATACTTCGTTCCAAAAACAACTCTTAGAGTCATACTCCAAGATTGTAACATTGAGTGACATAAAGTAAGGTTTAAAACACTTATCAAATGTAGTGTAAAATGTTTTCTACTCCTGTACATTTGAAATCGGTAAGTTGTGATGTCTTGGATAAGACAAAGACCAACTAAGACCAATTATATGAAGTGTTTATCTTGATAAGAGTCCGCACTATTCCTTGAATATTTGTTTTGTCAAGGAATGGTCCTTGACTAGGGAAACTTATATGTCAAGAGGACAGTGGGAGTCTTTAGGATCCTGAAAGGATTTCAAGATATCAAGAGTAAAACCTGAGTTTTATCACTAGCACACGACTTAAGGTTTGCAACCTATTAAGTTGACATAATTCTTGTTTCTGTGTCTGTTCCTATTAAGTTGACTATGCATATGAGTTTTGTTAGTTCTAAACTGTGTGCATAACAGCTTGGAAGCATTGGTGGGCCTTGTGCTACCAGGTGACAAGAAATTAAGATTGAACAAGTTCAATCCATGTAAGGCTAATTTGTCACTAACCTTGTCTTGTGATTATGGTTTTGACAAATTCACATGGATAGAAACTCATACACTATAAAATCTAAGTGTCATAAGGTTTCTCTCCGATTCATGAAAATGATGGTGAGGAAAAGCTTTCACTAAGAAGATTTTAAGTAGATAGCAATTGTGATGTTTGCATTCTCAAAGTCGTTAGTGGAGCGTGTGTGGTTAACCGGCACACTAACATGGACTTGTGAGAAATGGCAAAGGTCTAAACAATTAAGACTATGATTACGGCATCCCTTTTCATAGTTCTGGAAATTGTTTAGACACACATGTGAGCTATCTAAGAAAGGGTGTACGAATCTAAATTTCAGGAGTCCAGCTGATTTCTGGAAATATGTCAGAGCTAGTGGGAGCATAAGTGTTATGCTGATAATCATCATGTTAGTGGGAGCATGATTATTATGTTTAGTGTTGCAAGTTAGCAATGTTAATTATAGAAAACCAAAAGTTTCAATTCGTAAAGTTGTAGGGGTTGAAAAGTTGTTTTGCTATAATTAAGGGAGAGGAAATTATACTTCATTTCAATTCTAAAAGCTTAGATTGAATTTTTAATCATCTTTAGTCAAGGATATATATATATATATATATATATATATATATATATATATATATATATATGTATTTTATGTTGGAATGGTTCAACTTAAAGAAATTCTATATATATTGCGTTATCAAAATTCGATTATGATTACGACATCCCTCTTCATAGTTAAATTTTGAAAACATGGCAAATAAAAAATATTGTAGCAAAAGACTGGTCTAGTATCATGTCTTTTTGTGAGACATCATGAATCGTGTTCCATATACTTCGGATATAGGATCGATTTCATGTGCTATAATATTCATCCTTATTGTAGCAAAAGACTGGTCTAGTATCATGTCTTTATGTGAGACATCATGAATCGTGTCCCATATGCTTCGGATATAGGATCGATTTCATGTGCTATAATATTTATCCTTTCTAAATTTTCCAAATGCTTAGGGCATTAAGAAGGGAAAAGTCTAGAATTGGATATGACTAAAGTGATTAAGCAATTGTCGAGGACAATCTAAGGTTCTCCAAAGATTGGTTGCTCGGGGACAGTTGGAAGTAGGATATAAATTGTTGGAAATGACCATATTGACATATTCTGAAAAGAGGTAACTCTTGTTCGGAAGTGATAGTCAAAATGGGACTATGGAAATTTCTCCATAGGTGGAAGTTATTCAATCTGTGTAAGATTAGAAAACCTTAGTGCAAGAAGGATGTTCAAAGCAATGTACTTTGAATATGAGACTTCGTTTCCATAGAGTTGATCTCCTTTGGAATACTCTGCAATGACTGTTGACAAGTTTTGTGACTTTGTGCATAATCATTACAAGAGGAACATTGCATAAAAGTTTAAAATCTAACAGTTTTTTTGGTAAATGGTAGGAATTAGGAATTTTTACATTTACAATAAGGATTTGGGATTGTGAAATGAGCATCATTGGAATCATGTTCAAATGATCTATTTCACAAAGTAAAGATCATACACAAACATAGTGTGCATACTTGGAGTATGGCATAACTATTGTTTAGAAAAACAAAGTGTACATGCTAGGAGCATGGGACAACTGTTGTTTTTATTCAAGTATTAAGTTGATTATTTGAAACATTATACAATGAATAATGTGTAATCAATATGGTGATAAATAAAAGGTGGTTTTATTTATATTCAAAAGGGTTCTGAGACCATATTGGATTCGATTATTATTGTGTTTCACTTTGCATGTTTTGACTTCCAGAATAGCTAGGTTATTCTTTCCGAATGACTAAGTTATTTAAACACTCCACAGTCGTTCATATGTTGGAAGTAGGTATGAATTAAGACTGTCATGAATCGAGTTTGTAGATGGCTAAATGTGTTTAGTCATAGCAATGGTTGCTACAACATTCATGAGTGCTCATAAGTTATGAGTATTGGAATTAACCCACGCTCACTTGTATCACTTCATGGAATTTATCTCGAGTGATCGTGAGACGGTAATATCATATAAGTCTTCAAACCTAGAGATATGAGTTGTTGCCTATGAATTGGTTGTGCATTGATTGCACGTAAACGCATCAGTAACTTGATGTTATAAAACGTGCCTTTGTGTACAATTCAACAAGTAGTAGAACAAGCATATGAGTCGAAGTTTATCTGTTCCTTCTAGAAATAGAAGCGATATCTGGGCCCCTCGATGATTTTGTTTTGACCTATGTACCGGGCCCGGTCAGAACCTAATTGATGTGTTCAATTTAGTTCTTTGTCAAACAAATCGGAAATCGGGAAACAAACTGCTGGACAATAAGTACGACGTTGTTCCATGTATTTGTCCGGCTGATATCATGAGAACAGAGGATTATATGATCACTTATCTAAAATGGCGCTTCATAGTTCAACAGAGTTTTCGAGAGCTACGATTGCTGGTTGGTTCCTGAAGTAACATACGCAAATACAGTTATTAGACTTATCCAAGTGGGAGACTGTTGGATAAGGTGTCTAAGTCCATAACTTATTTGGTATATACTTGACCCGACCCGGCATGGTCCATTTGGGTTGCACTTCACCCAAACTGTTTATGGATAATTTTATGAGAATTGTATACTTACGATTTATTAATATATTATAAGTTATAATATATTAATATAAAGTCATGTTATTTAATTAGTTTTAATCTTGAATTAATTATGAATTGATTTAAGTGATTAAAAGGAAGACTAATTAAATCATGGGCTATTATATTTATATGGTGTGGGCTAATGCTCATTTGTTAATGGGCTAAGCTTATATGGAAGTCCATGGATGATCCATGGAGCTTTTAACCCATGGATCCTTGGAAGAGGAAAAGACATGGGTTATTAGGGTTTCACCCTAACCATGCACACTATATAAACAAGCTTATGTTGCATGAAAAACACCCTAGTGTGTGTGTAATAGTGGTGGCCGATTTCTAAGTGTTAGTATACTCTCTCATATATTTTCCAAGTTTGTGGTGATTTGTGATTTCCATTTGAGGCATTCACATTATTGGTGCTTGGCTCTCAAACTCCAAGGAATCAACAATCAACAAAAGGTATGTAATTCATCTAGTTCTTTTATGTTTAAAAGTATCCCATGCCATGCTAGATAGGTTATAAACCTTGGAAAGTAATATTTTGCATGTACCTTAGACAAACATAGATCCAAGGTTTATTAGGGTTGCATGTACACTTAGGAAGTGTTAGAATGCTCAAAACCCAACAGTAAGTTCTCCCAAATTACCCATACAAGTTATTATGTTATGATTATGAGAAGTACATGCTAGATTAGGGCTAAGGATCTAGGAATGATGCCTTGTATGCCTGTTATATGTGTATGAGAACTACATGCTAGTTTAGGGCTAAGGATCTAGGAAGGATGCCTTATATGCCTGTTGTATAAGCTTATTGAACTGTATGCTAGTAGTGATTAGTCAGTAATATGATGGTCTGAGTAAGATATGCTTGATTATGGTTACTCAATGCTCGAATGTCGCTTGCTTTGTGCTTTTAGGATTCCAAGTTATCTTTAACTAACTAGTAAACGAATACGTTAAGTTACATATTACGAGGACTAAATAATTTCAGAATGTTAGGTTTATCTCTATTTCGCAGCTCTCGTTTGAGTCTAACCGTTGTAGGGTAGGACCTCTCATTCGAAGAATTATTTGGTCTTAGTGATATGTAATGGTATTCGCGAGCTAGTTAGGGGAGATAACAGGGAATTCTTATGTAGCTGATGGCGAAGAGTAGGTCATGATATTAGCGCAAAGAGCAGTAGTAGCGAAAGGGACTTAGTGGAGTCGAGGCAGTTCTTGAGGAAAGTACGGATAGATGTGGAAGGTAGTATGGGTCCATACTACTGAAAGCAGAGGATCCGTACTCGAATCAAGGAAGACTGAGATGAACCCAGGGAACTTGTAGTGTGTGTTATCCCTCGAATTATGATGAGTATACTGATGTTTGTTATGGTGTATTTTAAGTATGGTGATGCTATGCACCAGGCCAGTTGGCAGCTCTGGCGCAGGTGAGGGATCAGGCTCGGGCTCTGGAGCCGAGCAGTTCGATGATCAGATGAGGGAGTTCATTTCATCTGAGATCACGCAAAGTATATTTGATCAGACTCATGTGATCTTTGGTACGGTCAAGGAGGGCATTCTGGAGATTCTTGACGAGAGATTGAGTGCTTTACGCACTGAGATTGCGGCCATGATGGGGGCGCGCACGATGACATTCAGGGAGTTCGAGCTTGTGGGGCTCCAGACTATCATGGGGCTCGGGACCCCATTGCTAGCTACAGGTGGTTGGTTGATGTCGCCAATGCCTTTCGTACCATCAGATGTCCAGAGGGGGACAAGGTCCGACTTGCTTCCTGCCTTCTGAAGGACAGGGCGCATGATTGGTGGGAGGAGATTGGACATGCCATTGGAGATGATGCAACTCTTGATGCGATGACTTGGAGTGACTTTTCAGCCAGGTTTAGGGCCGAGTTTGTGTTGGATTAGATGTATACGCCCATAACTATTATTGGTATGCACTCGACCCGAGAGTAGCATGGTCCATTTGGGTTGCATAACACCAGGACAATTTGTTAGGATAGACTCTTGAGAGAAGGTTATATATGATTTGTTAATATATTATAAGTTATAATATATTAATATGAAATCATATGTTTTAATTAGTATTGATCAAGAATTAATTTGGAACTAATTTAGTGATCAAAAGAAACTAATTAAATCTATGGGGACTAATCATGGTAATTAGTTATATTTATATGTGTTGGGCTTATGATCCATGTTGGACCAAGTTTATGTATGGATACATAAAGAGTTAAGCCACATGAACCATGGATCATAAAACCCATGCATATGGATATGGGTTATACCCATGACCCTTGGAATCCAACATATAAATATGTTACTTCATGACCAAAACGTGTGCTTCTTTTCTTAGAGAAATATGGAGGTGTTTTGGTGCATGGAATTCTCTCTCAAGAGTCGCCTTTGTCCTAGGTCAGTTGTGATTCCATTTGATGTGCAACACTTGGGGCACTAAGTTCTTAAAGGCCAAAGTCTTTCTAGCAACACCAAATACATCAAGACTTCAAGCCACATAAAAGGTATGTTACTCTAACTAGTATCTTGTATTGTTTATGTCAAATTGCATGCTAGTTATAGGTTTAATGCCTTGGAAACTCCTTTGCATGTATAATTAGTGAAAACATAGATCCAGGGTATTTAGGGTTGTATGTGCACCATAGGATGTTGTAGTATACAAAATCCAACAGTTTGCACCTGTGATTGAGGTGCAGCAGCTTGCTAGGGAGTTCCAGGATCTCCGACAGACGACTGAGACGGTGACAGAGATCACCGCTATGTTCAGGGAGAGGTCCCTTTTTTATGCAATATGTGGCAGACGAGGAGATGAAAAAGGCTCGATATCATGAAATGTTGAGGAGCGATATCTGGCAGTTTGTGAGCCGAGTCAACTACAAGATGCGGGAGGATATGATTTACAGGGCTAGAGAGAGAGATTGGTTGAGAGAGAGAGAGAGAGAGATTGATTTAGAGATGGAGAGGAAGAGGAAACCAGATGTGGCATCTGGTGTGGAGGGTTCAGGCAAGAAGCCCAATGTAGATTCCCGAGGGAAGGGCCAGCAGGACCGAGGCCGTTGTGGCAAGTGTGGTAGGTCGCACGAGGGGACGTGCAGGTCGGGTAGTTCAGGCTGCTTCAAGTGCGGTCGAACTGGTCATGTTAGCAGGGACTGTACTGCTACCACCGCCACCCTGACAGTATCTGATCTGATTTGCTTTCAGTATAATCAGAGGGGCCATAAGAGGTCCAAGTTCCCGAGTTTAGCACCAGCAGGATAGGTGGCGGTACCTGCTCCTGCTACGTTGAGGATTACTGATGGCCGTCAGGGCCAGGCAGGGGCGCCAGTGGTGAAGATCAGAGCCTTCCAGTTGACGCCAGAGAAGACACGTGCAGCACCCGACGTCGTGACGAGTATGTATCTTCTCCTTACCTCTTTATTGATATTTATTGTTGCTTATGTTTATGTGTTTCCTTATAGGATCTTTCCTTGTGAACGGAATATCTGCTCTGGTATTGTTTGACTCGGGGGCTACCCGATCTTTTGTATCTCTCGCGCTTAGCAAGCGATTTGTTGGAGCTCCGGGGGAGCTGGACTGTCCTCTTGATATAGAGATAGCGGATGATAGGACGGTACGAGTTGCGAGGGTTCATCGGGGATGTACACTGTAGTTTTTCGATGAGCGGTTTTCAGTGGATCTAGTCCCTATTCCCCTGCAAGGGAATAAGGTCACTGTGGGTATCGATTGGTTGAGCCCCAATGGGGCAGTGATCGACTATGAGCAGCAGCTTGTATGGGTTCAGACCCCAAGTGGGGGAGGTTTAGTGATTCAGGGCAAGAGGCCGCAGGGTGGACCGACTTTGTGCTCAGCAGAGAGGACGAGATGCTACCTACAGCAGGGTTGCGCAGGGTATGTCGCCTATGTTATGGATACCTGGGATAAGGGTAAGGCGACAGTACATGATGTACCGATCATACGGGAGTACCCGGACGTGTTCCCAGAGGATTTGCCTGGGGTACCTCCAAATAGGTAGGTAGAGTTCAGGATTGACCTAGTCCCTAGTACGGCTCCGATAGCCAAGGCACCATATTGGTTGGCTCCTCCTGAGATGCAGGAGTTGTCTACACAGATGCATGAGCTGTTAGACAAGGGATTTATTAGGCCGAGTAGTTCACCATGGGGAGCTCCAATCCTGTTTGTGAAGAAGAAGGACGGGTCACATCGGATATGTATAGATTACCGGGAGCTGAATAAGGTAACGGTGAAGAACCGTTATCCCCTCCCGAGGATTGATGATTTATTTGACCAGCTTCAGGGTGAATCTTAGTTCTCCAATATTGATCTGCGATCAGGTTACCACTAGATGCGAGTCAGGGACGACCACGTGCCGAAGATAGCCTTTCGGAATCGCTATGGTCACTATGAGTTCGTGGTGATGCCATTTGGGCTCACCAATGCTCCTGCCGCGTTCATGGATCTCATGAACCACGTGTGCAGACTGATGCTGGACCGGTATTTAATAGTCTTCATCGACGATATCTTGGTTTATTCCAAGACGCAAGAGTAGCACGAGGAGCACCTGAGGGAGGTGCTGAAGACACTAAGGAAGGAGAGACTTTTCGCAAAGTTCTCCAAGTGTGAGTTCTGGTTGCGCGAGGTGCAGTTTCAGGGGCACCTTGTCAATAAGAAGGGTATTCTGGTCGATCCGACCAAGATCGAGGCCGTGATAAAGTGGGAGGTTCCGAGGTCTCCATACGATATTCAGAGTTTTCTTGGTCTAGCGGGTTACTATCGGAGATTCATTCATGACTTCTCCAAGATCGTTGTTCTTTAACACGACTGACCAAGAAGTCGGTGATATTCCGTTGGGGGCATGAGCAGCAGGCAGCCTTCGAGACTCTCAGACAGCGGTTGTGCGAGGCAACGATTCTGACTTTGCCGGAGGGCGTTGATGATTTTGTGGTTTACTATGACGCCTCGATCACGGGTATGGGTGCGATACTGATGCAGCGGGGTCATGTGATAGCATACGCTTCAAGGCAGTTGAATCCTCACGAGGTGAACTACCTGACACACAATTTGGAGCTGGGGGCTATGGTTTTTTCCCTCAAGATTTGATAGCATTACCTTTATGAGGTTCGTTGTACCATTTACACAAACCACAAGAGCCTGAGGTATCTGATGGATCAGCCGAATCTGAACATGAGGCAGCATCGGTGGTTAGATGTTGTGAAGGATTATGACTATGAGATCCTTTACCACCCGGGCAAGAACAATGTGGTGTCTGATGCTCTTAGCCGCAAGGCAGTGGCGGCCCCAATACAAGATATATGTCTGACGATGACAGTGATTACTCCGTTGCTAGAGCGGATCTGGTAGGCGCAGGTCGAGGGTATGAAGGAGGAGCACCGGAAGTGTGAGCGGATCATAGGCCAGGTGGCCTCATTCGACTATGACAATTGTGGATTGTTGACCCTACATCGGAGGGTCTGGGTTCCTTACTAGGGCGGGGTACGCCAGGTTCTGATGGAGGAGGCCCACAAATCTAGGTTCTCCATCCATCCTGGAGCGACGAAGATGTATTGGGATCTTCCCCCTGACTATTGGTGGCTCTGCATGAAGCGGGACATAGCATGGTATGTGGACCGGTGCTTGACTTGCAGGAAAGTCGAGGCTGAGCACCAGCAACCTCATGGCAAGATGCAGCCGTTGGATATTCCCATGTGGAAAGGGGAAGATATCACTATGGATTTCATCACGAAGCTTCCCAGAACCGCACGTGGAATAGATTTGATTTGGGTTATCGTGTATCGGTTGGCTAAGAGCGTTCATTTCATCTCGATCTAGGAGAGTATATCGGCTGAGAAGCTAGCCGAGATCTACGTTCGCGAGGTGGTGGCACGTCATGGAGTGCCGGTTTCGGTGGTGTCAGATCGAGATGTTCGCTTCACTTCCAGGTTTTGGAAGTGGTTCCATGACGAGATGGGCACTCGTCTTCACTTCAGCATAGCCTTTCACCCTTATATGAATGCACCTTATACTCTATCACCAAGAAAAGAAATGTGATTAGCTAGAAGCATAACATGTATGCACGGATAACATTCTATCACTTTCAATTTAGGGAAAATTTTCACAATCTTAGATGGTGTCATATGAACATCAATAACTTATGCTTCAATCTACGGTCATTTGAATCAACAGATGATTCGTTTCAAGATATGAAATTCGATTCCATCCCAATGTAATTCGTTTAAAATTTACGATTGAAATCCCATATCCAATAATCACCACGGTGATAAGATGTTGAAATCAATGACATGATTCAAGGAAAAATGATAGAAAGAAAACAGAGGTGGTTTATTTAACCTTCGTGTTGGACGGAGTGGCGTTGGTCAGGCGGGGTCCGTTTGGCGACGGTCCTACCAACAAACACGATGAACTGCTAGACGGTGACCCTCTGGAAATACCCAAAATGACTCACACCCGTCGCGTTCGCTAGAATCACCGGATCCGAACCGTCTGGAATAGGGTGACATTTCAGCACGAGTAACGCCGTCATCTTCATCCTCTTCTCTCCCTCCTATTCAATCTAAAAAATAGTAAAAATTAGAGATTAGGGTTAGGTTTCCGACGACAAATCCTTGATGATGCTTGTACGAATTGGAAACGAACGAAATGGATGAATTCTAGGTCAAAAAGACGATGATCAATAGAATTATCCACTGGTCCGTAATCAGTGAAGTGCATTACCCTTGCAATCGAAGAAAATTTTCACGCTTATGCTTTATGAAGAATCAGAATTCATAATGGGATAGAATATAGTCTTGTTTATTGTTTTAAAAAGGGATAAAGGTAGGTCAAAGTAATTACCATAATTATAGGAGTGTATTTGTATAAATTATTTATCAAATTACTAAATTACCCTTATTTATTTGTTTGATTATTTATTTATTTTTTAAATTTTGATTGGCCGACATTTATGCATACAATAACACAATAATTACTTTAAACACCTGAACTTATCTATATATATATATATATATATATATATATATATATATATATATATATATATATATATTAATCTTTTAATATTATAATAGTATAAGAGTTGTATTTTAAACTTTTAAAACACTAGGGTTTTAGAATTTAATATTTCAAAATTAAAACTTTTAATCAAATTTTAAATTTCAAAACTTGAGGGCAAGTTTTGAAACTATTCAAAACTTTATAGATCAAATATTAAATAAATAAACTAGTCATATAATTTTGGACATTAGCTTAGAATTTGACCATTATCTTCCAATTAGATGAGGATAATCATTACCATAACAGAAAATTTGAATTTTAACAGTTAAAACAATTTAAGGTAATTATCCTTATCTAGTTTTGGCTTGAAATCCGAAAAATCTGCCATCTGACGAACCAACTCGTCGAGTTCTGTAGTCAGAAGCCAAAACTCGATTTTTGTTCCAGCTTTGAAAAACACAATAGCATCAAATATAACAGAAAAACACCCTAAGCTCGGATACCACTTATGGGTTTTGAGCATTACAACATTCCTATGATGTACATGCAACCCTAATTTCTTTGGATCTAGGTTTTTCTCAAGTTATACATGCATAATAATTTTCAAAAGCAAAACCCTAATCTAGCACACATATTTTTCGGATTCAATGAATAAACAAGAGTTACAAGAATACCTTTCTTGTTGATTGCTTGATCTTGACCTTCAAGAGCTTAGTGCCTCAGTTGTTGCACCTCTAATGGAGTCACAAACACCACTAGCAATGAGGAAGAAGGAGAAAGGTTGTGTAGCTTCACAATTTTTGGCCAAAGGGTTCTCTAAGAATGCATAGCCGAAAACTGTAACCTAGGGGTTCCTTATATAGCTGAGTTGCTAGGGTTTTCCAGCTGGAAACCCTAATTTCCATTGCTTAGGCCCTAAGCAACATATCGACCCCCATATGGAAAACCTTAGACGAAAACTCTATGGGCTCCCCATAGATTATCGTCCATCCTATACGAATAGGATCCATTAGCCCAAACTACAACTATTACTGATTTACATAATCAGTCCCTGTTCTTTTAATCAGTCTCTTTTGATCACTAAATTAATTCCAAATTAATTTCTGATCAATACTAATTAAATAATATGATTTCTCAATTAATATATTATTCTTGTAATATATTAATAAATCATTAATTAACCTCTTTCTCCAAAACTCATCCTATCATATTCCTATGGTGAAGGCAACCCAAAAGGACCATGCTACTATCGGGTTAAGTACATACCAATTATAGTTATGGGCTTAGACACCTAATCCATTAGTTTGGACCTTGTCGGTTTCTTCTTCTGGGGGTCATCGATATTATGTTCTGTTTTTGGATGACTATACAATTTTTCTATGGATTTATCCTATCTCCCATAAGTCCCAAGTCTTTCCCACCTTTCAGAAATTTCACACCTGGGTGAAAACACAGTTTCACATACCGATGAAATCTATCCAGTGTGATAATGTAAAAGAGTATGACAATCAACTAGTTCTTGACTTTTGCTCACAACATGGTGTCACATTCAGATTTTGTTGCCCCTATACTTCCGCTCAAAATGGCATACAGGAAGAAAAATATGATCTATAAATAACATCATACAAACTTTTCTTTATGATTCTAATATTCGCACAAATTTTTGGCATCACACTCTCCTCCATGCCACCTATCTACTCAACATTCTTCCTCATAAATCTATTTCTTATGACACTCCTGCAACTCGTCTCTACAATTGTACCCCATGTTACATACATCTACGTGTGTTTGGATCATTTTGTTACCCACTTATCCCCTCCACCACTATCCATAAATTACAGCCATGCTGGCACCCATATGTTTTTCTTGGATACCCAAATAATCATCGCGGGTATAAGTGCAACGACATACCCACAAAATTACCATTTCCCGGCATATTGTGTTTGATGAACATTCTTTTCCTTTCAAGAATCCTAATCCTCCTCCTAACTATTCCAATTTCAATGACGATTCACCTCATCCCCTTACACGTTTTCTACCTACCACTCACATAATAGTCACCCTAGATACCAACCCATCTCCGACTACACCACCTACGACACCGTCTATGCCTCCACATCCTCCCCTTCAATTTACTTATTCCCGAAGGCCTAAACCAACCACTCATGTTGCTGACTCTAAACCTCCTTCACAACTAACCGCCCCTACTCACACCATCCAAACCATAAGTATATCTAACCAACAACAACACATAAATCTCTCCATCTCTACCTCTATCTCTCATATCCCTCGAACTCCAACCGAAGTCATAAATAATCCATATTGAAAGGGTGCCATGCTCGATGAATTCAGTGCTCTTATTGACAATAAGACAAGGGAACTTGTACCTCGTCACTCTCATATGAACATTATATGGAGCATGTGGATTTTCAAACACAAAACCAAATCAGATGGTTCTTTAGAACTATATAAAGCATGGTTGGTGTGTGATGGTCGTTCTCAGCAGGTCGAGGTCGACTGTGGGGAGACGATTAGTCCCATAG
Organism: Lactuca virosa; assembly: GCF_052849685.1. Taxonomy (NCBI): domain Eukaryota; kingdom Viridiplantae; phylum Streptophyta; class Magnoliopsida; order Asterales; family Asteraceae; genus Lactuca; species Lactuca virosa. The sequence goes on along the minus strand of NC_136434.1, from coordinate 161,992,388 downwards.
TTAAGCCCGCCATTATTCGAACAATACTTATGATTTCTCTTTCACACACTTGGCCGGTTCACCAACTAGACGTCAAGAACGCCTTTCCCCACGGGAATCTACACGAAACAATATATATACACCAACCGATGGGTTTTCGAGGTGTCCAGTTCCCGAATCATGTGTGTCTCCTAAAGAAGTCATTATATGGTTTAAAATAAGCCCCAATGGTGTGGTATCAATGCTTCTTAGATTATGTCTATAATCTTCGTTTTACACATAGCCGATCAGACCACTCACTTTTTACCTTTCGACGTGGTAGTCATATAGCCTATCTACTACTATACGCTGATGATATACACTTGGTAAATATTATGCATTATATTACTTTTCAAAAGCAGATTTTCTGACCAAAGTTTCAGAACCAACTTTTCTGGTTTCTGATTTTAAAGTTTCTAAATTGGAGACACAAATGTAGATTTTAATATCAACTTTTGAAATCATGTCTTTTAGAAACAAATTATAATTATGGAAAACTTGTTCGGTATGGATCTAATATCTGGCCGCTTATACCAAAAGTCGTCTCTAACTGTTGGATTTAGTGTCTAAGCCCATAACTATAATTGGTATGTACTTGACCCGAGAGTAGCATGGTCCATTTGGGTTGCATGGCACCGAAACAATTTGTAAGGATGGACTTTTGAGAAGAGGATATTCATGATTTATTAATATATTGTAAGTTCTAATGTATTAATATGAAATCATATTATTTAATTAGTATTGATCAAGAATTAATTCGGAATTAATTTTGTGATCAAAAGAGACTAATTAAATAAACGGGGTTGATTTGATAAATCATTCATTCATATGGTGTGGGACAATGATCCATGATTCCTTATGTTGGGCTAAACCTATCTGGCAACCCATGGATGATCCATGGAGGTTTAAACCCATGGACCATGAGGAATATGGAAGGTCATGCACATTAGGGTTTACATGGTGTAACACTAGTTTTTCCACACTATATAAGAGACCCTAAGGCTACCAAAATCGGCATTTAAGTGAGCTTAGAAGAGTGCTAGCCGATTTTTGTGAAGCAAGTAATCCTCTCTCAAGTTCTCCATTGTTGGTGGTGTTGTGTGAAGCATTTGAGGCATCACACTTGGGGTTCTAGGCTCTTAAAGGTCCAAGGAATCAAGCTAAAAGAAAAGGTATGTGTTCTAACTGGTTTTTTGTTATACAAGTACCCAAGTTTGTATGCTAGTTAAGCTAACGCTTTGGAAAATCATTTTACATGTATAATTAGAGAAAACATAGATCCAAAGCATTTAGGGTTGTATGTGCACCTTAAGGTTATTATGATGCTCCAAACCCTTCAGCGGTATCAGAGCCTAGGCTTGTTTTCTATTATACTTGAAGTTATATTGATTTTCAAAGTGTAAAAAATCGAATTTCTGCATTCTGCCCAGTGAACTCGCCGAGTCTACTGGGTGACTCGTCGAGTTCCTTTGTTAAATGACCAACTCGATGAGTCCAGTTCATGTACTCGCCGAGTTGGAGCTCCAGGGGCAGAATTTCGATTTTTGGCAAGGAATTGGAGTAGGATCATTACCCCTAAACTGTTTTATGAACCTTGAAACCTATTTTTCAATAGGGTAATGATCATACTTGTCCAGTTAGAAGATAATTTTCTAAGTTTCAAGTTTTATATTAGTTTATATGATTCTTGAAAATTGTTGATGTGAATTAGCTTTGCTTATGAGTTTGTGTAGATCATAGATATTATTTGACATTTCTTGTTAGTTTAATTGTTGATCTAAATTCCTTTTAATAAACTCCATAACTTGTCCTCAAGTTATGGAATTCCAAAAGTCTTTTCCTTAAAAGTCATTAAAACTCATTAAAACTCATAAGTTATAGAAATGAAAGGTTTTTAATAGTTTCAAAACTTGCCCTCAAGTTTTGGAATTTGTAAAGACACTTAAGAATACTTTAATTCCAAACCCTAGAATTTTAAAAGTTTAAAATTCAACCCTTATAATGGGTGTCCATTTACAAAGTCGGTCTATAAGGGGGTATAAGGTTACTGCCTATAAAATGGCAGTTTAATGGGTGTCCACTCTCACCCACCGCTTCCTTGACTGGTGGAGAGTCGTTAACCAAACGGGTAGGATAGGACTATAACTCTCATTAAAAGTATAATGATAATAATAAAGAAACTAAATGTTTTTATTAAATTCCTAATCTTAGTTACTTTAGGAAAATATGAAATTGATGCTAATCCATGAAAATTGCACTTTGCACCTTACCAAGTCGTTGATGGAGCGTGTATGGTTAACCGGCACATTAACTTGGACTAGTAAGGGTGACAAAGGGTGGCTCGATGTTTATCATAAGGTCAATGGAGCATTTGTGGTTAACCGACACATTGATTGGGTGATAAAATCGAGAGTACCAAGCACATTTTGCATGGTTATTCACACCTTGTTTGTGATCCTCGGTATCCCAGTCACAAACCTGAAGGGCATAATCGAGTTGCACTTCACCCAAACTAGTTATGGATAATTTATTTGGTATATACTTGACCAAACTAGTTATCGAGTTGCACTTCACCCATACTTGTCATGTTGGATAAGGTGTCTAAGTCCATAACTTATTTGGTATATACTTGACCCGACCCGGCATGGTCCATTTGGGTTGCACTTCACCCAAACTAGTTATGGATAATTTTATGATAGTTGTATACTTACGATTTATTAATATATTATAAGTTATAATATATTAATATAAAGTCATGTTACTTAATTAGTTTTAATCTTGAATTAATTATGAATTAATTTAGTGATTAAAAGGAAGACTAATTAAACCATGGGCTATTATATTCATATGGTGTGGGCTAACACTCATTTGGGAATGGGCTAAGCTTATATGGAAGTCCATGGATGATCCATGGAGCTTTTACCCATGGATCCTTGGAAGAGGAAAAGACATGGGTTATTAGGGTTTCACCCTAACCATGAACACTATATAAACAAGCTTATGTTGCATGAAAAAGACACTAATATGTGTGTAAGTGTGGTGGCCAAAATCAAGAGTTAGTATACTCTCTCATACATTTTTTCCAAGTTTGTGGTGATTTGTGATTTCCATTTGAGGCATTCACATTATTGGTGCTTGGCTCTCAAACTCCAAGGAATCAACAATCAACAAAAGGTATGTAATTCATCTAGTTCTTTTATGGTTAAAAGTACCCCATGCCATGCTAGATAGGTTATAAACCTTGGAAAATAATATTTTGCATGTATCTTAGACAAACATAGATCCAAGGTTTAATAGGGTTGCATGTACACTTAGGAAGTGTTAGAATGCTCAAAACCCAATAGTGGTATCAGAGCCTAGGCTTGTTTGTTTGATACTTGATGCAAAATAGTGAAAAAAGTCGAATTTTTTGCTGTCTGCCTGATGAACTCGCCGAGTCCATGGGGGGACTCGCCGAGTTCATGAGTAAACTCATCCTACTCGGCGAGTAGGTTCGTGCACTCGGCGAGTAGGAGCCTCAGAATGCAGATTTTCGACTTTTGCTGCTGGAAATGGACTAGAAACATTGCCCTAAACTGTTTTGGTGTTTTAAAACTTGTTTTTGGTTGGTGTAATGGTTGTTCTAATCCATTTACAATAGCATATATCAAAATTTCATGCTTTGTATGTGTTCATATAATTTTTGAAACTTTGATAATCATGTTCATGTTCTTATAAATTTAGAAGATGATAGGAATTATTTGCTGAATTGTTTAGGATTAATTCTTGATCATTTATGTGTTTTAATGGAGTCCATAATTTGTCCTCAAGTTATGGATATCCAAAGGTCACTTCTTTTAAACACACACTTAAAACACATAAGTTACATGGAAATGAAGAGTCTTCATTTTTATGAACCTTTAATTCATAAGTTATGAAATGAAAGGTTTTGAATAGTTTCCAAACTTGTCCTCAAGTTTTGGAATTTGTAAAGTTACACACACTTTAATATACCTTAATTCCAAACCCTTAGAGTTTTAAAAGTTAAAATTCAACCCTTATACTATTTATAGCATTAATGGTTAATTATTATATATATGTATAAGATCAAAGTCGTCTTACCGCTAGTACGCCTCATTCACGAAGCCAGTCTATAAGGTGGGTATAAGGTTGTTGCCTATAAAATGGCAACTTAACGGGTGTCCACTCTCACCCACCGCTTGCTTGACTGGTGGAGGGTCGTTAGCCGAACGGGTAGGACAAGGACTTATAAATTCTCATTAAAAGTATGATGAATATTATAAAGTAACTAAACCTTTTATAAATTCCCAATCTTAGTTACTTTAGGAAAATGTGAATATGGTGCTAACCCATGAAATTCACACTTTGTACCTTACCAAGTCGTTGGTGGAGCGTGTGTGGTTAACCGGCACACTAACTTGGACTAGTAAGGATCACGAAGGGTGACTTAATGTTTATCATAGATCGGTGGAGCGTGTGTGGTTAACCGGCACATTGATTAGGTGATAATATTAAGGGTACCAAGTGAATTTGCATGGTTATTCACACCTTGTTTTGTGATCCTCGGCATCCCAGTCACAAAACTTGAAGGGCACAATCGAGATTGAAACATGCCATTGAAAAGTTCAATGAATCTCAAAAGAATCTAGGAATTTCAAAAAAATAATTAAACCTAATAATTCATTTCGTTTTCATGGTGGAAATTGGTGAATCGTCATTCACCTACCTTCAAATATATTATAGCTTAGATTACGGCATCCCTCTTCTAAGTTATAATATATTGTGTTGGATCCTAGCCTTAATATTACATTTGGGTGTATTATTAAGGATTCGATATATCTAATCTAAACTTGTTTTCTTCTTTTCAGATGTCTTCCAACAACAAAGTTTCGGGCTCTAACCCTACTGGCTCCTTTTCCCTCATGAACCTTTGTGGGAGGGTCATTTTTGATGGTTCCAACTTCATGGATTGGATCCGGAACATCAGGATGGTTACTCGTTACGAGGACAAGGAATATGTCCTCGATAAGGAGCTAAAGGAGCTTGATGAGTCCACTGCTACTCCTGAGGAGCTCGCTGAGTATCAGGCACATGAAAGAGATGCCACCAAGGTGGCATGCATCATGATGGCCACCATGACAGCTGAACTCCAAAAGTCCTATGAGGACTATTACCCTTTTGAGATGCATCAGGATCTGATGGAAAGATACCATCAGAGTGCTCGTCAAGAGCGGTATGAAATAATCTCCTCCGTGATCACTACCCGTATGAAGGATAGCGAACCAATCATGAGCCACATGCAGAAAATGCAAAGGTATGTGGACCGTCTAATGAAACTGAATGTGAACTTCCCTGAGGAGTTGGCAATTGATATCATTTTGCACTCCTTGCCATCGTGTTATGATCAATTTCGTATGACATACCACATGAACAAGGAGGAAGTCACACTCAGTAAGCTTCAAGGACTTCTGAAGACTGCCGAAAGTGGTCTTAAGAGTAAGTCGGTTGCTACTCCTACTCCTACTACTACCCCTGTTTTGGCTATCGGGCAAGGCAAAGGGAAGAAGAGGAAGCACCCTTCGAAGGGTACCAAGGGAAAGTCCCTTGAAGGCTCCTCATCTGGAACCAAAGGTGGTTCTATCACTCCTTCTGCCATCCCTAAGGATGCTGAATGCTTCTACTGTCAAAATAAGGGGCACTGGAAGCGAAACTGCCCAAAGTACTTGCAGGATGTCAAGGATGGGAAAGTGAAACCATCCCATGCAGGTATTTACACTATATTGTCTAATAACTCACCATATTCTAATTCTTGGGGTTCTTGATACAGGTTGTGGTATTCACATCTGTTGTGACTTGTAGGGCCTAAGAAGAAGTGAGGATGTGGAGCACGGAAAGATAAACTTAATCATGGGGAACAAGAAGGTTGCACATGTTACCAAGATTGGAGTTTATACTTTGTTGCTAGATAGTGGGTTAAAGTTAGATTTGAATAAATGTGTGTACTCGTCTGAAATGGCGAGGAATATTATTTCCTTTCACGCTGTGTACAAAAAAGGTTTTACCTTTTCTTTTGATAATGAAGTTGGTAGTATTAATGCTTTCTTTAATAATGTTCTTTATTTTAAAGCATTACCTTGTGATGGTGTGTATGAAGCTGTATCGGTTGTAGATAATTTAGGAAATAATGTATTATGTATTGATTCTTCTACTAGCTTGGATAAAGCATCTTTGTGGCATTGTCGTCTTGGACATGTAAGCAAGAAACGCATAGGCCAGCTCCAAAAGGATGGAGTCTTGGAGTCGTTCGACCTCAAGTCGGATGATAGTTGTGAGTCTTGTCTACTTGGAAAAATGACAAAATCACCCTTCACTGGTACTTGTGCAAGGGGTGAGGGTTTGTTAGACCTTATACATACTGATGTATGTGGACCATTCAAAACCGCCACAAGGGATGCTAATCGCTATTATGTGACTTTTATTGATGATTTTAGTAGATATGGTTATGTCTACTTAATCAAACATAAGTCAGAAACTTTTGAAAGGTTTAAAGAGTTTAAACAGGAAGTAGAAAATCAATTGGGCAGGAACATTAAGATGCTTCGATCCGATCGAGGTGGTGAGTATCTTAGTACTGAGTTCCTCGACTATCTTAAGGAGTGTGGGATTGTCTCACAATTGACACCTCCCAGGACACCACAGCTGAATGGTGTAGCTGAGAGGCGCAATCGAACTTTGTTGGACATGGTTCGCTCTATGATGAGTCGAGCTTCGCTACCAATCTCTTTTTGGGGGTATGCCTTAGAGACTGCCACCCACATCCTTAATCTAGTCCCTACAAAGAAGGTTGCCAAAACACCTCATGAAATGTGGACTGGGAAAGTTCCCAATTTGGACCATATCAAGATTTGGGGTTGCGAGGCTTTCGTGAGGCGCGAAACTCATGACAAGCTCGAACCTCGAAGTGAAAGGTGTATTTTCATCGGCTACCCACAAAAATCCTTTGGTTACCTCTTCTACAGACCCAGTGAGAATGTGGTCTTTGTGGCTAGGAGAGGGGTCTTGAGAGAGAGAGAATTTATAAACCAAGGAGACAGTGGGAGGCAAATTGACCTTGAAGAAATTCATGACTCAATTGGTGAAGGAACCTCAGACACTAGCAATCAACTTGAGGAGGAAATTCCTGTTGATCCAGCTGACGAGTCTATACTTCCGAGGCGTTCCACAAGGGTTAGGAACACACCTGAGTTTTATTATTGATTTCATATTACTACGGAAGGTGATACATTTATCAGTGACAGTACACTGGTAAATCTGGATGAACCTAACAGTGTTAAGGAAGCCATGGCAGGCCCAGAGTCTGCTAAATGGAAGGAGGCTATGGACAGCGAGATACAGTCCATGTATGACAATCAAGTTTGGAACTTGGTTGATAATGTACCAGGCCGTAAGACAGTCGGGTGCAAATGGATCTTCAAGAAGAAGACCGACATGGATGGGAAGGTGCACACTTATAAGGCTCGACTGGTTGCGAAGGGGTTTACTCAGACTCAGGGTATTGATTATGATGAAACCTTTTCACCAGTAGCAAAGATTAAGTCTATTAGGGTTATGCTAGCCATTGCTGCATTTCATGATTATGAAATATGGCAAATGGATGTCAAAACCGCTTTCCTTAACGGAAAGTTGGCTGAGGATGTTTACATGAATCAGCCAGAAGGTTTTGCCAGTGCAGAGTACCCCAATAGAGTGTGCAAGCTTGAGAAATCCATTTATGGTTTGAAACAAGCATCTCGAAGTTGGAATCTTTGTTTCGATGAGAAGGTCAAAGAGTTTGGTTTCTCAAGAAGTGAAGATGAGTCCTGCGTGTATGTCAGAGCTAGTGGGAGTATAGTTAGCTTTTTGGTACTGTATGTGGATGACATACTACTCATAGGAAATGACATCCCAACCTTGCAGGAGATTAAGTCCTGGCTTGGGAAGTGCTTTGCTATGAAGGACCTTGGAGAAGCTACCTATATCCTAGGGATAAGGATATTAAGAGAAAGGAGTAAAAGACTAATTGGACTTAGTCAGAGTATCTACTTGGATAAGGTGTTGAAAAGGTTCAACATGCAGAATTCCAAGAAAGGAGAATTACCGATCCAAAGCAATGCCAAACTGAGCAAGGCCCAGAGCCCGAGTACAGAAGATGAGATAGCTGAGATGAGTCGATTACCTTATACTTCTGTTGTTGGTTCGATCATGTATGCTATGACTTGTACCCGTCCTGATGCGGCCTTCGCTTTGAGCATGGTCAGCAGATATCGGGGGGAACCCTGGCAAGGCTCATTGGACTGTGGTAAAGAATATTCTCAAGTACCTGCGGAGGACTAAGGATTAGATCCTTACCCTTGGTGGGAGTGATGACTTGAGAGTAGTAGGGTATAGTGATGCTAGCTTTCAGACTGATAGGGATAACTTCCGCTCTCAGTCGGGCTGGGTCTTTACCTTAAATGGAGGGGCAATCACTTGGAAGAGTTCCAAACAGGAGACTGTAGCTGATTCGACTTGTGAATCAGAGTACATAGCAGCGAGTGAAGCGGCAAAGGAGGCGATATGGCTGAGGAACTTCATCGGAGACCTTGGAGTTGTACCAGCTATTAAGGAGCCTATGGAGATTTTCTATGACAGCAATAGTGTGGTTGCCTTAGCCAAGGAACCAAGAGATCATGGCAGATCCCGACACATTGACAGAAAATATCACTTCATAAGACACAAGATAGAAGAGGGACTCCTCGTGGCAAAGAGGGTATCGTCAGATGAGAACCCTGCGGATCCCCTTACGAAGGGACTGACGAGGGTGAAGCATTTGCAGCATGCGAGGCGCATCGAGCTGAGGGACGATATTAGTTTTACAGATTAGATAGCCTTTTCTGAAACTTGTAAAATGTAATCGACGTTTGATGATGAATAAAATTTGTGATTTATTTATGAGTAAAGTGTTGCTATCATTGTCAATTATTTACTATTGTTTCAGTTTTGCATGTTTTGACTTCCAGAATAATTAATTTATTCAAACTCTCCACAGTCGGTCATATGTCGGAAGTAGGTATGAATCAAGACTGTCATGAATTGGGATTGTAGATGACTAAAGGTGTTTAGTCATAGCAATGGTTGCTACAACATTCATGAGTACTCATAAGTTATGAGTATTGGAATAAACCCACGCTCACTTGTATCACTTCATGGAATTTATCTCGAGTGATCGTGAGACGGTAATATCATATAAGTCTTCAAACCTAGAGATATGAGTTGTTACCTATGAGTTGGTTGTGCATTGATTGCACGTAAACGCATCAGTAACTTGATGTTATAAAACGTGCCTTTGTGTGCAATTCAATAAGTAGTAGAACAAGCATATGAGTCGAAGTTTATCTGTTCCTTCTAGAAATAGAAGCGATATCTGGGCCCCTCGATGATTTTGTGTTGACCCATGTACCGGGCCCGGTCAGAACTAAATTGATGTGTTCAGTTAAGTTCTTTGTCAAACAAATCGGAAATCGAGAAACAACTGCTAGACAATAAGTAAGACATTGTTCCATGTATTTGTCCGGCTGATATCATGAGAGCAGAGGATTATATGATCACTTATCTAAAATGGCACTTCATAGTTCACAAGAGTTTTCGAGAGCTACGATTGCCGGTTGGTTCCTGAAGTAATATAGGCAAATACAGTTATTAGACTTATCCAAGTGGGAGTCTGTTGGATAAGGTGTCTAAGTCCATAACTTATTTGGTATATACTTGACCCGACCCGGCATGGTCCATTTGGGTTGCACTTCACCCAAACTAGTTATGGATAATTTTATGATAGTTGTATACTTACGATTTATTAATATATTATAAGTTATAATATATTATTATAAAGTCATGTTACTTAATTAGTTTTAATCTTGAATTAATTATGAATTAATTTAGTGATTAAAAGGAAGACTAATTAAATCATGGGCTATTATATTTATATGGTGTGGGCTAACACTCATTTGGGAATGGGCTAAGCTTATATGGAAGTCCATGGATGATCCATGGAGCTTTTACCCATGGATCCTTGGAAGAGGAAAAGACATGGGTTATTAGGGTTTCACCCTAACCATGAACACTATATAAACAAGCTTATGTTGCATGAATAAGACACTAATGTGTGTGTAAGTGTGGTGGCCAAAATCAAGAGTTAGTATACTCTCTCATACATTTTTTCCAAGTTTGTGGTGATTTGTGATTTCCATTTGAGGCATTCACATTATTGGTGCTTGGCTCTCAAACTCCAAGGAATCAACAATCAACAAAAGGTATGTAATTCATCTAGTTCTTTTATGGTTAAAAGTACCCCATGCCATGCTAGATAGGTTATAAACCTTGGAAAATAATATTTTGCATGTATCTTAGACAAACATAGATCCAAGGTTTAATAGGGTTGCATGTACACTTAGGAAGTGTTAGAATGCTCAAAACCCAACAGGTCACACTTAGCAAACTTCAAGGGCTTTTGAGGACTGCCGAAAGTAGTCTCAAAGGTAAATCGGTTGTTACTACTCCTACCACCGCCCCTGTTCTGGCAATTGGACAAGGTAAAGGGAAAGGGAAGAAGAGGAAGGCTCCATCAAAGAGCCTCAAGGGAAAGTCTCTTGATGGATCCTCTTCAAGTGGGACCAAGGTTGGTTCTGCTGCTCCCTCTTCCACTCCTAAGGAAGAAGAGTGTTTCTACTGTCACGAGAAAGGGCACTGCAAGCGAAGTTGCCCCAAATACTTGCAAGATGTTAAAGATGGAAAGGTTATCGCCACCCGTGCAGGTATTTATACTATTCTATCTAAAGACTCATCACATTCTAACTCTTGGGTTCTTGACACAAGTTGTGGATTTTACATTTGTTCTGATGTGCAGGGCCTAAAAAGAATTAAGGATGTGGAGCACGGGAAGATAAACTTGATCATGGGGAATAAGAAGGTTTCACCTGTCACCAAGATTGGAGTTTACTCTTTATTGCTTAGTAGTGGGTTAGAAATAGATTTGAATAATTGTTGCTACTCGTCTGAAATGGCGAGAAATATTATTTCTTTTCTTGGTTTGTACAAACAAAGCTTTAGTTTTTCATTTGATAATGAAATTGGTGCTATTAATGCTTATTATCATGGTGTTTTTTATTTTAAGGCATTACCTTGTAATGGTGTATATGAAACTGTGATGGTTGTAAACAACTTACGAAATAATGTGTTGCACATTGATTCTTCCAATGAATTGGATAAAGCATGCTTATGGCATTGTCATCATGGACATGTCAGTAAGAAGCGCATAGGCCAACTCCAAAAGGCTGGAGTTTTGGAATAATTCGACTTAAGGTCGGATGACACTTGCGAATCTTGCTTACTTGGAAAGATGACCAAGTCACCCTTCACTGGTACTTGTGAAAGGGGTGAATGTTTGATGGATCTCATACACACCGATGTGTGTGGGCCCTTCAGAACCGCCACAAGGGATGCTAACCACTTTTATGTGACTTTTACTAATGATTATAGTAGATATGGCAATGTCTACTTAATCAAGCATAAGTCAGAAACCTTTGAGAAATTCAAAGAGTTTAAACAAGAAGTTGAGAATCAGCTGGGCAGGAAAATAAAGATGCTCTGATCCGATCGGGGTGGTGAGTATCTTAGTATCGAGTTCCTTGACTATCTTAAGGAATGTAGAATTGTTTCACAGCTGACGCCGCCTAGGACACCACAGCTTAATGGTGTGGCTGAGAGGCGCAATCGAACCTTGTTGGACATGGTTCATTCCATGATGAGTCAATCTTCGTTACCAATCTCATTTTGGGGGTATGCCTTAGAGACTACGGATCATATCCTTAATCTAGTCCCTACCAAAAAGTTTGCCAAAACACCTCACGAGATGTGGACTGGGAAGGTTCCCACATTAGACCACATCAAGGTTTGGGGTTGCGAGGCCTTCGTGAGACTCACGACAAGCTAGAACCTCGGAGTGAGCAGTGTATTTTCATCAGCTACCCACATAAATCCTTTGGTTATCTCTTCTACAGATAGAGTGACAAAGTTGTCTTCGTTGCGAGGAGAGGAGTCTTTCGCGAGAGAGAGAGCTTATAGGCCACTGAGACAGTGGGAGGCAAATTGACCTTGAAGAACTTCAAGAGTCAAGCGGTGAAGGAACCTCAAACACTAGCGATCAAACTGAGGAGGAAACTCCTGTTGAGCCGATTGACGAGTCAGTACCTCTGAGGCGTTCCAGTAGAGTTATAATTCCACCTGAGTTTTATGGTTTCCATATTACTGCAGAAGGTGATACATTTATCAGTGAAAGCACACTGGTAAATTTGGATGAACCTAAAAACTACAAGGAAGCCATGGCAGGCCCCGAGTTTGGTAGATGGAAAGAGGCTATGGACAGCGAGATTCAGTCCATGTATGACAATCAAGTTTGGAACTTGGTTGAAAATGTACCGGGTCGTATAATAGTCGGGTGTAAATGGATCTTCAAGAAGAAGACCGACATGGATGGGAAGGTACGCACTTATAAGGCGCAACTGGTTGCGAAGGGCTTTACTTAAACTTCGGGAGTTGACTATGATGAGACCTTCTCGCCAGTAGCGAAGATTGAGTCTATTAGGGTTATGCTATCCATAGCTGCATTTTATGATTATGAAATATGGCAAATGGATGTCAAAACCGCTTTCCTTAATGGAAAGTTGGCTGAGGATGTTTACATGAGTCAGTCAGAGGTTTTTGTCGATGCAAAGTACCCTAATAGAGTGTGTAAGCTTGAGAAATCCATTTATGGATTGAAACAAGCATCCCGTAGATGGAATCTTTGTTTCGATGAGAAAGTCAAAGAGTTTGGCTTTTCGAGAAGCGAGGATGAGTCCTGTGTATATGTCAAACTTAGTGGGAGCATAGTTAGCTTTCTGGTATTGTATGTGGATGACATACTACTCATAGGAAATGACATCCCAACCTTGCAGGAGGTTAAGTCCTGGCTTGGGAAGTGTTTCGCTATGAAGGACCTCGGAGAAGCTGCCTATATTCTTGGGATAAGGATATTGAGAGACAGGAGTAAGAGACTAATTGGACATAGTCAAAGTACCTACTTAGATAAGGTGTTGAAAAGATTCAACATGCACGATTCCAAGAAAGGTGACTTACCGATGTAGAGCAATGCCAAACTAAGTAAAACTTAGAGTCTAAGTACAGAGGATGAGATAGCTGAGATGAGTCGAATACCATATGCTTCTGATGTTGGCTCGATCATGTATGTTATGACTTATACTCGCCCTAATGTGGCCTTTTCTTTGATCATGTTCAGCAGATATCAAGAGAATCCTGGCAAGGCTCACTGGACTGCGGTAAAGAACATTCTCAAGTACCTGTGGAGGACTAAGGACTGGGTCCTTACCCTCGGTGGGAATGATGACTTGAGAGTGGTAGGGTATAGGGATGCCAGTTTTCAGACCGACAGAGATAATTTCCGCTCTCAGTTGGGCTGGTTCTTTACCCTAAATGGAGGAGCAATAACTTGGAAAAATTCCAAGCAGGAGAAAGTAGCTTATTCAACTTGCGAATCAGAGTACATAGCAGCAAGCGAGGCGGTGAAGGAGGCAATATGGCTGAAGAACTTTAATGGAGACCTTGGAGTTGTACCAGCTATAAAGGAGCCTATGGAGATTTTCTGTGACAGTGAGAGTGCAGTTGCCTTAGTCAAGGAACCAAGGGATCATGGCAGATCCAGGCACATCGACAGAAAATACCACTTCATTAGACATCGAATAGAAGAAGGACTCCTCGTGGCAAAGAGGGTATCGTCTGATGAGAACCCAGCAGATCCCCTCACGAAAGGACTGAGTAGGGTTAAGCACTTACAGTATGCGAGGTGCATCGGGCCGAAGGACGATATTAGTTTTAAATATTAGATAGCTTTCGAAACATGTAATAGTTGAAATGTAATTGACATTTGATGCTTAAATAAAAGGTGCTTTTTATTTACTAGTATGGTACTGTCTTGTGTCAATCATTTACTATTGTTTCACTTTGCATGTTTTGACTTCCCGAATAATTATATATTATTCAAACTATCCACAGTCGATCATACGTTGGAAGTAGGTATTGAAACAAGACTGTCATGAATTTGGCTTGTAGATTTGTCTGAATTGTATTAGACATGGCAAAGTTTGCTGCAACATTCATGAGTTCTCATAAGGTCTGAGTATTGGATTAAACCCATGCTCACTTGTATCACTTCATGGAATTTATCTCGAGTGATCGTGAGATGATAATATCATATAAGTCTTCAAACCAAGATATATTAGTTGTTGACTATGAGTTGGTTGTGCGTTGATAGTATGAAACCGCTTCAGTAACTTGGTGCTATAAAACATGTTGTTGTGTACAATTTGATGAGTAGTTAGTACAAGCATATAAGTCGAAGTTTATCTGTTCCTTTTAGTCCTTGGAGGATTAAAAGCGATATCTTGGGCCCCTCGATGATTTTGTTTTGACTTATGTGTCGGGCCCGGTCAGAACTAAATCGATGTGTTCGATTAAGTTCTATGTCAAACAAATCGGATATCAAGAAACAAATTGTTGGACAATAAGTATGACATTTGTCCATGTATTTTTCCGCCTGATATCTTGAGAATAGAGGATTATATGATCATTTATCTAAAATGGAGCGTCTCAGTTCGACAGAGTCTTTTAAGAGCTACGATTCCTAGTCGGTGTTTTAAGTCGTACTTGTATTTATAGTTATGAGACTTATCGAAGTGGGAGACTGTTGGATTTAGTGTCTAAGTCCATAACTATAATTGGTATGTACTTGACCCGAGAGTAGCATGGTTCATTTGGGTTGCATGGCACTGGAACAATTTGTAAGGATGGACTTTTGAGAAGAGGATATTCATGATTTATTAATATATTGTAAGTTCTAATATATTAATATGAAATCATATTATTTAATTAGTATTTCTCAAGAATTAATTTGGAATTAATTTTGTGATCAAAAGAGACTAATTAAATATAAGGGGTTGATTTGGTAAATCATTCATTCTTATGGTGTGGTCCAATGATCCATGATTCCTTATGTTGGGCGAAACCCATGTGCCAACCCATGGATGATCCATGGAGGTTTAAACCTATGGAGCATGAAGAATATGGAAGGTCATGCACATTAGGGTTTACATGGTGTAACCCTAGTTTTTCCACACTATATAAGAGACCCTAAGGCTACCAAAATCGGCACCTAAGTGAGCTTAGAAGAGTGCTAGCCGATTATTGTGAAGCAAGTAATCCTCTCTCAAGTCCTCCATTGTTGGTGGTGTTGTGTGAAGCATTTGAGGCATCACACTTGGGGTGCTAGGCTCTTAAAGGTCCAAGGAATCAAGCTACAAGAAAAGGTATGTGTTCTAACTAGTTTTTTGTTATACAAGTACCCGATTTTGTATGCTAGTTAGGCTAAGGCTTTGGAAACTCATTTTACATGTATAATTAGAGAAAACATAGATCCAAAGCATTTAGGGTTGTATGTGCACCTTAAGGTTGTTAGGATGCTCCAAACCCGTCACTAACGCCATGGTAGAGATTTGCGGCCCCAAAATATCTATCAACATAAACATAGAGTGTGTTAAAATATAATTATAAATAGTATACAAACAAATAAAGTTATACCTTTCTCCATACAGCAACAATAGGGTAACAAGATGAATTTTGTCTCCACCAAAGTAGAATATCAAAATCTTTATTATGTTTCATTGACTGCTCATTTAGGTATTGTGTCAACTTTGTTTCCATTGATGCCTATGGGTAATCCTTTTGTACTATTAAATCACCCATGAAGTCATTCTCGTCATCAATCACAATTACATCTTCACGAGCATGTGTTTGACTTTGAGAAGAGTCGTTATTATCAAACTTTGCTTTGTGGAAATAAAATAAATTCTCAAATTAAGGCCTTAGCCTTCAAACTAACTTCCGAGTTGAGCATAGGATCTTTTTGTGTATTCTTCAACTTAATAAACTTCTCAAAGGCTCGTTGAAGAAACTCAAACTTGAAACGTGGATCTAATATGACCGCAAAATACAAAAACTCGATTAATTTTTCAAGGTCTCCCTAATACTTAACATATTTTTCAATCATGTCCTTCCCAGTCAAACAAAATCGGGGACTTTCCGCCCATTCCATAATGTGTTTGTGCTCATCGCATAGCTTGGATCTAATGTGCATGACCCAATCTTCATCAATAAAGTGGGTCATGACCACCATATAGATCAACCCATGACATGATCTTGTCCAAAAATTGGTGGTCAAATGCACATTACTTAGGGTATTACTAAAGAACTTCATCAACTTAGACTTTTCTTCAAGAAATTAATCGGATACTTTTTTTTAAATTGAGGTTCTACATAGCAAAACTACTTTCCTGTTCAATTCTTTAGTATACTCAATAAAAGATTCATTCTCTACAAACTTGAATGGTAATTCTCCAAGTACAAATAAGTTTAACAAAGTTTTTTTATTTTATTCTCATCATGCTTCAAAGTGCTAATACTACTCTCCTAGTTTTTTTTTGTGGAATTTAAAGTGGTTTGGTTTTCTAAATGTTTTTCTAATTTTTTTTGGGATATTTTTACATTTTTCAGTATGTTTAATCATACTAGAAGTACCGATTTTGCCAGAGTTGGTTTTGAGCAACATGTTACACCTTTTGCAGTTGTTATGTTTAACGTTGTCAATATGAACTTCATCATCGGCCCAACATGCCGCCCTTTTGGCATATTACCTTTTCTTCATGTTTGTTGATTTACTTGCTCCGAATTTTTTTTCAGATTGAGTGTTATCAACCAAGACATCTTCATCATCACTATAAAGCACAATAACACAATGATTTTAATATAATAGAATAGCAATATATGTTCTTTAACATTTAAATAAATTCATCAATCTAAATTACAATAACACAATGATTTACATTCACATAATACATTAAAATAGATTAACAATTTTAACATAACATATTCTATTTAATATTATATAATAACAATGAGCTTTTACACATCAACATAAAAAATTCAAATTTAAATGAGTAACATAATATAATGATACATTGATAGATTAAGTTGTAGATTAAGGTACGATGCTTACTTGAGTTTCTTGACTTGGAACCCAATTTTCCATGACTTGAATGATTCCTTGAAGATGAAGAATGGAGTTCGATTTCTTGAAACTAGAATGGAGTTTGATTTCACAATGAACTTTTTATGCTTGAATCAATCAAGCAGAGGGCAGAGGCACGATCGACGATTAATAGGGATTAAGATCATGTCGTGGTCTTCAATTTCGTAGGTCGACTCGACGATGGCCTTCACTCTCCACTATTGTAGGTTTTTTTGTGAAATTTCAATCGACTGAGGGTGGGTATTGGGTAACGAGAGAACACGCAAGAAAGGAGTGATCAGTCAAGAGGGATTAAAAACTATGACTTTTCAATTTTTGGTTCAGTCCTTTAGGCCCGATTAAGCCGTTATGCGGGTAACACTGACTGAATAACCCGAGAACCAAATAAGCTAAAAATACATACCCAAGAACCGACCCGAGTAGCCTATTCGATCCTAATTCGTTTCGGCTCAGGTTTTCGGTCCAAATGTCCATCCATAAACTACAGAAAAGCCTCTCAAAAAAGGAATCTAGTTGAATTAAAAGGATGTAAGATCATGAAAAACCTCTCAAAAAAGGAAAGTGATCAATGTTAGGTCAATTAAAGAAAAGCCTCACAGAAATGGAATCTAGTTGACTGGGTTATGTGTTGGATGGACATGACAGACCCTTCGGAGGAAGTGATCAGCCCCAGTTTTGTAGTGTCAAAGATAGACCCTTCTGGAAATTAGCCTGTTAGTGTAGAGTTGGTACTAACAATATCTGTTAGAAAGATTTTTTGTTATGTGATAGAATTACTTGATGTTTATGTGTACAATATGAAAATGCATATGATTTGTATAATGGGCGAGTGTTATGTTTATTTACTAAGCCTTAAGCTTACATTTTCTACTTTATGTTTTTAGTTGCACGTCCTTTAGATTCAGAAGGCATGGAGTTGGCATAATTGGGATATCTGGACTTTTGTTGAGGGGTATGGCATCTAGTTTATCCAATTAATGTTACGTTATGATTTTCAAAACAAGATTTACTTCCGCATTTTACTATGATTACGTTTATGTAACATGATTAAATGATTTCTTGTTTTGTTAATGAATATCAATGAAACCCTTTGGTAAAACCTACACTCTGATTTTAAAATTTTATAGTTGGATTTTTGGGATGTTACAAATTGGTATCAGAGTCTTGGTTTGAATGAATTAAGCATGTTTCTCAAGTGATCATACTCTTCAACAACTAGAAATAGGGCACGCATTGGGCAACCCATGCTATTTGTTATTTGCATTTGATACATTTGTTAAGATTGATTAGAAGCAGCCATTAAAGTTAAGATATTAGAGATGAAGTGGTATATAGAAGAACTTTTATCCTAAACACATAAATGATTAAGATACCAAGGTAATCGTCAACCAACTATAATTTGTTCTTATGGATTCAAAGGACAATCACTTAGGCTCTGATACCAGTTGTGAATGTTATAGATCTGCGCGGACAAGGTTTGAGAACTCAAACCTTGAGTTAATTTAAGATCAAAGTCTACTAATAATAAAGATCCAGTCAAGTCTGGTAAACCAGTCTAGTCTCGGAATTAATATAATCAACAAAGTATTCAAAAGTATAAATGATTAAAGTATGAACAATGTAAAGTGATTCTAGAACAAGAAGAATGTTAGAGAGAATGATTGACTAAATAGTTCTTGATAGATGTGAAAAAGGTGCATGTTCCACACATGATACATAAGAGACTACTCCTTAAATAGACTATGAGTAACTAGAAGACAAATGAGAAAAAGTAAGCGTGGACTGCTAGACCTCTGAAGATTAACAGACTGACACATACGTTGTTGTTGATCTTGTCTCATGTACAATACAATAAGATAATGGGAACAGAATAAAATAGTACTTGTAATAATAAATGCACATTATAGACTCAAAAACACTTTAACACTAGGATACATCTCAGACTGAACTGCAACTTTGGAATGGTCTTGACTTCGGAAATCATCACCTCGGAAATGCTTCACTTTGGATTGCTAAAGGATTACTTTTCATGTTCTAACAAGAGAGGGGATGGAGGTTAGGGTTTATTCTCAAATGCATTAGATCGCGATATATGGCATGATAGAAAAAATCAAGGGTTGAGAATAAAAAAATTTCTCATGTTAAAAAGAGAAATCTTGTTCCAAAGAGGTATTTCTCATCAAGTTTAAAGAGTTATTTTTTGTTATCAAAATCACCAGTGCATTTTACCTTTCATCAAATCTTTAAGTCTGTAGATGTAAAGGCTTGGCTTGAGATCATTTCCATATTTCCTTTAAAGATAAGTTCGACCAAGTTCAAAGTCGATGGTGTTATATGCCCTCAGAGTTTCAACTAACCAGTAGCTAATCCTATTGTATGCAATAACGTACATATCTTCTTGTTTTAGCATACCTGTTGTCCATTCAAGCAAAGGTTAGAGATCACTCTGATTAAAGTTCGGAAAATCAGGTTCTCCAATGAGTTGATTTCGTTTGTGTGGGTGTTAAAGCATTTTGTCAATTCTGACAATGTCAAAAGAGAAGGATGGGAGTTTTTCAAATTTGTCGGTGTTGATTTTCTTTACATGAGAAATCCTTGCATGAGAAAAGATATAATGTTTGTTATGAACAAGACCGAGTGTGGAGCACTTTTGAAGTCCCATTGCTCATTGTATGGAGTGAACTTTGGAGCATCAAATTGCTCATAGGGAACCAATATCCTTTAGATTGTGGAGTTTTTGTATGGGTAAATCTTGAAATGTTCTACGGGTTTGGGCTTGATAGTTCTAAACCATATAGAGTTGTCATCAAAAACATGTTTAGTATGATTAAGCTCAGGTTCTTCCATTTTGATAGTTACTTCTTGGTTTGTTTCATGTTTAGTGGTTCGATTGTCATCTTGAACAAGCTTTTTAGCAATCTCTTCATCTTTGGCTAGATCTAATATTATTTCCAGCAGCTAGCTCTTGAGCAGCTTGAGTACTCAACTCATCAAGAGTACTAGCAAGTTTCTCTTTTGATTTAACCGGTTCCAAGTCAATTTATTTTCCTTTTTCTTTGGAAGATGATGGGTTTTTTTATCTGAGAGGTTTTTTATGGTTCTTTGAAAGTAACCCTTTGGAAGATTGAATTTTCATGACATCAATAGATTTGAAGGAGCTTTTTGTTTAGGAAGACGTTTGACTGGATTAACTTGAGAAGCTGGGGTTCCTGGGGTTGTACATCTTTTTCTTCTTTGTGGTTTTGATTCCCTGAGGTTCAACTGGTTTTTGTGATTATTTTCTTAGAGGAATTTTAAGTTTGTTGCGGTACATTTATTCAATGATTTTCTTATAGTTTGCATGTTTAGCTTGTTCTTTAAATTAACGAACAACAAGCATACTAAGTTTCTATAGAAATTTAGATGATTATTTGGTTTTCTCAATTTCTCCCTCTGCTACAACTGAATATTCAATTGTAGAAGATAAATCCTCATCTATGTATGTTTTTAGATAAGAAACACTAGTGGTTGGTATGGTTGTGGAGATTGAGCTTTATATGAGGAAATGGTTTGATGTTGATAAAGAATTATATGTTCTAATTTAAAAATCTTCCACGCTTGAGAAGAACTGTCAACAAGAGTATCAACTGTGGAACTGATTTTAGAAAGAAAACCTTTGAACTCTCTGTGTTTGGATTCTATTTGCTTTGATTTGCAATTTTTATTCATTTACAAATTCATGTAGTTCGATTTTGTTAATGAAATAAGCATCATCTGATCCTAATGTGTTGTGTGAATGTAAGTTGATGGACATCTATAAAGAAAGGTTGATGTTGGGAGGTGTGTACAAGATAAGTTGTTAATCAGTTTCATCTTCATATGGAACTTGTGTCATTGATGGAGGTATAGTAAAGGATTTATCAAACTCAATATGTTTGAAATAGGGATAAATGTGATTGTTGGATCGAAGAAAAACCTAAATCAAGGGTCTACTTCAATAGTCATAATAAGGATTTGGATAAGTGGTATTTCATCGTTGTGGAAAAAATATTCACAAATGGATTTGAAGATTGTGTTGATTTCATCTTGAGAAATAGATAAAGACGTGAACTGGCTAAACCAGTTTGGGAAGGAAAGATCCATCAAAAAGGATCATAAGGTACAATTGTCGTTTCAGTATATGGTTCAATTTGACAATTTCACGTTCAAAGGTAGATGTCGCTTGAGAATTAGACATTGAGACATGTCTTGGGTTTCCTTGGGTTCAATAACACAAATATTAGATGTAATTGTAATATAAGTTTTCTTTTTCCTTTTTCTTTTCTTCTCGTGGGTATCAAGATTGGGATTTGATGCTTTCGTGCGTTCAGGATGAGAGATTCATTCAATAGATTTCCTTTTATTCTTTGAAGACTTAGATGAGCCACTAGATTGCTTTGAAGATTTGTGCTTATTTGATAAAGAGGTGGTTGTTTATTCTTTTGCAAAAGGGAAAAGAATTGTTGAAGAATTTAGTTATTAGCGGTTAACTTTCACAACATGAGCTTTTGGTATGTAAGATGTGATGATGTTTGAGGGGTTTGTAGTAAGGGTATGTTGATAGATTCTTCTGAGGGTATGATAAAATTGATGATCTTGAAACTTCTTCAACAATAAGCTTCAACCAAGGACGATATTTGATTTGAGATACATGAGCGATGGATTCTAAAAAATGTTTCCAAAGGATGCTACCGATATTCATATCTTTATCCTTAAAGAATCCATAAGTTATCTCTTAGTGTTCATCGGTAATGCTTGTTCGAGAATCAACATTTCCTGAAAGGTTGCGAATAATGATATGAAACAAAATGTTCCATAAAGGATCTAGGCTTGTGTGGGTGACTCAAGATTTGTTGTCTTTGTTCCCAGAAGTCTTCTTAGTGCAAACTACTTGTCTCGCCAAATCAATCAAGATGAAGTCTTCGTTCATCTTGGACCATCAACTAACTTCACCATCAATCGTCAAGTGTTGATTTGTGTCTTACAATTTGAGGAAAAAGCCTCTTGTGTTGCTCCATCAGACGATATCCTAAAACAAATAGTCACTCAAATGGGATACAAAGGCAAAACAAATCTTCGAGTGACCCGTATGAGCCTAGATTCTTTAAGGAACTTTTTTTGTTTTATATCAATATTTATAGCCTTTTACAAAAGGTTGATTATCGAACAACCATTACATATGAACACTGGGAGATAGCTTATGAATTCTTTAAGGACAGATATGTGAATATATAGCATCCTTTGGAAACATTATTTAGAATCCACCACTCATGTATCTCAAATAAAATATAGTCGTTGGTGGACACCTCTTGTTGAGAATGCTTCAAGATCAACAATTTACTCATACCCTCTAAAGAATCTGTAACATCCCAAAATTCAAGACAAAAAATTTCGTTCTATTTAGGTTATTATAAAACCAACAGTATAAGAAAACATCCATAATAACATCTCATGCCAAAACCAAAGTGTCAGTAATCAAAACATGTTATCATGAACCCATATCAGAGTGTAATCCCAAAGATCTCGTGTGCCGAAAACATAGTGTGATGCGCTGCGATCGAGCCGGCTCCTTTCACTTGAAAATGAAGTACCTGAAACCAAAACTGAAAACCGTAAGCACGAAGCTTAGTGAGTTCCCCAATCATACTACATACCATACAACACATATATTTCCAAGCATATCCGGGTGCTGGCCTACCCCTTCGGTATCTTTCAACCGGTATCCGGGGACTGTTCCCCCTATCACTACCACGTAATAACATAGCATAACATACATAAATATATTGTCAGGCATATCTGGTTGCTCAACCTACCCCTTCGGTATCTTTCAACCAGTATCCGAGAACTAACCTCCCCTCCGGTATCTTTCAACCGGTAACCAGGAGCTAACCTCCCCTTCGGTATCTTTCAACCGGTAACCGGGAGCTAACCTCCCCTTCGGTATCTTTCAACCGGTAACCGGGAGCTAACCTGCCCTTCGGTGTCTTTCAACCGGTAACCGGGGACTATTTCACCCCTACCACTATCACATAATAACATATCATGATCATACTGCTAGGCATGCATGGGTACTATCTACCCCTTCGGTATCTTTCAACCGGTAACTAGGGGCTATATCACCCCTACCACTACTAACACATATGTCATAGCATCCTAGCACATAAAATATATCAGATAACAACACACCAGATAATTATCACAAAGACAATCATCTAACAAACAACTCCTACTAGTAGGTCGGCATTGTGGCCGTAGACCCACTCCTACTGGAAGGTAACTCACCTCACACTGCTGAAGTCCCGTAGACACAATCCCAGCTGATGGATGACAGCTTCTCGAACTGTCAATATCAAAACATCACCCAATTAATAATTGGCTTCCAACACATAACCATAAATACATACTTGGGGGTAAATACTACTTTACCCCTAACTTAGCTTTATTCAAGCCGAAGGCCCAATCCAAATGCCCAAAAGTCAACTATGAGTCAAAGCCCAACATATGGCCCAATTTTCCAAATTGGTCCCAAACCTTTATATGGTCTTATCTTGAGGCCCAACCAATTAGTCCAGTCCAAACACTTGACAATTTTAATGGCCCAATATCATATAATCATTAAGGCCCAAACTATGGCCCATCTATGGCCCAATTTTCCAAATTGGGCCCACACCCTCATATGGGCCTTACCTCAAAGCCCATTAATTATTCTAGTCCATTTGCTTGATCTTGGATGGCCCATTAATTACCCAATCATCAAGGCCCAATAGAAAGGCCCAACAATAAACCCAAGTGAAATTGGGGTTTCTCATAAAATGATGATTAGGGTTAAGTTTCCTACTTAACCCATTAAGGACTTAATCCATTAAGTCCAATATTGCTTAGATTAATTTTTTGCCGATGATTATTATTTAATATTTCAAGTTATCAACTAATTCTCGTGTGTCCCGACTAATTCCCCAAATTAGAGTTTCATTGCATTAGGGTTTTCCAAACCCTAATTAGGTTTTCCAACCCAAATACTAGCCCATTTATCAATTTATTGGGCTTTTAGGTCAATTAGGGATTTATTGGGCCTATTAGACCCACCAGAATATCATTAAGCCCATAAGTCACATGCTTGGGCTTTTAGGTCCATTAAGCTTCATTGGATCCATTAGGGCTCCTTTGGGCCCATTAGGGTTTCAATCACCCCAAACGAATCAAACTCAATGAGGCAAGCACACCGCCACCCGACACGGCGGTCGGTGGCGGCAGGAGGCGGCAGCCACCACCTCACGGTGGTGGTTAGGGTTCCTTTTTCATTATTCCAATTTATGATTACATTTTAAAAACTCTAATCCCAAAATAAACACACTAAACAAACTAATCACACACACAGCCACCTTGTGGTGGCCGGCGGTGGCGCATGGCGCAGCCACCACCTCACGGTGGTGGTGGTGGTGGCTGTTCTCGAGGGTTCCGGCCAAATAACACCACACTAATAATGGAAACACACCCAAAAACACTTCAGCTTCACGAGTCCTCAACCTCAGCCTCCATTTCACGGTGGCAGGCGGTGAATCTTGGTCTTCAACGGAGTGGTAGCGGCGGCGACATTGCGATGACAGCCACCATGGCCGGCTGCCATGGTGGTTCTCCGCGACCCTTCTCGATAGAACTTCCCTCACAGCGCACCCACGTCGCACACGAGCCTGGAACCATACCACCATTCATCGGTGACAGCAGGAAACGCCATGAGTTCTTCCACCCACAAGGCGGCGGCGACGGGATAAATAGAAGAAGAGAAGAAGAATAGCAGCGATTTGGAACAACTACAGCAGCCGTGGGGGGTTGATTCGTGACCTCATCAACAGCGATGGCACTGGAGGAAAACGAGATTGCCACCTCATGATCTTCACAGCCTCCAGCGGCGGCAGTCGCGACTTTGAGCTCCCGGTCTCCCTTTCTTGCATGCTAGGACCACGGTTGTTGCCTTCGTCGGCAGCGGGGTCAGCAGGCAGCGTCGTTCGGGACTCCATCTGGTCGGAAAACGAAAGAGACATCGGCGGCAGCTGGGGAGAATGAGACGGAGGTGGCGCCGGAGATGGGAGGTATAAGTTGAAGGTGGCGGCTGCATAAATGGTCGATAGGGTTAGGGTTTGAACCCTTAAATACCCGCTCCATCTAAATGTTTTCCATAATGACAATAATAGTCCCTCCCCTCACATTTCCTTTCAAAGCAAGGCCAAAATTTACACTCCATCCCCCTGACTCTAAAATTCCTTTCAAAACAAGTCCAAAGAAATTGCCAAACAGCCCCTAGCATCATAATTCTATTCATAATTGGTCCGGAAGTTACATTTTAACCCCCATTTCCAGATTTTAATACATTCGAGTCCCGATAACAGCCACTCCTATCAACTTACTATCACTTTAAAGCTAAATTAAAATAATATAAAATACATCTCGGGGTTTTACGGCCATTATTATTTATTTTATTCGTTTATTTATTTATTAAATAAACAGGGTGTTACAACTCTCCCCCACTTAAATTAGATTTCGTCCTCGAAATCATTCCTTATCCTTCCTTACACACCCAACCACTCTAGTAACATGGTCACCATCTTGGGCACACCCTAGCCTTCTCATGGTAGCTGTGTCCAATCTTTGCAAGTCCCTAAAATCCGCAGGTGAACGAATTCCTCGCAACAAGTTCACATCTACTCTGTCTGAAATCTCCTGTCTCGAGATGGTCTAAATCCCTGACAGACCACCCATACTGAATCATTATCGTTGAACCCAGTCCGTTTATCCCTCAACTGACTACTCAACTTCTAATAGCTCGAGGTTCTCACTATAAAACAGGATCACAGGTCTAATTATCCCTGCAGATCACTTATACTTGGCCAAGGCCTAGTCGATCCCGCTGTGAGTGACTTGTCTCTTCCCAATCAACCAACTATTTCGTCCGTACTTGCAACCTAAAACATAATTACTCACACTGCCCAAACGCTGAAACTGCCCGAACACTGAACTGTCTGAAGTGGTATACTGCCACATGGTTGCTTTCCAAAATCTATCGAGACCTTCCTGGTCCCAATTCACACGTCAGTCCTCGGAAATACCGGGTTCCGGCCCGGCTGCAGAGCCAAAGGGCTCCCACTTAGTCATCTCACACGACTTATGAACGAAATCCTTCTCTGGAACTAGTTGCCACTGGTTATCATGCCACTGTGACTCCGCAACTTTCTGATCTACCCGATCGGGTCCAAGCGTCGAATCCTGTCGTCATCAAATCCAAGACTAAAAGTGATTTCTACCTGACCACTGGTAGCCTAATATCCCAAATGACCTTAAGCAGTCCACTGCTTCCTTGATCTCATAACTGTAGTGGCGTTCATACAGTCTTATCACTGGCTCAAACAGGTCTAACCCATCTGGGTAATTTCGAAATCCAATCCGTGGATTTCCATATCCTCACTGCTACACTCGAACTGATGGGTACCACTGTTCCTTCCACGTCCTAACAACGTGCTCATGCTATCTACCAACCAAGTGAATGCTACGGCTACACCCGCAGTCTTACAACACTATATCATTATCTGACTGCTAGTGAATGTTACGGCTACCCCCGTAGTCTTACAACACTTTCCATACTATCTGACTGCTAGTGAATGCTACGGCTACCCCCGTAGTCTTACAACACTTTCCAAACTATCTAACTGCTAGTGAATGCTACGGCTACCCCCGTAGTCTTACAACACTTTCCATACTGGGTCGAACACGCACTCGACCTAACACTCAACTGAAATTGAGTCCTAACTGGAGCTCTACCCTAGTTCTCAAAACCTACAGTCTGAGAGTCTCAAAGGTTGCCTGCTGCTCAGGGCCCAACGAAAGGCCACCGACTTCTTGGTCAGTCGGGTCAAAGGAAACGCAATCTCAGAGAAGTCCCGTATAAATCTCCGGTAATAACCTGCTAGACCCAGGAAACTCTGAATCTCGGTTGGAGACCTCGGAATCTCCCACTGCATCACGACCTCTATGTTCACCGGATCGACCGGAATACCCTTCTGGTTGACAAGGTGCCCAAGAGATTGCACCTCGAGCAATCAGAATTCACATTTGGAGAACTTTATAAAAAGTCTCTCCCCCACTTAGATTCGACTAAATCTTCACGGCACGCGAGAATTAAAGGATTCCCAATCCTTCTCGCTTTCTAGTATCCCACTGATGACAACCTGTGCTTACCAATGCTAGCGATTAGTCACCGGTTAAACCTTAAGATCGCCCATCCTCGAAAATCTTGATGAGTACTCTTGAAATCTGGCCCAGTCTGACACCTCAATCTATAATCTTCACTCTGGCTGATGAATCCTCGTTCCCACTTCCAATATTGCAGCACCACTGAACTCTAACCGAACACAAATCATGCGAGAAATGCAATTCTCTTGAACATCCGATGACCAACCACTTATGCATCTAACACCCGCAATGGACTCCACTATCTTCATGCTACCAGTCCTTCCCTAGCAACGGTAGTGCCTTGAACTCCAAAGTTCATCCATAGACAATTGCCGACCATACTTGAATCATGATAGAACCACTGAACGCTGACTTCACTGGAGAACTATCGTTCTAACCCTGACCGAATATCCTCTAAATAATACCCCGCACAAATCCTGGTGAAGATCTGGAATGATAATGGTACACGCGGAACCCGCTCCGCAAGGTACGTCCCTCTGTGGGTTCATCAAGGACCTTTCGGCATGCAGGATGGCATATATGATCCTTGATAACCCAAAAACTAGCAGAAAACCGACCCGAGATCTGACCTATCCAAACTTACTCACAATCCCAAAGTGATACGTATCCCCAACATCCATCTAGTAGCAATAGAAGATGACATACCCTCAACATATGGAGGAATTCTGATCACCTTCTGCTGACATAACCAACCCTGCTACACTTGTAGCAGCCTAAACCCTTGGAGAGACAAACTCTCTTGTGCCCTTTCTCGTACGTGCTGCACTGACTCAGGCCCTGCTAGCCTTTCACTCGATGATCAGAAGTCATGGGTCTCTTCCCGGGACCCTCTACTATACGCACCTGGCACGAACCTCTCTTCTCAAAGTGCTCCAAATCGATCTCGCATCTGGAACCTCTTGGAATTCATATCCTTCAGGGTCTGACACCCTGTCACGCTTGCTAGCTCACTTGCCAATGACTAAGCTGCAACAACTGGGACATCCTCTGTCCCCAAACCAGGTCACAAACTCCTCCCCGAAGCTTCTCAGATTCTCCAGGACTCTCACCGATTCGAGTATGGATCCAGTGCTTTCAGTAGTACGGGCCCAATACTACCTTCCACACCTATCCATACTTTCCTCATCAATCCTCCTGAATCCTCCAAGTCACTTCCTCATCCTGGCACACCCAAGTCTCACTGAGCCTCACTACTAACCCACTGAAACGTATCCTAGGCTTTCCTAGGTTCCCGAACTCACCCAGTCCTCAGCTGCTGAAAGATTCCCAGTAATGTCAACTAGCTACCTCGTGAATATAGCCACATGCAACAGAGATTAGATAATCCTTCGAGTAAAAGACCCATCCCTAGAACGGTTGGACTCAGACAAGAGCTGCATAATAGGTTCAAATCTATCACTCTGAGATTATCCAGCCTGTGCCACATGTGACTTAGCATATTCACTTAATAGCTAGCTCACATTACTAAGAGTCCCACAAAGCACAAAGCAAGCAGCATTCAGACAATGGAAAAATCTAACCATCATATTCCAATCAAACCATTCTATCCTATAATCAAGAATCTGTACATGCCATTCAAAGGCTCATACAATCAGGCATAACCTAAATAGGCTATCCAATCACTGACTGATCAGTACTAGCATGCAAGTCTACAAGCACATACAATAGGCATATAAGGCATCCTCCTAGATCCTTAGCCCTAATCTAGCATGCAATTCTCATAATTATATCATAACATATCATAACATGTATGGGTATCTTGGGGAAAACTTACTTGAGCTCGGCTGATTGCACGCATGACACACTTTGTTCTTTCAAAGTTCTTTCTCTTTTCAAATTCTTTTCAAACTCTTTTTATAAAATGATTTTACTTTTGAAAAATTCTCATACCAAGTCCTTAGTTTGAGTTCAGACAAACCCGGGAGTGTGCCCAAATCCCTCAAACCAAGGCTCTAATACCAACTTGTAACATCCCAAAATTCAAGACCAAAAATTTCATTTTATTTAGGTTATTATAAAACCAACAGTATAAGAAAACATCCATAATAACATCTCATGCCAAAACCAAAGTGTCAGTAATCAAAACATGTTATCATGAAACCATATAAGAGTGCAATCCCAAAGATCTCATGTGCGGAAAACATAGTGTGATGCGTTGCGATCGCGCCGGCTCCTTTCACTTGAAAATGAAGTACCTGAAACCAAAACTGAAAACCGTAAACACGAAGCTTAGTGAGTTCCCCCATCATACCACATACCATACAACACATATATTTCCAAGCATATCCGGGTACTGGCCTACCCCTTCGGTATATTTCAAACGGTATCCGGGGACTGTTCCCCCTATCACTACCACGTAATAACATAGGATAACATACATAAATATATTGTCAGGCATATCTGGGTGCTCGAACTACCCCTTCGGTATCTTTCAACCGGTATCCGGGAACTAACCTCCCCTTCGGTATCTTTCAACCGGTAACCGGGAGCTAACCTCCCCTTCGGTATCTTTTAACCGGTAACCGGGAGCTAACCTCCCCTTCGGTGTCTTTCAACCGGTAACCGGGGACTATTTCACCCCCTACCACTATCACATAATAACATATCATGATCATACTGCTAGGCATGCATGGGTACTATCTACCCCTTCGGTATCTTTCAACCGGTAACTAGGGGCTATATCACCCCTACCACTACTAACACATATGTCATAGCATCCTAGCACATAAAACATATCAGATAACAACACACCAGATAATTATCACAAAGACAATCATCTAACAAACAACTCCTACTAGTGGGCCGGCATTGTAGCCGTAGACCCACTCCTACTGGAAGGTAACTCACCTCACACTGCTGAAGTCCCGTAGACACAATCCTAGCTGATGGATGACAGCTTCCCGAACTGTCAATATCAAAACATCACCCAATTAATAATCGGGTTCCAACACATAACCATAAATACATACTTGGGGGTAAATACTACTTTACCCCTAACTTAGCTTTATTCAAGCCGAAGGCCCAATCCAAAGGCCCAAAAGTCAACTATGAGTTAAAGCCCAACATATGGCCCAATTTTCCAAATTGGGCCCAAACCTTTATATGGTCTTATCCTGAGGCCCAACCAATTAGTCCAGTCCAAACACTTGACAATTTTAATGTCCCAAAATTATATAATCATTAAGGCCCATCTATGGCCCAATTTTCCAAATTGGGCCCACATCCTCATATGGGCCTTACCGCAAAGCCGATTAATTATTCTAGTCCATTTTCTTGATCTTGGATGGCCCATTAATTACCCAATCATCAAGGCCCAATAGAAAGGCCCAACAATAAACCCAAGTGAAATTAGGGTTTCTCATAAAATGATGATTAGGGTTAAGTTTCCTACTTAACCCATTAAGGACTTAATCTACTAAGGACTTAATCCATTAAGTCTAATATTGCTTAGATTAATTTTTTGACAATGATTATTATTTAATATTTCAAGTTATCAAATAATTCTCGTGTGTCCCGATTAATTCCCCAATTTAGGGTTTCATTGCATTAGGGTTTTCCAAACCCTAGTTAGGGTTTCCATCCCAAATACTAGCCCATTTATCAATTTATTGGGCTTTTAAGTCAATTAGGGCTTTATTGGGCCTATTAGGCCCACTAGAATATCATTAAGCCCATAAGTCACATGCTTGGGCTTTTAGGTCCATTAAGCTTCATTGGGTCCATTAGGGCTCCTTTGGGCCCATTAGGGTTTCAAGCACCCCAAACGAATCAAACTCAACGAGGCAAGCACACCGCCACCCGACACGGAGGCAGGAGGCGGCAGCCACCACCTCACGGTGGTGGTTAGGGTTCCTTTTTCATTATTCTAATTTATAACTACATTTTACAAACTCTAATCCCAAAATAAACACACTAAACAAACTAATCACACACACAGCAACCTTGTGGTGGCCAGCGGTGGCGCATGGTGGCAGCCACCACCTCACGATGGTGGTGGTGGTGGTGGTGGTGGTTGTTCTCGAGAGTTCCGGCCAAATAACACCACACTAATAATGGAAACACACCCAAAAACACTTCAGCTTCACGAGTCCTCGAACTCAGCCACCATTTCACGATGGCAGGCGGCGAATCTTGGTCTTCTACAGAGTGGCAGCGGCGGTGACATTGCGATGACAGCCACCATGGCCGGCTGCCATGGTGGTTCTCCGTGACCCTTCTCGACAGAACTTCCCTCACAGCGCACCCACGTCGCACACGAGCCTGGAACCATACCACCATTCACCGGTGACAGCAGGAAACGCCATGAGTTCCTCCACCCACAAGGCGGCGGCGACGGGATAAATAGAAGAAGAGAAGAAGAATATCAGCGATTTGGAACAGCTACAGCAGCTGTGGGGGGTTGATTCGTGACCTCATCAACAGCGGTGACACCGAAGGAAAACGAGATTGCAACCTCATGATCTTCACAGCCTCCGGCGGCGGCAGTCGCGACTTTGACCTCCTGGTCTCCCTTTCTCGCATGCTAGGACCACGGTTGTTGCCTTAGTCGGCAGCAGAGGCAGCAGGCGGCGTCGTTCGGGACTCCATCCGGTCGGAAAACGAAAGAGACATCGGTGGCGGCTGGGGAGAATGAGAGGGAGGTGGCGCCGGAGATGGGAGGTATAAGTTGAAGGTGGCGGTTGCATAAATGGTCGATATGGTTAGGGTTTGAACCCTTAAATACCCGCTCCATCTAAATGTTTGCCATAATGACAATAACAGTCCCTCCCCTCACATTTCCTTTCAAAAAAAGGCCAAAATTTACACTCCAGCCCCTTGACTCTAAAATTTCTTTCAACACAAGTCCAAAGAAATTGCCAAATAGCCCCTAGCATCAGAATTCTATTCATAATTGGTTCGGAAGTTACATTTTAACCCCCATTTCCAGATTTTAATACATTCGAGTCCCGATAACAACCACTCCTATCAACTTACTATCACTTTAAATCTAAATTAAAATAATATTAAATACATCTCGGGGTTTTACGGCCATTATTATTTATTTTATTCGTTTATTTATTTATTAAATAAACAAGGTGTTACAGAATCGATTAACATACCCTTACTACAATCCCCTTCTGCATCATCACATCTTCAACAATTCATTGCCCTTTCTACAAAAACATAAACAGCCACATCTTTATTAAGATGCACAAATCTTTAAATTATTCTTGGGACTCTTCTAGATTTTCAAAGAAACAAAAGAAATCCACTGAATCAATCTTTCTCATTGCCACCCCACAGAAAGATCAAATTCTAATCCTGATACCAAGTTAAGTAGAAAGGAAAAAGGAAAAAGAAAACCCAGATTACCATGACATTTGATTATCATGTTGTTAAACCCAAGGAAATCCAAGACATGTTTCAATGTATAATTCTCAAAGACCTATCTACCTTTCAAGGTAAAATTGACAACATTGAACCAAATGTTGAACGACAATTGTCCCTTATGATCCGTTTGAATGGATATTCCCTTCCCAAATTGGTTTAGCCGACTTACGTCTTTATCCATTTCTCAAGATGAAATCAACCCAATCTTCAAATCCATTTGAGAATATTCTTTCCACGGTTGATGAAATATCACTTCTCTATATCCTTATTCTAACCGTTGAAGAAGACCCTTGGCTTAGTTTTTTTTTTCAATCCAACAATCAAAGTTCATCCCTCTGTTAAAAATTCTGATTTTGATGAATCATTTACTATACCTCCATCACTCACACAAGTTCCATATGAAAATGAAAAAAGATCAACAACTTGTACACTTCCCAACATCAACCTTCCTCTGAAGGTGTCTATCAACTTACATTCACACAACACATAAGGATCGAATGATGATAATTTTATTAACAAAACCAAACTAGATGAAAACAAAATCCCTCCTGAACCAATCATCAAAAAACTAGATGAATCTAAATGAACAAAAGGTATGCTCAAACAATGAGATATATACATTCACTACTAGAAAAACAGTCTTTTATGACGCGCAATGTGTGTCGTAAAACGCTCAGACGACGCGCAAATACGTGTCAAGGAAGGCCCTGTCATAACGACAGACGACACGCTTTTGTGTGTTGTCTATTTACGACGCGCTTTTACGACACGCATTTACGACACGCAATTACGACGCGCAGTTAGGACACGCAATGCGTATCAAGGAAGGCCCTGTCATAAAGGAAGACGACACGCATTTGCGTGTCGTAACCTTACGACGCACGTGTTTATGACATGCAATGCGTATCAAGGAAGCCCCTGTCATAAATGAAGATGACACACATTTGCGTGTCATAAACTTCAGTAACCATTTGTGATATGCATTTACGACGCGTCTTTACAATACTCATTTACAAATAATACAAAAATATGTAAACAAATCAAAGAAATCAATTTCATCGAATAACATCATGTCAAAAAATTGTAATACATTGATATTAAGGGGATCTAATTATACATTGTTATTAAGAGGTTTTCCCTAACTATATAACCTAATACTACATTGTGTATCAAGGGACACCTTCTACAAACTAAAAAGATATAATTAATAGAAGAATCAAACAAGGAATGTTAGTTTCAAATACTTGTGCCAAATGTGAGTGGTCAAATGAGGGAAAAGTGAACATCTGCAAGCTTTTTACACTCTGCAAAGATTAAAAAAACCAGAGGTTATAATTCTACAACAGCATAGATTCACAAACTATGCAGAAAACAAGAAATCAAGACTGAGCAAATCCTCACCATGAAAATAAAATTGCTCAAAGCTGTTTAGCATGTCACAATAGCAACATATATGTTACGGGATACGCAATGGATTTGTCACCCTTTTTACTTAATGGGGACAATAAGTGTTTAACCTTTAAACATGATGATGATATATGAACTCGGGCTCTTTTTCATTTTTCATCTCCATTTTGCACTTCTATGCCATAAAGACATGAAAGCAGAAAATTAGCAAATATTAAGAACTTGTGTGAAGTATTAAGAACTTTAGATAACATCTTAATAAATAAAAGAATACCTTGACACGTGGCTGACCACTAATCTGTAGATGTCCCTAAAAAACCCGAGTTTCTTTGAGCAGCTCTAAGCAAGTATCCTTCAACCAACTTCTGTAATTTTAAGGCAATAGTGAATTATGTACAATTAAAGGGTGTGATCTGACAAAGTATAGGAGACAAAGGGAGTTTTTGCCAATACCCATCTCATCATCATACCTACACATGAGGTATACCCATCTCCTTTGAATTGTACTCCATCAACCAAAGGACACTCACAAACTCTCCCACGAAATGTATCCTGTATAAAATTTATAAAAAAATATAAGCAGAGTTTTATAAAATTTTGAGATATGAGATATAAAAAAAAAGGTACCTTGCATGCAGTGACATTGGCGGATTTATCATGCCAGCAACCACCATTATTCTCCAAGCACTCGTTTGTTTCCACACCTTCCAATTTTTATATTTTTTTAGTAAATAAGAATTCTTGAATAACTTTATTAAAAAAATAAAATAAAAATGAAGATTATAGATTTAGGGTTTTACCATCACTAAGACAAGCAGCAGGCTCAGTTTTTTCTTCAAAACCAGAGCAAATGGCCTTCAAAACAACACCGTTTTCTAACTTACCTATGAACAAAGATTGAGTAATGTAATGAATGGAATGGTTGATTCCATTCCTTCATTCTATTCCATTCCATTCCATCAATAAATGTAAAAACTAACCTCGGTATTGTCCATTATTAACCACAAGTGTGGGCAATATGGTTACATCACCTCTTGACCCCTTCCCAATCTGAAAATTCCATAGTTGTCCATTAATTATATTCCCAAAACCAATCAATTCTCAAAAAAACATTATATTAATGTCTAAAAATATATATTAAAAAAATGAGGGGTAAAAAGGGAATATCCACCCTTCTCAAGAATTTGAGCAGCCTTTTGAAACTCTTCCAAAAATTACCTTTGAACATATAAATGCATTATATTGATTATTGAAGTAAAAAAAAGGAAAGAAGTAGATTGCATACGTATGTATAGTTCCAAGCAAAGTTCTTGGGGCTATCTTCTCTTCTTTTTCCTCTAGCACCTTTACCAAATCAAACAACATAAATGATAAAAGTAAAACCACTAGATATATTATTTAAATATATATAAAAACATTTGTATTATATATATATATATATATATATATATATATATATATATATATATTTGTAAGAATGAAAAGAAAAGGCTACCTGATACAGAGGTTTCTCGGGTTCCTTCCTTTCTTGTTTGCGGAGGTCAATAACATCTGAAGTTTCAACACCAGTACCCCTACTGAGGAGAAATAAAAAAGAAAAAATGAATCAGTTTTTTAAACACATTTTATTATTATAATAATAATGATAATAAAAAGGTGGTTGAAAATGAAATAGAAAATAAGACCTTGAAAGGCTATCAACTGACTGAATGCCATCTTCCAAATCCCCTTCCTCATATTACTCTTCCACTTCCTCTTCTTCCTCTTCCTCCTCTTCTTCCTCTAAATCACCCTAATGTTTTGTCTTATCCACTGGCTCTTCCTGTAATAATTTTATATTAACTTAAATTATTACAAAATACAAAATATAGAATAGATTACACCGTTTATCGATATTCAACTTATTATTGATATTAATTTTATAAGAAAAGGTAAAAATGTTTTTGTGAAACAGATTTAATCATACACAGAAAACAAAAATGTTAACCAAATATTATTTTCAAGTTTTTCTATTCATTTTAGGGTTTTATGCAGAAAACTCCCATGAATGTCAACCAAGGGTATAATGGACCAAACTCGACATAAGTTTATATTTATCCCTGACATGACGTTGAAGTTTTCAACCTCGAGTGTCAATACCAAGCATATCCCTGGAACTTTGTGTTGTTGGATCGATGTATATCAGGAGCTGAAAATCAAAAATCAAAAACATTAAATATGAGTAAATGCAAATTGTAACTTACCAATAGTCCACCAGGAGCTACAAGTCTTGACATAGATTCCAATACATAATCCTGTAATTTAAACAAAACAAAATTTAACTCTTATTCCTTTTTGAAGTTCTTTTGTGATTCTCTCATTTATATACCTTTTGATGGGTCCATCTTGATGAAGACCAATAGCATCTAAGGTTCCTTA
Source organism: Lactuca virosa (assembly GCF_052849685.1). Classification (NCBI taxonomy): domain Eukaryota; kingdom Viridiplantae; phylum Streptophyta; class Magnoliopsida; order Asterales; family Asteraceae; genus Lactuca; species Lactuca virosa. The sequence continues at coordinate 161,955,700 of NC_136434.1, read as the reverse complement.
TTCCATAACAAGCTCAAACGTTTTCTCCAATTTTGTTTCAAGAACATCATCAACCAATAGTTTGATACCAATAAATTCATCACGATTAGCAAGGCTTCTAGCAAGGTTAATTGCTCCTTCACTATAATCTATTCCAATGAGATCAGAGAACCTATTTACACCAACATCAAAAGTAACAAAAATGATTTATCAATTATCATCATACCAAAAGGAGGAATGAGTGTTATTATGTATAATACTATACCCCTGTTTAGCAAGGTCTTGAAGAAGTAGCCCATTGCCTGTTCCAACATCAAGAACACTCCATCCTGCTAAATCTTTATCCTATTGACTAAAACAATTCACAAGCCTCCTTGTTCTTCATATTGGAATTCATATCTTCAACATTCACAAGCCTAAAACAATTCACAAGCCTCTTCTGAGAGAAGGTTAAGTTCTTCCTTCTCTTTCTCATTGAACCAACCACTAGTACATGCACTCTATCAGTATACAAATAAAAAAGAAAGAAACATGATTACTGCAATAACAAAAAGTTAAAATTATACACTTGATTGTATTTGTATAACATTAGTACCTTTACAGAGATCATTAGCACCATAATAGTTGCTTGCAATTGTGATTCATTTTTCCGCTGACATACCTAATCACATAGTAGTGTCATCAGAATTTGTTTCTGGAAGCATATTGAATTATGAACACTTAAAGAGAAGTTATCACTTATCAACAATAGTGGAAGAAAAAAAAAGGTAACCTCTTTTATCAAATAGGGAAGATCTGGAGCTCTTCCAGAGATTTCATTGTTAGCAACAGCATAGTCAATACCTCTGTAATTGTCAATATGTATCATAGTCAGTAATTAAGAGACATATATGAGTTTTATAGTTCAATAGCTTACAATCCTACATAAATAAAGTGTAGCTCTTTCTTGAACAACTGAGAATGTTCTTTTTTCCTAAATCACATGAACTTTTCAAAATCAGCTTCTGTATGTTTGTGAGAAATAAATCGGGCTGAACTCATCAAGTAGGGCTTGAAGCACTTATAATCAGAGCTCTTTCGCCATACTCATAGACAAACAAAATATACACATCATGCGTAAGAATAATTCACACATTTTGTCAGCCTAACCTTATCATCAATCACTCTACAAAGATGAAATAGGCAGAGATTAGTCTAAATTAACATGAAAAAGAGTAAGGAAACAAATACAAGTGCCAAGTAGAAAATATGAAATACTAACTAGACCATAATCACTGAACTTCAAATAATACCGATTTTATAAATATTTAAGAATGGAAGAATGTTAATCCTCTGTACAAGAAGTATATATGTAGAAGTAGAATAGAAAAGAAAAAGAAGATGTGAGGAGAGGAGATGACCTAAAATCAGAATCTGCAATTGAAAAAACATGACGATCTAGCTCCCCAAATGTTGCTCCTTTGTAGCGTTGCATCATTGTGAAGTCGTTGAATAAGAGAAAATAAATATACCTGAGAGAAGTCGTCGGTGTCTTAGTCGATAACTTGTACCAAAAAAACCCTAAATCGCTATGAGAGAGGAGTGAGGCCTGAATCGCTTTCATTGAGATGGGATATCTTGAAGCGGAGATGTATAGCAGTCCGATAGGGCAAGGATACTTTACTCATGCGGTACAATCGGACGAATCAAGGGTGTCAAGCTAACCCATAGGAAATCGATTGAAGTTCCTGCCTTGAACCTTGCAGTTTCCGTCAAAAAATACACAAAAGTATTGCGCTAACAATATACGTATAGTTACTGGTCGCCATTTTGTGATCTTTAGGAATGAACACGAGTTTTTAAGAAAAAAAAATTGTAGAATGGTTATATGAGTTGTCGAGGTGTATAGCAGAGATGGTATGGTGATTAGGGTTTGCAGAGAGAAGGGAAGAAGAGAACGAAGGGAGATCTGAAGCGGGGCATTTAAAAAATTTAGAATTTTAAGAGAATTTCGTTTCCCACTTTTAAGAAACGCGCCTTTTGAGTAAAAACATAAAGCGACACTGAGAGAGGACGCACATTTTAGATAAAGTGCCCTCCGTGTTTTTAGTTTTTTTTACATGAGACACTAATTTAAGGGCACGCAATAATGCGTGACCTAAATCCTTAAATTTTTTGAAGAGATTACACTTTTTTAATGTCACTCTCTTTTGCGTAACATAAATCAATGAGTGTCGTGGTTTGTGCGTCATAAAAGGGTCTTTTTCTTGTAGTGATTGTTGCATACAATAGGATTCACTATTTGTTAGTTGAAACTCTCAGGACATACAATACAATCGACTTTGATCTTGGTCAAACTTATCTTCGAAGGAAAGATGGAAATGATCTCAAGCCAAACTTCTACATCAAAGGACTTGGAGATTTGATTGAATGAGTTCTTGTCTGCTACCCAGTAAGTGGTGTTGCTTACTATGGTGATTTTGATAACAACAAATATTTCTTCTAGACTTGATGAGAAACACTTTTTTGGAGCAATATTTCTCATTTTAGCATGAAAAGAGTATTTATTCTCAACCCTTGATATTTCTATTATGCCGCATGCGATCTTACACCTTTTACCTTACACCTTCCCCTCACACAATCCTTCCAAACAAACGAATTGTTCAAGAATTGGTCATCCTTTTTACGCCATTCTTAATGGAATGGATAATACTCTATTGATTTCATCACCTATCACCATCACCTTTCCTAAAATATCTAAACCACTAAAACTTGCATTTTTCACCAAAATCCCAGCAACCTTCTCCTTACCACCTTTTGAAGTAGAATTTTTCCATTGTTTACTTAAATCTCTTCATATTTGTATTCAAAAACATTTTTATCAATGAAACTGGAATTTGTTAATGTTTTTCGTGTTATGATTATGTTTTTTTTTTCATGTTGATTGATTAGTTCATGTCAATCTCTATGTTATTTTATCCTTCTTATTATTATTAGCATCATTTTTGCTTTCTTTTTATTTTCAACATACTCAAAAGAAATATTTTAGTTATAGAGAAATGAATTCGGAGACAAAAAACATTTCTTGTTAGACGACCCGAGAGCAACCAAACTTCTCTATACAGATGGCAATGATGATATGCCATGCAAAAAAAAAATCGTTTTGCTGCACGTTTTGTATTGGAGGATTGTAAGATGTTTTTGTTACTCCATAAGAATAAAGACAGGTTGTATTAGGATCCACAAAGTAGTTCGTCTAACGGCTTTGTATAACTCGTTAAGGAGTGAAAACCACGAAGATTTTGGTGAAATTACGTGAAACATAGAAAAGCCTTTGGATGGAATGATGGAAACAAAATAGATGGATATCATTGGTTGACGATAAATTAAATACATTACTTGATCAACGATGTATATATCACGTAGGCCAAACACTAGGAAGCTCTACACGTGCTTAAAAAATCAAGGTGGTATGAATTGCAAAGATGGATTTCTTTGCAAAAACAACTTTACATCACTACCTATATCTTCATCGTCTTGAAATTAATGCTTAACATTCGTGGAGACAAACTATGTAACATCACACATACCACCTCAAGTCAAGAGTTTGAGGATTTGAAGGCGTTTGTTGGTATCATTCAACGTGAGACTTTAGTCTTGACAATATTTGTCAATTCTTAAATGCATATATATTTATTTTCCAAATGTGACTTAGAAAACGAGAGTGTACTTTTACAATCATCGCCAACAACTTTAATGAGATATATCATCTTGTCATGAAAACAAAGTTGAATGAGAGAAATTTTTCTCAACTTCAATTATTAGTTGTTTCAGCAGTTGCATTGGTTGAACCACTGAACAATACCATTAAACTCCTCAATCTCTCATCTTGAGGTGATATGTTTCGTAGTCCTCTCTCATAACTATCAAGCACATCGAGATTATCAAAACCTTTAATTTCATTTGGAAACTCATTTAGGCAAGAATATCTTTGTTAGTATAAAGCTTTTAACATGGCTAGCTTCGATAAACATATATCTAGTCATAAATCGACTTCAAAATGGAAACTTTTTATTTTAATTTATGAACTCTTGTTTCTTTGAATAATGTTAAACTCGTAATTTACTAAAAATTAAAATTTTACAAATATTTCTCGAACTTTGTAAGCTTATAATAATAACTTTTTTGTTTAACATTTTGCCTCACAGATTCTACGGGCCGGAATAGAAATGCACGAGTTTGTTTGTGCCACTTTATCGGGAATATTGTTGGTTAGCCAGATTAGGCCTTCGTTCAGTCCTTGCCCTGTTTTCGCACAAGTACTTTGTATGTGCCTGATATTAAATAAATATGTCAGTACTACTGTGTTTGACCTGTATTAGACTGACACTTACATGTGAATAATATCTCAAAAATTGAATTTTTTTCAAAGGAAATTAATATTTACCAACGGCGTTGAGAAATAGTATGCAATTTGAGTTTATCTGCGACCTCGGACACATGCATAGCACCAGGCAAGTCTTGCTTATTGGCAAAAATAAGTATTGTTGCATCACTCAATTCATCCTATAAAAAGAGGGGGAATAGATAATTAAGAGAGAAATGAAACATAAACTAAAAAGTAGTGAATTACATTTTTGGTTCCTGAATTAGTTGTTTTTTTCATTTTTGGTCCCAAAACGTTTTGGAAGAAAAACAAAAACATTAAGAGAACCGCTAGGGACCAAAATTTCAAAAATTAGATAGACTTAGGGACCAAACATATAATTTACTCTAAAAAAGGTAAAATTATTATAAACCTCATTTATAAGGCGATGCAACTCGTTTCGGGCTTGATAAATTCTTCGTTTGTTATTACTGTCCACTACGAAGATAAGCACGCGGGTATTTCGGTAATAATGTCTCCACAAAGGCCGAATCTGTCAAAATAAATAAATAAATACAAAATTTGATACTCCATTATACTATTTACACCAAAATGATGAAAGTTTAACACCACAATGGTGTTTAAGTTTCTTTTGTACAATTTGGTCAAACTTTAAATTTTATACATTCTTAGTTTATTATTTGTATTATGATATTCTACGCGTAATATTTTTATAAACGCATGTGTAATATTTATTCAAATGTGTAGCATGTAATTTTACTTAATAACATGATATTAATTCGTATTAATTACATACAAATAATTTACTTTGGTTATAATCGTCTAATAATATAATATATATAATTATAGTACATATGAGAAAGAAAACTTAGGTTAGATTTTGATACCATATCTTGCCCTCCTAAATCCCACACGTTGAATCTTATGTTCTTGTACTCCACACTTTCCACATTAAACCCTTCATAAACATACATCCAAGTAATATTATCATCTTATACACAAACTAAGGTCACATATATATTTTTTTTTAAAAGATGAAAATTAAAAATAAATACCAATTGTGGGTACAGTTGCAACAAAATCCCCAAGCTTTAGTTTATACAAGATGGTTGTCTTCCCAGAATCATCAAGACCCAACATTAAAATCTTTATGTTGCGTTTTACCAAAACTTGCTTCACTCTAGAAAATCTTGAACCCATTTTAGAATATTGAATACACATAATCTTCAAAATGTTGAAATTTATAAAAAAAGATGAATGAATACGCGCTATGCCACCCATGTGAAAATATATTCAATCATGAATGAAAAAAAAAAGCATGACAAAAAAAGATATTATGCTTAAAGTAAGGTCACAAGAGAAAAAGAATCTTACCAAGAATACACAAACATATGTTGCTTTCTTGAGTTTCTACTTGAGATTCTTTACATAACTGGAATTTTCACATCTGTAATTATAATAAATCTTATAAAAAGTAGAATTTTTTAAATGTAGATATTGTTTAAACTCAAAGGTATATATTCTGTGTGTCTGGCATCCACATTTATTGAATGTAGAATTTGTTTAGCAATTTTCATTCAAAGAACAATATAAACCCTACATTGTTGTTGACCCACATCAAAAAGTTATAATATAAAGTTACAGAAAATAAAGAGAATGTAAAGAAAGAATAAATACACAATTTTTTTTTATAGTTATGTATTAATTATCAGAGGCAGATTGGAAGATGAAAATTGCTGTAAGAACTCCCACAAGTGCAGTCACTGCTAAGGCAACTGTTGGCAAAGGTGATGAGAGCCCAAAATTCTGCAAAAGTTAAGGATTTTAATAAAGAAATTTCAAATATTTTTTGGGCAATATATACAAAGATTAAAAAAAAAATGTGTACCTCAAGAAGCCCTTTTCCTGTTGAAATTTCAACAGTAATTGCCACTGCAAATCCCACCATTGCTGTGCGTCCAAGCCACACATCTAAACCATTTCCATCTTTGCTACTTTGCTCACATTTCACAGAAAATGATGATGTTGCTTTAGGTACTATGGCCTTCTGATGATGAGTTCTACATATTACTGAAATGTTAAAGTAATTATTAGCTCTCAAATTCTATCAAATGGGTTGACAAATTGTGTAGTTTGTAGCTATAATCATTGAAATAACAATGATTCAAATTGTGAATCGGAGTTACAGTTTAAGTAGTGAGATCAAATGAATTGAATTTCATCTTTAAAATTGATTGTATTCTCCAAATTTAGAAGCTGACCTAGCTCCTATTACCAGTAATAGCAATCGCAAACTTACTGAGAGGTGAACCGGAAGTGAAGGTTGTTCCGATTCGAGGCAAACTGGATGATGTGAACTGTGGAACGCTGGAAATTCTAGCTGGAATTAACAGAAAAAACAGATGAAACTTGTAAATTTACTGTACCTAATTCAGAATCCGATAATCGTTTACTCTGTAAAACACCTACATTAACAATTAAACTCGAGTTTCTAACTTTCATGAAGATTAAGAGAAAACACTATTGTGAGTGATTGCGCGAGCACGTTATGTCGATTTACACCAAATTGGAGTACGATTTGAGGAAAAAACGTACATTAATCCACAATCTCCTCTCTAGCCGCGGAAATTATAAGAGAGAGAGAGAGAGAGAGAGAGAGAGATTACCGGCGGTGGAGATGCAGAGTGAGGAAGAAACTTGAGCTACCGCCATTGTTGGTGGTCTGTGTGAGAAAGAAAGGGAGAAGAATTCAGTGGAGCAGATCGTTTTCACCTCTCAATGCCTATCTATTCAACTTCAAGAATCAAACATACGGTTTCTTTTAATAAGTTATTTGCAGATAAGCCCCTATGTTATGGCTAAATGACATACAGATACACTAGGCATTATGTATGCTTTGTACGTATAACAACCATCTTATATATTTTTTCTATCATGAATAACCGGTGATTTTGGTGTTACTGGATCATTTTAATATAATGAAATTTACAGCGTATTCATGGGGTTTAATTGTTGAGTTTATTACAAGTTAGAAGGTACGGAATGTATACTTGTATAAAACGAGTTTGATATTGTTTCGACTAAATGGTGGGATCAAGGGATCTGCACCCCTTGTAGGGTTCTAGGGCGCTGCCCTAGCAGAGTCTAAGGGGCAACGTCTCTAACATCCCATTGATCAGAGTGCGGGTTGCGGGGCAACGCCGCTGCTTGAAATTTATTTTGTTATGGAAAATATTATTTTCAGAGTAATATTCTCCATAATTATCCTTAAAACCGTCATCTTTTATTTAAGCAATAAAATCAACATTTAATGTTGTTTGATGTTTATTTTTGGTAATCAGAAGAACATTAACTTTATAAAACCATAAGGCATGGTCTCATATCAGAGATTGTTCTTTGAAATATTATCTCCAGCATTTGGATTTTGGATTTCATGTAACCCAGAGATAGAGATAGGGTCGAAATATCAGATGTAGAAAGTGTTCACACGATCCTTCAAGAAGATCTAAGTTCCTTATCGATTTCAGAAACCTTATTTTCCTTCCAAATCTAACATTAATTTGTATGGATAAATGTTGTGTGTATAAGGTTTGTTTCGTTTCTAAACGGGATAAATCATCTTAATGAAAATAAATTCTCATTTATCCCTGCATTTCAACAACAAAAAATTACAAGGTTTATTAATATTAATCATATTCATCAATTTTAATGAGAAGTTTGAAGGGAAAAAACGACAAACGAGTAAAAAGGTTATTGTCTTAATATATTAAGTATGTTTTTTAGGCTTGACTCATTATGTCGAAATTAAGTCAAAAAACAAACAACCATGTATAATTGTCCGAATTTAGTGATTTAACATATTAAATTTATTAAAAGAATAAGAAAATAAAGTAATTATTCTCAATCTGTCCGATGCTTATTAAACACATTTGATATCATATCATCATAGTCATATTGTCATAGGCACCTACGAGCTCCAAACATGTCAAATTTTGTATGTAAAGTGAGGGATTATTTTCAAAAGGCATATAAAGGTGCTTTTAAATCCAATTAATTTCATTGTTGAGTAACCGAAACAACTAAACTAATGCTCTAAAGATGTGTTTAGTTAGTAGAAGCTATAGCTTTTATCTGGGCTAAAGTGTTTGCCAAAAATAGATATTAACTTTTGAAGGTGTAAAATTAGTTCAAAACCAAAAGCTAAAAGCTCTCAAAAGCTTTGTTACAAACAAGCCCTAAAGCTTTTGCTAAGAAATAATTTTAAATTTTAGCTGGTAGTTTGCCAAATACGAATATTTTTTTCTAGGAGAAAACATATCAACATACAAAATTCGACATAAAATCTAATAATCTAAAACATTACTTATAATGGAAATACATATGATTTTACTTGTGGTTAACAACAAAACAACATCCTACTTGGATTCAAGTACATGTAAACGATGTAATTCTTTCTGTTCATTCGTTTTGATCATCTTCTTCATCTGAAGATTTATCATTATCATCTTCCTTATGATGTTCTTCTTCACGATGATCACCTCCTTCCAACTTGATTTTCTTTTCTTGTTTCTTCTGCTTCTTCTTTTGTCTTTTCAAACGCTTCTTTGCAGTTCTCTCTTCTGTTGCTTTTAATCTTTCATCTCTCCTCTTATTAAACTCTGCCACCTGTTTCCTTTTATGGAAATCAACATCCATCCTTGCAAGCCTATCTTGTTCTTTCCTTCTCATCTGTCGATACTGTTTTCCCAAAACAAAAGCTTCTCAAATGCATGAAATAGAAACCAACTTTCATTTCTTTCAATTACACCATTAAAGCATATTTTGAACAGTGTACTTGATTATAGGAGTAAAAATCGCATTGTAAGAGGAAGAAATGGAAGTAAATTGTTATAGCAAACAAATCAATGATAAAATGTTGTTATTTCTTCTTGCATTTAACCAAAGATAACTTGTGAAAGTTCATTAGAGAAATACGACTCCAACTAGTTGAGCATGAATACAACACCAATTAACCCAAACTACAACTAATGCATAGAATCTAGCATCGATCATTAAGTATGCAAGACAAAATATGCAACTATGGGAATACTGCAGAGGCGAATTTCGATTTCAACTTCAATTGAGGTATTAAAAGAAGGTGATGAATAACCTGATGGAAGTCGCCGGAGCCAGAACCAGCGGAACTACCGGAGGTATTGTTAACACGAACAGGGACGTGATCTAATATGCGACGCAGCTTCACCTCGAGGTCCTCTTCTTCCTGATTAATTACGGGAGGCGTGTATTCAACAAGAGCTGATGAAGAATTAGTCGGATGGCGAGGAGGAAGAGCGGAGATCGCTGTTCTGCTTGAAGGCGCCGATACAATCTGTAAATCTCCACTCGCAAAGGCCGCCGACGGCCTACCGGAACTGGACATCTTTTTGTCCGGCGATAAAACCCTAAATATCCACCTCCTGCCGGAATCGGATTACAGTGCCGGTGAAAGCCGACGATCTTTACTTCTGAATTTAGGTGAAAATTTGGGGATTGATTTGAGTTTTGAGTGTGCCCTTGGCCCGCTGGGTTTATCTTATAAATGTAATGTTCTTGTACAACGGGGCCGCTGATATATTTTTAACTTTAGTTTTTTTTTTTTTTCAAACTCTGGCCCATTAAAATTTGTTTTTTTTTCAATTATTAATTCGAATTGATAATTTTTATTTTTGATTTATATACTTTGTTTGATTAAAAATGAATTACATTTTTTTTTATTAATGTAATAAAATGTCATTTTAGTTAAATTAAAAAAATGCAATAAAGTTATTATTCTTTTACCATTGAAATGAAATGACAAAAAAAAAGTTATTACTGTAAACTGTGCATGACTCCACGTATTAAGTATAGGGTGTTCATAAAATCACTCAAACGGTACAAATCGCACACATCGCACCATATAATGTGGTTGAGAACTTGCATGGTCCGATTTGCGGTTTCTAATTACAAAACTGCGATTCAAAGTGTGTGTGTGTGTGTGTGTGTATATATCTAATTTTAATAAGTTATGTTCTTTATGTGAAAACAATTAAGAATATATATGCTATAAAATAAGTGTGTTCATTCTTCTATGAATTAATTGGCAACTAGGTGATGTACCCATGCTTCACCACGGAACATGTTCTTTTTTTGTATTGTTTATTATCACGAATCTTTTGGGAATGGTGCAAAGGAATCACCACATCCTTTTGTTTACAGTTACAACATCAAGAGAAAGGTTAAAAAAGAATAAAAAAAACAAACTGGTAAAATTTCTTATGATTTTTCAAGAAACTTCCTCATCTGATATCGGGTGCATGCTCCATGAACAGGTGAATACTCATTGAACAAGTGCATACTCCACGGCCTTTTCCCCAAAAAATGGCACACCACCATCAGCATCTTGAATGGAAAACATGGTAATTGTAAGCCAACAAAATACTAACAACAACTAAAAGTAGGATGTTATAATAAGCAAATAAATGAAAGTACTGTGCTATTAAAGTAGACTTTGAAGTGTTGTCATAGAGAATAAAGGCAATTTTTCTATGGGAGTCTCTCACAACCTTGTCTTCATGATAAGGACGTATGTCCCTTAATGTTTTGTATGTCTCGGTGACAATAATAACTTTGTTGGTGGTCATGTTTAATCTGTATTGTTGATTTAGCGGTGCGATATTCGCTACATGACCTTGAAATGAACAGAATACGTCGTCCACAGCCGCAAACAATCTAGAAAAAAAATCACACAAGAAAATAAATAATCACGAAGATTAGAATTTAAGAAATAGTAATTTACTTTCATTGATTTGTTGACTACAACAAATTAACTCTCTATATTTTCAAAGTAAGTTGAGGAGACTGTTGGGAGTTGACTGTGAACCACCAAAAAATTATTATATTGCTGTGATGAAAAACCTGGGCTGTTGGGCTTGATCTGTTTAGAAAAAAATAAGGAGCCCAAGGGGGCCTATTGGACCGAATTGGCAGCTCCTTGTTGGATCGTAGGTTGCAATGGGCCAAAATTAGAGGCACTAGAGTGACCAGTAGGTGGGCCGAGAGTTGCCTGTGGGTCGTGAGCAAGTTTTGGTCTGATTGCTACAATGTTGGGCAGAAATTGTTGTTGTGATGGTATTTATCCAACAAATAATTGATTTCCATGTGTTAAATTAAATTGTTGTTGGGCAGAAAAATTGTTGTAAGGCATAGGAGAAGAGCCCACAACTGCAAATTGACTTTCTGGGTTGATATGACACAAAATAAAGAGCTGACTGGTTGGAGTTTCTTGAGCCAAGGGAGGAGTCAGTGTGTTCTTCGCGAGATTCATGAAGAAGTAACATATTCTTAGCCTCCAAAAACGAGAGGAATGGTTTGGTGTTGGTAATAACATCCACAATGATATGATAAGAAGGAGGCAATTGCCTAGGATTTACATCACTAGCTCGATTTCATTAATCGTAGAATCAACATCCACATGGGCATCGACAATGTTTTTAAGAGCATGATAAAACTTCGTAATGGAAGAAGCACCTTTCTTAGTGTTGCGAAATTGGTCTTGAAGTTGAAGCATTCGAGACATCTTGTTGTTTAAAAAGAACTCATCTAGCTTATCCCATAAGTCCTTAGCGGTGCAATTATCGCTTGAAATAATTTGAAGCAAGTTCGGGTCACATGTGGAGTAAAACCAAGATTTCACACGTGGGTCGATTGCTTGCCAATCTTCATCATTATCACCGGACGATTTTGATTTGCCATTAATATGACCCATACCTTTTTCACATTTGCATATATCCAAAAAAAATACGACACCAAAGCTTGTACTTGGAACCATCAACATTGAGTTTAAAACTAAATTGTTAGTAAATATTTGTGGTTGCATAGACTAGTTGGTGGGCAGTCGACATGGAGTTGGAAGAACCAATGGGAGTAGTCATGGATCCGAAAAGGAATAAAAAAAATATATGAAATAGAAAATCAAAACAAAGGTCAAAGCACTAACCACTAATCGTAGGTATAATGATTGTAGCACTCAATCTAAAACAAAGTGTTCGACATAAAGATGAGCAACGGGGTGGCATGGGCGGATCGCGACCCTTGTAACTATGGGGGCCAAGAGCATGGGGTTTTATACCTATCTGAGGATTTTTTCCTGGTTTCGAACCTTAGGGTATATCTCTTTCAGTGCCACATGTGGGAAGTTTTTCCTTTGAAATCTACGGGGGCTAAGTTTGTCCACTTATGTGGAGCTCGAACTCGGGGTGCACGTTGAAATATTATGTGTAGGCATCCGTTGAATAATTTGCCATTTCCAAAAAATTAACAAATTGTAAATTATGCTGTCTTTTTATATAAGTAATTTTCCAAATGAGGTTGATATTTAAAAGACGTTTGCTTCATTGATTTTTTTCTAACTAAATCATAATTTGAAGAAATTCAAATATATCATACCTTTGATTTACATAAGATGATGTAACGCCCGTGTTTCTGGGTTAGGCATTAATGTTGTTGTAATAGTCTACGTTAACCCTTGTAACTCATTTTGAAATAATAGAAGTGTATTAATTGAGTATTATGTGTTTTGTGCTTAATTGTGTGTCTTAATTGAATTAAGAATAAAAATAAGCGTCAAAATGAAATGTTAGATAAAGCCTATATCTATGGATAATGTTTTAGTAGTTGAAACGAGGTTTCCGAATATATAAAGAATGCCGAAATCCGAGTTATAACGAAGAAGTTATGATCTGTCGAAGTTTCACGACGTAACCGGCACGACGCTGAAGGACGTAAAATATGAATTTAAGATAGAGCGATATCTAGCCTTAGTTATCTAAACGGAAGTTGTAGAATACGTTAAACCGAGGGCGTGCATAAAAAGAACGTCTAAATCTGACTTCGCATGAGGACGTTATGATTTTTCTAAGTTTCGACTTAGCGGTATGCAGCCCAAAATCTCGAAATTGAGATCGAGTGATAATTGGCCGAAACAATCTAAACGAGAATCGAAGATCTCATCATTAGTAGTCCAACGGTAAAAAGACAGACGAAAACGGACGTCAGATGAAGAAGTTATGAATTTATAACGGAGTTTTCCTGTCCCGGCCTACTAAAAATAATATAACAAAAATAAAGTTAAAATTTGCCAACGGAGTCTAAATGAAAGTTGTAGAGCATAATCTCACCTACGCGTGGATATAAAGAACGTCAAAAACGGACCTCGTATGCGAAAGTTATGAATTTTTGAAGTTCGTGGCACGCATACCAAAGCTTATCCAAACTACGCCCCGCGTAGATCTTTGTACGCCCAGCGTACATGTCGACGGAGGATTACGCCTAGCGTAATTTAGGGTTACGCCCAGCGTAACTCGGGGTTTCAGCCCCTATAAATAGAAGTCGAGGCCTGCCGATCTTTTTGCTAAATTTCTTCCCTTCTATCTCATTTTTGCATCGTTTTGTGTGCAAGAAATACCCCGAAGCCCCGGTATCATTCCCGACACCCGAAGCAAGTCCCGAAGTCCGGAAGATCCCGAGAAGTAAAGTTTCCAAGCCGAAACTTTGCCCGTGAGAAGCCCGGTTTTCAAGAAAAGCATCTCGGTTTTATCGGAAAAGATTATTTTAAGAGACGAGGTGCTGTCCGATCATTTTCTTATCAAGTGAGTGTATATTCGTTTTCTTCTAACACATAGATATGAAGTATTCTTTATAAAATACGTGCTATGTGTTTATATATTATTTGTATTATTTGAACTAGTTGTTGAACGGATGTTTTGTACAGGTTTTAAGCTGTATATAAATGTATATATTTTATCTACTAATATGTTGGGTAGAACATGGGTAGACAGTTGTTATGTGATGAAATAAAATAATGAGAGGCCTCGTTGTTGTTGCTGATTCAGTCATCTAGCATAGTTTTGATGACGACCACGGACTTTTCTAGACAGTCCAGTGGAACGCTAGCAGACTCATTACCTGTAGGTGTTAATGAACTTGGGTGTTCATTTGCTGTACTCCATCCCCCTCATGGTTACCTTTAGGACATCTATTGTTAAGGAAACCCATTTGCAGTAATGTCCGTCCCGATGAAAATCCTAGATTAGGTCCCTTGTAATAGTTGTTGTTTTAGGGACATAAAGTGAGGATAACGGGAATGGGTAATCGGGTTATTGTTGGTTGATGAACTAAATATATTTATTTATTGTGGGTTGAAAACCCTATATGCTCACCAGGCTCCCAAGCCTGACCCACTCAGTTTCTTTGTATTACAGGTAGTGGCGCGAGAGCATAAGTTGGATGACATTGTCAAGATATTTTTGGATTATAGACCAGTAGTTATATGTAACTGTTGTAAGGTCTATATTGTATTGTTTATGCTTTTGGTCTGTATCGGAACATGACATCCCGAGTTTTGATATATAATGAAAATACATTTCTTTAAGAAATGCTTTGATAAACTTTATTTTCTCATGTTTTGTTTTGGGGACAAATTTCCGCAACTCTTTTAAATCAATGGATTTACTCCGAAATTATTTTAAAAGCATAAATGAAACCGGTCTTTTCTGGCCGTGATTTTGGGGATGTCACGGATGAAATGAAATATTGTTTATATGTCAAAGGATTTGAGATAATAAAACCGACAAATTGCAAAATTATCCAATATTAATTTTTATAAGAAAAATATTATAATCAATATTGTGTTATTAATCTTTAATCGACATATACGATTATTAAAAATAAGTACCTTTAATTTATATATTATTAGTATATGTATTTATAACAATTTAACAATAAATTCATAATAGTTATCACGTTATTCTAGTTCTATAAAGCAAGAAAAGAACAAGTACCCATGTTGTATTGGGCAGTGTGTTTTGTAACATCCCCAAAAACAATGATAAAAAATTTCATTTTAAAACCCAATAATTTCATTCATCAATTGTCTGTAAAACCATCACCAGATACAATATCAAAATATCATAGTACAACTATCGAAAAAGTGTGGAATTCATGAAGGGAAGATGTTGTGTCATCACGTCATGCACTTCCCTTTCATACCGGAAGTACCTGAAACCATAAACATAAACTGTAAGCAAAACGCTTAATGAGTTCCCCAAAGTACCATATGCCAAACATACATTTGGGTTTTGACTAAGTGTTATTTCGGTACTGATAGCTCGGGGAGCCGAAGGATCAGCAGTTCAGGGAATTGCCAGTTAGCAGCCAGAGGATTATCCGCGGGACTTCAGCAGTGCGATGTGAGTTTCCTCTTGTTTGTATGGTCTAAGGCCACAATGCCGGCCCATTTAGTTTATGCATGATAGGAAGACCTGGGGGTTAGCCCTTGGTCTCAGCTATGTTATATGTTTCGGATTACGATCCGATGCCGGGGTAAGCCCGATGAATGTTTATATGCTTCCGGACTTCCCAGGCGGGGCTCGGGGAAGGTTTATCTGTATGTTATTCCGGACTAAGGTCCGATGTCGGGGCAAGCCCGAGGAATGTTTGCATGATAGATTATACTTGTTGTCTGTGTGATACTTGTATGTGCCTGGTAGGGAGGTGAGTGTGGGCGAGGTCCCGTATCTCATCATTAGCTGAGTATGGACGGGGTTCCATGACTCATCAGTAGCAGGACATGGGCGGGGCCCAAGTTAGGCGAGGCCTTAGGACATGAAATACATTTACAGTATGTTTTCTGTATGTGCTAGTATGATTATATGTTATTGTTGTATGTGTATAGCGGGCGGGGCCCAAAGACAGGCGGGGCCTAAGAGAAACATATATGTATACCGAGCGGGGCTCGATGCCAGGCGGGGCCCGATGCCGGATAGAGTCCGATGCGGGGCGGGGGCCGATGTAGCGGGCGGGGGCCCAGTATATGTGCTTATGTGTATGGTATGTGGTAGGTTGGGGAACTCACTAAGCTTCGTGCTTACAGTTTTCAGTTTTGGTTTCAGGTACTTCCAATTGAAAAGAGAATAGCTCGGGATGACTGCATTGCACACACCATGATGTTTTAGCCTGGGATGTTTACTCTGATGTTTTGATTTGGAAACTCTGATAATAATGTTTTGAAATACTTTGAATCATGTTTTGATGGAATGGTTTGATAACTATGGTTTTATTTAATGTTTAAAAATGAAAATTTTGGACCGTATTTTTGGGATGTTTCATTGTGAGAACTCAGTTAAATTTGGCCGATCATCTAACCAAAGGGTTAACAAGAGATCTTGTACACAAGGCGGCTGTAGGGATGAGTTTAAATTCCATTTAAAATCTTTTATATTGAGATACCCAATTCCCATCTAATATAATATTAGATGCTGAATTCAATGTGGAAAACTTAATATATAAAGATTGGAACTGCAAAAATGGTCCCTGTGACAAAACTGCAAAAATGGTCCCTGTGGTATGCATTTTTTTGGGGTTTTAATCCAAACTACGACTTTTTTAGATTGGTGGTCCTTTTGGCCATGTTTGTACGTAGATTTGGTCCCTCGTAAAATTGAAATGACTATAATACCCTTCTGATATATTTTTTTATTTTTTTATTTAATTTAAATGAAAAAGAAAATAAATAATTAATTTGGACCTCTCTCTCTCTCTCTGTAACAACGTAATTTTCCAAAACAAATTTTCATTTTTAAAGCATACTCTTATTCATAAGATAATGTCAAACATAATGTGTCCATTGTTATCATAACAAAAACATATCCCAGAATCTCAAAACATAAACTCCATGAGTGTGTACGGATCATGTCGACGCCTTCCCGCGATCATCGCTAGTACCTGAAACACATAACACAACAACTGTAAGCATAAATGCTTAGTGAGTTCCCCAAAATACCACATACAACACATACGCCACTCGAGGCTATAGTACGACCCTCCGGTCGATGTGTCTCAGCGGGACCCTCCAGTCCCGTAGCTCGTTGGACCCTTCGGTCCGGTCTGTATCGTGGACCCTTCGGTCCGGTCTATATCGTTGGACCCTCCGGTCCGGTCTATACAGCACATAACATGCATATATCACATAACACAAAATCTCATACATACACATAGCACACAAGACCCTCCGGTCTACACATATATACCACTCTAGGTAATGTATAGTGAGAAGACTCACCTCGGGTGATGATCAGCCCTTATAACCGTTGCTACTCCGCCCCGGCCACTAACTCTGTGCCAACCCATAATTATCTCAATTAGAAACTCATCCCAAACTCTCACTCATTGGTCTAAAGGTAGACCACCTACCGGTCCATCAATGCCTTAAACCCATTGGGCCCACCAAGACCCAATAATAAATGGGTTTCCCAAGGCCCAACCTCAACCTTCAAGACAAGCCCAACACAAGGGCCCAAGGAATAATTATATACTTTCTCTGCTCATGGAATCAAATACGCAGTCCCAAGGATTCAGGCCCAACACTTAAGGCCCAACAATGAAGTCTAGTCCAAAAGTCCACAGAGAAGTTACGCGGGGCGTACCTCCTTGGTACGCTCAGCGTACCCAAGCGCGCCTGAAACTGATCAGGGACCTCAACCCAGTACGCGGGGCGTACTGGAATTACGCAGCGCGTACTCTCAGTTTAGCTTAATCCATTTTCTGGGTCTTAACCCGCTAAGACCTTAACTCCTCTCTTGGATCTGGACTTCGTAACGCCTCATACTCCATAAAGTTAACGCCTTTAGGCCTTTGCATGGCTGATAAGGTCTCAACACATAAAAACTCTTACTTTCTTAACTCAAAATGCTCATAGCTCATGCATGGGTCGATTCACACGATCAAGACCCCATTTTTATGGTTCCTCACCACAAGAAACACTTAAAAGGACAAGTTATTAAGCTCTGGAGTGCATCAACTCATAAAGCCTCAATCTTTGGGACCAAAACTCTAAAATGGACCCTAACATGCACAAAACAAAAAGAATGGGAAAGCTTGGAGCTTTATACCTTCAAATGGTGCTCTAGCCCCAGGAAAGCTCAGATCCAAAGCCTGGACTTCAACTCCCTTCTCTTCCATGCTCCTTCTTAACTCCCAAGAGCCCAAAAGAACACATATAAGCTCAACATAGCCACACACAAGCTCAAGAACGGATATTAGGGTTTGGGAGGGTTCATTGACTGAGGAAGGTGGCTAGAAATGAGACCATCTCATTCTTTAAATAGGGGCACTACCCAAATTAGGGTTTTCCTTCTGTGCCTAGTACGCCCAGCGTACTAGGTGGTCCTCGCGTCCAAACCACGCTCATAGGTACGCTAAGCGTACCCGTACTTACGCCCAGCGTACCCGATTGTCACACATTTCTCAATAAGGACCAAACTTGCCATAACTTCCAAACCATCATAGCTTCTATGATATAACTTTGATTCCAAAGATCCTCACATCTACGGAAAGTTGATGAGATGCCCTATGCCTCTATCAACTCGCCATATCCTGAGACCTCCTCATGCACGGGTCATGGCCCACGAACCCTAATCATGGACAGTCCGAAACAGGATGTTACACTCTCCCAGATTAATGCTTGTCTTCTTCACCTCTACATCTTCAATACAGAGTACAACTTTGTGGAAATCCAATCAACAAATCTTCTATACTTCTAAACCCAAAAAATCAAGAACCGGGTGTAGCTCTCAATCGATAAAAGCATTGGTTCTTCTTCTTCCTTCCGTTAAAGGTACACAGAGAGAAAACAAAACATGTCTGTTCCTCACCTCATTTTTTTGGGTCTTCTTCTTCTGAAGGGTTTTAGGTAAAACAAATAAACTAGAAAAACAATTCCTAAGTTCACATGCAACCTACTTTGGATCTATGTTTTAACTATTGAACATACAACTTTGAATTGCAATACAAGAACCCTAGAGGAGAGAGGCTATTATCGAAAATAGTAAACTAGGGTTTAGGGTTTACATACCTTTCAATTGTTATAACAAACAATTGATATTCCCTTGATCTTGATCTTGATCTTCTTGGAAGCTTTAGCACCACAAGTGTAATGCCTCTAATGGAGTCACACCCAAACTAGCAAGAAGGAAAGTAGAAGAGAGAGAGAGAGGAGAGGGAGTATGCAAAATCTCGGCCTTAGGGTTTCTTCAAAAGAAAGAGTGTCCAAAAACATGAACCAGGAGGCTCCTTATATAGCTGAGGGATCTAGGGTTTAAGGGAAACCCTAGTTATCCTTTGCTTAGGGCCTAAGCAAACCCAAGGGCCTTATCCAAGCCCCTATGGACGAAATTATTAGGGTTTCCCCTAAAGATTTCGTCCACCCTCTTCCAAGGGGGTTCTAGAGCCTTCCACTCAACTATTAGATAATTGCAAACTAGTCCCTGCACCTTATAATTAATTCTTTTAACCCCAAAATCAATTCTGATTAATTTCTGGCTAACAATTAATTAAACATAATGATTTCTAATTAATATATTAATCCATTAACATATTAATAAATCATTTATATATATATATATATATATATATATATATATATATTAATTTATTAATCTTATAAATTAATATCTCTCCTTTCATAATTTCCTTGTCCAGTTGCTAGGTTGAGGGCAACCCAAAAGGACTGTGCTGCTGTCAATTCAAGTACATACCAATTATAGTTATGGGCTTAGACACCTAATCCAACAGTCTCCCACTTGGATAAGTCTGTAACTATAATTGCTAGTATGCCTTCTAAATTTGACCAGCAAATTGTAGCTTCCAAAAGCTGCTGCCGAACTCTGACCCAGTCAGTTACGTGTCCTAAGATAAGTGATCATATAACCCTTCGTTCTGCTTGATATCCCCAGACAAAAGACATGGCATGTAATCAATCTGTTTGTCCAGAATCTATGTTTCCCGATTCCTGATTTGTGATGATGTAGGACTTCTAATCGAACACATCAATTTAGTCCTGGCTGGGCCCAGCACATAAGTCAACACCAAATCATCGAGGGGCCCACAGATATCGCTTTTCCTGTTAGGGCAAAAGGAACGAATAAACGTTGACTCATATGCTTGTATCTTTTACTCATCAAATTATGCATGACAATACGTTTTATAACACCAAGTTACTGATGCGTTTTCGTATCACCAATGCACAACCGACTTGTAAATTACAACTCATATATCTTCGTTTCAAGATTATAAGATATTATCGTCTCAGTATTACTCGTGATGAATTCCATGAAGTAATACTCTGAGCGTGGGTTTATCCAATACTCAAATCTCAATTTCTGAGTACTCATGAACATTGCAGCAATTCTATTGCCATGTCTATCCTTAGACAATCTGCAATCCAATTCATGACAGTCTTAATTCACTACTTACTTCCAAGAGTACGAGCGACTGTGGAGTTTGAATAATCTCATTATTCAGGAAGTAAAACATGCAAAATATGAAACACAGTAATAAACAATTGACAAAAGGTAGTAGCCAAACTTATAAATAATACTTTATTATTTAATCACCAAAAGTCAATTACATTTACTTTGTTACAAGTTTCAAAAACTAATCTAACTACTAAAACTAATATCATCTTTCAGTCCTATGCTCCGAGCATGCTGAATATGCTTAGCCCTACTCAGACCCTTTGTGAGGGGATCTGCTGGGTTATCTTCAGATGACACCCTCTTTACTATAAGATGGCCTTCTTCAACTCTATGTCTAATGAAATGGTACTTTCTGTCGATATGTCTGGTCTTACCATGATCTCTCGGTTCCTTTGTCAAGGCAACCGCTCCTTCATTATCGCAGAAGAGTTCCATAGGCTCCTGGATGGTTGGAATAACTCCGAGATCCCCGATGAAGTTCCTCAACCAAGCTGCTTCTTTCGACGCTTCACTTGCTGCAATGTACTCTGATTCACAAGTAGAATCAGCCACCGTATTTTGCTTGGAACTCTTCCAAGTAACTGCTCCTCCATTCAGTAAAAATACCCAGCCCGACTGAGAACGGAAGTTATCTCTATCCGTCTGAAAGCTGGCATCACTGTAACCATCTACTCTCAAAGTATCACTGCCACCAAGCACAAGAACCCAGTCCTTTGTCCTTCGCAAATACTTGAGTATATTCTTAACTGCTATCCAATGAGCTCTACCTGGGTTTCCCTGATAGCGACTGACCATGCTCAAAGCAAATGCCACATCAGGGCGAGTACATGTCATAGCGTACATGATCGATCCGACAGCGGAAGCATAAGGTACACGACTCATGTCATCTATTTCAACATCTGTACTCGGGCATTGAGTCTTACTCAATTTGGTATTGCTCTGGATAGGTAGCTCTCCCTTCTTGGAATTTTCCATACTAAACCTCTTTAGTACCTTATCCAAGTATGTGCTCTGACTAAGTCCAATTAGTCTCTTCTTTCTATCTCTCAATATTCTAATCCCAAGAATATAGGCAGCTTCTCCAAGGTCTTTCATTGCAAAACACTTTCCAAGCCAAGACTTAACCTCTTTCAAGGTTGGAACGTCGTTACCAATGAGTAATATGTCATCGACATATAACACCAGAAAAGTTACTATACTCCCACTAGCCTTGATATACACACAAAACTCATCTTCACTTCTAGAGAAACCAAACTCTTTGACTTTCTCATGGAAGCAAAGATTCCAACTGCGAGATGCTTGTTTCAATCCATAAATGGATTTCTCAAGCTTGCACACTCTATTGGGAAACTTTGCATCAACAAAACCCTCTGGCTGACTCATGTAAACATCTTCAGCCAACTTCCATTAAGGAAGGCAGTTTTGACATCCATCTGCCAGATTTCATAATCATGAAAGGCAGCTATGGCGAGCAATATCCTAATAGATTTAATCTTAGCCACTGGCGAAAAAGTCTCATCATAGTCAACCCCTGGGGTTTGAGTAAAACCTTTTGCAACCAGTCGAGCCTTGAATGTATGCACATTCCCATCCATGTCTGTCTTCTTCTTGAAGATCCATTTGCACCCAACTGTCTTGCGACCTGGTGCACTATCAACCAAATTCCAAACTTGGTTGTCATACATGGACTTAATCTCGCTGTCCATTGCCTCTTTCCACTTGGAAGCCTATGGGCCTGCCATTGCTTCCTTATAAGTGACTGGTTCATCTAAGTTTACCAGTGTTCTGTCACTTATGAATGTGTCACCATCTGAAGTAATATGAAAACCATACAACTCAGGTGGCACACTCACCCTAGTGGATCTTCTAAGAGGTAATGAGTTATCAATTGATTCAACAGGAACTGTTTCCTCTGGTTGAGTGCTAGTGTCATCTAAGGTTCCTTCATTGGCTGACTCTTGAATTTCTTCAAGGTCAATAGTGCTCCCACTGTCCTCTTTGAATATGAGCTCTCTTTCAAGAAAGACTCCTCTTCGTGCTACAAAGACCACGTTCTCACTAGGCCTGTAGAACAAATATCCAAAAGACTGCTTTGGGTAACCAATGAAAACACATTTCTCACTTCTAGCTGCTAGCTTGTCGTGAGTCTCTCGTCTTACGAAAGCTTCACAACCCCAGACTTTAATATGTGCTAACGAGGGAACTTTCCCTGTCCACATTTCGTGAGGTGTTTTGGCAACCTTCTTTGTAGGGACAAGATTGAGGATGTGGGCGGCTGTCTCTAAGGCATACCCCCAGAAGTGAATAGGAAGCGAAGCCCGACTCATCATAGAACGAACCATGTCTAACAAGGTTCGATTGCGCCTCTCAGCTACACCATTTAACTGTGGTGTCCTAGGAGGAGTCAATTGTGAGACTATCCCACATTCTTTCAGATAGTCGTTAAACTCGATACTAAGATACTCCCCGCCTCTATCGGATCTAAGTATCTTTATCTTTCTGCCCAATTGATTTTCGACTTCATGCTTAAACTCTTTGAACTTTTCAAAAGTTTCTGACTTATGCTTGATCAAGTAGATATATCCATATCTGCTATAATCGTCAGTGAAGGTCACATAGAATCGATTAGCATCTCTTGTAGTTGATCTAAAGGGTCCACACACATCCGTGTGTATGAGATCCAACAGACCTTCACCTCTTTCACAAGACCCTGTGAATGGTGATTTTGTCATCTTTCCCAAAAGACAAGACTCACACATATCATCTGACTTTAGGTCAAATGATTCCAACACTCCATCCTTTTGGAGTTGGGCTATGCGTTTCTTGTTAATGTGTCCAAGACGACAATGCCACAAGCATGCCTTGTCTACACTATTAGACAAGTCAATATTAAGTACACTATTTCCTAGGCTATCAACACAAGTCACTGTTTCATACACACCATTACAAGGCAAAGCTTCAAACATAAAAACACCATTCTTATAAACAGAAATTGAACCATTCAAATCATTAAAAGAATATGTAAAACCTTGTCTGAACAATGCATGAAATGAAATAATGTTTCTCGTCATCTCAGACGAATAGCAACAATTTATTAAATCTAATCTAACATCATTACTAAGCAGAAACTGATAAACTCCGATCTTGGTTACTGGTGAAGACTTTCTGTTTCCCATGATCAGGTTTATCCTTCCTCGCTCTATCTCCTCACTTTCCTTTAGACCCTGCAAATCAGAACAGATATGAAAACCACATCCTGTATCAAGGACCCATGAACGAGAAGATAATGAGTTATTAGCAGAAATAGTGTAAATACCTGCCGAAGATGGCTTCACTTTGCCATCCTTGATATCTTGCAGATACTGTGGGCAAGATCTCTTCCAATGCCCCTTTTGGTTGCAGTAAAAGCAAACTGCCTCTTTTGGATCAGAAACATGGGGAGTGGAACCATTGGGCTTAGCCTTTGGGCCATTACTAGATGACCCAGCTTGAGCCTTGCTCTTTCAGTTTTGCTTGGGAGGACCTTTCCTCTTTTTCCCCTTTCCCTGTCCAATAGCCAAAACAGGGGCACTAGCAGGTGTGGAGGGTATACTTTTACCTTTCATCCCTGCCTCAGCTGTCTGCAACAAGTTGTGCAATTGGGCCAAGGTCTGCTCAGTATTGTTCAAATGGTAAGTTAGAATAAACTGACCATAACATTCAGGAAGTGAGTTCAAGACCATGTCAATGGCCAATTCCTCATCAAAGTGAATATTGAGCTTGACCAAACGCTCTATGTAGCGTTGCATTCTTTGCACATGTGACACAACTGACTCCCCATCTTTCATCTTGCAAGCCATGAGTGACTTGACTACTTCGAACTTTTCTTGACGAGCTCGCTTATGGTACTTTTCCATAAGGTCCTTGTTCATCTCGAAAGGCCAGTAGTCCTCATAGTACCTCTGCAGTTCTGGGGACATAGTTGCCACCATGATGCATGCCACTTTGGTAGCATCATCGTAATGTTTCTTGTAGGCAGCAAGATCTTCAGGAGTAGCTTCATTCTCATCAAGCTCTTTGAGCTCCTTTTCAAGAACATATTCTTTGTTCTCGAAACGAAGAGCCATCTTGATGTTGCGCATCCAATCGTTATAGTTTGAGCCATCCATAACGACTTTGGAGCATATATTGAGCAAAGAGAAGTTTTGGTTGGAGGAGGACGAAGCAGAAGTGTTTCCAGGAGTAGACATCTGAAAAGAAAGAAAGTTTTAGTTAGATTTCAAGATACCTTAATAGAATAACCCAAAGATATAATATCAAGGTTAGGATCCAACTATGAAGATTCACAACTTAGAAATGGGATGCCGAGATCCAAGTGCAAATTTCATAAAGGTAGGTGAATGACGATTCACCAATTCCACCATTAGACGAAACAAACGAAGTGAAATTCCTAATTCTTTTGAGATACATTGAAACTATTCAATGGCATGTTTTATTCTCAGATTATGCTCTTCTATTTGTGACTGGGATGCCGAGGATCACAAACAAGATGTGAATAACCATGCAAATGTGCTTGGTAACCTCATTGTCTTTATCATTAACTATTGATGTGCTGGTAAACCACACACGCTCCATCAAAATGACAATTATGAGATACCCATTGCTACTCTTTATTAGTGCCTTTTAGTGTGCTGGTTAACCACACACGCTCCACTAACGACCAATAAAGCATAATGTACAATTTCATGGATTAGCATACTTTTCACATTTTTCCTAAAGTAACTAGAGTTGGGATTTTGAAAATAATGTTCTAGTACTTTCTTTAATATCATTATACTTTTAATGAGAAGTAGTTGTCCTATCAAATCCGTTCTGCTAACGACCCTCCACTAATCAAGGAAGCGGTGGGTGAGAGTGGACACCCATTCAACTACCATTTTATAGGCAGTTTCCTTATACCCCCCTTATAGATTAGCTTCGTGAATGAGGCATACTAGCGATTTGACTGACCATATTCTTATACATATAATATTAAACCTTTAATTATAATATATATATAAGGTGTGTTTTAAAACTTTTTTAAAACTTCAAGGGTTTATATAAATTTCGAAATTTAAGCTGTTAAATTCAAATTTAAATAAACCAATTCACTAGATTTAATATTTATCTATTAATTAACTATTAATCAAATTATTAAATCTTGTAAGGATTATCTAATTAAATTAATCAATTAATTTAATCCTAATCCTTATCCCTCTAATTTCGAAAAATAGGGTAAGGATAATTATCCAATTAATCTAATTAAGTAACAATTATCCAAAAAACAAGAAACCCTAGTTATCTTCTAGCATATTTCGAAATTTACAAGGGAGGAGGCTAGGGTTTTCAAAACCCTAACCCTAATTTCGATTAGGGTTCTTTGGAGGCTAGGGTTTTCGAAAAAACCCTTTGATCCAAAACCCTAGAAATCGAAAATTTGGCCTTTAGGGTTTAATAGCTATAAACCCTAATTTGCAATTCAACAATTGTAGCAATTCAATTTAAAACAACAATGGCTCTGATACCACTGAAGGGTTTTAGGTAAAACAAATAAACTAGAAAAACAATTCCTAAGTTCACATGCAACCTACTTTGGATCTATGTTTTAACTATTGAACATACAACTTTGAATTGCAATACAAGAACCCTAGAGGAGAGAGGCTATTATCGAAAATAGTAAACTAGGGTTTAGGGTTTACATACCTTTCAATTGTTATAACAAACAATTGATATTCCCTTGATCTTGATCTTGATCTTCTTGGAAGCTTTAGCACCACAAGTGTAATGCCTCTAATGGAGTCACACCCAAACTAGCAAGAAGGAAAGTAGAAGAGAGAGAGAGGAGAGGGAGTATGCAAAATCTCGGCCTTAGGGTTTCTTCAAAAGAAAGAGTGTCCAAAAACATGAACCAGGAGGCTCCTTATATAGCTGAGGGATCTAGGGTTTAAGGGAAACCCTAGTTATCCTTTGCTTAGGGCCTAAGCAAACCCAAGGGCCTTATCCAAGCCCCTATGGACGAAATTATTAGGGTTTCCCCTAAAGATTTCGTCCACCCTCTTCCAAGGGGGTTCTAGAGCCTTCCACTCAACTATTAGATAATTGCAAACTAGTCCCTGCACCTTATAATTAATTCTTTTAACCCCAAAATCAATTCTGATTAATTTCTGGCTAACAATTAATTAAACATAATGATTTCTAATTAATATATTAATCCATTAACATATTAATAAATCATTTATATATATATATATATATATTAATTTATTAATCTTATAAATTAATATCTCTCCTTTCATAATTTCCTTGTCCAGTTGCTAGGTTGAGGGCAACCAAAAAGGACTGTGCTGCTGTCAATTCAAGTACATACCAATTATAGTTATGGGCTTAGACACCTAATCCAACATCTTCTTCTTCTTTTCGTCAAAGTCGATCACAATCGTAATTAATATCATCGGACCCACAATCTCTTGAAATCAACCACCAATCTATATGTAAAAGGGTCTCTTTTGAAGAACTCAATTGTTGGAAGTTCTAGCAAGTAAGAAGAAACGAGTGGAGCTACACCTGAGATTTCAGCTCGGGAGAAGCTGTTAACTGAGCAGCGTGAGCTTTTGCAGCAATCTGGAGACGATTTCTCTCCCTCTGCATCACCACCGAAAACGTGCACCACCGTCGGCGCCACAATCAATACCCATTGCAACTCGAATCCTAAGGAAATCATCCCCTGTCATCATCTCATACCTACAACTTGAGACCTGCTTATCAATTTTACAAATAAAGAAGAAAGAGACATCGGATCTCCATCTCTGTCCCATCTTCTCGTTCAAAATCAAATAAGAAAAAGAGGATCATTGAGATCTGCTTATCAATTACCACACCAGATCTTGAAACAACAGAAGATAAAAAGGCTTACAATCGAAATAAGTACAAAAAGAAACATGTTGATCAGAAGCATTCAGTGAAAGGAAGGCGGAGGTCATCGGTGGAAAGGCGGCAAAGGTCATCGGTAGAAGTGGAAGCACCGCTGGGATTGGAAGAAAGAACTAAGGAGGGATGATGGGGTGGCTTAGCTTTGATAGGAGAAGAAGAAATATGGAAGGAGGTTCGATCGAGTGTATGGGTTTGTGATGGGGAAAAAGAAAAATGGAGAGCCCCAATTGTTGTCTACGTACGACACTCCTCCACATCTTCATCCTCTAATTGAATTGCACATGCTTCCTCAGATGTTCAATCCAGAAATGGTGGAGATGTTGGAAGCTTGATTTTCAAAGATCTCAGTCCGATTACAGGGAGATCTTGGCGTCACTGTAGATCTATGGACATGATCTGGTGGTATTAAGAAGGAAGATACAAAGAAGATGAATTAGTCCTGGTAAAAAGAAAAAGGATGGGGGTATACGGTGGAGAGAGAGAGAGAGAGAGAGGTCTATTTTTATATTTAATAATAATAATAATATTAAAAAGTGAAAGAAGAATGAAAAATAAAGACTAAATTGCAAAAATGGTCCCTGTGGCATGCATTTTTTTGGGGTTTTAGTCAAAACCACAACTTTTTTGGATTGATGGTCCTTTTGAGGTAGTTTGCTTGTAGTTTTGGTCCCTCGGAAAACTGAAAAGACTAAAATACCCTTGAGGTATTTCTTTTTCATTTTTTGTCTATTTTTATAATTAAAAAATTAAGAAATCTCTCTCTCTCTCTCTCTCTCTCTCTCCAGGCGCACCTCCCGAACAAGCACCTAAACTAGTTATCGGCCGATTAAAACTCGTTTCCAACGATGTGCTTTATAGAGAACAGTCATGGAGTTCTTCATCGAAGTTGTTTACTTATTGGAACTCGATTGACAAGAAAACAACCCCAAAGAAACAACTCTAGACCCAAAATGGTTCATCCCCTTCATATACAGAGTCTCCTAAACCCTAATTGATGAACACAACAGATCAATCTATGGTGCAATTCTCGAATGGTATCGCTCTAATGCCTTATCGGATTTCATCCTAATCTCCCCAAGCGGCCCCCGTTGAGCCATTTTAGCCCTAAGAGGTACGATTCTGAAATCCCTAACTACTTGGCACGACATTGAAGACAATTTTAGGTTTTTAACGTGTGAGAGTTTGAAAGAATCTGTGAGATTAAATGGCATATTGGAAATCATTAGCAAAATAGGGGTTGTTTGTTGAGATGCATTTGTTTATCTGCCTCCGATTTCTCTTGCAGTGAGTTTGAAGAATATAGCGGAGAAAGCGGTTTTTGGTTGGCATAAATGTTAAATCGGTGATGCCTTCTGCTACGTTTGTTGTTGAAATCGAATTGATCTCAGTATGTATGTGTGTGTGTTTTGTTTTATTAGATGATGGCCAATTATGACGATTCGATGACGATTCGATGAAGGAGAAACCATATCAGAACTAGATCAGAGTTTTCATCTGCAGGTGGGGGCACCATCTTCCTCACATAACATGTGGTAGCTGAAGGAGAGGGTTAAGTTGCAGGTTTCAAAGCGAGGAAGGAGAGCTTGAGTTATCGAGTTCTGCAGATTAATTAACCTAACCCATGTGATGTAGAAGCTTCCTATTCTGAAATAAGTTTGTGACAAAAATTTCAATTGCTTGACCATCAACAACTCCATTTTTATCAGTTCCTGTATACTATCGTTTCTGATCAATTCACTTAGCAATAACCAGATTTCGTTGCTTCTCTCCGATATTGTTTCTTTTTCTGTATGATCGATCAATAACAAAAAGGGTAGCTCCACACTATTTGCCTTCTGGTCTATGATCGATCGTGGGAATAAAGGAGGAGGCGTGGTGAAGATGCAGGTTTCAAAGTTGGGAAAAAATACAATCAGCCGAGAGAGAGAGAGAGAGAGAGAGTGTGTGTGTGTGTGTGTGTGTGTGAGAGAGAGAGTGTGTGTGTGTGTGTGTGAGTGAGTGGGGTGTGGGCCCTATTTTATTATTAATAAAACATTAAATTAAATAGAAAAAACATAAAAAAATTTATCAATAGGGCAATTTAGTCATTTCAATTTTCGGAGGGACCATTTTTACATACAAACTAGTCCAAAAGGACCACGAAGCCAAAAAAGTCATGGTTTGGACTAAAACCCCAAAAAAATGCATACCATAGGGACCATTTTTGCAGTTTTGTCAAAAATAAATTCATTAAGGGTATAATAGTCTTTTTAGTTTGGACAGGGACCAAAACTGCAAGCAAACTAGCTCAAAAGGACCATCAACCCAAAAAGTCGGGGTTTGGACTAAAACCCCAAAAAAATGCATACCACAGGGACCATTTTTGCAATTTTGTCTATATAAAGATTGGAACACATTATTGTCATCATCCGAAGGTATGTGTTTATTACTACAAGTAAAGGAGGTTGGAATTTTATTTCTTAATAGTTCTTTGTAAAATTGCATTTGCAGGTGCAAGAACAAAAGAACTACCTATATAAGCATGAAGTTTAGCTACTTCAAGAAGTTGGGACTTGACTTTGATATGCTTATTGAAGGATGGGACACAAGCTAGTAAAATGTAATGTCAAGTTAGAAATTATGAGAATGTAAATTGTTGTGTATATTATCTTCATGTATGCACTTGGATAGAAAGGGTTCAATCCTTAGTGACACCCTGATATTCGAATATTTGGAATGAGTAATATACTAATGTGAAATTCAATCGTCACGATATTTCATTTATGCATCAGTTTGTTTTTCTTATGTTTTGTTTTTAAGTTAATCAAGATTACACTTAAATGAGGGAGGTTTGTTGGTGAATTGTTTCACTAAGTGTATTTAAGTGTAATAGATTGACTAGTTGACCAAAATTAATCTTGATGAATATTAAACAAGTAAGGAAGATGTGGAGTACACACTTGTTTAAGTTTATTCAAGATTTTAAGTAAGGGCTAAATTGATTTCAGAATTGGTTTGAAGTTGGAACAAAAACAATTTCGGAATAAGTAAGTGTTGAATCGAAACTGAGATCGAGGTATAGTTGATTTCAAACCAATACTATGTTTGTAATTTGAAGTGATGCGAATGCGATCTGATGTGAATGCGATTCCGAAATATTGGATGTGAATACTCCTTCGCAACGATAATATGTTACTGTTCAACTGCGATCTATCACAACCAATTGTAACACAACATTTTGGAACTTTCGCATCGAGTTGGATGGTAATGTTCGTTTCGCATCAGAATAATCATTGATGGTTCGCATCGCTATGATCCATATAAGATTGCATCGCAACGATTCATTGAAACAATCGCAACGAACTCGTTTTCGCAACCATGAATCGCAACAAGCTTGCGTCGAAACACATGCTGGTCAGTATTATATTCAACGGTTAAAACAATTATTTTGTGTCAGGTTTGAGTGTAAGGTGGATATTCATCGGTTAAACTTATTGTCCAACGGTTAAAAGCCCGTTTTGTGTCAGTTTTTGAACATTACAATTGTCTTGTAATGGTTTTCAACCAATTGACATATTTAAGTAATTTTTTGGTCAAATTCAAAGGATATGGTACTTTACGTTGAAGAACTCAACAGACAAAACAAAACTTCTCATTCTCTTTCTTGTTCTCGAACTTCTGATTATTATCCAATTGATGATTTAGATTTAGGAGTACCACCCAAATACTTCGATTTAAAATTGTAAATCACGATCTCAGAATTTCCAAGTGCTTTAATCCCAAATCACCACAAGGAAATAGAAACATATTTCTAAAAAATTACAATAAAGACCCTACATCATACAAGATATTAAAATAAATACAATACAATCTAACACAATAAGATATTATTTTTGGTTGATTTTAAAATATCTTTATTTAATTTGAATCAAATAATAGAATGACACAAAAGAGTAAAAGACAACATTACAATCATAAAATGATAGCAAGCTAAACGTGTGGGTTACGATAGAAAAGAAATGTTAATGTTTTAAAGATGCATCTTTAAAACCAAACCAAACTCTATAATAAGGCCAGGAGCGTGTCACAAATATACAAACAAAGGTAGTTACATGACCGGCAACCGGCTAACGTAGGTGAATAAAAGGCCGTTAGAAGTGGATCAGTAGTTTGTCGTTTTGTACACGTCATTGCCTTTTCCACTTGTATTTAATTAATTAAAGTTGGCACCATATCCGATTCAATCCGGTTTTACAGTACAAGTGCAGTCCAGCCTGGCCAACCGTACTCGAAATATTCATCCTTATCCTTCCCTTCAATTCTTCATTCCAATTAGAGAAAAAAATATATAAGAAAATTTAAATAAATATATAAGAATACAATATATTATTATGAGCATTTAAATAAACAACAACTTTTTTTATTTATTTAGAATATATATAGGTTTCCATTTTTTTTAGTAACATGTTTTGAAAACAAGTATTTGGTTTGAGGTTGTGTAGAATGGATCAATTATCTTAAATTTAATTTCTTTAAACGATGGATTGATATTTAAAGTAATCTCTTAAACTATTAAAACATTAATAGTTATGTTTATGGTTGTTAACTAAATACAAAAATATATTAATAAATTACAATGATAGTAAGTTAACAAGTAAAAACTTATATTTTTATCAGAGAAAAGGAATATTACCGGATGCAAGTAAGTTTACTCACAAGAAAAATAGAATTATCTATTTAAAAATAGTAAAATATTAACACTAAAAAATATATAATTATATACAAATAAAAATCAACTAACAAAAATATTAAATTTCAAAAAATAAACCTCATTTCCTAAATAATTTATTACGGAAAATAGCATTTTATTTTTTATTTTTTTAATCCTAAATGGGAAGTATATTAGTAGTTTCGTGCGACAATTGAAGCACTCACATCATGCCACGTGTCATGTGTACAGCTGTAAACCTGTACAACCTCTCAACTGTCTTCTTCAATTCCCGTAACTATAACGTCTTTTGAATTCCACACCCTCTATATAAACCAAACCTTCCATCATTACCCAGTTCATCTTCCATTTTTCACCATAAATCTTTCATGGATCCCACTACAAAACATTTTGATCGTATAAAGGGACCATGGAGCAGCGAAGAAGACGAGTTATTGTGTATGTTAGTAAATCAACACGGAGCACGGAGCTGGACATCGATTAGCAAGTCGATTCCAGGGAGATCTGGTAAATCATGTCGTCTCCGGTGGTGTAACCAGCTGTCGCCAGAGGTAGAACATCGGCCGTTCACGGTAGAGGATGATGAGGTTATCATGAAGGCGCATGCTCAGTTCGGGAACAAATGGGCTACAATCGCTAGGTTGCTCAACGGACGTACGGATAACGCGGTTAAAAACCACTGGAATTCGACGTTGAAGCGAAAGTATGCGGCTGTGGACGGCGGAGATGGAGGTGAGAGAGACCCGCGGATGATGAAGATGACGGAGAGAGATGTCAATGCGAAGGTGGTTGCGGTTGCGGTTACGATTACGAACTCTGGTAGTTTATCCGGATCAGATGTGTGCGATTCAGATAACAATATTCCGGCACCGTCCGCCGGAGAAACATGTATAACGTCACCGGGATTTCGACAGAAGGTTGAAATGGATCCTCCGACGGCGTTAACTCTGGCGTTACCTGGAACAGGTTCATATTCGTATGAGATCTGTGATCAAGTGAAGAAGAAGATCAATGCGACATCGTTTAGCAAAGAGATTCTTTCAGTGATGCAGGAAATGGTACGTAATGAAGTGAGGAAATACATGGAGTGTGAAGAAGGGTTGATGCAAGTGTGAAACAAAAGTGATTAATTTTGTTAAATTAAAAAAACTAATACTGAATATATAGAGCTTGTTATTCGATTCAAATTATTCTTGAGTTATAGCATGAAGAGAACGAGTTTTTGATCAAGGATTTTGGGGACTGAGTTATAGAAGTAAGGATTGGAATATTAGGATTAAGGATTTAAGGTTGGAAAATATAGCCTAATTTTCTAATTATTTTTAAAAATTAATTTAAAAAAGTTAAGAAATAATCCAAATAACCATTAAAATCACAGATCATGTTGTATAATATATACTAAAAAAAAAATAGAATCTTGTCACAAAATTTGATTTTTTTTATAAATATTATAGATGAAATTACGGCTGATGAGGCTCCATTTGCGATTTCAACAATTATTTGGTTTATTATTATTATTTTTATTTTTTGGTTAAATTTTGAAAAATAACTATTAAATTAGGCAAGATTTGCTTTTTTCTCTTTATAGAGCTTGAAGTTATGATTTAGGGGCCGAAAATAGAATAGTATAAAAATTGAAGAACGCCAAAGTAAAATTTTATAGTTTTGGACATAATATGTAATCTTTTCAATACTTATGAACTATATATAAAAAAAAAAAAAATTAGGAGGGCCACAGCGCGCTGACCCTATATTTGCTCCGTCCATGCTTATATGATTAAGTAAAATAATATCGTTACAAAGTATTAGACATAATTGGGAAAAATAGATTTTTTGTTTTAGGTGATCAAGTCACGTATTTGGTTGAAAAATAATTATATCTTAAAATAAATTAAATAAAGGTAATCTCTAGGTTCTTTTTGGCACAATATGAGGTAAACATAAAGTGGAAATATTAATGATTTCGAGATTCGTATTAACCATAAAGTGTAATGTCCAACTAATACCCAACATTTACAAAATTAAGGTTTAACTTCGTACCAATCTTGTATATGAAGATGAAACCCGAAATGTTTTAGAGTAAGGAAAAAAAGAAAGACTACAAATAGGAGACAACTAGGCATATCAAGGAACGACGAAGGGACTATAAACTAGTTTTACAAGTAAATATGGCAAAGTGCCAAAGTATAAAACATTAAACTAGTTTTATAATAGAGATAATGACTTAAAATGATAATATATTTTTTGATTTGTACACATTTAATCACTGGTTTTTTTTCTGTCAACATTTACCCATTCAACTTGTTAAACTGTACACATTTAGTCCTTATGACCGGCTACTTTAGGTTAACAGGTAAAATGACTTAATAGGGTAATATATTTCTCACTTTGTATACATTTAGTCCTTAATATTTTTGTATACATTTAGTCATTAATTTTTTTTTGGTTGCAAAATAAGTCATTTTTGTTTTTGTACTCATTCAGTACTTATAAATGATTTCTTTAGGTTTTCTCACAACATCTTTCGTGGGATAACCATATGGGGCATGATATGTTGAGGTGGTCCTTCTATATGTTGTAGGCCAAGATACCTGGTGTGGACCGGCTGTAAGCTGTAGACACGGAGGCTCGAGAAGAGCGGTTGGGTTAAGGCGGCATGCCGACAAACCGTGGGTATTCCAGTCTGATGACTGATTGGACCTGTTGTGTGTTGGCATTCCAGTCGGATGACTAATTGGCCAAAGGTATTCCAATCTGATGAGTGTGGGCTCGTTATGCATAATAATACGTTTGTTGTATCAGGTATTTTGGGGAAACTCACTAAACTTTGTGCTTACCCAGTTATTTATGTTTTCAGGTTCTATCGTTGATCGTGGGAAGGCGAAGGCATGACTGTACATACTCATCAACAGTATTGAGGATTCCGCGTTTCTTATATTACTCTGATTTTCGATAAATTTTGAATAAACGTTTTTTTCTTAATAATGGATTTATAATTAGGGAGTTTTGCCTTGTTTAAAAATGAAAATTTTTGGCTGTGAAAATGAGACGTTATACATAAACATCAACAAACGCACACACTTCATCAATGATTGTCCCACGTAAGATGTCGTGAGAAAAACCTAAAGAAATCATTCATAAGTACTTAATGAGTACAAAAACAAAAATGACTTATTTTGAAGCAAAAAAATATTATGGACTAAATGTATACAAAATTATTAAGGACTAAATGTGTACAAAATGGAAAATATATTACCGTATTAAGTCATTTTCCCGGCTAACCTGGAGTAATCGGTCATAAGGACTGAATGTGTACAGTTTAACAAGTTGAAGGGGTAAATGTGGACAAAAAAAGTTAGTGAGTAAATGTGTACAAATCAAAAAATATATTCCAATTTTATGTCATTATCCCTTTATAATATGGAAAAACAACTCAAAATCCTTTTATTAAAAAGATCATGATTTATTTTAAATATAGGAAAACATGACAGAGAGTTTTAACGGAATTTTTTAAAACATAATTATTTCTTTGATGCGAGTAGTCATGTTGGAGTCTTCTCACGATCAAATGAACTACCTAGAAAATATTTAATCAACATCTATAAATACGAACCTTAGTGACTTCTCCAGAATACCAATAACACAATACGCATACAAACAGATGCTCTCGGCTCTAGTGATGACCCCCCCCCCCCAAACAAGTAATGATTAACGGTTTTGGTCCACATCTAGTCACGACCAATAGCTCTAGTGCATGTCTAGTCATCCCAACAGTTAACGACTATAGCGCACGTCTAACCCTGGACACAAGTAATCTAGGCTCTTGGCTCTAGTGCGGATCCACCATCAACTCCCAAACATAACATATAATCAAGCCATCAACACACAATAGACTCCACCAGCCTACTCATATAATCATTACATTATAGTATCAATACATCCTATCATGCAAATGACATATACTACAATACATAATATAGTGAGATAACTCATCTAAACAGTCTCAAAAGAGTTAAATAGGTTGGTTTGTAGATGGCTCAACCAATACGTAACAACCTATAATACTATATTGGTTACTGACTATCTGAGCAAACCAGTTAATGTTTTAGATCCTTCACTAATCCCACAAATACTGGATTGACTATCAAATAAGGATTGACCAATCAAGATAGTCAGATACCTTTGAAAAGTTCAAAGAGTATCAGAACGAAGTAGAAAATCAATTGGGCAAGAAGATAAAGTTTGTCCGATCCGACATAGGATGAGAGTACCTTAGTATCAAGTTCAACGATCATCTTAGAAATTGTGGAATAGTTTCACAATTGGATCCTCCAAGAACACTACAACCTAATGGTGTTGCTAAAAGGAGAAATCAAAATTTATTGGACATGGTTCGATCTATGATGAGTCTGGCTTCAGTACTAATAATATTTTAGGGGTATGCACTTGAAACAACAACCTGTATCTTAAAGCTTGTACCAAATAAGAAGGTTTCAAAGACACCTCATGAGACGTGGATTGGAAAAGTTCGTTTACTTAATCACATTAAGGTCTAGGTTTGTGAGGTTTTCATTCGACGCGAAACCCAAGATACACTTGAATCTAGATCTGAGAAGTGTCGCTTTGTCGGTTATCCTCAAAAGGCTTTTGGATATTTGTTTTACAAGACTAGTTAAAATGTGGTGTTTATAGATAAAAAAGGAGTGCTCCTTAAGAGAGAACTTATATCTCAAGAAGTCAGTGGGAGTCAAATTGACCTTGAAGAAATCCAAGAGTCAACCGACAATGAACCTATAGTTGAAAATAGGGTTGAGAAACCAATTAAGTCACATGACATATCCTTACATCTTCGTAGATCCCATAAAGTTAGCAATCCTCCCAAGTTTTATGGTTTCTATATAACCACGGAAGGAAAAATGTTAATCAGTGATAGACCATTGGTCAATATGGATGAGCCAACTAACTACAAGGAAGTGATGGCAGGCCATGA
Organism: Lactuca virosa; assembly: GCF_052849685.1. Lineage (NCBI taxonomy): Eukaryota > Viridiplantae > Streptophyta > Magnoliopsida > Asterales > Asteraceae > Lactuca > Lactuca virosa. Next base: position 161,918,381 of record NC_136434.1, on the reverse strand, counting down.
GGCCGCCCGATAGAAAAAGGCATGGACAACGAAATTCAGTCCATGATGGATAACCAAGTTTGAAATTTGGTTGATCCAACACCTAGTCTTAAGATAGTAGGCTGTAATAGATCTTCAATAAGAACACCGACATGGATGGGAATGTACACACATTTACAGCTAGGTTGGTGACAAAAGGTTACACTTAAACTCAAGAAATTGATTAGGAAGAAACGTTCTCACCAGTAGCCAAGATTAAGTCTATTAGGATACTTCATACTATAGCCGCCTTTCTGATTATGATGTATGACAAATGGATGTTAAAATGGTTTTCCTTAACGGAAAACTTTCAGAGTATGTGTACATGACATAACCTGAAGGGTTTAAACATGCTAAGTATCTGGATAGAGTGTGTAAGCTTGAAAGGTCTATCTATGGACTTAAATAAACATCGAGAAGCTGGAATCTGTGCTTCCATAAAAAAGTCAAAGAGTATGATTTTTTATAGAAGTCTAGACGAGTCATGCGTATATGTCAAAGCTAGGGTGAGTGTCATTGTCTTCCTGTTGTTGTACGTAGATGACATACTACTCATAAGACACAATGTCCCTAAATCGCAAAGTGTAAAAGCTTGGCTCGGAAAATGTTTTGATATGAAGGACTTAGGGGAAGCAACATATATATTTGGTATAAGAATATATACAAATAGATCCAAGTGTTTAATAGGACTTAATCAGAGTACATATGTGGATAAGCTATTGAAAAGATTCAATATGGAAAATTCCAAGAAGGAATATCCATGTGCACCATAGCGTTAAATTAAGCAATGTCCTAGTTCTAGTGATGAATAGGACAAAATCATTCGATTCACATATACTTTGGTTATAAGATCGATCATGTACGCTATGACATGTACTCGCCTTGATATATCGTATGCTTTAATTGTAATGCCTACACTTTTCGTTAGACATTTCGCGGATAGACCATCATTACATTATCGAAGTCATGTAAATTGTATTATAAATTAATAAATAAATAAAAAGTATTCTTACATGTTATGTGTTTACAAAGTGTTCTTTGTATATAATACTGTATTTATATTATATGGATAAATATTATAACGAAACAATATTTGTATAAAAATATGGTTAAAACGAGACGGAATGCTAAAAATATCAATTAAAAATAAAGTGTAATTAGGATAAATGGTCTAAACGAAAGTCGAATTACTCGTCAATAGGAACGTGTCTATATAAAGAATGCCTAAATCTGACTTTGTATGAGGAAGTTATGATTTTTCAAAGTTTCGAGTGCGACACAGTACAACATTGTGCGATACAGAAATCGAAATAAAAATCAGTTGATTGTTAGTTGAAACAATCTAAATAAAAGTTTTAGTACTCTTCAATATAATATCAACACTACTAGAAAACAGCCTTTTAATGACACGCAAACAATGACATTATTTACAGTCTAACTCTCCTTGGACCGTAAAATAAAAAATAAAGTGAAAATATCGACGAAGTCTAAATGAAAGTTGTATTACTCATCGATAGCTACACGTGGATATAAAAACCATCAAAAACGGAGTCCACATGCGAAAGTTATGATTTTTAGAAAAAAAATTAAATATAGGTCATTCCGAGGATGACACTTGACACCACCAGAGGGCGACATGTGTCACCATCTCCCTTCACCCTTCCTCCATGCAGTAATCGACCTGATAATGCCATGTGTCCAGGACGCGACGCTCCCTTTAATTTTATTATAAATAGGGCCGATTTCTAGCGCTTTAGGTTGCCAATTCATCCCAAATTTCTTCCAGACTCTCCTGTTTTCTCGAGGACCAATCTTGGGACTTCTTAGATGTTAGTAGTGAAGCTCTAGAGCATGAGAGAGTCCGGTGAAAAAGATTTTTTAGTTTCAAAGTTCTCCCTACGCAGTGTTCGGTTTTCCGCTAAACAAACTGTAAGTCAAGTTATGCTTTCCATGATTTAAGTATACATTATATTTATGTTTATAATCCTTATTATAAGCTTATAAATAAGATTTATCAGTAATATCAGTCGTTATACTGATAGATCTACTTACAGGAATGATGTCAAGGCAAGATCAGTGAGGTGTTGAAAGTGGAGTTTCCAAACATTATATCTTTATATGACAAACGGACTCTACCTCCAATACGACCTTGCCTGATTGTTTCTTATCAGCTATAAATCAGTGTTTCATTTGATATTATTGATAAATCTATGAAACTTTAACTATAATCACGAATAAAATAAACGATGACTGAACATAGTAACATTTATATGTAGGTTCTCTTAAAAGAAAAAGTTGAAGCGTATTTGGAGCACATATTTAACTAAAAGTCTTTCACCTTTAACCAGGTGAGTGTGTAGTTACTTTTAAATGCATAACTAAAATAAAAGTATTAATCGCTCGAATGTTAATATTATATTAATTGTTTATTATCTGTATTTTTGTGCTTATTTTATTTACTAAGTTATAATAGTATCGTTTGATCATGAAATTTTATCTGAAGTTGATTTTCTTTTATTATAGTCTTGTTTAATTTTGAATTAAGACTTGAATAATTGGATAGTCCCATATTTATCAAATACTCTGAACATTGGTTGCCTTTAACATGACTCACACCCGCCAAGGACTCCCCTAGCCGTGTAGTCAAAACAGTTGCTCAAATGATTTATCAGGTTAGGTGATACTTCTAGATAGTCCATGGATAATTGGATAGTCTCATAGATGGGTAATATATGAGATTAAAGCGAGGCCTAGTAGTCCTCCTTTTTTGGATAGTCAGTATTGGCAGGTCCAGATCAGGCAACCGACATATATGTCTAGATAATCTTCTTGAGTGAGATGACAACATTTGATTATTCTAGGCGGTCTTGTGAATTATGTTGCTAGTGTGGACTTATAAATCACATATGTAGATAAAATGGGATACCATATTTATCAAATACTATGAACATTGGTTGCGTTTAAAATGACTCACACCCGCCAAGGACTCCCCTAGTTGTGTAGTCAAAACAGTTGCTCAAATGATTTATCAGGTTAGGTGATTCTTCTAGATAATCCTTGAACTAGGATTTGTGAGAATCGGTTAGACTATGTGATGTGGTAATTTATTATATCAAATTTAAACTTATAATTTACACTTAGTTGCTCTAAAATCACTACACAATTAGGCAAGTGTACATATTTGTTTTATAATATGGAATTAGTAGGTACGAGTTGTCGAACACTAGGGGAACATGAAGATTCTTACTAAATTATCTACTATTGAATAAACAAACTAAGAAGGGAGGATTCTGATTTTGCAAGTTCAGAAAACTTAAGAATTTACTTAATTGACTAAAAAAACACACTAAGAAATGCAGAAAAGCGATTTTAGAAAGCAATAACTAAAGAGAACTTTCATTTAGTTTTGATTAGCCAATTCACTATGGTTGATTCATATGACAGTGCAATGGATTTAATTTCATTGCTTACCGAATCCTAATGTGACAGGTAATAATGGTCATATTCCTTACCCTATGATTTAGTATAACTAGCTCAGTGATAAGGTGAACAAATAATTTAACAAACCAACTTTTAGTTCGAATTATACTAGACTTGAATTGTAAACTATCATTAATGGTCATAAATTTAGTTTAATATGTGAATGGCCATTGCACATATGCTTACACATTAAAGTTACCAAATTTTCTATTTAACCCTAGGCTTATGGTCAAAGTCCTAGTCATATAAACCTAATGGTCATAGAATTCATATGATTCAACAAGTCAAGATAGAATGATCATCTCACCCTAACAATGCTCAACAATAAACAGAAAAGATTAAACTTTAACACATAAGGATCTTTATCAAGCTAATATAATAAATAAACAACTAATTAAATCCATAATCATAGAATCAAACCATAGTTTCAAAGCTTGTCTATCCTAAACGAAAATTGAGGTTTTTAGCCTACTATCATGGCAGTAAAAACAATTAAAACAAAGAAAAATATCATCCACATGACTGAAAACATGCTAACCAAGTTATTAATTGTAATTATGATAATGATCTCTTCCGATCTTGCTTCTCCAATGAATTATGACTTCCAAGGCTTCTAGTAAGGTTTTTCTGTCGTTCTTCTCCGAGTTAGGGTTGTAGCTCTCCAAAAATTCTGCTCATTAGCCTTCTAATGCGTCCTTTAAATAAAAGATAAACTTTCCAAAAACTAGCCTCCATGCCATTGCCAAATGTTTGCCACGCCGTGGGCAACGCTTTCTAATCATAATCGGCAAGGAAATTTTATTTAATCAAGAATCTTCTTGGAGCCACGGCGAGGGAAAGAGCTTACCACGCCGTGGTTGTCCTCATGGAACACGCTTTTGAAGCTTCTTCCTTTCTTTGTAACGTCCCATTTTCACATCAAAATTTTTCATTTTTATTAAGGTGAAACTTCTCATATTCAGAATCCAAGTTAAGAAAACCATTTGTTCCAAAGTACATTGGTTAAAATCAGAGTAATATAGTAAACACAGAATCTTCATTGCTGCTGATGAATGTGTATAGTCACGCTTTCGCCTTCCCACGATTATCAATGATACCTGAAAAACCATAACAGCTGGGTAAGCATGAAGATTATTGAGTTCCCCTAAAATATCCCACACAACAAAACATACAAGCATGCATATTGGATCCACAATCATCAGACTGGATTACCCCTGGACCACATTCATCTGACTGAATTGCCATGACCCATAGTCATCGCACTGATTGCCCCATGTATGTTGTCCTGCTGCCTCAACGCAACCGCTCCTCGCGAGCCTTCGTGCCTACAGCTTACAGCCGACCCGCACTTGGTATCTTGGCCTACAGCACAAAGCAGGATCGCCTCAACCTAACCCACCACCATATGTCGACATATAAACAAACAAGAAATCAAGTAGGTACATAAGTACATGAAACTATGAGTTCACCCATCGAATAGTTCACTACTGCTACCAGGCCCTTCACAGCATACTGTTCTACTACAGATGAATCTCAGAGGAATGAATAGCCATATGTAACCAGAGGTGAGATAGACACCCGAACAAATAATCGTACTCTAGAGCCACAACCAAACAAGGAACAAGCATGAAAGCCTAGATCAAGAGTTCTTAGGCTATCCTACATGACTACATACAACCCTTAGGGCACACCACTAGACAATAACCAGTCTACTGGTATCGAACCAGCATACCACTACTCCTGCATTCAAACACACTATGATATATATATATATATATATATATATATATATATATATATATATATATATTGCAGATCACTACAACACAACATCCAATATAAAAGGATACATAACATTGGTCCGACATTGGTGCCTTCGACCACGGGTAGACTGGTTAAAAGGATACATAACATACATAACATATCTTGCAGATCACTACAACACAACATCCGATTCAGAACTTCGCCACACCGTGGCTACCCATTACCATATCATGACCACTGGCAAAATGCTATTTCTATAATTAAAATCTTAATCCTTTCATACCAAAGCTCATACTTCCATATCTACTCTTCCACACCGACTTAATGGATACACTTTCCAACTTTATCCATTAGGACTCCATACCAAGGCTAGATCTAGCATTCTAGTTCCATTAAGTCCTTAATGAGGCTAGAACTTGAGATTAGATACAAAATACACCAAACATGGTCCTTTTTATAAATCAATAGAAGTCCAAGGACCTATGAAAGCAACCTCAAGTTTTGGAGTTCTTCAAACTCTAAGAACTTCCAAGAAAGGGACCAAAACCACCAAAATATGAGTTGGGACTTGAATATAGAAGTAAAGGTGTAAATGTATGAGCTTTATAACCTTCAACAACTCATAAAAATGAAAAGAATGTTGGATCCAACTTGCTTATTGTTTCCTTGCTTCCTTGTGAACTTCCCTCTTCCAAATATCCACCAAAAACCCAAGAATAAGGCTTAAAATCAAGGAAATGGACTCTTAAACACACATGTAGGTTAGGGTTTCGAGATGGGGAATTGGAGGCTGAATAAGATGACCTGGAATGAGAGTTAAGGTGTTTATATATGAGGGAAACCCTAAAAACCCATGTTTGAGTTGCAGTGGCTGCCACGACGTGGCCATCTTCATGCCACTTCGTGGAATTTCCAAAAAATGTGTTTTGTTTAATCTCATGCCACAACATGAGCATCCATGCCTTATGTTGTGGCAGAGGGTTTCCTCCAAAAACTTTTTTTATTCCTTAAGTCTTGGCCAACCTTCTTCGGGAAACAGGTGTTACAATTCTCCTCCACTTTAATTAGATTTTGTCCTTGAAATCTGGCCGTACGACTTACTTCGGAAACATCCTTCAAAACCCTTGCATTTTCTCCAGTTTCATCCCATCATGCACAGACCGACACCACTTTTATTATCCGAACTGCGACAACAATCCTCATGATTTCCTAAATGAAGCGAATGAACCTTATCTGAGCATAAACTTCCAAAGGTCACGATCAACTTCGTTGCAATATGGGAACAAAACCTTAACCATAGAAATTCTCACCGACCCCAAAAGTTGAATCTATCCTCAACGATAACCACACAACCTAACAAGAAACGAATTCCAAGCCGTCACCACTGACCGACATTGTGTGGGACTACCCTTTATTCATAAGTTGAATACTTCAAGAACGTACTTGATTTCTAGATAGACAGAGCCACTCGAATCTCAATCATATTGATCAAAAACTCACGACTACACTCCATCAAAGGGATGATCAATCACTTCTCACAACAAACCAATCTTGAACAAAAAATTTTCCTTACTCCAAACTTTGAGGATTCTGAGGTTGTGCCTGACAACCCATCGAGTAACTATACAAGCAATACACGAACCAAGAATTTACAGATTCGATCTATACGAGATCTTCTGGCCCCGTTCCATCCTATAGATAAACTAAGTTAGGGAAAACATGGTTAACCACCATCAACGATATCCTCATATAAATGCACTAACAAAACCTGAACTAAATCCCTCGATCACATACTAAACTAAGCCATATACTCACTTGGCTAAAACTATCCTGCTCTACTAACTACTGACATCACCCGGGCTTACCCCCAATCCGTTAACCACTTATAACACTTAGTATTACCCCCGATCCGCTAACCACTAACAGCACTCGGGCTTACCCCCGATCCGGTAACCAATAACAACACTCAGGCTTACCCCCAATCCACTAACCAATAATAGCACTTGTAATCTATCATAAACGCACACTAAACCAACAAGACTTAACTAATCCTACCAGGCCTTTGGGTCGTGACTCAAAGTTCCAAGTCTCAATCAAATAAGAACATACAAGGAAGCCCTCCTCACAACCCTCAACCTGGACTCCTAATACCGTAGAGCCTTAAAGCACGAAGACACCCTATGAATTTCTAACACAACCGCATCCAAGACAATTCGAAAGGAAATGCAACAACTGGCGATGACCCCAATGCGGAAATCAAAAGATTGAACAATTACATAAAGTCTTGAACCGGAGAAATATGGATAAGAACTGAATGTTGGCATAAGGTCTTCCTACTGCGAGGTCTCCACTCTCCCCCACTTCGAATATGCTAGACTCTGACAACTCCAAAACTCTTCAAAATCCTAGGCCAGCTCGAACTCTACTACTTGATCCCCACCCCTAACATCTAGATGCACAGGAAAAATCTGAACCCTCTAACAACATTCAAGGATTTCAACATGTACGCACCATCTCCCAAAGACAATAATTAATCCAATCATAAATAAGAAAACAAAATAAACTAGAGCTAATCAAAAAAATCCCATTCAGCTGGTCATCCAAGTTTACAACTGAACTTTAAACCATATTTAAACGTTCTTAAGCCATTTGGACCTTACCCTAACCAGCCTCCATTACTTTCAAATGTCCCTAAAACCTTAAATCCTTTGTGAGTAATTCTTGAGCTTGAAAGTGCCTAAAATACCTCCTTTTTGGTGAGCTAGCAAGGAGAAGGAAGTGGAAGCAAGCCTTGAACGTGGGAAAAGCTTTTGTATCTCTCATTTGGAGCTAGAATATTGGGAAGCTTGTGAAGGTAAAAAGCTCATACCTTGCTCTTGTTTATGATTAGTTGAGTTAGGGTTTGGTTTTGAGTCCTTTCTTGGTCCATGAATATTCTCTTGTGAGTTTGGGCAACTCTAGAGGTTAAGGGTGTTAGATCTAGGTTCCCTTGTCTGGTTTGAAGCATAAAAATGATAGCTTGATGGTTGTGGTGACTTCTTCCATGCGATTAATAGATTAAAACGAGACTTAATGGATTAAATAAGGTATTGGGTTCTCTCATGGCATGCAAGGGCACAAAGTTACAAACTTTATGCTATATGACCTTAGAAACGACCTAGATCTGGATTTGGAACGTGGAGTCTTCGTGTATTAAGCAGTTAATGCTTATTATGCATTACCCGCTTATACGTTGGGCGTACAGCCGAAGAACCCAGTACGATAGGCGTACTTCTAAGGTATGCTGGGTGTACGCTCTCCTGCAGGTGTTGGGCTTTCGGTGGACTTTTGGGCCAATTGAACTCCACTTAACCTTGGGCCTGGACCGATTAGGGTAGATAAGCCTTGGGAATTATTTTTAGGCTACTGATGTCATGATTGGGCGTTATTGGGAAATGTGTCCCATTATAGTTTTAGACTTTGATCCTATGCCCATTAATGAAGGATAGACTTTTGGGCCATAATGGAGGGATTTGGACTTGGGATTTTGGGCCCTTGACTAGGCTGTGTCATGATCCTAATTAGGGTTATTAGTATATTTATACAATATGAGATTGTGGAGTGGTAGTCGAGCAGCTATTGTTTTCAGCTGACTGAGGTGAGTCTTCTCATTATACCAATGGGTCGAAGGCACCAATGTCGACCCATTAATTGATATGTGGATTTAATAGTTGATATGCAATGGTTTTGTTAGTTGGCATGTAATGACTTGTGTGAAGACCATGGGGGGAGCCCATGACACCTGTTAAATACCATGGGGGAGCCCATGACCCTTGGATGTTAGACCATGGGGATAGCCCACGGCATTCCAGGTGAAGACCATAGAGGGAGCCCATGGCAACTCTATATGTATATATGTTGCATGGTACTATGAGACTGTATTTTTTTTTTGTATTTTGGGAACTCACTAAGCAATTGCTTACAGTTTGTTGGGTGTTTCAGGTACTTCTGGTTCTAAGGGGAAGGGCCCGAATTGATGTCGCAACACTTACTCTCCAGCATTTCCGCATTTATTGTTTTGAATACTCTGATCTTTTGGATATTATTGATGTAATGGAATTTTGGAAGATAAAGCATGATTGTAATTTCTAAATATTAAATGAAAATTTTTATCTGAATTTTTGGGCTGTTACAATAATGGGGCATGTCATAAAGGAAATCCTACTGGTCTTGTTTGTAATTCACTTTGTTGAAGGGAAAAAGATATTCACAAAATCTTGCATCTCTACAGACAACCATTTTCTTGTCTTTTATATCATAATTTTTTAACCCTTAGTTCCCGTAGGATATCTCAAGAAAATCATGGGTTTCCCTTTCATCTCAAACTTGTCGCCTTTAGAATCAGTGTTTTTATAGTAAGAAAGACACCTAAAAACTCTCAAAACATCATAATCGAGCTTTCTTTTAAAAATGACTTCATATGGTGCTTTATTCGTGATCACCTTTGATGGCAACCGACTAATGATATATTTAGCTGTCAAAACACATTCTCCCCAAAATATTTTTGGAAGGTTTTCTTCAAACCTTAAGGCCCTGTCAGTTTCAAGGAGATGCATGTGTTTTCGTTCCACTTCTCCATTTTGTTGCGGTGTATGTGGGCAAGTCGTTTCAATTAGATTCCTTGTTGGTTGTATAATTCTAGCATGCCGTTGGAAGTAAATTCCCCACCATTGTCACATCTAATTCTTTTAATAGATTTTCCAAACTTACTCTTGATAATTTTGTGAAAGTTCATCAAATGTTTGCTTGCTTATTGCTTGAACTTTAGTAGAAAAACTCAGAAGGATCTACTAAAGTCATCAAAAATAGTTAAAAAATAGCTGGCCCCCGAAAGAGAGGGGGTGCAGTATTTACCCCAAACATCACAATGTAATAAATAAAAAAATCACTAGTTTTAATTTCATTATTTGAAAAAGTAAGCCTAGTATGTTTGGCTTTGAAATAAGAATCACAAGACTTATCGAACGAAAAATTACTAGGAAAATCTATTTTTGGTAAGTTTTCATTGGAGACGTGACCTAATCGTTTGTGCAAAGTTTCAGCAGTCGTCATCATGGCTCTTCTTTCGTTTTAAAAAACTCCCATCCGGTAAAGACCCTTCATGCACTCACCCGCACCAATAAAGATCATCGTGTGCAGTTTCTGCATGGCACTCAAATCAGGGAAAAGTTTACTGTGCATTGGAGGTCCTTACTTATTCTACTCACATATAAAAGATTACAATTGAATTTTGGTATGTGTATAACCCTTACTAATTTGGTTCCACCCGAAAATGTGTATTCACCTCTTCCTTCAACGTGTATGACATCCCTGTTGGGAATATGATTCAAAACTATTTTTCTTTTTGTTTTCAAGGATGTTGACATCATGGGTGACGTGTTCGGTGGAGCCTGAGTCAACGACCCAGTCATCATTACAGTCCTCTTTACCTATCATCTAAGCATTTGGTTTGGTGTCATCTTTGTTCGTACCTCCCTTTTCTTCAAAATGCTTCAAGAAGGTCTCATATTGACTAACCGTCAAATCTAGAATAGGACTAGGATTCATTCCAATGCATGCTACTTTGGGTTTCGACTCCTGACGCATTCGGTTTCCTGGCCACCACTCGAGGTATCCTATCTTTTTGAAGCAACCTTCTCGAGAGTGCCTGTCCTTTCCACAAAAAGTGTAGTGTTCGGCGACATCACTAGGTTTGGTGTCTTTTGATCCTGGCTTATCATGACGCTGTTTTGGGATTCCCCTTACGTCGTCCAGGCATGCTGGTCTTGAAATTCGTCTCCCGTGTGGTGGGTTTCTTGTCGGCAGATATTGCTCTCTGTCATTCGTCTTCTGCAATGAGGTGATAGGCAATCCCAAGAGTGGGGATCAAATTTGTTGCCAATATTTGGTTTCTGATAACAGAGAAATCATTATCAAGTCCCATGAGAAACTCATAAAGTTTTTCTTTGTCTTTGAGTTAGCTTAGGTTCTTTCCAGTGTCGCAGGTGCAGCCGCTACAAGTGCATCGGGGCGTGGGCAATGCAGCCTGTATCTCATCCCAGACGCATCGAAGCCTGGTGTAATATGCTGATAAAGAAGATCCATTCCGATGAGTCGTAGTAAGTTCCTGTTTCAACTCGTAGACCCGAGGGGCACTTTCTTTTCCAAACCTTTCAAGTAGATCATACAATATCTTTGAAGTCCTGTTGGCGTACTTCACACTAACCCTGATTTCCTTTTCCATCGCCGTTGTGAGCCATCCCTTCACCATAGCATCACATCGCATCCATATCATGTAATCAGAAGAATCTTTACCAGGTTTCTAAATCCAGTTATCAATGAAGCCTGCCTTGTTTTGGCAAAGAGAAATTCATCATCTCTTGAGACCAATTTGCATAATTATTGTCGGTGAGGGCATCATTGACGTGCATCTGTTTTTGGGTAATCTGAGGCATGGATGTGAAGTGGTGAGTTGGTATCTGGTGCATCTTCAATCTTCTTGCTTGGTTTTGCATCGTCGGCCATGGCTGCTGGTTAGGGTTTGCGTCGAGTAGGGTTTAGGTTAAGAACCGCTCTAATACCATATTGAAATAGATAAAAAAAATCTCATGTATATTTCAATCGAATTAAAACGATTACAAAAGAGGGTTTATATAGGAAAACTAGATAAGTATATAAGGCAACTGAAGATAAATATAAATAAAGATATGCTATATCCAATAGATGGTAGGCTCTCTATGATGGTAACAAAGTAGCTCATAATATAGTTCATACATTTACGTGAAAAGGCTCAAATCATGTACCCAATAGAGTCTAAATACATGCTACCAAGGAAGATTAGAACATTCCCTAACAGGTGGTTACCTTGGAACGTTTGTTAGTTGTAGATGACAATGGTAGTTTATGAACATATTTTAATTCAAACATTTTATCAAACAACTAATATCATGCATGTTCAATTATCATAATTAATGTTCAAAATCACAAGCCACACAAATCCACAAGAATCAATTTTGATTTAATAAAACAAATATTAACAACTAGCATTACAAAAATTCGCAACTTCTTGATGAATTACACAAAATGCTACCAATCACATCAAAAAAAATATATACAAAATAAATGAACATAAATGGAAGCATAAAAAAACAAATTTCGGTGATTTTCCATATGCTAAATAAAGAGTACTTCTTATACATGCAAGTGTTAGCGTACCTTGTATCTTCGTTCTTCCAAACCAACAAATCACAACAATTTGCAATGATATGTAGCTTCACCGTCGATCTATGTTGAAGCGTGAAATCTAGAAGCAATAGTTGTGAAGAAATCAATTTCTCAGGAAATGAAGATAATCATGGACGAAAAATAAGGAGCATACCAGTGAGATTCGAAGTCATGACATGTTCAATTCTCCGCTTTTTTTTGGTGTTTTCTTGGTGGCCTTTTCTCCCCATTTCCTTATAAAAAGAGGAGAATTGATAGGGTGGAAATGGAATTAAAATATTTCATTTTCTCTCCTTTTTAAATGCTAACTAAACAAGAGAAGTAGAATACTATTACCAATTCTTTGTACCAAACATGCCTAAGTTCCATGACTTGTCCAATATGTAAATATGTAATTATGGAGTGGAGACATCGACTACCTCTTGTTTTCTTGTGAATTAGCTTCTATCGTGTGAAATTTAGTAAGTAAATGGTGCGATATAGCTTTACCCAACTCCATTTCGATAACCGAATGGATGTCATGGATCGATAAATTGGTAATTAATAACGAAAAAAAAGAGAAGATAGAAGCGATGGTGATCATGATCTGTCAATGATTTGGAACTTCAGGAATAATATTGTCTTTGATTCTCACTCGTTACATAAGGATAATATTTTCGATAACATTATTTTGTATTCATTTTCTTGGTTCAAATATAAAAGCTCAAAAAACATACTTTGGAATGATTGCTTAAATCATTATTTGTAATTTTCCATCTAGCTTTTAGTAAGAAGTATGCATATATAGATCTCTTTTTGCTGTTTAATTTTTTTTGTGCTTTGTGGTTTTCCCTCACAGGGCTTCCATTTATATTTGTGTACTCGTACTCTTATTTTATTTCTTGTGATCATCATTTTTGTAACAAATCCAGTTTAGTTAGGTTTATTCGCTCTTAATATTTGTATAGTTTAGTTAGGTTTATTCCCTGTTAGTATTTGTATATGCTTGTAGTGAAATACAATTATTCTTTTCTGATGCAAAAATACTCATGAAAGGATATTTATTGCTCTTCACTTTCAGCATTTTGAGTGATGTTTCTTTTTCTTTGCAGATGCAACCAAAGGCAAAAGAAAACAACCACTCACTTCATCAACAAAGTTTCAGGGGCCCCTTATTTGAAATTGGTTATGAAGCCTTCTTTTGAATATAAATATAGCTTTCATGTGAAAAGCGTCAACATTGCTTCCACCACTTGGCTACTCTTTCGTCTCTGTTTGGAATTTCTCTTGGAAATGGGCTATAAAATATAACTTTGAGTGTTTGATATCGCACATAACTTTCATAGACCCCGCCTTAATTGTACTTTAAATCATAATGTATAGAAGTTTGGAGGGGTTGAATTCTTGAATGAGAAAAAAAAATGTACTTAGAAGTGCAAAAATAAAACTAGTTCTTTTTTTTTTTTTTTTTTTTTTTTTTTTTTTATAAATAAATCTTGGAATCGATCCAGCTTCAGTTTGGAAAAAAGTAGATTAAGACCATCTGAATCAGATTTAAATACTATATTTTTATCTCGATGTTGGAAAAATCCGATTCTTAAAACCAACTTACAGCCGATTTTTTTAATGTAGTAGAAAATCGAAGTTTTATCAACCACTTCTTTATATTGTTGTTTATACAAGAATTTGAAAGTTTCCCAAGTAAGTTTTTCACCCCTCAATCAATCTTGAACGACCGAGAAACACCGTTCAAAAATAAAAACAGGAAAATGCCGTTCTGACCACATGAACGATAACGAATAGCTGAATAGACAACTTACTACATGATAAAACACTGTCTTTTGCTACGTACGTAGAATGTTTTCGATCAACCACTAAAATTTTGTTAAATTCAAACACCAAAATTATGTTCAGAAATATATAACGAAACGATAAAAGATAAGATCTTTTGCGGGTGAGTAGCAAAAGCAGAATAAAAAGCCATTTTATCAGCCCATCCCTATTGCTTAAGTCTTAAATGTGTGAACTATTGGCCCAACAATGAAATAAAATAACTTTTAGTAAATACTAAGGTTATGTTTGACGTACTAACTGAAAAGCTAGCCGTGAGCTGAAAAGCTAGCTGTTAAATAAAAAGCTAGCTGATAGCTGAAAAACTAGCTGATAAAAAATAATGTTTGGTAAAACTAGCTGAAAAGCTAGCTGAAATATATAAAATTACATAAAAGGGCATTTAAGAGAATGTGTTTCTATGATTAATTAAGGGGTATATTTGGAAAATTTTAAAAAAGCTCCTAAAAAGCTAGTCTAAGTAGCTTTTTAAAACGTTAGCTTATAAACTAGCTTATAAGCTACTTTTTGGCTTGCCAAACACGACAACATAAAAAAGCTTGAAAAATAAGCTAGCTTTTCAGCTAGCTGTGACACGCCAAACACAGCCTAAATAGTTGATTTTATATGTTTGTTCGTATTAACAGATGACATTAGGACTTGCATTAACCGACCCTTGTGCCTAAATCGATTTTACAGACTGGGCTTATTACTTCACACGGTACTCATAAAAAGTAATTATATGATTATTGAAAATTACTATAAATGATCTAATATTATATATTATTCAAAATAACAACAAATTTAGAGATTAGACATCTTTGTTTTTTGATAATATATATAGTTTTACCATTTGCACAAATTACATGCTAAAAATTCTATCATAGATCTGAAATATCTGTTATTACCGATTTTTAACAAAATGACATTTTTAATATTATTGTATCGTAATTTAAAATGACATTTAATATATGTTATTACCGATTTTTGTTTTAGATGTGTGTACATAAAGTCAAAGTGGGATGCACGGTAAATTTTCAAAGTATAATGTTTTAAAGCGAAAAATACGATGTCAGAATTGGTAAGTGGATATATATCAATGCAATTTTGGTTATTATGTTTGTTATAGCATCCTACTTTCTTTTCTTTCTATTACAACATTATACTTTTATTTTTGTTTTCTTATTAAAGCAATGTACTTTGAAATATCAACCCAATTATAGCAGTGTACTTCCACTTAAAAAAAAGCTACTCAATTATAAAAACGAAATTTGCTTTGTAATTGGATGATATTGCTATAATATGATAGATTTTGCAAAGTAATCTCCAGAAATGCTGAATTTCACCAAATCAACACAAGGGGCAAAACCGCAAAACGGTCAAAAGTTGAACCAGATAGGAGAAAGCCATATGTTGAATCACAAATTATTATTTATGTGAGAGAATGATCATTTTACCCTTCTGTTTAGAGTAAATGACCTTTTTATGAAGGATAATGACCATTTTACCCTTATGTTTAAAAGTGATGTTGAATAACAAATGACTAATTATGTGTGAAATTGACAATTTAATCCTTCTGAGAGTACCTTTATACCCTGATATGCAACCCAATTCTTCAATACATATGGATCACATTGTTTAATAAAGCAAAATGGTGCTTATTAATATTAGCACAATCACTGTCCTTACCATATATGAAACTATGGCTAATAACCTACACTTGGTGGCTAATAAACCTACGCTTGGCATATACATTTTCAATTTTATCAGGTGCTATACACTCGCCTTGTGACAACTTAAATATGTTCTTTTTTCTGCCTCACAAATCAAAGAATATTCTTATTTGTTAAAATACCAAAATGACTGTGGAATTTCTCAATAAAGATTCAGGCATACCTGTCAATAATCTTAAGGCGTCCTCGGGGTAACCACAATCCAATGTCCCCTATGTGAAGACAACCTTCTTCATCGATTACTTCTCATCTACTCAATTATCTGAAAAGATCATATCAGTTGAATCAACAAAGTTTTTGTTTTTAAATAAAACATAAAAAGAAATGATGTTAGTGAGGAACGTCTAGACTTCGTCTTTGTAGTAGCCTTGAAAAACAATGGGTTTACGAACACAAATTTCTCTATAGGGATGAGGTTGATCATCAGAGGTGTAATTCATCTTAAGTACATCAACAAGTTTTTGATGGGTTTTGAAGATCCTTAATAACATTGAAGGGACACCAGAAACAATAGTTTTAATCCTCAGTAGGCCCAAAAATTGGATCTATGAACAACCTATCTAATGCAAATTTGATATATAAGAAATACATACCTTTTAGGGTTCTTAGAAACCCTTGTAGATCTTCGATTGATTGATGAGAGATAAGAGTCCAACGTAGAAATCCTCTTTCATAGTCGTACCTACGACACTCAGATCAACGACATAAAACAAAAATCCATGCAACAAACACCATGAACAAGGCTTCACAATCCGAATCTGTTGGAATAACAGGTACCTCATCGTGACAAAGAAGCCATGACGATGTGACGTCGCAATTTTGAGGGTTTCGAGAAAGAGGAGGTAGGACCGAATTTCTCATGGGGTTTTGAGATTTCTCATCATCTAAATTCGTCCATATACTTCTCTCTTTATAGGGAAGGGTATAAAATCCTATAAGATAATTATCTAGTTAACTAATAATTATTTATATAAAAGGTAATTATCCGACTGCTTAATTGTCCTCTTTTATCCTCCAGAATATTCAAGAACTTCTAGATTTCATTTAAGTAATTAAATACTATTAATTAACAAATCAAGTCCTTATAATTTTCCCATGTCTATTATTTCTTATTTCTATGCTTGCGTGTAACCCAAAATGAACCTACTATATGAATGTGAGATATGGATACAGTCAATCTCAAACATTCAAGATTCTGTTTCCTGAAACTGACTTGTGTCAACCAAAAGCAAACTACATAATTGATCTATTAGTTCAGTCTGAGCACGGTCATGCATTTTAATGTCAACACCAAATCATTGAGGGGCCCAAAGACATCAACTCCAACTACTTAAAAAGAAACGAACAAATAAACTTTGACTACATTGATTCCACCTATTCCACATGACATATCTAGCCAAACCCTGTATGATTACCATTTACAAACAATGTTGGGGAGAAACCAAGACACAACAGATTGTAGGAGAAAATCTCATGCATCTCCATTTGAAGAATATATGATATTACCATCTTAGAATTACTTGTGACCGAATCCATAAAGTAATCTCTAAGTGCAGGTTACTCCAATACTTTAAAATCTCAATTTAAAGTACTCATTAGTATTGGCCGCATACTTTGCTTTGTTCATCCCCATGAACAATCTACTAATGCTCTATGGCAATCTTAACTCACTACTTTCTTCTAGTATTAGGCTGATTGTGGAAGTTTGAATAAATTAATATTCTGGAAGTGGTTCTAAACATGAAAAAAATGGAACATAGTGATAATCTAAATGAAATGACCAAATTCCATCAAATATTAAGTTGTCCACTTAATAATCGCTAGATCAAATAGAGACCACAACTATATCAATTCCTAAATTAAAACAAACCAAAATAAAGTACTCAAGTTAATACACATGCAAGTCTAATACATTAGATCTTAATATGACAATTAACCTTGGTTAGTGACTTTAGTTTAAAGGAATGAATTAACAAGATTCTATTTAGTTGTCTATGATGTCCTCATAATCGTGAAGGTACTTGATGAGTATTTACCATGTGATCTTATGTGACTTAGGATCTATTCTTAAGGTAATGTCACCTTTTAGTCACAAGAAACTTCAAGAGAACCATCAATGATTGAATACAAGATTGGGGTCACAAATGAATTTCATTTAGTCATATAGTTTGTCTTTACAGTATAACTTATTGCAATATAATCTAAGATTATCATCAAATTCCCTTTTATGCATTACTTGGTACTCTTTCAAGCTAGTAATTCATTATTTATTAAGAACACGAAATCCTAGTGCTAAACGGAAACATCTCTATTAGTAAGGAGCTCACACTCAATGTAACTCTTTCATTGATTTCTTCCATACTATCAAGATTATATCTTTCTTCCTTTTAAGATTCTAAAGAATATTCTTGATTCTTCATTGTTTAATTAAAGCCAAAATGTCTTATACGACTTGTCATGCACAAGGCATACAGGTCATTAGATTTACTTGCACAAATTCTTTAAGAATTCTGCATCTCGAGTTTCATCAAGATTCTAAGTATTTGGCTTAAATCAATGATTCACTTAAATCTATCTCCATAGACTCTAAGTATACTCTCTTTTTCATCCCATGTGTTTCATAGCGAGACAATTCCTATGCCAAGTAAACCTTTTACACTTACCAAAATTAGGACATCGTTTCCTATTTCAATACAAGGGACATCATTGCTCCCACTAGCTTCGAGATTTATATTGACAATATTTTGTTTCTCGTAATTCAACTTGTGAAGTTCTCATCGAAGAAAATGATCCAACCATGAGATGCTTTTTAGAATCCATATATGAACTTCTCAAACCTACATATCTTTCATAACCATCTTGGTTTGAGTATATGTGTGTTCCTATCCATGATTGTCATCTTTTGAAGATCTACAAACATTGTATGCTTTTAACACCAAGTGTTGGATCAATTCAAATTTCAACCATACATGCACTAAATCCCATTCCTCATATATTCCTCTAATTTTGTCTTATTAGGTCTTCCATAGCTTTCGATAGTTGATAGACTCTGATCGCAATCTATCAGCGATTTATTTCCCATGTGACATGAAGTCAACAAGGTTCATGATGTCTTCTATTAGATCTATGTGGAAGAGGTTGAGGAATGTCATTTTTCTTAATAGGGTTTAACCTCTAATTAAGTGATATTTTTTTTCCTTAGGCTCTTCGTTAATCGATTCTTGAGTCTTATCAAGATCAATGTGGCTCCCACTAGTTCTTTAGAATATCAGCTCTTTCTTTTGAAAGACTGATCTTAGAGCAACAAATACTTTGTTCTTAGAGAGTTTCCAAAAACATAGTTGGGATGTCCAAAAAATCACCTATCTCATAGAGCGTTTGATAAAACTTTCTTAGTTTACAAGACCAAAGACTTTTGTAACACTCATTCATGGTAAAATCCATAAATTATTTGTAAGCACAGTACGACTCGTCAGTTACAAATCAAATAATGATTTTATTTATCTATCCAACTATATTGCTTATGGAAATACTTTAGTTTGATATGAATTGTGAAACAGTTTTATAATTCCATTAGATGATCCTTAACCTTCTTGATCAAGATCCTCACTATCCTTTTAGATCTGAGTTTCTTATCTTTTTGCCCAGTTAATTCTGAACTTCTTTTGTGACTAATCTGAACGGACAATTAGTGTGAAATAATTCCAACAAATGATCGCATCATGAAGTGATGCTTTTATCATTTATCTTAATACTATGATATATGTATCAGCAAAAGGACTTGTGGTCTAATTACTTACAAAATTCTATCCAACTGGAAATTTGGTGATACACTACTCATTCACATATTCAAGATGACGATCTAAACATTTTGGACCAACATGCATAGTGGTTAATCTGAACAACTAATTAGTGTAAACTAATTCGAATAGATACCTTGCCACTTGATGGTATCATTTTCATCATTCGTGACACATAAGATTTGTATTTATCACAAGACTTAGTGTCAAATGATTTCCAAAAATCTGATCTGACTGGATATTTGGTAATGCAACTCTTATTCAAATGTCAGGGTAGATGATTCCATAATTGCATTTAATCCAAACAATGAATCTACATTGAACTATTGTCACTATACCAGTTTCAAAGAATTCATCGCTTACTTTTAAATAATAAAACTTATGAAACGTTCTATATTTAAATAAGCTAGAACAATCTTACGAAACATTGTATAAAAAATTTCAATCATAAGACCATAGACTTAACATTTAAGAGAACGAGCCATCTTATGATTCTAAGGGCAGTAAGAGACTCGATTCGATGTCCTTGATCATAATCACTTCTCAATTTTATAGTCTATTAATTCATTTTGGTTACTGCACATTCTTGCAAGTGTCAGTACTTATCCTTTAGTGAAACACTCAAGGATTTGAAGTAATATTCCGATGGTGTTATGGATTCATTATTTTGATTATAGGCTAAACACTTGGAAGAATGTGTTGTTTATTGATTTTTAAAATAATTATGGGGCCTCGTAATCGATGATCAATAAACTCTTCTCTAAGTTTCACTCTACTTCCGATACTTTGGGCATTTGTGTGCTTCTTAGTCCTTTTCTTGTCTTAGTAATTAACTTAGCCTATCAGAATATGTCTCAGAATAGGCCTACCTATTGTCCTTCACATTTGATGTTGCAGTTGGGTATACGACCTTTGAACATCCTCTATTTCTATGGACAATTGACTTTCTTCTTCTTCTTGACACTTCTTTCATGATAGCTAATCATGGAAGAATTTGAAGGTTTTGAGTTCCATGCTTAGACATGTTAGTCCCCAAAGGCTCTCAACATGCTATGCAATTTCACAATGGATCTTTCCAAGTTGTTCATGTCTATTTAGAATCACCTGATCATAGCCAATTCCCAACACATGGAATTCCACATTTCTTCAATCTTATTAATGTACTTAATTCTCTAAATCTTGGAGTCTCTCTCCTATCTCATGTTAATTCCAAAATTCCTTAACATGTAATGTAGTTCCACAATGGATCTTTCCAAATAACACATATCATAATCACATGATAGTACTGGTTGGCTAGTTGGTTATGTCGCTATATTCAACTCCCTGCATGATTGAATTCCATATTGGTTCAATTTGTAGGCTTAACATTTTCTAGGATGGATCTTTCCAAGTTGCTCATATCAAATCAGAATCACCTGATTATATACACATGTTAGCCAGTTGGTTATATTTCCATAATTAACTCCTAACTTGATGGATTTCCATGTAGCATCAATGATAGTGATGTACTATTTGTATTTGATACTTGCTCCTTCTTATAGCTAAAGGTACGATCTTACTTTTCTTTTAAGAGAACTATTCTCAAAAAATCAAACAAGATTAACCATTCATTCTAGCTAATCCTTTTAGAGGATTCTTATAACAGTTAACTTTTAGTGGATACTTTTAAGACAACATTCAGTTACTGATTCGACCTAGTTTGTTTTATTGATCCTAAATGAATAATTACCTAATTATCAAATTATTTCAAACAAGGCTAGGATCCATATTTCACTCCGTGATATGAAGTGGATTAGCCGAAAATCACACCAAAAACCTATTTAGGTAGACAAACAATTGTCAATCTCAATCTATATGAGATTCCTAGATCTTTTGAGATTTACTAACAGTATGTCAATAACATGTTAATCACTTCTTATGCTCATTTAGCATTCATGACTGGATTAGCCGAGGATCATGAATCCAAATGGTGAATCGACCATGAAAAGTTACATGATATTCGGATCAAGTAACGCTTCAGAATCGTGATTACCATATACCTTACTTCAAGAATTCTCATTTGATGTGCTGGTAAACCACCCACACATAACGCCAAAAAGAATACATGATAAGGCGTAATTACCATGGGAAGCATAAGATTCACATATTTATATAAAACGAGATTTTGTTTTAATACTTATAATGTTAATACTTTTAACAAGCCAAGTGTCCTATCAAACCATTTTGTTAACTCTACTCATAAAACGCAAGATGGCGGTGAGGGTGGCGGGCACTAAATGCCACTTAAGAGCCAACGTCATTCAGAATCGAAGAGAGCTCCTTAACCCCTAGCATTTAGAGTAGGTGAGCCTAGTCGTGGTTAGACTGACAATGCCTTTGAACATGCAACCTCAATTAAACTTACAAGAACATAAAAAAACTAAAGTGCAAAAGAGGTGTACAGACCGCTCTAATACCACTGATAGGTTTTAAGGATCTTTAAACAACATTGAAGGGACAACGAAAGCAATAAATTTAATCCTCAATAGGCCCAAAAATACGATCTATGAACAACCGATCTAATGCATCTTTTATATACAAGAAATACTTACCTTTTAGGTTCTTATAAACCCTTGTAGATCTGCGATTGATTGATGAGCGATAAGAGTCCAACGTAGAACTCCTCTTTCGTAGCCGCACCCAAGGCATTCAGATCAATAACATCCAACAACCACTCATGTAACAAACAACATGAACGAGGCTTCACAAATCCTAATATACTAGAATAGCAGGTACCACATCGTGACAAAGAAGCCACCATCCAACAACCACTCATGAAACAAACCCCTCGACGATGGCGAAGGCAGTGACAACGGGTGAAGCAGGTGTGCAAGAGATCGTCTAGTGGTAGCGATTGATGCTTTTGTGGGTTCGTCTGGATCAGAAGAAAAAGGGGAGAATGTGTATCACTTCCAAGCTGATGATCTGGGTTTTTTTTAGCCTAAGCCGATGAACAGTAACCGGATCAGCCGGTTACTGTTCATAAGCACCTCTCTTTTAATATATATATATATATATATATATGAGTAAAATACATGAATGGTCCCTATGGTTTGGTGTAATTTGCGTATTTGGTCCCTAACTAATTTTTTTAACTCGGACCATCCCTATCATTTGGTTTTGTTGCGTGCTTGGTCCCTGCCAGACTTGAAAAGACAATATTACCCTTATTTATTTATTTTTAATTTGTTTATTATTATATCTTATTTATGAAGAATCGTAGAATCAAGTATTAATCAAAATCAGAGTTAAACGAATGCAGATTGAACAAACGATGTAAATAAGATCTGGTTTCTGCTCATTTATGCTTCCAACTTTTACAGAGAAAATAGACAGGTTCTGTAAAGGACTCTTATCTAACTCTAGTAAAGTTCCATATTTATAGGAACAGTGAAAGCATACAAAAAATACTAAGGCATTGACAATTAAGCTTCGTACGAAATACACCTTAGTAAATAAACATTACAAAACATACGAAGGGTAAAACAAACTTCGACATATTACAACATAATTCGACCCTAACAATCTCCCCCTTTGTAATCATGTCGACCTTCGTCAGTTCAAGAGTATCTGTATAGCATACAGCATAACTCTTCGAATCTCAGTGTACCATGAGATTATCTTCTTCAGTTCCTTCTTATCTCCTTCGTTATTCTTCTTGCAGCTATTCATACGAACAATGAAATTTGTATATTGGGATGTTGTATATCTTTCCACTTCGGAAGCTTGAAACAAGAATCTTTTTGCCTTCCCATTTTTGTCTTTCCCAGCAAATACCATACCAAATGGCTTCAAACATATTTCTCCGTCTGCATACTTCTTCAACTCAGGTTGAGTTAAAGGAAGTTCCATTGGCACTTTTACAGTCATTCCCTTTGCTGTAGCTAACTCAACATCAGTAAGTGCTAAACACTCATAATAATTGTCAATGAAAATTTTGATGTGAGCCAACCCAAGTCGAAAAACTTCAGGATCAGTTTCTCGAAGATATGAAGCGTCTTTATCCTTTATTAACAATGCAACTTGTATCAGATCATACAAGTTCATTAAGGGAAAATCAGCCACTAAAAAATCACACACTTGCCCATTCGCCCTCGAAACAATAAAGCGAAGATTCTGCATCATATTTTCGAACAACACATCTCGCTTTATGCTTATCACCTTCTTTATCTTCACTGGAGACCAAATCTCCTCTGGAAGCTTTCCAAGTACAGCATGAAATCTGATCTTCATGTATGTGTACTCATCATCATTGTCAAATTTCTCAACAATTTTGTACTGAGCCATGATGAACATCATTTCATTGATGGGAAAATCCATTTGACTCATATCAGTGTTGAGAACAACATAGCTTTTCTTTGGCTTCTTTTCGAAAGCATACATATGGTTATATGCAACTTTCGACTCTATTGTCTCATAATTGTAATGCTTTGAAGGATCACCCTTGTTCATCCCAGGTGGATCATTGGCACGAAGTCGCATAATGCTTTGTACAATTTGGAGCTTTTCAACCTCAGCCTCCGCTTCAGCTTTCTTTTCTTCCTTTGACTTTTCGACCATAACAGTTTTGCCTTTGTCTTTTACAGAGGAATTATCAACACTTTCCTTAGGCTTCGAACTGCTGCCACCTTCCGCAATCACAATTCCTTTGGAAATTGGTCTTGAAATTGGCTTTGTTGAAATTGGCATTGTTGTCACAATAGTCGAAATGACTGGCTCAGCAGTTGACAAAATTGGTTTTGTTATCGGAATCTTCGAAGAAAACACCTTTCCAACAACCTTTGCATCTGCATGCAAATTTTCACCACTAGCCTTCGTACCACCAACCTCCTTTTCTCCCCCTTGCACCCCTGTGAAAGCAGGCGGGGCATTCGTCGGAAGAAGGCTAGAAATATGAGAAAGAGGAGCAAGTTGTTTGTGTAGAATAACTTCAAAATGAACGAACTTTTGAGACAAAAAGTCCGGAGTAATCAACGGAGATGAAACTGATTTAACAGTTAAATCTTTGAGCTCCTTCAGCAGATTAAGCACTTCCACAAAGCTCTGAGTTTCCGATGTCGACATTTGAGTAAGTTGAGGACTCAAATCTTCATACAATTTGACATATTTGGTAACAACATCACAAATAATGTCAATCTTCTGATTAATCGAAGCATAATCCCTTTGCACACTTGAGATTTCCTTTTGCATATCCTGTCGAAGCTCTTGAATTTGCAAATTTACATCTTCCCTCACTTTCTTAACATCCTGAACGAATAATACATGTCTTTCCTTCACTACATTCTTGAATTCTTTCACCTCCCCTTTAAACATCGAAATTAGAGAATTCACTCTTAATTCGTCATTCTGATCATTGTGATCAATCTTCTCCAAGAGTCGAATCTCTGAATCTCGGACCATTCCAGAGACTTTACTCACCACCTTGGCTTCAAAAGTTTTCAGCATACTATCAACTTCCATATTAGAGACAGACGAATTACTCCCCAAATCTGCTTGAGATTGAAGAATAGAATTCAATTTCTTGTTGAGAATCTTGAACTGTTTCATTGTCATCAACATATGATCAGGAAAGTGATCTTCTTCATCATGAAACTGTAAATCTTCAAATGTGCCTCCAAAACCTTCATTGTCAGTATCCGTTTCAACAACAGGTGAAGTTTTAACAGGAGAATCAATCTTGGGTGAATCAGTGGATTGAGATGGAAAAAGAGTTGTAAAGGGTTGATGAAGAATGTTTTCAAAGGTTGGGGAACTGGTAGTATTTGGAATAAGAAAAGGAGGTAAAGAGATGAAAGTATCTGCCATTGAAGATACAGGAATACCTTGAGTAGTAGCTTCATCTTCTTTGTTCGACTCTCCCTCACCCATGTTGACATTTACATCCGTATCAGATATGTGTGTAAAAATGCCTGAAGTTCGAACCTCCTCAGTATTTGATTCAGTTAACGAGACTTCGGGTGGTATGACAATAGTCTTCTCAGGAGTAGATACACATTGAGAAACAAGTGGTTCTGGTGTGTCAGGAACTACTTCTTCTTCGGAAGACTCCTTTTGGATTACCAACTTGCGTTGCCGTTTCTTATTCTTTGAAATGTGTTTGGCCACATCTGCAGCTCGACGTTTCTTGGACAGAGGTGAAACTGGAGCTGGAACTTCTCGAAAAATAACTCCTTGATGAGAGAGTTGTGGTTTACGAACATTAGAGGGAGAAGATTTTAACACACCATCAGAAGATTTTCGGGAACCCCTAGTCCTTTTCTTCAATCGTCGAAAAACACCATATTTCGAAGGAATTTTCTCTGCCACTACTGTATCATCAACAGGCTCCAATGGTTTGATGACAACAGTCAAAACATGCACTTCAGCTATCTCAGCCTTCTTTGGAGACTTCGTGGATTCGTGCACAATCTTCTCAAGAGACTTCTGTGATTCGTGCACTGGCTTCTCTGGTGTAGCCTTTGCATCCTTTTTAGAACGTTTAGAATTCTTGGATGGACCAGCTTCTTCTTTCGACAACAATTTTCCAGTCTCAACATCTGGATTAATGGTTTTCAAGTACTCAACCAACACTGAATTTGTTGGCTCAACCCTCTTTAACATTGCATCAGGAATCCGAGCAATGTGTGTGAATACTTCCATATCATCCAAAACTTCCTTGGGAAAGTGATACTTTAGAAATTCAGCCTTTTATTCATCAGCAGGGACAACAATTCCTTCTTTATCATAGAAATAACCAAGGATTAAGCTCCAATACCTAGCACACGAAATGCCTTGAACCACATTCGTGTTTTCGATACTCTTTTGGAATTCCTTCCATAGTTGAGTAGAGTAGTCGACAGAGATATCATAATATAATCCTGCCACCATCGCATAAACCTCCATGCGACCTTTGTCTAAGCCAACACTTCGACCTGTCAAGCATCGCAGAAAAATTCCAAACAAGAAATTCCAAACAGTTGGCAAGGCTGACTTCTTGAAATCACTAATCTTCGTGAGTGGGGGTTGATGACACATCTCATTAAACATATGAATAACTCGTGCATAAGAAAGATCAGTAACAATTGGAGAATTGGGAATATCGAATCTGACAAAAAATCTTCTTGGACAAACGGATTTTCTTGTCATTCACTAGTTGAAAGGTGATGATATCCATTGCTTTGCTATAAGTAGCAGTGGATCCGGCATGAGAAAGCCATGAGAGAGGAACTGAGAAAGAATTGAACATCGCCTTGGAAAGAGCAGAACTCTTCAATGCGACAATTAGCATCTTCAATTCTTCTGGATACAAAGACACATCCCCTTCCACTTGATAATTGGTGCTTTGAATCTTCATGATTGGTTGAGAAGTGATGTCTTCAGTTGTGCGAGAAGTAGAATCAACGCCAGCCATGATTAGGGTTTATAAGCTTTGAAGAACAGAGAGAATTTGGGTATTTGAGTTCTTTTGTGAGCGTAAAAAGATAAAGAATCTGTAAATGCCCTTTTTATATGTAACCCTTAATTTGAATTGAACGCGGGATAGGCATTGATTGAGATCTAACGTGGCACCTTAAAAGTCGCACCAGTTTGCCAATAAAGTTTCCATGCGTCAAAAAGTAGCTGTCACATCGCCTTGAAACCAGGAAACGTCTTCCTCACACAGTCTGTTCGTGTCACCTCAAGGAATAGTAATCGTCATCAACCTTCGGATGGAGGGTAAGCTCTTTCGTCTTTGGGTTTAGAGACGAAGTCATTTGCTAGACTGTTGAAATCATCAGCCTGAGTTGGTGGTACTCAGAACCTCAAGGATTTCGTGTATGCTGTGTGCCAAAGAAAAGATAAGAAACAAATTAACGAAAATTTGGATCTGTGATGTTAAAAATTTCGACACAAAAGCAGAGAAACCTCGGGCAAAGGTTACTTCATTAACTATCAAGAGAGATAATCAACTGCTTGTATATGTTCCCGTGAATTACAATCGAATACTTGTAGAGAAGATTCGAAGGGATTCTTTTGTTAGGTATTGGTTGGTTTAAAATTTCGTTACATATCATCCTAAACATAAGGTGAGTAATTGTAACAGAAATTACTTGTTTGACCAGTGTAGTCAGTGACAAGTATGCTTTGAAATATGTTGATAGTAACTTGGAAAGCAAATGAAACTCATACAGAAATCATATTCATAAAAAATATTTGTTCTGGATCCTGTTGGGTAACAAACATCGTGGGTTTCGATAGTTTGATCAAGATCACGCATAAGAATAGAATATGATTTTGAGTTTCGAAAAATGGTACTGAAACAAATGTTTCGTCAAATCTGGAACATAGTTCCCCATCAATTCCTTATTAAGATATGAAGTTGGGTTTCACTTTCATCACGGCCTCATGATGTCAGATCACTAACACAAAATTTTGATATATCTAAATCTTGATGGGTTGAATCAAAGATCTATTGGATATATGTCTTCGTGTGTGCAAGTGTAAGAAATTTTGTGATGAAAAAGATTGGCTATGAAGAACGAATTGTACCTCTGTTATTTTCGGACAAAACAGATAACTCTTAACTCATGTGAGAAGAGTAAGGTAGCTCAATCGACTAATGTGAATATAAGCCTGACTTGGGAAGAAGTTTTCGTATGAAAATTTTCATTAAGGCTTTCGTAAACACACACTGAGTCTACAGAGGCTTGGTTCAACATGCTGCAGCATGCTTCTAGGGACACCCTAACTAGTACATAGTTGACGAAAGTTTACCGTCCCATAGAAACATAAGCATGACCCTTGAAAAAATGTTCGTGTTATCTGCACAATGAAAAGAAACAAAGAGAATAACAAAAATCTTTTTGATATTTTTGATTTTTCAAAAAAAATATTTTTGAGTTTTTGTGAATTTTTCAAAAATTGAAACAATTAACAAAAGAAAATCTTTTTGGAGTTTTTGATTTTTCGAAAAGATAACAACAAAACGAAAATAAAACCTTTTTGGAGTTTTCGATTTTTCGAAAAGAAAACTAAAATACAAACTTACGAAAAACATTTTTACAAACAAACGAAAATTTGTAAACAAACTACAATTTGCCATTCTTATGAAAATTTGACAAACTAACGAAAATTTTGTACCACACAACCAACATGCAAATTGTCAAATTCGAAGCGTGTCGAAGCGTTGACTATGAACAGTAACCGCTGAATGGCGTCTTATTACCTCTGAATTAACACATTTGTATAACATACCTTTGCTATACATTCGAAATCTGTCCTGGAACTGAACTCGCTTCAATCATTCCCAAACCTGTCAAAATTCGAACAAATGATTTTTCATCCAAAGCTTTTGTAAAAATATCAACAAGCTGATCAGTTGTTTTTACAAAATGAACTTCAATGTTTCCATCTTCCACATGATCTTTGATAAAGTGATAACGAAGAGCTATATGTTTAGTTTTCGAATGTTGTACTGGATTATGACAAATGCGTAT
The DNA here is from genome assembly GCF_052849685.1 of Lactuca virosa. NCBI lineage: Eukaryota > Viridiplantae > Streptophyta > Magnoliopsida > Asterales > Asteraceae > Lactuca > Lactuca virosa. The sequence goes on along the minus strand of NC_136434.1, from coordinate 161,889,041 downwards.
AGCACTTTGAGAATCACAGTACAGTGGAATCTTTTTCATATTCATTGCATAATCCCTCAACTGACTTTGAATCCAAATAATTTGTGATGTACAAGCAGCAGCTGCTACATATTCGGCTTCAGCAGTAGAGATCGAAACACATGTTTGCTTCTTCGACTGCCAACTAACCAACTTTCCATCCAAAAATTGACAACCACCACTAGTACTTTTCCGATCCAATGTACACCCTCCTAGATCTGTAGCTGAAAATGCCTGAATGAAAAATCCTGTTTTCGAAGGATACCACAATCCTAACGAAATTGTTCCCTTGAGATAACGAAAGATATTCTTCACTGCTGTTAAATGTGGTTCTCGAGGATTTGCTTGATACCTAACACAATTACATACAGAAAACATGATATCAGGTCTACTTGCAGTAAGATAAAGCAATGAACCTATCATGCTCCTGTATAAAGTAAGATCAACCGCAGGCGATTCTAACGAAGGTGTTAGCCTTGTTCCAACTGCCATTGGTACTCTTAACTTCGTGCTATTTGTCATTCCAAACTTTTTGAGCAAATTCCTTGTATATTTCTCTTGATTGATGAATATGCCTTCTCTGTTTTGACATATGTTTAACCCAAGAAAATTATTGATTTTACCCATCATGTTCATTTCGAATTGGCTTTTCATCAAGTTTTCGAATTCTCTAGACAAAGCAGGGTCAGTAGAGCCAAAAATAATATCGTCAACATAAATTTGAACAAGCATTAGATGACACCCAACTTTCTTTCGAAATAATGTGGGGTCAACTGATCCTTGCTTAAATTTCGGCTGTTTTAAGAAAGTGGTAAGAGTTGCATACCATGCTCTTGGTGCTTGTTTTAACCCATATACAGCTTTATCTAAAATACATACATGATCAGGATGCATTTCATTTACGAAACCTGGAGGTTGTTCTACGTAAACAGTTTCTTCGAGTTCTCCATTGAGAAAGGCACATTTCACATCCATTTGATAGACATGAAAATCCTTATGAGCTGCATATGCTAAGAATATTCGAACAACCTCGAGTCTTGCAACAGGGGCAAAGGTTTCTTCATAATCAATTCCTTTCCTTCACATCATTCTTCTCATACTTCTTCTTCTCTTATCCTACAGCTTTGTTCACGAAACTTCCCTTTCCTTCACTTTGATTCACCTTCGAATTGAACGGTTTCTTGAAAAACTTTTGGACTCGATTGTTAGAGTAAAAAGCAATTGCCTCGTCATCTGAATTCATTATAAACCCCTCTTCATCATCATAATCATCTTTTTCGATAGTTTCCTTTTCAGTCACTTTTGAGACAAGTGCTAACGGACCTCCCAGACTTAGCTTCGACTCTTCTGCCATTTCATTCACTTCACTTTCGTGAGTTTTCAGTTGATTGTATAAATCATTCAAAGAAGATGTGTCGAAACTTTGTTGATTTTTCACCATCATGCTAACGCTTCTCCATTCTTTACGGAGTCCCATAACAAATGTGAGATTGAATTCCATGGCAGACCTCGAGATTCCATAACGATTGCATTTGTATATCAGCTCATTCAGCCTATCATAGTAACTTTCAATCGTTTCACCATCTTTTTGCTTGAAATCCTTCAATTTAATCAAACATTGCTTAACTGAATTGATTTTCGTCTTCTCGCTGCCTTGAAACTTTTCTTTGAGATTATTCCAGATTTCCTTTGCAGTTGTACAACTTCTGACATAGTTATACACCACCGGAGGCAATGCACCACGCAACTCCCTTATGCATCGTTTTTCAAGTTTCTTCATACGATCATTTTGATTTTCCACACTCGTAGTACTGGATGAAGATCCAATTGGTTGAAGGTTCGTTGGAAGAGTAACATTCCCTGAGATGCAAGTCCAAAGCTCTTCATCGATTCCATTCAACTAATCCTGCATACGATCAGACCACTGATCATAGTATTCAGGAATGAGCATAGGAATCTTAGTTGAAGATCCTAGTAGATGAGAGTATGAAGTAATCGAGTTGAGATTTAAGTTCGCCATTGATGTACGGAAGAAAATTTTTAAGAATTTATGAGAAATCAAAGAGAATTTGAGAGCAAATTGCTGAATTGAACAGAAAAACAAAGTAGAATACTCGATTCAACAAATCTATTGCAGAATCGAATCACAACTCAAGATCTAGAAAAAATTTTCACGTCAAAAGATACGGAACCTTTTGAACCAGAATTTTGATTCAAAAACATTGTTGAAACAGAATGAAAATTAGATCTCAGATCATGATTCCTGCTCTGATACCAATTGAAGAATCGTAGAATCAAGTATTAATCAAAATCAGAGTTAAACGAATGCAGATTTAACAAACGATGTAAATAAGATCTGGTTTCTGCTCATTTATGCTTCCAACTTTTACAGAGAAAATAGACAGGTTCTGTAAAGGACTCTTATCTAACTCTAGTAAAGTTCCATATTTATAGGAACAGTGAAAGCATACAAAAAATACTAAGGCATTGACAATTAAGCTTCGTACGAAATACACCTTAGTAAATAAACATTACAAAACATACGAAGGGTAAAACAAACTTCGACATATTACAACATAATTCGACCCTAACAATTTATTTAATAAAAAATATTTAATAAATAAAATAGATCTCATCCGTTCTTTCCCCTATTCGAATTTAGCAATTTTAGGGTTTCAGAAAAGTGGATTTTGATAGATAGGAATTTGCCAGTGATTGGTGTTGAGAAGATAGAGGCATTTATTGAAGAAGTAGAGGATGTCAGAATCACTGGTGGTGGGGTTGGATGCATTAGAATAAGTTTATGTGTTTTCTTCACAATTATTCATGATTGTTCTTTAGCAATTAAGGTCTGTGCAATTTTTGTAATTTCTTGATAAATTGTTCGATATAGGTTTGATGAAGAATAACGGCGGCCACGATGATTGTTTGGGTTGAAAAATTGTGAAAGAAATATTCATATGGAAGCGATGGTGTATATTGGGGAATTAGTGATTTGGATCGAAGATGGAAATAATGGGAGAAAAGTAAAAGCATGTGATTTCTCGTTGAAGGAGAGGGCGGGGCCTATATATATATATATATATATATATATATATATATATATATATATATATATATTAAAATATTAGTTATTAAACAAACAATAAATAAATTATAAAAAACTAATAAGGGTAATATTGTCTTTTTAGGTCTGGCAGGGACTAAGTACGCAATAAAACCAAATGATAGGGACGGTCCGAGTTAAAAAAATTAAGTTAGGGACCAAACACGCAAATTACCCCAAACCATAGGGACAATTCGTGTACGAACCGCAATGATAATTCTCCGTCACTCATTTCGTCAAGAGCACAAACGTCAAACGCAATTACTAGTGCGTGACACATTCGCATGTGACACAACTGTATGGAATGTAACACGGGCTCGATAAAGTAATCATGTGCGACGAACGTTCATAAAACGTCATTTAAATGAGTTTTTTTTTATATTTTTTTAAATATAAAAAAAACGTTTTTAGATGCATATATACTTGGTTTAGCTGTTTTTCTCTTTTATTACTTAAAATAAACCTTTTTAGATAAATAAGTACTCAATTTTTCCAATTTTTTTTTATTTTTTTATTTTTAACGATTTTACTACGTCTTTGATGTTTCTTGTGTTTTTTTTTTTTTTAATGTTTTTACTATTCTTTTGAAGTTTCTTGTGTATTTGTTTTTTTAAAATTTTTTTTTGATTTTTAGATGTTTAAAAATTATAAAAAGTTTGGAATCAATAACATACTATACATCATACTATTTTGGTTTATTTGAATCATATCATTTTGATCATAAAATTTTAGATCATATCATTTTGAATCATATAATTTTACATCTTATTATTTTTTTAATAGTATGATTTTAGATCATATCATATTGGAATTAAATAAAGTTTTACTTTGATAACAATATTGAGACATTATATTTTTTGAATCATTAATTTGGAATAATAAAATATATAACAATTAAGCATAATAAAATATTTGAATCAAAGTATTTTTAGATCATAATAAATTAAGGATGTTGAATCATAATTTTTTGGAATCATCTTATTTTGGATCAAATTATGTTCAATATATTTTTTTAAAACTTTTAATATTTTAAAATCAGTTTGGTATTTAAAACACCTAATCTTTTAAAACTCTTTTTACAAAGTCATTAGAAGTATTTCTTAAAATTTTATAATTTTTGAAGAATTTTTTTTCTAGGTTCTTTTTATAAATATTAAAAATTAATTTTTTTTCAAATTTTCATAATAACAAACTTTGTAAAAAGCTATCTTAAACCATATTAGCTCATCTCTTCAGTTATTAAAATCTATAAAAGGGTTATGCAAATAAAAACAAGCTTTGTAAAAAGCTATCTTATACCATATTTGCTCAGCTTTTGTTAATGTGCTTATAACACGGGAAAATGGTCACTGTGGTATATATTTTTTGTATAGAAAGAGGTTATGCAAATAATAACAAGAATATTAAAAAGCTACCTTATACCATATTAGCTAATCTTTTTTCAATGTGTTTATACCATATTACCAATTATAGTATATATAAGTTTAGCTACTTATATCATATTAAATATAGACAAAACTGCAAAAATGAGCCCTATGGTATGTATTTTTTTCCGGAAAATGGTACAAACCACAAAAGTTTTGGATTGGTGGTCCTTTTGAGCATGTTTGTATGTGGAAAAGGTCCACCGACTTAACACTCGTTAGTTTGCTTCTGTTAATCCCTTCATGTGCCCCCACATGATGACAAATACGTTTTTTTTCTTATTTTAGGGACCATTTTCCTAAAGGAATATATATATATATATATATATATATACACACACACACACACACATCCCTTTTAAATTCATTCCCCCGTCGGTGACGACCCTCCCCGGCGTCTCTCTTCTTCCCTTCTTTTTCTTGTGCTCTCACATAACCAATGATGGTTTGTTGTTGAGGAAAGCTTGCATTGGTGAAAACATCATGGAAACCATTGAATCCCGGATGGAAATTTTATGCTTGCCCTATGAACATATATGTTTGTGGGTTTATCTGGTGGCTTGACCCGCCTATATGTGCTTGGGCTAAAGGCATCATACCTGGACTGCTAATAAATATGAATACGCTGGAGGAACAGTGCAATGGACTCGTAGAAAGTATCAACATCCTAGAGGAATGGTAAGCAGGAACAACATGTTAGTGGCAAATTACAATGCATTGAAGAATGAAGCTTTGAAGACAAGTGTATATATATATATATATATATATATATATATATATATATATATATATATATATATATATATATAGTTGCAAGTTGGTTCCTGTTCGTTATTGTTATATTTTGTCTATGTAGGGGTTAGTTGTAGAAAATGGGGGGGGGGGGGGGGTTGTTGTATGTTGTTTTGAGCATGTTTGTAATGAAATTATGTTAGTAATGAAGAAGAAATTATGATGTATTATGAACTCATGGTATCAAAATATGACCAAAATGTCCAAACATAAACACATCAGTATATATGGTATATAAATATGACCAAAATGTCCAAACATGAATTTATGGTATCATTAGAAACATAAAAACATGATCATAAACATGAATTTATGCTATCAAAATATAACTTCCATGTCTTCAGGTTCATCAGCAACATTAAGATCATTAGTAACTCCATCTCCTTCTACATCACTATTAACATTGAGAATGAAGTCTGCCATCTCCACATATACATCCTAGATAATGTTTTCCTCATTCACTATAAAATCCTCATCATCTTCATCTTCAAATTTTCTTACTTTCTTGGAACCTCTTCTTATACATACTCAAAATTTCATACCTCATGTTGATACTTAGAGTTTCCTATTCATATTCAGACTCAGAGTTTCGCACCTCATCTGCAACCTCTTATTCTTCTCGATCAATTCTAATTATCAATTCCATAAGGTTATCAAACAACTCATCAAAGTTTTCAACATCATTGGAAGTAGGGGTGTTGTAGCATCCTTTAATACCCTTATTTTCTTGACCACCATTCATTTCATCCCCAATATTACCAATATTTTTAGTATTAGACTTGTAGCATCCTTCAATACTCTCATTATCCTAACCACCAATCACTACATCGTCAATGGTATCAATATTCTTACTTGTGTTCAACCTTTCACCATCCTTAACCTAAATTTTCTCAAAGACGACAATGTCATCTAAATTAAGCCTCTTGCTACAAGAACCTTCACCTATTTTAGAGTTCCTAATTCTACATCTTCTATACTCTAGTGACATCACATCGATTCTACTTCCAAAAAGTATCAAATATATGTACTCACCAATAGGTTTTTCATTATCAAGGTTCATATTTCCGAATGGAAGTTCAACATGAATTTTAGCCTCTTCATCACGAACTTCAACCTTTTGGACATCATCTTCAGGTATCCTCAATCACACCTTTACCCTTTGAATTTGGATAAATGTAGTAAGTGAGTAAATTTGTCTTCCCATGTTTTGTATAAATCTCAACCAACTTTTTATGTGGAATGTATTGAGATAGATTGATAACATCTTGAACATTACGACCAAATTAAAAATCACCAGTACGTATTCAAAAATGGTAGTATATCATTGGGAAGTCAGAGACACCAACTTTATTCATCTGTGGGGCTGGGTAACCAAGTTCAAGCATTATAACATCAAGTTCATGTAGATAGAACTCATTTATGTACACAAAATTCATATAACTGTAACGACCCAAGAATCAAGGATAAAAAAATTTCATTTTTAATATAACTAAAATATTAATACCATTTAATTCAAACATTTCAATTTATAGTCAAGTAAATCCTTTATTAGAGTTTATCCCAAAATCATTCATTGCGGAATAGGTGTGTGCACTGCGATCAATCCGAGCCCTTCCCTTCCAAAATGATGATATCTGAAACCATAAACAAAACCTGTAAGCACGAAGCTTAGTGAGTTTCCCAGAGCATACCATACATACAATCCACATATCACATATCCTGTTAGCTATAAAAGCTACCTGTATCACATATTCTGCTAGCTATAGAAGCTACCTATAACACATAAGCCATGAATACATAAACCTAGGAATGTCATGGGCTACCCCACATGGTCTTTACCTAGGAATGCCATGGGCTACCCCACATGGTATTACATGCAATTGCCACGGGCTCCCCCCGGGGTCTTCCATGCAATAACATACATAATCACATAACATATCATATATCACAGAATTGTTGGGTTATCAGCATTCTAACACTCCTAAGTGTACATGCAACCCTAAATACCTTGGATCTATGTTTTCTCTATTATACATACAATTATGAACATCCAAGGTATTATCCTAATCTAGCATACAAAATAATAAATATAACAAGATAGAATACATACCTCTTTGATGTAGAATGTCTTCATGAAGCTTGAGTGCCTAGTGCCCCAAGTGTGACACCTCAAATGGTTCACACAACACCAAATACACTTGGAATAACTTGAGAGAAACTTGAACACTCCTTGAAATCGTCTAGCCCTCACACTCACACATTAGTGCACGATTTCTTGAGCCATGGGATTCTTTTATATGGTGGCTATTAGGGTTACACCATGTAACTCATAACTTTACCCATTCCTTATGCTCCATGGATTTTAACCTCCATGGAGTATCCATGGGTCACCCCATGGACTTAGTCCAACATAAGGAATCTTGGATCACAAGCCCACATATATAAGAATGAATTATTTACACAATCAACCCATATATTTAATTAGTCTCCTTTTGATCACTTAATTAATTCCAAATTAATTCTTGATCAATACTAATTAAATAACCTTATTAATATATTAGAACTTATAATATATTAACCAACCTTAAGTGTTATTTCTCTCATTATAGTCTATCCAAATGCATGATGCCATGCAACCCAAATGGACCATGCCGGGTCGGGTCAAGTCTTACCAATTATAGTTATGGACTTAGACATTAATCCAACAGTCTCCCACTTGGATAAGTCTAAAACTATTATTGTGTATGACTTCAGGAACCGATCAGCAATCGTAGCTCTCAAAAGCTTTTATCGAACTCTGACCTTGTCGATGAACTCTGACCTTTGTCAATGACTTGTCCATTAGATAAGGGATCATATATTCCTCCATTCTAGATATCATATGGACTGAGACATGGATTATCAATCATTCTCTTTGTCCATTTGTTGTTTCCCAATTTCCGATTCATGATGACTGGCTGATTGAACAAATCAAATCAGTCCTGGCTTGGCCAAGCACTCACATGTATCATCTTTAAATCATCGAGGGGCCCACATATATCGCTTTTATCCCGAAGGTAAAAGGAATGGATAATCTTCGACTCATATGGCTTGTTCTACTACTTGTTGAATCATACACAAAGGCACGTTTTATAACATCGAGTTACCAATGCGTTTTCGTGCAATCAATGTATAACCAACTCATAGTAACAACTCATATCTCTAGGTTTGAAGAATATAAGATATTATCGTCTCATGATCACTCGTGATAAAATCCATGAAGTGATTCAAATGAGCGCGGGTTGAATCCAATACTCAGAACTTATGAGCACTCATGAGTGTTGTAGCACCACTTTGTCCACCAACTTGGACCTCTACAAACCAACCCATGACAGTCTTGATTCATATCTACTTCCAACGTATGACCGACTGTGGATGGTTTGAATAACTTAATCATTCAGGAGGAGCGACTTAGTTATTCTGGAAGTCAAAACATGCAAAGTGAAACACAAGAATAAATTAATCAAATATGGTATCAAACCCTATGAATATAAATAAACACTTTTATTTATCACCATACTGATTACTCATTATTCATTGTTTCGGTTTTATCAACTTTATACTTGAATTTAAAACAATAGTTGTCCCATGCTCCAAGCATGTACACTATGTTTTCTAAACACTAGTCATGCCATACACCAAGTATGCATACTATGTTTGTCTATGATCTTTACTTTGTAAAATAGATCAATTGAACATCACTCCAATGATCCTCTTTTCACAGTCCCAAATCCTTACTGCAAATGCAAGAATTCCAATTTCATGCCATTTACTGAAATCTGTTAGATTCTAAACTTATATGCATTGATCCTCTTAATGATTATGCACGAAGTCAGAAAGACTTGACAACAATCATTACAGAGCATTCCAAAGGAGATCAGCTCCTTGGAAACATCCTTCTTTCATTAAGTTTCCTAATCTTACACAGATTGAATAATTTCTAACTTTGAAACATTTCCATATTCCATTTTGACTATCACTTCTGAACAAGAGTTGCCTCCTTACAGATTATGTCAATATGGTCCTTCCAGAATTAACATTATACTTCCAACTGTCCTTGAGCAACCAATCTTTGGTAAACCTTAGATTGTCCTCGACAATTGCTTAATCATTTTAGTCATATCCAATTCTAGACCTTTTCCCTTCATAATGCCCCAGGCATTTGGAAAATTTTAGAAAGGATGAATATAGCACATGTAATCGATCCTATATCCGAAGCATATGGGACACGATTCATGATGTCTCACATAAAGACTAAACCAGTCTTTTGCTATAATATTTCCATTTCAATTTGTCAAGTTCTCAAAATTCAGATTATGAAAAGGGATGCCATAATCATAATCGAATTTTAGAACGCAAATAATGGACCCATATATAGAATTTCCTTATGTTGAGCCATTCCAACATGAAATTCATATATATATCCTTGATTAAATACGATTAAAATCTCAATCTAAGCTTTTTAGAATTGAAATGAAGTATAATTTCCTCTCCCTTAATTATAGCAAAACAACTTTTTCAACCCCTGCAACCTCACGAATTGAAACTTTTGTTTTCTATAATTAACATTGCTAACTTGCAACCTTTGTCATAATTATGATGGTCCCACTAACATGATGATTATTAGCATAACACTTATGCTCCCACTAGCTTTGACATGTACTCAGAAATCAGCTGACTTTCTTACCAAAGTTCAGATTTCTGATACTAGATTGTTTTGATAAAACTTTATCAAAATCATACACCTCTCTTAGATAGCTCACATGTGTGTCTAAACAATTTTAGAACTATGAAAAGGGATGCCGTAATCATAGTCTCAATTGTTTAGACCTTTGCCACTTCTCACAAGTCCATGTTAGTGTGCCGGTAAACCACACACGCTCCACTAACGACTTTGAGAATGCAAATATCACAATTGCTATCTAGCTAAAATCTACTTAGTGAAAGTGTTTCCTCACCATCATTTTCATGAATCGGAGAGAAACCTTATGACACTTAGATTTAATAGTGTATGTGTTCTTATCCATGTGAATTTGTCAAAACCATAATCATAAGACAAGGTTAGTGACAAATCCAAACTCATATTGATTAAACTTGTGCAATCTTAAATTCTTGCCATTTGGCAGCTCAGGTGCCTGCCATTGCTTCCAAGTAGTTGTGCAACCAATTGAGAACTCTCAGAACTCCTATGCAAAGCCAACTTGAATAGGCACAAAAATTTCAACACGATAGGTTATAAACCTCAAGTCGTGTGCTAGTGAAGGACTTTAGGTTTTATTATTGATTAAGTCTTGAAACTTTCAAGAGCTTTAAGACTCCCACTGTCCTCTTGACATATAAGACTCCCTTGTCAAATATTCAAGAGATAGTGCGGATTCTTTATCAAGACTAACACTTTACACAATTGGCCTAAGTTGGTCTCTGTTTTATCCAAAACATCACAACTTACCAATTTCAAATGTACAAGAGTAGATAACCTTTTACTCTTACATTTGACTAGTGTTAACAAACCCTCTTTAAGATATGTCACTCAAGTTACAATCTTGGAGTATGACTCTAAGAATTGTTTTGGAACGAAGTATGACTCATTTTTTTGATTTAACCATTTCAACAATTCATGACTCCTTTTCTTAGTCATAAGAATGCACTAAGATGACTTTAGAGGACCAATTGTGATATGATATCTTAATCATTAAGATGATCATAAACATGATACTAAAGTACTCTCCCATCTTTTCAGATTTGAGAAACTTTTATCTTTCTGCCATACTTTGATTCTTCTTATTCGTTCTGTCTCACATTGAAACTTCTCCAATGCTACAGACTTATACTTAAACTTATAAGTATAACCATATTTACTGAACTTAAGTAAATCATGACGAATAGTCTTCTTGATCTTTTGTGGTGGACTTGACCAGTGCACAAGAATGTGTACTCGATCCCTTAGTCCTTTCCTTATTCACATAAGGAATTAGTCTTAATTTTCCAAGCTGAAAGTTCTCATTCATCATACTATACAACTTGCATGATTCCAAGTTTCGGTCCAATTGAACCTTGGGTGATGAGAATCTTTCCTTATTTGGTAATATTAGACACTACCACAACCGAAAGAATCAAATCCATTTTTCCAATATTGCTATCAATGGAATCTTATAAGCAACAACTTTTCACAAATGCCATTGTAAGGATACTTAAAATAAATAAAATCAAAACCTTTTTCTTTTATTTTAAAACTTTGCGGAAAAACTTATCCTTACAATCCATATGAAAACCTTGTTGTTATCTATTCATAAGCAATATAAATATCATAACTCTTAAGTAATAGCCCAAAATTTTGATCACCGAACCATGCGATTGAAATCCATCTTCGCGATCAGAATCAGCATGTACTTAATAGAGTTAGACAATGGACTTTACCTGAAGTAGAGCCAAACTTATTGACTTTAACATCCTTAGGTAAATTTGGCAGCTTCGTAACCAATGCCCCTTCCTTTGGCAATAGTTACCTATGGACCCTTGATAATGGGACTATCTCAGACTTCGCCTCTCTCTTTACCATTGGGTCAACCGAGTTGACTATGGCCGATCCCTTTCCATTGGGAAGAGAGAGCTTTACTGGATATCGAATGTCATCATTGTCAATATCCGTAGCGTTTTAGGAAGTTGATCTTAGCAAATAGATAAGATCATTAAGGGTCTTGTCTTAGTCTGTTTCATAGGATTCCCAAAAGAACTCACTATGTGACTTAGAAAGTAGTTGAGCCACCAACTTTCTCAAGACTTTGACACCCAACTCTCCCGGCTTGTCAATATGTGACTACATCTCCAAGATGTGATCACACCTAGACATTGCCTTGCCAATAGGGCTTGAGTGACCTTAAAATTTTTAGGAACTTGTGGGTTAGGGAGAATAATTAGAGAAGGTGAAAGAAGTATGATATCCATGGGACATCATCTTCATTTAGGAAAGCTTGTTTCAAGAGATTTGGGAAGATCATAAATGTCTAGACCAGACATCTTTTTGGGAGATATTCAAGATAGTTGATTTAAAGTCCTTAATATGACACCCAATATGAAATATTAAGGCTAGGACCCAACAAACTATTTTATAACTTAGAAGAGGGATGCCGTAATCCAAGCTATAAAATATTTGAAGGTAGGTGAATGACGATTCACCAATTTCCACCATGAAAAACGAAATAATTTATTAGGTTTTAATTGGATTTGAAAGTCCTAGATCTTTGAGATTCATTGAACTGTTCAAAGGCATGTTTCAATCTCGAGTGTGCCCTTCAGGTTTTGTGACTGGGATGCCGAGGATCACAAAACAAGGTGTGAATAACCATGCAAATATACTTGGTACCCTTAATATTTACCCCTTAATCAGTGTGCCGGTTAACCACACACGCTCCACCGATACTATGATAAATATTAAGTTACCCTTTGCGTACCTTGTTAAGTCCAGGTTAGTGTGCCGGTTAACCACACACGCTCCACTAACGACTTACGCAAAGTGCAAAGTGTAATTTCATGGGTTAGCACCAAATTCACATTTTCCTAAGTAACTAAGATTGGGTATTAATAAGAGTTTAGTTACTTAGTATTTATCATTAATACTTTTAATGAAAGGAGAATTATAGTCCTTGTCCTACCCGTTCGGCTAACGACCCTCCACCAGTCAAGGAAGCGGTGGGTGAGAGTGGACACCCATTAAACTGCCATTTTATAGGCAGTAACCTTATACCCCTTATAGACCGGCTTCGTGAATGAGGCCTACTAACGGTAAGACTGACTTTACTCTTATACATATATAAAAATATTAGTAACTTATAATATTATAAAGTATAAGGGTTGAATTTTAACTTTTAAAATTCTAAGGGCTAACTTGGAATTAAAGTATTCATAAGTGAAAACTTTTCAAATTCCAAAACTTGAGGGCATGTTTTGAAACTATTCAAAACTAATTAATTCCATAACTTATGAGTTTAAAGTAGTTTTAATTAAAAAAAAAACTCTTCAAGTTCCATAACTTGAGGACAAGTTATGGAAGACTTTAAACTAATTAATAAAAAAAATAACTTTTTTTTTATTGTAACTTATGGAACTAATTAAGGTTACACTTTTTTTTAATTTAATGAAGAGACTCTTGAACCTCCATAACTTGAGGACAAGTTATGGAGTCATAAAACCATTTAATTAGAACTAGACTCTTCATTTTGTAACCTTTGCCAACTTTTATGAGTTTTATGATTCTTAAATGTGACTTTTCATATAACTTGAGGACAAGTTACAAAAACACACTTTGGAATCAACTCTTAGATTAAAATGGATTGAAAACAACTATTTCACACAACTTTTCTATTAATCTAAGAACCTCATAAGAACAAGATAATTCAAATCATCAATCTTCAAGAAATTAGCATGAACATACAAACTAATACAAATCTTGAAATTATGACAATTATCTTAGAAATTGGATTAGAATGAACATTAACACATCAAAAACAAGTTTATAAGTCCAAAAACATCTTAGGGTAATGTTCCTAGTCTAATTCCAGCCAAAACAATCGAATATATGCATCCAACTCGATTTTTCAGCTACTTTTGCAAGTATAACAAGAAAAAAAAACCAGGCTCTGATACCACTGTTGGGTTATGAGCATTCTAACACTCCTAAGTGTACATGCAACCCTAAATACCTTGGATCTATGTTTTCTCTATTATACATACAATTATGAACATCCAAGGTATTATCCTAATCTAGCATACAAAATAATAAATATAACAAGATAGAATACATACCTCTTTGATGTAGAATGTCTTCATGAAGCTTGAGTGCCTAGTGCCCCAAGTGTGACACCTCAAATGGTTCACACAACACCAAATACACTTGGAATAACTTGAGAGAAACTTGAACACTCCTTGAAATCGTCTAGCCCTCACACTCACACATTAGTGCACGATTTCTTGAGCCATGGGATTCTTTTATATGGTGGCTATTAGGGTTACACCATGTAACTCATAACTTTACCCATTCCTTATGCTCCATGGATTTTAACCTCCATGGAGTATCCATGGGTTACCCCATGGACTTAGTCCAACATAAGGAATCTTGGATCACAAGCCCACATATATAAGAATGAATGATTTACACAATCAACCCATATATTTAATTAGTCTCCTTTTGATCACTTAATTAATTCCAAATTAATTCTTGATCAATACTAATTAAATAACCTTATTAATATATTAGAACTTATAATATATTAACCAGCCTTAAGTGTTATTTCTCTCATTATAGTCTATCCAAATGCATGATGCCATGCAACCCAAATGGACCATGCCGGGTCGGGTCAAGTCTTACCAATTATAGTTATGGACTTAGACATTAATCCAACACTTTCTACCTTCCAATTCTCTTTCTTCACTCCCTCAACCTGAGCCTCTTTGATCATCTCCAACAATGGATAGATCACTGTCATCCTTAAACACACACTCCCAATCGGGGAACCTACCGTCTTACGACTCAAGGCATCGGCGACTACGTTGGCCTTCCCTGGGTGGTATAGAATCTCGCAATCATAGTCTTTTAGCACGTCCAACCACCTTCTTTGCCGCATGTTGAGGTTCTGTTGGTCCATCAAATACTTCAGACTCTTGTGGTCGGTGTAAATGATACACCGCACTCCATACAAGTAATGCCTCCAAATCTTGAGGGCAAACACCACTGCCTCCAGTTCCAGATCATGATTAGGGTAATTCACCTCATGTGGCTTTAACTGTCGTGAGGCGTACGCTATCACGTGCCCTCTTTGCATCAGTACTGCACCTAACCCTGTGATCGATGCATCACAGTACACCACCGGATCGTCTAACCCCTCAGGTAATATAAGGATCGGAGCTTCACACAATCTCCTTCTCAATATATCGAAAGCCAACTGCTGATCCGTACCCCACCTAAATGTCACATTCTTCTTGGTTAGTCGTGTTAATGGCACAACAATATTGGAGAAGTCCTAAATAAATCCCTGATAGTAACCTGCTAAACCCAAGAAGCTACGAATCTCTGATGCATTCTTCGGTACTTCCCACCGCATCACAGCCTCAACGTTGGCTGGATCAACCGAAATACCCTCCTGGTTGATGATATGCCCCAAGAATTGTACCTCTCGCAGCCAAAAAACACACTTGGAGAACTTGGAATACAGCTTCTCCGCCCTTAGGGTCTCCATCACCTCCCTTAAGTGTTGTTCATGCTACTCCCTGGTCTTAGAATAGACCAGGATATCATCAATGAAAACGATCACCGACCGGTCCAACATCGGTCTACACACCCTATTCATAAGGTCCACGAACGCTGCTGGGGCATTAGTGAGCCCAAACGGCATCACTACAAACTCATAATTCCCATACCGAGTCCAGAAAGCCGTCTTCGGTATATCCTCATCTCGAATCCTCATCTGATGGTATCCCGACCGAAGATCAATCTTGGAAAACCAAGACGCACCCTACAGTTGATCAAACAAATCATCGATCCTTGGCAACAGATAACGGTTCTTCACCGTTAGCTTGTTTAGTTCCCTATAATCGATACAAATTCTGTGGGATCCAACCTTCTTTTTCACGAAAAGGATTGGTGCTCCCCACGGGGAACTGCTCGGACGAATGAACCCTCGGTCTAACAGCTCCTGAAGCTGTGTAGATACTTCTTGCATCTCGGGTGGTGCCAACCGATATGGTGCCTTTGCTATCGGGGCGGCACCCGGCACCAAATCAATGCGAAACTCCACCTGCCTCTCCGGAGGCACCCCTGGTAACTCTTCAGGGAAAACATCCTGAAAGTCCTGAACAACTGGCACACTGCCTACATCCTTCGTGATCTCTACCCTTGTATCCAAGATATATGCCAGAAATCCCGAACAACCCTGCTGCAGAAACCTCCTAGCCCTCGTAGCCGAACAGAGGGTCGGCCCCTGCGATGCCCTATCACCATGTATCACCAGTTCTCCCCCACTTGGGGTTCGAACCCTCACCAACTGATGCTCACAGTCAATCATGGCCCCGTTGGCCCCCAACCAATCCATTCCGATAATCACTTTCAGCCCTCACAACGGTATCGGGACTAGGTCGACACGAAATCTCTTGCCAAGCACATTCATGACACAGTCCCGATACACCCTCGTAGCACTAATGGTGCGGTCATCTACAATCTCCACCTCGAGCGGGGAATCTAAAGTTCCCGACGCATCCCGAAACTTCTTGCTAAGCGCAAGAGATACAAAGAATCGGGTAGCACCCGAATCAAATAAGACGTGAGCAGACATACCATTGACCAAAAAGGTCCCTATACAAGCATATAGTACACATAAGCGAAAGAGATCCATAGAGTAGAGAAGAATAAATACGTACCAACCACAACGTCTGGTGTTGCTCGTGCCTCCTCGGTAGTCAGCTAAAATGCCCGACTCTTTACTACCGGAGCATCCGCCTTAACAGGGCGGCCATCGGTAATCCTCATTGTGACGGGCGCAGGCGCCGCCACTGGTCCTCCTCCTCCCTACAACTTCGGACAGTTGACTGATGTGAATTATGAGCATTGGTTTGGCATGCGGAATTAAATAACACACAATGAACACGGTGATTTCGGTGTTTAAGAGATGCATTCGATTATGTATGGTGTTACAAAAAGGGATCTAGATCTAAATCTACATAAATAACACACACTTACACACTCAATTTTACATCTCTCAAGCACACCTCCATAAGTGGTATGAACCCACCTTATATAGAGGTGTTTACATGTCTCTCTCTCACTCTCTATCTCATGTCACAAGGCTAATGCACCACATGCAAGTGGGTCTACAAAAGTCAAACCATTTACAAAGTCATACATGGATAACTTTGCACCCAACATTCTCCCCCTCAAAGTTAGGAATGGATGACCCACTTCAAATCTTCCAAAATCGAGCAACTACGCAATCCGAGCCTCAAGCGTGACACATGTTGAGATGAACTTCAAATCTTCAATTCTTCCATGATTCTTCAATTTGGGTTCTAGGATGTGAGACCATACGAACCGGGCATCAACGAATGATCAAGAGCTTCTCAAACTCCAAATAACCACCCTAAAGTTGAGCATAAAAACACACCCCAAAAATCTTCAATAATTCCAAACCCATCTCGAACCGAAATCACTTCCGAATCTCCAATCGCATCATTTCATAAAATTCAAAAATTCAAGGTCACTTCGGTCTTCAAGTTCGCGTAATATGAAAAATTCAAGTTCGCGCGAGCTCGTTGGATATTGAAGGCGGACATCCAATCCTAACTTTGAGGGGGAGAATGTTAGGGTGCAAAGTCACGTTTGGATGTGGCTTACCCTTATTGATGTGTAAATGAGTTGTCTTTCCTATAAATAGGAAGTGAGTGACACTCATATTCAGAGAAGAGATGATCATTTCTGAGTGTTAGACTAGAGAGAGAAATTTGTACAAACCCATTTGTATATCCTTTCTAGATCTAATATGAGCTTACATAGATTTAATTTAAAAAAAATCTTCAATAATTCCAAACCCATCTCGAACCGAAATCTCTTCTGAATCTCCAATCGCATCATTTCATAAACTTCAAAAATTCAATGTCACTTCGGTCTTCAAGTTCGCGTAATATGAAAAATTCAACTTCGAATTTCCATATAAATTTCTCCCCCTTTTTATAATAGAAAATTGATTATAAAACCATTTAGGAAAGAGAACGTGCTCTATTCGGAATTTTTCGTGTCAAATCTCCCCCTTAACATGTGGCATAAACTTTGTGCTTCAATCCGGAAAACCGAAAAAATCTTCAATTTTTAGCTTCGTTCACGGACCGCCTTTGACAAAATTTCTAAAAAAAATGGGTAGAAATTGTCAATTTCAAAATTCTGCAGTGACCCGATGCGCCCAAAACAGCCAAAAATGTGAAATTCTTCCCCATTTGCGAAACTGGGTAGAAAACGTCAATTCGCATTAACTGCAGGGGCCTGAAATGCATATTCTTCAATTTCATAGCAAAATCAGTCCATTTTCGAATTTGGGCAAAAACTGCCAAACTTTCAAATCTTCAGGGACTGTTTTCGAAATTTCTGCTTTTTTCTTCCAAACTATCGAAAATTACCCCAAATGTCGAAATTGGACCATTTGTGCCACTTCGTTAAAAATGAAGGGACCAAAATCGAAAATGATTGTTTTCTTCCCCAATCTAACGAAATTAAATGCAGATAACGAAACTTCATCTTCACTTCGTGAAATCGGTAACGAACTCCATAGCATAGCACCATTTTAACGAAACTTTTGCTTGAAATGTCGAAAATTACAAACTTTCGTTAGTCCAGGTATCACCAAAGCCTTCGATTCGTTATTTCCCCAACCCAATTGTTTCGATACTTTGAAAAAATTCTTCGCTACTTCCAGTCACGAACGTTTTCATCAGACCATTGATAACGAAAATTTTGAGATTCCAAAATCAAATTCCAAAACACACAGCCTTCGAACAGTGACTCAAAAATCTTTCTAGTTCGTTTTTCATTCAAGAACTCCAAAACATCATGCTTCGCTTTTGTGTAACCCAAAACAAATTAGATTATCACACAACCTTCCATTGAAAACGAATCCAACATCCATCGACAAACACCAAATCATCACAGTTTATCCTTTCCAATCGACAGCAAACACTCGTTATTGATACCTTCCCAATCCAACATTCCAAGACCAGAACTTTGCTATTGCCTTTGATTTCCATTCGTTATCAGGTCATCGAGCTCAGTTTTGACCACCAAACAAAAAAAATGACTATGACCCCAAAAGCGAATTCACTATTTCAACAACGAACTGGCCAGAATTCGTTCGACCTCAAGCTGAGCAATACAAATCAAAAATGATTTCGACATCAATTACTCAAGAACTTCCTGTTGACCACGAATTTCAGCCCATCGTTCTCAAGTCTTGGAGCATTCGACATCAAAATTCAATTCCAAACACTTTTTCAAAATTGAACCCCAAATCAATCATGATTTCGACATTCATATCCCATGTTCAACTTGTATCAAACAATATCTACTTCCAATTCAACAAATCAACCAATAGAAGTTGAGTTTGACTTTTTCTAAATTGACTTTTCGAAGTCAAACATCAATAAACACGAAATTGACGAATCAATTGTCCAATTTCAGATCAAAAAGTATTCAAACAACTGTTCTAACTATGTTCTTCACAAAAATTTGAAAGTTCTTAATCAATTTCATCAAACCCAAAAACTCAATTTTAGATTTGTAATCTTTGTCTTGAATAAAATCGATTTTGACATAAAACAAATTATAAGAAATCGACTTCCACATTCATATTAACAATGAACAACAATCGATTATGATGATATGAAAACGAAACTCAAGAACAGGTTAAAGAAAAACGATGCAAGAATATTATCAATGTACAAGTCTTTAAGCGTAATGTGAAGAAGACCAACAGTGAGATACACTGAAAGATTGGGATCACATAATAAAATCAGATCAAAATTAAATGTATTGGGCTCCAAATACAATCGATGAACAGTAATAAACTCAAAGGATTTTGAGCTAATTCAATCTGAAATGGGCTCAATCAAAAAAGAATTCTTGTTGGACTCGATTAAATTTGTATGAACATTAACGAAGTGATATTTCACTTGACTTTGGATTTGATTTTGTGATTTGATCTAAAAAAAATTATTGGATCTTGAAAGGAATTTGAAACAGATTAGATCCAACGAAACAAAACCGATCAAAATTCAAAAACGTAACGCACGATTCAATGAGATTAAGAGAGATCATAGAGAGAGACTCACCATAAATGCTCCAATTGTGACAAATTTTGCCAAACCGAGAATCGTTCTTCAAAAAATCATGTTGATGTTCGAAGACCCGCTCTGATACCAATTGATGTGACTTATGAGCTTTAGTTTAGCATGCGGAATTAAAGAACACACAATGAACACGGTGATTTCGGTGTTTAAGATATGCATTCGATTATGTATGGTGTTACAAAAAGGGATCTAGATCTAAATCTACATAAATAACACACACTTACAGACTCAAATTTACATCTCTCAAGCACACCTCCATAAGTGGTATGAACCCACCTTATATAGAGGTGTTTGCATGTCTCTCTCTCACTCTCTATCTCATGTCACAAGGCTAATGCACCACATGCAAGTGGGTCTACAAAAGTTAAACCATTTACAAAGTCATACATGGATAACTTTGCACCCAACATTGACCCGCTTATGGCTGGTCTGATTGCAGTGAAAACAGATTAAGCCCTACGCGGGACAGTCCCTGCTCATTTGGCCCTGCTGGCCACATGCATAACATCCTGAGCCTGCAATACGGCAAGCTCCATTGTGTACTCGGCTACACTTGACACATCGTCCCCGGCCCTGCTGACCCTTGTTGGGAGTGTCTGACGTCTTAGGCTTCTTAGTCTGTCCTACTGCTGCCTGAGCCTACTCAGGCTTCCGCTTCGTGCGGGATTCCAGCTCCATTTCCCGTTCCCAGGACTTCTCCACCATTTCATTCAGAGTCTTGCACCTCGTGAAGCTCACAAACTCCCGGATATCATCCCTCAGCATGGAATGATATCCGGTCCGTCTCATCTCCTCATCCGTAGCATACTGAGGGATCAACAAAGCTCGTTCCCGAAACTTGGCGGTGATCTCCACCACAGTCTCGGTGGTCTGCTGCAAATCATGAAACTCTCGCACTAGTCGTTGCACCTCAATGGGTGGTGCAAACTCCAAATCAAATCGCCGAAAAAACTCGGCCCACGTCATCTCAGCCACCCCGGCTGGTCCCACCTGTCTAGTAACCTCGCCCCACCAATCCCGGGCTCTGTCTCTCAGCATAAAAGAAGCAAACACAACCTTCGCCTAGGGATGTCAACGGGACCAAACGGGAGCGGAAATGGTTGCCCCCGCCCCCGCTCCGGAAATCCCTTGTTTCCCTCGCTCCCGGTCCCGCCCCCGGATCCCCCACTAACACAGCCCCCGGTCCCGCCCCCGGTTACCTCCATCGCCCCGGTCCCGCCCCGTTCCCCCGGTACTCCCGGTTTATAGGCTTAAAAATTGATTTTTTTTTGCTAAAAAATTGCTTTGTTTTAGGCTAAAAATACTATTTTTAATAACTTTTGTATATAAACAAACATGTAAGCCCTTGATAAATCAAGAATTGATCAAACATAAAACATCACTAAAGTTATAAACATATATATATTTTTTATATAAATATAAACGGGGCCCCCGCGGGAGTACGGGACGGAAATACTCACTCCCGCCCCCGGTCCCGAAACTAAACGGGAGTTAATATCGCCCCCGCCCCCGCTCCCGCTCCCGAATTTTTTAAAAAGTTAGTCCCGTACGGTATCGGGGTCCCACGGGAACGGGGTCCCGCGGGGGTTTTTGACATCCCTACCTTCGCCACATCCGGACATGAACTCGTGTGCTGGCATTTTCGATATCCGCCATCCAGCGTCGGCTGACAATGGGGTCCCTGACCCTGAAAAACTCCGGCGCCGCACACGTCTTGAACTCCCGGAACGAGGGAGTCCGGGCTCCAATCTGGCCTGAAGCAATCTCAGCCCTGAATGATCTGAGTTTCTCCTCCATGATCTCTATAATGCCCTCCTTGACCGTCCTAAAGATGACTGGGGTAGCGTCGAGGATGCCCTTTGTAACCTCGGCTGCAATGATATCACGCAGTCTCTCATCAATAGGCTCGGTACCGCTGCCTGATCCAGACCCAGACCCCGATCACGATCCTGATCCTGATCCCCCTATCCCGAAAAGTGTCATCACCATGCTGAACTGAAATTTCATAAGGCAGGACATCTATAAAGGGGATCTTCCCACATTGGTCCTCCTTAGAGTGATCAGATCTAGCATTGGCTCGGCTGATCACGCGCGTTGCACTCTCATCTTTTCCTTCTTTCAAAAGCTTTTTATGTTATTTTTTTAAACCAATTTACCATTTCCTTAGTTTGAGTCCCGACACACCCGAGAGTATGCCTGAATCCCTCAAACCAAGGCTTTGATACCAACTTGTAACGACCCAAATTTTACAAAGAAAATTTTCATTTTTAATTAGTCAACCATATTTCATAAAACATGAAAATCCCAATAATTGTTTTCAAAACCACCATCATTACAACATTATTATTTTCAAACATCATAGTGTCCCCCCAACCCATATCGGAAAAGAGAGATAGAGTGCACGCTGCATCATCACACTTTGCCTTTTCCCTTGGGCTCTGATGTATCGGAAACAAATCCACAAACGATAAGCTGAAAGCTTAGTGCGTCCCCCAGAGCATACCCCACACAAACCACATATCACATTAGCTATAAAGCTATCTCTACCACATATCACACGTTAATAGCTATGAAGCTATCTTTACCGTCTACCACCAGGACTATCTCTACCATTAGCCACGAGGCTATCTCTACCACTAGCCACAATGCTATCTCTACCATCAACCATAAAGGTTGTCTCTACCATTAGCCCTAAAGGGCTATCTCTACCGCATACCATGCATACACACATATCACACCTCTACAAATCAAGTAATCCAACTAACGTAAAATGGGCCGGCCTTGGTGCCTTAGACCTATTGGTATGGTGAGAAAACTCACCTCACAAAGCTGAAACGGCAACTGAATTCGGATATGTCCTGCTGCTCTTCCCAAACTGAGTATAACCAATAAGTAAATTAACTCAGTCCCTAAGGCCCCTCTGAGTCAAACCTGGTCAAAGTCTAGGTCTATGGTCAAGGTCAACAGTCCATACTGGCCTTGACTCAACGAGTACAATCAGTCACTCGCGAGGTCCCTGCTTAACTCATCGACTCACCGAGTCACCAAAGGGACTCGTCGAGTTCCTTGATGTTCACGGCCGTAAACCACCAACCGAACACCCTTTACCGTAAACCCTTGGCCGTGAACCTTGGCCGTGAACCCGTTCCAGTGGGACTCAGGTTCCAAAACTTTAGATTTATCTTCTACTAGTGCAGATAACACGTAAAGTTGCAAACTTTACGTGCATGCAATGCCTCTCATGGCCATACTACTCAAAAGAATTTCTTAAACCGAAAATGACAGATTAATACCTCAAACGAATGCCCAACACAAAATAGACGCTTGATCTAGTGTTTTCCTCTTGGTAATTCCTCTTCAATCTTGGAATTCTCCCCAAAATCCCAAAGATAGCCCCCGAATGCACTCACTTCACACCTTCGAGAGTTTGCGGCCGTAAACGGTCTTTAGCGTGATAAGGGAGGCCACAAGGGTTTATAATGATGTTTATATAGGGAGCAAACTCGAAAATTAGGGTCTTCTTTCATCCGCTCAGACTCGCCGAGTCGACCCTCCGACTCGCCAAGTCGGTCTCATCCGTGTTTCATGATTTCACAATTCTACTAGACGAGTTGGGCTCCCAACTCGCCGAGTTCATGCATAAATCCTTCCCAATTCAGATCAGGTGTTACAAATTAGCCGACAGAGTCAAAATGAAAGCTGTAGATCTTATTTTTACCTACACGTGGATATAAAGAATGTCGAAAACGGAGCTTGTATCCGAAAGTTATGAATTTTTGAAAATCGGCTGATTTCCACCCTGTGTGCGATGCCACGTGTCAGCACCAAGCTCAGACTTGGAGCCCAAGCTGGCTCAGGACTTGAGCATCATAAAACTCACCACGTGAGTGACCCTCCAGCCCCCTATAAATAAGAGGTGAAGCCTCCATTCTTCCTCACACCTCCCATCACTTCCCTCTCTCTCTAGAACCTCTCTCTAGCCCCGAAGCCCCCCCCCCCCCCCCCGAAAAGCCTAGGGAACCTCCCTAGCACGAGGCGGAAGCCCTGGAGCTCCTGACAGCTCCAACAAGAAGAGCTTTCGGCTCAGAAGTTCTGCCCCTGCAGAGCCCGACTCCTAGCCAAATCCCCCGGTAAGAGAGTTATGCTTACCCTACTTTAAGTAAAACTTATGTTTAAGTTCATTATCGTTATTATGAACCTATAAACAAGATTTATCAGTGATCCCAAGTCGTTATACTGATTGATCTACTTATGGGGATGATGTCTAGGATGTGATTTAGTGAGGTGTTTAAAGTGGTATTTCCAAACAGTATACTTCGTATACCAAACGGACCCTACCTCTGATATGATCCTACCTGGTTGTTCCTTACTTGATAGATCATGAAGTAGACTTTGAGTTAATGATGAATCTAGACTAATAATTAGTCGCAATAAATATTAGACTAAAATTTAGTGGTAATAATACTAGGTTTCATCGAACGAAATCATATTGTTAAGAAGCGAAGGGTTGCTCGAATTTCGAGTCGTCACTTTAACAAGTGAGTGCATAGTTACTTTCATCTTACACATAGATATGAAGTATTTTATATAAATTACATGCTATGTGTGTATACTGTCTGAATACTTGTTGTCTATGCTGGATGAAACGTTTTATACATGTTTTAAATGATTTAAAATGTATATGTATTTTATATCTACAAAATGTGTTGGGTAAAACATGGGTAGATTAGAGGTGAGATAAATGATGAGCGATGAAGGATGAGATAAATGATGAGCGATGAAAGATGAGATGAATGATGAGCGATTATATATGAGTGATAAAATATGGTGCGAAGCGATGACCTAAGAGACAAGCCCAAGCGATGAGCCAAAGCGATGATCCAAAACGATGAGCCAAATCGATGAGCCAAAACGATGAACCGAAATGATGAGCCAAAACGATGAGCCAAACGATGACCCAAGCAATGGACCCGTTATCTAGCAGAGTATGGATGACAACCACGGACTATTCTAGACAGTCTAGTGGAACACTAGCATGCTCGCAACCTGTAGGTGTTGTGAACGATGTGTTCACCAGGTGTACTCTAAAAACCCATTGACAGGTATTACGAGTGGACTCTCGAAAACGATACTGTCAATAACGAGATAAACCCTGGCGACTATGCAGACTTAGTGCTGATTCCTTAGGATACTCCTTAGGAATGAATGAACGAGGAATAACTAAATCTTAGGGTAGATCCTTAAGAGTAAAGAAGATAAGGGGGATGGGTAATTGGGTTGATTGTTTGATGTTTAACATAATAATTATATTATTGTGGGTTGAAACCCTATGTACTCACCAGGTTTCCCAACCTGACCCACTCAAGCTTATTTGTATCACATGTGTCGATATGAAGCTACTTTACACTGAGGGATTTAAAAGAGATGTAGATCACTAGTGTAAATAAATGTAAGCTCTGTTTATGCTTATGTTTCTGTATTGACGATGACATCCAAATGTTTTAAAATGGATAAAAATACATTTCTTCGGAAATGCTTTGATAACGTATTTATCATGTTTTTCTGGGAACAAATTCCGCAACATTTTTATTAAAAGAGGTACTCTGATTTTTTTTATAAAGCATAAACAAAATCGGTCTTTTCTGGCTGTGAAAATGGGGATGTCACACTGTATTTACCAACAGCAGGTTAATTAGAAGTAACTGAATTAGAAGCAACAGATTCAAAGTTCAAGGAGACATTGGTTTGATAATCAGTAGTATTAACAGAATTAGAATTGTTTATGTTCTCCTTGTTCTCATCTTCTACCACTTTACCTACACATGAAGTAGAATCATCAGTATCCTTCACCTCCACATTCTCAGTTTGTCCTGATTGTTCAGTCTTAACTAAAGCTGGTACAGGGGGTTGGCCGTACTGAGCATGTGTCTCTTCCTCATTGGTTTCAAGGGGTGGGGTATAGTTGTGATTGAAGGGAGGTGGAACACTGTGATACCCTAGACCCTTATTTTGATTATCTTGAAATTTTAATTGATTCTCAATCTTAGATGCAACTACCTCACTTGACACGTCAAATTTCTTAAAGTTGAATTCAGTATCTTTATATTTAGCTTTCAATGCATCAAGTTCGTTAGTTAAGCTAGCAAACCGTCTCTTAACATAGTCATAATTCTCACATTTGTTGCTATATTCTTCTTGAAGTTTTCAAAAGTCCTTTGTCTTGGCCTCTAGTTGTTCTTTTAAGGGTTTTTGGCCCTTCCTAAGAGTATAGCCTTCATACCTAAGGTCCTCATTATCTCTACGTAGTATATCAATTTGATTACAAAGAAATTTAAGTGTGTCACTACATGCTTGAGAACAGGAAGTTTCATTGACCTCTTTTGTGATTGATGAACTCATTGTTTATCAAAAATACCCTTTGACTTGAAACCTCGGAAGTCAAACTTGAAAGTCAAACTTGAAAAGTCAAACTTAAAAAGTCGAACTTGAAAGTCAAACTGAAAAGTCAAACTTGAAACGACAAACTTGAAAGTCAAATCGAAAAGTCAAACTTAAAAAGCCAAATCTAAAAGTCAAAGTTGAAGGTCAACCGTGAAAACTTGAAAGTTAAACGAGAAAGTCAAAGTTAAAAGTCAAAGATTAATCCTGAGAATCAAAAGTCAACTTTGAAAGTCAAAGGTCAAAATTGATAGTCAAAAGTCAAACTTGAAAGTCAAAAGTTGAAAGTCAAAACTTTAGGTCGAAAACGTGGCTTGAAAATTTGAAAAAAAGATTTTTAGACTGAAATCGCGAAGCCTCTTGATCCAGACCGAGAAGGCTCGCAATCTACCTTCTTACCGAAAATGCGAAGACCGCAAACACGCTTTCTGCCGAGAACTACGCACCGAAAATGTCCGAAGCCGCAAACCCTCGCACGCTCCACCGAAAACCTTCACACCACGCTCCACCGAGAACCTGCTGACCGCAAACACGATTTCGGCCGAGAACACTTCGGAAACCCTAGCTCCTGACCGAAAATAGCCACCAGAGTCTCGCTGGAAATGACAAAAAACACGTTTTTTTCACCTTTTTGACGCAAAATTTGATCTAAAACTCGAAATTACGAAGAACACGAAGAGCAGATACCCAATATTTCTTCCAAAACGAATCAGAAACACCAAAACCTTCAAGATGGTGGTAGTTGGAATGGGACAAGATGGTGGAGGCTCAAATTTTTCCTGAAAATTTTGTGTACATCACTAGCATGATGGTAGTTGGAATGGGACAAGATGGTGGAGGCTTTCCCACAAAATAATTTATCGTGCCAACTTCTGTTGGTGTAGTGGAACGAGTTCGTTACCTCTGGGTTCGCATGTGGTATCCGACGTTAAGACTTGGTCTTTGTTTTCTAATGGCGTGACTTATGGTAGGGGTCAAACTTTAGCGGATATGATATACCATAGGTTTCGTTACGTTCTAAACACTCATGTCCAAGTCTGGTTTAGAAAAGAGATTATTATATTACTATATTTAATTTAAACTTCATATATACCATCATAAAACCAGTTGAACACTCCAAAGTCCAAACCAACCTCCAACCTCCGATGAATATTGACATTTTTTATGTTGGCATTTGGTTTTACTAACGTAAGTAATATTTGGTATTGGTTACAGAATTATTTACTTATGATTTACTTGTGATCATGTTTTAGAAGCTTATGAAAAAAAGTGATTCATGCATAACAATCTTTGTATATAATAATTAATGTTTTATAAAATTATATAATACAATATTTTAAAATATAAGTTTATTATGTATAAAGAAAAAATTGTTTCGTACGAATTAATAAAACTGATCTTAATGACAACCGATTTAAATGTTTAAATGACACCTAATGGTTCATCTAGAAGCTTATCACTTGTCTTAGTCAAAGTTTCAATTCGTGCTTCATACAACACGTGTGCCAAATAAGTTCTTTGATTTAAAAATTATGAACACCCACCTGTCTTCTCTTGTTCCTTTTTTCTTCTATTTGAGGTTGCGACGACACTAAGATTCAGTATGGCAAAAGTTTGTTTAAAGAGTGTAATGATTTAAGTCACAATTTAAAGATATTTTACTTTTATCATTTATTTGTTAATATATTATTATAAGTTTTTACTTCAAATATAATAATAAGGATCAAAATCCTACCTAATAAATAAAAATAATTTTTGTCACTTGTCATCATTTTATGTATTATCTAACATGTCATGGTAACTTTAAATTAAATTATTGCCACATGTCATTTTGGGTTTTTTTTTTCAAATCTTAAACGTAATAAATGTAATAATAAATATGTATCCGATTCATTAATATAAATTTCCTTATAATTTCTAAATTTCTAAATTGAATCTAATTATTTAACTTGTTTATTTATTTAAATTATTAGTTTAAATTTAAAAGATAAATAAGCACTTCAATTTTAATAATTAAATTTTTTTTTTATAAATTTAAATTTTCTATATTATTAAAACTTCATGTTTGTTTATTTTATTTTTTTGGATAAACTCATGAAATACATAGGTCTCGTGAATGATATATCCAAAATATATTGTAATGATACAAATATAATTTTTTTATCATCTATTAACGTAAACACAAATATGGTGTTTTATCATTATTCAAATGTACGACGATAAACCCATGGCCACCTAATACTGTATCTAGAAGCTGCGTTGATTGGGTTTTAGGAATCTTGTTTTTTTAAATATAAATAAAAAAACATTGTCCAGTGTCCACACTTGTCTTCTCATGCAACTCCAAATACTCGCTTCTCTTTTCTTATCATTCATAAACTTTATAACGTGCGACAATGAATAAAAAAATAATTCTAAGCACCTATTTTAAGGTGGTAAAGTATGTGAACATATTAATATAGGTTTGATTTAATATATGTTCAATTTTAAAATGAAGTTAATCTGGTTATTAGCATTCTTCCTATAAATACTTAATATATTTAATCCTTACCAAAAAAAAATACTCATGTTTTTCATCAAACAATTTACGAGGGTTGTAAAAACCCACACTAGATCCCGATAAGTCCCTAGGCGCTACACGACCGATTAGAAGACGTCTACCAGTTAATCTCTGCCTACAAAATGAGCAAAACAATAGCAAATGAATAAATTTTAAGACTTTGAAGAAGTTCTACCTCAATAGAAACTATTTGAGGAATAATTAGTGTTATATTAATCATGTTAATTTATTTTGTTATGATATTAGGGATATTTATTAACGATTATAGATAGTTTGGTATATATTCTATATTAGTTTAGCATATATTATGTATTATTGTATTTCCTTATTTACCATCTTGTAATCTGTATATATGTTTGTGTTTAATGTACAGAGAAATCATTCAGCCATATTATTTTTCTTAATTGTTTCCTAAGATGGTATCAGCCTAACCGTCAATCCTTTAAACCCTAATCGCTCGTAATCTAAGTTCTTCCTCTTCTTCCCTGCCGATTTTCACTATGCCGCCCCCACTCCAAATTCCGAGAGAAATCTCCCCATGGCTACTCTTCTCCATATGTTAACTATTAAATTGTTATCTTCTAATTATCTCATGTGGAAAAATCAATTTTATCTTCTCCTATCTCTCAGTAGTTGCTAGGTTATGTGGATGGATCAATTTCAGACACACCAACAACTAAATCTGGTGAAAAAAATTCAGTTCTACCCAACCTAGCGCATGTCGTCTGGCTTGAAGCCGATCAACGTGTACGCCTGCTTCTCAACTCTTCCCTGACTGAAGAAGCCATGGTTGAGTCCCTAGGTCATGAAAATGCTCGACAACTCTAGCTTTCTTAGAATCGGCTTATAGCCATGATTGTGTTGAACATTTCATTCTCTCTGACAACTCAAGAAAGGTACCTCCTCTGTTTCTAAGTTTGCTAAAAAATTCAAAGCATTGTGTGATCAGTTAGCAACCATCAGACAACATGTTGTAGACAGTGATAAAACCCATTGGTTCTTATGCGGACTAGGATCTGCTTTTGAGACATTCTCTACTTCTCATCGAACCATTCATCCACCACCACCATTTAAAGACCTGATGTTAAAAGCCAAAATCCACGAGATACTTCTGGTTTCCCTTTATGGCTCAAACACACCTCCATAGATTGCATCAACTGTGGGTCATCATATCGTGGTCGGGGTCGCTCCTCCAATCGCGGCTCTTCTAATGGTCGTGGTAGGGTTCGACGCACTCCTTATTGTCAATTATATCGTAATGATGGTCATTATGCTCCATCATGCCCCAATCTTACTTCTTTCGCTCAAGGAAACTCGTCTAATATGGCACATTTGGCTCAAGCTTTCGATGCAAATTCCAATGTTTCTGATTTTGCACCAGATTGGTATGTGGACTCCAGAGCTACGACTCATATGGCTTCATCGTCTAGCAACTTGGAATCATTTCAACCCTATCCTGGTTGTGAAAAAATGACATTTGGAAATGGTAATGTTCTACATGTCTCTTGTATTGGCCACATCAGTCTCTCTAAGAATATCCCATTAAAAGATGTTCTTGTCGTTTCTCAATTTTCGAAGAATTTACTTTCTGTTAGCAAGTTAACACATGATTACCCTCTTGATGTTTTATTTTCACGTGATTACTTTGCTATTCAAGATTGTAAGACAAGGAAAATTCTGATAAAAGGACACCATGAAGATGGACTTTATGTTCTTAAGCCAAGCATTCAAGCACATGTCGCCGTCCAGATCCGTTATCATCCATGCGCTTCATATGAAAATTGGCATACACGTTTAGGCCATGCTACATCTAATATTATTTCTTTGTTAAAACAAACTGGTTGCTTGTCTTTCACTTCTTTGTTACCAAAACCTACTTTATGTTCTTCTTATCAACTTGCAAAGAAACATTGATTGCCTTTAATTATGAATAATGATAAACGTGCTTTACATGTTCTAGACCTAGTTCACTTTGATTTATGGGGACCGACTCCTATTTTATCTACCGATGGATTTCGTTATTATGCAATATTCATAGATGACTTCTCCGGATTTACATGGTTTTATCCTCTCAAAATCGAGATCGATTTCTTTGAGACATTAAAAGTGTTCCTTACCTTTGTTCAAACTCAATTTTCCACCAAACTCAAGGTTTTTCAGTCTGATGGTGGAACTAAGTTTGTAAATGGCCGTGTTAAGCAATTGTTTTTGGAAAACGGAACTCATCATCAATTATCATGTCCATATACCCCGGAGCAAAATGGCCAAGCCGAAAGAAAACATCGTCACATCATCGAAACTAGTTTAACTATGATATTTGAATCCAACGCTCCAACATCTCTTTGGGTCGACGCCTTCACTTTTGCGACTCATATTATTAATCGGCTCCCAAGCAGATTATTGGGCAATAAATCTCCTTTTGAGCTCCTATAACGCTTGATTCAGGTATTATTTATTTCTCAACAATTTAGGGTTTGGGTTGGAACTCGACGAGTTGGGGAGCTCCAACTTGTCGTGTAGGGATCTAAATAAACGTGGGATTAAGGGTCTACTCGACGAGTTGGAAGGCCCCAACTCGACGAGTAGATGCTGGGGATGAAAACCCTAATTTTCCGAGCATTGTACCCTATTTAAAGGCCTTAAGCCTCATTGAGAGCCTCCTTTATCGCCCCCTTTGTCCAGAGAAACCCTAGTTCGTGCTTTTCTTACCATTTTGAGTATGTGAAAGCTTAATGAGTGCGTTTTTGGTGTTTATGTGAAGAAGCTTGAAGTGGTTGGTGCATAGCTGAAGGGAGAGGCTGTAGATCCGGTGTTTACTCTGCTGTGGCAACCATTTTAAGGTATAAAGTCGATACCTTGGCCTTTTATTGCTTAGATCTTCTCCTATGAAAGTTTATGGCCATTATTAACTTAGTTTGGGACCATTCTTGGATTTGAGCATGTTATGAAGATATGACTTCAGATCTGGACATCTCATGGCCTTTTTGGACTTAAAGTTGCCAACTTTATCATGTCTTGGATGTAAAGTTAGCAACTTTACGTGACATCTTAACCCTAGGGGACCAGATCTGTAGTTTGGGGCTTTAAATTCAACTGGAAAGGGCTGAATATGTTAAGACTGGGAAACCTCGACGAGTTTCCCTGACAACTCGACGAGTTGGATCGGGTTTTCCCACCTTCTGGATATTGAACAAACTCGGCGAGTTGATGAGATAACTCGACGAGTTGGCTAGGGTTTTTCCCGGTTTTCTAAACACTGAAGGAACTCGACGAGTTGCTAGATGCACTCGACGAGTTGGGTCAACATTGACTGTTGACCTTGACTGTTGACTTTGACTTTGACCATGGTGGACCAAGTTTGACTTTAAGGGTATCTTTGGCATTTCGGGATTTTGACAAAGTTAGTCACATGGTGGTTGTAGGCAGTTGAGTTGGAGCTGTGAGTTGGGATTCGATATTATCAGTTCAACATTTCTTGAGAGATGAGTCTCATCACCATACCAATGGGTCGAAGGAACCAAGGCCGGCCCATTATTTGTTGTGTGATATGCTAGTTGATTATGTGGTATGTGGTATGCTAGTTGTATTTGTGATACGTACATGAAAAACCTCGGGAGGTTCCCGAGGCACTTGGGTGTAAGACCTTGGAGGGTTTCCATGGCATCCTTAGTAAAGACCTCGGGGGGTTCCCGAGACACTTGGGTGTAAGACCTTGGAGGGTTTCCATGGCATCCTTAGTAAAGACCTCAGGGGGTTCCCAAGGCACTTGGGTGTAAGACCTTAGAGGGTTTATATGACATCCTTAGTAAAGACCTCGGAGGGGGGGGGGGGGGTCCTGAGGCACTTGGGTCTAAGATAGGGATGTCAAAAACCCCCGTGTGACCCCGATACCGTACGTGACTAAATTTTAAAAAAAACCGGGAGCGGGAGCGGGGACGGGGGCAGAATTAAACCTCGTTTATTTTCGGGACCGGGTCGGGAGTCGGTATTTCCGTCCCGTACTCCCGCGGGTGCCCCGGTTATACATTTATGTAAAAAATATATATTTAATATAAAATACATATATAAAATAGATTTTATAATTTTAGGTTTAGTAGGTTTCACTTTCCCGTTTCCAATTAATGGATATTGAAGATGTAGTGACTTGATCATATATTTTTGGACATGTAAGTATGTTATATTTGTAAGGTTGGATATGTCGTATTTTATATTTGTAAGATTGTTGGAATTGTCGTTTTGTAATGTTGGATTTTTAATTTTTTAGTTTCTAAAAGATTAGGTTTTAAGCTTTTAAAGTTATTAAAAATAGTCTTTTTAGCCTATAACAAAGCAGTTTTTTTAGCAAAAAAAATCAAATTTTAAGCCTATAAACCGGGGGAACGGGGGCGGTGTTGGATTAGGTGTCTAAGCCCATAACTATATTTGGTATGTACTTGACTTGGTTGTAGCATGATCCTTTTGGGTTGCCTTCACCGAAACAACTTGACTGGATGAATAATGGAGAAAGAGGTTATTATGGGTTATTAATATATTATATGAATAATATATTAAAAGAGAAATCATATTGGTTAATTAATGTTGATCAATAATTAATTTAGAAATTAATTTTGTGATTAAAAGATATTAATTTAACCTAGGGGACTGATATTGTTATTATTGGATAATTGCAAAATGGGCTGAGGAACCCTAAAGATAGGGTGGACGAAATCCTTATGGATAGCCCATAAGATTTCGTCCAAGGCTAGATTCTGGAAAGATCTTCTGAGCTGCTTAGAGCCTAAGCAACTGGATTAGGTCTTTGACTGAAACCCTAATTCCTCACCTCTATAAGGAACCCTTGGGCATCACAATTTCGGCTACCACAACCCTAAAAAGAGTTCAAGAGCTGATTTTTAGCCTTCCCCTCTCTCCCTATTATTCTCCAACTTGCTTTGGTGTTTGTGATCTATTAGAGGCACGATATTTGAGGTGCTAAGGTTCTCAAAAGCTCAAGATCTTCTAGCAACAATCAAGGTAACTTTCTAACTTGTTTATTAGATGTTATTTTTCGTTTTTGTTGTATGCTACATTAGGGTTTGCAAGTCTTGGACAATTGTTGCATGTACAAATAGAAAAACTAGATCCAAGCATTAGGGTTTGCATGAACACCATAAGAATGTTATTTTGCTCAAAACCCATCAGTGATATCAGAGCCTAGGATGTTCTTCTATTGTATTTGATGCTTTGTTAATTGTTCATGGCTGAAACAAGAAAAAAATTTGTTTTTGGGATTCTGACTGGACTCACGACGTGACACAGAGACGGTCACGACGTGAGTTCAGCTCTGTAGCTGAATCTCAAATTTTTTTCCCTAATTTGGTTTAGATAATTACCATAAATTGTTTTTCAATTAAAAAATCAGATTTTCTGTTATGGTAATTAATATCTTAATCAAATTAATGGATAATTGTCAATTTAAGATAATTACTTGTTTTATAAGATAAAGATTAATTATTTGTATTTTGATTTGAATTATCTTGAAAGAAAATTGAAATTAGGTCAAATTTAGATAATCACTAATTAATTGTTTAATTAAATTATTTGTAATTTGATCTAGAAAGTTTTGAAAAGTTTCAAAACTTGCCCTCAAGTTTTGGAATTAAAATTTTTTGATTAAAAGTTTTATTTTGAAATATTTAAATTCTAAACCCTAGAATTTTACAAGTTTAAAATTTAACCCTTATACTATTATAATATTATAAGATTAATTATTATATATATGTATAAGATTAATCTAGTCTTACCGTTAGTAGGCTTCATTCACGAAGTCGATCTATAAGGGGATATAAGGTTGTTGCGTATAAAATAGCAGTTGTAGTGACTAAAGAACATGGTTTGGCATGCAGAATTAAAGATTGCACAATGAACATGGTGATTTGGGTGTTCAAGAGATGTATTGAATATGTATGGTGTTGCAAAAAAGGACATAGATCTACATCTACATAAATAACACACACTCAACTTTTACACCTCTCAAGCACACCTCCATAAGTGGTATGAACCCACCTTATATAGAGGTGTTTACATGTCTCTCTCTCACTCTCTATCTCATTTCAAAAGGCTAATACACCACATGCAAGTGGGTTTTACAAAAGTCAACACATTACAAAGTCATTCATGGAAAACTTTGCACCACAACATTCTCCCCCTCAAAGTTAGGAATGGATGACCCACTTCAAATCTTCCAAAATCGAGCAACTACGCGATCCGAGCCTCAAGGGTGACACATGTCGAAATGAACTTCAAATCTTCAATTCTTCAATTTGGGCTCTAGGATGTGAGACCATACAAACCAAGCATCAACGACTAATCAAGAGCTTCTCAAACTCGAAATAATCAACCAAAAGTTGAGCATAAAAACACACCCCGAAAATCTTCAATAAAACCAAACCCATTTCGAAACGAAATCACTTCCAAACTTCCAATTGCATCATTTCGTATACTTCAACAATTCAAGGTCACTTCGGTCTTCAAATCCGCGTAATATGAAAAATTCAAGTTCGAATTTCCATATAAATTTCTCCCCCTTTTTATAATCGAAACTTGATTATAAAACCTTCAAGGAAAGAGAACGTGCTCTATTCGGAATTTTTCATGTCAAAACTCCCCCTTAAGACGTGACATAAACTTTGTGCTTCAATCCGGAAAACCCAAAAAAAATTCAATTTTTAGCTTCGTTCACGGACCGCCTTTGACAAAATTTCTCAAAAATGGGTAGAAATTGTCAATTTCAAAATTCTGCAGTGACCCGGTGCGCCCAAAACAGCCAAAAATGCGAAACTCTCCCCCTTTTCCGAAGCTGGGTAGAAAGCGTCAATTCGCATAAACCGCAGGGGCCTGAATTGAATATTCTTCACTTTCTCAGCAAAATCAGTCCATTTTCGAAATTGGGCAAAAACTGTCAACTTTTCAAAACTTCAATAACTGATTTCGAAAGTTCTGCCTTTTGTCCTCCAAACATTCGAAAAATACCCCAATTGACGAAGTTGGACAAAAACTGCCAAACATTCGAAAGTATAGGGACTGATTACGAAACTCTTCTTTTACATTCCAAACATACGAAAAATTGTCCCAACATTCGAAAATTTGTCCCAACATTCAAAGAGTTGTAAAAGATGTTAAACTTTCGTAAGTTTAGGGGCCATTTTCGTAACATTTGCCTTTTGCATTAATTTGTCGAAATTATCTTCAATTCGTACGAAACTTCATCTTCCCCAATCAAACGAAAAAATTCACAGCAACATACGAAACTTCATGCAAACGTACGAAATTTCATCCCTTCGTACGAAATCATCTGCCCATATGAACGAAACTTTTGAGCACGATTTTAACGAAAGTTTTTCTCTCTCCCCTTCGTTAGATTCAATCATAGCACCAAACCAACGAAAATTTTTCCACTGCCATTTTAACGAAAACGAAGGCATTCGAAGCCTCTGAATTAAGTCTGAACCATTTGTATTTACCCACTGAATCGACATTTCGTTGCCTTCCCAAAATCATTGACATCAACAGATTAGCTTTCGTTCATAACATCAATTTTTCGTTAGTTTTGGAACAG
This sequence comes from Lactuca virosa, assembly GCF_052849685.1. Taxonomy (NCBI): domain Eukaryota; kingdom Viridiplantae; phylum Streptophyta; class Magnoliopsida; order Asterales; family Asteraceae; genus Lactuca; species Lactuca virosa. The sequence continues at coordinate 161,852,190 of NC_136434.1, read as the reverse complement.
CAAAACCTTCGTTTCGTTATTTCCCCAATATCAAATACTTCAAACCAAACCCAACCAATGAATCCAAGTTCCGTCTTCGAAGATCGACTCTAAATCTTTGTTAATACGTCTCAGTTCCAAACTTCGTTCTTATGGTTCTTCCAAAATCATCTATATCAACGTTTCGTTCAATTGTCGACTTCTGATATACAAACAACTCAGTCACCAAATCAGCTTCGATTATTCGTTCACAACCCAAGTTCGTTTGTCCCCAAACCAAACCCGATTTCGTGTAATCCTTTTATCATCGACTCCAAATCGAAAATCAATTTATTGACCCCATAACCAGATTCGTTATCTCAATCCAAACACAAGAACCGTACAGGAACCCTTCGTACATCAACCCAATCGACTAATTCTCCAATAGCGAACCATTCGATCATTTAACCCAAGCATTGATATCAAAATCTTCGTCTTTAATGATCAGGCATCGACATCAACTCCAACCACAACCTTACTCTTCGAAATCAAAATCCAATATTACCAATAATATCAATTTTGAAATCCAGATGTAAATGAACGACTTCCAATGTGTTCCCAGTATATGAATAATCCAGTCGAACAAACACACATACACCAATCGAAATCAAAATAACCATATATCCATTTGTTATCAAACAAGAATATCATGCTGGTTTCGAAATCAAAATCAATTTCATCAATTTCAGCTCTAAGATCTTCAAGAACACTGATTTTGACTCCGAAAAGTTAATACAAACTAAATCAACCATATCGATCTCAGAATCGATTTCAATCATGAGCTTTCTTGATGTGAATCAAATTATCAATTATTAAAACGACTAAATGAAATCGATCAAACGAAAAGAAATTGATTATACACAGATGTGTTATTGAAGAAACGATGAAGAGCGCAATTGTACAACCAAATAAAGCTAGTGTACAAGTCGACTGATGAACAACACATACGTTAATTGAATAATGTTTTGACTTTGAAGAAATCGGATCAAAGATAGGCTTATTAGTTGAACTGGTATACGAATTTGTAAAATTGGGCTCAATGAACAGTAATAAACTTTGATATTGGGCTCAAATCAATGTATATTAACTGAGAATCAGTTTTGGATTGAAAATTGGATTGATGAACAGTAACTTCGAAATATTTTGGAATTTAATTTTATTTATGAACTTTTGATCTAAGTAATAATAAATGATCAATCAATGGGATGAAAACGAATTTTGATCCATTGAGACAAAATGATCAAACAATAAAAAACGCAACGCACGAATTCAATGAGATTAAGAGAGATCATAGAGAGAGACTCACCAAAATTGCTCCAATTGTGACAAATGTTGCCAAACCGAGAATCGTTCTTCAATAAATCACGTTGATCATTGAAGACCCGCTCTGATACCAATTGTAGTGACTAAAGAACATGGTTTGGCATGCGGAATTAAAGATTGCACAATGAAGATGGTGATTTGGGTGTTCAAGAGATGTATTGAATATGTATGGTGTTACAAAAAAGGACATAGATCTACATCTACATAAATAACACACACTCACACACTCAACTTTTACACCTCTCAAGCACACCTCCATAAGTGGTATGAACCCACCTTATATAGAGGTGTTTACATGTATCTCTCTCACTCTCTATCTCATGTCAAAAGGCTAATACACCACATGTAAGTGGGTTTTACAAAAGTCAACACATTACAAAGTCATTCATGGAAAACTTTGCACCCCAACAGCAGTTTAATGGGTGTCCACTCTCACCCACCGCTTTCTTTATTGGTGGATGGTCGTTAGCCGAACGGGTAGGATAGGGCAACTAATTCCTCATTAAAAGTATAATATTTAATAAAGTAACTAAATGTTTTTATAAAATTCCCAATCTTAGTTACTTTAGGAAAAATGTGAAATGATGCCATTCCATGAAATTACACTTTGCACGCTGCCAAGTCGTTAGTTGAGCGTACGTGGATAACCGGCACACTAATATGGACTATCAATGGTGGCAAATGGTGACTCGATGTTTATCATAGATCAATGGAGCGTGTGTGGCTAACCGACACATTGATTAGGTGGTAAATGACATCGAGGGTACCAAGTATATTTGCGTGGTTATTCACACCTTGTTTGTGATCCTCAGTATCCCAGTCACAAACTTGAAGGGCATATCGAGATTTAAACATGCCATTGAAAAGTTCAATGAATCTGAAAGATCTAGGAGTTTCAATACATTTAAAACTTAATTGCCTTTTCATTTTTCATGGTGGAAATTAGTGAATCGTCATTCACTTACCTTCAAATTATTTGCAGTTTGGATTACGGCATCCCTCTTCTAAATTGTAAATAATGTTGTTGGATCCTAGCCCTAATTTCTCATTTTAGGTGTTTAATTGGGGATTCTTATCTAATCAAACTTTGTTCCTTTTCTATTTCAGATGTCTACTCAAAACAACGCTTCAGGCTCGACCCCTTCCGGCTCATTCTCACTCATGAACTTGTGTGGGAGGGTGATTTTTGATGGGACCAATTTCAATGATTGGATCCGCAACATCCGCATGGTCACCCGCTACGAGGACAAGGAGTTGCTTGCTTTTGTATTTGTACTAGAGAAGTTCCGATAATACCTCCTTGGGACTAAAGTGATCATCTAGTCGGACCATACAGTGATAAAGCATTTACTAACCAAGAAAGATTGGAAGCCGATGTTAATACAGTGGATGTTACTTTTGCAAGAGTTCGATATAGAGATTAAGGATAAAAGCGGGAAGGAGAATTTAGTTGCAGATCACCTTAGTTGTATTGTATCACCCGAAGATGGTATAACAATCCTTGACAAATTTGCCGATGAGCATTTATTCGTTACCAAAGAAGCACCATGGTATGCAGACATTGTCAACTACTTGGTCACAAATCAATCCCCCCCGGAATTTATACGTTGGCAAAAGGACAAAATCAAGAAGGAGGCAAAGAGGTATGCATGGGATGAGCCATACCTTTGGAAGTATTGTGCGGACCAAATGATTCGAAGGTGTGTTCAGCAAAATGAGGTACAATCCATACTTAACTTTTGTCATTCCTATGCTTGTGGAGGTCATTCGGACCCCAAAGGACAGCTAGAAAAGTCTTAGATAGCGGATTTCATTGGCCTACTATCTTTCATGATTCTTATGTGCTATGTGCACATTGTGATAAGTGTCAAATATCTGAGTCCGTAATTTCTAGGAATCAAATGCGCCTCAACCCCATATTAGTTTGTGAAATATTCTATGTGTGGGGTATAGACTTCATGGGACCATTTCCACCCTCTTTTGGTTTTTCATATATTTTGTTGGCAGTGGACTATGTGTCCAAATGGGTGGAGGCTAAGGCCACCCGTACTAATGATTCCAAAGTTGTTGTGGATTTCCTTAGAACACAGATTTTCTCTCGGTTTGGCACTCCAAAAGCTCTCATAAGTGATCGTGGGACTCATTTCTGCAACCAAATGCTTGAAGCCATCTTGAAAAAGTATGAGGTGACTCATAAAGTCTCAACAGCCTATCACCATCAAACCAATGGGCAAGCAGAGGTATCCAATAGGCAAATCAAAGGAATCTTGGAGAAAAAAGTCAATCCAAATCGGAAGGACTGGAGCATACAGTTGGATGATGCCTTATGGGCATACCGGACCACTTTCAAGACTCCTATTGGTATGTCTCCATATCGGCTAGTGTTAGGGAAACCATTCCATCTTCCAGTAGAGCTTGAGCACAAAGCTTTTTGGACTGTGAAGAAATTCAACTTGAATGAAGATGAAGCAGGAAACAAAAGGAAGTTAGACATTTAAGAGTTAGAGGAGATTACAAATGATGCGTATGAGAATGAAATGATTTACAAAGAGAAGACAAAGGCGTATCATGACAAAATGCTCTCCCATAAGACTTTCAAAAAGGGTCAAAAAGTGATTCTTTACCATTCGAGGTTCAAGTTGATATCGGGGAAGTTAAGATCAAGATAGGTTGGTCCTTTTGTGGTCACAAAAGTCTTTGACCATGGTGCGGTGGAAATCACAAGCCATCAAACCAGAAAAATATTCAAAGTCAATAGTCACAGATTGAAACCGTTTTACGAGGGATTTGAGGTGAAGAATGATGAGCTAGAAGTGGTTGAGAACCCCACGTACCATGAATGAAGCATATTCAGGGGCCAAGTCGAGCTAACAACTTAAAACAAGGGCGGCTAACCGGGAGGCAACCTGAGGTTATTTTTGTCTTTTCCTTCAAAACATTTATGTTTCTTTGAAATTTTTGGTTTTTAATGTTCCAAAAGTGTTACAACATGCTTTCAAATCACAAAACGAATCTCAGGATGCAAAACCATTTCTTTTGGACGAATTGGGATTTTTTGGGTCCAAAATGGGGAAGTGGCAGTCAGAGGCGAACATGGGCCGTGTTCATTTTTGCCTGAAACTCAACACGGGTCGTGTTCGGATTTTATGAAAATTTTAAAACCTCATGGACACGGGTCGTGTTCCTTTAGTGCAAAATGACATGGGTCGTGTTCAGCTAATTCTCAACATTTTTCACCCAACACAGGGCGTGTTGGTTTGGCCTAAAAGGATACGGGTCGTGTCCGCGCACCAGCAGAAACTAGTTTTTCATCTTAAAATCGGGTTTTTGCCTCATTCTTATACAAACACTTCCCAAAACAGTTTCTCTTCCCCAAGAAACCCCAAGGTCCGATTTTTCTTCAAAATCCCTTGATTCCTCCACAATGTTTTCTTAAATCTTCAAAAAGGTTTGATTTTTATCTTCTACACTTCATCTCCTACATCACACACACCATTTTCTTGCACTTTCATGGTGGATTTGGGGATTTTCATAAACCCTAGGTCCGAAAGTTCTTAAAATTTTTGGTTTTTTGTGCTTGAATCTTCATGTAGGCAACCTTGGGGAGGTTAAAGAGGAACTTCTCACCCACAACAACGCATCTCCACCAACGATTCGGTACAATCATTCCAATTCTTCAATTATGGATTATGTGTTTTTAAAGTCAAATTGCATGCATTTGTGGTCATATTAGACTGGAAAATCACTAGTAAATCATTCAAATCTGAGTTTCCGGCGAAATCTTGGTGGCCAAATTTGTGTTGTCTGGACCCGTTAAACAGTTGACTTTTTGACTCGTTGACCTGTTGAATTCCCCCCCCCCCCCAATTTTGAACATGGAAAATGAGCAACCTAAACGATTTAGGCACACTAAGTCATCAGCCCGTCGTCGTAGGTCCCCTTCACCATCACCTCCACCTCCACCTAATCCGGAACATGGTGGTGTGATTTGTCTTGGCCCACTTCAAGTTACCAAACTTAAAGCCTTCCTTCAGTGCACACATACTATCCAAAAAATTGCGCATGTGTCATTTCTCCCTGAGTTGCAAATCTATCACCAAGTCCACACCTTGTTCCGAAACATTAGCTGGCAAGGGTTGCTGCAAGTCCATGAACTCAGCTATACGGTCACAATAGTCGAGTTCTTGTCCTCCGTCTATTTGGACAACGATGTCCTAAATTTCCGGCTCGTGAACCATGATTATGCCCTTTCCTTGAACCAAATCCATGCTATTATTGGGGCCCCAACCGAAAAAACTTTTGGCCCCAATGACCCAATTGCAGGATACAGGATCTCACGTGGTGGACTCAACTTACCCATCATCATCCTTATGTCTCAAGCGCGGCTAAAGCCTCATATCTCATTCATCCTGTGATGAAGGAGGCTCATCAGATCATTGCTTCGCTAGTCATACCTAGAGAGGATCGAAGCACCATTAACGCGCTTGAGCTAAAAATCCTCTATGCTATGGCCCACCCGGATGAAAACCTCATACCTCACTACAGGTCATTTCTTTGCAACAAACTTATCCGTCTCAGCACATCCCGATCAGGAAAAATCTATTGTGGTGGTATTGTTAGCATGTTCACAAAAAGTGCTCCGGTCTGGGCCCCATATCCCGAAAATCACCAGCTACTGCCCGGTGAGCCTTATCTCACCATGGCAGTGCTTGAGTCCATGAGACTGTTTCGATCGGTGGATGGAAATCATAATTGGACCGTCGGCCAAAATCATGACCCAAAGCTCCTGATCACACCCAAGAACCGAAACATTCTTGCCCTCAGATGTCCTACCAACTTCACTGATTGGTAAATCACCTTGTACCTTTCTCCGTCTCCTATTCTAGTGAGGAATATGAGGAAGGTGAAGAAAGTGAGGAGGATGGCGATGATGATGGTGGAGAGGAGGAACCACGAAATATTCCTGCCACGGGTGGTGCCAGCTCATCCCATGATGCTAGGCACTCCTCATATCACTAAAAATACATGGATCAATTCCACCTTCACCACCCAATATGCCCGGGATCAAGAGCGCCAATGCAAGCACAAGGAGGAATTTTCGACTTGGACCCGAAACATCGGGTACTACCCTCCTCCTCCTCCTCCTCAATAGGTTGTTCCGCCCTCTCCAAGCATCGGGGACGATGCTTATATTCAAGCTTGGGGAGGGGTAGAATTGTACATTAGGATCATATACATGCATTTTCATTGTCATGCATTCAAAATCTATATATATATATATATATATATATATATATATATATATATATATATATATATATATATATAATTAACCTTCTTATTTGCAATTTTTTTCTTGCATTCTGCATTTTAAAATTTATAAAACCCAAAAAAAAAAAGTTAATACGAGATGAAGACAATCTTTACAAACGATAGCACCGCGAAGTGGGAAAATGAAAATCAAAATGAAAAAAATCGGAAGCAATCGGATCGTTATTGGAAGTGTAGAATCAGTTGTCATAACTAGCGGACCCAAACACCGTAATCTGAGACACCAGCCTTAGAAATAAAGAAAATGGCATACTGAAACGTTTTGATGGCGGTAATAATAGCTTTGATGATTTGCTTTTGAATGTTTAAAAAGAATCTTTATCGACAACTCTGGACCCATAGAACATGGCCCTATTTGTTGGCACGTGTTACCCAAGGGTAACTGAGGACCTTATATCAGATCCACACCATCGAGAAGGAAGAAGGGTACAACTGTCACATCTGGTACCCAAGTCGAATTTCAAACACTAAATCGAAAAAAAAATCTCAAAGAAATTCAAAAGTTGATTGAAGAACTCAAACTGAAGGCAAGATGCAAATTCAAGTTCAATCAAATCAAGAGCCACAATGAAGACAAATCTGGTGCAAGAGATATGTGATATGATATTTGTCGTCCTCTACCAAGTGAAATCATAGAATTATGGGATCCTACGGGGGTTGGCCCATTGCTGCTTTGGTGAAAGCTGATTTGGTCATGTCGGGTTCTTAAGGACGCGTCGATTCTGATTCTTGACTATCTAGTTCTAAGGACATGAGATCATGGACTGTGTTATTTTTGCTCACAAAGCTAATTAAGGTATAAAGTTTAAATAAAAATAAGTTTGGATTATTGGCTTACACCGTTTCGTGGTCTTCCTCACTTTGGGAGTTTGTGATACATGAAACGTAGTAGGATGGTCGCCTAGGTATTAGTGATTGGAACCCCATCGATGTAAAGTCTGATAGTATATATAAATAAATAAATAAATAAATAAATTTGTGTTTTTAAATTTTTCTTCGGTTCATTTTTCTTAAGCTTCTTTTGTACATATATTTCTTTTTTATGATTTTCATTGCATGCATTTGTTCTTAGCTTTTAGGATCTTTATGTCCTCTTTTGTCCTATGTTTCTTTTTTCCATCTAGAAATCCTCCTATTTCTCCCGATTCTTGTTCTTTCTTGAGGACAAGAAAGGTCTAAGCTTGGGGAGATTTTTTAGGTGCATTTTGTGCACCTTTTTGCACACCTGTTAGTCCCTTTTGTGCATCCATTTAGCATAGTTGTCTTTCATTTCTCTTGCATTTCATCAAAGTCATGTTATTCTCTAGAACAACCTTATTTGCATGCTTTTATAGTCTTTTCAGGTAAACGGGAGGTTGAGATGCGTTATGGGAGGTGCATGGAAGCACATGTGAAGATTTTAGGTTGATTGGATGCAAAACGAACAAGTTACGAAAATCAAGATTGGACTTGGAAGCAGGAGAAAACACGGGGTGTGTTGAATTTATACTAAAAAGTGAGCACGGGTCGTGTTTGACCAAAAAGAGGTTGTTGACCATGCTAAACATGAATGGTGTCAATTTAGCCTATTTTGACACGGGTCGTGTTGGTCCAGCTGTGTAATTTTTGAGCATTGTACTTTGGAAGAAGAACCGAGGATGGCATGTCGATTTCCACTCAACACGACCCGTGTTGATTTACCCTATTTTGACACGGGGCGTGTTCGGCCCAAAAAAACTAACTTTTGGCAGTTTTTCCTATCTTTCATATTACGGGATTTGGGGCATTTTTACACTTAGACTTCATTTCCAGATCACGACAGAAGAGAAATTTTGAAGGTTGATGCAAGGTTTCAATTGTAATCATTTGGAAACATTTGTTTTTGGATTTTTAAGTCTCATATGTGGACTATTTCATCTTTTCTAGACATGTTGCTTGTTCTAGTCATGTGTGGCTAGAACCCTAGTTTCTCCAACTTTATGTCTTGACTTTTTAGTTGTGATCTCAATCATATGACTTGATCTTTATTTCTAGCTTTTATCTAGTGAATTTGATTTTGTTTCAATCGAATGTTTTATTTTGATTTTAGTTCTTAATGGCCATTTGAATTAGGGTTAGATCATTCAAGTTATCTATTTTGCAAAATCCGTAATTTTTTTGTGAAATAGAGCAAGTAGCAAGCACTAAATTGAATTCTTTTGAATAAATATAGTGTAAATCATATTCACACATTCTTATGCTCCTGAGCTTGTGAGGAGTATTGAATGTTTTTGGGAACATTCACGTAAAGTTTAATGCAATCTTTCAATCTAACTCTAAGAGCTTGTTTAGATTAGGTTAATGAGGTGAGGTTTAATCAAATAGCTTATTTTGGTTAATTAATGTGGTGAATGGAAAATGTTAGAGCTTGTTAACACTTTTAAGTACCAATTTAGGTAGAATTGAACAAATATCATGTCATCTTGGAATCACATTGCTAAGTCATTATACATAGAGTTGGAGTCTTTCATAAATTCTGAATTTATTTCAATTAGTTAACATCTTTCTTGTTTCTTCAATCATTTACTTGAATTATCGTTTACACCCCCCCCCCCCTTTTAGTTTTGGTGGCCAAAGTACCTTGTGAAAAGAGGGATAGACCGATTGTCCCGTGTCTCTGTGGTTCGACCCTGCTTGCCTTGTACTACCTTTTAGTGCAATATATCAGTGTTCTTTTGGAGTATATTGTACCGCTTTATTTGTTGGGTTTGATAACCTATCAAATTGGCGCCATTGTCGGGGACAACGTGTTACTAATTGTTTATGCCTAGATCCTTTCGTATAGGTACACCCTTGCCAATTGAGACGGAGATAGAGAAGACTGCAAAGAGGTTACGAAAGCAAGCTAAGCTTCATAAGTGGCAACCGGGTTCCAGGATTTCTTCATCATCTTCCCCTCCGGTCATTAACATTTCTACCCCTTTAGTTATTGGGTTTGACAACCTAACATCGACATACTCTTTTATGTGATAATCTCAGTGTTGTTTTTATGAATCAAAATTCGATTACTCACAAACATGCAAAACATATTGATATTTACTATCACTTCGTTTGTGAGTTAGTTTTAGCTGAGAAACTTCATACCAAATTTGTTCCTACCAAGCTCCAAGTGGCAGATATCTTCACCAAATTGCTTCCTCAACCTACGTTTGAATTATTTCAAATCATTTGGGCCTATGACCGCCACCCGTTCGCTTGAGGGGGGTATTAGCGATTATAGATAGTTTGATATATATTCTATATTAGTTTAGCATACATTTTGTATTATTGTATTTCCTTATTTACCCTCTTGTACTTTGTATATATGTTTGTGTTTAGTGTACAGAGAAATTATTCAACCATATTAGTTCATTAGTGTTTCCTAAGAGTATTTACGAACTTTGTCATGATTTTAGTCATATTTACAATTCAACGAATTAGCAATTTAGCGTCCACGCTTAATCCTCACCTAGCCAATTAATCCTTTAATCCTAATGAACCGACTAGGTAACATCGAGCGTTTTTTGGATGATATATGAATGTTTGATATTTTGGAATCGTTCACAAGAAACCCATATACACTATTGTTTTGTGCATATCCAATACATACAAAATCAACAATCTTAGGTCATATCTTTACAACCGTGGAGGCAGGTACCACAAACTTTGTGAGACACCCTACACTTGAAGGTATCTGTAAGATGGTTTTATACCCGATCATAACTTGTATGGTGTTTTATCCGATTTCTTCTAGAGGTACTTTAGTTAGTTAAAAGCTAATTAGCTGAAAATACAACATTTCCCATAGGTAGAATGGGGCAACCCAAAACTTATCAACATGGTATTCATCGTTTCCTTTAAGGTAGGGTTTTTCCTTTTTGTGATATCATTTTATTGTGGTGTATATGATGTCGTAAGCTCATCTATTATACCATGATTTGTATAAAAGTATTCAAATGGTGATACATACTTACTAGGGTTGAGCAAAACCGAAATTGAAAACCAATAAAACCAAAACTCAACCGAAACCGTCAGTTTTGAGTTTAGATTTTTCAAACCGAAAAATTCATTTTAAGTTCGGTTTTGGGTTTAAAACTAAATCGACCCAAACCCAAGAAACCGACATATTATACATATTATTAATTATTTAATATATTTTTAATAAAAGTTCTATGTTTTATTAAAACAATAAATATAAAAAATGTTTCAAAACCTTAACCCCGTCCTTTACTAACACTACTCTCATCTCACTCTATCAATATCTCACAAGCAACAACTGCAATAGGAAGACACAAACCTTATCTCTAAGTTAGTAAATTGCCTAGTTAATCCATGAATAAGACGCAAGCAAGATAAAGGCTCTCTAGTCTCGATGCAAGGAAGACGACGAGACTCTAAATTTTTTTTATTTTATTTAGAATTTTTAAAAAAAGGGTTGAAACCCAAAACCCTGATCCATGGATTGAACCCAAAAACCGAAGAAATTTGCCCATAAACCCAAAAAAACGAACCCGTTCAAAAACCGAATGCAGTGGGTTTCGAAACTGAAAAATCAAAATTGTCAGTTTTGGTTCGGTTTCATCAAAAAACCGACCGATGCACACCCCTAATACTCACCTCATCGATCATTTCTTATTACTTTAATCATCTTTTTAAGTTGATTCTCAGCTTTACTTGTGTACACTTGAAAATTTTCTATTGCTTCATCTTTATGTATAAGTAATTTGAAAAAACAAAGTTTAGTGCAATCATCAATAAACATGATAAAATACTTCTTTTCGCATCTGGATGGATTTAACTTCATGTCACATACAAAGTTATGAATTAATTTAAAGGGTTCAATTATCCTTGCATTGGACGTGAATGATTATCATGTTAACTTTGATTCTACACGTGTATTTCATTTGTATTTTGAGTCAATGTGAAAGTGTTGTATGTCATTGAGTTTATTTAAGATCAAAGAGTATAGATATTAACATGTCATAGTCAAGCATATCATATATTTAAAGACTCAAGCAAGTAAGCATATGAGTTATTCATATAGTTATCATGTGGCATAATAGCCATAACAAAAATTTTAAACATATCGACATACCCTTTATGCACATACATACCATTTTTTGTTAACAAAAACATGCCTGATTCAAAACACTAAGAAAAAACCATATTTATTCAACAACCACTTGAGACTATATTATTTCTAATCTCTGGAACATACAAAACATCATTCAACGTCAACTCCTTTCCCGAAATCATTTTTCAACAGTTTTCCCAACACCCTAGATATCTAAAGTAGCCGACTTGCCGATGAAGAGTTTGTCACCATTGTACACACCCTTTAAGTTTCTGAACCACTCCTTATTAAACCAAACATATCCGTTAACTCTCGTACCAATTGATCATTCCCTCGTGTTAGACTCCACGAGGTTGATTAGATGCAAGATCGATGTCAGACACATTAAAGATTATCCTACAATATTCTCCTCCATTTATCATTCAGAAACATGGTGGCCATAAATTTCTTGTTCTCGACATCTTTATTTGTCTACTTTTTGTCTTATTGGTCTAATAGTCATTTAGTTTTTTTGGTTATACCATACACATTATAGGATGAATCAACAAGACGATTTAGAACATACAACTTGTATAATAAGACATAGTGTTTCCAAGTATCAATAACACTTACAGCTTGGATATCACATTTGCCTTCAGTGATATGTGAAGCTTCCTTAATCAAGAGTCGTAAAACACTCAACATAGCTAGGTAGAAGAATATCTTCTACTATCATCTTTGAAAGTGCAGCCTGAAAAGCTTTTTCGGCTTCTTTACATGATTTACTAGCATGGTAATCGTTGGAGCTCCATGGGAAGTAGGAGTAGTGGTGTGCTTTGGTTGGGAGGTTTCATTTGTCATTCTACAAATACAAACTAAAAGTTTTATTACAACTGATATATAAGAAAAACTAATGCAAGAAATTTGTTAAAGTAAATCGTTTCTAAAATATGATTTTCCTAAAATGTAACATCCCAAAATTTAAGACCAAAAATTTCGTTTTGATTAATTAAAAACCGCTTAATAAATTTTGCTCAGTCATTTAATAACATTCTTAATAAAACAATTATCAGAGTTTCAAATCCCAAATACCATCTAGTGTGGAAAACATGGTGTGATGCGTTGCGATCGCCCCGAGCTCCTTCCTTGGAAAAACATTAGTACCTAAAACAAATAGTTGAAAGTCGTAAGCACAAAGCTTAGTGAGTTCCCCAGATACCACATACCATACATATCAACTGATCCATACATGCCATACGTAACCATGAACCATACATAACAAACATATCCATAATCAAGTAAGGTGCTATGTGCCAAACATAGTCTTGCTGTTATGCCACGGGCCGCACGTGGTCTTTCTTGTCAAGCCTGGGGCCACTCCCTGGGTCTTACAGACAAGTGCCAAGGACCACCCCTTGGACTTCCATGCAAGCATCACAAAGACAACTATAAATACTACTCTACTAGGCTACTCAGCATACAGTGTGCCAGGAGCCACCTCCTGGTCTTCCATTCATAATAGCATACAGTGTGCCAGGAGCCACCTCCTGGTCTTTCATACATGTTGCCTAGGGCTAACCCCCGGGTCTTCCTACCATACATAATAACATATTGTGTGCCAATAGCCTCCTCCTGGTCTTTCATGCATAATGCCTAGGGCTAACCCCCGAGTTTTCCTACCATACATAAACTAAATGGGCCGACATTGTGGCCGTAGACCCATACAAACAGTGAGGAGACTCACATCGATGTCGTGTAGTGTCAGCACGATCCTCGACACGGAAATCAGCTCGTCTCAACTCTTCAATCCCTACACAACAACCCTTCTCGATTACTAATTCATAATCATAACCCTCTTTCAAGAGTCAACCCAAGTCCAAGCCAACAGTCAATGTCAAACCCTGGTCAAAGTCAACATCCAGTTGACTCGACTCGCCGAGTTGACCCGCCAACTCGTCGAGTCCCTTTTTCCATAAAATGTTAAAACCCCGATTCTACTTTCCGAGTCTAGCAATAACTCGACGGGTCCTTCTTCAACTATAACATCGGGACCATCTTCAACCGATTCGACGAGTTCATCCTTGAACTCGTCGAGTTCATCTCCCTCTTACGAACTTGTTCAGTCTATGACTCGCCGAGTTGTATGAAAAACTCGTCGAGTCCATCTTCATGAGTTAGGAGATTGCCTTGGACTCGCCGAGTCTGTTCATACACTCGCCGAATCCTATGATTTCTAGGTCCAAGATAAACCCCTAGCAGGCTGAGTGTTCCTTCCACTCAATCTAAACCATTTCCAGAAGACGTTTTGGGGGAAAAAGCGTCCCGACTCGCCGAGTCACCCAACTGACTCGTCGATTCCCTCTTTGTCCAAAACTATACAGTCGATTACAATGGGTCTCAATGCATCAAAACCATAGATCTGACCTCCTAGGGTCCATTTCATACGTAACGTTCCAATCTTGACGTCCATGCATGGGGTTTTTGGCTCAAAAAGCCATAAAAGAGGTATATAAGTGAAGCATGGGTCTCCCATGGCCATAAAGTTGGCACCTTTATGCCATGGGAACCCTCAATGGTTCCAGATCTGAAGCACAAACCCACTTATGCACACAATTCCGACTATAGCTTCACTAAGGCTTAGGAAAAGGTAGAAAATAGCCCCAAATAAAGATCTAAGCAAATAATAGTCAAGGTTTCAGCTTTATACCTCAAGTGAGCTAGAAATGGGGCACAACCTCTGGATCTACTAACTTCCACTTGAACTTCCAAGCTTCCTTCTTTTTCTTCAACTTCAAATACACACAAAACGGCACCAAAAATCTCAAGACCAGTCAATAATGGCTTAGGGTTTCGAGTTAGGGTTTCTCTGGGTTGGGAGGAACGATGGACGCTGGGTTGAGGCAAGAAAAGTTGTTTAAATAGGGTGAAAACCCTGAATATTAGGGTTTTGTCTAGACAACTTCTACTCGTCGAGTCAATCCCCCGACTCGTCGAGTAGGTTACTAAAACTCCCGCATAATGTCGAGTCTACTCGACGAGTTGGGCCTCCAACTCGCCGAGTCCTAGAGTAAATCCCAAATTTCTTGAATTTGAATACGTACCAAGAACCGGGTGCTACATAAAACTACTGCAGAAAATCTAATTCTAAAAAACAAACATAGAAACTGAAGTTTTTTATGTTTCTAAAGTTGATGTAGATATGAATCTATTTATGTTCTTGAAGTTGATGTAGAAACTAAATTTATTTATTTTATGAAACTAATATAGAAACCGAAGGTATTGATGTTTTAGAAGTTGATGTAAGAAATTGAATCTATTTATGAAGCTGATGTAAAACTTTTACCATTTGTTGTGAAAACTGAGAAGCGGGAAAGCATACTAAATACAATTTTTTTTCTAGTGTTCGTTTCATACAACATAATATTTTAATTTCATTACCCAAATATAATGGAGATGCATGAAAGAACAAAAAAAATGTTGAGGTTTGTTGAAGCATGTGTTGAACACAATGTCGTTAAAAATTATTCCCCCGCTACTAAGTGTTTGTTTCTAAAGATACAACGGCTTGAAAGAATCACCAGAACGTTCACAAGACTGGATTTGTCACACCCCCGAACCAGACGGCGGAAACGTCCGGGGGCGCGTGTGACTAACAATTGAATAATCATCACAATGAATATACATCAATCATAACACGATCATCACCAACATTATATAATACAACTAGCATTGTTTACATCAAGTACATTGTTAAAACACATAAGTTCACATTGTTAAAAGTACGATAAGTGCTGTTGCATAAAACAAAACCATACACACTTGGATATCTTCCAGCTTAACGATTACCTGAGAATACAAGTTATTTTGAAAACGGTCAACATATATAATGTTGGTGAGTTCATAAGTATGTTTGAGTAAAAGTCTTTGTATCTTTCATAAAAACCCAGAAAATTCGATATTTTCTGTAGTATGTCTAAAAATGTTGTGAAAATCAAGTGTAAATGCATGTGTGAATTTCATAGTTATTGTTTATAAGAGAGTAGTTTAGTTTCATTGTATTGTGAATATATGATAAATGTATATGAATAATTTCCCCCAGAAAATCCGATATTTTCTGTTTTATAACAATGTCTAGATTCGTGTATCGTTAAATAAGTTGTTTTGTATCGACAAAATCAAAGAGTTTATCTTCGAAAGTTTACTTTTGGTATTGAATCCCTATATGAGCCGTTATAACCATGCATGATAATGACTAGGTCCCCCGTCTTGGTATTTTTTCAAATGCCGGTCTTGCTAAGGATGTTGTCGCCCTAGACTGGCCTAGTCTAGCTGTAGCGAACAGCTAAGGCATGGGGGGTCACCCCGTATAGATCTATAGACAAACTCCCGCTTTCCTACCAGGAAACTCTGATTATAACTACAGGCTACGATTGTACACTCAGTGGTACCAACCGACAAGTCTCACTAGATTCTCAACCTCTTTTTGTACTATGTTTAATGTTTACGTATATGTGAGATGTTTTTTTATTCGAAAGGTACATGATTAAGTTTATGAAGTTTAATGATTACATAAGGGTATCGTTATGGCTTACTAACACATGAAATTTCCATTCCAAGCCCTATTAGTATGAAATTTTGCCACAAATGCCCAATCACATGTAAAAGGGTAATTTAGGCCCAATTGGCATGTAAATGGGCCACAAAAGCCCAATAAACATGTCATGAAAAACATTGGGCTCAATACACACTTAATTGGGCCCTTAGGGCCCAATGGCCAAGAAATGTGAATATTGGGTCCAATAAATAGTTTTTGACGTATTTTGTTCGTTCGTTTGATTCGGTTGTTTGTTTTAGTTCGAGGCTTAATAGATTGATGATAAAAAGCTTTCATATTGTAAAAATGACATTTTTGGCCAATAATACTCCAATCTTTAATTAAGGCCCAAAGTTTTGTAAAAATGACACTTTAGTCCATAATTTATAAAAATTTGTAATTTTGTCCCAAATGTCTAGAAACTTACGGTTTTAACCCAAAATGTTATATTTTTACATTTAGCACCCTTTTTCGTAGAAAAATACATTTTCAGCCCCTTGTTTGTAAAAGTTTACACGTTCGGCCCAATTTTTGGAAAACTTTACATTTTTGGTCCAATTTGAAAATAAATGATATTTTCACCTATAAATTTGGTTTATTTACATTTATGACTCAAACTTTGGCCAAATAACATTTTTAAACCCTAAAACTTCATTTTTTTTGGCAAATTGGGCCCAAAGGCCGTGAGGCCCAAAAGTTTGGCCCAATAAGCTTAAATTTGCATTTTTGACCCCTTTAAAAATATGTTTAGCATAAAAATACCTTTTTATACATGTAGGACCTGTTTGGCCCTTTTAAAAACAAAAATTTCACTTTTTACCCTTATCTTTTGTTTTCTTGACAATTTTGACCTTTAACAAGGTTTTTATTGAATTCTTTTGCATCTTTAACATGTGTTCACCTTTGGCTTGATAATAAGATATATATAGTGTTGTACTTATTAGATCTTTGCTACATAATACTTAAAATTTCGAGATTCACTAAGATCTAACACATTTTTACCAAATAAACTAGGAGTTCACACAAAACATGCATATAACACATAGATCTACACTTTTTACTTGCATTCTCCCCCAAAAATCATACGAAAACCGAAAACAAGGGGGTATGAACTCACCTTTGCTTTGATGTTTCGGTTTTGAAGAAGAAATGAAGAAGATTTTGGTCCTAGCAACACCTTGAAGTATTTTTCGGACTTGGATGGTTTCTAGGGTGTTAGATCACGAAATGAAGCTTCATAAGAGAGCGTTCTTAGCTTAAGGATGAAACCAAAGACTTAAGTATGATAACAACTTACCAAAGAGTGATGATCTAGAAGAGAACCTCTTGATGACACACACCAAATCTCAAAATTTTTGTGGAAGAAGAGGGATATTCTTGAGAGTGTTAGAGAATGTGTTTTGAAAATGTGTGTGTGTGTGTTCTTGATCTTGCTCTCGGCCGATGGGAAGAAAAAGAGAGAGAAGTGGAGTGCATGGAAACATGAGAGTGCTTGGTTATATGATGAATAATTGCCTAGTTATCCTCTAAACAAAAATGAGGTGGCACTTCCCAAAGTCAACCCCCCCTAATCTCTTCTTTTCCTTTTTTTTATACATGGGCCGAGATTTTGGGCCAAGAAGAAAGAGTTGGAGTAGATTGGGCCCATTAACTTTAGCTAGGATATTTGGATCCTAAACATAAAATTTTCGCCCCAATGGGCTCTTGGAAGCATTCACAGCCCAATTTAAGTAAAAGAATGGGCTTATGGCTCACTAAGGTTAATTGGATTAGTTATGGCCCAATAAGGCCCATTAGGGTTAGAATGAATCATTATAGATCCAAATGGCCCAAATTGTTTAATATTTATCAATTGGGTCCAAATAGGATCCAATTAGGGCTTCTAAGTCCAATAAGGTTGAATTGGGTGCTTATTGGTCCATTAGGCCCAATAAGGAACTCCTAGTCCAATATGGACTTAAACCATGGATCTTAGGGCTCCAGACTCTTTGATGAATATAATTGATGAATCTAACTGAGCATTGAGTGAGATTTACTTAAAGTATATGTTTTACAATTGATGAATGGTTACACAGGAATAGAATTTCCTAGCTAAAATGCCAGTTGTGACATCATCCCCCCATTAGAGGGAATTTTGTCCCGAAATTCTTTTGAAAACTAGGATTGTGAAGGAATGAATAGGTGAGGGTATTTTTGCTTCATCTTATCTTCACGTTCCCACGTGAGTTCCGGTCCGCGTTTCGCGCTCCATCAAACCTTCACGATCGGGATGCGACTTTGCTTTGTACGCTTCACCTCCCTATCCATAATCTCGACTGGTTCTTCGACGAACAGGAGGTTCTCGTTTATCTCAATCTCTTCTAAAGGGACGACAAGGGTTTCTTCTGATAGACACTTTTTCAGATTTGAGACGTGGAACACTGGGTGTACGTTGCTGAGCTCGACGGGTAGCTGCAGCTTGTAAGCCACTGGACCAATCCGGGCAAGAATCTCGAACGGCCTAATGTACCGCGGGTTCAATTTTCCTCTTTTCCAAAATCGAATCATTCCTTTCCAAGGAGATACTTTCAACAACACGCGATCCCCGACTTGGAATTCTAGTGGCTTTCGTCGCTTGTCAGCATAGCTCTGTTGTCGGTCTCGCGATGCTTGAAGTCGAGCTTTGATTTGGACTATCTTCTCGGTTGTTTCACGAATGATTTCGGGTCCTGTAAGAGCATTGGCTGGCGATTTCTCTTTTCCTAGTTGAGTGTCACCCACCTCGGCCCAGCATAGGGGCGATCTACATTTACGACCATAGAGAGCCTCGAAGGAAGCAACCTTGATGCTTGTATGGTAATTGTTGTTATAAGAGAATTCGATCAGATGCAAGTGGGCAACCCATGATTTGCCGAAGTCAATCACGCAAGCTCGGAGCATATCCTCGAGTGTCTGAATGGTACGCTCACTGTGACCATCCGTCTGAGGGTGGTAGACGGTGCTCATATCTAGTTGTGTTCCCATTGCCTTCTGAAGAGATTGCCAGAATCTTGAAGTAAATCTGCTATCTTGATCCGAGATAATAGATACTAGCACTCCATGGAATTTCACGACCTCCTTGATGTAGATTCGGGTTAGCTTTTCCATCTTGTAGGATTCTTTTATTGGCAGGAAATGAGCGAATTTTGTCAATCTATCTACAATTACCCAGATAGCATCCAATTCGTCTGCTGTCTTTGGCAACTTGATCACGAAGTCCATGGAAATCCTTTCCCATTTCCACTCGGGTATCACTGGTTGTTGTAGTAGTCCCGAGGGCTTTTGGTATTCCACTTTCACCTTGGCGCAAGTAAGACACTTGCCCACGAAAGTAGCTATCTCTGCCTTCATATTAGGCCACCAATATTGCTGCTTGATATCCAAATACATTTTATCTGACCTCGGATGAATAGAATATCGCGTCTTGTGGGCTTCATGCATGACTTTCTCTCTGAATCCCCCAATTTTGGGAACCCAAATTCTATTCATGAAGTACTGGGTTCCAACGCCTTTAACTTCGAGCTCCCACTCCATTCCTCGCAGCGATTCACTAGCGACATTCTCTAGCTTCAATGCGTCAAATTGAGCTTCCTTGATCTGTGAAGCCAGATGAGATTTGATGGTGATTGACAGAGTCTTCACACGCCGATTTGAATACTCCTTTCTGCTCAGGGCATCGGCTACCACGTTAGCCTTGCCGAGATGATATTTGATCTCACATTCATAATCGTTTAACAGCTCAACCCATCTTTGTTGCCTCATTTTTAGCTCCTTTTGATTTAGAATGTGCTGGAGGCTCTTGTGGTCTGTAAAGATGGTGCACTTGGTACCATAGAGGTAGTGCCTCCAAATTTTTAAGGCGAAGACCACTGCCCCCAGTTCTAGATCATGCGTAGTGTAATTTACTTCATGCGTTTTCAGTTGTCTGGATGCATAAGCAATTACTTTCTCTCGTTGCATGAGGACACAACCTAAACCCTGATTCGAAGCATCACAGTAAACTATGAAGTCTTCAGTTCCCTCCGGTAAGGATAGAACTGGAGCACTACAGAGGGCTTGCTTCAAGGTTTGGAAAGCAAACTCTTGCTTTTCGGTCCATTTGAAGGGTACGCCTTTTGGGTTAACGTGGTGAGGGGTTTGGCTATCTTGGAAAAGTTCTGAATGAATCTTCGGTAGTAGCCTGCGAGACCCAAGAATTGGCGAATTTCTGTTGGCGTTGACGGAATTGCCCAATTTTCGATTGCTTTGATCTTGGAGGGGTCCACATGTATTCCTTCCTGACTGACTACATGGCCCAGGAAGTTCACACTGCGGAGCCAGAACTCGCACTTGGAGAGTTTCGCATACAACTTTTTAGCCAGTAGGGTTTCTAAAATCTGTCGAAGGTGTTGGCTATGATCTTCTTCACTTTGAGAATACACGAGAATATCGTCGATGAAAACGATGACGAATTTATCAAGGAATGGGCGACAGATTCGATTCATGAGGTCCATAAATGCAGTGGGGGCATTTGTTAGACCGAAGGGCATCACGAAGAATTCGTAATGACCGTATCGAGTTCGGAAAGCAGTCTTAGGAATGTCCTCATCTCGGACTTTGAGTTGATGATAACCGGATCTCAGATCTATCTTTGAAAAGTAACTAGCTCCTTGAAGCTGGTCAAATAGATCATCAATTCGTGGAAGTGGATACCAGTTTTTGATGGTGAGTTTGCTTAATTCCCTATAATCGATACACATCCTGAAGGATCTGTCTTTCTTTTTAACGAAAAGAACCGGAGCTCCCCATGGTGAGAAGCTGGGTCTGATGAATCCTTTATCCAGGAGTTCGCCCAGTTGGCTTGATAATTCTTGCATTTATGCAGGAGCCAACCTATAGGGTGATTTGTCTATTGGAGTGGGTCCAGGCACTAGGTCGATTCAGAATTCGATTTGTCGCTCTGGGGGTATTCCCGGAAGATCTTCTGGAAGCACGTCCGGGAAGTCACATGCCACTGGGATGTTGCGAATGCTCACTTCCTCTTTGGTTTTGTCCACCACGTGAGCAAGGAATGCGTAGTTCTTCTTTTGTAGACACTTTTGTGCCTTGATACATGAGATAAGGCGAAGGTTTGCGCCGGGTTTATCTCCGTAGATTATTAGGGTTTCGTGATTAGGAAGATGAACGCGAACGGCCTTCTCGTGACACATAATATCGGCATGATGGGGGCTTAACCAATCCATGCCGATGATCACATCAAAACTCCTAATATTTACAGGCATTAAGTTTATTTGGAAGGTGTAATTGTTTAGTGCTAACGTACATCCTATATAGATATCTTCTGTTGTTTCTGATTTCCCATTAGCCATTTCCACCGTAAAGGCTTCGTTGAGCTTCCGGGGTTGTTGATTTAGCAAGTGTTTGAATTTATTACTAACAAAACTTCGTTCCGCCCCACTATCAAATAGGATGCATGCATACGAGTTGTTAAGTAGGAACGTACCGGTGACAACGGCTGGGTCCTGCACTGCTTCACCCTGACCCATTGTCAGCACTCTCCCTGGTGCTCCTGTCCCTTGATTGTTCGCGTTGGGGCAGTTTCGCCTGAAATTCCCGGTCTTCCCACATCCGTAACAGGTATAACTGGCTCCAGCATTGGTGTTGTTGTTATTGTTGTTGTTGTTGTTGTTGTTGTTGTTTGTCATTTGATTCTGTGGGAGCTAGGTCCTACAATACTTTGTTGTATGGCCCTTCCGGTTGCACCTTGTGCAACTCATCTCTCTGCACTCTCCATGATGGTGGAGGTTGCATTTGTTACACTTGGGAAGAATTCCTGAATACTGTTTCGAAGCATTTGGCGTGGATGAGGCTGGAACATGTGGTGTCGTGGTAGCTTGTGTTGCAGCATGGACAGACACTGTTTGTTGCTTCTTAGATGATTCCAAGTTTTGCTTTCCCTTTCTCTTGTTGTTTCTCCCCTTCTTGTTCTCTTCTTCCTTCTTAACCTCCGATTCCACTGTCTTGGCACCCTTCTTATTGCCATGATCGTACAGTTTCTTGGCCAGTCTCTTGGCGCGATCAAACGTCTCAGGGTTTGCTACAATGACATTCCCTTAGATAGGTGCAGTTAATCCCCAAATAATCCTCTCAATCTTTTTCCCTTCCGAGGTGATCATCCCGGGACACATAAGAGATAGCTCACTAAACCGGGATATGTATGCGTCGATGTTGGAGTTTTGAACTGTGAGGTTCCACAACTCTTGTTCCATCTTCTGAATCTCACCTCTAGGATATTATTCTACTAACAACATCTCCTTCAGCTCTTCCCAGGGCATCGTGTTTGCCATCGGGAGTGTCATGGCCTCCACATGGCCATTCCACCAGGAAACGGCTTGGTCAATGAACATGCAGGCTGCGAACTTGACCTTACACTCATCCGGACATCCGCAGATTTCGAAGATGGATTCTACCTTCTTGATCCATCTCTTCAGGGCTATTACGCCTCCCGTCCCATTAAAGGTCCGAGGTTTGGCGTTGGCGAAATCTTTGTAGGTGCATGCTCGTGCGGCTCCGTGGTTTGTCCCTTGATTGGTGCTTCCGGCTCCTTGCTCGTTGCCTTCTCCGTTGTTTCCATTGCGTATCTGCGCAAGTGCTGCAGTGACCGCAACGGACACTGCTGTCTGGAATGCAACCGAGTTTATCTCAGGTGGGGTCGGTGTTGCGTTGTTTCCACGGTTGGGTCTTTGAGGCATCTTTCTGTCATGGAATGGGAAGATGTTGAGTGCCTATTGTTTTGCGTGTTTGTGATCCTATAGACTAGGGGCATAGTGTGTGTATTTAAGTACTTTCATGCATTAACATTAAAACAAGGAAAATAAAACACATAGCAGATGACAATGTCATCATAAAACATTGAGCATTTTCATTAATACTAATAGTTTTGATACATGAAAATTTTCCAAAAGGCATGCAGTACATGAGAAAATATAAAATCCGGCAGCATAACGACCCTAGGAGTAGTGTAATCATTTCAACATAGAGTCGGTAGTACACGGCATAGTACGCCTAAGAGAAACCTAATACTAATAAGGTACACTAATCTTGAGAAATGTCTAAAGGTAATAGCGAAATCATATCCCAAAATGTTGTGCCAATAAGTGAGCCATCTCGGTCATTTCTCCGATGACCTCATCCCTCTCCTGCTTAGCTTGCACGGCTCGTGCCTCCATAGAAAACAGCTGCTGCCGAAGTGTGGCAACCTCTTCCTCCGGAGAACGATCCTCACCAACGGGATCCGCTGGCGGTGTAGGTTGGTCCTGGTGTGCCTCATCGGTAAGTGGTTCGACAGGTGCCTCATTCGTGTCCCTATCTTCCTCCATGTCCTCATCAGTCCCCTCGAACTCGTAGTAGGTATCAGTGTACTCGTCGGGCCCGATGTCATGGGCTCCTCCATGTTCCTCTTCGGGATCCTCCTCAAGCATCCCTTGAGCCACTAGTGCTTGGTGGAAATGCACTCCTTGCTGATCATCATCCATGATGACTGCATGGGACGCGGGAACAAGTCATGTTTTAATTATTCCTATAGTACGTTTTAATTATTTAGATTTGAGTTCCCTAGAGTTTTGGAGAGTAAGGTAGGCTCTTGGATTCATTTCCCGCAATGATTACTCCTGAACACATGTTGGTCATATTTTGAATAAATATAGTTGATCAGGCTATATTTATCCCTAATATGATTACATAACTACCCAGGTTTAATCATAGTGTTCAGTTTCCTCCAGAAGCTTTTATTAGATGTTGTTAGATTATTATCCTAGTATACGCACATAAGTGTGAGATTTTTGTTTTGTTCAGAGTTATTTAGTTCCATTGTGTTTATAGTTGCATATCATGTATGGTTAGATATGCTAGTTCACTATAAACATTGCTCTGATACCAACCTATCACAGCCCTGAACCAGACGGCGGAAACGTCTGGGGGCTCGTGTGACTAACAATTGAATAATCATCACAATGAATATACATGAATCATAAAACGATCATCACCAACATTACATAATACAACTGGCATTGTTTACATCAAGTACATTGTTAAAATACATAAGTTCACATTGTTAAAAGTACGATAAGTGTTGTTGCATAAAACAAAACCATACACACTTGCATATCTTGCAGCTTAACGATTACCTGAGAATACAAGTTATTTTGAAAACGGTCAACATATATAATGTTGGTGAGTTCATAAGTATGTTTGAGTAAAAGTCTTTGTATCTTTCATAAAAACCCAAAAAATCCGATATTTTCTGTAACATGTCTGAAAATGTTGTGAAAATCAAGTGTAAATGCATGTGTGAATTTCATAGTTATTGTTTATAAGAGAGTAGTTTAGTTTCATTGTATTGTGAATATATGATAAATGTATATGAATAATTTCCCCCAGAAAATCCGATATTTTCTGTTTTATAACAATGTCTAGATTCGTGTATCGTTAAATAAGTTGTTTTGTATCGACAAAATCAAAGAGTTTATCTTCGAAAGTTTACTTTTGGTATTGAATCCCTATATGAGCCGTTATAACCATGCATGATAATGACTAGGTCGTCCGTCTTGGTATTTTTCCAAATGCCGGTCTTGCTAAGGATGTTGTCGCCCTAGACTGGCCTAGTCTAGCTGTAGCGAACAGCTAAGGCATGGGGGGTCACCCCGTATAGATCTATAGACAAACTCCCGTTTTCCTACCAGTAAACTCTGATTATAACTACAGGCTACGATTGTACACTCAGTGGTGCCAACCGACAAGTCTCACTAGATTCTCAACCTCTTTTTGTACTATGTTTAATGTTTACGTATATGTGAGATGTTTTTTTATTCGAAAGGTACATGATTAAGTTTACGAAGTTTAATGATTACATAAGGGTATCGTTATGGCTTACTAACACATGAAATTTCCATTCCAAGCCCTATTAGTATGAAATTTGGCCACAAAGGCCCAATCACATGTAAAAGGGTAATTTAGGCCCAATAGGAATGTAAATGGGCCACAAAAGCCCAATAAACATGTCATGGAAAACATTGGGCTCAATACACACTTAATTGGGCCCTTAGGGCCCAATGGCCAAGAAATGTGAATATTGGGTCCAATAAATAGTTTTTGACGTATTTTGTTCGTTCGTTTGATTCGGTTGTTTGTTTTAGTTCGAGGCTTAATAGATTGATGATAAAAAGCTTTCATATTGTAAAAATGACATTTTTGGCCAATAATACTCCAATCTTTAATTAAGGCCCAAAGTTTTGTAAAAATGACACTTTAGTCCATAATTTATAAAAATTTGCAATTTTGTCCCAAATGTCTAGAAACTTACGGTTTTAACCCAAAATGTTATATTTTTACATTTAGCACCCTGTTTCGCAGAAAAATACATTTTCAGCCCCTTGTTTGTAAAAGTTTACACGTTCGGCCCAATTTTTGGAAAACTTTACATTTTTGGTCCAATTTGAAAATAAATGATATTTTCACCTATAAATTTGGTTTATTTACATTTATGACTCAAACTTTGGCCAAATAACATTTTTAAACCCTAAAACTTCATTTTTTTTGGCAAATTGGGCCCAAAGGCCGTGAGGCCCAAAAGTTTGGCCCAATAAGCTTAAATTTGCATTTTTGACCCCTTTAAAAATATGTTTAGCATAAAAATACATTTTTATACATGTAGGACCTGTTTGGCCCTTTTAAAAACAGAATTTTCACTTTTTACCCTTATCTTTTGTTTTCTTGACAATTTTGACCTTTAACAAGGTTTTTGTTGAATTCTTTTGCATCTTTAACATGTGTTCACCTTTGGCTTGATAATAAGATATATATAGTGTTGTAGTTATTAGATCTTTGCTACATAATACTTAAAATTTCGAGATTCACTAAGATCTAACACATTTTTACCAAATAAACTAGGAGTTCACACAAAACATGCATATAACACATAGATCTACACTTTTTACTTGCATTCTCCCCCAAAAATCATATGAAAACCGAAAACAAGGGGGTATGAACTCACCTTTGCTTTGATGTTTCGGTTTTAAAGAACAAATGAAGAAGATTTTGGTCCTAGAAACACCTTGAAGTAGTGTTCGGACTTCGATGGTTTCTAGGTTGTTAGATCACGAAATGAAGCTTCATAAGAGAGTGTTCTTAGCTTAAGGATGAAACCAAAGACTTAAGTATGATAACAACTTACCAAAGAGTGATGATCCAAATGGCCCAAATTGTTTAAGATTTATGAATTGGGTCCAAATAGGATCCAATTAGGGCTTCTAAGTCCAATAAGGTTGAATTGGGTGCTTATTGGTCCATTAGGCCCAATAAAGAACTCCTAGTCCAATATGGACTTAAACCATGGATCTTAGGGCTTCAGACTCTTTGATGAATATAATTGATGAATCTAACTGAGCATTGAGTGAGATTTACTTAAAGTATATGCTTTACAATTGATGAATGGTTACACAGGAATAGAATTTCCTAGCTAAAATGCCAGTTGTGACATGATTTTACCTTGATTGTAGCAAGGAAAAACATAAGCATAATTGGAGAAGGGGAAGAGATCGATTCATTTGGTGTGTATAAACTAGTCTTGAAATGTTATATTTATACAACCTAAATCGTAATTGTCATGATACACTTAGATGTGTAACCGAGAGAGTAAAGATACAAATCAAAGTTGAAATTTGTATTAAATGCAGGTTAAGTAACTGAATATGTAATAGATTTTCAGTCATGAAAAAAACCCCCATAAACATTTCTAGTCTACCGATGATGCAGTAATACCAACTGGACATGCACTCACGCACAAGTTCAATGAACTCAAGAAAATTTGGTCTGCATTTGAAACCCCCACCCTACGCATGCGCAAGAAAGAACATTAGTGTTATAAGTATAACAAGGCTTAGAAATTTTTTTACTTATAAAGTCAGTTTTCAGCTATGTGTCATGAGCTAAAAACTCATTAAACTTATTCATTGACATCATTCAATTGTCCTACTTCAATGATTAAGTTATCATTACTTACCATTAATCTTATATATGTTTTATATATGTGATATACCAACGTGAAGGTATAACGAAGAATAATGCAAATATATATTTGTTTATTTATTTTAGTAATATGTTAGGGTTCAAATTTTGTGTTAAGAAAGGGAAATACATTTTTTTAAAATGAGTTAAAACCAATTCTCCGATAGAAGAAAAAATTTCAAATTTTAAATGTCGGATCTCAGAACTTTTTGAGTGATAAACACACATTTTGATAGTGCATTATCATTTTGTACACCACGTGTAAGATTAATTTAAAGAAAAATTAATGGTTGAGATTAATTATATTTGATTTTAAGATATTTAGTTTTAAAACAATTAAATGTTTTAAGATTAGCTTAAAAAAATCAATGTTCAAGATTTTATCTATTTGTTTTTAGAGAAATTAAATATCCTCTTACTTTTCTTCCTACTTATCTTCCTACCCATTTGAAATGATGACAAGTGTATTAAAAAATAATTAATTTTATTTAAGTATGACACTTGTCACCATTTTAAATTGGTAGGAAGATAAATAGGAAGAAACTGTAGGAGGATATTAAATTTCTCTTGTTTTTATGACATTTGGTCTTTAAATTTATGTATATTGTGTTCCGAGTATATATAACTATCAACTTGTACCAACCGAATTATTGATAACCAAACGAGTTTGTATCAAATATATTTAAGACAAAACTACAAAAATGGTCTCTATGGTATGTATTTTCTTTCCGAAAAATGGTCCAAACCACAACAAATTTGGATTATTGGTCATTTGAGCATGTTTGTATGTGGAAAAGGTCCCTCCGGCTTAACGCCCATTAGTTTGTTGTTGTTAGCCCCCTCATGTGCCCCCCACCACCTCGTGAGGGAAAATATGCCTTCTTATTTGAGGAACCATTTTGCAAAAGAATGTCAACGTGTTAACATGTTGTCATGCATGTATTAAGCAAACAAAATTTTCACTGCTGGTTGCACTAATAATATAGCACAGGGAAGTAGGGTCGAATCCTCAGGTCACAGCGTAACAGTCAATGCCTTTTTGCATCAGGCACATTCTAGTCAAAACATAAATTATAAAAAGGGGTACTTTTAAATTAAATTAAAAACTAAAATTGCAATGAAAATAAACTAAAATAAACTCAATAATAAAAAGGATTACAGTTCTGCTGTGACTTTCCTAATCATGCAATACGTACAAATCTGATTATTCAGAATGTGTTCTATCTAAGCTGGTACTGAGAAAAACTAACAAGCTGTAGTATAATCTGTACTGAGAAAAACTAACAAGCTCTAGTATAATCTCTTTTACCTTAATTAGTTAACCAAAACAAGCTCTTTGAACTAACCCTAAATTTTTACTGTTCAATTAAACAAGCTCTTAATTAAATTAGAAAAACAGCTTTATGATCTGTGTAAACTTCCCAACAATAACCAATACTTCTCACAAGCTCGGAAGCATAAAGATATGATTTTTACAGTTTAAATCAGAGTTAAATCCCAAACATGGAACCAATCTGATACTTGTTACTTATTACCAATTGACAAGAACAATCACAGATTCTATTAAGTGATTGATAGGAATGATAAAACCCTAGCTAGGTGATCAACTTAGAGGGTATCTAGTATTTATATAGTAGTTTGGGCAGAAAATAAGGGTTCTGGTAGTAAGCGCAGCCCGTGCTTGGGCTTCGCAAGTTATAATACCCAAAATAATGGCATTTGGAGGTAGGCACGGCCCGTGCTTCAAGGCCGAAATTTTCAGATACCTAAAAAAATCAGAAATCCTTCGGTTATGTTTCGTAAGTGAATAGCGGCCTGTTTTTGGTGAGAAATAACCCATATTTGGTCTTTTTAGTGGTTTGGCTCCTGATAAGCTCTGGATATGCTCCATATATGCTCCAAAGACTTTTAAACTCTCGCTCCACTTCAAATTACCTTAAAATAAAGGCCAAAACATGAGCAGTACGGGGATTCTTACGAAATACATGAGCAGAACGTTATTTAAACTAATGTACATGAAAAAGCATAAATAATGATGTAAAATGCTAATAAAAACTACCCGAAAAGATGTATAAAATGGCATCTATCACAACGCCTCATTTACTTTATAGTATTACCACCATCAACCCTCATTTATGATCCCTAAGAAACGACAACTCTTCACCTCCCTCCTTTCTTCTCCATGCTTAAAACATGGAAAACCCCTAATTTAATACCCAAAAAACGCTAATCCAAGCAACAAACAAAAAGTTGATTTCCTACATTTCATGTCGAAATGTTGTACATAATGTGGTAGATCAGACCAAAATGAAGCTTTTAACGTATCAGGCTAATATGGTAAGATGCTTTATTTTTTAAAATTTTATGTAATGCATTTTCCCCTTGATTTTTAGATTCAAAATGCAAACTTTTGAAAATATTATCATGTATGTTTTTTATTGTAGAGGGTGTACCCACATGGTTTAGTATAAAACTACAACACGTGGGAAGCTAACTAAGTTAACAAATATAAAATACATTGGAGGTGAACTGTGTTATTGTAACACCTGTTTCAGTTTGGGAAGGTTTTATGCATCGACTCGGCGAGTTGGGAGATCAACTCGTCGAGTAGGGTCGTGATATCTTGGACGCGAATCGGGACCGACTCGGCGAGTCGGAAGGCCTGACTCGGCGAGTCAGTGTTGTAGGAAGAAAACCCTGATTTTGGGGTTTTGCCCCCTATATAAACATCATTAGCTGCCTCATAGCCTTCCTTTTTCACCCTAGAAGCTGTTCACGGCCAAGGGTCCACGGCCAAGGGTTCACGGCCAAGGGTTCACGGTCAAGGGTGTTCGGCCGTGAACATCAAGGAACTCAACGAGTCTCTCGGGAGACTCAGCGAGTTGCCGAGTAAACCAAGGAACCCGTCGAGTGGCTAATTGTACTCGACGAGTCAAGGTCAATATGGACTGTTGAGCTTGACTACATACATAGACTTTGACCAGGTTTGACCTGAGGGTATTATGGGATTGTGTTAGGCTAATCACCTGATGATTATGGGCAGTTGAGAAGGAGTAGCGTGTGGGATATGTCTGATTTTAGCTTATCAGTTCAGCAGTCGAAAGGTGAGTCTTCTCACCATACCAATGGTTCTAAGGCACCGAGGTCGGCCCATTATGTGATTATGGTATATGTGTTAATCATTTCTATGATTTGTTATGCTATGTGATTGTGTGTTATTGCATGGAAGACCCCGGGGGGAGCCCGTGGCATTGGATATAAGACCATGTGGGGTAGCCCATGGCATAGGATGTAAGACCATGTGGGGTAGCCCATGGAATTCCTAGGTAAAGACCATGTGGGGTAGCCCATGACATTCTTACAGGTTTATGTTTGTATTATGTGTATATATTCTGTGATATATGATATGTTATGTGATTATGTATGTTATTACATGGAAGACCCCGGGGGAGCCCGTGGTAATTGGATGTAAGACCATGTAGGGTAGCCCATGGCATTCCTAGGTGAAGACCATGTAGGGTAGCTCATGGAACGTTGGATGTAAGACCATGTGGGGTAGCCCATGGCATTCCTAGGTTTATGTATGCATTGGTTATGTGTTATATGTAGCTTCTATAACTAGCAGAATATGTGATACATGTAGCTTTTATAGCTAACAGGATATGTGATATGTGGATTGTGTGTATGGTATGCTCTGGGAAACTCACTAAGTTTCGTGCTTACAGGTTTTGTTTATGGTTTTAGGTATCATCGTTTTGGAAGGGAAGGGATCGGATTGATCGCAGTGCACACACCTATGATTTCCGCAATGAATAATTTTGGGATAAACTCTAATAAAGGATTTACTTGACTATGAATTGAAATGTTTGAATTAAATGGTATTAATATTTTAGTTATATTAAAAATGAAATTTTTTATCCTTGATTTTTGGGTAGTTACAAGTTGGTATCAGAGCCTTGGTTTGAGGGATTCGGACATACTTTCGGGTGTGTCTGAACTCAGACTGAGGATATGTAAAGTTTTCAAAAGAAAAAATGTTTGAAGTAAAAGTTTTATAAGAAAAGAAAGGGGTGTGGTGCATGCAATCAACCGAGCTCGAGCAAGTTTCCTCAGAATACCCACATTTGTTATCTGTTATGATTTGATTATGAATCTGTGAATCGCATGCTAGTTAGGGCTAGGGGAGATGCCTGTATATGTTGTATGAGATGGTAGACTTGCATGCTAGTGTTGGGTAGTCAGTAATAGGTTGGCCTGATATGTGGTGCTTGTAGCCATGAGGATATTGGATGTCATGCTGGAATGAGAATGATAGTTGGTATTTTTACTACAATGTGTATGCTTTGAAAATTATATACGGTTAGGATCTTATAGCCTTAGAATAGCTGATTTGACCTTATTTCCTGTGGTCTTAGGGTAGAGTCTATTATTCGACAGTCTATTAGATCCTATTATGTGTATAAATTTCATGCATAAGGCAGCCGACAGAGAGAGTGGATGTAGACAGCACGAGTTTTAGTATGTGGGCTGAATGTCCTATGATAGTTCTGTTGGATATAGTGTCTAAGTCCATAACTATATTTGGTATGTACTTGACCCGACCCGGCATGGTCCATTTGGGTTGCACTTCACCCGAACAATTTATGGATAATCGTTTGAGAATAATATAAGTTATGATTTATTAATATATTATAAGTCCTAATATATTAATATAAAATCATATTATTTAATTAGTATTGATCTATAATTAATTTAGAATTAATTTAGAGATCAAAAGTATGACTAATTAAATATGGGCTCTTGTATTTATATAGTGTGGGCTAATGCTTATTTGGAATGGGCTAGGCTTGGATGGAAAGTCCATGGATACTCCATGGAGCTTTAACCCATGGATCTCATGGAAATGAAAAGACATGGGTATTAGGGTTTACATGGATGTAACCCTAATCCACCACACTATATAAAGGAGGCTTTGGTTCTTGAAATTGCACTAGTTGATGTGTGTAAACTAAGAGGGCCGATTTCAAGAAGTTTGTGACTATTCTCTCAAGTTTCCAAGTTTGTGGTGATTTGTGACTTCCATTTGAGGCATCCACATTATTGGTGCTAGGCTCTCAAACTCCAAGCAATCAACTACTACTACAAGGTAAGTAATTCTACTAGTTTTATTTGATTCAAGTACTCCATGCCATGCTAGTTAAGATAAGAACCTTGGAAAAATAATTATTTCCATGTATCTTAGTCAAACATAGATCCAAGGTTTCTAGGGTTGCATATACACCATAGGAGTGTTAGAATGCTCAAAAACCCATCAGTGGTATCAGAGCCAGGTTTGTTTATTTGATACTTGATGCAAAAAAAAAAGCGAAGTTTTGTTCAAAAGCTCGTATCAAAATTTCAAGTTTTGTATATGTACTTACGATTCTTGAAATTTT
Organism: Lactuca virosa; assembly: GCF_052849685.1. Taxonomy (NCBI): domain Eukaryota; kingdom Viridiplantae; phylum Streptophyta; class Magnoliopsida; order Asterales; family Asteraceae; genus Lactuca; species Lactuca virosa. The sequence goes on along the minus strand of NC_136434.1, from coordinate 161,819,378 downwards.
TGATATGAACATTCATAAACATATGAGTTTAGAAGATCATAGAAATTATGTGCTAATAATTGATTAGATTAATTCTTGATCTTTATGTGTTTTAATGGAGTCCATAACTAGTTCTTAAGTTATGGATAACCAAAAGTCACATTTATAAATAACCATTAAAAGAACACATAGGTTACAAAAAAAATGAAGAGTCTTCATTTTTAATAACCATTAACTCATAAGTTATGAGAAATGAAAAGTTTTGAAAGTTTACAAAACTTGCCCTCAAGTTTTGGAACATGTAAAGTCATATTAAAAACTTTAGTTCCAACCCCTAGAATTTTAAAAGTTAAAATTCAACCCTTATACTTTATAATATTATAAGTTTAATAATATTTATATATGTATAAGATCAAGTCGTCTTACCGCTAGTACGCCTCATTCACGAAGCCGGTCTATAAGGGGGGTATAAGGTTGTTGCCTATAAAATGGCAACTTAATGGGTGTCCACTCTCACCCACCGCTTCCTTGATCGGTGGAGTGTCGTTAGCCGAACGAGTAGGGCAAGGACTTATAAATTCTCATTAAAAGTATAATGATAATACTAAAGTAACTAAACTTTATTGAATTCCCAATCCTAGTTATTTTAGGAAAATGTGAATAAGGTGCTAATCCATGAAATTACACTTTACACTTTGTTTAAGTCGTTAGTGGAGCGTGTGCGGTTAACCGGCACACTAACTTGAACTTAACAAGGTAGGTAAAGGGTGACTTAATGTTTATCATAGTATCGATGGAGCGTGTGTGGTTAACCGGCACATCGATTGAGGGGTAATACATTAAGGGTACCAAGTAATTTGCATGGTTACTTCACACCTTGTTTTGTGATCCTCGGCATCCCAATCACAAAACTTGAAGGGCACACTCGAGATTGAAACATGCCATTGAAGAAAGTTCAATGAATCTCAAAGAATCTAGGAGTTTCTAAACCAATTAAAACCTAATTAAATGTTTCGTTTTTCATGGTGGAAATTGGTGAATCGTCATTCACCTACCTTCAAATATCTTATAGCTTAGATTACGGCATCCCTCTTCTAAGTTATAAAATATTGTGTTGGGTCCTAGCCTTAATATTACATTTGGGTGTTTTGTTAAGGACTATCTCTATATCTAATCTAATCTATTCCCTCTTCTTTTCAGATGTCTTCCAATAACAATGCTTCTGGCTCAAACCCTACTAGCTCCTTCTCTCTCATGAATCTTTGTGGGAGAGTCATCTTTGATGGGTCCAACTTTACAGAATGGATCAGAAACATCAGGATGGTCACTCGGTATGAGAACAAAGAATATGTTCTCGACAAGGAGCTGAAGGTACCCGAGCCAACTGCTACTCCTGAAGAGCTTGCTGAATATGAGGTACATGAAAGAGATGCTACAAAAGTGGCATGCATCATGATGGCCACCATGACAGCCGAGCTCCAAAAGTCCTATGAGGACTATTATCCTTTTGAGATGCACCAGGACTTGATGGACCGCTACCATCAAAGTGCTCGTCAAGAGCGATATGAAATAATCTCCTCCATGATAACAACCCGAATGAAGGATGGTGAACATCACGGGCCACATGCAGAAAATGCAAAGGTATGTGGACCGTTTACTGAAGCTGAATGTGAACTTCCCTGAGGAGTTAGAAATAGACATCATTTTGCACTCCTTGCCATCGTGTTATGATCAATTCCGCATGACATATCACATGAACAAGGAAGAAGTCACCCTCAGCAAACTTCAAGGACTCTTGAAGACCGCCGAAAGTGGTCTAAAGGGTAAGTCGGTTGTTACTACTCCTACTCCTACTCCAACTGCGGCCAATGTCTTGGCAATCGGGCATGGCAAAGGGAAGAAGAGAAAGAACCCTTCTAAGGGTACCAAGGGTAAGACCCTTGAAGGCTCCTCTTCAAGAAAAACCCAGAAAGGTTTTGTCACTCCTTCTGCTAACCCTAATGAGGCTGAATGCTTCTATTGCCATGAAAAGTCGCACTGGAAGCGAAACTGCCCAAAGTACCAGCAAGATTTGAAGGATGGGAAGGTAAAACCCAACCATGCAGGTATATACACTATATTGTCTAATAACTCACCTCATTCTAAGTCTTGGGTCCTTGATACAGGTTGTGGTATTCACATATGTTGTGATTTGCAGGGACTAAAAAGAAGTGAGAATGTGGCGCAGGGAAAGATAAACTTGATCATGGGAAACAAGAAAGCTTCACCTGTCACCAAGATAGGAGTTTATTCCTTAGTGCTAAATAGTGGGTTTACATTAGATTTGAATAAATGTTATTATTCGCCAGAAATGGCAAGAAATTTTATTTCCTTTCATGCATTGTATAGACAAGGTTTTACCTTTTATTTTGATAATAATAATGGTAGTATTGATGCTTTCTTTAATAATGTTCTTTATTTTAAAGCATTACCTTGTGATGGCGTGTATGAAACTGTATCTGTTGTAGATAATCTAGGAAATAATGTATTGTGTATTAACTCTTCCACTAGCTTAGATAAAGCATCCTTATGGCATTGTCGTCTTGGACATGTAAGCAAGAAACGCATAGGCCAACTCCAAAATGATGGAGTCTTGGAGTCATTTGACCTAAAGTCAGATGATAGTTGTGAATCTTGTTTGCTTGGTAAAATGACAAAGTCACCTTTTACTGGCACTTGTGCTAGGGGTGAAGGTTTGTTGGACCTCATACACATGGATGTGTGTGGACCCTTCAGAACCGCCACAAGAGATGCTAATCGGTTCTATGTGACTTTTACTGATGATTTTAGTAGATATGGATATGTCTACGTAATCAAGCATAAGTCAGAAACCTTTGAGAAATTCAAAGAGTTTAAGCAAGAAGTGGAGAATCAGTTGGGCAGGAACATTAAGATGCTTCGATCCGATCGTGGTGGTGAGTATCTTAGTACTGAGTTCCTTGACTATCTTAAGGAATGTGGGATTGTCTCACAATTGACACCTCCTAGGACACCACAGTTGAATGGTGTAGCTGAGAGGCGCAATCGGACCTTGTTGGACATGGTTCGTTCCATGATGAGTCGAGCTTCGCTACCAATCTCATTTTGGGAGTATGCCTTAGAGACTGCCACCCATATCCTTAATCTAGTCCCTACAAAGAAGGTTGCCAAAACACCTCACGAGGTGTGGACTGGAAAAGTTCCCAATCTAGACCACATCAACATTTGGGGTTGCGAGGGTTTCGTGAGACGCGAGACTCACGATAAGCTCGAACCCCGAAGTGAAAGGTGTGGTTTCATCGGCTAACCATAGAAATCCTTTGGTTACATCTTCTACAGACCCAGTAATAATGTGGTCTTTGTAGCAAGAAGAGGATTCTTTCGAGAGAGAGAATTCATGAGCCAAGGAGACAGTGGGAGGCGAATTGACCTTGAGGAAATTCAAGAGTCAAGTGGTGAAGGAACCTCAAACCCTAGCCCTCAACCTGAGGAGGAAACTCCTGTTGAGCCGACTGAAGAATCTATACCTCTGAGGTGTTCCACCAGAGTTAGGAATGCACTTGAGCATTATTATGGTTTTTATATTACTGCAGAAGGTGAGACACTTATCAGTGATAACACACTGGTAAATCTGGATGAGCCTAACAGCTACACGGAAGCCATGGCAGGCCATGAGGCTGCTAAATGGAAAGAGGCTATGGATAGCGAGATACAGTCCATGTATGACAATCAAGTTTGGAACTTGATTGACAATATACCTGATCGTAAGATAGTTGGGTGCAAATGGATCTTCAAGAAGAAGACCGACATGGATGGTAATGTACACACTTATAAGGCACAACTGGTTGCAAAGGGTTATTCTCAAACTCCGGGAGTTGATTATGATGAGACCTTTTCACCAGTGGCCAAGATTAAATCTATTAGGGTTCTGTTAGCCATTGCTGCATTTCATGATTATGAAATATGGCAAATGGATGTCAAAACCGCTTTCCTTAATGGAAAGTTGGCTGAAGATGTTTACATGGTTTAGCCAGAGGGTTTTGTCAGTACAGAATACCCCAGTAGAGTGTGTAAGCTCGAGAAATCCATTTATGGATTAAAACAGGCACCTCGCAGATGGAATCTTTGCTTTGATGAGAAAGTCAAAGAATTTGGCTTTTCAAGGAGTGAAGATGAATCTTGTGTCTATATCAAGGCTAGTGGGAGTATAGTCAGCTTTTTGGTACTGTATGTGGATGACATACTACTCATAGGAAATGACATCCCAACCCTGCACGAAGTAAAGTCCTGGCTTGGGAAGTGTTTCGCTATGAAGGAGCTTGGAGAAGCTGCCTATATCCTAGGGATAAGGATTTTGAGAAACATGAGTAAAAGACTAATTGGACTTAGTCAAAGCACCTATGTGGACAAAGTGTTGAAAAGGTTCAACATGCATAACTCCAAGAAAGGAGAGTTACCCATCCAGAGTAACGCCGGATTAAGTAAGACACAAAGCCCTAGTACTGAGGCTGAGATAGCATAAATGAGTCGAATACCTTATGCTTCAGCTGTAGGATCGATCATGTATGCTATGACGTGTACTCGAATTGATGTAGCCTTTGCTTTGAGCATGGTTAGCAGGTATCAGGGGAACCCTGGCAAGGCACGCTGGACTGCGGTAAAGAATATCCTCAAGTACCTACGGAGGACTAAGGACTGGGTCCTTACCCTCGGTGGCAGTGAGGACTTGAGAGTTGTAGGGTACAATGATGCTAGCTTTCAGACTGATAGGGATAATTTCCGCTCTCAGTCGGGCTGGGTCTTTACTCTAAACGGAGGGGCAATTACTTGGAAAAGTTCCAAGCAGGAGACAGTGGCTGATTCCACTTGTGAATCAGAGTATATAGCAGCAAGCGAGGCAGCAAAGGAGGCTATATGGCTAAAGAACTTCATCGGAGACCTTGGAGTTGTACCGGCTATAAAGGAGCCAATGGAGATTTTCTGTGACAGCAATAGTGCGGTTGCCTTAGCAAGGGAACCAAGAGATCATGGGAGATCCAGACACATTGACAGAAAATATCACTTCATCAGACATCGAATAGAAGAAGGAATCCTCGTGGCAAAGAGGGTATCATCGGATGAGAACCCAGCAGATCCCCTCACGAAGGGACTGACTCGGGCTAAACATCTCCAGCATGCTCGGAGCATAGGGCTGAAGGATGATATTAGTTTTAGTAGTTAGATAATCTTGAAATTTGTAAAATGTAATTAACATTTGATGATAAATAAAAGCTGTTATTTATGAGTAAAGTGTTGCTATCTCTTGTCAATCGTTTACTATTATTTCTTTTTGCATGTTTTGACTTCCAGAATAATTATGTTATGGTTTATATCATATTATTCAAACTCTCCACAGTCGGTCATATGTTGGAAGTAGATATGAATCAAGACTGTCACGGGTTGGCTTGTAGAGGTCTAAGATGTTAGACAAAGCGGGGCTACAACACTCATGAGTGCTCATAAGTTCTGAGTATTGGATTCAACCCACGCTCACTTGTATCACTTCATGGAATTTATCTCGAGTGATCGTGAGACGGTAATATCATATAAGTCTTCAAATCTAGAGATATGATTTGTTGCTTATGAGTTGGTTATGCATTGATTGCACGAAAACGCATTGGTAACTCGATGTTATAAACCGTGTTTTGTGTGTAATTCAACAAGTAGTAAAGCAAACATATGAGTCGAAGTTTATCTGTTCCTTCTAGGATTAGAAGCGATATCTGGGCCCCTCGATGATTTTGTTTTGACCTATGTACCGGGCCCAGTTCAGAACTAAATTGATGTGTTCAGTTAAGTTCTATGTCAAACAAATCGGAAATCGGGAAACAAATGCTGGACAATAAGCAAGACCATGTTCCATGTATTTGTCCGGCTGATATCTAGAACAGAGGATTATATGATCACTTATCTAAAATGGCGCTTCATAGTTCAACATAGTTTAAAGAGCTACGATTGCTGATCGGTTCCTGAAGTCATACTTGCAACTATAGTTATTAGACTTATCCAAGTGGGAGACTGTTGGATATAGTGTCTAAGTCCATAACTATATTTGGTATGTACTTGACCCGACCCGACATGGTCCATTTGGGTTGCACTTCACCCGAACAATTTATGGATAATCGTTTGAGAATAGTATAAGTTATGATTTATTAATATATTATAAGTCCTAATATATTAATATAAAATCATATTATTTAATTAGTATTGATCTATAATTAATTTAGAATTAATTTAGAGATCAAAAGTATGACTAATTAAATATGGGCTCTTGTATTTATATAGTGTGGGCTAATGCTTATTTGGAATGGGCTAGGCTTGCATGGAAAGTCCATGGATACTCCATGGAGCTTTAACCCATGGATCTCATGGAAATGAAAAGACATGGGTATTAGGGTTTACATGGATGTAACCCTAATCCACCACACTATATAAAGGAGGCTTTGGTTCTTGAAATTGCACTAGTTGATGTGTGTAAACTAAGAGGGCCGATTTCAAGAAGTTTGTGACTATTCTCTCAAGTTTCCAAGTTTGTGGTGATTTGTGACTTCCATTTGAGGCATCCACATTATTGGTGCTAGGCTCCCAAACTCCAAGCAGTCAACTACTACTACAAGGTAAGTAATTCTACTAGTTTTATTTGATTCAAGTACCCCATGCCATGCTAGTTAGGATAAAAACCTTGGAAAAATAATTATTTGCATTCCAAGGTTTCTAGGGTTGCATGTACACCATATGAGTGTTAGAATGCTCAAAAACCCATCAAGTTCTTTGGATTGGAGTGCTACTACACGAATGGTGCTTGCTTCGTGCTTTGTGGAACTCTTGAGTTATGGGAGTTAGCCACTAAGTGGATATGACGATATCCAGGAGTTAGATGGCTTGCATCATGAGGATTTCCTCAGCAGCTGATGGCAGGGTGAGGTTGGGAACCTAGGAAAGCCTAGGATATGCTCCAGTGAGTTAGTGGGGTGGTCCGATGAGGTTAGGGAGCTTAGGAGGTGCTACGGTGGATATTGTGTTGCGGTTTAGAGGATATTCGGGGCATCAAGGGGGTAGGTGACTTAGAGGATTCGAGAGGATTGCTAAGGAAAGTATGGATAGGTGTGGAAGATAGTATGGGCCAGTACTACTGAAAGCACAGGATCCATACTCTAATCAGTGAGAGTCTTGGAGAATCTAAGAATCCTTGGAAAGAGAATTTTTTATTATGATTGAACCGTGGGGATAGTTGCTGCACGGAATATGGATGAGCTTGCAAGGAGGAGGACCAGGGTTTGGTCCCAGCTCCGGTGGTGAGCCAGATAGTGGAAGAACTGCTAGGATTTCAAGTTCGCCTTAGATCTCTTGTATCGGGCGGAAAGGGCTGATTGTGCAATTTATTGCGTTTTGGGATTTGAAACTATGTCTTGGGAATAGTTTATAGCCGGTTTAGAGCAGAGGTTGCTTCAGCTACTGTAGTTCTGCCGTTGGCGATTGAGTTGATGAGTGTTTCGGGGTGTGGGACCCTGAATGATACGGACTTCAGAACCGAGGAAGGAAGATTGATTAGGAGTACCTCAATGAAAGAGGTTCAGTTCAGGTGAATTTATTGGAAGGTCTCGGGCGGAGACCCAGGAGTGGATCAGCTTTTGAGAGGCCAGCAGGGTCGGATCCAGTGCCACGTTTGCAGAAACTACGTGATGAAGTTTCGCTCCAAGGATTTAGATTGTCATTGGGATCGGAATGAGGTGTTTCATCATGTTCTCAGGGTGGATGAGGTATCACAGGAGAGGATTCCCTCGAATGTTGTGGATATGCTGCCTTCGGGCATTTCCGGTGGATATCGGGTATTTGTATCATTTGGGAAATGTGATAGGCTGGATCTCGGGTCGGTTTTCTGCTATTGTCTGGGTTAGCAAGGGTGTCAGATGCCATTCAGCACGTCGAGGGATCTCTGAGAGATCTTCTGACGAATGTACCTCGCGGAGCGGAATCCGTGTGTACCGTGATTGCTCCGAGTTGTTTTTGGAACCTGTTCAGTAATCTGGGTTGCTACGGGTGTAGCAGGTTTGGTCACATTTTCAGTGATTGCCCACTAGGGGCAAGCCCGTTATATCTGTTGCGATCAGAAGGGTGACAAGAAGGCCGACTGTTTGAGAAACAGAGAGGAGCGGTGAGTGTATTTGTTCCGGCTATTTTAAGGTTCACCATTAGACGAGAGGGTAGAGCCGGAGCCCAGCAGGGAGGGGCCCTACTTGCAAGGTCAGATTAGGGAGATCAGAACTCCAGCAGAGAAGGGTGCGAGCATGGATAGGCGTATTATTGGTTGTTATCTCTGGTGGTGGTTGAGTTATAGGCACCTTCAAGAAGAGCTATATGTCATCTGCATATCGTGAATTTGGGTGGAATAGTACGGGATCATCTCCTGATATATTGCAGATTTTCCAGCATTTGAGTGCCATTTTGAGGATGGTCGGGGTTGGTTCAAGGGTTCGTACGAGGGGATTTTGACTGGGTTCAGTAAACTTAGCAATTATGATAGGAAATCCTCTCGGAGTTGTCGATGAAGGGAAGGAGAAGCTGCCGCTGAAGTATTGTGGGAGCATCCGACCTTTGGACTCTGAGATCTGAGCGTGATATCAGTGTGAATAGCTAGAGTCATTGGTATTGTTAGGACACAAGATGTGCGAGTTGGTTTTCGGGAATTGTGTTGTTTGGAAGGGTTATGCATGGTGTGCTAGCTTTGGTAAGCACCGGTCGTCAGCAAGGTGAGCATTGGAACGTAATGAGGATTGGGAATCCTATAATTTTCGTGTGCAGAATGGACTTAGTTGAATCTAAGTGGGGGAGAACCGCCCAGGTATCCGGGTCAGTAGCAAGGGTGAAAGTGTTGTAAGACTACGGGGGAGACGTAGCACTCACTAATGTTCAGATGGAGTGAAAGTGATGTAAGACTGCGGGGGAGCCGTAGCATTCACTAATGGTCAGTTAGGGTATAGTGTTGTAAGACTACGGGGGAGCCGTAGCATTCACTAGTAGTATAGAGTGTTGTAAGACTACAAGGGAGCCGTAACATTCACTAGTGGTAGAGAGTGTTGTAAGACTGCGGGGGTGTCGTACCATTCATGGAGTCTTTCAGGTGACTTGGACTAGGGTAGGTTAGTTCGCAGGGTTGTGGGAGAGCCACAACTTAGTTAGGATCGGGACCAGAGGTGATTGACCGATCAGTTATCCGGGGGCGAGCCGGGTGGTTATGGGAATTCTGGATTGGAACCGGTGGAGACTGTTGAGCTAAGGGTTGGATCTTGTGATACAGGATCTTGTGGTCGAGTAGTGCATGTTTTTGTAGGGCTACAGTTGCGTAGCCCTGTTATTGGATCTCACAAGAACATGGATGTTGGATCGGGTGCGAGACTGGAAGTCCCAGGGAATCGGCTAAGGGAATTTATTAGGCGGACAAGTGAAGGATGACGGGAAGTCATGGGGCATTATGCAAATACCGATTCGAGGATCTCTGGATAGGAGCAACAATTCAGGTTTGGATTGGAACCCAAATCGGAATTCGTGCAGGATTTTGTTTCAGTGAGATGGGATGTGGGGCATCTATATGCCAAGGGCATCGAGGGCAGAATTCCAGGTTGGTGAACGGGTTGGTTTGATGGTAGTTTAAGCCATTGTGAAGTTTCTCGGTGGCTCTATCTGTAAGAAAGTCACGACATGTCCGAATCAGGAAACAGTGGGTAGGAGGAGATCAGGAATGATGTAAGACTACAACTATTCTGATAGTATTCGCCTTTTTGCGTCGGATTCAGTGGCGAAAGGTTGTCAGCCTATCACGATCGGATGAATCAATCGAATGGAAGGAGATAGGGCAGTTATGGTTAGACGAGGTATCCTTCGGAGGTCGCAGGGGATTGTTGAGTGTGGTTTGGCTCAGTAATCGGGTAGGTGTTCGGGGTCCCGGACAGTTGGTAGACAGGTTGGGGCCAGGGAGGTCCCCGGTTGTTCTTCTGGAAAACAGCCATGTGGCAGCAAGAGGGGTAGGAGTGACCTTAGGAATTTGCGGTCTGTGTGTGGAATTGCTTGTTATTCAGTAGTCACAGTTGATCAGTGACTTTGTTCTTTAGGAAGCCTCAAGGTATTGTGAATGGGAAGTATTCTATTTAGACTGGTTTTCTTAGGGAACCAGTTCGACGATGATTCGATGTGGGCAGTCTGTCAGGGAGACAGACCATCTCAAAACTTCAGATTGCAAGGAATTCATTCATTTTCGGAGTTCGCATTGCTGAAGGTGTCGCCCTGGATAGGAATTATCAGGATTCGGAAGAGGGGCAAGCTAGGACCTCGGTTTTCAGGCCGTTCAGGATCTCAGCCCGGGTGGGCAATGTGGCATATCGCTTGGATCTGCCAGAGGAGCTTAGCCAGACTCACAACACCTTCGACATGTCTTAGCTTCGGAAGTGTGTCTTGGTCGAGTCCGCAGCCGTTTCATTGGATGACATTCAGATGGATGAAAGTCCGAACTATATCGAGAAGCAGGTTGCGATTCTTGATAGGAAGACCAAAGGTCTTCGGAATGGGGAAATAAGATTAGTAAAGGTGCAATGGCAGCACCGAAGGGGCTCCGAATGGGCTTGGGAGCCGAAAGAGGTGATGTGAGAGCATTAGCCGGATGTGTTTGGGTCAGCAGACTTCGAGGACGAAGTCTAGTTCAAGTGGGGGAGACTTGTAACACCTGTTTCAGTTTGGGAAGGTTTTATGCATGGACTCGGCGAGTTGAGAGATCAACTCGTCGAGTAGGGTCGTGATATCTTGGACGCAGATCGGGATCGACTCGGCGAGTCGGAAGGCCTGACTCGGCAAGTCAGTGGTGTAGGGAGAAAACCTTAATTTTGGGGTTTTTCCCCTATATAAACATCATTAGCTGCCTCATAGCCTTCCTTTTTCACCCTAGAAGCTGTTCACGGCCAAGGGTTCACGGTCAAGGGTGTTCGGTTGGGAGTTTACGGCCGTGAACATCAAGGAACTCGACGATTCTCTTGGGAGACTCGGAGAGTTGGCGAGTAAAGCAAGGAACCCGTCAAGTGGCTAATTGTACTCGACGAGTCAAGGTCAATATGGACTGTTGAGCTTGACTACATACATAGACTTTGACCAGGTTTGACCTGAGGGTATTATGGGATTGTGTTAGGCTAATCACCTGATGATTATGGGCAGTTGAGAAGGAGTAGCGTGTGGGATATGTCTGCTTTCAGCTTATCAGTTCAGCAGTCGAGAGATGAGTCTTCTCACCATACCAATGGGTCTAAGGCACCAAGGCCGGCCCATTATGTGATTATGGTATATGTGTTAATCATATCTATGATTTGTTATGCTATGTGATTGTGTGTTATTGCATGGAAGACCCCAGGGGGAGCCCGTGGCATTGGATATAAGACCATGTGGGGTAGCCATGACATTCCTAGGTAAAGACCATGTGGGGTAGCCCATGGCATTAGATGTAAGACCATGTGTGGTAGCCCATGGCAGTCCTAGGTAAAGACCATGTGGGGTTGCCCATGGCATTCTTACAGGTTTATGTTTGTATTATGTGTAGATATTCTTGTTGGATTAATGTCTAAGTCCATAACTATAATTGGTAAGACTTGACCCGACCCGGCATGGTCCATTTGGGTTGCATGGCATCATGCATTTGGATAGACTATAATGAGAGAAATAACACTTAAGGTTGATTAATATATTATAAGTTCTAATATATTAATAAGGTTATTTAATTAGTATTGATCAAGAATTAATTTGGAATTAATTAAGTGATCAAAAGGAGACTAATTAAATATATGGGTTGATTGTGTAAATCATTCATTCTTATATATGTGGGCTTGTGATCCAAGATTCCTTATGTTGGACTAAGTCCATGGGGTGACCCATGGATACTCCATGGAGCATAAGGAATGGGTAAAGTTATGAGTTACATGGTGTAACCCTAATAGCCACCATATAAAATAATCCCATGGCTCAAGAAATCGTGCACTAATGTGTGAGTGTGAGGGTTAGACGATTTCAAGGAGTGTTCAAGTTTCTCTCAAGTTATTCCAAGTGTATTTGGTGTTGTGTGAAACATTTGAGGTGTCACACTTGGGGCACTAGGCACTCAAGCTTCATGAAGACATTCTACATCAAAGAGGTATGTATTCTATCTTGTTATATTTATTATTTTGTATGCTAGATTAGGATAATACCTTGGATGTTCATAATTGTATGTATAATAGAGAAAACATAGATCCAAGGTATTTAGGGTTGCATGTACACTTAGGAGTGTTAGAATGCTCATAATCCAACAGTGGTATCAGAGCCTATGCTTGTTTTCTTGTTATACTTGCAAAAGTAGCTGAAAAATCGAGTTGGATGCATATATTCGATTGTTTTGGCTGGAATTGGACTAGGAACATTACCCTAAGATGTTTTTGGACTTATAAACTTGTTTTTAATGTGGTAATGTTCATGTTAATCCAATTTCTAAGATAATTGTCATAATTTTAAGATTTGTATTAGTTTGTATTTTCATGCTAATTTCTTGAAGATTGATGATTTGAATTATCTTGTTCTTATGAGGTTCTTAGATTAATAGAAAAGTTGTGTGAAATAGTTGTTTTCAATCCATTTTAATCTAAGAGTTGATTCCAAAGTGTGTTTTTGTAACTTGTCCTCAAGTTATATGAAAAGTCACATTTAAGAATCATAAAACTCATAAAAGTTGGCAAAGGTTACAAAATGAAGAGTCTAGTTCTAATTAAATGGTTTTATGACTCCATAACTTGTCCTCAAGTTATGGAGGTTCAAGAGTCTCTTCATTAAATTAAAAAAAAAGGTGTAACCTTAATTAGTTCCATAAGTTACAATAAAAAAAAGTTATTTTTTTTATTAATTAGTTTAAAGTCTTCCATAACTTGTCCTCAAGTTATGGAACTTGAAGAGTTTTTTTTTTAATTAAAACTAGTTTAAACTCATAAGTTATGAAATTAATTATTTTTGAATAGTTTCAAAACTTGCCCTCAAGTTTTGGAATTTGAAAAGTTTTCACTTATGAATACTTTAATTCCAAGTTAGCCCTTATAATTTTAAAAGTTAAAATCCAACCCTTATACTTTATAATATTATAAGTTAATAATATTTATATATATGTATAAGAGTAAAGTCAGTCTTACCGTTAGTAGGCCTCATTCACGAAGCCGGTCTATAAGGGGGGTATAAGGTTACTGCCTATAAAATGGCAGTTTAATGCGTGTCCACATTCACCCACCGCTTCCTTGACTGGTGGAGGGTCGTTAGCCGAACGGGTAGGACAAGGACTATAATTCTCCTTTCATTAAAAGTATTAATGATAAATACTAAGTAACTAAACTCTTATTAATACCCAATCTTAGTTACTTAGGAAAATGTGAATTTGGTGCTAACCCATGAAATTACACTTTGCACTTTGCTTAAGTCGTTAGTGGAGCGTGTGTGGTTAACCGGCACACTAACCTGGACTTAACAAGGTAGGCAAAGGGTAACTTAATATTTATCATAGTATCGGTGGAGCGTGTGTGGTTAACCGGCACATCGATTGAGGGGTAAATATTAAGGGTACCAAGTACATTTGCATGGTTACTTCACACCTTGTTTTGTGATCCTCGGCATCCCAGTCACAAAACCTGAAGGGCACACTCGAGATTGAAACATGCCATTGAAAAGTTCAATGAATCTCAAAAGAATCTAGGAGTTTCAAAACCAATTAAGACCTAATAATACATTTCGTTTATCTTGGTGGAAAATGGTGAATCGTCATTCACCTACCTTCAAATATTTTATAGCTTGGATTACGGCATCCCTCTTCCAAGTTATAAAATAGTTTGTTGGGTCCTAGCCTTAATATATCATATTGGGTGTTATATTAAGGACTTAAATCAACTTTACGTGAATTTATCCCATTGTTGATGTCTGGTTTAGACAACAATGATCTTCCCAAACCAAGCTTTCCTAATGAATATGACTTCCCGAGTTTGGCTCATGGAAGTCATACTTCTCTTCCTCCACCTCCTCCAATTATTCTCCCTAACCCACAAGTTCAAGGTCACTCAAGCCCTAATGGCAAGCAAGGTCTATGTGTGATCACATCTTAGAGATGAAGTCACATATTGACAAGCCGGGAGAGTTGGGTGTCAAAGTCTTGAGAAAGTTGGATGTTCAATCGCTTTCTAAGTCACATAGTGAGTTCCTTTGGGACTACTATGAAACAGACTATGACATGAACCTTAATGATCATATCTATTTGCTTGGTGCTGCTGAATCAGCAATGATTTGGAACGATAGTAAAGCAAATTTGATTAGAAGATCAAATTCCCAAAAACTTTATGGACAGTGACAATGGTGACACTAGAAATCCAGAAAAAGCATTCTCTTCCCAATGGAAAGGGATTGGCCATAGTCAACCCGGTTGACCAAATGGTAAAGAGAAAGGCTAAGTCTGAGATAGTCCCATTACCAAAGGGTCCATATGTTTATTTTGCCAAAGGAAGGGGCGTTGATTGCAAAGCTGCCAAATTTACCTAAGGATGTTAAAGTCAATAAGTTTGACTCTACATCAGGTAGAGCCCATTATCTAACTATGTTAAGTTCTATTCTGAGATCCTCATTACATGATGTGACTGGGTCACATGTTGATGTTTTCAGAATCAAAGAATAGAGAGAAATCTTAAAGGAAGTATATGTTGATTTTGATCGCGAAGGTGGATTTCGATCGCATCAGAATTTTGAGCAGTTGCTTAAGAAGTTATGATATATTGCTAAGGAATAGATAACAACAAGGTTTTCATATGGATTGTAAAGATAAGTTTTTCCGCAAAGTTTTAAAATAAAAGAAAAAGGTTTTGATTTTATTTATTTTAAGTATCCTTACAATGGCATTTGTGAAAAGTTGTTGCTTATAAGATTCCATTGATAGCAATATTGGAAAAATGGATTTGATTCTTTCGGTTGTGGTAGTGTCTAATATTACCAAATAAGGAAAGATTCTCATCACCCAAGGTTCAATTGGACCGAAACTTGGAATCATGCAAGTTGTATAGTATGATGAATGAGAACTTTTAGCTTGGAAAATTAAGACTAATTCCTTATGTGAATAAGGAAAGGACTAAGGGATCGAGTACACATTCTTGTGCACTGGTCAAGTCCACCACAAAAGATCAAGAAGACTATTCGTCATGATTTACTTAAGTTCAGTAAATATGGTTATACTTATAAGTTTAAGTATAAGTCTGTAGCATTGGAGAAGTTTCAATGTGAGACAGAACGAATAAGAAGAATCAAAGTATGGCAGAAAGATAAAAGTTTCTTAAATCTGAAAAGATGGGAGAGTACTTTAGTATCATGTTTATGATCATCTTAATGATTAAGATACCATATCACAATTGGTCCTCTAAAGTCAAGAAGAGGAGTCATGAATTGTTGAAATGGTTAAATCAAAAAGATGAGTCATACTTCGTTCCAAAACAATTCTTAGAGTCATACTCCAAGATTGTAACTTGAAGTGACATATCTTAAAGAGGGTTTGTTAACACTAGTCAAATGTAAGAGTAAAAGGTTATCTACTCTTGTACATTTGAAATTGGTAAGTTGTGATGTTTTGGATAAAACAGAGACCAACTTAGGCCAATTGTGTAAAGTGTTAGTCTTGATAAAGAATCCGCACTATCTCTTGAATATTTGACAAGGGAGTCTTATATGTCAAGAGGACAGTGGGAGTCTTAAAGCTCTTGAAAGTTTCAAGACTTAATCAAGAATAAAACCTAAAGTCCTTCACTAGCACACGACTTGAGGTTTATAACCTATCGTGTTGAAATTTTTGTGCCTATTCAAGTTGGCTTTGCATAGGAGTTCTGAGAGTTCTCAATTGGTTGCACAACTACTTGGAAGCAATGGCAGGCACCAGAGCTGCCAAATGGTAAGAATTTAAGATTGCACAAGTTTAATCAATATGAGTTTGGATTTGTCACTAACATTGTCTTATGATTATGGTTTTGACAAATTCACATGGATAAGAACACATACACTATTAAATCTAAGTGTCATAAGGTTTCTCTCCGATTCATGAAAATGATGGTGAGGAAACACTTTCACTAAGTAGATTTTAGCTAGATAGCAATTGTGATATTTGCATTCTCAAAGTCGTTAGTGGAGCGTGTGTGGTTTACCGGCACACTAACATGGACTTGTGAGAAGTGGCAAAGGTATAAACAATTGAGACTATGATTACGGCATCCCTTTTCGTAGTTCTAAAATTGTTTAGACACACATGTGAGCTATCTAAGAGAGGTGTATGATTTTGATAAAGTTTTATCAAAACAATCTAGTATCAGAAATCTGAACTTTGGTAAGAAAGTCAGCTGATTTCTGAGTACATGTCAAAGCTAGTGGGAGCATAAGTGTTATGCTAATAATCATCATGTTAGTGGGAGCATGATAATTATGACAAAGGTTGCAAGTTAGCAATGTTAATTATAGAAAACAAAAGTTTCAATTCGTGAGGTTGCAGAGGTTGAAAAAGTTGTTTTGCTATAATTAAGGGAGAGGAAATTATACTTCATTTCAATTCTAAAAAGCTTAGATTGAGATTTTAATCGTATTTAATCAAGGATATATATATGAATTTCATGTTGGAATGGCTCAACATAAGGAAATTCTATATATGGGTCCATTATTTGCGTTCTAAAATTCGATTATGATTACGGCATCCCTTTTCATAATCTGAATTTTGAGAACTTGGCAAATTGAAATGGAAATATTATAGCAAAAGACTGGTTTAGTCTTTATGTGAGACATCATGAATCGTGTCCCATATGCTTCGGATATAGGATCGATTACATGTGCTATATTCATCCTTTCTAAAATTTTCCAAATGCCTGGGGCATTATGAAGGGAAAAGGTCTAGAATTGGATATGACTAAAATGATTAAGCAATTGTCGAGGACAATCTAAGGTTTACCAAAGATTGGTTGCTCAAGGACAGTTGGAAGTATAATGTTAATTCTGGAAGGACCATATTGACATAATCTGTAAGGAGGCAACTCTTGTTCATAAGTGATAGTCAAAATGGAATATGGAAATGTTTCAAAGTTAGAAATTATTCAATCTGTGTAAGATTAGGAAACTTAATGAAAGAAGGATGTTTCCA
This sequence comes from Lactuca virosa, assembly GCF_052849685.1. Classification (NCBI taxonomy): domain Eukaryota; kingdom Viridiplantae; phylum Streptophyta; class Magnoliopsida; order Asterales; family Asteraceae; genus Lactuca; species Lactuca virosa. The sequence goes on along the minus strand of NC_136434.1, from coordinate 161,802,148 downwards.
AGGAGCTGATCTCCTTTGGAATGCTCTGTAATGATTGTTGTCAAGTCTTTCTGACTTCGTGCATAATCATTAAGAGGATCAATGCATATAAGCTTAGAATCTAACAGATTTCAGTAAATGGCATGAATTTGGAATTCTTGCATTTGCAGTAAGGATTTGGGACTGTGAAAAGAGGATCATTGGAGTGATGTTCAATTGATCTATTTTACAAAGTAAAGATCATAGACAAACATAGTATGCATACTTGGTGTATGGCATGACTAGTGTTTAGAAAACATAGTGTACATGCTTGGAGCATGTGACAACTATTGTTTTAAATTCAAGTATAAAGTTGATAAATCGAAACAATGAATAATGAGTAATCAGTATGGTGATAAATAAAAGTGTTTATTTATATTCATAGGGTTTGATACCATATTTGATTCATTTATTCTTGTGTTTCACTTTGCATGTTTTGACTTCCAGAATAACTAAGTCGCTCTTCCTGAATGATTAAGTTATTCAAACCATCCACAGTCTGTCATATGTTGGAAGTAGATATGAATCAAGACTGTCATGGGTTGGTTTGTAGAGGTCCAAGTTGGTGGACAAAAGTGGTGCTACAACACTCATGAGTGCTCATAAGTTCTGAGTATTGGATTCAACCCGCGCTCATTTGAATCACTTCATGGATTTTATCACGAGTGATCATGAGACGATAATATCTTATATTCTTCAAACCTAGAGATATGAGTTGTTACTATGAGTTGGTTATACATTGATTGCACGAAAACGCATTGGTAACTCGATGTTATAAAACGTGCCTTTGTGTATGATTCAACAAGTAGTAGAACAAGCCATATGAGTCGAAGTTTATCCATTCCTTTTACCTTCGGGATAAAAGCGATATCTGTGGGCCCCTCGATGATTTAAAGATGATACATGTGAGTGCTTGGCCAAGCCAGGACTGATTTGATTTGTTCAATCAGTCAGTCATCATGAATTGGAAATCAGGAAACAACAAATGGACAGAGAGAATGATTGATAATCCATGTCTCGGTCTATATGATATCTAAAATGGAGGAATATATGATCCCTTATCTAATGGACTAGTCATTGACAAAGGTCAGAGTTCATCGACAAGGTCAGAGTTCGACAGAAGCTTTTGAGAGCTACGATTGCTGATCGGTTCCTGAAGTCATACGCAATAATAGTTTTAGACTTATCCAAGTGGGAGACTGTTGGATTAATGTCTAAGTCCATAACTATAATTGGTAAGACTTGACCCGACCCGGCATGGTCCATTTGGGTTGCATGGTATCATGCATTTGGATAGACTATAATGAGAGAAATAACACTTAAGGTTGGTTAATATATTATAAGTTCTAATATATTAATAAGGTTATTTAATTAGTATTGATCAAGAATTAATTTGGAATTAATTAAGTGATCAAAAGGAGACTAATTAAATATATGGGTTGATTGTGTAAATCATTCATTCTTATATATGTGGGCTTGTGATCCAAGATTCCTTATGTTGGACTAAGTCCATGGGGTGACCCATGGATACTCCATGGAGGTTAAAATCCATGGAGCATAAGGAATGGGTAAAGTTATGAGTTACATGGTGTAACCCTAATAGCCACCATATAAAAGAATCCCATGGCTCAAGAAATCGTGGACTAATGTGTGAGTGTGAGGGCTAGATGATTTCAAGGATTGTTCAAGTTTCTCTCAAGTTATTCCAAGTGTATTTGGTGTTGTGTGAACCATTTGAGATGTCACACTTGGGGCACTAGGCACTCAAGCTTCATGAAGACATTCTACATCAAAGAGGTATGTATTCTATCTTTTTATATTTATTATTTTGTAAGCTAGATTAGGATAATACCTTGGATGTTCATAATTGTATGTATAATAGAGAAAACATAGATCCAAGGTATTTAGGGTTGCATGTACACTTAGGAGTGTTAGAATGCTCATAACCCAACAGAAAGGATCCGAGGACAATATCCTCTATTTGTTAAGGATAGTCAAGGTCTCTTGACATAGTGTGGCCGGGTGTGGGTACCGGTGACCGGGGGAGTGAGACAAAAGATATTAGAGGAAGCGCATAAGTCCAAGTTCTCTATACATCCAAGAGCTACGAAAATGTATAGGGACTTGAGGCTGAGTTATTGGTGGCCATGCACGAAGCGTGAAATTGCTTGGTTTGTAGAGCGGTGCTTGACTTGCAGGAAGGTCAAGGCCGAGCATCAGCGGCCTCACGATAAGGTCCAGCCACTACCCATTCCCATGTGGAAATGGGAGGAGATCACGATGGACTTCATTACGAAGTTGCCAAGGACGGCGAGAGGTGTGGATGCCATATGGGTGATTGTGGATAGACTGACGAAGAGTGCCCATTTCGTTCCGATATCCAAAAGTATATCCGCAGAGAAGTTGGCAGATATTTACATGCGTGAGGTGGTGGTTAGACATGGGGTGCATGTGGAGGTAGTTTCTGACCGCGATGTTCGGTTTACATCTAGGTTCTGGAAGAAATTCCATGAGGAGCTGGGCACTCAGCTACATTTTAGCACGACGTACCACCCCCAGACCGACGGTCAGGGTGAGAGAACGATCCAGACACTGGAGGATATGCTACGGGCATGCATGTTGGATTTTGGAGGGAGTTGGGATACGTACCTCCCACTGGCAGAGTTTTCATACAACAACAGTTATCACGCCAGTATCGACCGAGCTCCATTCGAGATGTTATATGGTCGAAGGTGCCGAACCCCGGTTTGTTGGGATGAGGTTGGACACCCGGTCATGGGAAACACTGAAGTAGTGCTCAAGACTACTGGTTTGATTCAGCAGGTGCGCGACCGGTTGCGGGACGCGCAGAGCCATCAGAAGAGCTATGCTGACTGACGACGATCAGACCTTGAGTTTCAGGTGGGGGATTTCGTGTTGCTGAAGGTCTCACCCTGGAAAGGAATCATCAGGTTTCGAAAGAGGGGCAAGCTGGGGCCTCGGTATATAGGCCCGTTCAGGATCACAGCCCGGGTGGGCAAATGACATATCGCTTGGATTTGCCAGAGGAGCTAGGCCAGATTCAAAACACATTCCATGTGTCGCAACTTCGTAAGTGTGTCACAGACGAGGATGCAGTTGTCTCGTTGGGTGATATCCAGGTGGATGAGAGCTGGAACTACATCGAGCAGCTCGTTGCCATCTTGGATAGGAAGACAAAGGTTCTTCATAATAAGGAAGTAAGACTGGTAAATGTGCAATGGCAGCATCGGAGAGGCTCCGAATGGACTTGGGAGCCGGAAGAGGAGATGCAAGAGCACTATCCAGAACTATTCGTTTTGGAAGACTTCAAGGACGAAGTCTAGTTCAAGTGGGGGAGACTTCTAACACCAGATCTGAATTGGGAAGGATTTATGCATGAACTCGGCGAGTTGGGAGCCCAACTCGTCGAGTAGAATTGTGAAATCATGAAACATGGACGGGACCGACTCGACGAGTCGGAGGGTCGACTCGGCGAGTCCGAGCGGATGAAAGAAGACCCTAATTTTGGGGTTTGCCCCCTATATAAACATCATTATAAACCCTTGTGGCCTCCCTTATCACGGTAAAGACCGTTTACGGCGGCAAACTCTCGAAGGTGTGAAGTGAGTGCATTTGGGGGCTATCTTTGGGATTTTGGGGAGAATTCCAAGCTTGAAGAGGAAGTACCAAGAGGAAAACACTAGATCAAGTGTCTATTTCGTGTTGGGCATTCGTTTGAGGTATCAATCTGTCATTTTCGGTTTTAAAATTGTTTTGAGTATTATGGCCATGAGAGGCCTTGCATGCACGTAGAGTTTGCAACTTTACGTGTTATCTGCACTAGTAGAGGATATATCTAAAGTTTGGGACCCTGAGTCCCACTGGAACGGGTTTACGACCAAGGTTCATGGCCAAGGTTCACGGACAAGGGTTCACGACCAAGGTTCACGGCCAAGGGTTTACGGTAAAGGGTGTTCGGTAGGTGGTTTACGGCCATGAACATCAAGGAAATCGACAAGTCCCTTTGGTGACTCGGTGAGTCGATGAGTTAAGCAGGGACCCGCCGAGTGACTGATTGTACTCGTCGAGTCAAGGGCAATATGGACTGTTGACATTGACCATAGACCTAGACTTTGACCAGCTTTGACTTAGAGGGGTCTTAGGGACTGAGTTAATTTACTTATTGGTTATAGTCAGTTTGGGAAGAGTAGCAAGACATATTCGAATTCATTTTCCGTTTTAGCTTTGTGAGGTGAGTTTTCTCACCATACCAATGGGTCTAAGGCACCAAGGCTGTCCCATTTTACGTTAGTTGGATTACTTGCTTTGTAGAGGTGTGATATGTGTGTATGCATGATATGCGGTAGAGACAGCCCTTTAGGGCTAATGGTAGAGACATACTTTATGGATGATGGTAGAGATAGCCTTGTGGCTAGTGGTAGAGATAGCCTCGTGGCTAATGGTAGAGATAGTCCTGGTGGTAGACGGTAAAGATAGCTTCATAGCTATTAGCGTGTGATATGTGGTAGAGATAGCTTTATAGCTAATGTGATATGTGGTTTGTGTGGGGTATACTATGGGGGACTCACTAATATTTCAGCTTACCTTTTGTGGATTTGTTTCAGGTACATCGGAGCCCAAGGGCAAAGGCAAGGTGTGATGATGCGGCGTGCACTCTATCTCTCTTTTCCGATATGGGTTGGGGGACACTCTGATGTTTGAAAATAATAATGTTGTAATGATGGTGGTTTTGAAAACAATTATTGGGATTTTCATGTTTTATGAAATAAGGTTGACTAATTAAAAATGAAAAATTTCTTTGTAAAATTTGGGTCGTTACATAATTCTCGACCGATCTTAAATTTAACAGTACGAGGAGATTATACTGTTAAATGTCCGTGTAAAATTCATAACTTCTACATACAGACTCCGTTTCCGTATGTATTTTTAGAGTTGAGTTCCTATTAATGAGTTCTTCAATTCTCATTTAGGTCGCGTAGGCCAAAAATCCCTCGATCTAAAATTCAAATTTCGGGTTGTGCACTGCTATGCCAAATCTTAGAAAAATCATAACTTCCTCATACGCAGTCAGATTTGGGCGTTCTTTTTATGTATGTTCTCGGTTTAACGTATACTACAACTTTCATTTATATCTCTAAGGCTTAAAAGTAGTTTATCAAAAAATTACTTTTTACGATTCCCGGTGCCGTGCCGGTTTTGCCGTAAAACTTCGACAAGTCATAACTTCTTCGTTATAACTCGGATTTCGGCGTTCTTTATATGTACGGAACCCTTATGACATATACTATAACTTGGATAAGATTATTTATTCTAAATAACCTTCTACTAAAAATTCATTTTTACGCTTATTGTCTCTAAATTGACTAGCCCGAATCTGCGGGGGTTACTTTTATCTCCTCATTAGGATGATTACGTCCCAGAATCATCAACGAAACAGGGCTTGTATAATGACTCCACACATTATCTCTTCATCCTAGGTGATAACCGTAACTTCTATGTTCCCTTGAGTTAACATCTAACTCTTGGACTTCTTTAACAACAGTCGGTGCTCGATCTTGAATCCACCCTCTATCTCATGTTAGACTTTCAATTATGACTTCCAAGTCACAATCTCGATTCCTTATTGGGGACTCCTTATTCTTAACAAATTAAAATAAGTTCTTTGATCACCACCATGGACCAATGGGTCATGTTCTAATGACCTCTCATCGTATGATACAACGCTTAGACTCGGGTCTTTTAGAGTCAAATTCCAGACTTAAAGCACAACTTCCTTCATGCTCTATTGTGATATACTCGTATTCTAACATGTAGCACTTCTAGCTACAAGCTCTTACAATGATTGTGATACTTCTATTGATCGCTTCGATCATCTTTTATTTCATTCTTTTGTCTTAAGTCAGATGTGACATCAAACTTAGTTCTTTGAACCACGTAACATATTCGTCTTAGTCGGACTCGATTTGATATGACCACTAGGGTCGAAATAACAATCATATTCTTAGTCATCACCGAAACAATGGTAACGACATACATGAACAAAACGGAATCAATTATTGGCTTCCTTGTAACCTTGTGACTTTCCCGGATCCAAGCGCGAGTCCTGTGCTTCCGATAGTATAGGTCTAAAATTTTCCCTGGACTCTACTAGGACTTCTTCCATGCGTATCTTCAATCATCAATTCTGTTTCAACTCGGTTGGTGGTGGAAACGCCACACGATGAGACAACATCAGAAATTACACCGATCGTTCCATCATCCCACCAATCGAAGGTGTACTTTAGACGTACCTTACTCCTCTGAACGTACTGTTTATGTTATCAGACATATTCTAAAGCACTACTAGAAAAACAGCCTTTTACAATGCGCAATGCGTGTCGTTAAACGCTCAGACGACGCGCAAATGCGCGTCAAGGAAGGCCCTGTCATAACGAGAGACGACATGCTTTTGCGTATCGTCTATAGACGACGCGCATTTACGACGCGCATTTATGACACACAATGCGTATCATTAAAACCCCTGTCAAGAAAGGCCATGTCATAAATGAAGATGACACACATTTTTGCGTACGTAAATTTAAATGTTTAAAAAAAATATTTATATATTTATTAATTTTTAAATTAAATTTGCATTTAATGTCTCATAATAGAAATAAAATACCATATACAAAAAATACAATCCATTGCATAAAATTTAATGGCATACAATTCTATTTCTTACAATATATAAATTTGCATTCATCTAATCTACTCTGTGTTTCATACTAACAATTGAAATGAAGAATGAAACACTTGCATTTGCAGCATCTTATCTCTTTCAACTTGATCTTTCTTTTCCTATTCTAACTCTAGAGCTATTCACTTTCATCAACCCTGTAAACACAACACAAAATCACTTGTCATTTTCATTCTACTTTTAAAATTAATTCTTATTAGGACATTCTACTTTTAAACCTACCAATATAGAAAATTTTTTAAAGAGTATAATTTATAATTTTTTTTATGGAAAGTACATTGCTATTTCTTGAATACAAGATGTTACAAATCAAGAAATTTACATGGATTGTTGACCACCAGTTTCCTGCATCATCTAAGTATATAAGTACTCATCATGAACCTGCAAGACACGAGACATCAAATAAATCAAAATTAAAATTTGATTTTCTTTTCCTTTCAGTAACGATTAACATTTAACAAAAAAAATAAAAGGCCCCACCCCATCACTCTCTACCTTTTAAAAAACAAAAGGTGACATGCGTCCATCACTCTCACGATAAAAGTGAGCATAATAGCTTGCTGGATCAAACGGTTGCTGAACCTGTAAGTAATTTTCTCAAATACATCATTTTTTTAATTAATTAATTAATGGATTATAAATAAATAAATAAAAAAGGGTGGTAGGGTCTTACTACAAAGCTTGGGACATGAGAAGCATCGCGTTCCTGAGACTCAGTGTTTTTAAAAGATGTAACTTGGCTTCCAATCATTGGTGGCATGAACCCAAAACTAAAGTTTGGATTTGGTGATGTATGAACAGTTGGGTATTGATGACTTGGAGTAGGGAGTAAAGAAGAAGAAGAATAAGAAGTCTCTTGCTTCGGCTCTCAGTAATCGGGTACCGCATTCAATGACATGTCACCTTCCGTTGGTAAATTCTCGGGTACATTAGATGAAGATGTGGTAGGGCGTTCAAGATGATCCTACTCTCCATCAGCATTTTCATTTCTGAACCAATAAAGTACATACATTTATCATAAAATGTTGTCTACTCCAATATGAAATAAAACCTAAGTAACAGAAACCTGGATTGCATTTGATCCTCTATAGTTTCATTAGCCTCCTAAGATGCTTCAGAAGTCTTGTCACTCACAGTCACAGCCACAGGACCATTTGAGTTTGAGGAGGTTTTATTAAAACCAAAAGTTGCATCAAACCTCCCAAAATAGAATCCGAGTTTTTCGGCTTCAGGAACATGAAGGTGATTTGGGATAATGACATGTTTATCATCTGAAATGTAGGACTCCTTCAGCTTCTTCTCAACTTCATCCTCCTTTGAATCAAGATTAGTGGAGGATGCAGAAGAAACTGTTGTTGGAGTATGAGCTTCAACTAGAACCACAACCACAAGCACCTTAATTGACCTTTGACTTTGAGCAATTGATTTTGGTTTCCATTCCATGCTAGGACCAACTATAGGAAATCAAAAACAAGTTTGTCATTAAGTTCTACTGTTTCACTTCTAATAAAAGCATTCAGTTAAAAGTTAAGGTATCATCGTCTTGATACCTTTTTGAGGTCCAATTGCTTGTTGGATCCTATTATTATAATTTGATGAAGGCCTGGAAATGGAAAAGGAGACATGAGAAGATGATCCTGGTCGTGAAGAAGACTCTGAAACCACATTCTTCCCGACTCCCTGAAGCTCACTGGGTCCCACCTTCCCTTGCTCAGAACCAGCTGCCATGTTTAACCATTCATAAATACAATTAATTTACATCAAATACAAAACAAGATGATAACAAAATGGTGATTAAATAAATTAAAAAAAAAGGTTCTCACAAGAAGTCGATTTGATCACAAGTGGGGTCTCTTGAATTTGTTCAACTGCAGCTACTTTACTCCCAACCTCATGTCTAATAGTACCCACAGGGCACAGACAACTGTGAATCTTGTGATGGCATCAAAATAGGATCTTTTTTGGACAAATATACCCTTGGTGAAGGTGATACTGATGGTGTCTTGGATGCAGATGTGTTTTTGGAAGTCAACAAGATTGGCACATGTCCACTTTCAGAAGACCCTAAGGCAACAGTTGGGATCTTAATTGACTTAACAGGAATAACCTTTGGCACTTGGCCCTCTATCTTACTACTAGATGTAGATGAAGTCACTTCATATTGCTTCTTATCACTTTCAACAGATGTATCTTTACTCTTCTGACCCTGAGGAATTGACTGATTTGCCCCTTCCTCTGCACCTTTATTGATTATCCCGTTTTCCTTTCAAGAAAGACCTGTTCTTCAACAGATGGCATCGGTATTTTGCTGCTTATTAAAAAAAGGAAGAAATTGAATCATGAAAAAGAGAAGATGGATTGGTTTCTTGAAAAGAAAGGTGGAGAAAGGTTGAAAATAGAACCTGATTGGGAAGAACAAAAAGCTTAGATGCTTCATTTATTTCTTCCAAGATGTTCCTGAATGCACTCCACCCTTCATCTCTAGTGCTTCCTGCTGGGACAATGATAGTACTCCTGTTTCTACTAACTGAAGCTTCGGATACCTGTAGACACACTCCATTAACATAGGATATGCTTTCATGTTTCATGTTTCATGTTTCATGTTTCTGAAGATTCTGTTTGTGTACAATAACAGGTTGCATTTAGAACCTCTTCTTTAATTAAATCTTTAAATATTAGCAATCTCAACAAACATTATTGCATTCTCTTTAGGATTTCTACATGATTATACAGGCACAAACATAAAAACCTACAAGCTTCCACGTTTTTAATCATACTGAAACCATAATTACACAACTACGTACCTTGAGAAACCGACCCCTCCTGTTTTCCCCAATGTCAAAGTAAAACACCTGAAGAAAGAACCCTAATCAGAAAGGTAATTGGACAGATATGAAGGTTATTTGAAAGAAAAATCTATGATGATTGTTGAAGAAACTAGGAAAGTCAATCCACATTTTGTAGAGTAATAAATATGAAAGCGTATGTATAGTATGTGTAATGTGTAATATAATAAATTGCCTTGCTATCAAGCTGGAGTTCCTTGCTAGAAATATCTTGGTCATCAGAAGTGACGTACTAGTTGAAGATATAAAAGAACCAATAGATTCCATTGAAAGGTACGATTATGGTGGACCTTATCGTCGACGTCTTCTCCGATATCTTCAGGTAACAAACGCGTGGATTCTCCTTGAGATCAAAGTAAAACTACTTATGCTCCACGTCATTCCCATCGATTCCTGCACCTCCGCCGCCGCCTGAGTTAAACTCCATCTCCTTGAGATCAAAGTAAAAAAAGAAGCTGATGACATCGTATGAGGATGGTTTGGGATCGAAACGTAAAGCTTACATGGAAACCAGATCTTGGTGAAGACCAAAATATGCAAAGAAATAGTGTGTTCATCTCCCATTACGTGTTTTGAACCAGGCGAGAGGGATGAGATGGAAATACGAGAGTGAGGTAGAAAAAATTAGGGTCGGATTTAGGAACCCTAAATCATCGGCTCAAATTGATAAGTGGGAGGTAAGAACCCTAAATCCTCAGCTCATTAGGGTCGAATTAAGAGTGTAAGAACTTGTTGGAACCGAGAATTAGGTTTTTGGTGGAGGTGATGGATCGAGGAATTGAGGAAGCTGTGGATGAAGACGAAGGCCTAACTCGAAGTGGCGGGGAATTTTTGGGATGAATAAGCGGGGGTTAATTTTTTGGATTTCATTTTTCCCCTTAAAAACGCGTGTTTCCTTAAGAAAATATAAAGCGACACAGTTACACGACGCACATTTTTTAATAGGCGCCCTCCGTATTTTTTTTTCTGACACTAATTTTAGGGCACGCAAAAATGCGTGTCCTCTATCCTTTAAATTTTGGAAAACTGACATTAATTTTTAGGGCACACACAAATGTGCGTCCTCTATCAGTGTATGTCATTAATTGTGCATCGGAAAAGGCTATTTTTCTAGTAGTGAAGGCAAGATACCACTCTTACGATATCTTCCGATAGGTGTCATTCACTATCATAAGCCTTTTCATTTCCTCCATTTACTCAATTCTCTACGAGTCTTCACCATGATGTTCTGCACACCATAGAAGTCGTTTGGTGTGTCGAGACAAGAATATAGATAGAGGAAGTTTTAGACGCGTATTCCTCCTTATTACTTCGAAAAATTACATGCCAGTTCTAATATCATAATTAAACGTTTAGAAATCTGAACACATAAAATTTCCAAATCCGGTCGGCAACAGACCATAGATCCGATCAAATGATAAAATAAAACATCATAAATCATTTAGCACATAAAAGCCTTTTAGGCATCTTCCCTAATTAAGCTAATGCTTGTGTCTATTCAGGTGTACTTCCTAAAATATATTAGACACACTCCTCACGATCATCGCTTAGCATTCTATGTTTAAGTCTAGAAATAAATCCTTATTCCTAGTTCGCTTAAACTAATGTTTTGATACCAACTGTGACATCCCCATTTTCACGACCAGAAAAGACCGATTTTGTATATGCTTTATAAAAAAAACCAGAGTACCTCTTTTAAGAAAAATGTTGCAGAATTTGTTCCCAGAAAAACATGATAAATACGTTATCAAAGCATTTCCGAAGAAAATGTATTTTTATCCATTTTAAAACATTTGGGATGTCATCGTCAATACAGAAACATAAGCATAAACAGAGCTTACATTAATATCAACACATGTGATACAAATAAGCTTGAGTGGGTTAGGTTGGGAAACCTGGTGAGTACATAGGGTTTTCAACCCACAATAATATAATTATTATGTTAAACATCAAAACAATCAACCCAATTACCCATCCCCATTATCTTCTTTATTCTTAAGGATCTACCCTAAGATTCAGTTATTCCTCGTTCATTCATTCCTAAGGAATCGACACTAAGTCTGCATAGTCGCCAGGGTTTATCTCGTTTATTGACAGTATCGTTTTAGAGAGTCCACTCGTAATACCTGTAAATGGGTTTTTAGAGTACACTGGGTGAACACATCGTTCACAACACCTACAGGTTGCGAGCCTGCTAGTGTTCCACTAGACTGTCTAGAATAGTCCGTGGTTATCATCCATACTCTGCTAGATGACGGGGACATCGCTTGGGTCATCGTTTGGCTCATCGTTTTGGCTAATCGATTTGGCTCATCGTTTTGGCTCATCCTTTGGGCTCATCGATTTGGCTCATCGTTTTGGCTCATCGCTTTGGCTCATCTCTTAGGTCATCGCTTTGGCTCATCGCTTCGCACCATATTTTATCACTCATGTATCATCGCTCATCATTCATCTCATCTTTCATCGCTCATCATTTATCTCACCTTTCATCGCTCATCATTTATCTCACCTCAAATCTACCCATGTTTTACCCAACACATTTTGTAGATATAAAATACATATACAGTTTAGATCATTTAAAACATGTATAAAACGTTTCATCCAGCATAGACAGCAAGTATTCAGACAGTATACACACATAGCACGTAATTTCTATAAAATACTTCATATCTATGTGTAAGATGAAAGTAACTATGCACTCTCTTGTCAAAGTGACGACTCGAAATTCGAGCAGCCCTTTATTGCGACTAATTATTAGTCTAGATTCATCATCAACTCAAAGTCTACTTCATGATCTATCAAGTAAGGAACAACCAGGTAGGATCATATCAGAGATAGGGTCCGTTTGGTATACGAAGTATACTGTTTGGAAATCCCACTTTAAACACCTCACTAAATCACAGCCTAGACATCATCCACGTAAGTAGATCAATCAGTATAACGACTTGGAATCACTGATAAATCTTGTTTATAGGTTCATAATAATGATAATGAACTTAAACATAAGTTATACTTAAAGTAGGGTAAACATAACTCACTTACCGGGGGTTTGGCTAGGAGTCGGGCTCTACAGGGGCATAACTTCTGAGCGGAAAGCTCTTCTTCTCGGAGCCTTCGGGAGCTCCGAGGCTTCTGCCTCGTGCTAGGGAGGTTCCCTAGGCTTTTCGGGGGGTTTCGGGGCTAGAGAGGGGTTCTAGAGAGAGAGGGAAGTGATGGGAGGTGTGAGGCTTCACCTCTTATTTATAGGGGGCTGGAGGGTCACTCACGTCATGAGTTTGATGATGCTCACGTCGTGAGCCAGCTTGGGCTCCAAGTCTGAGCCTGGTGCTGACACGTGGCATCACACAGGGTGGAAATCATCTGATTTTCAAAAATTTATAACTTTCTCATACGAGATCCGTTTTCGACGTTATTTATATCCACACGTAGTTAAAAATAATATCTACAACTTTATTTTTGACTTCGTTGGCTAATTCTCGACCAATCTTAAATTTAACAGTACGAGGAGATTATACTGTTAAATGTCCGCGTAAATTTCATAACTTCTACATACAGACTCCGTTTTCGTAGGTATTTTTACCATTGAGTTCCTGTTAATTAGATCTTCAATTATCATTTAGGTCGCCTAGGCCAAATATCGCTCGATCTAAAATTCGAATTTCGGGTTGTGCACTGTTATGTGAAATCTTAGAAAAATCATAACTTGCTTATACGAAGTCAGATTTGAGCGTTCTTTTTGTGTAATTCTCGGTTTAAAGTATACTACAACTTTCATTTAGATCTCTAAGGCTAAAAAGTAGTTTATCAAAAAATCACTTTTTACAATTCCCGGTTCCGTGCCGGTTTTGCCGTAAAACTTCGACAGGTCATAACTTCTTCGTTATATCTCCGATTTCGGCGTTCTTTATATGTACAGAACCCTTGTGACATATACTATAACTTGGATAAGATTATTTATTCAAAATAATATTCTATTAAAAAGTCATTTTTGACGCTTATTGTCTCTAAATTGACTAGCCCGAATCTGCGGGCGTTACATCCAGGCCACCAAAACAAGCGAAACAGACTACTTGCTGTAAATGTGCTTGTGGGAACAATCAGAGACAAGGCATGTGCACGCCACCAGGGGCAGGCAGAAACAACTTCTACGTGAAGAAATAAACATGTTTTCACTGTGGAACACCTGGACACATTTCCAGAAATTGTCCAAATCGCACATATGTTCCCTACTATGCACAAGGATGGCAGAATGCAGCAAGAGGGAGATTTTCTAAAAGAAACCTGACTGGAACGCGAAAAATACCAAGAGTCAAACTCCTAAGGACAAGAAGGGTATGTCGGCCAAGAAGCCAGATTCAAGAGATGGTTAAGTTAAATGAAGATCATTAATTCAAAGTCATCTCGGAGATCGGCTTATCCCCAGAAGAAGAAGTGAATTACAGAGTGTTTCGAGTTCTAAAGCAAGTGATAAGGCATCCATCCGATCAAACAAGAAATGGGTTAAACCCGACTACAGATGGGTACCAAAGGTTCATACTCCCAGATCTTCTAATGTTTCTAACATTTCTTCGTTTTCTATATGTGATAAGCAGGATATGTATTGGGAGAGAGTACCTTGCGTAGATGACAAAGGTCAACCCATTTTCAAAATGGACTGGGTTCCAAAGACCAACTAATCCTGCACTCGGTGTTGGAGCAGCTATGGAGGCATATTGTCAGACCTTGGTTTGTCGATAGTGGCTGTTCTAGGCACATGATAGGAGACATCTCTCAACTGTACAACACTCACAATTTTAAGTGAGGGAATGTGTCCTTTGCGGGAATGGAATAAAGAAGAAGATCACAAATGGGGTTTGTACTTAACGATGTGAAGAATTTTTGGATCTGTTCTGAGATTGAAATATGCGTGCTGTTCTCATATCATCTGGTTGCAACTTCCATTGGTGAATTACGGTTTGAGTTTTCTTCCCGATACTCCAGAGTTTTTCATAAAATGATTCGTTTTGAAGACTAAATTGTTTTTAGATTTAGTTAGTTTAAATTTGAGCATTTTATTTCTTTTCTCTCATTTGCACAAATTTAGGGGGAGAAATAAAAAATGAAAAAAAAGTTTACAAAAACAAAAAATAAAAAAATAAAAAAATTCCAAAAATTATGTTCTCATGGTTGTTCGTTTGTAGGTGATCATTTGGGAAGTGATATCAAGATTGAGTGATAACGGGTAGTTTAAACAAGTGTAAGGCACTGAAACTGAGTTGTTTAGACTCTGTGTTCAATGTGCTGGTAGGCACAAAGGATTCAAAAGGACTAGACATAAATTGACAATGAAAGGACCTGACAATGTGGACTTAGATAGTTTCATTTAGACTGACCATACGACGCTCGGATAGATTGAGCAGTGAGATAAACAAGGGAGCCTGCGGAATACATTAAATTCATATGTATCTAGAATTGTGGCTCAACCTTTCCTCGATGTACGAACTTATGTCTTTAATTCCGGTACTGATAGGGTGACTGGGGGTTCTGATAAAGTAGGTCTGTAGGAAATTATTTTTTTGCTTTCTATCTGTCAGTCATATGTTGCCTCCTTTGCGTGATTGGAACATATCCGACCTGGAATGCAACATATGCAACTCTATTTCTATGCATCTTCTTATCTATGCAATTCTTTCTATCTGTTAGCCATATGCACCCTACTATCTCTCTATGTTAGTCATATGTTGTTCCCTCTGCGTGATTGGAAGACATCCGACCTGGGATACAACATATGCATTTCTATATCTATCTTCTCTCTTAATGATTGAATACTCACCTAAAGTAAGGAGATCTTTGGAAGGTCTTGATTACTGGGGTATATCGGGAAGTGGGGAACACGTTCTAGTGCATCTAAAATTTAACCATTTAATAGATTGTCTGTAGATCTCGCTGCTGAATTTAAGTGGACAACAATATCCTTGGTCTTCGCCAGCCAAATGGTCCATTTAGGAATATAGGTGCAATGTCTTGCCACTTATAATCTGTCCAACTTGTCAATATCCTTTGTGTTTAAGTGGACCACAATACCGGTGATTGACCAGATCTAAACATGCAGGTGTATGCTGATAAACAATATTGAATTGCTTGACAACTTTGATCCCAAAGGTCTTTGTTTTTGTTAAATTTGCTCATAGTTTTCCTCTATGCACAAATTTAGGGGGAGAATTAAAAAATTTAAAATAAAACAAAAATCAGAAAATTAAAAAATCCAAAAATATGTTTATTTCTTCCTTTATTTCTTTTTCAGAAAAATCAAAAATCCAAAAATATTTTTGTTTTACTTTCGAGTGTATTTTATTTTTTATTTTTACTTCTTAGTGATTACTATTGTGTGCTAAGTTTTTCTTTTAGTTATGTTTTTATCTCAAAATTTTCTTTGTCTTGAAAAGCGAATTCAAAAACAGAGAACTCAAAGGAAGAAGAGACTGTATCGGAACTTTCTGAGCCAAGGTTACATCCTTGAACAACTGTGGTGAGAAGCGTTTTGCATAACTCTGTGATCCACAGGGACTTTCTAGTCAATGGTTACTTTTCAAGGCGCAACGATGATCGTTAAAGAATTTTCATTCGAAGGAACAAGAAATGAAGATTATTTTTCAACACACAATCTTTTAACCCCAGAAGCAAGGTGAATATGTATTTGAAGATTATGTGACAGATTGCATTGAAGCCTCCTCAATAAATTTGATGCTATCTATGAAACTACTAAAGTGATCCAAAAGAATCGGTCTCTCTGTTATTCTCTCTCAAGATTCTCAAGCTGAGAGTGCTGATTTTCGAGAATCCTTACAAGAAGCCTCCACACACAACGTGCGTTCAAAGTTAATTTTTTTGAAGAAAAGCCCAACTGTTCATGATGAATTCATTAATTCAAACACTCATATGTTCATCTTAAAATTATGAAGAAATTGAAGATAAAGACGCTGAAGCCAAGCTCAAAGCGAAGATTGAAAAGAAAATCAAGCTATAAACCCAAGGGGAGTTTGTTAGGTCATAAGAAAAGAAACTTATAAACCAAGGAGGACACTGTTGGGTCTAATTTTATGGTTTATACTTTGCTTTTCTAGGCATTTGTAGTTTTCGGTCTAGGACCGAAAACAATCTTGGGTTTAATTGTAGTTTGGACCGAAATCACATGTGATTTCGGTCAGGCTAGTGGGTTTTGGGCTTGGGTTTTGTCCATAGGTATAAATAGTGTGTTATTAGGAGTGTTTAGAGATTAGACAATAGAGAAGAGGGTGTCTAAGAGTGGGAGAAAACGTTCGAGGGGTTGCCATTGTAATATACTTGGGTTCTAGAGAGAGAAAGTAGAGAGAACATATGTGCGTGCGAATCTTGTGTACCGAATCATCATTGAATATTATTGTGTGCATTGAAGATTCAACTTGTTGTTGTTCTTCTTCTTCTCCATTTTTGTAACATCCCAAAAATCATGACCAAAAATTTCGTTTTAAAATCATTAATCAAGCATAATCAAGTCATACGTAAATCCTTATATGAAATCAAGTATCATTTCAAACATAATTATTTTATCAGAGTAAACATCCAAGGCTAAAAACTTCTTGGTGTGTGCCATGCGATCATCTCGAGCTCTTCCCTCCACTACCGGAAGTACCTGAAACTAAAACTGAAAACCGTAAGCATGAAGCTTAGTGAGTTCCCCAACCTACCACATACCACATATTGGGCCCCCGCCCGCTGCATCGGGACTTGCCCCACCTGGCATCGAGCCCCGCTCGGTATACAGATCTGTTCTCTTAGGCCCCGCCTGTCTTTGGGCCTCGCCCGCTAAACACATACAAACATAACATAACACATAACAAATAGCTAAACATACTCTACAATACTCCTATTCTAAAGCCTCGCCTAACTTGGGCCTCACTCCTGTCCTGCTACTCATGAGTCATGGAACCCCGCCCACGCTCGTGCTGATAGTGAGATACGGGCCCCCGCCCATACTCGGCTAGTGATGAGATACGGGACCTCGCCCATGCTCACCTCCCTAACAGGCACATACAAGTATCAAACAGACAACAAGTATAACTAGCATACTTACATTCTTCGAGCTCGCCCCGACATCGGACCTTGGTCTGGAAACATATTACCGACACATGCAAGATTCACAAAGACCTCTAGCATACTCACATACCTCGGGCCTCGCCCGACATCGGATCGTAATCCGGAATATATATCATAATAATGCCTAGGGCTAACCCCCGGGTATTCCTACTATACACAAACATAATGGACTGAAATTGTGGCCGTAGACCCATACACACAGTGAGGAGACTCACCTCGCACTGCTGAACCCTTCTGATACTCCTCTGGCTGCTGACTGGCAATTCCCGAACTTCTGACCCTTCGGCTTCCCGAACTACCAATACCAAACATCACTTAGTCCAATACAATAATCCTTCTTAGGGTAAAAAGACCATTCTACCCCTAGACCAACTTGGTCCATATCTAAGGCCCAAAACAAAGGCCCAATACTAGGTGAGCTTCCTAAGCCCACTAGTGACCCATTAATGGCCCAATTTGCTACATTGGGCCCAATCCCTTAATATGCCTTACCCTAAGCCCAAAATATATTCCTTGGCCCATAATATTTGACTTCTGATGGCCCAATAAGGCCCAAAGACCCAAGGCATGGCCCAAACCGTGGCCCAATAACGCAAAGCCCAAACTAGCAGAGTACGCGAGGCGTACATTCATGTACGCTAAACGTACTAGCCAATGTTGTGTACGCTGGGCGTACCTGCACGTACGCTCAGTGTACCCCCCTGTTAAGTCACTTTCCCATTAAGTGATTAATACGCTACTCCAGAAGCTACAAACACAAATCCAAGTCCTTTTCTACGTCTTAATCCATAAAGTCACTGACTTGGTGACTTTACTTGGCCCAAACAAACCCAAACTCCAAAAATGTTGTTATACTTCCATGAAATGGGCTAGATCTCTTGCATGAACCCATTAAGACATTCAAGATGGAGACTTTACTGCTTATGGGACCCTTTTAGCTCTGAGGGTGGCAACCCTAAGCTCTCAAACGAGATTTCATCATAAAGGTCCATTCTTGGGACCAAAATGACTCCAAAACGACACTAGACTAGATCCAAGAATTCTTAAGTAAAGTTATGAACTTTATACCTCAAAAGAGTTCCAAATGATGATGTTATTCCAGATCTATGAGCTCCAACTTCCCAAGTTCTTCCTTGCCAACTTCCTCTTTTCTTCTTCCAAGCTTACAACACCAAAATGAGCTTCTTGAAGTAAAAATCACCCAAGGATGAAGAGATGAGGTGTTCTAGGGTTTCTATGAGGTTGGGGGACTGATAAGGAGGCTAGAGTTTGAGCCATTATGTTCTTTATATAGTGGCTCACCCTAAAAGTTAGGGTTTCTGGACATTGGACATACGTTGGGCGTACATCCTTTTCAAGGCGCAACGATGATCGTTAAAGAATTTTCATTCGAAGGAACAAGAAATGAAGATTATTTTTCAACACACAATCTTTTAACCCCAGAAGCAAGGTGAATATGTATTTGAAGATTATGTGACAGATTGCATTGAAGCCTCCTCAATAAATTTGATGCTATCTATGAAACTACTAAAGTGATCCAAAAGAATCGGTCTCTCTGTTATTCTCTCTCAAGATTCTCAAGCTGAGAGTGCTGATTTTCGAGAATCCTTACAAGAAGCCTCCACACACAACGTGCGTTCAAAGTTAATTTTTTTGAAGAAAAGCCCAACTGTTCATGATGAATTCATTAATTCAAACACTCATATGTTCATCTTAAAATTATGAAGAAATTGAAGATAAAGACGCTGAAGCCAAGCTCAAAGCGAAGATTGAAAAGAAAATCAAGCTATAAACCCAAGGGGAGTTTGTTAGGTCATAAGAAAAGAAACTTATAAACCAAGGAGGACACTGTTGGGTCTAATTTTATGGTTTATACTTTGCTTTTCTAGGCATTTGTAGTTTTCGGTCTAGGACCGAAAACAATCTTGGGTTTAATTGTAGTTTGGACCGAAATCACATGTGATTTCGGTCAGGCTAGTGGGTTTTGGGCTTGGGTTTTGTCCATAGGTATAAATAGTGTGTTATTAGGAGTGTTTAGAGATTAGACAATAGAGAAGAGGGTGTCTAAGAGTGGGAGAAAACGTTCGAGGGGTTGCCATTGTAATATACTTGGGTTCTAGAGAGAGAAAGTAGAGAGAACATATGTGCGTGCGAATCTTGTGTACCGAATCATCATTGAATATTATTGTGTGCATTGAAGATTCAACTTGTTGTTGTTCTTCTTCTTCTCCATTTTTGTAACATCCCAAAAATCATGACCAAAAATTTCGTTTTAAAATCATTAATCAAGCATAATCAAGTCATACGTAAATCCTTATATGAAATCAAGTATCATTTCAAACATAATTATTTTATCAGAGTAAACATCCAAGGCTAAAAACTTCTTGGTGTGTGCCATGCGATCATCTCGAGCTCTTCCCTCCACTACCGGAAGTACCTGAAACTAAAACTGAAAACCGTAAGCATGAAGCTTAGTGAGTTCCCCAACCTACCACATACCACATATTGGGCCCCCGCCCGCTGCATCGGGACTTGCCCCACCTGGCATCGAGCCCCGCTCGGTATACAGATCTGTTCTCTTAGGCCCCGCCTGTCTTTGGGCCTCGCCCGCTAAACACATACAAACATAACATAACACATAACAAATAGCTAAACATACTCTACAATACTCCTATTCTAAAGCCTCGCCTAACTTGGGCCTCACTCCTGTCCTGCTACTCATGAGTCATGGAACCCCGCCCACGCTCGTGCTGATAGTGAGATACGGGCCCCCGCCCATACTCGGCTAGTGATGAGATACGGGACCTCGCCCATGCTCACCTCCCTAACAGGCACATACAAGTATCAAACAGACAACAAGTATAACTAGCATACTTACATTCTTCGAGCTCGCCCCGACATCGGACCTTGGTCTGGAAACATATTACCGACACATGCAAGATTCACAAAGACCTCTAGCATACTCACATACCTCGGGCCTCGCCCGACATCGGATCGTAATCCGGAATATATATCATAATAATGCCTAGGGCTAACCCCCGGGTATTCCTACTATACACAAACATAATGGACTGAAATTGTGGCCGTAGACCCATACACACAGTGAGGAGACTCACCTCGCACTGCTGAACCCTTCTGATACTCCTCTGGCTGCTGACTGGCAATTCCCGAACTTCTGACCCTTCGGCTTCCCGAACTACCAATACCAAACATCACTTAGTCCAATACAATAATCCTTCTTAGGGTAAAAAGACCATTCTACCCCTAGACCAACTTGGTCCATATCTAAGGCCCAAAACAAAGGCCCAATACTAGGTGAGCTTCCTAAGCCCACTAGTGACCCATTAATGGCCCAATTTGCTACATTGGGCCCAATCCCTTAATATGCCTTACCCTAAGCCCAAAATATATTCCTTGGCCCATAATATTTGACTTCTGATGGCCCAATAAGGCCCAAAGACCCAAGGCATGGCCCAAACCGTGGCCCAATAACGCAAAGCCCAAACTAGCAGAGTACGCGAGGCGTACATTCATGTACGCTAAACGTACTAGCCAATGTTGTGTACGCTGGGCGTACCTGCACGTACGCTCAGTGTACCCCCCTGTTAAGTCACTTTCCCATTAAGTGATTAATACGCTACTCCAGAAGCTACAAACACAAATCCAAGTCCTTTTCTACGTCTTAATCCATAAAGTCACTGACTTGGTGACTTTACTTGGCCCAAACAAACCCAAACTCCAAAAATGTTGTTATACTTCCATGAAATGGGCTAGATCTCTTGCATGAACCCATTAAGACATTCAAGATGGAGACTTTACTGCTTATGGGACCCTTTTAGCTCTGAGGGTGGCAACCCTAAGCTCTCAAACGAGATTTCATCATAAAGGTCCATTCTTGGGACCAAAATGACTCCAAAACGACACTAGACTAGATCCAAGAATTCTTAAGTAAAGTTATGAACTTTATACCTCAAAAGAGTTCCAAATGATGATGTTATTCCAGATCTATGAGCTCCAACTTCCCAAGTTCTTCCTTGCCAACTTCCTCTTTTCTTCTTCCAAGCTTACAACACCAAAATGAGCTTCTTGAAGTAAAAATCACCCAAGGATGAAGAGATGAGGTGTTCTAGGGTTTCTATGAGGTTGGGGGACTGATAAGGAGGCTAGAGTTTGAGCCATTATGTTCTTTATATAGTGGCTCACCCTAAAAGTTAGGGTTTCTGGACATTGGACATACGTTGGGCGTACATCCTTTTCAAGGCGCAACGATGATCGTTAAAGAATTTTCATTCGAAGGAACAAGAAATGAAGATTATTTTTCAACACACAATCTTTTAACCCCAGAAGCAAGGTGAATATGTATTTGAAGATTATGTGACAGATTGCATTGAAGCCTCCTCAATAAATTTGATGCTATCTATGAAACTACTAAAGTGATCCAAAAGAATCGGTCTCTCTGTTATTCTCTCTCAAGATTCTCAAGCTGAGAGTGCTGATTTTCGAGAATCCTTACAAGAAGCCTCCACACACAACGTGCGTTCAAAGTTAATTTTTTTGAAGAAAAGCCCAACTGTTCATGATGAATTCATTAATTCAAACACTCATATGTTCATCTTAAAATTATGAAGAAATTGAAGATAAAGACGCTGAAGCCAAGCTCAAAGCGAAGATTGAAAAGAAAATCAAGCTATAAACCCAAGGGGAGTTTGTTAGGTCATAAGAAAAGAAACTTATAAACCAAGGAGGACACTGTTGGGTCTAATTTTATGGTTTATACTTTGCTTTTCTAGGCATTTGTAGTTTTCGGTCTAGGACCGAAAACAATCTTGGGTTTAATTGTAGTTTGGACCGAAATCACATGTGATTTCGGTCAGGCTAGTGGGTTTTGGGCTTGGGTTTTGTCCATAGGTATAAATAGTGTGTTATTAGGAGTGTTTAGAGATTAGACAATAGAGAAGAGGGTGTCTAAGAGTGGGAGAAAACGTTCGAGGGGTTGCCATTGTAATATACTTGGGTTCTAGAGAGAGAAAGTAGAGAGAACATATGTGCGTGCGAATCTTGTGTACCGAATCATCATTGAATATTATTGTGTGCATTGAAGATTCAACTTGTTGTTGTTCTTCTTCTTCTCCATTTTTGTAACATCCCAAAAATCATGACCAAAAATTTCGTTTTAAAATCATTAATCAAGCATAATCAAGTCATACGTAAATCCTTATATGAAATCAAGTATCATTTCAAACATAATTATTTTATCAGAGTAAACATCCAAGGCTAAAAACTTCTTGGTGTGTGCCATGCGATCATCTCGAGCTCTTCCCTCCACTACCGGAAGTACCTGAAACTAAAACTGAAAACCGTAAGCATGAAGCTTAGTGAGTTCCCCAACCTACCACATACCACATATTGGGCCCCCGCCCGCTGCATCGGGACTTGCCCCACCTGGCATCGAGCCCCGCTCGGTATACAGATCTGTTCTCTTAGGCCCCGCCTGTCTTTGGGCCTCGCCCGCTAAACACATACAAACATAACATAACACATAACAAATAGCTAAATATACTCTACAATACTCCTATTCTAAAGCCTCGCCTAACTTGGGCCTCACTCCTGTCCTGCTACTCATGAGTCATGGAACCCCGCCCACGCTCGTGCTGATAGTGAGATACGGGCCCCCGCCCATACTCGGCTAGTGATGAGATACGGGACCTCGCCCATGCTCACCTCCCTAACAGGCACATACAAGTATCAAACAGACAACAAGTATAACTAGCATACTTACATTCTTCGAGCTCGCCCCGACATCGGACCTTGGTCTGGAAACATATTACCGACACATGCAAGATTCACAAAGACCTCTAGCATACTCACATACCTCGGGCCTCGCCCGACATCGGATCGTAATCCGGAATATATATCATAATAATGCCTAGGGCTAACCCCCGGGTATTCCTACTATACACAAACATAATGGACTGAAATTGTGGCCGTAGACCCATACACACAGTGAGGAGACTCACCTCGCACTGCTGAACCCTTCTGATACTCCTCTGGCTGCTGACTGGCAATTCCCGAACTTCTGACCCTTCGGCTTCCCGAACTACCAATACCAAACATCACTTAGTCCAATACAATAATCCTTCTTAGGGTAAAAAGACCATTCTACCCCTAGACCAACTTGGTCCATATCTAAGGCCCAAAACAAAGGCCCAATACTAGGTGAGCTTCCTAAGCCCACTAGTGACCCATTAATGGCCCAATTTGCTACATTGGGCCCAATCCCTTAATATGCCTTACCCTAAGCCCAAAATATATTCCTTGGCCCATAATATTTGACTTCTGATGGCCCAATAAGGCCCAAAGACCCAAGGCATGGCCCAAACCGTGGCCCAATAACGCAAAGCCCAAACTAGCAGAGTACGCGAGGCGTACATTCATGTACGCTAAACGTACTAGCCAATGTTGTGTACGCTGGGCGTACCTGCACGTACGCTCAGTGTACCCCCCTGTTAAGTCACTTTCCCATTAAGTGATTAATACGCTACTCCAGAAGCTACAAACACAAATCCAAGTCCTTTTCTACGTCTTAATCCATAAAGTCACTGACTTGGTGACTTTACTTGGCCCAAACAAACCCAAACTCCAAAAATGTTGTTATACTTCCATGAAATGGGCTAGATCTCTTGCATGAACCCATTAAGACATTCAAGATGGAGACTTTACTGCTTATGGGACCCTTTTAGCTCTGAGGGTGGCAACCCTAAGCTCTCAAACGAGATTTCATCATAAAGGTCCATTCTTGGGACCAAAATGACTCCAAAACGACACTAGACTAGATCCAAGAATTCTTAAGTAAAGTTATGAACTTTATACCTCAAAAGAGTTCCAAATGATGATGTTATTCCAGATCTATGAGCTCCAACTTCCCAAGTTCTTCCTTGCCAACTTCCTCTTTTCTTCTTCCAAGCTTACAACACCAAAATGAGCTTCTTGAAGTAAAAATCACCCAAGGATGAAGAGATGAGGTGTTCTAGGGTTTCTATGAGGTTGGGGGACTGATAAGGAGGCTAGAGTTTGAGCCATTATGTTCTTTATATAGTGGCTCACCCTAAAAGTTAGGGTTTCTGGACATTGGACATACGTTGGGCGTACATCCTTTACGCTGGGCGTACGCCAAAAACACCCACGACCTTATGACCTTATACGTTGGGCGTAAGCCAACCTTACCATGGGCGTACTCGCACGCTTACCACCTTGCATGCATGGTCCTTCTTTGTCATCTATTTCCATTAAGGGCCAAAAACGTCAATAACTTCAAAGTGTCATAATTCCTTTATTCCAAGTCTGTTTCCGACGAAATTTATATCCATGAAAAGGTGGCGAGAAGCTCTACCCTTCCAGCGACACACCCCGAGCCAAAACCTCTCGAATAAAAACTCAAAACCCATAAATGACCAAAACGCCCCTAGCCTTGGCCTTTGAAATCCATAAACGGATACTTTCAGAACAAGGTGTTACAACTCTCCCCCACTTAAACTAGACTTCATCCTTGAAGTCTCTCCTTACTAACACCCATCTGCCCAACAACTGATCTGCGGAACGCAACCGATGATTCTTCGTGCGAAACGACATTCCCAAGATACTAAAAGCCAACCCGGTCTCCCATTCTGAAGAAGACAAACTTTAAACTTCCGCAAACCCCAAGCTACTTCGCACACAAGAGCCATCATGATAGACACTTCTGCCCGAACACCATGCTGCATCTTTCCTTTCTTCCAAAAGAACGGGGTCCTCCCAGGTCCGAACCTCTCTGCCCACCATCCGGAATACCAGATTCTCTCCGGTTACTGAACCCAAGCTCAAACTCTTAGTCGCTCCCAGCGACCTCCGGAGAAACTTTGGCTAGCTAAAACGACTCTATCCACCTTGCCACTCTGGCTCCCTAAGTCATGGGATCCTCGATCCCCTAACTTGGCCCTACGGTCTCAACCATGTCCCACCTATGCTGCTATAATCATACGGGCCTCGCCCACGGGTCTCACCCAACTACATCTCGGAGTGGCCTCTCCCACAGGTCTCACCTATCTTGGGCTATGCAGGCCCCACTCCCTCCTAAAACTCAACGAACTACTCTCTCTATCGATCTTCATCATGCTAACTAGGAGATATGGGCCCCGCCCACAATCCGCCAACTAGGAGATATGGGCCCTCGCCCATACTATCACACCCCCAAACCTGAACGGCGGAAACGTTCGGGGGCGGAGGACGTCATGTGCAGTATCATAACAATTGAATAGTAAAGAAAGTACACACCACCATAATATAAATATATTTGAAAAGTTTACATGATTGTATGTGTTACATGTTAAAATATCAAATACAATATGGTGATCCAAAATATGTTACTAATGCCAGCGTGTTAGTCCTCAAAAGTAGTTGCTACCTGATTTAGCGTTTTCCTGAGAATACAAGTTATTTCAAAGAAAAAGTGTCAACAATAAAGTTGGTGAGTTCACAAGTAGTGTTTTGATAAAGTGTATGCCATTCGAAAGTTCGTGTATGTTTTCCAGAAAATCCGATATTTTCTAACAAATGTATGAAATTAGTATGAAAGACCGTTGTATAAACTGTGTGTATTTGAACCAGGAAATCCTATATTTTCCTAACAGTGAAATGCAGTCTCAAATTTCCAAGACCGTAACCTGTAAGCAAATATGACATGCTCAAAAGATGATGTATACTCTTATTGTAAAACAAAACTATAAGAAGATTTGTATTTGAATGTGAAAAGAACTGTATCTGTTACTTTTCTCATTAAAACGTAATACCATAATAATTGTCTATCCAGTGAGTTTTTATAACCGTACTATCATAATTTGCCTGTAGCGACGCTCTTCAGCCGTGGAAATAAGATGACACTTGTCACTCCGAGGACTGTAGCTAGCAGTCAGGGCGCGGGATCATTAGTCACGTATAGATCTATACACACTTGTCACGTTCTTCGGACGGGATATTCTGGTTATAAACAGGACTTCTAGTGGTACCTTAAAAAGTATATTGAAGATGAATGCCTCACAAATTCTCAATTAAGTCTCGTATTAAAATGTATATGTTTGTTTCTGAAATGATTATCCTTTTTCACAATGATAATAAAGGCATAAAAATGATTTGTATGTTCTTGCATGTTTACGAATGTTATAGTAAAAAGGGTTACCCTTGATATGATGCAAACATATAAATAAAACTTATAGTATTTAAAGTTATGTTTCATCCCGAGAGGGTAAAGTGGTGTAAGATGTTTGCATGTTAACATGATCCATATGATAGTTATTAAAAACAATCTGAAATGTATAACGAAAGATAGATGTTTTCACACAAGATTAACCGTGTGTTTACTTGTATTCTCCCCCGTAAAGTGTTCAAAAGCATTTAAAATCAGTTGAAAGCGTAGAAATGGGGGTATGAACTCACCTGATAGAAGTGGTGAGTTGAAGAAGGCGAGACTAAACTCGGGCAGTACTTCGACTGGAAAGAAGCAAGTTCCTCGGGAACTACGGGACTTCGAGCCTTGCATCGTGTGCTAGGGTTGTTATCGGGGCTTCGGGGTGGTCTCAGGATGCTTAACACAGAGTAGAAGTGGGAGAGAGGATGGGGTTACGCAACCGAAGTCGGAAGGCTTAGATTTCTATATATAGCCACCAGTTTGACTCTCACGTCGTGAGTTTTGCATAACTCACGTCGTGAGTTTGGTTCTGAATCGTCATGGCATGCGTCAGTCGTCAACATGCTCTGGAAGGGTCATTCAGACTGTTCACGTCGTGAACTTTAGTGTTCACGTCGTGAACACTGACAAATTCTGACACAACGTCGAAAATCGTGCCTCGAACTTTAGAAATTAATATCTTTCGTATACGAGCTCCGTTTTCGACGTTCTTTATAGCCACGCGTAGGTGAGAGTATGCTCTACAACTCTCGTTTAGATTTCGTTGGCTAATTTTGAATTTATTTTTAATATTACACTTTTAACAGGCCGGGACAGGATATGTCCGTTAAAAATCCATAACTTCTTCATTCGCTGTCCGTTTTCGTCAGACTTTTTACCGTGGTAATACCATTGATGAGATCTTCGATTCTCGTTTAGGTCATGTTGGCAAAAAGTCGCTCGATCTCTAATTCGAGTTTTTAGCTATCTACTGCTATGTCCGAAACTTCGAAAAATCATAACTTCCTTATACGAAGTCAGATTTTAGTGTTCTTTATATTTTTGGAAACCTAGATACGATCTCTATCACTTCATTTATCCCAATTAAGGTTATTAAACAATTTATTTTTGACCTAAATTTTTGCTGGTGTTACATCATCCCCCCGTTAGAGAGAATTTCGTCCCGAAATTTGCATTTTAATGGGACATCGATGGTTGAGGGAAGGTGAGCGTACTTCTGTTCCATTTGAATCTTCTTGTTCTCTACTGATTCCAACTCTTAGCGTGGGTGTTCGAGCGAATCTTCATTATCCTGTCTATTGTTTTGATCGGTAGAAGTCGTATGGATTTGGGTTGAATTGTCTATGTTCATCTAAATGTTAGTATTGATTACTCGCAATTCAGATCATCTTTGTCTTGAATTTCATGGCTGAATTCATACCTGGTCCGTCTATCATCGCCTTGTGTATGCAAGTGGCATGCACACTTTGTAGTGATAGGTTAACCGTATTTATTCCTAGCCTCTGCGTTTCAACTTGACTCACTGTACGCGTGCCTATTCCTAAGTGGTCTGTCGGGAAAACTTCGGGTAGGTTGTAAAGGAGATAATACTCCTCACATCAGTGCTACGGGATTTTGAAATGGGAGACGATTTGGAAGTTGTGTTGGGTTTGTCGTTATAGGTTAGCAAAGGGTCTTTTCATAGTACATACAATTGGTATGGTGAAGACCAAGCCAATCCATTTCTAGTAGCTATTTGGGAACTTCTTATTGTATCAATAGTGAAGTCGATCAGTAAAAGTGTTCGTTAGTGGGATAGTGCATTCTACATATGTGTTTTCAGTACTTTTAGTCTATCTTTGTTATTACTACTATGAAGGTTTTGCTTGATGATTGGGGTGTTTGTTTGAGAATATTTTTAAATTTAAGACTCACGAAACTCCTCTCCACTCCACTATAAATTAAAATGCATGCTAATGTTCTATCGAGGAAAAACGTACCCGTAACAACAGTGGGGTCTGCAACGGCTTCCTCCTGGTCCATTGCGAATACTTGGCCACTTCCCCCAGTATTCTTGTTGTTTGCCTTCGGGCAGTCCCTTCGGAAGTGCCCCGTTGCTCCTCACTCATAACAAGTACGGTCTACTACGACATTTGTGGCTGGAGCGGTCGGTTGCGTTGGTTCCCTGCAGTAGCGGACGGTGTGTCCCTTACTGTTGCACCTAGTGCAATGCATTTCATGACAGGATCCGTGATGATGAAAGTTGCATCGGTTACACTTAGGCTGGTTGCCGTTGTACGGCCTTGTGGGTGTGGGGGTGATAGGAACAGTAACAGCGTGAGCTGTCACTACCTGTTGTCTTTTGGTAGACCCTTGTTTTGAACTGCCCCATTTTTCATTCCCGAACCTTCGTTTCGTGTTACTAGGTTTGTGGTTTGGAGTATCCTTGTGGGTAGACATTTGTTGATTTCCTTGGTTGACACAAACATTTGAATTTTTGACATCCATTCCAGTTTTACTAGTGTTTCTTGCGTTGAGATATGCCATGATGACTGTCACGGCGGCTGTGACCGCAGCTTGAAAAGTAGCTGAGTCAATAAGCAGGAGTTGTGTTTCGTTGGTTGGTCGGTTATTCCCATGTGAAGACATGATTCTGCTACATGATGCGAGACGAGTTGGTTAGATAACTATGATCGTTGTTAGTTGGATTCTATAAGTATAATTTCCTTATTTTGTTATTCGGTTTCTAATGTTTCGACTTACATTCTTATGATGTATTTGTGATTGAGGGTTGGATTAGGTATCGTATTTTAAGTTTAGTTTCAGCAATTTAGGGTAGGGATGTAAAAATCTTAAGTCGATCTAGTTTCATGGGTTTTGGGAGAGGGTATCTTTCTTACTATCTCGAGTTATGAAGAAGGATGTGACGTACCTATCTCATAGCGTGAGTAATAAAATTACCAACTCATTAGATAATAATAACTATTACTTATTAGTCTGACGTATCAGGTTCTCTACCACCTCGCATGCTTCACGAGTGGTTTCCTCTGTTCTCTGTCCTATCCTCGGTGGTACTTATTTGTTATAGCCTGGTATCTATATACACGTCGTCCTTGCTTTTCCTCAGGCATATTTAATCTCCGTCATTGTTTTGATTGCCCTTAGTTGAAGTTGTAAAGGTTTGTTATTCTATGGTAAATGTCTCTTTCTCTAAAGGGTGTAGGTGATCGAAAAGTTGGATTTATTGAAGGATCGATTCTGCTTGAATAGCGAGAAGGCATTTCCAGCCATAGGGTTACAGATGAAATGGTGGCAAGATTTTGCCAGCACTGTTGAGTTCAATAACATTGAACTACATTAGATTAGATCGACGGGGACAGTGTAGTGAGTTGCTATAACAGTTTATGACACGAACTGTTTACACAGCCCAAAGCATGGGTTGATAATGATGATCTTTTTAAAAGAAACAAGAAGTCTGTCATAATAGTTGGTATAGAAGTTACATAGAATTCGGAAAATTTGACCTTGGAGTAGGTCTACAATATACCACACAGGAAAAACCTGACAGCTTAGAGATCTTAGTGAAACAGTAATTGCTAGACGGGAATATTTACATGAAAAGAGTACTACTTGGAGTACGTATGAAGGTTATTCCACAAACCAAAAGAAGGAGCGAGTAGAGTATCCTCTACTCGTGACGAGAGCTATTCTGGTGAGCCTTTGGTTCTGCCAACTGACGCTCCATCTCGAGCATACGCATTTCATACCTTGCCTGGCGTGCTCTAAGTTCCCTAACTTTAGTTTGAGTTGTAGTTAGCTCTCTCTGCCAGGCCTCATTTTGATTTACGATTCTTCCATGAGCTAATCCTAACTGTCGGATGCGAACTGTATTGACTCCAGTGTTCGTATCATTCTCCTCAGTTCGATGGATGGTTGTCCTTCCTTGTTCATCAATGCGAGCGATTCGGCGAACCAATATAGGAAGGACTCTGTCTGCTGAGCCTCCCTCACTCAAATTGTAGAAGCTTCGGTCTCCATTGTATGGAAGGGATTGACCCTGTTCGCGACTCCACCTATTCAGGTTGGTTGCCCATAGAGCTGTCGAGCCATGAAATTCCGGTCGAGGATTAGGATTTTGGATCGAAGCTGCTAAGGGTAGGTTATTGTCTTCGGGATCTGAGTCGGAGTCTTCATGCATTTCTTCCTTGACTTCTTCTTCCGGATCATTCTCTATCCTTCCTCCACTATCTTGGTTCAGGTAGTAGGGGTCCCCTGGTAGATGGAATCCAACCATTGTATCTGTACGAGAATAGAGATATGAGAATTGTCTAAAAGCTAATGCATATAAGATGCAAATCGAAGTTAAACTATTGCATTTACAAAATACTCCTATAGTATTTTAAATGTTACGTGTGATTCTAAGGTTTATAAGTTTGGTAAGTTTTTGATTTGTTGTCCACTGTAGCTATCCCCTGGCATATGTTGGTCAGCTCTCGGACAAACATAGTTGATCAGACTATATTTATCCCAGTTCCGATTACATATCTCAAGGCATAACTGTAGTTCACAACTCATCTATAATACTTCTATATAGTTTTCATCATGATACTGACCCTGTTATATGATGTATGCATGTATACTTTATAACAATTTTATTTTAAAAGTATAACTCTAAGTCAGAGTATTTTTGCCCAGTTGTGTTTATAGTTGTATATCAAAAATAAATGGTTTTGATATACTTAGTTCACTATAAACAATGCTCTGATACCAATCTGTCACACCCCCAAACCTGAACGGCGGAAACGTTCGGGGGCGGAGGACGTCATGTGCAATATCATAACAATTGAATAGTAAAGAAAGTACACACCACCATAATATAAATATATTTGAAAAGTTTACATGATTGTATGTGTTACATGTTTAAATATCAAATACAATATGGTGATCCAAAATATGTTACTAACGCCAGCGCGTTAGTCCTCAAAAGTAGTTGCTACCTGATTTAGCGTTTTCCTGAGAATACAAGTTATTTCAAAGAAAAAGTGTCAACAATAAAGTTGGTGAGTTCACAAGTAGTGTTTTGATAAAATGTATGCCATTCGAAAGTTCGTGTATGTTTTCCAGAAAATCCGATATTTTCTAACAAATATATGAAATGCGTATGAAAGATCGTTGTATAAAATGTATGTATTTGAACCAGGAAATCCTATATTTTCCTAACAGTGAAATGCAGTCTCAAATGTCCAAGACCGTAACCTGTAAGCAAATATGACATGCTCAAAAGATGATGTATACTCTTATTGTAAAACAAAACTATAAGAAGATTTGTATTTGAATGTGAAAAGAACTATATCTGTTACTTTTCTCATTAAAACGTAATACCATAATAATTGTCTATCCAGTGAGTTTTTATAACCGTACTATCATAATTTGCCTGTAGCGACGTTCTTCAGGCGTCGAAATGAGATGACACTTGTCACCCCGGGGACTGTAGCTAGCAGTCAGGGCGCGAGATCATTAGTCCCGTATAGATCTATACACACTTGTCACGTTCTCCGGACGAGAGATTCTGGTTATAAACAGGACGTCTAGTGGTACCTTAAAAGGTATATTGAAGATGAATGCCTCACGAATTCTCAATTAAGTCTCGTATTAAAATGTATATGTTTGTTTCTGAAATGATTATCCTTTTTCACAATGATAATAAAGGCATAAAAATGATTTGTATGTTCTTGCATGTTTACGAATATTATAGTAAAAAGGGTTACCCTTGATATGATGCAAACATATAAATAAAACTTATAGTATTTAAAGTTATGTTTCATCCCGAGAGGGTAAAGTGGTGTAAGATGTTTGGATGTTAACATGATCCATATGATAGTTATTAAAAACAATCTGAAATGTATAACGAAAGATAGATGTTTTCACACAAGATTAACCGTGTGTTTACTTGTATTCTCCCCCGTAAAGTGTTCAAAAGCATTTAAAATCAGTTGAAAGCGTAGAAATGGGGGTATGCACTCACCTGATAGAAGTGGTGAGTTGAAGAAGGCGAGATTAAACTCGGGCAGTACTTCGACTGGAAAGAAGCAAGTTCCTCGGGAACTACGGGACTTCGAGCCTTGCGTCGTGTGCTAGGGTTGTTATCGGGGCTTCGGGGTGGTCTCGGGATGCTTAACACAGAGTAGACGTGGGAAAGAGGATGGGGTTACGCAACCGAAGTCGGAAGGCTTAGATTTCTATATATAGCCACCAGTTTGACTCTCACGTCGTGAGTTTTGCATAACTCACGTCGTGAGTTTGGTTCTGAATCGTCATGGCATGCGTCACTCGTCAACTTGCTCTGGATGGGTCATTCAGACTGTTCACGTCGTGAACTTTAGTGTTCACGTCGTGAACACTGATAAATTCTGACACAGCGTCGAAAATCGTGCCTCGAACTTCAGCAATTCATATCTTTCGTATACGAGCTCCGTTTTCGACGTTCTTTATAGCCACGCGTAGGTGAGAGTATGCTCTACAAATCTCGTTTAGACTTCATTGGCTATTTTTGACTTTATTTTTAATATTACAGTTTTAATAGGCCGGGACAGGAAAAGTCCGTTAAAAATCCATAACTTCTTCATTCGCTGTCCGTTTTCGTCAGACTTTTTACCGTGGTAATACCATTGATGAGATCTTCGATTCTCGTTTAGGTCATGTTGGCAAAAAGTCGATCGGTCTCTAATTCGAGTTTTTAGCTGTCTACTGCTATGTCAGAAACTTCGAAAAATCATAACTTCCTTATACGAAGTCAGATTTTAGTGTTCTTTATATTTTTGGAAACCTAGATACGATATCTATCACTTCATTTATCCCAATTAAGGTTATTTAACAATTTATTTTTGACCTAAATTTTTGATGGTGTTACACATACTCCTCTAACTAGCTGCTAACAAAATGTTATGGCTATCCCGCAGCCCTACCACTCTTTCCCGCTCTGTCTAACTGTTGGAGATTGCTACGGCGACCCCGTAGTCTTACATCCTGACTAAACTCACATCCTGCCGAGAAAATCTCCCACCTGGTTCCCACCCAGGTATCATCAACCGCGAATACACGAACTCAATGTTGGGAAGTTTCCCAAACTCCCAACTCGCGCGCTCCTCTATCCTAACAACCACTGGGACTGCTTTCCTTTCCAACAAAGTTGCGAACTCATCCCAATTTGCACTTAATCCTGCTCCTGGCCTCTGGGATAGTTCTCCCTCACTTCGATATGGTTAGGTCCCTACATGTTGAGAGAAAAACTTGAGACACACTTGAACAATGTTAGAACAAGTATAGTTGTGGAATAGTTTATCTCGAAGGATCTAAAAGCTCAACAATAATAA
Organism: Lactuca virosa; assembly: GCF_052849685.1. Classification (NCBI taxonomy): domain Eukaryota; kingdom Viridiplantae; phylum Streptophyta; class Magnoliopsida; order Asterales; family Asteraceae; genus Lactuca; species Lactuca virosa. Next base: position 161,767,840 of record NC_136434.1, on the reverse strand, counting down.
TAATAAGTTAAAGAGTTAGATAGTTAGAGAGTTAGTTGCGGAAATGTAAGGAAATATAAATGACAGCAGGTGTTATATCAAGTATACACATAAGTTGATTCTTAACAAGGAATGCATTCAAACCAAGTTAGTAAGTGAGATCAAACTTAGTGATTAAGTCACGAATGACTTGATCCGAAGAGAGATAAGATTCAGTTATAATCAAGTGAACTTTTGAGAGTAAGAAGGAGAGAGTAATAGCAGAAGATATAAGATTCAAGATGCGTAATCAGATAGATGTAAGAGATGTAATAGATGTCATAGAAGTGTTTGAATAAGAAAGATTGAATTCTATTTATAGAGACTCAAATATTACAATGGATCAACTCTCTAAGTGTAGCCACGCAAGGCATATTGGACAATAGAGAGTACTCTAACAAAAGTAGATAAAGAGTTAAACTAAGTAAACTAGTAAGTAAACTGCGGTTGATGATGACTTCGGATGAGGTTGCTGATAAGGAGTTGACTGCGGATCCTTGAGGGCTGCGGTAGATCAAGTTAAAGAGGGCCACTTTTATGATTCAACAATTTCCCCCTAAGTGACCTCTTTAACTTCTCTCCAGTTATCAAGTTTTAGGAACTTGATGAGAATCCACCAAAACTTCCTGACATTCTCCAACCAGGTGATCCTCCTTAAAATTTCGAACTTGACTTCGGCAGTTGTGTGTTTTGACTTTTAAACTGCGGTTCGACAAATTTCAATTTGATTCCTTGTAAGACGATTCATGGAAGTCATAGGAATGAAGTATTTGGTTTCATTCAGCTTTCAATTAAAGATGACTCCAAGATCAGGGAAGTTTGTTGCACCCAAAGATCTTTCTTGATTACCTTCAGTAAGCATCGGTGCAGGATCAAGTGGTGGTAGATCGAACTTTTGGGCAAGGACAGGGTGAATATATGCATCTATCTTTGCGAAGTCACAGACAGTTTCCCTTAGGAATGAGCTTGACCTTTCAAATGATATCTTCATCTTAGGATACTTCTCAGATTTGTTTTGGAACACCTTAGCTATCAGGAAGACTTCTTCTGGATTCATGCATGGGAATTCAGCTTGGGTGCGGACGTAGTCCTGATTCCTTCTTGTAAGAGTATACTGGATAAAGTCAGCTTTCATGAATTTTCGGGGCTTAAAGTTCTTGATTGCGGATGGTATATCATTAGACCATATTTTTTCTATTGAAGAAGCATGTTTGGCATAGAATCGATTGAGTCTTTCGAATTCCATGGGCAGTCTCTTGTGATCAGGTAGGCTGCGGTCAAACTGCTCAAATACAGTGAAGTATTTAGCATTTGGGGAGATTGGAACATCCCAATAACCGTCAGAAGGGGGTTCAACATAGGTAAGATAGGGTTTATAGTCATCATCCAACAGTCTTCGGTGGGGGTTGATCCAAGAATTGACTAAGGATTCATCCATGGTGATGTCGAATCCGTTTTCTCTCCAGATAAGTTCAGCAAATTTGGCTGCTTTCCAATCTGCTTTCTTCTGTTTCGTTGCGGGAGAGTCGTTGGAATGTTCGGATGACATGTTGGATGCTAGGTTCTTGAAGTGGGGAGGAGTCTCTGGTCGCTCAGGAGAAGTTTCTTGAATGATTTTCTATTGTGGTGGAGACTGATGTTGTGGTGGAGTCTGATGGCTTGGACTCTTGTGAGGAGATGGTTACGGAGAGGGAACTCTTTCATTGATGACAGGGGACTCCTATGTTGAGAGATGTTGTTTGAATGATGGTATTCGTCACTTCCCCCTCTTGAGGAATGCAAAATCGGAGCATCCTCAAGCCATTGCTTAAGACCATCGACTTTGGCACACACCTCCTGGAATTGAGCTTTGAGAGCATCAGCCAGTTGCTGATTGTCAGGGATGGTGGTGTTGAAGAGTAGTCGATGAATCTCCTTGGTAAGTTGAAGAATCTCAGGACCATGAAAGTTTGAAGACAGGGAGCGTTGAAGTCTGTTGATGGTAGATTGAAGAACCGAGATGGTGGACTAATAGGCAGTATGAGTTTCAGCGATCAACTTCTGTGAGTGAGTTGACTGGTCCACAATGGCTGTTTGTAAATCTTCCTTGATTGTGGATACCTCAGAGATGAGGCGCTCCGCATCAGCCATGAACTGCTTATGATCAGCCTGACGACTTGTATCTAGGGAACAAATTCCCATTTCAACTTTTAAAGAAATTCGCTCAACAGCTAGGCGTTCACGAGTTTCCAGTCATTTGATTCTTTCAATGAGTGATTGCGGTCCTGGTAAGTCTCCAGTTTGCGGTTGAGTGGGCTTAACCGCAGCAAGAATCTGATCTACTTTGGCTTGTAGACTCAGAAATTCTTTTTTGGACACAGCGATCTTCTTTTTCTTCCTTTTCTCTTTCGGCTTTGAGGTTGAGTGTTGAGATCCACTCGAAGCTTCTTCCTCATCAAAAATCATTAAATCGTCATCAGAAGGGTTAGGCTGATTTACCTCATTGAGATCAAAGTCATCGAATCTGAAGGTAGGAGCGGAGCTAACTTCTATTGCGGTGCCATCGTCTTGAGAATCTCTAACAGTTGGAGTTGGAGGGAGTTTAGACGTACCTTCACCACCAAGAGTGGACTGAGCATTGCGGATTGTTTCAGCCATTGTGGACATCCACTCTTGTACTTTCATAATGGTGGCTACGGTATTGGCGTTATTGATGGCGTCCGCCCAATACTTGGCGACAGATTGAATCTCTTGATGTTTCTGTTGAAGTTGCTTGATTTGCTGGTCCTTCCTTGCTTGAAATGCCCTACGGAAAGCGGCATATTTCTTGATATCGGATTCTGAGACTGGATTGTAGTGTAACCATGAATCATTTGATTCGTCACCGTCAAATCCTTGAAATCGCACCGAGGTGTCCCTCGGGTCCACGGATCCTTGCATATTGGTGCTCACCGTGCCTAAACCATCTGTAAAAGATGTAAGTAGAGTAGGATTTCCTGATCTTCCTCGGTCTCCTTGACCCGTGGTCAAGTCTGGCCTCGGCTCAGTTCTGGCAAGGGCGGAAGAATTTCCCTGCGGTTGGGAAGGTGTTTGAAGTGTTTGGGTTACAGACAAAAGGATGGAGTTCAACTCCTCGGGAGAAAAAAAAAATGTAGACGGGAAGCCCTGGAGACCTTAGGGCGAGAACCAGTTCCATCCCCTTGGGAGTGAGCTGGGGGTGAGTCTCCACGTTCAGTTGAAACAGACACACTTTCTGTGTCTGAGTGGAATTCGATGGTGGTATTGAATGGGTCTGCGGCCACCCCAAGGACTACCGGAGCCTTTTGAGAGGTTGCGGCATCAGTCTGGTCACGCATTTGGTCAGTGGGATTGGTCTTTCTTTTCTTGAGGATAGAAATGGGTTGTGCATCCTCATCAGAATCACTCATAGAGGGAGATTGAGATCGATTTTCAGTTGATTCGTCATCTGAGGACACAGTTTGTTTGAGTTTCCTTTTCTTTAATGGTTCAGTGTGTTTGGGAGCATCATTCTTCTTTGGGGTTCCATGTTTCTTGGAGACGTTGCGGGGGCCTTGGTGGACTGAGGCTAACTGCTTGCGTCTTTTTGATAAAGATAAGTTGGATAGAGTGGTGGAGGATGGGATTGCGGTACTACCAGGGATGGTGAGTGCGGATGTGGCTTGTTTAGGTAAAGGCAGGGTAGGAAGGTATGGGTCAATACCTTCCGTAGCCTCTATGTGGTCTGTGACATCACTGGTTTCAAGTCCAAGGGTAGACAGTATGTGGACTGGTAGCCGTCTAATGGGTCCAAAAACAGATTGATCCGTAGAGGGATTGTACCTTTTTAGATCTTTGGTGATGAAGAGGTTGACATCGTTGCCCATGCTAAGTCCTGCATCCGCATGGAGGTCTGAGATGCATAGAGACCTGAATCTAGCAAAGGTGAGCTCGGTAGGGTTTTCTCTTGGACTTTCCTTGGGAATGTACTGCAAGAAGTCATCCCACAAGATCTGATCATAGTTGACATCGTGGCCAGTGAAAATACTCCACACTAATTCTAACAGCTTGAGGCCCATGTTATCAGTGCCTCCGGTTCTGCCTGACAGGCTGCGGATCACGAAGTGGCAAACAAATTTCCACACCGTAGGCAACTGATTCTTCTTGAATTCGCCTATGCCTTTAAGCTTCTTTTGGTAACCCATTTGGTAGAGTGCAGAAAGGATGTCCGCCATGCTTGGAGTGAAGACCTTGGTTGAAGGATGAACTAACAGGTTGATGGCATTCAGGAATTTTTCTTTGGTCAGAATAACCAAAGAATCGTTGATCAGATTCAGATGCACTTCTTGAAGGTTTTCGAGGGGTCGATATGCAAAGAAAGCACATTTGAAGAGGGTTGATAAAGGAACCACATCTGTGAAGGAATCGAACTTGATTGGACAGGAACTTGATCATCAACTTGATCGGAGCATTATAAGAGGAATGCTCTTCGAACACAGCCCTAAAATTGCTTGAAGCAATTGATGGCATTTGGTTTCTTGAGGCAGAGTCTGAACCAGTTGGGTGTGCTGAGGCAGATGCCTTGGAATGTTTCTTAGAGATACCGGATTTCACCATTTTTGAGGAGTTGAAGAACTTGCAGGAAAACAGTGTGCAAGAAGATGAAGGAGAAGAAGTTCTTCGAGTTTACAGAAAGCGTAAAAGTTTCTTGGGGAAGAAGAAGGGGGGTTTTATAGTGGCGGATTTGAAACAGTTATTGATTTTACCCTAGGAGAAATTGGATAAGGTAAAAACGTTTGGGTTGTTTTCTTTGAAAATAAATGAAATCTCAGCCACAGATAAGAAAAGGTTTATTTTATTTTTTGAGATTTTCCAAAAGGGGTTAGCATTTAATGAAATGTCAGTCCCTAAAACATCACGTCTGAAGAACGTGTGGTGAGGGGGGGGGGGGGGGTTAATCCGTTGGATAAAAGGGGAAGATGTAACGGATTTGACGTTTTGGGGTAATAGGAAGAGACAGTTTAAAAATGGATTTTTTTTATGGAAAATCGTTCTTTTTGTCATCATACCCAAAATAGGTCTGACACAAGGTTTATTCAAAAAGTAGAAATGAGACAGTGATATGCTATACAAGGAATGTTTTTTGAATATTTTTCTTACTTAATGAAGGATCATTAAATAGCACATCACGTTTCAAGAATTTATGAAACAGTTGAGGAATCAATCAATGTGATTGCGGATTGAGACTTCATTGCGGATGGATCTTTCGTCATTGCGGATGGATGGTTAGACGACTGCAGTAGAAGAACTGAGGAGAACACTTGAACAAGAATTAGTAACAACAAACAATAAGGACTATTGAAATATAGATATGATATATAGTTGCGGTACATAGAATATATTGCGGTACACAGGATATACTAAACTATCTATCATAAATAACTTCAATTAGGACCGCAACAGAGACCAAGGATGGTCTGCGGTACCTATCAATTCAAAAAGAATTGTGGGTACGAATTCATCATTCCTAACATGTGTAAGAAACTATTGAGTTTTGTAGAGTCAAGTGCCTTTGTGAATACATCAGCAATCTCTTCATGAGCATGGACAAAAATTAGTTCAATGTTACCTTTCAGGATGTGGTCTTTGATGAAGTGATACCGTATTTCAATATGCTTTGTCTTAGAGTGCTGAATTGGATTGTGGGAAATTGCTATAGCACTCTCAGAGTCACAATAAATTGGTATCCATAGCATTTTGTATCCGTAGACCATAATTTGTGTTTTCATCCACAAGACTTGTGAACAACAGTTGGCTGCGGCCACATATTCAGCTTCTGCGGTAGACAGTGATACACAATTTTGTTTTCTTGATGACCAACTGACGAGTCTTCCACCCAGAAATTGACATCCACTGGAGGTGCTTTTTTGATCTAGTCTGCATCCGGCATGATCCGCATCAGTGAATGCTTGCAGGCTGAAGTCATTCCCTACGGGGTACCATAAACCAAGACTCTTGCTGCCTTTTAGGTATCTTAGAATCTATTTGGGTGCGGGCATGTGTGACACTTTTGGATCAGCCTGGTATCTTGCGCATACACCTGTTGCAAAGACAATGTCTGGTCGGCTTGCGGTGAGGTACATCAATGAGCCAATTATACCTCTATAAGTCTTGTGATCTACTGATTCTCCGGAAGGATCAACAGATATCTTATATCCGAAGGCCATAGGGACCTTGGCCGAAGAACAGTTGTCCATTGAGTATTTCTTTAGTAGTTCAGTGGTGTATTTCTCCTGATGGATGAATATCCCTTGAGGGACTTGTTTCACTTGAAGTCCTAGAAAGAAGTTAATCTCTCTATTCATGCTCATTTGGAACTTGTTGGTCATGAGCTTAGCAAATTCATCCACCATTCCCTGATCAGTTGATCCGAAGATGATATCATCCACATATATTTGTACAAGCATAAGGTGATTACCGTTTGCTTTTCTAAATAGAGTGGGATCAATCACTCCTCTTTTGTATCCGGACGATACAAGGAATTCAGAGAGGGTCTCGTACCACGCTCTTGGGGCTTGCTTTAGACCGTAGACTGCTTTTTCAAGCTTGAAGTAGTAGTCTGGGAATTCAAGTCTTTCAAAACCCGGAGGCTGCTGAAGATAAACCTCCTCTTTTAATTCACCATTGAGAAAAGCACTTTTCACATCCATTTGGTGTACCTTGATGTTCTTGTGAGCTGCATATGCTAAGAAGATTCGGATGGCTTCCATTCGTGCTACCGGAGCATATGTTTCGTCATAGTCAATACCTTCAATTTGACTATATCCTTTGGCAACTAGCCTTGCCTTATTTCTGATGACCGCACCAGATTCATCCAGCTTGTTCTTGTACACCCATCTGGTACCAACAACAGTGTGACCTTGCGGCTTCGGAACGAGCTGCCACACTTTGTTTCTTTTGAAATCTTCAAGCTCTTCTTGCATTGCGGATATCCAGTCTGGTTCTAGTAATGCTTCTCTGATCGTTTGGGGCTCGACTGAGGACATAAATGCTGCATAGTGACAGTGATCAGATAAATCCTTGGAAGATCGAGTCTGGATACCTGCAGATGGGTTGCCGATGATTTGACCTGATGGGTGGTCCTTCGTCCATACGTGTAGGCGGGGTTGCAGATGATCAGCAATTGCGGTAGAGGGAATGTCTTCAATATCAGAAGACTCTGCGGTCGGAGATGACAGTTCCCCCTGGACTTGAGAACATCATGCGGAATCATCTTGGACTGTTGGAGCGAGATTAGCATTTTCTTGAGCAGTTGGACGAGGTTCCCCTAGATTACTGATGGAGGATGCTCTTGAGCTTGAGAAGGTTCCCCCTGGATTATTGGGATTGAGAAAATTCTCGAGTCTGTTCTTGTGTCAATGTTCTCTATGTCATCATCATCTGAGTCAGATGGTAAGGATTCTCTGCGGATGGGAACTTGAGCTACATCAAGTACTGGAACCTCGATGGTTGTTACTTGATCCGGAGTGGAGCTTTCCCCCTCAACCGGCGAGATGGAAGTATTGAGAGATGCTACTTCGGATAGAGCTTCCTGGGACACAAGAACTTCGGATAACTTGGTTGTTTCGACAGGGTCAAAGAGATCTTCATAGTTTACTTCAACTAAGTTTAGTGGACCCGAAGAAGTAGGAATATCACATGCTAGGATTGTTGTGGTTTTGGTTGATGGAGCGGTGTTGCGGATGTGATAATCATCAAATTTCACATCGAAGCTTTTAATTATTAGCCTTGTGCGTCTAATGAGAACCCTATAAGCAACTTTGTTTGTTGAGTAGCCAAGCAAGATGTTGGATTAATGTCTAAGTCCATAACTATATTTGGTATGTACTTGACCCGACCCGGCATGGTCCATTTGGGTTGCACTTCACCGGCACAATTTATATGGATAGTCTTTTGAGAATAGTATATTTATGATTTATATTAATATATTAATATGGAATCATATTATTTAACTAGTATTGATCAAGAATTAATTTAGAATTAATTAAGTGATCAAAAAGAACTAATTAAATATGGACTCTTATATATATGGAATGGGCCAAGTTCATTTAGGTTGGGTTAAGCTTTCATGGATGGTCCATGGAGCTTTTAACCCATGGATCCTATGTAAATGAAAGGTCATGGGTATTAGGGTTTACATGGATGTAACCCTAATCCTCCATAATATATAAAGGGGTCCTTGGCTCACAAAATTGACACAAGTGTGTGAAAATAAGAGTGGGCCGATTTTAGTGTGCATACATATTCTCTCAAGTTCTTCCAAGGTGTTTTGGTGATTTGTGATTCCATTTGAGGCTTCCACACTATTGGGGCTAAGCTCTTAAAGCTTGAAGACATCAAGCACCAACAAAGAGGTATGTAATTCTACTAGATTTTATATTACATGTACTTTATATTATGCTAGTTAGAACAATACCTTGGAAAATTGATATTTGCATGTATAATAGAGAAAACATAGATCCAAGGTATTTAGGGTTGCATGTACACCATAGGTGTGTTAGAATGCTCAAACCCCAACAGTGGTGTCAGAGCCATGGGTTGTTTTCTGTTATATTGATGCAAATGTTTTATTTTCAAAGTTGGAAAAAAAAGAAATAAAAACATGACCTTTGTCAAATTTTAAGATAATTACTTGTTTTTGTGAAAAACTAATTATTTGTAAAATTTGAATCATTTGCTATATGAGTTGAATTAGGTCAAATTTAGTAAAAGATAAAATGATATGATTATTTTAATAGTTTTAAAAGTTTGATCTAAAGAGTTTTTTGAAACCTCCATAAGTTATGGATATGAAAAGGTTTTTAAAAAAATTGATTCAAAGTTTTTTATGGAGTTACAAAACTTGGTCTTAATGTTTTAAAGAATTCCATAACTTGTTCTTAAGTTATGGAACATGAAAAGTTTCATCATAAAACAAGTATTTAACTCCATAAGTTATGGAATCCAAAAGTTTTCAAGAGTTACAAAACTTGCCCTCAAGTTTTGGAATTTGGAAAAAGTTTTTTTATGATAAAAAAAAAGAATTGAATTCTAAAACTCTTGGGTTCATAACTTAAACAATTAATTAAATGGTTTTAATTTTGAATTTAATAATTGGAATTATGATGTTTTTATAGAATAATTCAATTAACTCTTATTTACTTTATTAATAGTTAATTAAAGCGTTTAATTAAAAGAGTATTATTAATCCATAAATATATGGTTTGAGTTTAATTAAATTAAAAGTCTAGTTTAATTAATAGATTAAACCACCAAGTATTTTAAATGTCTAAAATACACCCTTATACTATTATAATATTAAAAGTTTAATATATTATATGTATAAGAGTAAGTCGTCTTACCATTAGTAGGCCTCATTCACGAAGTCGGTCTATAAGGGGGGTATAAGGTTACTGCCTATAAAATGGCAGTTTAATGGGTGTCCACTCTCACTCACCGCTTCGTTGACCGGTGGAGGGTCGTTAGCCGAACAGGTAGGACAAGGACTATAATTCTCCCTTCATTATAATTATAATGATAAATACTAAGTAACTAAACACTTATAAATTCCCAATCTTAGTTACTTAGGAAAATGTGAATAAGGTGCTACTCCATGAAATTACACTTTGCACTTTGTTTAAGCTGTTAGTGGAGCGTGTGTGGTTAACCGACACACTAACCTGGACTTAACAAGGTAGGCAAAGGGTAACTTAATGTTTATCATAGTATCGTTGGAGCGTGTGTGGTTAACCGGCACATCGATTGATGGGTAAATATTAAGGGTACCAAGTATATTTGCATGGTTACTTCACACCTTGTTTTGTGATCCTCGGCATCCCAGTCACAAAACCTGAAGGGCACACTCGAGATTGAAACATGCCATTGAAAAGTTCAATGAATCTCAAAAGAATCTAGGAGTTTCAAAACCAATTAAAACCTAATAATGCATTTCGTTTATCTTGGTGGAAATTGGTGAATCGTCATTCACCTACCTTCAAATATTTTATAGCTTGGATTACGGCATCCCTCTTCCAAGTTATAAAATAGTTTGTTGGGTCCTAGCCTTAATATATCATATTGGGTGTTATATTAAGGACTTAAATCAACTTTACGTGAATTTCTCCCATTGTTGATGTCTGGTTTAGACAACAATGATCTTCCCAAACCAAGCTTTCCTAATGAATATGACTTCCCGAGTTTGGCTCATGGAAGTCATACTTCTCTTCCTCCACCTCCTCCAATTATTCTCCCTAACCTACAAGTTCAAGGTCACTCAAGCCCTAATGGAAAGCAAGGTCTATGTGTGATCACATCTTAGAGATGAAGTTACATATTGACAAGCGGGGAGAGTTGGGTGTCAAAGTCTTGAGAAAGTTGGATGTTCAATCACTTTCTAAGTCACATAGTGAGTTCCTTTGGGACTACTATGAAACAGACTATGACATGAACCTTAATGATCATATCTATTTGCTTGGTGTTGCTGAATCAGCAATGATTTGGAACGATAGTGAAGCAAATTTGATTAGAAGATCAACTTCCCAAAAACTTTATGGACAGTGACAATGGTGACCAAATGGTGACCAATGGAAAGGGATTGGCCATAGTCAACCCGCTTGACCAAATGGTAAAGAGAAAGGCTAAGTCTGAGATAGTCCCATTACCAAAGGGTCCATATGTTTATTTTGCCAAAGGAAGGGGCGTTGATTGCAAAGCTGCCAAATTTACCTAAGGATGTTAAAGTCAATAAGTTTGACTCTACATCAGGTAGAGCCCATTATCTAACTCTGTTAAGTTCTATTCTGAGATCCTCATTACATGATGTGACTGGGTCACATGTTGATGTTTTAAGAATCAAAGAATAGAGAGAAATCTTAAAGGAAGTATATGCTGATTCTGATCGCGAAGGTGGATTTCGATCGCATCAGAATTTTGAGCAGTTGCTTAAGAAGTTATGATATATTGCTAAGGAATAGATAACAACAATTTTCCATGTGGATTGTAAGGATAAGTTTTTCCGCAAAGTTTTAAAATAAAAGAAAATTGTTTAATTTTATTTATTTGAAGTATCCTTACAATGGCATTTGTGGAAAATTGTTGCTTATATGATTCCACTGACAGCAATATTGGAAAATGGATTTGATTCTTTCATTTGTGGTAGTGTCTAAATTTACCAAATCAGGAAAGTTCCTCATCACCCAAGTTTCAATTGGACCGAAACTTGGAATCATGCAATTTGAATAGTATGATGAATGAGAACTTTCAAGAATTGGAAAATCAAGACTAATTACTTGTTCACATGGATGTGTGAGTCAAGTGAAGGACTAAAGGGATCGAGTACACATTCTTGTGCACTGGTCATGTCCACCACAAAGCTCGTTAAGACTATTTGATTTACTAAAGTTTAGTAAATATGGTTATACTTACAAGTTTAAGTATAATTATGAAACATTGGAAAAGTCTCAATGTATGGCAGAACGAATGGGAAGAATCAAATTAGGCAGAAAGATAAAAGTTTCTCAAATCTGAAAAGATGGGAGAGTACTTTAGTATCATGTTTGTGATCATCTTAATGCTTTAGAAATCATATCACAATTAGTCCTCTAAAGGTCATCTTAGTGCATTCTTATGACTAAGAAGAGGAGTCATGAATTGTTGAAATGGTTAGATCAGGAAGATGAGTCATACTTCGTTCCAAAACAATTCTTAGAGTCATACTCCAAGGTTGTAACTTGAGTGAGATATCTTAAAGAAAGGTTTAAAACACTTGTTAAATGTAAGAGTAAAAGTGTCCTACTCTTGTACATTTGAAATTGGTAAGTTGTGATGTTTTGGATAAAACAAAGACCAACTAAGGCCAATTGTGTGAAGTGTTTGTCTTGATAAAGAATCCGCACTATCTCTTGAATATTTTGCAAGATAGTCTTATATGTCAAGAGGATAGTGGGAGTCTTAAAGATCCTAAAAAGAATTTCAAGAACTAATCAAGACTAAAACCTGAGGTTCTTCACTAGCACACGACTTGAGGTTTATAACCTATCGTGTTGACAGATTCTGTGCCCATTCCAGTTAAAGTTGGCTTTGCATAGGAGTTCTGAAAGTTCTCAATTGGTTGCATAACAACTTGGAAGCAATGGCAGGCCCTGTACTGCCAGGTGGCAAGAAGTTAAGATTGCATAAGTTCAGTCCATATGAGTTTGGATGTGTCATTATCCTTGTCTTGTGACTATGGTTTTGACGATTCACATGGATAAGAACACATACACCATAAAATCTAAGGGTCATAAGGTTTCTCTCCGATTCATGAAAATGATGGTGAGGAAACACTTCCACCAAGTAGATTTGAAGCAGATGGCAAAAGGTCTAAACAATTGAGACTATGAAAACAAAAGTTTCAATTCGTGAGGCTGCAGGGATTGAAAAAGTTGTTTTGCTATAATTAAGGGAGAGGATATACTTCATTTCAGTTCTAAAGGCTTAGATTGAGACCTTAATCATCTTTAGTCAAGAATATATATATATATATATATATATATATATATATATATATATATATATATATATATATATATATATATATGAATTTCATGTTGGATTGGTTCAACTTAAGGAAATTCTATATATTGCGTTCTCAAAATTCGATTATGATTACAACATCTCTCTTCATAGTCAAATTTTGAAAACATGGCAAATAAAAATATTGTAGCAAAAGACTGGTCTAGAATCATGTCTTTATGTGAGACATCATGAATCGTGTACCATTTGCTTTGGGTACAGGATCGATTGCATGTGCTATAATATTTGTCATTTCTAAATTTTTCCAAATGCCCAGAGGCATTAAGAAGGGAAAATGTCTAGAATTGGATATGACTAAAATGATTAAGCAATTGTCGAGGACAATCTGAGGTTTACCAAAGATTGGTTGCTCAGGGACAGTTGGAAGTATAGTGATAATTTTGGAAGGACCATATTGACATATTCTGAAAAGAGGCATCTCTTATTCAGAAGTGATAGTCAAAATGAGAATATGGAGTTGTCTCCATAGGTGGAAGTTATCTGTGTAAGATTAGAAAACTTAATGCAAGAAGCATGTCCAAAGCAATGTACTTTGAATATGAGACTTAGTTTCCATGGAGTTGATCTCCATTGGAATACCTTATAATGACTGTTGACAAGTCTTTGTGACTTTGTACATATTCATTACAGGAGGGTCAGTGCATATAAGTTTAAAATCTAAACAGATTTCGATAAATGATAGGAATTTGAAATTCTCACATTTTTCGATAAGGATTTGGGAGTGTGAAATTAGAATCATTGAAATTATGTTCAATTGGTTTATTTCACAAAGTAAGGATCATAGACAAACATCGAGTGCATACTTGGTGTATGGCAAAGCTATTGTTTAAGAAAAACATAGTGTACATGCTTGGAGCATGGGACAACTAGTGTTTTTAATTCAAGTATAAAGTTGATAAAACCGAAACAATGAATAATGAGTAATCAGTATGGTGATAAATAAAAGTGTTTATTTATATTCATAGGGTTTGATACCATATTTGATTCATTTATTCTTGTGTTTCACTTTGCATGTTTTGACTTCCAGAATAACTAAGTCGCTCTTCCTGAATGATTAAGTTATTCAAACCATCCACAGTCGGTCATATGTTGGAAGTAGATATGAATCAAGACTGTCATGGGTTGGTTTGTAGAGGTCCAAGTTGGTGGACAAAGTGGTGCTACAACACTCATGAGTGCTCATAAGTTCTGAGTATTGGATTCAACCCGCGCTCATTTGAATCACTTCATGGATTTTATCACGAGTGATCATGAGACGATAATATCTTATATTCTTCAAACCTAGAGATATGAGTTGTTACTATGAGTTGGTTATACATTGATTGCATGAAAACGCATTTGGTAACTCGATGTTATAAAATGTGCCTTTGTGTATGATTCAACAAGTAGTAGAACAAGCCATATGAGTCGAAGTTTATCCATTCCTTTTACCTTCGGGATAAAAGCAATATATGTGGGCCCCTCGATGATTTAGCGATGACACATGTGAGTGCTTGGCCAAGCCAGGACTGATTTGATTTGTTCAATCAGTCAGTCATCATAAATCGAAAATCGGGAAACAACAAATGGACAAAGAGAATGATTATAATCCATGTCTCAGTCCATATGATATCTAGAATGGAGGAATATATGATCCCTTATCTAATGGACAAGTCATTGACAAGGTCAGAGTTCGACAGCGGCTTTAAGAGCTACGCTTGTCAGTTAGGTTTTGAAGTCATACTCAATAATAGTTTTAGACTTATCCAAGTGGGAGACTGTTGGATTAATGTCTAAGTCCATAACTATATTTGGTATGTACTTGACCCGACCCGGCATGGTCCATTTGGGTTGCACTTCACAGGCACAATTTATATGGATAGTCTTTTGAGAATAGTATATTTATGATTTATATTAATATATTATAAGTTCTAATATATTAATATGGAATCATATTATTTAATTAGTATTGATCAAGAATTAATTTAGAATTAATTAAGTGATCAAAAAGAACTAATTAAATATGGACTCTTATATATATGGAATGGGCCAAGTTCATTTAGGTTGGGCTAAGCTTTCATGGATGGTCCATGGAGCTTTTAACCCATGGATCCTATGTAAATGAAAGGTCATGGGTATTAGGGTTTACATGGATGTAACCCTAATCCTCCATAATATATAAAGGGGTCCTTGGCTCACAAAATTGACACAAGTGTGTGAAAGTAAGAGTGGGCCGATTTTAGTGTGCATACATATTCTCTCAAGTTCTTCCAAGGTGTTTTGGTGATTTGTGATTCCATTTGAGGCTTCCACACTATTGGGGCTAAGCTCTTAAAGCTTGAAGAAATCAAGCACCAACAAAGAGGTATGTAATTCTACTAGATTTTATATTACATGTACTTTATATTATGCTAGTTAGAACAATACCTTGGAAAATTGATATTTGCATATATAATAGAGAAAACATAGATCCAAGGTATTTAGGGTTGCATGTACACCAGAGGTGTGTTAGAATGCTCAAAACCCAACACAAGATACCTTCATCAGACTTCGGTGCAAACTTGTTAAGATGATCTCTGTTGTTGATCACAAAACATCTACACCCAAAGATATGAAAGAAGCGGACATTTGGCTGGCGGTTGTTAAGGCCCTCATAAGGAGTTTTACCGAGACGCTTGCATATAATGCTTCGATTCTGCACAAAAAATGTTGTGGCCACTGCTTCGGCCCAGAAGCAGAGAGGAAGGTGTGCGAAGTTGAGCATAGATCTGGCTGCTTCTACCAGAGTTTGGTTCCTTCGCTCAACTACTCCATTCTGTTGCGGAGTGTAAGGAGTTGAGAAATTGTGAGTGATACCCTTTGTAACCAAGAAGCTGTTTAAGAGATGGTTGGTAAACTCAGTTCCATTATCACTTCGGATGCGACGCACTGGTAGGTTGATTTGAAGCTCTATCTCCTTGATGAAATTGATGAGAATCTGCGGTGTTTCTGACTTGAGTCTAAGAAAGAAGACCCATGTGAAGCGTGTGAAGTCATCTACTATAACGAGTATGTATTTCTTGTGATGAAGACTGGCTACGGTGGATGGACCGCAGAGATCAATGTGCAGGAGTTCTAGTGGTTCTGAAATTGAGGAATCAATCACCATGGGGTGACTTGCTTTGGATTGCTTTCCACATTCACATGCAGGACAGAGAGTATCATTGCGGAACTTGAGGATTGGAAGACCTCGGACGAGTTCTCCGGTGACCAAATTGTTGATGTATCTGAAGTTGAGGTGAGCTAGCTTGCGGTGCCATAGCCAGCTGACTTCAGATAGTGCTTTGGATAGGAAACATAACTGTGGTTTGCCTATGATCAGAGAGACGTCCAAAGGATACATAGTACCTTCGGATCTGGATTTGATCAGACACGTGTTCCTATCGCTTGTCATTACATAGCAAAATTGGTCATCAAATTCAACTCGATGGCCTGCCTTACATAGTTGGCCAACACTGATGAGATTGAGTTTAAGGCTTTCTACATAATCAACCTTTTGAATAGAGAAGTTTCCCGTAGTAAGAACACCATAACCTCGGATTATCCCATTCGCATTATTGTCGAATGTGACATTTCCACCGTTGCAAATTGGCCTGAAATCCCGAAGGTATTCTAACCTTCCGGTCATGTGCAAGGTGCAGGCACTTGCGATTAACCATTCTTCTTCTTGTTCCTCCTTGCATAAGGCCTGAGAATTACACGGTTAGTTTAGGCATCCAAACTAGTTTGGAGCCTAGGACAAAAGATGAGTTTCTGATTGATGCATGAACCGAGGTTGCATGGACTGGTTTCGTGTCAACTTTAGTCCTAGTCCTGGGTGTTTGTGAGTTTTTGGAGTGTTGCGATTTTTAGAAAAGTTACGAGGTTTCTAAAAAGAACCAGATTTCACATGAGAGAAACCATTTTGACAACTACATTAACATTGACATGCTGAAATTTTGTCTTTTACTCTGACACTTTGTTTGGTCAGTGGTCTAAATGATGAGGTAGACTTGTGACCGGTCTGAGGGTGGTAAGATCTGACATTGGTGCTTTTGGAATTTGAAAAAGTTTGTTTCGAAAAAGATTTAGCACGTGTAGATTTTTTGGACCTTTTTGTTGGGTTTGGTAAAATGCCCTTCCACTTGTTAAAATTTTGATGTGATGTTAAAAGTGTTGGAGTGGGTAAGATACCCTTCCATTTTGGATTATCTGAGGAATAGATTTGAAAACCATTGCTTCGAAAAGACCTTACTTTCTTTTGGGTTGTTTCAGATGAGTGTGGAATGACTGTTGAAACTGTACATTCCTTTTTGTATGTTTTCTTGATGGGAGAGTTTTTTGAAAAATAGTGCGAGAAAAGAAACTTTTCTGGACTCTTAGATTTAGGGTTTTGAGAGCATTGACCCACTTCAAAGTTTTCTATGGGTAATTCATGATGAATTGGCTGAAGAGTCACAGAGCTTTTGATTGAGGACTGCGGTAAGGATGATTTAACTACCGCAGAGTAAGACTGAGTTGGGACTTTAGTGGGACTTTTGTGGGACTTCAGTGGCTCATGACTATAGTGAGAGACACTTCGATCTGAGGGCAGCGATGGGAAGTCCTGTGAGACTTCGGGACTCTCTATGACAATTTCTTCATCAACAACTGATGAAGTCTGAGAATTTGGATAGATTGTTCCACATATAGGAGTTTGATCTGACCCGAAACCTCATGCACAATTTCCTCAATGACACAGTTATTACTTAGATTATGAAGTCTACCGAAGTGTGTTTTGATGTCTTCAGGAAATGTCTTGTCATTCACTGGGAAATGAAATTCTCGGTCCGGAGGGACATACAGTCGATCTTTGTTAAACCGGGGTGAGGAATCCTTTGCGGTAGGATATCCATTGGACCAACCCCAATTGTATGTATTGTCCACAGTTCCATTATTCACCAAATTTTCAATAGCTTCACTCTCATTGAACAATTTTTCTATTAAAAGATTTAAGCATACAATCTCACTCTGAGCTAAATCTCTTTGGTTCAAAGCTATCTCTAGTTGTATTTCACTCAACATTCTTGCATCTTTTTCTAACTCTAAGTCCTTTTCTAACATAGCCATTTTGATTCTTTTGTTGTCCAGTCGTCCTCTTACATGAAACATCTCTTGGGACGCTATGTTCTTCTCATCTAGAGCTTTGTTATAGTCTGTAAGGACGGCAACACATGTGTCATTAAGATTGTCTATGAAGGGTTGACAGTCATGCATGCTATAGTTTAGAGTTTGAATCATGAGTTTTACTTGTTCGACGATGCTTAGAGTTCCATCCTTTGCCATGTAGCAGTAGTTCTTTTCCAGCTTTGTAGACCCATCGTCATCCGCAGTTGCCAGCATGCAGATCTTGCCTTTTCCTTTGACGTTGCTGATGGCTTCTTCTTCATCTCCGGATGACCAAACTTGATGGTCTCTTTTTACATGGGCTACGTATGCCCTTGCCTTTTCCTTTGCTTCCAATTCTTGAGCCATTTGCAGGTAGAATGCTCTGTCTTTTACTATGTTGGCCTTGCAATCTTTTGCAAAATGATTCTCTTTGTTGCACTTGTGACAAATCACAACATCATTTTTGTCTTCTGAGGGAGTAATGGAGTCAGTTGTTTGGATGTACTGCGGTGCTTCCTTTGGTTGAGTATTTTGAGATTGCGGTGGTGGATGAGAACTTTTGGGATATCGAGAATGGTTATTCTGCGGGTTGAAGTTACGGTTGAATGGAGGTTTGTTGAACTGTTGATTCCTACGAAAGGAAGGAGGTGGTAGTTGGTTGAACTGTTGACTAACAAGAGCAATAGCCTTCTCAAATTCTTCATCATCATCATACTCTGAGTCGGCTTCGTATGACTGCGGAGGAGTGTCATACAAGGGAGAGTAGGATTGATTATGTGGAGCTTGTTCTATAAGAGCAAGTGGTCCTCCGAAGTCAGCACAGTCTTTGAGTACGGTGGATTCTTGTGCTTGCAGTTCCCCGTAGAGCTTGTAGACAGACAAAGAATGAATCTTTCTGTCCCCTTGAACTATCATCTTAGCAGTAGTCCAATGTCTTCCCAAACCATTGAGAAACTGAAGGTTTGTTTCATGGTTACTGCGGATGGTGCTAACATTAGATAAATTGGTGACTATCACGTTGAACCTTTTGAAGGAGTCTTCCGAACTTTCGCCAGTATGAGCTTTGAAATTGTTGAACTCATTGAGTGCAGTTGTGAGCTTCTTATCTTGAGCTTGTTCTGAGCCTTCATACAAATTCTTGAGAACTTCCCAGATCTCTTTTGCTGATTTGCAGTTTATGATAATGTCGAAGTTCTCAGGAGCAACTCCACAAGAGATTTCATAAAAAGCAACAGCATCATTTTCCATCTTATCGAGATCATCTTTGGTGGGACGGTCCATGACAGGTTGACCTCCTCCTAGTCTGGCTGTGGCGCCGTCAGTTTGGACTGGTGTAAGAACTGGGACATGTGGTCCTTCTTCTACGGATCGCCATACATCTCTACCAAGTCTCCTTAAGTATCTTTCCATTCTCTGAGACCAGTGATGATATTCATTTGCCACCAATATTGGGGCTCGATTAGAACCACCAACACTGTTTGAAACATTCAGAGATAACGCTTGTGCCATTTTTCCTTGTTTTTTTTTTAAAATTTTAAAAGTTTTTTTTAAGAAATGAGCTTCAGTGGTATAGAAGGCCTTTTGAAAATCAAAGTTTTGCTTCAAAAAGCAACCACTATGGCTCTGATACCAACTGTTGAGAGAAAAACTTGAGACACACTTGAACAAACGTAGAACAAGTATAGTTGCGGAATAGTTTATCTCGAAGGATCTAAAAGCTCAACAATAATAATAATAAGTTAAAGAGTTAGATGGTTAGAGAGTTAGTTGTGGAAATGTAAGGAAATATAAATGACAGCATGTGTTATATCAAGTATACACATAAGTTGATTCTTAACAAGGAATACATTCAAACCAAGTTAGTAAGTGAGATCAAACTTAGTGATTAAGTCACAAATGAATTGCTCCGAAGAGAGATAATATTCAGTTATAATCAAGTGAACTTTTGAGAGTAAGAAGGAGAGAGTAATAGCAAAAGATATAAGATTCAAGATGTGTAATCAGATAGATGTAAAAGATGTAATAGATGTCATAGAAGTGTTTGAATAAGAAAGATTGAGCTCTATTTATAGAGACTCAAATATTACAATGGATCAACTCTCTAAGTGTAGCCATGCAAGGCATATTGGACAATAGAGAGCACTCTAACAAAAGTAGATAAAGAGTTAAACTAAGTAAACTAGTAAGTAAACTACGGTTGATGATGACTTCGTATGAGGTTGCTGATAAGGAGTTGACTGCGGATCCTTGAGGGCTGCGGTAGATCAAGTTAAAGAGGGTCACTTCTATGATTCAACACTACAACTCCCAGCTTGGGAAGGATTCCCAATCCCTCTCTCCCTCTAAAGGGTCTATCTGCTGACATCCAACGCTTACACTGCTTGCGGTCCAACCAACCAATACCAAATCTGAACCACTCTTGAAGACTAACAGGACACTTCCCGAACCCCACTCACACCTGCTACAGTGACTGCATCCTGAGAATCGGCTCAAAAAGGGGGGGGGGGGGCTGTACTATTATGAACTACCTCCCGAAAATCCATGGTATGCAGATGACATATGATCCGCACACGAACAGAAATAAAATTCGAACATACATTCACTAACATAGATATAGTACCATAACAATATAATCATGAATAAAATTGACAGGAAAGAAAAGATACACACTTGCAACGTCCGGTGCTGCTCGTGTCTCCGCTGTAGACAACTGAAAAGCCTTGCTCCCCACCACAGGTGCCTCTGCGCGGCCCTGACGGCCGTCGGTGATCCTCAAAGTCGCAGGGGCAGGTGTCACCACATGTCCTGCTGGAAACAAAGTCGGACACTGGGCCTTCTTGTGGCCCCTCTGACTGCAATGGGAACATATAAGGTCTGATCCCTGAGTGGTGGTAGCAATACAATCCCTGTTGAAATGACCAGTCCGGCCGCACTTGAAGCAGCCAGAATCACCACCACTACCACCCCTACACGCACCCTCGTGCGTCCTGCCACACTTGCCACAACGAATGCGCCCTGATAATCCCTCGATCTCACATCTGACCCTGGGTCTCTTGCCTGAACCTACGGGTACCTGAACCTCCTCCGACTTCCTCTTCTTGAGGTGCTCCAGATAGATCTCCCTCTCCATGGCCCGAGCAATCATATCCTCCAGCATCTTGCAGCTGGACCTGCTCACAAACTCCCTGATGTCACTCCTCAGCATCTCGTGATATCGGGCCTTCTTCATCTCCTCGTTCGCGACATACTGCGGAACAAGAAGAGCCCTCTCCCTGAACTTGGCGGTGATCTCTGCCACTATCTGTAGTCTTCCGCAAATCCTGAAACTCTCGTGCTAACTGTTTCTCCTCAATCAATGGTGCAAACTTGGTGCTGAACCTGGTCGAGAAGTCACTCCATGTCATCGCATCCAACGCAGCATCATCCTCAATGGCATGACCAACCTCCTCCCACCAATCTCATGCTCTATCTTTCAGAAGACATGAGGCAAGTCGGACCTTGTCCCCCTCAGGGCACCGGCTCGTACGTAAAGCGTTGGCGACATCAGCCAACCACCTGCCGCTAGAAATGGGGTCCCTAGCCCCATGATAATCTGGAGCTCCACAAGATCTGAACTCTCGGAATGTCAGCGAACGCGCCCCCATCATGGCCATTATCTCAGTACGAAAAACTCCCAGGTTCTCATTCAGAAGCTCCAAAATATCCTCCTTAACTGAACCAAATATCACAGGAGTCTGGTCTAGAACACTATGCACAACCTCAGCTGAAATAAACTCCCTCATCCGCTCCTCGAGCTGCTCGGCTCCTGAACCCAATCCTGATCCCTCTGTGGCGCCTGATCCGCCCACTGGTCTCTCACGCAACGTCACCATGCTGAAAACATGCCATAACATCCATCAGAATACACATCACTACCGAGGGATCACACACGCAATACAAGTTCCCTGGTTTTATCCATCAGAATACACATCACTCCACCAAGTCCCTTCCACTACTACTAACATTGCTCCCAACACTAATCTCATCCTAGGCTTGTCCTAGGGAAATCTATAACCCAACCCAGTTCTCAGCTACTGAAGGTATCTTCGTAATGCCAATTAGCCACTACCTGAATACCACCACATGTGACGAGGCTCAGATAATCCTTCAAGTAAAGGACTCATCCCTACAACGGTTAGACTCAAACAAGAGCTGCGTAATAGGGCCAAATCCATCACTCTGAGATTATTCAACCATGGTCACATGTGACTTGACGTATTCACCTAATGGCTAACTCCCATCACTCAGAGCCCCACAAAGCGCAAAGCAAGCAGCATTTAGACAAAAAGGAAAATCTAACCAGAACATAATCAAGTAATTCTATCCACATATCAGGAATCTGTACTACCATGCAACCCATAAGGCTCATACACATATTACAGGCACATAAGGCATCCTCCTAGATCCTTAGCCCTAATCTAGCATGCAGTTCTAATAAACATAGCCTAATATACACTTGTATGGGTAATTTGGGAGAACTTACTTGAGCTCGGCTGATTGCATGCACCACACCCTTTTTCTCTTTTTCAAATATCTTTTTTCGTTTCGAAATTCTTTTCCGTTTTCTCAAAGTTCTTTTATAAAAATGATTTTCCTTTTGAAGATTCTCATACCAAGTCCTCATTTTGAGTTCATACACACCCGCGAGTGTATCCGAATCCCTCAAACCAAGGCTCTGATACCAACTTGTAACATCCCAAAAATCATGACCAAAAATTTCGTTTTAAAATCATTAATCAACAATAATCAAGTCATACGTAAATCCTTATATGAAATCAAGTATCATTTCAAACATATTTATTTTATAAGAGTAAACATCCCACGCTAAAACCTTCTTGGTGTGTGCCATGTGATCATCCCGAGCTCTTCGCTCTGCTACCGAAAGTACCTTAAACCAAAACTGAAAACCGTAAGCACGAAGCTAAGTGAGTTCCCCAACCTACCACATACATAACCACATACTGGGCCCCTGCCCGCTGTATCGGGACTTCCCCAGCATCGGACTAGCTCCGGCATCGGGCCCCGCCCGGCATCAGGCCCCGCCTGGCATCGAGTCGCGCTCGGTATACAGATCTGTTTCTCTTAGGCCCCGCCTGTCTCTGGGCCTCGCCCACTAAACACATACAAACATAACATAACACATAACAAATAGCTAAACATACTCTACTATTCTCCTGTTCTAAAGCCTCGCCTAACTTGGGTCTCGCCCCTGTCCTGCTACTGATGAGTCATGGAACCCCGTCCACGCTCCTGCTAATAATGAGATACGGGCCCCTGCCCACACTCACCTCGCTCCTAAATCGGGCCTCGCCCCTGCTCTGCTACTAATGAGATACGGAACCCCATCCATACTCGGCTACTGATGAGATACGGGACCTCTCCCACACTCACCTCCCTACCAGGCACATACAAGTATCACACAGAGAGCTAGTATAACTAGCATACTTACATTCCTCGGGCTCGCCCCGACATCGAACCTTGGTCTGGAAACATACTAGCGACACATGCAAGATTCACAAAGACCTCTAGCATACTAACATACCTCGGGCCTCGCCCGACATCGGATCGTAATCCGGAACATATATCATAATAATGCCTAGGGCTAACCCCCAGGTCTTCCTACTATACACAAACATAATGGACTAGCATTGTGGCCGTAGACCCATGCACACAGTGAGGAGACTCACCTCGCACTGCTGAACCCTTCTGATACAACTCTGGCTGCTGACTGGCAATTCCCGAACTGCTGACCCTTCGGCTTCCCGGACTACCAATACCAAACATCACATAGTCCAATATAATAATCCTTCTTAGGGTAAAATTACCATTCTACCCCTAGACCAACTTGGTCCATATCTAAGGCCCAAAACTAAGGCCAATACTAGGTGAGCTTCCCAAGCCCACTAGTGACCCATTAATGGCCCAATTTGCTACATTGGGCCCAATCCCTTAATGGGCCATACCCTAAGCCCAAAATATATTCCTTAGCCCATAATATTTGACTTCTGATCGCCCAATAAGGCCCAAAGAGCCAAGGAATGGCCCAAACCGAGGCCCAATAATGCAAAGCCCAAACCGACAGAGTACGCGGGGCGTACATTCATGTACGCTAAGCGTACTAGCCAATTGTATGTACGCTGGGCGTACCTGCACGTACGCTCATCGTACTCCCCCTGTTAATTCATTTTCCCGTTAAGTGCTTAATATGCTACTCCAGAAGCTACAAAGACAGATCCAATTCCTTTTCTACGTCTTAATCCATAAAGTCACTGACTTGTTGACTTTACTTGGCCCAAACAAACCCAAACTCCAAAAATGATGTTCTACTTCCATGAAATGGGCTAGATCTCTTGCATGAACCCATTAAGACATGCAAGATGGAGACATTACTGCTTATGGGACCCTTTTAGCTCTGAGGGTGGCAACCCTAAGCTCTCAAACGAGATTTCATCATAAAGGTCCATTCTTGGGACCAAAATGACTCCAAAACCACACTACACTAGATCTAAGAATTCTTAAGTAAAGTTATGAACTTTATACCTCAAAAGAGTTCCAAATGATGATGTTATTCCAGATCTATGAGCTCCAACTTCCCAAGTTCTTCCTTGCCAACTTCCTCTTTTCTTCTTCCAAGCTTACAACACCAAAATGAGCTTCTTGAAGTAAAAATCACCCAAGGATGAAGAGATGAGGTGTTCTAGGGTTTCTCTAAGGTTGAGGGACTGATAAGGAGGCTAGAGTTTGAGCCATTATGTTCTTTATATAGTGGCTCACCCTAAAAGTTAGGGTTTCTGGACACTGGACGTACGTTGGGCGTACATCCTTTACGTTGGGCGTACGCCAAAAACTCCCGCGACCTTATGACCTTATACGTTGGGCGTAACCCAACCTTACGATGGGCGTACTCGCACGCTTACCACCTTGCATGCATGGTCCTTCTTTGTCATCTATTTCCATTAAGGGCCAAAAACGTCAATAACTTCAAAGTGTCATAATTCTTTTATTCCAAGTCTGTTTCCGACGAAATTTATATCCATGAAAAGGTGGCAAGAAGCCATGCGCTTCTAGCGACACACCCCGTCCCAAAACCTCTCGAATCAAAACTCAAAACCCATAAAAGACCAAAACGCCCCTAGCATTGGCCTTTGAAATCCATAAACGGATACTTTAAGGACAGGGTGTTACAATTTCATCTTGCATCATCCACTTGATTGGGATTCCGCACCATCAAGTGGATCAAATTGATACATCAAAGTGATTTAGGGACTTACAGAAACGTTGGTTCTGAAGGTGTATGTGGGTGTAAGTATGTATATATAAGCTATAATTTGGTAAATATATAGTAATTGACGTATAATATATGTCTGAGAAAAACAAAGCGGATAAAACGACGTATGGTGCTCGAAATCTCAAAAGTTACAACATTTCCGTTGGAAATCCGACAGTAATTATCGATGAATTAGCGACAAAATATCATCATCTGACGCTAATCCGTCGGTAATTAACAATGGATTTCCAACGGACCAATTATAACGTCCGACCTTTTGAGCACCATACATCGTTTTTTTCAATTTCTTTTTCTCAAACCCATATAATACATCAATAACTACACATTTTATAAATTCTAGCTAATATACACGTACTTACACCCGTGTACACCTTCGGGACCAACGTTTAAATTCCAATTTTCAAGTTTTTGGGGACCAAACATGGTCTTTATCGCTTTATCTTTCTCACTCATTTATTAGACACCAATTAATACACACTGAACAAATTATAGCAAATTTAGTTGTAAAATCTCAAACATCATAAGGTAAAATTTTCATTTTTAATTCAACATAAAACATCGTTCATTCTTATCAACCATTAAGAAGTACGTCATAGTAAAATAATTATCAGAGTACAATTCCTAAAATCATAAAGTGCAGAAACATGGGTGGATACGCTACGATCAATCCGGACCCTTCTCTTTCGTACTGGAAGTACCTGAAACCATAACCATAAAAACCATAAGCACAAAGCTTAGTGAGTTCCCCACCATACCATATATTATACATTGTTGGATTAGGTGTCTAAGCCCATAACTATAATTGGTATAAACTTGAGTTGATAGTAACATAGTCCTTTGGGTTGCCCTCAAACCTAGTAATTGAATAGGATAACTTTTAGAGAGATAGACTAATTTATTAATTTATTATATGATTAATAAATTAATTAGAAATCAAAATAATGATTTGTTAATATATTATGAGAATAATATATTAATTAGAAATGTTGTTATATAATTAAGAATTAATCAGAAATTAATTGGAATTAAATTTGGGATTAATTGGATTACTCAAAAGTAGAAGGTCTAAAAGTGACAATGTTCAAAAGTTGAACATTGACCAATTCTAGAACCTCCCATAGAGGGGAACAAATTCTAGAATGTCTTTTAGGGTTTCCTTGGGCATTGAGGGTGCCTTGGATACCTTAGGGAGGAAGAAAAGGGATAAAAGTTTATCTTAGGAACCTGCCTTATCCACTACCTTCCTATCACCTATATAAACCCTTCTTAGGTTTGGTTTTCGTCCAATCTATGATTCCAAGAACAGAAATCCGAAATTTCTTCTTTTACTAGTCTTCTTTCTTCTCTCTTCAAGTTTCATTGGTTGTTAGGGTTTGGGTGTGAACCATTAGAGGCATGACACTTGTGGTGCTTGCTTACAAGAGTTTTTCAAGAAGGTTTTTGATTAGTTATTACTACAATAACTAAAAGGTATGTAAACCGTAACTTGTTTCTGTTTTTTGAAATTACCCTAGGGTTCATAGGTTTCTTATTATTCAATAGAATGTTACATCAATAGTGTTGTGACATAGATATTTAGGTTGCATGTACCCTTAAGTGTTAAGGATTTATCCACGTTAATACATGTAAAACACATCATTGGTATCAGAGCGTATGGTTGTTTGTTAATTGTATGTACATTGCTTGAACATGAACAAGGAGGAAAACATAATCCTCATTCTGTTCTGACACCATGACGTAGTATCTTCCACCACGACGTTGCGATCTGTGATTTCGTGTTCTTTTCGTTCGATCACGACGTGGTAATTGCTTACCACGATGTGGTGGACGATCAGATCCATACAAAATCGGATTTTCATTAATCTCGTGAATTAATTCGAATAATTACCTTAAATAATGTTTAATTATGTGAAACTGAATAATTATCTAAGTAATTACATATCCTTATCTTGAATTCATGAATTATGCATATTGATCTTATTATTAATTTAATTAAATGATTAATTAGAAGATAATCAATAAATCCTTAAAATGGTTTAAATTTAATTAAATTAAAACTTTAATTTATTTAAAGATTAAACCTTGCAATTTTAAAATGTTTTAAGATACACTTTATACTATGTATATATGATTAAAAGTTTAATATATATTATATATATAAGAATAGTTAGTTAAATCACTAGTACGCCTCATTCACGAAACCATGCTATAAAGAGGGTATTAGGAAGCGGCCTATAAAATGGTCGTTGAATGGGTGTCTACTCTCACCCACCGCTCTCCTGTGCGGTGGAGGGTCGTTAGCTAAACGAATTTGATAGGACATAATCTCATTAATAAGTATAATAACATAAAGTAACTAAACTATTTTTAAAATCCCACCCTTAGTCACTTTAGGAAAAATGTGAATTTGTATGCTAATCCATGAAATTGCACATTACACTTTATAAGTCGTTAGTGGAGTGTGTGTGGTTAACCGACACACTAATGGGGGCTAATAAAGAGTGGTAGTGGGTGTCTCGAAAATTATCGTTGGTTAATGGAGCGTGTGTGGCTAACCGACACATTAAAGAGATGATAAATGACATCGAGAGTACCAAGCTAATTTGCATGGTTATTCACATCTCGTTTGTGATCATCGGCATCCCAATCATAAAAGTGAGAGTATAATCTGAGATTAAACGTGCCATTGATTAGATTCAATGAATCTCAAAATATCTAGGAGTTTCATAAGATTGAAATTGGTAAAATCCTTACCTACCTAAAATAGATTCGAATTTGATTATGGCATCCCTCTTCAAAGTTCGAATCAAAAATATGGATCCCAGCCTTAATTTAAATTTTTGGGTTAATGATTAAGGATTAAATCAACTAACTTGAATTCTCTTTTCTCTCACTTTGGATGTCTTACGAAGATATTAATGGTCTTCCTATTTCTTTTGGAAATGGTCTTCCTCTTTCTTCTAAAGATGTTATTCCACTTTCTACTCAAGGTGAAAATGTTTTCTCTTCTTCAGGAAACGGTGGAACTGGACGTCATGCTTCTCCAACTCTCCCTCCTCCTCCTCCAGTAACTCTCCCCACGTCACGAGTTGAAAGATACGAAACTACTCAAGCCCTATTGGCATGTAGACATAAGGATTGAAATTATGTGTATACGCATTTTCTTGAAATGGAATCGTACATTGACAAATTTGATAGAATGGGCGTTGTTTTCCCAAGGGAGCAATCCATTCATTTGGTTCTTCTTTCGCCTCCTAGGTCATATGGACAGTTTACTGAGAACTTTCATATGAGGAATACCGACGTGAGCCTAATTGACATGGCCCATATGTTGATTCTTGCTGAAGCAGAAATGATTAAGAGCACAAGTGAAACAAAGGTGCTTGAAAGGTCTAACTCCAAAGTTTCCATGGACATTGACAATGATGATAGTGGTGATCCATAAAATATTTCTCTTCCTAATGGAAAGGGGTCGGCCAAGGTCAAACAGTTTGATCGAATGGTAAAGAGAAATGTCAGTTCGGAGATAGTTCCATATGTTATCCCCAAAGAGTCCATTTGTTTATATTGCAAATTGAAGGGACATTGGTTGTGAAGCTGCCCAAAGTACCTGAAAGGTCTTAGAGATAGTGAAGTCATGTTGTGTGACTCTACTTTAGGTACATCCATTATCTTAACAAGTTCTTATTCATAGATCCTTAATACATGATGTGATGATCACATTTTGATATTATTGTAGGATCTAAGAGAAAGAAGGAAGCTTAAGAAAACTGTGCTAAATCTGATCAAAGAAATGGACTTTAGTCACATGGTTCGATAATTGAATTTTGGAGCTGCTAATAAGGAGTTAGAATAATTTAATAGATTGCTTAGGAGATGTCTAGAAACATAGTTTTCATTTTATGAATTGTAAGTACAAGTTCCAAATTTTTTGTTTATTATCAATAAAAGTGAAATTTTGGTTTATTTAGTTGGTTTACTTTATATTTCTGTGCAATGGCATTGATGAAAGTGTTGATTACATTTCTAATATTAGCAATGTTAATTGTGGATTTGATTCTTGTTATATCGCTTGTGGTATTGTCATAATTAACTAAGTGATAAAGAATTCTCATCATCCAAGTTTCAGTTGGATAGAAACTTGGAGTCATGCAATTTGAATTGTGTGATGTATGAGAATCTTGATCGTTGGAAAATTATGACTAAATCATTGATCATATTTATGTGAGTCAAGTGAGGGACTAATGGATCTAGTACATGTTGACGTTGACTATTCAGATCCACCACAAAGGATGATAACTCTATTCGTCATGATTTACTGATGTCTCAGTAAATATGGTTGTGTTTATAAGATTGAGCAAAATACTGATATTTTTAAAAGATTCAAAGAGTATCTGAACAAATAAGAAGAATATGCCATGCAGAAAGATAAAATTTTCTCCAATCTGAAAAGAAAGGAGAGTACTTTAGCATCATGTTTTATAATCATCTTAATGATTGTGGAACTATATCACAATTAATCGTCGAAGAACATCTTAGTGAAATTGTATGACTAAGAAGAGGAATCAGATATTGTTGAAATGGTTCAATTGAGAGATGAGTCATACTTCGTTTCCAATCAAGTTTTAGAGCCATGCTCTAGTTACTGCAGATCGTATCTTGAAAAACTTATTTCATACTAATTAGGTTTATAACACCTCATGAAATATGGAGTAATAATGTTTTCTTACTCTAGCACATTTGGAATTGGAAGTTGTGATGTTTTGATTAAAACAAAGGATAAATTGAGATCTATTCCGTGAAGTGTTTTTTTGTTAGGAATCCACACTAACTTTTGAATATTTGTTTTAGTTTTTAATGAATGTTCCTTGAGATAAAATTATATGTCAAGAAGTCAATGGGAGTCTTATTGATCTTGAGAGTTTCAGGAGTCAATCGAAAATGAACCTTTTTAGTCATCACTAACACACGACCTGAGTTTGATAACCTATCGTGTTCAGTTGACACATTCTTGTTTTCTGTGCACCTTCCAGTTGAGTTGTCAAATGCTTATGAGTTCTATGTTTCTCATTTAACTGCAAAAGCAAATCACGTTGGTCAGTGAAAGTACATTGATCAATATGGGTGAGCTACTTAACAACACGGAAGCACTGGTTGGCCCTTGTGCTACCAGGGGGCAGAAAATTAAGAATAAGCAAAGTTCAGTCCATGAAAGGAAAGATAAATCTGAATGTGGTTTTGTCATAAACCTTATCTTATGATTGTAGGATGGAAATGATAGATTCACATGGACGCGAACATATACACCATAAAATCCAGGTGGCAAAATGTTTCTCTCCAATTGATGAGAATAAGCATGAGGAAACACTTTCGTCGGTAGATTTTAAAGATCTGATAAATATCATTATGGTTAGTAGTTGTGTTAACTACATTCTCAAATTTGTTATATGATTTTGGCATCCCTTTTCATTGTTCGAATTGTGAGGAATGGCAAGGAATTGTTTGAACGTTCAAGACATATAGCTATAAGTTCTGAAAGGGTTTAAACACACACACATATGCTATCTAATAAAGGTATGTAAGCTTAATAAGTCTAGTTGGAGACTTATCGAAGCATCACGTATCAGAAATATGCACTTCAGTAAGTGGGAGCATAATTATAGAAAGTCCAATTGATTTATGGGTACATGTCAAAGCTAGTGGGAGCATAATTATTATGCAAGTGAGAGCATAATTGTTATGCTAGTGAGAGCATAATTGTTATGGTAGTATTACAAGATGACAATACTATTCGTACGGAACAAAGTTTTCAATTTGCAACTTGCAAAGTTTGGAAATTGTTTCGCTATAGTAAGGCTTAAGGGTGAGGGCAGTCATACTTCGTTTCAAATCTAAAAGTTTATATTGATGGGTTTAATAGAACTTAGTCTTGGACATATATGAATATCATGTTGAAATGATTCAACATAGGAAATTCGATATATGGAAATATTATAGCAAGAGATAAAAGTTCTTCATGAAAGACATAAATGAATCGAGTCCCATATGCTTCAGATACATAATCGATTACATATGCTATAATATTCACTTGTTCTGATTTTTTCGAATGCTTTGGGAATTGAAAGGGAAAAAGGACTAGAACTTGGTGTAGGTAAAGTTGTGGTACAATTGTGAAAGAACATTCTGAGGTTTGTTGAAGATATGTTGCTTGTAGACAGTTGGAAGTATGGTATTAATTTGAACAGACCATATTGACATAATTCTGGATTAAGATGATTCTTGATCAAAATTGATGGTCATATGGAAATATGGAAATGTTTCCATAGTTGATTATTAAAATCTTCATGTGAGTTAGAAACCTTAATGCAAGGAAGGTGTTCAAGGAGTGTACCTTGAATTTGAGACTTCATTACTATGGAATTGTTTTTATGGCTAAGTTCCAATGGAACATTCTTTAATATTGTTGGCTAAGTCTCTGTGACTTTGAAGCCTCGACATCACAGAAGGACAATGCATGTAAGGTTGGAATTCTAACACATTTTAAGTAGTGACAAGAATTTGGAGTTGTGAAATGAGCATCATTGGAATAGTGCCCAGTCGATCTATTCACAAAGAAAGGACCATAGAGAAACATAGTGTGCATGTTTATAACATGGAATGACTTATGTTTAATTCAAGTGGTTAGTTGATTACTCTAAACATTATACAATGAATAAAGTCTTAATTAATCTGGTGATTAAATAATAAGAGTTTTATTTATATTCAATAGTTTTGAGACCACGGTTAATTAGGTTATTACTATGTTTCACTTTGCATGTTTTACTTCCTGA
Organism: Lactuca virosa; assembly: GCF_052849685.1. Lineage (NCBI taxonomy): Eukaryota > Viridiplantae > Streptophyta > Magnoliopsida > Asterales > Asteraceae > Lactuca > Lactuca virosa. Next base: position 161,735,932 of record NC_136434.1, on the reverse strand, counting down.
ATAATTTGATTATTCGAAATTCCATAGTCGCTCGTACTTTTGGAAGTAGGTAGTGAAATAAGACTGTCATGAATTGAATTGTAGATTGTCTATAGAGATTAGACATTGCCATGGTTACTACAATGTTCATGAGTAGTTAAAAATGGGGATTTTGAGTATTGGATAAACCCACGCTCAGAGAACTACTTCATGGATTTTATCACGAGTAATTTGGAGACGATAATATCTTATATTCTTGAAACGGAGATATATGAGTTATTGTTTACCAGTCAGTTGTGCATTGATAATACGCAAACACATTAGTAACTTGATGTTATAAAACATATTGTTTTGCATGATTTGATGAGTAAATAGTGCAAGCATATAAGTAAAAGCTTATTCGTTCCTTTTGCCCTAATGGGAAAAGCAATATCTTTGGGTCCATCGGTGATTTGGCATGGGATTATAAGTGATAGGCCTAGCCAAGACTAAATTGACGTGTTCGATTAGAAGTCTTATGTCGTCATCACAAATCTGAAATTGGGAAACAAAATCTTGGACAATGAAATTGATTATAATCCATGTCTCATGTCCGTACGATATTTTGTATAACGAAGGAATATTTGATCACTTATCTTAGGACACGTAATTGACTAGGTCAGAGTTCGACAGTGGCTTTTGGAAGCTACAATTTGCTGATCATTTTGGAAGTTATACTGGCAATTATAGTTACAGACTTATCCAAGTGGGAGACTGTTGGATTAGGTGTCTAAGCATGTAACTATAATTTTTATAAACTTGAATTGATAGTGGCACAATCCTTTTGGGTTGCCCTCAAACCTAGTAATTGAATAGGATAACTTAGAGAGAGAGACTACTTTATTAATTTATTATATGATTAATAAATTAATTAAAATTCAAAATAAATGAATTGTTAATATATTATGAGAATAATATATTAATTAGAAATGTTATTTAATTAAGAAATAATCAGAAAGTAACTGGAATTAATTTTGAGATTAATTGGATTAATTAGAAGTAGAAGGACTAAAAGTGACAACGTTCAAAAGTTGAACATTGACTAATTCAGAACCTCCCATAGAGGGGGACGAATTCTAGAATGTCTTCTAGGGTTTCCTTGGGCACTGAGGGTGCCATAGATACCTTAGGGAGGAAGAAAAGGGATAAAGGCTTATCTTAGGAACCTGCCTTATCCACTACCTTCCTATCACCTATATAAACCATTCTTGGGTTTGATTTTCATCCAATCTATGATTCCAAGAAGATAAATACGAAATTTGTTCTTTAACTACTCTTCTCTCTAGTTTCCTTGGTTACTAGGGTTTGGGTGTGAACCATTAGAGGCACGACACTTGTGGTGCTTGCTTCCAAGAGTTGTTCAAGAAGGTTTTTGATCAGTTATTTACTAATATAACCAAAAGGTATGTAAACCCTAACTTGTTTGTGTTTTTCGAAATTATCCTAGAGTTCATAAGTTTCTTCTTATTCAATAGAATGTTACATCAATAGTGTTATGACATAGATCTTTAGGTTGCATGTACCCTTAAGTCTTAAGGATTTATCCTCGTTAATACATGTAAAACCCATCATACATATCATTGGGCCTAGCCCTCACATTGGTCCCAACCCAAAATATTAGGCCTAGCCCTTCCTAACCAATAGGCCATGTCCAACATACAATGCAAGAGTCATAGAGACAGCTAGCATCCTTTATAGCATACATTGGGCCCAACTCTTCCTGATCCATGGGCCCAACTTAACATACAAATGGGCCTAGCCTGTCATACAATGGGCCTAGCCCAACATAGACTGCAAGAGTCACATGGACAATTTGCATATAACAGATCCTAGTGGGCCTACATTCGTGCCTTCGACCCACGGGCACAATGAGGAGACTCACCCCAATCGGAGATAACCGAAACACATGCGTTGCTGCTACCGAGTTCCTCACACTAAACATAACCAAATTATCCCTAATAAAAAATTAAGGAAATTCCCCATAATCCAAGGTCCAGTTCATATTATAACCTTCAAGTGGGTAAAAGGCCTTGTTACCCTTCCCATATCTGACCCAACAACTCATGGCCCAACTCCCAAAAGACCCAAGGCCCAAAAAGAAAGTTTCATGAGTAGGCCCCGTATACTAAACTCGTACGCCCCGCATACTACACGTTGATGCTTGATGTACAACTCGCCATAACAAGAAATCGGGGAACCCATGCATTACACTGAGCGTACGCATACGTACGCCCAACGTACTCCCTAGGTGACCAAATCTCACATTAAGCTCTTAATTCTTAAGACCAAATTGTCCAAAAACAGATCTAATCTCCAAGGGATGTCTTAAGTCATAAAGTTTCGGACTTTATGACTTTGCATGCCTTAATGGGGTCCAAACCAAAAACCCAAGCTTCATAACTTCATCAAAAGGTCAATAGTTCTTGCATGAAATGATAATATTCATCAAGATCCTATTTTTATGACTTAATAACCTCAAAAAGGACCAAATATAAGGCTCAACGGTTCTGGAGTAACTTTTACTCACAAGAACAACAATCATGGGACCAACACATAACAACTCACAACCCCAAACTAGATCTACATGAGAAAGCCATCAAGATTAAAACTTTATACCTCCAGAAGCTAGATCAAGACGAACAAGGCCTGGATCTCCAAGCTCCACGACAACCAACAATTCTCCAAGGAGTTCTTCTTCTTCCAAAGGCACCAAAAATCCACCAAAATCACTCTAATGCTCAAAATCCTTCCAAATGGGGGCTAAGGTTTCGAATTTAGGGTTAGATGGGATGGAGGTTGAAGATAAGAAGGGTTGGAAATGAGTTAAGGCCTTCAAATAGGGTACAAGACCCAAAATTAGGGTTTGCATCTGACTGGAGTACGCCCAACATACTCCAAATGCACTTCACTATCATCCCATCCTAGTACGTCCGACGTATTCCATGTACGTCTAGTGTACTCGGCTTAGCCCAAAACCCTCGTAACATCCGAAAGCCATAACTTCTTCGTCCTAACTCTGATTTTGATGATCCTTATATCCACGGAAAGGTAATGAGAAGCCCCACAATCTTATCAAATCTCATCTGCCTTAAAACTTTCCAAACTTAAATCATAAATTTATGAAAGGCGTGAACCATCACTTTACCATTATAACATTGGGCTCCAAAGCACAAATCAAACTCTCGGTTCCCACAATATACATTACCCACATCCAAATGAGTCTAAACCTCTATTTCCCAAAGGCCCGAAGCCTTATAATAATTGATCTTTGGGTCACGGCCCTGAATTATGAAATGATTCAAAACAGGATGTTACAACTCTTCCCCACTTAAATTAGATTTTTTCCCCGAAATCACTCCTTACTACTTTCTAGGCAATCAGACAATCTGACCAATTCTTCTCGAACCCCGCTTCGGCGAAAAGGTTGACTCATACGCACGATGACTCCATCGCTACCACCAAAACCTAATCATAGTAGGACACATACGCCTAGATGGAGATCGAATAGTCGATTCATTAACTTTTATAATATGGAAAAACCAGCACTTCACTGCTATAAGTCTAAAACCCCCAAAACTTTACCTAACCTCCTCACAGGCAGAACCATTCTGAAACATAAACAATAGGTCCTCTCTCTACAATCTGAACTGGAAGACATCCTTCTGATCCTAAATTATCTAGATGATACCTTTAGCAGATAGAATCATTGACCATAACTTGCTGTTGAGATGATTTTTCATATAAACAAAGGCAACTCCCAACGCGAGTCTCATACCTTGTGTCAACCCGAAACATGACTCGCATCCCGAAATCAAAAGAGTGACACTTGCATCTGTCCGAAATCTAAGTATTCCATGGTGACCTCCCACTAAACTGAGATATAAACTCTTTAATTAACCACGGGGACTGACAGTCTCACACGTGGTCTCACCACAAGGCTCCGACTAAGAGTCTAACTGATAATGGTTATCTTAGCCTAACCATCACACGAATACCAACCATTGACCATAGATTCATCCTACGCTAAGCGTGATCCAATACCTTACTCCAACTAATTTCCACCGGGTCTCACCCAATCTGCACAATTGAACGGGCCTTGCCCATGGGTCTCACCCAATCTAGTGTTGTACAGGCCTAACCTCGCCTCGGATTCAACGATCCTCGTACCAAAACAAAGAGAAATCCTCCGACAATACTGTCCACCTCGATCTAGGCATGCGTTGATCCTCCTTCAGCCCTACGAGCACTCCTAACATGGTCTACCTCATTCTGGTGAATGCTACGACTACATCGCAGACTCACAACACTTCCTCGAAAGCCTATAATCCTTGTGTATGCTACGGTTACCCTGCAGTCTTACAACACTTCCCATAGCAGCCATGAGCCCAACTCATGGTCTTGCCCTCCATCTTCCATGCCAACCCATGATCAAACATGGGTCAAAACCACATTGACTTTATCCCAATCAGGTGTTCGAGTCATGCTTCGAACCCCAAATCCTTCATCAGACAAAACAAATAGCAAAAGAAGTTCTAACACAACACTCAACCTGGATCCAACCACATATCTGCTAAGCATCACTACGAATGCGCCAACCTATCGTGGAAAGCTTCTTAACCCCCAACCTTACGCAACCTCTATCCAGACTGTCACTAGAACTAGCTTCTCTCTCGACCATGATGTGGAGCTCTGCCTGGTTTCGCACCTGATTCTATCCCCGAACATCCAAATGGTTCTCCCCCACTTCGATTTAACTACACCCTGCCAACCATACTAAAACAACGAATAATGAACACATTTACCGAAACTGACGGATCACCAATCCAACATCCCATTTACCGAAGGATTCATGCATTCTAATCGTCTTCAACCGATAAAATATTGAGATTTCTTTGACAATCCTAACGTCTGAACAAGCCCATGCGACCGTCATCATCATCCACTCGCTACTGCTCCTTCCTTAGTAACGGTAGTGATCGAACCCAAGAGTCCTTCCATGAAAAACTACCATCCTTACGGAGCGATTCAAACACTTCGGAACTCTGACTTCGTTAGCGAACTAATCACGCTAATCCGACTAATGATCTTCCAAGCGGTACCCCTAAATCGCCTCACCAATGGCCCACAATAACTACCTGACAATCTAAACCCATATCAACAAGATGTGCCCCACTCATAACTCTCGGCATGCAAAATGGCATATAACGACCCTTGATAATATTAACCAGGCAATTACAAAGAACTAAACCAAGCATAATGCCTTACACATGCAAACACATGATTCAAAAGCACATATATACGAATAATAAGGCACAAGGAAAAGAAAAGATAACATACCCGTAAGAGCATCTGATGAAACTACGGCATACTCTGTCTGAAGCTGCAATGCTCGACTCCTAACTGATGGGGCTTCCACCCTGCCCTCACGACCGTCAGTGATCCTCAAAGTAACTGGAGCAGGTGCACTCACTGCTCCACCCATCAACCTTGGACAGTCAGCCTTCTTGTAGCCCACCTGGTTGCAGTGAAAACACATCGGAACCGATCCACGAGGGAAATGCCTACTATAATGACTCATCTTACCACAATGGAAATATACCCTTCCTGTCTCCCGACAGCCTCCCTCATGGGTCCTCCCACACTTGGCACAATGGCCCCGACCCTGATGGCCTCCTACACACGAATCTGGAGTCTTGGGTCTCTTCACCTAGCCCACTGCGATCTGAATATGCTCTAGCTCCTCTTCCGAAGGTGCTCCAAATCAATCTCCTGCTCTTAGGCTCTAGAAATCATATCATTCATGGTCTTGAACTATAACAAGCTCACAAACCCCCTAATTTGATCCCTCAATATATCATGATACCTCACCTTCTTCATCTCCTCATCCACTGCATACTGTGGAACCAATAAAGCCCTCTCCCAAAACTTGGAAGTGATCTCTGCCACAGTCTTAGTAGTCTGGCGAAGGTCCTGAAACTCCCTCGCCAACTGTTGCACCTCAATCGCCGGTGCAAACTCCTCCTGGAATCTCGTGACAAACTCTTCCCAACACAAGGCCACCACAACCACAACCACAGATCCCAATGCCCTACCGACCTCTTCCCACCAATCACAGGATCAGTCCCTCAAAAGACAAGATGTAAAATCCACATGCGCCCCCTCAGAGCAGAAGCTCATCCACTGAGCATTCCCCATGTCAGCGATCCATCGGCAGCTAGCAATGGGGTCCTTAGCCCTAAAGAACTCTAGAGCTCCACAAGCCTTAAACTCCCAAAATGAGGGAGTTCGCGCTCCCAACTGCCGTGTTGCGATCACGGCTCGAACATCCCCGATTCGCCCATCCAATAACTCCATAACCCTAGTGCAATACTCGTCCAGAAGCTCCTGCATAATCTTCATGATCCCCTCCTTGATCGTACCAAAGATCACATGAGTCTGAACTTTGACGAGATGAACCCCCACATCCGCTCATCTATCGACTCAGTGCTACCACCTGAGTTGGAACCAGATCCTCCACCATGAGTGCTCATCACCATACTGAAAAGCAACCATACAATAATCAGAACATACTAAAAAATCCTCATCCTACAGGCTTCCTAGATTCTTCATGACTCCCCTCGATTCGAGTATGGATCATGTGCTTTCAGTAGTACAGTCCCAATACTAACTTCCATACCTATCCATACTTTCCTCAATAGTTATCCTGAATCCTCTAAGTCACTTTCTCAAATCGGTGCTCTAAGTACCTGCTACACAATGCAACCAAATCCACTAAAGTACTTCCTAGGCTCTCCTAGGTTCCGATCTCACCCTGCCATCAGCTGTTGAAGAACTCCCACTGATGTCAGCTAACCACATAATGAACACAATCACATGCCACAAAGCTTAGATAATCCTTCGAGTAAATGACTCAACCCTATAATGGTTAGACTCAAACAAGAGTTGCACAATAGAGTCAAATTCATGACTATGAGATTATTTAACCTTTGCAACATGTGACTTAACATATTCACTTAATAATTAACTCACATCACTAAGAGTTCCACGAAGCACAAACCAAGCAGCATTCTTGTAGTAACACTCCAAGCCACAGAAGAAACAAAGGACATCCCAAGCTCACTTACTACAACCCATGCTAGGAACTTCCACTCTCACTGTCGGTTTCCTTATGCATGCAAATTATACATAATATAGGATCAAATAGACTTTCGAATAAAAGACTCTACCCTAGGACCACAACCAAACAAGGAACATGAGATGAGGCTAACTTAGTCATTCTATGGCTATATGATCCTAATTATATACAATATTTTAAGCACACACTTATCAATTATTGCTACCAATACATATTCCCAGTCTAGCATAGCATCCAATGCTTCTTAGGCTACAAGGCATCACATATCAGGCCAATCTATCATGCATTTCCTGAAAGTATCCTTATCCCTGTTCTAGCATGCAAACATTCATATCATATACTATATCAACATGTATGGGTATTCTGCGAATCACTTACTTGAGCTCGACCAATTGCACGCATCAAACCACATTTTTCCTTACAAAAGTCTTTTTATAAATTCATTTTCTTTTAAAAGATTACCAACTCCTCAGTTTGAGTTCGGTCACAACTGAGAGTGTGCCTGAATCCGTCAAACCAAGGCTCTGATGCCAACTTGTAACATCCCATAAATCAAAACATCATTAATTCTTATCCACCATTTAGAAGTATGTCAGAGTAAAATATTTATCGGAGTACAAGTCCCAAAATCATAAATTGCAGAAACATGGGTGGATGTGTTGCGATCAAGTCGGGCCCTTCCCTTTCAAACAGGAAGTACCTGAAACCATAACCATAAAAACCGTAAACAAAAAGATTAGTGACTTCCCAGAAATACCATATACCATACATATCATTAGGCCTAGCCCTCATATTGGGCCCAACCCTCAATATTGGCCTACCCCTTCCTAACCAACCGACCCAACCCGACATACAATGCAAGAGTCACAGAGATAACTAGCATCCTACACAACATACATTGGGCCTAACCATTACTGATCCATGGGCCTAGCCCAACATACAAATGGGCCTAGCTCGTCATATAATGGGCCTAGCGTGTCATACATTGGGCCTAGCCGAACATACAATGCAAGAGTCACAAAGATATCTAGCATATAACAGATCCTAGTGGGCCAACATTGGTGCCTTCGACCCACGGGTAGAGTGAGGAGACTCACCTCAATCCGAGATAACTGAAACACATGCGATGCTGCTACTAGGTTCCTCACACTGAACACAACCAAATTATCCCTAATCAAAAATTAAGGAAATTCCCCATAATCCAAGGTCCAATTCATATTCTATCTTTCAAGTGGGTAAAAGGCCATTTTACCATTCCCATATCTGACCCAACAACTCATGACCCAACTCCTAAAAGACCCAAGGCCCAAAAGGCTCAAAAAGAGAGTTTCATGAGTACTCCCCGCGTACTACACGTTGATGCCTGATGTACAACTCGCCACAACAAGGAATCGGGGAACCCATGCATTACGTTGAGCGTACGCATACATACACCCAACGTACTTCCTACGTGACCAAATCTCACATTAAGCTCTTAATGCTTAAGATCAAAACGTCCAAACATAGATCTAACCTCTAATGGATGTCTTAAGTTAGAAAGTTCCCGACTTTATGACTTTGCATGCCTTAATGGGGTCCAAACCAAAAAAACCAAGCTTCATAACTTCATCAAAAGGTCACTAGTTCTTGCATGAAAGGAGAATACTACTCAAGATCATATTTTTCTGAGTTAATGACCTCAACAAGGATCAAATATGATGCTCAAAGGTTCTAGAGTAACTTCTACTCACACGAACCACAATCACTTGATCAAAATATAACAAATCACAACCCTAAACTAGATCTACATGAGAAAGCCATCAATATTAAAACTTTATACCTACAGAAGCTAGATCAAGATGAACAAGGCCTGAGTCTCCAAGCTCCAAGAGAACTAACACTTCTCCAAGGAGTTCTTCTTCTTCCAAAGGCACAAAAACTCCACCAAAATCACTCCAATGCTGAAAATCCTTCCAAATGGGGTCTAGGGTTTCAAATTTAGGGTTATAGGGGATGGAGGTTGAAGATAAGAAGGGTTGGAAATAAGTTAAGGCCTTTAAATAGGGTACAAGGCCCTAAATTAGGGTTTAAATCTTACTGGAGTATGCCCAACGTACTCCAGGTAGGCCCATCAGACTCCAAAGCACTCCGTGATCATCCCAGCCTAGTACGCCTTGCACGCCCAATGTACTCGGCTTAGCCCAAAACCTTCATAACTTCCGAAGGCCATAACTTCTTCGTCCTAACCCCGATTTTGATGATCCTTATATCCACGGAAAGGTAATGAAAAACACCACTCCTATCATCTCTCCTTTTCCTTAAAACCTTCCGAAATGAAATACTAAAATTCATGAAAGGCCCAAACCATCACTTTACCATTATACCCTTGGGCTCCAAAGCACACACCAAACTCTCGGTTCCCAAAACCTACATTACCCTCATCGAAATGGGTCTAAACCTCTCTTTCCCCAAGGCCCGAAGCCTAATGATAATTGATATTTGGTTCATGGCCCCGAATTATAAAACGATTCGAAATATGGTGTTACATTAGAACATACAACCGTATACACCATTGGTATCCTATGTATTAGAATGTTAAGCATAAGATTAGTAACGGGGCCCCGATGGAGTGCACGGATGTTCGTATGTGTATATTAGCTATAATTTAATAAATGTATAGTAATTGATTTATAATGCACGTGTGAGAAATATATAAGTTGAAAAAACGACGTTTTTTGCTCGAAAACTTGAAAATTAGAATCGAAATGTCAGTTCTGAAGGTGTAGGTGGGTGTACATATGTGTATTATACATCAATTACTTTATTTTATTGTTATTATTATTATTATTATTATTGTTACTATTATTATTATTATTATTATTATTATTATTATTTGTAATTAGATTATTATTATTATTATTATTATTATTATTATTATTATTAATATCATTAACTAGATAAATAGTAAATAATAATAATAATTTTATTTTTTCATTAAAAAAGTAGATAATTATTTATTTACTAATACTCTTAAAAAAGTTAATTTATTTTGTTCATAATTATTACATTTTAATTATAAAAGTTAATAGTTAATTACTATTATTATTAATAATAATTGAGTTATTTTTATAATAATATTAATAAAAAAGTTTAATTATTTTCTAAAACAACATTTACGTTGATAATTTATAATATTTTATTAATTATAAGTAATAACAAAAACAATTAGAAGATTGAATTATTTGGTAAATATGTATATTAATTTATTTATAAAAAGAAAGAATTATATAATTAATACTACTGATAATAATTATAATTGAATTATTTTTAGAATATTACAATAAAAAAAGTTGATTTATTTTCTAAAAAAGCATTTCCGTCAAAAATCTGTCGGTGATTACCGACAGAATACCGACGGATAGCCTAAGTCTAGAATTCCCTTTACAATCCGTTGGTATTCCGTTATTAATAACCAACAGATTTCCGACGGAATTTTCTTCCGTCGCTATTGTGTCAGTATTCCGTCACTAAAATTAGGGTTTTTATGTTTGTTACAATTCCGTCACTAATTTCTAACGGAAAATTCCATCACTAATTTCCGTAGGAATTCACCCAGCTTTCTAGTAGTGGTATAACCATATCTGAAAGCATACAGTTTTAAATAATTATAACTTTATGTTTTAGTAATACCTTCACAATGAGTAGAATTGTTAGTAAAAAAAATATTAGAGTTTCTAATTTGTTATCATCAAAACAAACGGAATTGTTATTAAGTGTTGACCATATGCACTAAATGCATCAAATGCAACAACAAAATTTTCAAAAACAGATGCTTTTACAAACATATATTTTGAAAATCTTCTATTTTTAAAAAATGCCTCCTGAACACATTTCAATAATGCTAGTTTTAACTCTCATTTAGTTTTGAACATTTGTTGGATTATCACATGTGAGGAGGATCACAACAAACTAATACCCTTTGCGACATTGACTATGTGGAGATGTACCGTGCGCATATATCATCTCGTTACATATAAATGGTGACTCATTCAACATCTCGTAATATTTTTCCATTTTAAATTTCGACCGTGACATTCGAGTCGATGTTTAGTACTAGCACGTATATTAGATCCATGTTTAGTACTCTGCAAGTATATTAGATCCATATTGAACAAGCTTGTTGACAAAAAGGCTATGTTTTGCATCCAATATTGGGTTAAATAAATCGAGAAATCTGATCATAGACAATGTTGAAGATATTTTAAAAGATTATGACATAGACATATGCAATAACTTTCAATATATTTGGTGTTTTTTTAACAAATAATTGATAACATACTAACTTTGTTTGTTTTCCGATTTTTACTTGTTATATTAGAATTTGAAGATGCAATACACAATTCACAATAAACAATAAATAATAAACAGTGACAAGGAAAGGGGAAGACACATATGAATGTTTAAAAGTAGAATTGAAGTACTTGTCTTTTTATATTGATAATTTTTGTTTCCTGACTTTTAATACTTTGAAAATGTTGTTACTTATAAAAAAATTGTCTTTATTTTAGTTTTCAATTTTTTTATTTCTTCATGACCATATTCCAACTATCATAACTTTTTTTGTAACTTTTTTCTACAAGCTAAAATGAGTTGGATTCTTTTTCCTATATCATTTTTTCTTTCTTAGTTCGATGTAAGGATGTAATTAACTGATTTGGATAACTATAGCCCAAGTTACGCAACCGTAAACACGGGATGTGTTAGATCCAGTTTCAGGATGTTTTTTATTTCGGGATAGCGAGCTGTAATTTTATCGAATAAAGGTCTCAGGCTTCAATGGAATAGATTTTAGACCTGATTATATGTTGATAATATTGGTTAAATGATTTAATGTAACATCCCAAAAATACAAATAAAATTTTCATTTTTAAACCATCAAATCTATACAACCATTTATTCCAAAACCAATCAGAATAAATTGTATTTTCCAAACATCTGAGTAAAACAATAATAATCAGTGAAAAAGACCATCAGGGGATGCTATGCAGTCAAGCAGGACCCTTCCATTTGGAACTAGAAGTACCTAAATATGTTTAAACCATAAAACTGTAAGCACAAAGCTTAGTGAGTTCCCCAAAATACCGCATAAAATACATATTGGGTCCCTCCCATCATACATACAAGCCCAACCCATCATAAAAATGGGCCCATCCCAACATACAAATGGGCCCATCCCAACATACAAACGGGCCCAATGTAACACCCGGTTTCTAGAATGGATTAGTGTGGGGCATTAAGGAGTCAAAGACATAGTTTTTAGGGAAAACCATGGTTCACGACGTGACCATATAGAGTTCCCGACGTGATGTGCCAAATGAGGATGCATATATGTAGCAGTGGTCACTAGGGATGTCAACGGGAGCAAACGGGACGGGGAGAACATCCCCCGCCCCCGCCCCCGCCCCCGAAATTCCCTCATTCTCCCGCCCCCGCCCCCACCCCCGAAATGTCCAACCTTCCTACCCCTGTCCCGCCCCCGAATACCCCTTATTACCCCCGCCCCTGCCCCCGATTGATTTTGGGCTGCCTTTTTTGGGCTAAAAGAAGTTGTTTGGGCTAAAAGAAGCTATTTTTTTGTAACAAATAATTATTTATATCAAAATTTTACATGTTAAAAACAAAAAATTATGGCATCTTAAAAACATTATAATAACAACTTAAAAACATGTTTTTTTGGTGAATTTTGGAAGCTCAAAATCATATTATTGTTTATTATATTTATATAATTAATATATGTAAATATGTATGATTTATTAATCGGGGCCCCATGGGGGTTTCGGCATGAGACTGCTCGCCCCCGCCCCCACCCCCGAAATTAAAACGGGGGTTAACCTTGCCCCCGCCCCCGTCCCTGGCCCCAATTTTTTTAAATAGATACCCCCAAACGTGATGGGGGCCCCACAAGACGTTTTGACATCCCTAATAGCCGGTCACGAAGTGCAAAGGGTTGCAACCCAAGCCCATAATCCTTTAGGGTTTCCTCCATATCTAATCACCCTAAACTTAGATTTAGGGTTCATTTCTCAGCCTCCATCTCTCTCAAACTTCATAAACCCTAACCCTGGCTCATCTTGGTGGCTTTGGCTCATTTTGGGTGGTTTTAGCTCCTTGTTGAAGAAGAAGGTCCCTTTGGTGCATTGTTTCAGCAATCATCCTCCTCCTCACCATCTTGTGTTATTTCTAGACATTTTTTAAGTCCTCAAGTTCTTGTCTTTCTCATTTAAGCATGCTAGATCTAAGTTTTACCCACTTTTCTCCATGTATGAGTTGATTAGAAGGCATGGAATCCATAAAGTTGACAACTTTTTGGATCTTTGGGATCATTTGATAAGCATAAGTCTCATATCTAAAGTTTGGTAGTGGATTGGACTCCAAGCTATGATTTTTATGGTCATGTGGGTTGGGGAAAGCCTTCTGGAAAGTTGTATTTGATGACTTAATTGATTAAGGACTCAAAACATTAGGATTATGCTTCAGACTATGGTCACGACGTGAAGGTCATTTGTTAGTATTGTTGGTTGTTGACTTTGACTTTGACCATTGACATTCGGCATGGGTTGACTTTTGGTAAAACTAAGGATTTAGGAGTGTAGACTGAAAGGGTACTCTTTAATGTTGTTAGGTTCCATGTAGGATCAACCTTCTCTAGGTGAAAGTTGTGGTGTCTAGCTGCTACTTGTGATGTGAGTCTTTTCACTATACTTGCCTATGTGGTAGTATATGTTGACCAAATGGATCTTATTGACTACTGTTAAATTTGAACTAGGTTGTTGATAACTCCTGCATTGTTGTGAGTCCATGGGACTGCTGGTAACCCATGAGGTGTGCTGATAATCCACAGGGCGTGTTGTTAGCCCACTAGGACTGTAGATAGTCCCTTGGGTTGTTGTTAACCCATAGTTGATTATATTGTGTGCTTTATGTGACATTAGAGAATACTGATAGTACATGGCTGCTGATAAAACATAGCTAATTATTATGTTGTGTTGTATGAGATATTTTGGGGGACTCACTAAGATTTGTGCTTACAGTTGGGGATTAAATATTTTGCAGGTACTTATCAGATTGCGAAGGCAAGACGATACACATACATCAACAAATTTACGATTTGAGTTTCCGCATTGTCTTCTTTAACTCTGATTCCTGAATAATGGTTTATGAACAAATGGTTTGACATGAAAGTAAGTTTATTAAAATGGAAGTTTAAATTACTCTAAAAGTGAATAATTTAGCCTGGAATTTTGGGTTGTTACAAGTTGGTATCAGAGCCATAGTTTGAGAGATTTGGATGAACGCTCGTGGGATTCCAAACTGAAACTATGGATCTGAGAGTTTCTATAATATGTTTTGGAAATGATTCATTTCATGACAAGAAAAGGGAAGATGCAATGTGTACAGTCAGCTAGATCTCAGAAAGATGATTTCCCAAAATATCCATACTTGTGTTATATAATGTATTGGACTTGTTGTTATATGTGTTATAGTAAGATGTGCATGCTAGAGTGCCTGTTTAGGAGTGATGGATTTTGTATGTGATATATGAGTTGTTAGAGATGAATGGTAGTGCGTAGGCTAAGGATTCTCAGGAAGTGCATGTTAGAAGTGCCTGATCCTTATGATGCATTTTTACCTATTGGTTTTTCTGCTCAAATATTGCTTGATTTGTGCTATGTAAAACTTATATTGATGTTAGTTTACTATTAAGTGAATATGGTAATTTGCAAGCCACAAGCATTAAATAGTTTTAGAAGGATTGATTTGTCCTTATTGCACAGCTCTTGTATGAGTCCAACCGTTATAGTGCAATATCTTTCAATCGAAGGACTATTTAATCCTTGTTGCATGTAATTGTATTCGTAAGATAATTATTTGGCATTGGTAAAAGTTTCTTTTGTAGCTGATAGCAGGGTAGGGTTGAGTATTCCTAGTGACCTTGGAGGAGTGTTATTGTGTGTTTGTGTAAGCACTTGTGTATAAGGAAGTCTAAGGTGGGAATCTAGGCAGTTTGTGGTGGCTTTTGTAAGCATATAGGTGTGCTGGTACACCTAGAAGTGGTGGAGTTCCTAGAAGAGTGCTCTAGTGTGTGCTCAAGTGTAAGAAGAATCCTAGAATGAGAGCGTAAGAAGAGCAGTAGTGTGTGTTTGTGGTGGCACGGGTACCTGCGGTTGATAGTGGTCATGTATAGTGACTTAGGATGTTTGAGACAATTCTTGGGACGTGTATGAATAGGTGTGGAAGGTAGAATGGGCACATAATACTAAAAGCACAGGATCCATACGGGGATCAGGAAGAGTTGAAAAGGTTCTAAGGAGGGAAAGATAGGTAGTTTGGTATATCACTAGTGTTAGTTGCAGTCGTCTCTGTCGCTAACGGCCTATCGACCATGATTTTTAGAATGAGGCTAGTAATTGATTGGGCCTTAGTGTCTATGACAGTTTGGGACTGGATGGTGCAAACCTATGTGAGTTAGTTGATTCAGAGGTTTCGAGGACCTTTATCTAAGTAGTTCCAGTCTGAGTCGCAAGACTCAAGAAGGAAGTTGTTGTGATAATCGACTCGAGGACTGCAACATGAGGCTAAGTGGTCAGCCGATGGCATGGGATGTTACTTTCTACATTCGGGTTGTGTTTTTCCTGTCTCCTATGCTCGAGGGATGAGAGACCATATGTGGGTTAGTCGAGGGTTAAGATAGGATATGGTGATCTCCTCATCAGTTCTGCTGTAAGAAGGTGAACTTTGGTTCATAGTTAATCGTCTCTATGTCTCAGCGAAGGGATGTTTATGGCTCGATGATTCCTGTGGTGTGATGGCCAGGTTGAAGGCCATATCGCAGGTGGAATATATATCGTAGATTCTAGAAGGTTGGGTGCATCCGATGGGGGCATCAAGTGGTTCCTGTTTCAGGATATGAAAGAGTTTTGTAGTTATGTTGGGTTTGTCGGAGTTATGTTTTAAGCATCAGTAAGGGATCCTTGAAGTTTCAAGAGAGGGATGAGGTTGTGGATCAACTCTCCAAGTGTAAGGTTTTCTATGAGGAAGGCACTTAGTTTATCCAATTGTGTTCTGATCGTTTTCGCTATGTTTAGTTGGTAATGCTGGGGAAAAGGTCTTTGAAGTCTTCATCTGAGATTCAGAGTTGTCTTGTTCGAAGGATTATCTTGTGTTGTTTCATGCATTATGAGAGTCAAGTTGAGTATGTTCATGATTAAGCCTGACTGAGGCTTGGGTATTGTAGATGTCATTCAATGATGGTTCGAACCCTAAGTGGAAGAGAACTGGGCATTTTGCTTGGGGGGATCATTGGTCGGTTTGGTTTTTATGGTTTCCTCTCGATGGGTCAATGGAATATGCGGTTCTGGTAAGCTAGATTTTGGTCCGGGTTTATGGTTTCATAGGGGAAAGAAAGTGGGTTACAATTGAAGTGCTTGTGATTAAGAAGTTTCCCGTTGCGTTCTCAAGGATCTATCGGAGACCTCCATGGTTGCGGAAAAATTAAGCATTTGTTAGACTGTGGGTGTAGAGCAAGATGTTGTCAGGTTTATACCTTCAAGGGCGCATACATTGTCCTGGCAGCGAGAATATGATGGGTAAGGAGCTTGTTTTGTTCAGTAGTTCCTTGCAGCAGCGCCATGGATCTTGATAGGGGAGCGTTGATCCGCTCGAGTTGTGCATCAGATTTAGAGAACATGGTTAGCTTGAGGTTTGGGTCGGTTATTTATGGCCGAGAATGGGCTGTCATTGATGTGTCGAGCACCTTCAGAGTTTGATAAGTGTATTTTGATGGGGATTTTGTTTAGTATGTGTGGGGTCATTGGGTTTAGTTCCCGGCCTATTTTGGATTGTTGGTTGTTTCGTTTATCGGTAGAAATTTAGGTTAGTCAAAGGATCCAAGTTGTATTACCTAAGGGTGCAACTGAAGATTCAACCCTTAGTCAAGTTCAGTAAAGTTTGTATCTTCGTCCTTGTGAAGGTGTCCTCTCGATTTTTTGGTTGTGAAATTGTTACTTCTTGTGGGTTGAGAGGATAGTTGGTCTTAGTTCTTGGGAGATCGGATATCAGAGCAACGATGTTCAGTTTTCAGGTATGATTGTGGTTGCTCAAGATTCAGTTTCAGCAGGTCGCATCGGCTGGGTAGGTATTGGGATTGTTTCGAGTAGGATTTTGACAACATTTCTGGATACATTTGGAACTTTTCTTCGATATTGAAAGTTTCATTGGTCTTTTACTCATTGATGTGATCTGCTCAGCTTCTTTAATGTTTGAGATCTTGTTGTCGTTGTTAGAAGAACGTGTTTAATAGCAATGGAGGTTCGTCGGTACGTCACATTTTTTGGTAAGGTCACTATTAAGAAGGAACACATTCGGTTGGGGAGCGTTGTGTTTACTCTTGGGGAGTATGTCGAGATGAGTTCAATTTGGAGCTGGTATTATGCTGATTATTTTGTTTCCTAATTGTGTGTTGTTATGTTTCGTCTGACGATGTGTCAGTGGTAGCTGGACTGTGGAAGAGTGTGTATTTCAGAATGGTATGGCTCCTGTAGTTTGGCAAGTGCGGAGTGGGATGTTGATTGGGTTCCTACCAGTCAGTGGGACAGTGGAAATGGTTCTTTATACCAGTTGAATGTTGGTTAGGAGTCTTCATGTTTGTAGTTGGGCGGTGGCAAGAACGGTGAGGAGTTGTGAGCTTCTCATCCTAAGGGTTGGATAGTATCATGGCGTTCCGTGAGCCATCGTGGATTTCAATTTTGTAAGTGGGGGTTGCAGTTATGTAGTGAAGACCTATGTGTGGATTCATAAATCGTGTGGTATTGGCAGGTGTTTGAGCAATATAGTATTGTGATTGGTGTCACAATGACCAGCTGGTTGAGCTAAGCAGTTGCAAAGTGTTGAGTTGTTGGGGAGTCATGGTAGTATGGTGGCAGCTCATTAATGGGATTCTCCTATTGGACTCATTTTTGTTATATGATGAGGTATCGTGTGAATCTCTCCCTATATTACCTATGTCATAGATGTGTGCCTGGTAGACTAGCCGAGTCTTAATAGCTGACGGTTGTTATGAGTATTTTCTGGATTTCTGAAAACTCCAGGATTGTTGATAGTCCTCAGGACTACTGATAGTCCCAGGGTTGCTGATAACCCATAGCTGTTTAGATTGACATAGGGGTAGTGGTTTGCTAGTTGCAATACTAGGAGGCCACTGATACAGGCGGTTATAAGTCTCTTGGAGAGTTTGTTAGATGATGCTGCACCTATGCTGATATGGGGGCCTAGGCATCACATAATTTTTGATACCGCCCATGGTTTCGCTCGTGGGAGTAGTTGGTTGGTTACAAATTGTCAAGAAGTCGGGTGTGTATTTGGGGACCTACATCATGTTATCGGATTTTGGGGCGAGATGATCTTAACCATTTTTGTTCCGTTTAGCTATCTCTATGTCCAGATGCAAGGTTTTTGGACCAAAGGAGATGTGGTGGAATGTCAGAAAGTGATGGTGTCCGTTTTTGTAGTTAGTAGTGTTTCCAGTCTTATGCTGTCAGTGGGATGGTGCTAAGATGGGGATGTTTTGTTAGGGTCGGACCCAGTGTTCTAAAAGGCGCGCCAAGGCGTGAGGCGTGGCTTCGCCATTACGAAAAAGCCTCATAACTTTGCGGTTAGGCGTGGCGCATGGCAAGGCGTGATATGGCATGCGATGGCGCGTTATGGCGCGTGTTTTTTCGTTCGAGACATGTTTTTTTCTCTTTGTTATGTCTTTTCTAATTGGGGATACAACTATTGTGTTTTTTGTTAACTTTTTGTTATTAGTTATTGATATAACGCTTTTAAAAAGTAGTTATATTTAATATAAATTTATATTTATGTGGTAATTTAACTATAGATTAATACAAAATCTCCGCCTTACATCACGCCTTGAAAAAAGTCATGGCTCGCCATGGATCGTTAAGCTTGAGGCTTGGCCTTGCTGCCATGCCACGCCTCACACCATCTAGAACCTTGGTCGGACCTTTCAGTTTTGGTCAGCATGGTTGATGCTGAGGGAGGCCTTGTCTGCCGAGGAGACAGACATGTTTGTGGGGTTTCAAGTTAAGGGTCGGGGAGCCAACTTTTCTTGATTCGGTTGGTTGTGATGTATTTATCTTCATTCTCTGTCGGGGGAGGGGTGATTTTGACATTGAGGAAGTCTCCTATTAGGATGGCGTACGCGCCTAGCTTTGGAAATCTTTGCGTTTTTAGTCGCTTACTCAGGCATCCGGGGTGCCGATAGATCGAGTAAAAAGTAGTTGGTATGGAAAATCCATCGAGGGGATTTCGGAGGGAGTTGTTTCAGAATGATTGGTGAGGGCATATTTCGAGGGTGAAATCTAATTTAAGTGGGGGGGGAATCGTAACACTCAGTTTCCAGAATGGATCTGTGTGGCACATTAAGGAGTCACAGGCATGGTTTTTGGGGAAAAAACATGGGTCACGACATGACCATAAGGTGGTCATGGCGTGAAGAGCCAAATGAGGACGCGTATCTGGAGCAGTAGTCGCGGCGTGACACATAGCCGGTCACGACATGAAAAAGGTTGCAGCCCAAGCCCATGATCTTTTAGAGTTTTCTCTGTGTTGAAAAAGACGGTCCCTTTGGTGCATTACTTCAGAAATCAAGCCTCCTCCTCACTATCTTGTTTTATATATGGACCTTTGAAAGTCCTCAAGTTCTTGCATTTCTCATTTAAGCATGCTAGATCTAAGTTTTACCCAATTTTCTCCATGTATGGGTTGAGTAGAATGCATGGAATCCATAAATTTGGCAACTTTATGGATCTTTGGTGTGGATTGACATCCGAAAATTGCAATAAAATTTTTCATTTTTAATTAAAGAGAAATCATTGTTTTTCGATCATCCAAAATCATAAGAACCCAAGATCAAATTCAAATGTTCCAAAATCAATGTATCATAACATCTCCAAAACATGTCACTAGAGGATGTGTACGATGACGCCTTTGCTTTTCCCTGATCATCTGAAGTACCTGAAACATAAACCATAAACTATAAGCCAATGTTTAGTGAATCCCCCAAATTACCACCAGACAAACATATAACAAAATGCAAACCGGTCCCACAGCTATCAGGATGGATTACCCCTGAGCCCATATGTAAGTCCCCACATCTGGAACCAACTAGTGATCAAACACAAGAACAAGCAATAATCAATGAGAACAAGAAGGAGTAGAAGCAAGAATGATCCAAATTGCACACCTTTCTATTGAGCCGTAAACGTCTGGTACAATGGACACACACATAACCATCGTACAATCTGACAAGACTGACACACACACACACACACACACACACACATATATATATATATATATATATATATATATATATATATATATATATATATATATATATATAGGGAACATGAACTGTAAATAGTCCACGACCGTAAACATACTCACAGCCGCAAAGACCAGTTGAACCGAAAACACTCTGTTTTCGGTTCACCCAACCATAAACCCTATAAACACATAAACAAAGACTAACAAGACTCATACAAATTAATGCCTAGCCCAAACCAACAAAATATGACCTTACAGTCTCCCCCTTGGTTTGAGGCTAGCATAAGTTCAGTCTTTTTCAATGACTAGCATGTCAGACCTTCCCATTGCCCCTAGCCACATCTTCTTTTCAATAATCTCAGCAATCATGCTTGTAAATTCTTTAGCAGCAGCCTCTTGAATCTCATGCTTGCATATGATTTGATGTCGAGCCAAAGTGTGAATATCCCGTTCACCAAACTATAGCAAATCCTTCTTATCAACGATACAAAAGACACCATCCGGGAATTTGATGATAGCAGAGGCTGTGGCTTCATCAAAAACCCAGTATTTCATATTGTTCAACGATCCATCACAAAAATGCTTAACAATAGGAATCTATGTCATCTGCTTTGTAGGAGGCCACATCACGATCTTGAATCTGTCGTTGGTATTAGGGTCAAAAACATCTTTGGCTCTTTTCACGAAGGATTCGGCTGTCTTCATTCCATCGAATTTCCTCTTTACTTGATTTTCTAAGAAGAGTTTGAAATCTGATCCTCGTGGGCCATTAGTTGGGTTTGAAAATGGAGCATCGGCAAGTTCAGTGAGATCCACCTTCGTCTAAGAAGAAAAGTCATTCTTGTGCCTGTAATACTCCACGTTTCTGCTCTTGCGCTTTACCAACTAGCAATTTAATTTTTCATGAAAACCCCACATTAGAATTCCTGACCGGTCACCATACTTATCTCTGAACCGCTTCTTTCCGATCTCAGTCACAGTCAGTTGAGGTTAATCTCCACAAACATTTTTGTCGGAGTTTTTCATGAAGAGCAAACCTCCCTTTCGTTGAGCAGTAACCTGTCTTGGACCTTGCTTCAGAGTTATTCTTGGATGAGCTTGAGCAGGTTCAATCTCAAATCGGTCAACAATTTTTGTGGTTATGACTGGTGGAGAATTGTCAAGCAGATCTGGTTGAGATGTATTGGCAGGGGCACTTTGAGAAGTCACGACTGTACTTGGTTCTTCGACAGTTGTTTTGAATTTGTCGCCAAATTCTGCTATCAGTTTGTTCTTCAGGTTGTAGTAACCAGCAGTCAAGGCTCCAAGGTTGAGCTGTAGAGCAGAAATTTGTTTTGATTTTACCGAATTTTCTTCCTCAAGCTCGGAAACTCGAATGTCGAGATTTCCAATCAAACGTCCTTTTCAATGAGTTTTTGATTCAGAACACCAATTTCCTCCTTGAGCTCATAAAATTGATGGGTCCGCTCCCCCTGAACTTCCTTCACCTATAGATATCCCTTTGCCTCGGGGTGAAGGGTTTGAATCTTGTTAGGCCAAAAACCTGGCAAGCCTCTCGGAGGCAGCATCATGCGCAGGTTGTGGTGGAGAGGAACCCCCAGGAGCTGAAGAGCTCCCGGCTTCATAAGAAGATAGAACAACACTTGGTCCTTCTCTCAAAACTTGACTGTCTTCATGGGTTGGTTGGGTTGGTGCAGCAGTTGTAGAAGATTGTTGGGCGGACTGAACATGTTCCCTAATTAACACTCCCGACCTCGGATCGGCTCTTCTCCTTTTGAGTGGAGGTTGGGAGGTTTGTGTCATTATAATATCACTTTCAGATGGCAAAGTGGCTAGAGTAACAACTGTAATGGGAGGAAACCTTGTAGTTGCATCCACATTGTGGGTGGGAATACTCCTTCATAACCCATATTTTCAAGAATCTCTTCATTCTGTTCCATAGAAATTTCAGTTTGAGACTCTAGCTGATCCTTGATTTGAAGCACTTTGCGACTCATTTGTTCAGTTACTACGATCTTTCTTACGTGGATGACTGATTCAACTGTGTCTTCACCATCTTCTCCTCCTTTATTGACTGAAGCTTTGTTCCAAAACTGCCTCACTAAATCTTGATAAATTACAGGATTTGACTGGAAAGCATGTGCAAGACAGCATCTCTTAAGTCCATGAATCATAGACCTAAATTCTTGGTGTGCTACTGGAGGATCAATCAAGAAAGCTGCAATGTTGTGGTTATCGGAAAATTTCAAGTCTGTCCTTTGTTCTGCACCAAACGAGCCAAGTGAGAAAACTAATGATTTAATCAATTAAAGTTGAATTTTCTCAATTAAAAGTTGATTAGGCTTCAATTTAATTTTATTTGGATTAAAAACAAATTTATGGCTAAAAAAACCAAGTTTACGGTTGAAAAGAGTTTACGGCCGTAAACGGAGTTGCAGCCGTAAATGGTTCAACAGTCGTAAACGGTCCAACAACCGTAAACCGTTTTTGTTGCAAAACGTGATCGATTCGAGTTAATTTCAACATAGTGAGGGTCGCCTTTGATGTACCTACAAGAATCAAGAGTCAATTTCAGATAAAAAACGCAAATCGATGATGAATAGGAGATGAGGTCGAAGAACAGTTGAGAGAAACTGAGAAGGGCTTTACGGCTGAGAATGAAAAAGTGAGGGTGAAGGGTTTTCAGCCAGAAACCTTACCATATATACCTGGACCATATTCGGCCCACAACCCATGGACTGTAAACCAAAAAGCTTCAAGCCCAAACCCAATACATCCAAATTTAATAAAAAATAAAACATTTTGAAAACTTAAAAAATTAAAATTAAAATTAAAATAAAATAAAATCTAAAAAATTAAATTCAAACTAACATTTTTTTTTAATTTTTTTAATTTTTTAGAAAATAAAATAAAAAATAAAATTAAAATTAAAATAAAATAAAATAACATTAATTTCTCTTCACCATTGCTAATATTATTTTTATGACTTTGGGATCAAAATTTTAAGACATCCTTATTCTGTTTTTCAGTACCTCCACCTTCATGAATAGATCTGGTCAATCGCCGGTATTGTGGTCCACTTAAACACGAAAGATTGTGACGAATTTGGACATGCTACAAGTGGCAAGACCTTTGACCCTATGTTCCTAAAAAATATTCCTAAAGGGACCATTTAGCTGACGATGACCAATGATATTGTTGTCCACCTAAATTTAGCAGCGATATCTACAGACAACCTATTAAGTGTTCAATTTTAGATGTACTAGAATGTGCTTCCCGCTTCCTGATATACCCCGGTAATCAAGGACTTCCAAAATACTCCTTACTTTAGATGAGCAGACAATTATTAAGGAAGAAGATAGATTTTAGAAATGCATATGTCTTATTCCCAGGTCAAATCTCTTCCAATCACGCAGAGAGATTAACATATGACTAACTTAATTAGAGGGATTGAGAAATAGAATGTTGCATATGATGTGTTCCAGGTCGGATAAAAACTTATCACGCAAATGAGACATCATATGACTAACAGACAGAAAGAATTGCATATAGAAGGAGATGCATAGAAATAGAGTTGCATATGTTGTATTCCAGGTCGGATCTCTTCCAATCACGCAGAGGAGGCAACATATAACTGACAGAAAGAAAGCAAGAAAATAACCTTCTACAGACCTACTTTATCGGAATTTCCCAGTCGCCCTATCAGTACCGAAATTAAGGACATGCGTCCATACATCGAGTAAAAGTTACGCCACAGTTCTAGATACAGATTACTTTAGTGTAGCCCGCAGATTCCCATGTATATGTCACTTCTCAATCTACCCGAGCGTCGTATAGTCAGACCAAACATAAATATCTAAGTCAATACTTGTCAAGTCCTTTTAAATGTCAATCTATGCCTGGTCTGGTCCATTTAAATCTTTCGTGCCTACCAGCGCATTGAACACAAAGCCTAGATAGTTCAGCGTTGGTACCTTACACAAATCAAAATTGCCTATTATCACTTGGTTAATATCACTTCCCAACTAATTACCTGCAGACAACCTCCATTAGAACATATATTTGGATTTTTGAATTTTATGATTTTTTTGTTTTGTTTTATTTCTCCCCCTAAATTTGTGCATAGGAGAGAAAGGAAAATAAATGTGCAAATTTAAACTAACCTAAAACAAAAAAATTAGTCTTTAAAACGTATCATTTTGAGAAAACCCACAAGCACATCGAATCGAGCTTTGTTGAACTGTTTGGTGAATAGATCCACCACATTATTATCAGTGTGAATCTGTTCCAAACGGATGAGCGAACGCTCATAACAATCTCTAATGAAATGAACTTTGATGTCGATGTGCTTGGTTTTGGAGTGTTGGACAGGATTTTTAGCTATTTGGATTGCAACATCATTTCACAAAAGATAGGGGTTTCTAGAAAATTCAAACTGTAGTCCAAAAGTTGATGTTGGATCCAGATTACTTGAGAACAACACGCAGAGGCAGCAACGTATTCCGCCTCAGCTGTTGAAGTTGAGACAGTTTGTTGTTTCTTGCATTGCCAAGACACCAGACGGTCGCCTAAGAATTGACATCCCCCGGAATTTGATTTCCTGTCAAGTTCACAACCTCTATAATTGCTGTCAGAAAATGCATATAAATCAAAATCAGAATTTTTAGGATACCAAAGACCCAGTTTTGGGCTACCTTTGAGATACCTCAAAATTCTTTTGACAGCAATTAAATGAGAGAGTTTAGGATTAGCCTGATAATGTGTGTATTGACAGACTGCGAACATGATGTTGGGTCTGCTCGCAGTCAGATACATCAGGGATCCGATCATTGATCTGTATTCTGTCTGATCTACGGATTCTCCATCAGGATCTGGAGTCAACAAGGGTCGTTCAGCCATCTGCATCAAGGCAACTTTAGAATCTTTAAACCCAAACCTCTCAAGCATGTCTTCAACATATTTTCCTTGATGCAAAAGGATTCCGGTTGAAACTTGTCGAACTTGCAACCCCAAAAACATGGTCATTTCTCCCAAAGAACTCCTCTCAAATCTCTTCTTCATAACAGCCTCGAACTCTTGGCACACTTTCGAGCTTGTCGACCCGAAAATGATGTCATCAACATATATATGTACAAGAATTAGGTCGTCATCCACATGCTTGATGAAGAGCGTCTGATCAATCGTGTCTCTAGTATAACCATGCTCAAGCAAATGATCTGTTAGAGTAGCATACCAAGCTTGAGGAGCCTGATGTAACCCATACAGAGCCTTGTCTAATTTGTAGACATGATTTGGAAATTTTGAGTTGACAAAACCAGGAGGTTGATCAACATAAATTTCCTCTTTCACGGCTTCATATAGAAAGGCGATCTTAACGTCCATCTGATAAATGGTGAACCCCATGTAGGAAGCATAAGCCAGGAAGATACGGATAGCTTCAAGGCGCGCTACAGGAGCATACACTTCAGTGTAGTCAAGGCCTTCAATTTGCCGAAACCCACGAACAACCAGACGTGCTTTGTTTCGCAAAATCACCCCACAATCATCTTGCTTATTACGGAACACCCAGCGCGTGTCCAAAGACTTTTTTCCCTTTGGTAGCTCAACCAGTTTCCATACCCCCAGTTTCTCAAATTGATTAAGTTCCTCGTGCATCGCATCAACCCAACCAGGCTCAGTCAGTGCCATTTCCATGTTCTTTGGCTCGATCTGAGAAATGAAGCAAGAGTAGAGACATGTATTGACATCTCCACTCTGACTCCTCGTTTTAACTTCGTCGCCTAGTTGACCAATGAAGTTTTCGATCGGATGATCACGTTGAAGTCTGGTGGGAATTTCATGGCTGGTGTCATTGATTGTGACAGGAAGGTTGTTGATGTTGATGAGTCCATCATCTGCTGAATCATACACCTTAGACGATCTGCAACCGTGAGAGGTGCTTGCCATGTACTCATTTGCGATTGGATCGGGAAAAAGAAGCTCCATGAAAGATTGAGTAGCAGCGGAAGTATCTCTGGTCATGAACTCTCTTTCAGCAGGTGTAAGAGGAGTGGCTTCAGCATCAGGATTGATTCTTTGACTTGGAGAACTTGAAGAAGTACTTGGAATAGCTTCATCCACCAAAGGAGTCATAGGAGGCACCAAAGGTGGTCTGTACACAACATCTTCCTCTTCATCTTCAATAACAACCTTCGTACCTGAGCAAGAACCTGACACATCATCTGAAACACATTAAATGATTTAAATAAAGAAGCATAATCAAATAACCAGTCAGGACCGACTCGGGCATCTGTCTCATTCTCTTCCATCCAGCGCACATCGAAAGATTCCATAATCTTCTTAGTTTTCTTGTTGTATACTCTGTAAGCAGTTCGTGCAGCGTATCCCACAAAGTAGCAGTCATCAACCTTCGAGTTGAACTTGGGGTTGGACTCTAAGTGAAGGAGGGTGCAATGACATCCAAATATTCTGAAGTGAGCAACTGATGGCTTGTGATTGTACAGAATTTCATATGGGGTCTTCATCTGGGATTTGTTGATCAGGACATGGTTATGGACGTAACAGGCAGTGTTGATCGCCTTTGCCCAAAAGAAGACCGGTAGTTTGGAATCACATAGCATCGTCCTTGCAGCGTTTATCAGAGTACGATTGCGTCGTTCCGCAACACCATTTTGTTTAGGAGTTCGAACAGCACTGTACTGACGCAGTATACCCTTTTCGGCGCAGAAATGATCCAGAACAGCGTTCTTGAATTCCGTGCCATTATCAGTTCTGAGCGCCTTCACTTTCTCATTTGTTTGATTCGCAATCATCACAATGAACTTCTTGATCAGATCAGAGATCCTACTCTTGTTGGATAAGAAGAAAACCCATGTGAACCGCGAGTAGTCATCTATCACAACCAGGCAATAAGAGCTCTTGTTGATGCTGAGAACGTTGACCGGACCAAATAAATCCATGTGAAACAATTGAAGAACTTTACTGATTGAGTTAACAGTCTTTGGAAAATGGGGCTTGCGATGATGTTTTCCTTGAGCACACACCACGCATTTTTCAAAAGTGATAAAGTATTTGACAGGAAGGCCATGCACAATCTCGTTTTTAGCAAGACGATTCAGGTTCTTGGCATTCGCATGGCCAAGACGACGATGCCAAAGCATGGCATTGTGTTCAGAGCCTTTAGAGAAAAGACAGGTGACTTGTTCTGGGATAATATGATTCATGTCTATGATGTATGCATTTCCATCCCTCTTCGATTTCACCAAGATCCATTCTTCAGGGATAATGATTCCAGGCTTCAAGATGAGGCACTCTTTGTCAGTGAAGTGTGTTGAATAGCCTTTGTCACAGATCTGAGAGACACTCAAGAGACTGTGCTTCAGCTCGGGAGCATAGTTGACGTTCTCAAAGCTACGCACTTCGTTTGTGTCAGTTCCTTTCTGGGTGATCTTCCCACCTTCTCCTCCCGCGAAGGAAACATAGCCCCCATTAAAACTCTGAATGTCATGCAGTTGGGAGATGTCTCCTGTCATGTGTTTGGAACAACCATTGTCGACATACCAGGGTCTGACGACATTCCTCCGTGGCTGTTCCTGCACAATGCGCGGGATTAATTAGATTTTGGAACCCATGTCATTGAAACACTGGGTTTTCTCTTGTTAGCAACAGAAATTTCTTTTTCACTTTTTGAATTTGATTGACTACCAGACGCACATACAGAAGACTGAGATGATTGGACATTTAAATGTTTGGGCACCCATTGATAGTTAGGTTTAGAAACATTTACAGGTGATTTTGAAATATTTTTCTTTGGTTTTGATCGTTTGGGTTTCCGTCTAAGATTAGCCGAAGACCCAGGTGAATACTTTGATGAACCCGATCTTGGCTTAGCCACGTTCGATTTCGTTAAAGTACCTATTTTATTTTCATGTAAAACCTGTTTATTCTTTTGAAGCTCAGCCCGTTTTCTGTCTTTATTGACATTCCAATCATCATCACGAGAACGAGATCTCGAGAATTTTCTAATGAGAGATCTTCCTCGTGACTCGTTCTCTCTTCTTTGTGCATAAAAAGGAACAAATGCCCGATTTAGACAATTGCGTGCAATATGACCAGCAGTTCCACAGTTAAAGCATGTCTGTTTCTTAGCATAAAAACTGGTACTGCTCTTTTCTGGTCTAGTGTTCTTATTGACTCCCTTACTCTTCCCACAAGTGCATGTGCAAGATTCAGATTGTGTGACAGGTGTAGGTAGAGTGTATGTGCTAGTAACAGGAACATCAGATTTATCAAACACATCACCACACTTATCAATAACATCTGAATCATCAGACTTTGACACACAATCATCACAAACCAAAACATCAGTTTTAGAGTTAGAAACAAAAGCATCATTGTGTAAAATAGAAACATCAGATTTTGAAACAAGATTATTATTAGAAACTCTCTCTTCAGAAGCCTGCTTGCCTTGACTTAACGGTGAATCTACATAGGAAGTAGAAATGTTAGTATCCTTTTCCCTAGCACTACTATCCGACACAGGTACAGCGGGTTTGCCATACACAAGATGCTCCTCTCTGTCCATTTCTTCCTGGGTCATAGGGATAACAATATAATGGTGATTAAATGGAGGAGGGACACTCTCATACCCTAGACCTACTTGCTTCT
This sequence comes from Lactuca virosa, assembly GCF_052849685.1. Lineage (NCBI taxonomy): Eukaryota > Viridiplantae > Streptophyta > Magnoliopsida > Asterales > Asteraceae > Lactuca > Lactuca virosa. The sequence continues at coordinate 161,706,747 of NC_136434.1, read as the reverse complement.
TGTCTTTCCATCTCATTTGTTTCTCTATTATGATTGCAACTCTCTCACTTGACACATCAAACTTTTTGAAACTAAAATCAGCATTTTCAAATCGATTTTTTAATGTGCCAAGCTCGTCAGTCACAGTGGCAAGTTGTTTCTCGATAAAGTTGTAGTTCTTGCACTTGTTGCTATACTCTTCCTGTAGTTTCCTAAAATCCTTAGTTTTGTTCTCTAATTATTCTTTTAGTGGTCTTTGGCCCTTCCTAAGGTTATATCCTTCGTACTTTAGGTCCTCGTTTTCTCTACGCAATAATTCGATTTGTTCACGTAAAAATTTAACAGTATCAATGCATGTTTGAGAACAAGAAATTTGACTGACCTCCTTTTTATCAGGCTCAGGGGTAGTGGATACCATGAAGGAAAACTGTAACTCCATCATCTCTTCTTCAGGATCCTCTCCAACATTCTCCTCGGTGACATCACTGATCTGGGCCAAATGTGCATTTTTAGGTCCTGAAATGTTCAAGGCCTGAATTTGGTCTTCCCAATCAAATCACTGAACTACCACCGCCAGATTTTCAGTCTCGTTGTTAGTAGCAGCTCCCCTGTTATTTCCAACTGGCACCATTGTCCTTTCATGATTTACTCTTCTATCATGCTTCGGCCAATCACGAGCAAAGTGACCAGGCTCGTGACAGTTGAAGCACCTCAACTTTCCTTTGTTGAATCCAACCTTCTTCTCTGCATTCATGCCCCAATTGTTTTTCCATGTTTTCTTGGAAAACTGTTTAGCTCTAAAAAACCGCCATAGCAATCTGCCAGGTAATGTCCATTTCCTCCACATCCTCAGGATGAATCTGATAAAGATCAGCGAAAGAAATCTGAGGATGCAATTCTCCAGCCACAAATGCATTGTAGCAATTCACCAGGCCAGAGGCTAGGGCCATGTTCTCTTCGGCTTCTTTGGGATTATAGGTGGTAACAGGAGCTTTTGAGGAGTAGGTTGCATGTGGATAAGGCATGGATGGTGGAACAACATGGGATGGTGGTTGTGGAACAGCAAAAGCTTGACTTTGTGGAGCAGTAAAGGATGAAAAGGTATTGTTCGAAGAAATCCCCAGATTAGCAGTCGAGTAAGAGTTCACATGGTTAATTTCCCTTTGCTTGTCATCAAGATCACAGGCTTTAATGATTGCCATTGTTTTTGCAATACTGAGTCAGTGAAGATCCTTTGTCTTCTTGATAACAGAGACATTCATGTCCCATGACTTGGGGAGAGAGTTCAGCAGTTTCTTGTTAATCTCTGATCGTGGCACTGAAATTCCGGCAGAAATCATCTCAGTGGTAAGAGTAATAAATCGTTGTAGTTGAGCCTCCAATGATTCTCCAAGAATATGATTAAACATGTTGAACTTTTGTCTGAGCATGTCTTGTCGGCTCTATTTCATGTCTTCATTTCCCTCATAAACTTCAATCAGTGCTTCCCACAGAGCTTTGGCTGAGTCATACTCCCTGAATCCTTGTCCAATTTCCGAAGACAAAGCCATTGTCAGTGTTGCGAGAGCCTTTTCTTGCTCTTCAATTTTCTTGAAATCCGCATCTGTGTAATTTGCAAAATCTTTGTCGATAATGGTTCCATTTGCAAGAGTGGTAGTGATTCTAACTGGACCCTTCAGAATACTGCGCCATATTTTTAAATCCTTCATCTTAATGTATTTCTCCATTCTGTATTTCGATTCAGGAAATCCTTCAGCTGACAGAAGACGCAGGATTCTTGTGGTAGTTCCCATGATTGAGTCCAATTCCTGATGAACTGTCATGTTTTGTGATTCCATATTTTTTTTTAATTTTCTTAATTGATTGAAAGCAAAACTTGTCAAGAAAGCACAACCGAAAAGAGGTTTACAACCGAGAACAAGGTTTACAGCCCAAGGAGAGTTTACGGCCAAAAAGGGTTTATGGCCGTATACGAGTTTCCAACCAAAAACAGTTCACGGTCAAAACAATTTACAGTCAAAGAGCGGTTTACAGTCGAAAAAGAGGGTTTAAAGTCGAAAACAGCACGTTTGCAGTCGAAAACAGTTTACAGCCGTAAACAGATGAATAGTTTACAGCCGAAAACACCTAGAATGTGATGAAAACAACTGATTTCTAGCTGATCTTCAATCCATTTTGCCTTGAAATCACGATCAACAGCAGGAACTCAGTAACCAAGCTTGAACAATCACTAAAATGAAAACTACTCCAACCGAAAACGCAGCTTGAACAGTTTTGACACTAGTATGACTCTGATATCAATTGTAAGTCCCCAAATCTGGAACCAACTAGTGATTACACACAAGAACAAGCAATAATCAATCAGAACAAGAAGGAGTAGAAGAAATAATGATCCAAATTGCACACGTTTCTATTGAGCTATAAACGTCTGGTACAATGGACACACACACATAACCGTCGTACATTCTGACAAGACTGACATATATACATATATATATATATATATATATATATATATATATATATATATATATATATATATATATATATATAGGGAACATGAACCGTAAACAATTCACAGCCGTAAACACACTCACAGCCGCAAACACCAGTTGAACCGAAAACACCCTGTTTTCGGTTCACCCAACCGTAAACCCTATAAACACCTAAAAAAGACTAACAAGACTCATACAAATTAATGCCTAGCCCAAACCAACAAAATATGGCCTTGCACCTTAATATGAGTTTAGCTTTCCTTCCTGGCCCACAACTCATGTCTGGATTGCTCCCGAGCCCACATCATAAGTCTGGATTCCCTTCCTGGTCCATAGCTTCTGTTTGGCTTGCTCTTGGGTTTGTTAACTTCTGCACAAAGTAGTATTGCCTCAATCCAACCGCACTATGTGGACATATGCAACAGATAAATATATAATCAGCAAACAGATAATCATACAAATCTAACATATCACTACAACATAACAATATCCTATATACCAGGATACAAAACCGAATGGGCCGACATTGGTGCCTTCGACCCACGAGTATAGTGAGAAAACTCACCTCACAGTTTGAAAAGATAGCAGAAAAGAACATTGCTCCAAAACTCAACTCTACATGTCACCTATACAAAAAATAGTGACCTAAACTTAAACAACAACTCAAAATACCCAAAATACCTCTAGTTCAAACTTGGTCAAAATCACGGTCAAAGGTCAAAAGTCAAAAAGTCAACGAGTCAACTTAGAGTGTATACGCTCGGCGTACTCAGCCACTACGCCCAACGTAGTGTACCCTTGGTCTGATTACGGGCTCCCAACCAGGTATGTGCAACGTACCACTAGGTACGCCCAGCGTACTCGGCTTACCACCTTTATCTCTATTAAGTGCTTATTCTATTAATACACAACGTCCAAAACTCATATCTTGTTCCAAATAACATTCCAAGTCATATAGTTTCCAAATTTATGACTTTCCAAGTCAAGAAATGGTTCAATAACTAAACCCTAACTTAATACACAAACCCAAAACCTCATATATCTTGCATGAAGAAAGGAAAGGGACCTGGATCACATTTTACGGTTCTAAGCACCTAAAACATCTGGATGGACATCCCTTATTGGTTAGAGTAAGCAATACACATGAACACCAAGATTATGTGACTAAAAGCATAAAAACCTAAGAAATAGCAAGATCCAAAGAAAACATGCATCAAGATCCAAACTTTATACCTTCAAATCATGCTTGAGGGAGAGATAATTCTTGAACCAAGATGCCTTGAGCTTCCTAGTTGATTCCACTTCTTTCATCCCCCTTCAAGATCACCAAAAGCACACTTTCAAGCTGAAAATGCTCACACAATGGATTAGGGTTAGCAAGGGGCGATGTGGGAGATGGAGGTTGATGAGGGAAGAGGTCTTGAAGAGATAATGATATTTAAATAGGGCTCAAACCGTAAAAATAAGGGTTTGAGCCTCAGCCACTTACGCCCAACATATGCTAAAGTACTCCCAACATACTAGGCACACACACACGTTTTTCACTTACGATGCTAAGGGACCAATTTTCAAATAAATTTCATACGAAGGGTATAAATGGAAAATACCTAGATCAACTGTGTTACAATTCTCCCCTACTTGAATCAAACTTCGTCCTCGAAGTATGGTGTTGTGAATAACTCAGGGTAGGGCTTTCGCTTCTTTGCCTCGGGTTCCCAAGTCCATTTGGAACCCTTCTGATGTTGTCACTGGACCTTGACCAAAGATACCACGTTATTGCATAAGGCCTTCATCTTCCTATCCAAAATCACCATTGGTCTCTCAACATAGTTCAGGCGATCATCAACATGAATATCATCTAAAGGAACCACTATTGAATCATCAGATACACACTTCCGTAGCTGAGAGATGTGAAAGGAGTTGTGTATTTGACTAAGCTCCTCAGGCAGATCCAGTCGATAGGTTACATTGCCAACCATGGGTGATACCTTCAGTAAAACCATATCGCCGAATATATTGGGGCCCCAACTTTCCCCTCTTCCTGAAGCGTATTACACCCTTCGAGGGTGATACCTTCAGTAAAACCATATCGCCGATCTGGAACTCCAACTCAGATCGACGCCTGTCAGCATAACTCTTTTTCCGACTTTGAGCTGTCTACAACCTCTGTATGATCTACTAGATAAGCTCTGCCATCTGGAGAACTACCTCGGTCTTTCCCATGACCCTGTGACCGACCTCTCCCTAACAGAATGGGAGACGACACTTCCTCCCATAGAGAAGCTCAAATGGCGGTGCACCGATACTAGAGTGATAGTTGTTGTTGTAAGAAATCTCAACCAGAGGAAGGTAGGAATCCCAACTCCCATCGATATTTATCACACAATCTCTCAACATATGCTCGAGCGTCTGGATGGTCCTTTCACTCTGGCCATCAGTCTGCGGATGATAAGCAGTGCTAAAATGCAACCTTGCACCCAATTCCTCATGTAACCTTTGCCAAAATTGATAACTGAACTAAACATCTCGATCAAATACAATGGAAACTAGAACACCATGTCGAGTGACAATCTCACGTACGTAAACATTAGCCAATTTCTCGGCCAAGGAGCTCTCTCGAATAGTTATAAAGTGGGCACTCTTGGCCACACGGTTCACTATAACCCATATCGCATCACATCCCTAAGCCATCCGAGGCAGCTTTGTGATAAAATCCATGGTGATATGTCCCATTTCCACATGGGAACCTCCAAAGGTTGAAGCTTTCCATGCAGCCTCTGATGCTTGGCCTTGACCATCCGACAATTCAAGAACCTCTCAACATACCAGGCTATCTCTCTCTTCATACACAGCCACCAATAACTAAGTCTCAAATCCCGATACATCTTGGTGGCTCCAAGGTGTATCGAAAATCTGGACTTATGTGCCTCCTCCAACACAGTGTGTCTGATCCCACCAAAATCTGGTACCTAAACCCGACCACACCAGGTCAATAATCCACGGCCATCAGTAGAAAACATGTCAATATCACCCCTGATTCTCTCCTGCTTCCAATTCTCCTTCTCGACACCCTCAGCCTGAGCCTCCCTAATAAAATCCAAAAGTGGCGAATCAATCGAAATTATACATAAGCTCCCAATAGAAGAACTATCCGACTTGCGGCTCAAGGCATTAGCGACCACATTTGCTATCCCCAGGTGATAAAGAATCTCGTGGTTCTAATATTTAATCACGTCAACCCATCTACGCTGCCTCATATTCAGATTTGGTTGATGCATGAGATACCTCAAAATCTTGTGGTCAGTGTAAATGGTACACCGGACCCCATATAGATAATGCCTCCAAATCTTGAAGGCACACGCCACCACCCCAGCTCTAAATCATTTTTTTGGATACTGAACCTCATGCGGCTTCAGCTGCCTAGAAGCATATGCAATAACCCTCCCACGCTGCATAAGTTACGCCCCCAAACCGGTGATAGAAGCATCGCAATATACAACAAAACCCTCAACACCCTCAGGGAGGGTCAACATTGGGGCCTCACATAGCTTCCGTCTTAATGTATCGAATGCAGCCTGTTGCTTAGGCCCCCGACGAAAATCCACACCGTTTCTCGTCAGACGAGTGAGGATACAACAACCTTGGAGAAATCTTGTATAAATCTCTTATAATACCCTAATAAACCCAGAAAACTCCTGATCTCCGAAGGAGACTTTGGGACCTCCCACTGCATAACAACCTCAATCTTGGCCAGGTCGATCGAAATCCCATTCTGGTTAACAAGGTGACCCAAGAACTGGACCTCCTGTCACCAGAACTCACACTTAGAGAACTTGGTATACAGCCGTTCCCGCCTAGAAACTCCCAGAAGCTCTTGAAGGTGCTCCTCTTGCTACTCCATGGTCTTGGAATAGACTAGGATATCATCAATAAAAACAATGATTTATCGATCGATCAATGACCTACAAACCCGATTCATCAAGTCCATAAATATCGTCGGAGCATTGGTGAGCCCAAAAGGAATCACCATGAACTCGTAATGACCATAACGATTCTGAAACGTTGTCTTCTCCACATCCTCCTACCTGACTCTTATCTGATGATATCCTAATCTCAAATCGATCTTGGAGAACCAGGATGCACCTTGCAACTGATCAAAGAAATCATCAATCCGTGGAAGTGGGTAACGGTTCTTCACAGTTAACTTGTTCAACTCCCGATAATCAGTATACAATGCGGTGAGACTCATCCTTCTTCTTCACAAATAAGATCAGCGCTCCCCAAGGTGAACTGCCCAGTATGATAAACTTCTTGCCCAGTAGCTCCTGAAGCTGAGAGGACAACTCCTACATATATGGTGGTGCTAATCTGTACAACACCTTAGCAAGTAGGGCTGCACCGGGAACCAAATTAATCCTGAACTCAACCTGGCTCTCAGGAGGCACACCGGGTAATTCCACCGGAAACACATCTAGGAACTCCCTGACTACGGGCACATCCGAAAACAAAACATCCTTCCCGACCCGAGTGTCACCCACATACGCAAGGTAACCCATACACCCATCTTGCAGATACTGCCGAGCCCTGGCAGCAAAACTAAAGGTTGATCCAACCATGGCACCCTCTTCATAAATAATCAGTTCTCCCCCACTTGGGGTTCAAACTACCACCCGCTGACCCTCACAGTCAATCAACGCACCAAACCTGCTCAACCAGCCATCCCCACTATCACACACACATCCCCTATAGGAATAGGGATCAAATCAATCAAGTAAGACACCCCTGAAATCTCCAAAACGCAACCCTGAAAAACGCTCGATGCAGAAACCTTGTGCTCGTTGGCGATGGAAACTCACAACGGGAACTCCAACTCTCCAAGAGACATATCAAAATTCCAACTGAAGGACTGAGACATAAAGGATCAACTCGCATCCGAGTCAAAAAGCACAAGAGCAGTCAAGGGATTCATTAAGAAGGTACCCAACAGGATCATAAACATAAGCATACCATAAAATAATTTGACATGATAATAAATGAAAACATACTAGTAATGACGTCTCACGCATCCCTGGCCTCCTCTGTTGTGATCTGTAACGCACAACCTCAAGCCCTCGGGGGCTCCACACTTCCCTGACGTCCATCCGTGATCCTCAAAGTAGCCGGTGCTGGAGCCTGCACCGGTCTCGCTGCGAGCAAGGGGTAGTTGTCGCCAACCTGATCACAATGATAGAAAATCCTGGTGCTCGGTACTGGGGCCTGCTGACGACAATCCCAAGCAATATGGCCCTCCCTGTCACATTTGTGGCACCCCGAAGAAAAACGAAAAACACCCTCATGAACCTTGTCGCACTATCCATAAGTGCGGCTCCTCTAACCTCCTGATCGTGAATCAACGGGCTTCAATCGCTTTGCTGCAGGCTGGGACTAAACTGGAGCCTGATGTTGCTCCCTTGCCTGGGTCTCTATCTCAATCTCTCGCCTCCTTGTAGCATCCTGAAGCTCAGCGAGAGTACTGTATCGCTGGGTAGACACAAACTCCTGAATCAGGGTCTTGAGCATGCTCAAGTATCGTGACATCTGAATCTGCTCCGATGAAGCATACCCAGGAAAGAAAAGAGCCCTCTCAGTAAACATCTTGGTGATCTCTTTCACCATCTCTGTCGTCTGTATCAAAGAGAGATCCTCCTAAGCTAACCTCTCTCTCTCTCTCTCTCTCTCCACCAAGGGAACATACATAGTGCAGAACATCTTAGAGAACTGCTCCTAAGTCACCGAAGCCTTCTCCGCGGGAGAATAAGTACCAGTCCCTAACCTCCACCAATCTTTCGCCCCTAACTGAAGAAGGTTCAAGGTACACTTGACTTTCTGGTCATCCGGGCATGAACATGTGAAGAAGCAGTCCTCCACATTAGACAACCACCTAATCGCCATAATTGGGTCCTTGACCCCATCAAACTATGGGGGCTTCGTGTTTCTGAAGTCCTGATACTGGAATGATCTCCCCCTGAATCCATGTTGCAGCAACAGTTGCAGTAGCTGTAGCAGCAGCAACCTCAGTCACAGCGGCTTACCGCTCATCAAACAATTCAATCAAAACGATCTTGATGGACCCAAAGACCTCGAGGATGGTACCCTGGACAGCAACAACTACCTCAGTAGTGATCAACTAATGGATTTCATCATCTGTCAATCTCAGCCAATCCCGGGAACCAGCTCTGGAACCAGATCCTCTCGTGAACACCATACTGAAAATGAACCAAAATATATCAGAAATGCCCCAATTCATACTATTAAAATCATCACAGAGACACTAAACCACCGGGGTTTGTGACTTCCCTGTAACACGTACGGGTCTTGTGCTTTCAGTAGTACGGGCCCATACTACCTTCCACACCTACCCGTATTTATCTTAATGGATCATCACAAACTACCCAAAACCAAACCCACAACTCAGATACATATACATCCTATACTCACTCTCTCTCGAGTGGTTAATCATTCCTCATCTGGCCAGCTGCTCACATACTAACTCATGAAACTTCTACCAACCTTGTAGATGCTCGTGTATGCTAATCATAAATAACGTTGGATTCCATAGACAATCGAATACTTGATTTTACCCTAAGCCCACAACCAAACAAGGAACGGGAAATAAGGCGAAATCAAACATTCTCAGGCTATAGAATCTTAGTTATGTACAGCTATGGTGCACACACTAAGCAACTACAATAATGATGTCAATTCCATCTAGCATATAAGAGATTCTCTTAGGCTATAAGACATAATAACTCAAGAAATTCCAACACCCAATTCTTGAAGATCCTTAGCCTATAAACTAGCATTCAGTTCTATAAAAATCATCATAAACAAATAATAATGTGAGTATCTTGGGGTACACTTTCTTGCTCTGGCTGATCGTACACGTCTCATCCTTCTCGTTCATCATTGTAAACAATTTTGAAAATAAGTTTACGAAAACAATTTTTAAAAAACAATTTTGGAATTTATTTTGAAAACTTTTATAGATCCATAGTTTGAGTCTGGATTCACATGAATGCTCATCCAGTTCTCTCAAACCAGGGCTCTAATACCAACTTGTAACATCCCAAAATCGCAATAAAATTTTTCATTTTAATCAAAGAGAAATCATTGTTTTTCAATCATCCAAAATTATAAGAACCGAAGATCAAATACAAATGTTCCAAAATCAATGTATCAAAACATCTCCAAAGAATGTCACCGAAGGATGTGTACGATCACACCTTTGCTTTTCCCCGATCATCTGAAGTACTTATAACATAAAACTTAAATTGTAACTCAAAGCTCAGTGAGTTCCCCAAAATACCAACACACAAACATATAACAACACGCATACTCGGCCCATATAGCCATCGGGCTGGATTACCCCTAAGCCCACATCATGAGTCGGGTTTTCCTTTCTGACCCACAGCTCATGAATAGATTGCTCCCGAGCCCACAACATAAGTCTAGCTTGCCTTCCTGGCCCACAACTTATGTCTGGCTTGCTCTCGGGTTTGTTAGCTTCCGTACATAGTAGTATTGCCTCAACCCAACCACACTATGACGACATATGCAACATATAAACGTATAACCAGCAAACAGATAATCCTACAGATCTAACAGATCACTACAAGATAGCAACATCATACATACCATGATACATAACCAAATGGGCTAGCATTGGTGCCTTCGACCCATATAGTGAGGAAACTCACCTCACAGTCTGAAAAGATAGCAAAAAAGAACGTTGCTCCAAAAGTCAACTTTACATGTCACCTATACAACAAACAATGACCGAAAATCAAAATACCGAAAATACCCCTAGGTCAAACTTGGTCAAAATCTTGGTCAAAGGTCAAAAGTCAACAAGTCAACAAGTCAACTTAGACTGAGTACGCTCGGCATATTCAGCCACTACATCCCGCGTAGTGCACCCTTAGTCCGATTACGGGGTCCCAACCAGGTACGCGCAGCGTACCACTAGGTACGCACATCGTACTCGGATGACCACCTTTATCTCTATTAAGTGCTTATTTTATTAAGACACCACGTCCAAAACTCAGATCTAGTTGCAAATAACATTCCAAGTCATAAAGTTTCCAACTTTTTGACTTTCCAAGGCTAGAAAGGGTTCAACAACTAAACCCTAACTTAATAAACAAACCCAAAACCTCATATCTCATGCATGAAGAAAGGAAATGGAAAAAGATCACATTTTTATGGTTCTAAGCACCTAAAATGTCTGGAAGGATAACCCTTATGGGTTAGAGTAAGCCATACTCATGAACACCAAGAATATGAGACTAAAATCATAAAAACCTAAGAACTAGCAAGATCCAAAGCAAACATGCATCAAGATCCGAACTTTATACCTTCAAATGATGCTTGAGGGCAAGATACTTAAGGATCCAAGATGACTTGAGCTTCCTAGTTGATTCCAATTCTTTCTTCCTCTTTCAAGATCACCAAAATCACACTTTCAAGCTCAAAATGCTCACACAATGGATTAGGGTTAGCAAGGGGCGATTTGGGAGATGGAGGCTGATGAGGGAAGAGGTCTTGAAGAGATAATGATGTTTAAATATGGCTCAAACCCTAAAATTAGGGTTTTAACCTCATCCACTTATGCCCAGCATAAGTTGAAGTACGCCTAGTGTACTAGGCACACACACATTTTTCACTTAAGGAGCTAAGGGACGAATTTGCAAATAAATTTCATACTAAGGGTAGAAATGGAAAATACCTAGATCAAGGGTCTTACAATTGGATTCCAAGCAAGAGTATTGACCTTATTTTCCTTTGTTTTCACGTAGTTAGTGTTCAAATCATGCATTGGACATGCATGACTAAAAAGCTACGATTTTTATGGTCCTTTGGGTTGGGGAAAGCCTTCTGGAAAGTTGGACTTGATGACTTAATGGATTAAGGACTCAAACCATTAGGATTATGCTTCAGACTATGGTTACGTCGTAACCTGGAGAATGTCACGACGTGATGATGGAGGATCCCGCGACTATCTTGTCATGTTGTGTTCACGACGTAACCAAGGAGGGTTCACGTCGTGGTGCGTTCTCACAACGTGACCAAGGGTTGGTCACGACATGAGGGTCATCTGTTAGTATTGTGGTCTATTTACTTTGAGTTTGATCATTGACTTTTGGAATGGGTTGACTTTTGGTCAAACTAAGGATTTAGGAGTGTAAACTGAGAGGTTACTCTTTATAGATGTTAGATGCCATGTAGGATCAGTCTTCGTTGGGTGAAAGTTGTGGTGTCTAGCTGCTACTTGCGAGGTGCGTCTTCTCACTATACTTTCCTGTGTGGTATAATATGTTCACCAACTAGATCTTATTTGTTGACTATTGCCATATCTTAACCGAGTTGTTGATAACTCTTGGACTACAATGAGTTTATGGGACTGTTGATAGTCCCCAAGGTTGCTGGTAACCCATGAGGTGTGTTGTTAATCCACAGGGTGTGCTGTTAGTCCACTAGGATTGTAGATAGTCTCCAGGGTTGTTGTTAACCCATAGTTGATTATATTGTGTGTTGTATGTGACATTCGAGACTGTTGATAGTACAGGGTTGCTGATAAAATGTAGCTAATTATTATGTTGTATTATATGAGATATTTCAGGAGGACTCACTAAGCTTTGTGCTTATAGTTGTGGATTAAATATTTTGCATATACTTATCGGATTGTGGAGGCGGGACTGTACACATACATCAGCAGATTTATGATTTGAGTTTATGCATTGTCTTCTTTAACTCTGATTCCTAAATAATGGTTTATGAACAAATGGTTTGACTCGAAAGTAAATTTATTAAAATGGAAGTTTAAATTACTCTAAAAATAAAAAATTTAGCCAGGGATTTTGGAATGTTACACCCAGCCTAGCATACAAACAGGCCCAGCCCGATATCCAATACAAGAGTCATAAAAACAACTAGCATCCAATATAATATAGTGAGAAAACTCACCTTGCCAATGAGATCAACAACTAACAGCTCTCACAGCCAAAGCACAAATTCTAAACACATCCTACTACAACCATACAAGGTAAGCCCTTAGTATACCTTCCAAGACTAGAAATTTAACCAAAAGTCAACGGTCAAGGTCAAATTCAAACGTCAACATCACCAACAGTTGGCCCTCATGTTGTGACCAACCCATTGTCACGTCTTGAGAATGCACCTAACCTGATTCTAAACCGACCACACTCCAACTCAGCCAACTTAGACACAGACAACTCAAAAAGCAGATACCATGACATGGACCCTCCTTAGTCACGTTGTGAATACATCTGGATAGAATAATTGAGGAATCCACCACTGTCATGTCGTGGCACGCTCCATGCCACGTCGTAACCACCAACTAAGAAACATGCTTATGGATTGAGTCCTTAATCCACTTCAACTCCAACTTTTCAGAAAGCTTCTAAGGGCTCTAAAGGCTCATAAAAATGTTAACTTTATAGACATGCATGACCCATGTATGTCTTTTACCCAAAATAGGTATAAAGGTTAGAATATGACTTAAAACTCATGAAAAGCTCCCAAAAATGCAACCATATTCCCTATCTTAAAGATATAAGGCTCAAGGGACCTTGATGAGCCATAAAGTTGAAAACTTTATCTCATTCCAACATACAAACTCCTCTAATGGAGTAAAACATACAAATAAAGTTAGATCTACAAGGGAGGAGTCATAAAGGTAAAAGATTTAAATCTTAAAAATGGTCCAAAGAATGATTCCAATGGTGGAGTAGAGTAGCTTACTTGATATATGCTCTAAAATCTTATTCTTTTCCTTCAAAGTGTACCAAAAGCACCAAAATGAGCCAAAACTATCAAAGGGAGGCTAAGGTTTTGTGATAGAGGGTTGGATCTTGAAGAGGGTACCCTAATCCTCGGTATAAGATGCTTAAATAGGATAGAAACCCTAAAATTATAGGCTTAGGCCCAAACAACCATTGTCACGTCGTGACCACACTATTGTCATGTCGTGACAATCTTCTGGATACATGTTCTCATATTGGCTTGTCATGTCGTGACACATGATTTTTCCCAAAAACCATGACTTGAATACTTTATTCCCTACACTGATCCAATCTGGAAAACGGGTGTTACATTTAAGACCTTGAGTTTTATGTTGGAAGCAAATGGGTAAAATAGGAAAAATGATATTCCGTACTTTTGTATGTATTAATAAATTAAGTTATGTATGCTTAAGCCAAAAGTAATTAGATAGAATTTTGGGACTTGTCAATACCTTCACGTACATATAAAGATCACTGAAAACAGAGTAAGAACGTATAAGTTATTATAGTTTGAAGCTGAAGCTAGAAACCGAAAATTCAGGAGTTTATCTGAGGAGCACGGAATGCGCTTTAAGAGTGCAGGGCAGTCCTGGCCCAGTGGTCTGCGTGTTTTTTTAGGGTTTTTGGGGGTATTTAAAGGGCAATAACCCTAAGGTTTGGAGCTTATCCTCTATCTTAGATCCATTTTGGTAATCTCTTTATGGCCATTCGGTGCTCTATTTTGGTGGTTTTGTGCTCTAGAAGGAAGGAGAACAATAAAGATTGGTCCTTGAAGCTATGTATTTGAAATATTCAACCTCCATTCACCTTCTAGACCTTGGTAAGCCTTAAAGATTCAATATTTATGGTGTTTTATCATTAGATATATGAGTGCTTGGTGTTTTGCCCCATTTTAATGGGTTTTGGTCCCTTTGTGATTTGTTTCATGGAGTTTGAAGAACTCCATGAGCCCTAGTTCATGTTTAAAGTTCATACCTAGTTCATGTTTAAAGTTCATAAAGAAAGATGGGTTTTTGGTCGTTTCTCAACTTAGGGTTTTAGATCTTGGAATTTTGTAGCCTTATAATGGATAAAGTTAGAAACTTTATCCATTTCGACATCTTGTTGATTCAGATCTGAAAGTGGAAGACTTGGACTTATTAGATTAAGACAAGAAAGATGTATTCTTGGACTATTTGAGACTTAATGTTTAGATCTTGGTTGTTTGGAGCATCATAATGGATAAAGTTCCAAACTTTATCCATTATGAAGTTATTAAGTATCATATCTGAAAAGTTGGAAGCTTGGGATTAAGGGTTAACTGCTTAACCCATTAAGTTGTTTTGGGTTCTAGCCACGACACGACAATGTGTAGGCCACGACGTGGTGGCGGGATGAAACTGTTAGATTAGGTGTCTAAGTCCATAACTATAATTGGTATGTACTTGACCCGATAATAGCATGGTCCTTTTGGGTTGCCTTCACCGGAGCAATTTGATAGGATGGGTATTTGAGAAAGAGGTTATTTGTGGTTTATTAATATATTATATGAATAATATATTAATTGAGAAATCATATTATTTAATTGGTATTGATCAAGAATTAATTTAGTGATCAAAAGAGACTGATTAAATTTACAGGGACTGATTTGGTAAATCAGTGATACTTATAGTTTGGGCTAATGATCCATGTTGTTTAGGCATGGACCAAACCTATATGAGAGTCCATTAGGGTTTAGTCCAAAGGGCCATCAAAATGTGAAGAGTCATGGTGAATTAGGGTTTACATGTATGAAACCCTAGGAATTCCACACTATAAAAGTAACCCCTTAGCACCCTAAAATTGGCCAATACTTCCTAGAAGCAAACCCTAGCCGATTTTTGGTGATTCCTAACCTCTCTCTTACCTTCCTTTTGCATTTGGTGTTTGTGACTCATTTGAGGTGCTAAGTTCTTGAAAGGAAAGGTTCTACAAGCTACAACAAGAGGTATTCATCTAACTAGTTTTTATATTGTATATCTCAAACTGCATGCTAGCTAGGGTGTATGCTTTGGATGAAATGATATTGTATGTATAACTTGAGAAAATTTAGATCCAAAGCATCTAGGGTTGTATGTGCACCATAGGATTGTTATAGTGCTCAAAACCCTTCAGAGACACAATTATTCTATCTTTTAGCCACCACGACGTGGCCATGATGTTTTCCACGACGTGATGACTCGACCGTTGACCATTGACTTTTAACCAGTTTGACCTATGGTCAAACTTGGGTAGGATTGAGTAATTGACTAAGGACTGGTCTCAGTTTGGCATTAGGTGGCTTATGATAGTTGCTCTGTTGACGAGGGTTGTTTTTGAGCTTCTCCTGGTTAGCTCAGGTGAGTTTTCTCACTATACCATGTACTACAATATAGATCCTCTATATGTTAGCATGTTAGTATGTTGTAGTGGTCTGTTAAACATGTAGAATTGTTAATAATTACATGTGACTATTTGTTTGGTTATTATTTGTTATTTGTATATGTTGACATATTGTGGATGGGTTGAAGGCGGTCCAACTGTGTGATGAAGGCAAAGATATCGAGCAGTCCATTTGATACTCTAGGCCCAAAGGGAGCGGTCTAACTTAATGTTGTAGGCTCAAGTGTGACGATCCGGCTTTATGATGTAGGCCCAAGGGGGCGGTCCAACTTTATGATGAACTAAAGGCCGAGGTGGTGGTCCAAGCTTGTGTTGTAGACCTTGTTGTGTATGCATTGTATGTGTAGTATTGTGTAAGGTATTTTTGGGGAACTTAGTAAGCTTTGGTTTACAGTTGTTGATTAAATGTTTTTCAGGATCTTTAACAGTTTGTGGGAAGGCGAATGCGTGACTATACACACCCATCAACAGTTAATGATTTGATATTTCACGATACTTTTCTTTATAACTCTGATTTTTAACTACGTTTTACAAACAAAGGGTTTTGTCTTGATTATGTCTTATGAAAATATGTGGTTATTCTAGTTTAAAAATAAAAAATTTATTCTGAAAAATAGGACAAAATATGGATGTTGGGTTTTGATTTAGTCATTTTCCAAACTATCATTTTTTTTAGAATTGTTAGTTTATGCATAATTTTTTGTCAACTTTAAGCAATCATAACTCTTCATACGAACTCGAAACTCGGATTGAGCTTTTTTTTCTTCATATGTGTTCTTTAGTTCTTTAATGTCTAAAATTTATCTGAAAATCAAGAGAATATTTTTGTTTATGTACTTAAACCTTAGATCTATGGCCTAAACATGAGTTGTTGGATTGTTTGGATTGTTTTTCGGTGCTGGAAGGGAAACATACTGAAATAGTGGTATCGGTACGAACCGGTACTACATTCTACTCTTCGGTTAAGTATTGAGTTCGGTATTTGTATCAAATTCACCCATTCATATTTATATGACACATAAAATTAAAAAAAATTATAAATTATACCATCTTAACGACCTACATCAACACGTCCAAAAATCCATAGAAAATTAAATAAAAACCAGTAAATCTTACACTATTATTGATTTAGCTATCATAAACAAAAAGCACCATTACACTTTACATTAATATAAAAATATAAACATAACACTATACCAACAAACACCGCCAAACTATTACTCTTTTTTATACTCAATGACACCTTTTATTTTGCCATTCATACCCTTCATTTTCCTCCGGTTCATCTTTTTCTTTTAAATAAAGTTTGATCTATAAAACTCTTATTAAAATACACATAATGCTCATCCGAAGTCCAAAACACTATATTGTATAATCCATTAATAAAACTTGAAACATTACATGATCTTACAAACGTCTTCAAAATAATATATAATATTATTCTCATTTCCTTACTCATCTTCAAGTTTGCTGCCAGCCACGTCCACCACAAACCGATATCTAACGTCGTTTTTGGCTACCCTTTCCATTGCAGTGTTTATATAATCCATCTTCACGATCTCCACTGTTGATTTCACATCCTTCTCCTTGCAAAACTCCAACAATTCTTCGATTTCTTTCATGCTACCAATAAATGTTCCGGTAATTGTCTTCCTCCCTTCAAAACAAATCATATGCACAGTTCAAACACTGTCTACATAAAGTGTTGTCTGGATAAATAATGTTTACTAAAAACTTACCACCCATAAGCAAAGGGGAGATGAATTGCAAAGGAGTATTAATAACACCCAACAAGATCAATT
The DNA here is from genome assembly GCF_052849685.1 of Lactuca virosa. Lineage (NCBI taxonomy): Eukaryota > Viridiplantae > Streptophyta > Magnoliopsida > Asterales > Asteraceae > Lactuca > Lactuca virosa. The sequence goes on along the minus strand of NC_136434.1, from coordinate 161,689,230 downwards.
TCCCATCGAGTTTGAGCAAAGAAAGGTATTCGTCAAGAGGGTGGTTTGCCGGCACTGTGTCGATAATATAGTCGAATGAATCAACTGATGCTTGAATCTTAGCAGTATCAGAGCTGACGAGATATTCGTCAGCTCCGAGAACATTCATGGCCTCATATCTCTTCTTATCAGAAGAGCTGATGACGGTCACATGATGACCCATTGCTTTCGCAATCAAAACACCCATATGCCCAACCCCACCAAGTCCAACTATGGCTCCTTTCAGCCCGTTTTTCTTCAGTCCAAAGTGACTTAGCGGGCTGTATACTGTCACCCCAGCACATAGCAACGGTGCCGCTTGCTCGGGTGACAACCCTTGTGGTATTTTGACCACAAATCTATATTTTTCAAAAAAAAACATGGTTATTCATAAGTTCATATAACTTTTAGAATGGTTGTAAAGTTGTACGTGAGGCAATAAGAATTGTACTTTTGGTGGACGACCATGGATGTGGAAAATCCACCTTGTGTAGGTTTGCCGTCGGTGTACACGTCATTGTAGGACCATATCTTTTTGTTGCAGTATTGTTCCACTTCCGCTTCACATGGGCGGCAGCTGTTGCAGCAGCCGACGAGAAGTCCAACTCCAACGGTGTCACCGACGTTAAATTTACTAACATCTGACCCCACTTCCACTACTTCACCTACCACTTCATGCCTACATGCACCAACCGACATAGAGGAAAACATGAACATCAACGCTTTGTCTCCATGAAAACAGTAATATCAGAATAAAGTTAAAGTACAGAAGAATCTAATTATCCCTCTTCGTTCACTCAGTTAATAAAATTACGTAAGAATGATATATCGTAGACATGAAGCGTGATTGTAGATATATATATTTAGTGACTGACCCTGGAACCATGGGGTAATTGGACATTCCGAGGTCGTTTTTGATCTGATGAACATCGGTATGACAAACACCGCAGCATATGACCTTGATCAACACATCTTCTGCACCTGTTTTTCTGTAAATTTTTTGTAGGAATCATGAAAACAAATGTTAAGCAATCAAACAAACACATATGATTAGTATATTCACTCAAATCCGTAGCGGAAGGTTAAGTCTCGGAGGTCGGAAACAATAACCGGCTGCGGATGAACATACAGAGAGAGAGAGAGAGAGAGAGAGAGAGAGAGAGAGTGCCTGAGAGTGAAGGTGTATGGAGAGAGGATGCCAGAAGGATCTCTTGCAGCCCATCCTGTCGTTTTTCGCTCTTCTTCTTTCATGCTTCCCATTTTGTATAATGATAAATTGATAATGAAATTTCTACAACCAACACACATGTATTTATAGAGAGCTAAGTCCCGAGGGAGGGGATAGACTTGTCAAACACGATGAAGAAAACAAACTAACCAGGTCTGACTATCTATATTGGAATCTTATGGACAGTCATATTACACTTATGTTTTTATAAAAATTTAATAAATGTTATTTGGATTTACGCAACACTATATTAACCCAACTTCTTTTTCTTATTATATTTTATTATATTTTAGAAATTTTATTATTTTTAGGTCCTTAGATAATTACCAAAAAAAGTTACGGTCACTAATTAGTTTTAGAGGTGACAATGGGTCGATCTGGGTTGGGTTTGGTTATGTTTATTTAAATGGGTTGATATTTCAAACCCAACCCAACCTTTTAGATAAATTGGTTAAATTTGGGTTAACCCATTTAAAATCAATTAAATAAATTATATAATAAAATATTACATCACTTAAATTATAAAACGTAAATAAAACTTCATAATTATGACAAAATCACAATTCTAATTCATAAATACAAATAACTTATTCAAATAACATTAAAAATGTTTAGTTTCACAATAATTTTGGAGAATGACCAGTATTATCGGCGTCAAAAAAATGATGGAAATTAGGATTTATGTTTATTAAACATAGATAATAATAATGCAACATTATAATTTACAAATTAATACTTTGATTAATACATGATAATATTCAAATAATATTAAATTAAATATATATAGTAAAGTTAAATGGGTTGAAAATTGATTGATAATTTTTATCCAACCCAACTTATTTAACTAAATGGGTTAGACGGATTGACCTAATATAAGTTAAATGAGTTGAAAATCTCAACAAAACCCGCTAATTTTGGGTTGGGTTGGCGGGTTGGGTCGATTTTTGTCAGCTCTAATTAGTTTGTCCAAATATTTGTTTCATTTAACCCAACAATTACATCTTATTTTGCATTTTGCTCCAACATTTGTTGGTTTCCTATACCGTAAATTTTTAGATTTTTTTTTAAAAATTTTAGCTTTTACCCGGTATTAGTATTTTAAAAAGTAAGAGCTTTAATGAAAAACAAAGATTTGTAGAAGGTAAAAGTCAAAACCACGTAGAAGACATATTCTTGAAGCCGGGGTGGAAGCATTTTCTTTAAACGGCAACTATCTAAACCTACTTCTAAATACCATTTATGTCTCCTAAGAGACTTGAATCCATGACCTCTCATTTGAAAGGATCACGCATTACCGCTAGGCCAAAGGCTTTTTGTAAAATAGATATATACATTAAATAATCGTAGTTAGTAATAAAAATATTCTTGAGGGGTGGAAGTATCGAGTTAGTAAGGAAAACTCAAAGTACAAGACCATAATAAAAATTAATTTCAAACTTACGTAAGGTTTTTTCCTTCATTTGTAAAATAGATATATACATTAAATTATCTTAGTTAATAGTGCATTTTTGGAATGCGTTGCAATCACTCTGTGCTCTTCCATGCTTTGATAAAATACCTGCAACATGTAAACTTAAAACTGTAAACACAAAGCATAGTGAGTTCCCAAGATACCACATGTAAATACGGGCTCCGCCCAACGTACATAACGGGCCCTGCTCAACATGCATAACAGGCCCCGCCCAGCTTACATAACGAGCCCCGCCCAACATACATAACAGGACCCGCCCAACGTGCATAGTGGGACCCGCCCAACATGCATAGCGGGCCCCGCCCAACATACATGCAAGAGTCATAAAGACAATCTACTATCCTACCCAGTATATTTAGAAGACTCACTTGAACTACTCAACAAAAGCTCAACAGCTATGTCAGCAACAAAATAGCTAACCCAAGCTGCCTAATGCCAAACCTAGACCATTCCTTAGCCAAATACTCAATTATACTAAAGTTTGACCAAAAGTCAAACCGATCAAAAAGTCAACGGTCAAAGTCAACTCAACATGTCACAACATCTTGGCCAACTGTTGGCCATGTCGTGGCCGCCAAACGACCAAAAGTTGTGGCCATGTCAACAGGTCACAACGTCTTGGCCACGCTGTGGTTTCAGTCTGAAAGACAAAGAGCTTAATCCATAAAGACCACGGTTCATAACATCAGATTTGGTATCTAATAGCTTCATAATGGATAAAGTTTTCAACTTTATCCATTAGATGGTCTAAATAACCAAGATCTTGACTTTAAGTGTCAAAGAGACCAAGAATACATATTTCTCAACTTAATCCATTAAATCCAAGTCTCCAACCTTCAGAATTGAATCAACATGATGTTTAGATGGATAAAGTTTCCAACTTTATCCATAATAATGCCACAAACTTCCAATATCTAAAATCTTAATTTAAGAAATGTCCAAAACCCTACTTTCGTCATTCATGGAGTAAAAAGAGTTCTTGCATACTCTAACATCCGATGGTTCCAAGGTATTATTTATTTATTTAATCGTTTATTTTATTGTCAATGCATGTAAGTTATGTTGAGCTTAGAGGATTTGGGCTTCTATGTGCGGGCTTAGCTGAGGTTGTACGCTGGGTGTAAGCCTAGTGTACGCGGGGCGTAGAGGGATCACAAGGAAACGCGGAGGCATGCACATACGCGCATCATACGTGGCCAGTCTCAAAACCCTAATTTCTAGGGTTCAAGCCCTATATAATGTCATTAAGTTCCATATGTTAGCCTCCTTATCAGCCTCTATTGTCCAGAAACCCTAATATCGACCCCCTTTATCATCTTGGTGTGTTCTTGACCTTGTGGAGTGCATTTTTGATAGTTTGGAGCCTTAGAAAGAAGAAAAAGAAGTTGGTGAAGTAGAGTTGTTGGAGTTTGAGCTTGAAGATCCGGGTTATCATCACCACTTGGCATTCATTTGAGGTATAAAGCTCAGAACTTGCTTTGTTAATTCTTAGATCTCCTTTGTTTGATTTTTTGGACCTTTTGGTCCCATGGAAGAGATCTTGTGGATTATTGTCATTTCTGAAACTTAGAGTTGCTACTTTTGGTGTTCTTTTGGTCCTAGAGTCATAAAGTTGTCATCTTTGGAGCTTTGAACCACTCATGCATGAGGTTGAGTTCATTTTATGGAAGTATTGTGTGATATTTCGAGATTGGGTTCATTTGGGGCATGCAAAGCCACCAAGTTCACGACTTTATGGTTTAAGATACTTCATATGACTCAGATCTGTGATTGGGACCTTTAGTATTAAGGATTTAAGAGCTTTTTGGATATATGGCTTAATGAGTGAGTACGTTGGGCGTACAAGCTCGTAACCGCAGCGTACACGCCATGCAGCCTGTATGCTTAGCGTATAGTTGGGTACGCCCCGCGTACTCAATGATTCGGGCTTTGCGTCTTTTGGGCCTCGTTTGGGATACTTCCATGGACATTGTTGTTTTGGGCCTTAGTAGGTCGTCTGAAATCGAACCCTTGGGCTAGGGGAGCATTATTAGGCCTTGGGCTAAGGCCCATGTGAAGGGATTAGGCCCAACTGAAAATTAGGCCATATTTTGGGCCTTGATGGGTTATTTAACTTATGGGCTCATTAGACTGTGGTTAATGGTTTCATTCTTGGACCAAGTTATGTTGGGGGTAAAATAGTCTTTTTACCCCAAGTAGGGATTTTTGGTTATGATGTAGATCCCAAATGTTAATTAGCTTTTATTTGTTAATTGATAGCTTGGGGAGCTGTAGGACCAGCAGTCAGGGAATATTCGTTTCATGCAGCTTTTCGAGGTGAGTTTCCTCACTGGGTTTAGCGGGTCTAAGGCAAGGTCGATCCTTGATTGGTTATGTCGATATAATTGTTGTCTGTGTGATACTTGTATGTGCTTGTATATGTATGTTTATTTGGGCGGGCCCCATATTGCGAGTGTGGGCAGGGCCCGTATCTCATTGGGCGGGGCCCGTTATGCGAGTGTGGGTGGGGCCTGTTATATGATATATTTGGTATGCGGTATCTTAGGGAACTCACTAAGCTTTGTGCTTATGGTTTTTAGTTTATGTTTCAGGTACTTCTGGTTCCAAGGGGAAGAGTTCGGGTTGACTGCATCGCACACGCCATATGGATTCTGTTTATGGTACATACTCTGATTTTTATGATGATTGACATATTTATTCGATCGGGATGTATGAACAATGTTTTGGAAATACTGCTTTTACTTAAATTAAAAATGAAATTTTTGGGTCATAATTTTTGGATGTTTCACATACACTATTTACTCCACCAAATCACTAGATCTGAACTTTAAACATGAACCAAAGCTCATGGAGTTCTTCAAATTCCATGGAACAATTCACAAAGGGACCAAAACTCCTAAAAATGGACCAAAACACCAAATATTCATAGATCTAATGATAAAACACAATAAAGAAAGGATCTTTGCAACTCACAAGGGGTTAGAAGGTGAATGGAGGTTGAATACTTCAAATACATAGCTTCAAGGACCAATCTTTCTTGTTATTCTTCCTTCTAGAGTACAATACCACCAAAAGAAAGCACCAAATAGACATTAAGAGAGTACCTGTTGAGAGAAGAACTTAATTACAAAGAGATTATTGTGCGGAATTTAAGTTAATCTCATGGATCCTAATAAAGCTCAACAATAATTAGTTAGCGGAATTATAGAGGAAACATAGCAACAAAATACATCAATAAACATAAGCAAGTTAAAGAGATACTTGTTGAATCATAACTTGTTTTGCAGCCAAACACAAGTTATTAAATGATGAACAACTAAGTATGAATGATAATGAGACTTGTATTTCAATATGATAAGGTCACAAGGAAGATGGAATTAGACACACTTTCTATAGATCATTAATACTGTCTATTTATAGAAGAAAATAATACAAGTCTACAACAAGATAATGTAAAGTAACCCTGACTTAGACGGACATGCTTCCCATACATGGAAATAGCAAAACCAACCTAACACACAATATCAATAAAGCTGATCATTACTTCTGACACTGTGGTACCACAAAAGACAAACTCTATTAAACTCTTCCGCATGTCTCCTTTTTCTTTTCTATGCTCTTCACTTAGCTCTTCGGTATACCAAAACAAACAACTCTACGGTAGATATTCTCAAAACATCTTCTTGCTTCTTTATCCAATCACGGCTTCGCATCACTACGATCACTTTAGTTGCTGAGGGTCACTTCGTGTATCAACAATTTCCCCCTAAGTGAACTCTCAACTATTTTTCATTACTTTTCAAGTTTAAAAAACTTGACGAGGAGCCACCAGAACTTTCGCACACCCAACAAACACCCAATTGATTCTTCTCGTGATTTCATACTTCACTTTCTCTGTAGTAATCTTAGACTTTTCAATGAGTTTGAGGATGTCTTCAAGTTGTTTCTTGTTGCATCTATAAAATGCTTTTGCAGGGAGGAAGTTATTTTCTGTGTCCTTGGCAGTTCTGAAGATGATGCCAAGATCAGGGTTATTTGTGGCACCGCAATTCATCTCTTGGATACCTTCAGCGATCATCGTGGGATATTAAAATGGTGGAAGTTTGAATTGACTTGCAACAATTGGATAAATTCTGACATCAACTGTGGCAAAGTCACATATGAGAGATCTAAGGTAGTTGCAAGCTCTCTCATACGTAGGCTTTATATTGTGGTGCTTCTCGATTTGGAAGCTAAACACTCTGGCGATTAAGAAGATTTCTTATGGTTCATTGAAACAAAATCATCCTATGTTCGATAATATTCTTTGTCGAAAAGCGAGAGAGTGTATTGGTAGAAGGTTGTGTTTTTTAATGATCGGGGCTTGTATGTTTTGACTGCTTCTGGAGCATCATTTGACCAAATGTCCTCAATCTTCTTCCTATGTTTTTTGTGGAATTTTCATAGCCTTTAAAATTCCATGGGTATTCTTTGGGCATCTGGAATCCTTTGGTCTAATTCATCAAAGACTTAAAAGAATCGAGCATTGGGGGATAAAGGGATATCCCATAGCCCATCAGTTGGAGGTGTAGAATAGGTCAAATGTAGGACATAGTCTTCGTCCACAAGATTTCAGAAGGGATTCACCTGTAACGACGTAAATTTTCAAACAACGTTTTTAACTTTTAAAACTCATAATCACATATAATAATTCTCAAAATCTCAAGATTTCTAAGGAGTACGCGGCGCGTACCAGATCCCTACGTTGGGCGTACTCGACCGCTACGCTGATATCGGGCTGCTTGAACCCTACGCCCCGCGTACTGGGATTTACGCTCAGTGTACGTCCCAGTTTCACTATCATCTCACTTATGGTCTTAATCAGTTAAGACCTTGGCTCAAAATACAGATCTGAACCCCCTACAGCCTCCTAATCCATAAAGTCGAAGACTTTACGCCTTTGCATGGCTATAATGGTCATCATCATCCAAAACACACCACTCCCTTCACTAAAGAACTCATATCTCATGTATGGCTCACTCCCAACGTCCAGGATTGGATTTTTATGGATTTATATCACCTTATACACTGAATATGGACAGATCAAGGTCTATGGAGCTTCTTTACTCATAAAGTCTCCACCTTTGGGACAAAAACCCTAGAAATGGTCCATAATGCACAAAGCAAAAAGATTGAGAAAGCTCCAAGCTTTTTACCTCCAAATGATGCTCCAAACTCAGGCAGTTCAGATCCAAAGCTTGCCCTCCAACTCTAGCTCCTTCAATGGCACCTCCTTCTCTTCATAAGCACACAAGAACACTTTCAAGCTCAACCACACTCACACAAGCTCTAGAACGAGGGTTAGGGCACACTTAGGGTTTTGCTCTCTGGAAATGGTGGCTAAAAGTGAGGCTATAATGTTCCTTATATATGGCTCACCCCCACAATTAGGGTTTCAATCTGAGCCTAGTACGCCCAGCATACACTATGGTACGCCCAACGTACTGGGTAGTCTCCGCGTCAAGAATACGTTCATGAGTACGCCCAGCATACTCAAAAGCCAAACATTCTTTTCAAGGACCAACTTTGACAACTTGAGGAAAGAAAAGGATCAAGGATATATATCTGAATTCCGGGATGTTACAATTCTCCCCCACTTAAATTAGATTTCGCCCCCGAAATCGTTCTTTTCCTTCGCATAGATCCAAAACAACTAACCCGAGAAGCACAACCGGAAAATCTCTTATCATTCAACGATCCTTCTCCCAAGACATCCGAATCCAAATAGAAATTCCCAAACCGAAAAAGGACGGACCCCTTTTTCCCGTGGAGGTATCTACTCTAACTCTCCAAAACTGGAAGACTATAGTGGTCTGTCTCCCGCCAGACCGCCCATGCAGAATATCACCCTGATAATCATTCATCGAATAACAGACTCGGATAAAACACTTCCAACTCTGAGTACCCGGTCAGCTCCCGACCCAACGGTTTAACCTCCAACGGCTACCCCTTGCACACCCAAAAGATAACTTTACAGCCCTCCTGTTCACAATAGCTACCTCAGCTCATCGTGACGCACAAGTCACGTAGTTCGCTTTACCCCAAGCGAATACTACAATTTATCTGATATCGTCTCACCTTCGACCTCTGCCGTCTACCAACCATTGATTCCATGCGTTTCGCGTTTCTTCCCATACCGACGAGCTAACTCACTCTGGTTTAATACACCTGATGGAGAACAATACTACTCAAAATGAACCCAGCTACTAATCCGAAACCTCATCCTGCCTACTAAACACACGAACGAATCCAGACTCAAGCTCTAGAGTCGGATTCAACAACAGAATTAGGTCCACTCAATTCCAATCTGGTACTCAACTGATGACCCAAGATTCACAATCCACGCGTACACCACTTCTCCAACTCCCTTCGGTCGCGATAACCACGACTCAACTCAGAATATAGTGATTCCTGACAAATATAGAGACCTCGGCCTCACCCCTGGTCCAACCACCAGGCTCCCAAGACTCGATCATTAGGGCTACCCAAGCCTAAAACCCTTCTGCGTCATGCTCTGACTAGTGAGTACTACGGCTCCCCGTAGTATCACAACACCCTCTCGCTGACTAGTGAGTACTACGGCTCCCCGTAGCATCACAACAACCTTTCACTTAATAGTGAGTACTACGGCTCCCCGTACACCACCACAACCTCTCACTGAATAGTTAGTACTACGGCTCCCCGTAGCACCACCACAACCTCTCACTGAATAGTGAGTACTACGGCTCCCCGTAGCGTCACCACAACCTCTCACTGAATAGTGAGTACTACTGCTCCCCGTAGCACCACCACAACCTCTCACTGAATAGTGAGTACTACAGCTCCCCGTAGCATCACCACAACATCTCTCTAAATAGTGAGTACTACGGCTCCCCGTAGCATCACCACAACCTTTTGCACTAACTCATTTAGACTGCAGCTCCCTGTAGTCTTACCGTACTTGCTCTAACCTCTTCACAATCTCATCCTCAGGTCGACGCCACACCGCGATCATTAACTCATGCCCTGAGGACCAACCATATATAGGTGTACACACTTACCCAAATTATGAATTGCTATTTATTACGACATCCGCCATAACAAAACACCTTTCCCTGTTGCAATCCACATTCTCGCTTAATGTCAATTAGCCGAAAGGCCCCCACTGGAACCGTAGATACTTGATACATCACTGGCCATCTTAAACTCAAAACTCAACATAAGCCGAGATTTAGGACACTAAGCTCGGATACCCCGGTACACCATCACAGCATCTTGCAGTGCTTTGACTCTACCATTGATCTCATACTCATGGCATCATACTCAGATACTGCATTGCTTCCTTGGAAACTCGCAACCGATCTTTCTCTCGTGCCACTTGTAACCCCAGAATACTCCATCTCACAAGTTGAAACACGGAGAAATCGCCAACGACTCAGAACACGAAGATGACCCTCCGAAACTCTTTCCTCTATTGCTCAAACCCAAGCGAAATTATGCATGCCGACCGGGAAATTTGGTGCCCGGTCGTCTCTTACCCTTTTCCAAAGAGCATAGAATAGTCCATTCATCGAACCAAAATTTCCCAACTACCGAAGTATCCCTACGAACCAACCACCTCGAAAAATTCCTATCTACCACAAGGCCTCTGACCAACGGCCACTTGCCATGCATACACTCATCCTTTCTTGAACACGTACAACATGCATTAACTCCCTCTGAAACTCACTTCGACCACCAATAACCCTGGTCTCATGAATCCATAGTGCATGTCTCCATCCAGCTCCCTAACCGCTCTTGAACAAATCTCTGATCCTCTCGATAGAATACCCGGTTCTCCCCCACTCAGGTTTCGAACCATCACCAATTGGCGCACCAATAATCTATTCCACAGACTGTTTCCACCAAGAACGTCACACTTACTCTTGGAAGATACCACGCAACGCTCGGTGGTCTCCCTGATAGAGACCCCGCAATTCCAAATACCCCGAATCTCAGATGAAATCCTCAGAAACTTCTCATCATGATTGCCTCTAATCATACAGAATCTCATACCATCCCATTACCGGACATCTCAACTGTCTAGTAGTAACTCTGACTCTTAATCTGAAAATAATGAACTATCATACTCCTCATCCTCGACTCCTCAACCAACGTTCCATCACGTGGATTGTATTAAGAGCGGAGACCTCATTACTACACTCGATACTCATCATAGACAATAAGGGCCACCGCCCCAATATCCTCTTTACTGTCCGTTGCTGCAGCTAACACATGCCCTAAGATACTCAAATAGGGTGCATCCTGGTCCTTGACCATCTCAGTCCCCACTGACAACCTGCTCATGCTATATCATTACCTCGCGGTAGACATACTGCCCAAATCTCTGGTGGAAGATTGCCATCAATGCTATCCCACAAGGCTTACTCCCAAGATCAAAAATCAAAAGTCTCAATATCTCTTCTGCTTCTTACAGAATACAGAATGGCACACCTCTGGTCACAGAAAGTGACATCTCCTCTATCGGCCGATTGCTCAATTCAGACCGTACTCCTCCATAGATCACCATCTTCTACTCATCCCTAAGTCTTGCGACTCCAAAAGGGCATCTTACCAAAAATTCCCTCGGAAACTAACTCGATTTCCCTCTCAAGGTATGCTCCATCTAGACTCATTCAACATGGCCCTCTGGCCCCTTACTCTTTCATATCTGATCTCAGTCTGACCTACCACATCAAAACAACTAGTAAACCAGAAGCACTAACCATCACAAGTCTTGGTACTCAAACCATGTGACCACCTCTCGATCTGCTATGAATCATGGTACCCGAACCATGTTATCTCCCCTTAATCTGCTACAAACCATGGTACTCGAACCATGTTCTCTCTTCTCAATCTGCCTCAAGTCATGGTACTCGAACCATGACATCACCTCTCAATCCACTACGAACCATGGTACTCGAACCATGACATCACCTCTCAATCTGCTACGAACCATGGTACTCGAACCATGACATCACCTCTCAATCTGCCACGAACCATGGTACTCGAACCATGACATCACCTCTCAATCTGCCACGAACCATGGTACTCGAACCATGACATCACCTCTCAATCTGCCACGAACCATGGTACTCGAACCATGACATCACCTCTCAATCTGTTGCTTAGATCCTCTGGTCCCTGCATCGAGTATGGGTCCTCTACTTTCAGTAGTACGGGCCCATACTACCTGCCACATCTACCCATACTTTCTACACGGATCATCCCGGAGTTCCTAAGTAGTTGCTCAACCTCCTCGATCACCCATCCCGTCGCGCGCGTTCGCTTCTCAACGAAATGCTCTACTCTGTCAGCGCGCTCGTCTGACCATAGTCACCCCTAGGCTCTTCCTAGGTCCTCACACTTCTCCGCCATCAGCTGCTGAAGAACTCCTAATGATGTCATCCATCTACCCCCTAAATATCGTCATATTCACTTGGTAGCTGACTCCCATCATCGAGAGTTCCACAAATCACGAAGCAAGCAGCATTCGGGCATCGAATAATCTCTACGAGCACATAAAACCCCTCTGGGATATTATCCTACTTGCTCTCCTCATGCCCGAAGGATATCACCGAACTCAAGTAACTTCACCCCACGCGGGCATCTGACTACCCTCTCAGTAGACTCCACCAGTTCTCATCTAGGTATCTCTCCTAGATTACTCCTCTACTAAAATCCTTTCCTAAAAAGGATTCATGTTGGATACTCTTACTCAGCACATACTCGAAAGCACATCACAGATAACAGCAACTCCTAGGCTAAGGCATCACAAATCAGGCCACTCTAGTCCTAAAATATGAAATACCTAGCCTACTCTCTAGCATGCATAACATATTTCATAACAACTTATAACACGTAAGTAAGGGTATTTTGGGAAATCAGCGTTCGGGCGCTGGCTGATTGTACACACTGCTCGTTTCCTCTTTCTCTTAAAATTCTCTTACTCACTTTTAGAAAAATCGTTCCTTTTGAAAACTTTTCTCAAATCCTCAGTTTGAGTCCAGATTTGCCCGAAGGTGCATCCGAATCCCTCAAACCAAGGCTCTGATACCAATTTGTAACGACATAAATTTTCAACCAACATGTTTAATTTTTAAAACTCATAATCACATATAATAATTCTCAAAATCTCAAATGTCGATGTCATAACATATTTCAAAATAGTTTTCAAAAGTAATTATCAAAATCCAGGATCCTCATTCATGACTCTTTTCTCTTGTGTGTACAATCGAGCCGCCGCCTTCCCGCAATCCTGATAAGAACCTGAAACACATAACACATAACACGATAAGCACGAAGCTTAGTGAGTTCCCCAAAATACCACATACAACAATTCGCCACTCGAGGCTATACTCTGTACGACCCTCTGGTCAATGTGTCTCAGCGGGACCCTCCAGTCCCGTAGCTCGTTGGACCCTCTGGTCCGGTCTAGCTCGTTGGACCCTCCGGTCCGGTCTGGTTGAGGACCCTCTGGCCTCGTAGATCGTTGGACCCTCCGGTCCGGTCATAATATAGCACGGTTCGTTGGACCCTCCGGTCCGATCTAAATATCACATAATATAGCACACAACACATATCACACATGAAATGCATAACTCAGGCAAGCACCTAAGACCCTCTGGTCACACATAATTACCACTCTAGGTAAAGTATAGTGAGAAGACTCACCTCGGGTAACTCGAATGATCTCGAACTCGAAACACTGATCTAGCCTCTGCATAATCACATACAGAAAATATCTCTACTCAATAAAGGCTCTCAAAGGCTAGACTAATCCCTTCCTATGCTCTCTCAGAAGGGTAAAAGACCATTCTACCCCTCCAATGGTCCAAAAGTTCATTCATTGACTAAACCCTAAAAGTCAACAAAAGTCAACTCTAAGGAGTACGCGGCGCGTACCAGATCCCTACGTTGGGCGTACTCGACCGCTACGCTGATATCGGGCTGCTTGAACCCTACGCCCCGCGTACTGGGATTTACGCTCAGCGTACGTCCCAGTTTCACTATCATCTCACTTATGGTCTTAATCAGTTAAGACCTTGGCTCAAAATACAGATCTGGACCCCCTACAGCCTTCTAATCCATAAAGTCGAAGACTTTACGCCTTTGCATGGCTGTAATGGTCATCATCATCCAAAACACACCACTCCCTTCACTAAAGAACTCATATCTCATGTATGGCTCACTCCCAACGTCCAAGATTGGATTTTTATGGATTTATAGCACCTTATACACTGAATATGGACAGATCAAGGTCTATGGAGCTTCTTTACTCATAAAGTCTCCACCTTTGGGACAAAAACCCTAGAAATGGTCCATAATGCACAAAGCAAAAAGATTGAGAAAGCTCCAAGCTTTTTACCTCCAAATGATGCTCCAACCTCAGGAAGTTCAGATCCAATGCTTGCCCTCCAACTCTAGCTCCTTCAATGGCTCCTCATTCTCTTCATAAGCACACAAGAACACTTTCAAGCTCAACCACACTCACACAAGCTCTAGAACGAGGGTTAGAGCACACTTAGGATTTTGCTCTCTAGAAATGGTGGCTAAAAGTGAGGCTATAATGTTCCTTATATAGGGCTCACCCCCACAATTAGGGTTTCAATCTGAGCCTAGTACGCCCAGCGTACTGGGTAGTCTCCGCGTCAAGAATACGCTCATGAGTACGCGAAGCGTACTCTCCCTTACGCCCAGCGTACTCAAAGGCCAAACATTCTTTTCAAGGACCAACTTTGACAACTTGAGGAAAGAAAAGGATCAAGGAGATATATATGAATTTCGGGATGTTACATCACCCAAGATTGAATCATCAATTCATAAAAAGTAGTGTCAAATCCTTAAGCCTTCCATATATCTGTAGCAATCTTGGTTGCTCGCCAGTTAATTTTCCTTTGCTTGGTAATCGGAGTGTCAGTAGATTTGTCATCTGACATTTAATATTCACGATTTTCTTTGGGTGGTGATGTCTTTTTGGGTGATTGCGGAGGAGTAGGAGTTTTTTTTTATTTGGAGAGGATGTTGGTGATTTGCGACAATGAGGAGTTGTAGTTCTCTATGGAGAGGGAGTTTTCTTCGGAGGGGAGTTGGATTTTGAGGGGAGGGTGAATTTGAACGTTTATCCGAAGAACTGACTTCAACTGCGGCATTTCCCCCTTTTGAGGACAAAGGAATAGTCTTCTCCTCAAACATGGCTTTTTAATTCTTCAAGTTTTTTGAAGGTTTTGGAGAAGTTTATCAGCATCTTCCCACTAACATCATTTGTCGTCATTAAGCTTGGATTCTTGATGCAGTTATAGATATCCTTATTGACTAAAAGGATATCATCAATGGTTTCCCTTGTTGTAACTGATCTCCTTAAGCCTCATATTGTTTTTTGAAGTTCAACGTACCCAACTTCGTAAGCTTTGTGGGTCTCATCGATCAAGTATCTTGTCTTCTATTCTTGTTCTTCATTTACGTTCTCAAGTTTTCCCTTCAACTCCTTAACCTCTTTTATGAACTCGTCTTCTTTCTTCACGAACTACTGGTGATCTTGTTGACATTGGACATCCAACTTTCTGATGCCCATCTTTATGCGAAGAAGGATACGATCAACAATGAACTTCTATCTGGCTTTTATCTCCTGAATTCATTGTTCCAAACACTGTAGTGTGGCAGTAGTCGGGGTCTGCAGAGGCTGAGCAGTAGAAACTGTGGATAGAATTTGATCTATCTTCCCTTTTAATGGAATGTAGAGATTCACTTGATTCGTCTTCCTCAATATACATTTGGAAGTCGTCATTGAACCCCTATTTTTCTACTTTGTCATCATCACCATCAAAATCAAAAGAAAACGCGTGTTTATCACTGAGTTGAACTTCAGTGCCATCATTACTTAAATCACCATTATTTAATTTCATGTATTTATTTAAATCAATGATTATAATTTTATATAACTAAAAAAATATCTCTTAATTAATAATTTATTTAAAATAATTTATTTGAAATAATTGATTAATAATTTTGAGTTTTTACTATGAAAGTTTAATTAATTTTATAACCGTGGTTCTCACGGGTTATAAACTAGTATTATATAAAAAATTATAATGTTATCTTTAAAAAAACAATTTTTTTGTTTTAAATAATTACGATAAAAGAAATTAACAATATTCATCAAATAAATTTTAAAAAAGTTAAATTTCTAAAACCAAATTAAAATACTTAATATTTTTCAAATACGTTATTTTAAATAACTTACAACAACAATAGTTAAAAGTAACATTATATACAAAAATAATATTGTTACCTTTAAAAAACAAAAACAATGTTTGATGTTTTAAAAAATTACAATGATATAAATTAAAATCTTAAACAAATAAACTTTTAAAATTAATTAATCATAACAACAACTATAAATATTATTAAATCATATATTATACTTAATTTTATTCATGTGTAACTCGTAGATAAAGACCATTGAGACAATTGGTATTATAGAATTTTAAAAGATGTCTACATTATGATATAATTCAAAAAAACAATGTTTATACCAACTTATTATAAGATTTATTATATAAGAGCTTTCATTGATATATTTAAAAACATATATTTGTAAAAATTTCAAATATATTGTTATATTTTGCGCAACGCGCGGGTAGTCGTCTAATCATACATACTTATAAAGCTAGCATTTTTTCTTGAATCTCATGCATTTGAAACCCCCTTTTTTAACTTCCTCAAACCACATTCATTTGAAACCTCCTTTTTTAACTAATGCAACTCAAAAGTTTTCTTAATTATGATTTAACACTCAAAAGTTTTATAACTTATATTATGTTTAATTAGCATTTAGTGAAAAGTTTACTATAAAAAGGTCAATCTTTTGGGAAGACATGCATACAAATCATATACAAATTTCAAAAAGAAAACAAACTTAAAGGTTTTTGTGTTGGGTTGAGGTCTTATGACCACTTTTAGAGATATGCTATTAATTTGTAAGTTTGTTATACTAATTCGTTTTTATATTTTCTTCGTTTTTGGATTATTGTAATACAGTCGTTGTATATTGTGGTTTAATCGTTAATATATTGATCATATGTTATATAGGGTGATGTCGAAAATATTTAATTAAATATTTTAAATATGTTTTTTTTTGTTTTGTAATTGTACCGTTTCAAAAAGATAATTAATTAAAACTCATACATATGTTATACTTTCCATCTCTATCTCTCTCTCTCTCTCTCTATATATATATATATATATATATATATATATATATATATATATATATATATATATATATAATAGAGGTCAAAACACTTCAACCGAAATTCATTTAAAATCTAATATTTCAAATGCTTTTTAATAATAATTGTAAAAATTTCAACATGTATTACTTAATTGATTGA
Source organism: Lactuca virosa (assembly GCF_052849685.1). Classification (NCBI taxonomy): domain Eukaryota; kingdom Viridiplantae; phylum Streptophyta; class Magnoliopsida; order Asterales; family Asteraceae; genus Lactuca; species Lactuca virosa. The sequence goes on along the minus strand of NC_136434.1, from coordinate 161,672,063 downwards.
TTAATAAAAATATTAATGTTTTGAAACTCCTAACTCTTAAACTTATATTATTTAATTTGTTAGTTAACTAAAATATTTTTCCTACATAAAGATAATATTTTTATATTTGGTTACTCATATTTGTTTATGTAATTAGAAAACAAGGTGTACATAGAATGACATTTATGTATAATGATATATTTTGTATGAATTCATTCTTAATTTCATTGTTTAATATTTGAAAGTTCATATATGAAACCTTGAATGTTTTGGTGTAATATAAATAGTGTAATACAAAGTTTATTAGTTCAATACTGTTTATTATAGCTCATTCAAAACAACTTATTTCTTATTTTATCCAAAAAAATATTATCGGAAATAAAAAAAGTAGATTATATTAATGTTATACAAAAACTTATAATATATATTGGATATTATAAAAGTAAAAATAAAGTTTATAAGGTATGAACTATATTAGATGGTATCAAAATATAAGTTGATGGATTTTTATGTTATTTGATAATTCGGTTAATGCCCAAAACATGACTAAAAACGTAAATTTCAACATATTTCTATTTTTTCCCATAATTATTTTAACCACTTAAATGAATTTTTGCGCAACGCGCGAGGTTACGCCTAGTATACTTATAAAAGAGACATATTTAGTTGCACCACATATATTTGAAACCTCCATGACTTTTCAATTTCTTTCTAATAATTATTATAAATTTGTTAATAATGTTAAATTAATGCAAAAAACTAAATTCTAAGTAAACTACAATATTAAATTATCATATTTTACTTCTATTCATAAAATTATGACTTCAACTTTTTAACATATTATAGTTAACTTATTAGTTTAGATATGTTGTTGTACGTGAGCAATTGTCATTTTAAAGTCACAACCTTTGTATAATTTATGATTTTATGAAAAATAGTTAAAGTATTAATTTCAATATAATGTTAAATGGTTAGCTTAAATTAAAATTTCAGTTAAATTTGAAAAAAAAAATCGAGAGACTATTTTATAAATAGTTAAAAGTTATAAATTATAGTGTTAAACCTAAATTGTAATCCTAAATTAACACAAAAAAAAAAAAAAAAAAAAAAACAAAACAAAACCATGAAACTATTTTTTATAATCATTGATTATTTTTAAATAAGTAGTTTAAAAATAACTTACAATAATAATAGTTAAAAGTAATATTATATAAAAAATTATAATGTTATCTTTAAAAACAAAAACAATGTTTGTTGTTTTAAATAATTACAATCAAAGAAACTCACAATATTCATCAAATAAAATTTAAGAAAGTTTAATTTCTAAAACCAAATTAAAATAATTAAAAGTTTCCAAATACATTATTTTAAATAACTTACAACAACAATAGTTAAAAGTAACATTATATACAAAAATTATATTGTTATCTTTAAAAACAAAAATAATGTTTGATGTTTTAAATAATTACAATGATAAAAATTAAAATCTTAAGCAAATAAACTTTTTAAAATTAATTAATCATAACAACAACTATAAATATCATTAAACCATATATTATATTTAATATTATTCATGAGTAACCCGCAGGTAGAGATCATTGAGATAATTAAGATTATAAAATTTTAAAAGATATCTACATTATCATATAATTCAAAATAAACAATGTTTATATCAACTTATTATAAGATTTATTATATAAGAGTTAACAACATCATTGATATATTTAAAAAACATATATTTGTAAAGATTTCAAATATATTGTTGTATTTTGCGTAACGTGTGGGTATTCGTCTAGTTGTTGTTTAAAAGAAGTGTTTTGATGTTATTTTTTGCAGCTTGCTGGAAAATTTGGAAGTTTTAAAATGAGTCGAGTTTTGAAAAGGGTATTTGGTTTCTTTGCTTAGGAAGGAGAACTTTTCAGGAAATGCTATAAGGTTGGAGGGAGTGGTGTCACATTTTTCACGGTCCACATAGGTGTCACGTCAGATTTGTCACACTCCTTCAAATTTTTGTCATTTACATGGCATGGGTTGTCACACTTGTCATGCTATTGTTTTTTCTAAAATTAATTAATTTAAAAAATAAACATTTCAAACATATTATTTTTTTTTTAAATTAAAATTTCATTAACTTCAAAGAAAATCACACACTTACACTTTAAAAAACACACTTGAAATTAAACTAATATACACTTAAACTTAAAAAACATAACGCACTTAAAATAAAAACTTAAATTAAAAGACAATGAGTTTAAATTTGAGCAAATTTTAGGGACTGCCTCACAATTTTCCAAAACTCAACAAGCCAGAAATGTTTGTTAGTTTCAATACAGTAAGCCTCAGGAGCATTCTCTATCTAAATATTTTAATTTTCACTAGCTTCATGCATCACCTACGAAAAACATTGTTAAACTGAGTTGCGAGCGTGTTTACGTGCCTCCATTTGGAGTAGATTTCTTCTTTACCTCGAGGCGTCGGGGCTTTGCGGTTGATTTTTTCGGTGACTCTCCTCCAAAAGGTTGTCGTAGGGAGGTTAATGTGGATTGGGTCTTCTGTAACATCAACCCATGAACGAGCCAACAATATCTCTTCTTCAAGGGACCAAACACAAACCACATGAGCCATTAGCGATGAGGTTTTGAAGAAGATGAAAAGTAAAAAAGTTAGGAGAATTGAATTAAGAAAATTTGAATGGGGTGAAAAATAAAAAAGGATGATGGTATTTATAGTTGAAGCTTAGGTTTAAAATTTGAAATTTTGAAAAAAAAAAACGGTTATATTTGTGAAATTGGGTATTTTTTTTGAAAAGAAAGTATTTTTTGAAAAAAAAAAAGAGTTTGAGTTAATGGGTAAAAAAATCAGCTTTCTCTCTCATCGGTAAAAGATCACCGAGTTGCCAAGCCGAGCTCGACATGCCTCGACCTCAGCCCGATGTTCGCCAAGGTTACCGAATTCGATGTCGAACCCACTCTGATGTGTCTAATGGACATCCTCTCCATTCGGAGGTGCAACAGGTTCTTGACGAAGCTTATGCCCCATTACATATAGGGGTGTTTGGCTTTACTTTTGGCTTTAGGTTTTGAGAGGGCAAAAGTTGTTTTAAAAAAGTGTTTGAATTGCATTTTTTTACTTTTAAATGGAATTTAGCTTTTAAAAAGCTAAAAATAATAAATAAATAAATAAATAAAACACAATTTTCTACTTTTGAAAACCTTTTTTTTTATTCTTTACAAAAAACTACTTTGAAAAGAACTTTTATAAATATTTTTCTCAAACATCCTTTGGTATTTTTTTGATTTTTTGGGAAAAGTTAAAACCAAAAACTCATTCCAAAATACACCCATAGTCCAAAGAAAAAAACTTTGTTTTCCGATTCCATTCCTCTCCAATGTTATTTTCAGTTATTTATTAAAAATAAAAATTTAAAAATTAATTGAATTAGTTGGTTGCAATTCCCAATTACTACCTTGCAAAGAAAAACGTTAAAACATTAGACAATCAAAATATTAATTTCACCGATTAAAAGCCTACCAAAAAAGGAAAAAATAATAATGATAAAAATTCCATAGTTAAACGACTAAAATCTTCCAAAGAAGTCAAGGATATGCCAAGTTAGAATATCCGGTCTATGCAATCTATTTATAGATTGTAAAATTCAATCCAAGTTAGAATATCCGGTCTATGCAATCTATTTATAGATTGTAAAATTCAATCCATACGGAAAAAAAGTACTGTATATATGATGATGGACGAATTTTCCAAGTAGTCATAAATCTTGTTACTTTTTCCATCTTATTAAATTATACTAAGTCTTTTATTAAAAACTTCAAGATTACAAATGCAATATTTTAGATGCTACCATGAATATTCATATTTTTTACGGGAGAAATTAAATATTCTTCTATTTTTTGTTCCTATAAATATTTCTACCCAATTAAATAGTGATATGTGTAACATTTAATAGTCATTTAATAATATTTTAATATACTAACATGACACGTGTCATCATTTAATTTGGTAGGAGAATTTGTAGGAACAAAAGTAGAAGAATATTTAATCTCTTTTTACGGACTCTCATATGAGAAAATATCATTACGGCACAATAAATATTTGTTATTTGTCCGGCCACAAAGATTTTTTTATTTTATATATATATATATATATATATATATATATATATATATATATATATATATATATATATATATATATATATATATATTGCATAATAGTCCATTAAATGTAGTTATAATATGTCAATTAAACCATTTTGCTAAAATTTAGTAAGTTATCCGGTAATAATGTTGATGCGTCATTAATTATTAATGTGTCTTTATTTTTTGAGATAATTGTTTTTAATCCACGTCAGTTTGTATTTATTTATTTTGAACCACCTCCTACTAGTCATGTTTCTTTAATCCACCTCCCACCGCCACCACCATCCATCGTCTTCCACCACCACCAACAAAATCTGGAGACTCCGTGTATTTTCTACAATCTCAAAAAACTCATTAATCATTGTTTTCAAAGAGCAAATGGACAAAGAAACCCAAACAAAGAAACCATAAAAAATGATTCTATAACCAAAAGGAAATGAATCCATAAAGAAGTAAACATGAGTAAACCTAGCGTCAAAATCAAACAACACAAAATCTAAGCTAGAAATCAAGTGTATTCCAGATGATGACTTCAGTGAGCTTGTAGACAAGGTACCTTAATGTTGTAGAATAACAATGTATAAGATTCATGCCATAATGATGGACTCATAGATGATTATAAAGACCAAATTAGTGACATATTTTAAAACAAATATGAAGGTCAAGGAGATAGTAGCTCTACTTCTGAAAATTAATGAGAGCTTCAAAGACGAATCGTAAGTTCAAAGCCAAACTGAAACTCATTTTCTCCGTTTTATTAAATCTCATTATTCATCTTCTCTCTTTTCTTGTTTCGGGTTCATGGGTTCGAGTTTTGAAGATGAAATTAGTAACAAGAATAATGAATTCATCATCGAAACTTCATCTTCATTTGAGATTAAAGAGTTCATTTTCATATGATGCCTTCGACGATGCCCTCCAATGAAACCGACAACCCTAACGAAGACATCTGATGAAAACGACACCGACCTGCCATGAAACCGACACCCTTACGCTACCAGTTCAACACCATCGATGAGACACTTTGAATACATGTTTTTTGTTGATTTCAAAGCTTTAGTTGGCAGACATATGAGCTCAAAATGTCGTAGATGATTTTTCAAAATGGCTAGGGTTAGTGTTGGGACCAGTTGCGGCGGTGGTTCTTCACGATCATAAGAGTGACATTTTTTTTTTGACCGACGAATCTAATCTACTTCTAACCTAACACACCAAATTTCACCTATGTCCACAACGAGACTTAAACTTTTGATCTCAAAAAGGGAGAGCAACATCTGATACCGTTGATAACATTGGGCTAGAAGTCATTTGGTATAAGACTGAGTTTTAATTTAGAGGAAATGAAAAAGAAAAGCCATGTACATTAAGATTTAATTTTTTTAATTTTGAAATTTTTGAAAAAACCACTTAAACTAAGGGTAACCGGTGAAATCCAATTAAATTAGAAGATTCTCCTATTTAATAGTAAAATGACTTTTTATGGACCAATTGTGCAAAATAAATAAATAAAAATAAAAAACAAACAAACAAACCTCTCGGCCTTAGGGTTTCTTCAAAAGAAAGAGTGACCAAAAACATGAACCAGGAGGCTCCTTATATAGCTGAGGGATCTAGGGTTTAAGGGAAACCCTAGTTATCCTTTGCTTAGGGCCTAAGCAAATCCAAAGGCCTTATCCAAGCCCCTATGGACGAAATTATTAGGGTTTCCCCTAAAGATTTCGTCCACCCTCTTCCAAGGGGGTTCTAGAGCCTTCCACTCAACTATTAGATAATTGCAAACTAGTCCCTGCACCTTATAATTAATTCTTTTAACCCCAAAATCAATTCTGATTAATTTCTGGCTAACAATTAATTAAACATAATGATTTCTAATTAATATATTAATCCATTAACATATTAATAAATCATTTATATATATATATATATATATATATATATATATATATATATATATTAATTTATTAATCTTATAAATTAATATCTCTCCTTTCATAATTTCCTTGTCCAGTTGCTAGGTTGAGGGCAACCCAAAAGGACTGTGCTGCTATCAATTCAAGTACATACCAATTATAGTTATGGGCTTAGACACCTAATCCAACAGTCTCCCACTTGGATAATTCTGTAACTATAATTGCTAGTATGCCTTCTAAATTTGACCAGCAAATTGTAGCTTCCAAAAGCTGCTGCCGAACTCTGACCCAGTCAGTTACGTGTCCTAAGATAAGTGATCATATAACCCTTCGTTCTGCTCGATATCCCCAGACAAAAGACATGGAATGTAATCAATCTCTTTGTCCAGAATCTATGTTTCTCGATTCCTAATTTGTGATGATGAAGGACTTCTAATCGAACACATCAATTTAGTCCTGGCTGGGCCCAGCACATAAGTCAACACCAAATCATCGAGGGGCCCACAGATATCGCTTTTCCTGTTAGGGCAAAAGGAACGAATAAACGTTGACTCATATGCTTGTATCTTTTACTCATCAAATTATACATGACAATACGTTTTATAACACCAAGTTACTGATGCGTTTTCGCATCACCAATGCATAACCGACTTGTAAATTACAACTCATATATCTTTGTTTCAAGATTATAAGATATTATCGTCTCAGTATTACTCGTGATGAATTCCATGAAGTAATACTCTGAGCGAGGGTTTATCCAATACTCAAATCTCAATTTCTGAGTACTCATGAACATTGCAGCAATTCTATTGCCATGTCTATCCTTAGACAATCTGCAATCCAATTCATGACAGTCTTAATTCACTACTTACTTCCAAGAGTACGAGCGACTGTGGAGTTTGAATAATCTCATTATTCAGGAAGTAAAACATGCAAAAATGAAACACAATAATAAACAATTGACAAAAGGTAGTAGCCAAACTTATAAATAATACTTTATTATTTAATCACCAAAAGTCAATTACATTTACTTTGTTACAAGTTTCAAAAACTAATCTAACTACTAAAACTAATATCATCTTTCAGTCCTATGCTCCGAGGATGTTGAATATGCTTAGCCCAACTCAGACCCTTTGTGAGGGGATCTGCTGGGTTATCTTCAGATGACACCCTCTTTACTATAAGATGGCCTTCTTCAAATCTATGTCTGATGAAATGGTACTTTCTGTCGATATGTCTGGTCTTACCATGATCTCTCGGTTCCTTTGTCAAGGCAACCGCTCCTTCATTATCGCAGAACAGTTCCATAGGCTCCTGGATGGTTGGAACAACTCCGAGATCCCCGATGAAGTTCCTCAACCAAGCTGCTTCTTTCGACGCTTCACTTGCTGCTATGTACTCTGATTCACAAGTAGAATCAGCCACCGTATTTTGCTTGGAACTCTTCCAAGTAACTGCTCCTCCATTCAGTAAAAACACCCAGCCCGACTGAGAACGGAAGTTATCTCTATCCGTCTGAAAGCTGGCATCACTGTAACCATCTACTCTCAAAGTATCACTGCCACCAAGCACAAGGACCCAGTCCTTTGTCCTTCGCAAATACTTGAGTATATTCTTAACTGCTATCCAATGAGCTCTACCTGGGTTTCCCTGATAGCGACTGACCATGCTCAAAGCAAATGCCACATCAGGACGAGTACATGTCATAGCGTACATGATCGATCCGACAGCGGAAGCATAAGGTACACGACTCATGTCATCTATTTCAACATCTGTACTCGGGCATTGAGTCTTACTCAATTTGGTATTGCTCTGGATAGGTAGCTCTCCCTTCTTGGAATTTTCCATACTAAACCTCTTTAGTACCTTATCCAAGTATGTGCTCTGACTAAGTCCAATTAGTTTCTTCTTTCTATCTCTCAATATTCTAATCCCAAGAATATAGGCAGCTTCTCCAAGGTCTTTCATGGCAAAACACTTTCCAAGTCAAGACTTAACTTCTTTCAAGGTTGGAACGTCGTTACCAATGAGTAATATGTCATCGACATACAACACCAGAAAAGTTACTATACTCCCACTAGCCTTGATATACACACAGAACTCATCTTCACTTCTAGAGAAACCAAACTCTTTGACTTTCTCATGGAAGCAAAGATTCCAACTGCGAGATGCTTGTTTCAATCCATAAATGGATTTCTCAAGCTTGCACACTCTATTGGGGAACTTCGCATCAACAAAACCCTCTGGCTGACTCATGTAAACATCTTCAGCCAACTTCCCATTAAGGAAAGCAGTTTTGACATCCATCTGCCAGATTTCATAATCATGAAAGGCAGCTATGGCGAGCAATATCCTAATAGATTTAATCTTAGCCACTGGTGAGAAGGTCTCATCATAGTCAACCCCTGGGGTTTGAGTGAAACCTTTTGCAACCAGTCGAGCCTTGAATGTGTGCACATTTTCATCCATGTATGTCTTCTTCTTGAAGATCCATTTGCACCCAACTGTCTTACGACCTGGTGCACTATCAACCAAATTCCAAACTTGGTTGTCATACATGGACTTAATCTCGCTGTCCATTGCCTCTTTCCACTTGGAAGCCTCTGGGCCTGCCATTGCTTCCTTATAAGTGACTGGTTCATCTAAGTTTACCAGTGTTCTGTCACTTATGAATGTGTCACCATCTGAAGTAATATGAAAACCATATAACTCAGGTGGCACACTCACCCTAGTGGATCTTCTAAGAGGTAATGAGTTATCGATTGGTTCAACAGGAACTGTTTCCTCTGGTTGAGTGCTAGTGTCATCTAAGGTTCCTTCATTGGCTGACTCTTGAATTTCTTCAAGGTCAATAGTGCGCCCACTGTCCTCTTTGAATATGAGCTCTCTTTCAAGAAAGACTCCTCTTCGTGCTACAAAGACCACGTTCTCACTAGGCCTGTAGAACAAATATCCAAAAGACTGCTTTGGGTAAGCAATGAAAACACATTTCTCACTTCTAGCTGCTAGCTTGTCGTGAGTCTCTCGTCTTACGAAAGCTTCACAACCCCAGACTTTAATGTGTGCTAACGAGGGAACTTTCCCTGTCCACATTTCGTGAGGTGTTTTGGCAACCTTCTTTGTAGGGACAAGATTGAGGATGTGGGCGGCTGTCTCTAAGGCATATCCCCAGAAGTGAATAGGAAGCGAAGCCCGACTCATCATAGAACGAACCATGTCTAACAAGGTTCGATTGCGCCTCTCAGCTACACCATTTAACTGTGGTGTCCTAGGAGGAGTCAATTGTGAGACTATCCCACATTCTTTCAGATAGTCGTTAAACTCGATACTAAGATACTCCCCGCCTCTATCGGATCTAAGTATCTTTATCTTTCTGCCCAATTGATTTTCGACTTCATGCTTAAACTCTTTGAACTTTTCAAAAGTTTCTGACTTATGCTTGATCAAGTAGATATATCCATATCTGCTATAATCGTCAGTGAAAGTCACATAGAATCGATTAGCATCTCTTGTAGTTGATCTGAAGGGCCCACACACATCCGTGTGTATGAGATCCAACAGACCTTCACCTCTTTCACAAGACCCTGTGAATGGTGATTTTGTTATTTTTCCCAAAAGACAAGATTCACACATGTCATCTGAGTTTAGGTCAAATGATTCCAACACTCCATCCTTTTAGAGTTGGGCTATGCGTTTCTTGTTGATGTGTCCAAGACGACAATGCCACAAGCATGCCTTGTCTACACTATTAGACAAGTCAATATTAAGTACACTATTTCCTAGGCTATCAACACAAGTCACTCTTTCATACACACCATTACAAGGTAAAGCTTCAAACATAAAAACACCATTCTTATAAACAGAAATTGAACCATTCAAATCATTAAAAGAATATGTAAAACCTTGTCTGAACAATGCATGAAATGAAATAATGTTTCTCGTCATCTCAGACGAATAGCAACAATTTATTAAATCTAATCTAACATCATTACTAAGCAGAAGCTGATAAACTCCGATCTTGGTTACTGGTGAAGACTTTCTGTTTCCCATGATCAGGTTTATCCTTCCTCGCTCTATCTCCTCACTTTCCTTTAGACCCTGCAAATCAGAACAGATATGAAAACCACATCCTGTATCAAGGACCCATGAACGAGAAGATAATGAGTTATTAGCAGAAATAGTGTAAATACCTGCCGAAGATGGCTTCACTTTGCCATCCTTGATATCTTGCAGATATTGTGGGCAAGATCTCTTCCAATGCCCTTTTTGGTTGCAGTAAAAGCAAACTGCCTCTTTTGGATCAGAAACATGGGGAGTGGAACCATTGGGCTTAGCCTTTGGGCCATTACTAGATGACCCAGCTTGAGTCTTGCTCTTCCAGTTTTGTTTGGGAGGACCTTTCCTCTTTTTCCCCTTTTCCCTGTCCAATAGCCAAAACAGGGGCACTCGTAGGTGTGGAGGGTATACTTTTACCCTTCATCCCTGCCTCAGCTGTCTGCAACAAGTTGTGCAATTGGGCCAAGGTCTGATCTGTATTGTTCAAATGGTAAGTTAGAATAAACTGACCATAACATTTAGGAAGTGAGTTCAAAACCATGTCAATGGCCAATTCCTCATCAAAGTGAATATTGAGCTTGACCAAACGCTCTATGTAGCGTTGCATTCTTTGCACATGTGACACAACTGACTCCCCATCTTTCATCTTGCAAGCCATGAGTGACTTGACTACTTCGAACTTTTCTTGACGAGCTCGCTTATGGTACTTTTCCATAAGGTCCTTGTTCATCTCGAAATGCCAGTAGTCCTCATAGTACCTCTGCAGTTCTGGGGACATAGTTGCCACCATGATGCATGCCACTTTGGTAGCATCATCGTAATGTTTCTTGTAGGCAGCAAGATCTTCAGGAGTAGCTTCATTCTCATCAAGCTCTTTGAGCTCCTTTTCAAGAACATATTCTTTGTTCTCAAAACGAAGAGCCATCTTGATGTTGCGCATCCAATCGTTATAGTTTGAGCCATCCATAACGACTTTGGAGCATATATTGAGCAAGGAGAAGTTCTGGTTGGAGGAGGATGAAGTAGAAGTGTTTCCAGGAGTAGACATCTGAAAAGAAAGAAAGTTTTAGTTAGATTTCAAGATACCTTAATAGAATAACCCAAAGATATAATATCAAGGTTAGGATCCAACTATGAAGATTCACAACTCAGAAATGGGATGCCGAGATCCAAGTGCAAATTTCATAAAGGTAAGCGAATGACGATTCACCAATTCCACCATTAGACGAAACAAACGAAGTGAAATTCCTAATTCTTTTGAGATACATTGAAACTATTCAATGACATGTTTTAATCTCAGATTATGCTCTTCTATTTGTGACTGGGATGCCGAGGATCACAAACAAGATGTGAATAACCATGCAAATGTGCTTGGTAACCTCATTGTCTTTATCATTAACTATTGATGTGCTGGTAAACCACACACGCTCCATCAAAATGACAATTATGAGATACCCATTACTACTCTTTATTGGTGCCTTTTAGTGTGTTGGTTAACCACACACGCTCCACTAACGACCAATAAAGCATAATGTGCAATTTCATGGATTAGCATACTTTTCACATTTTTCCTAAAGTAACTAGAGTTGGGATTTTGAAAATAATGTTCTAGTACTTTTAATATCATTATACTTTTAGTGAGAAGTAGTTGTCCTATCAAATCCGTTCTGCTAACGACCCTCCACTAATCAAGGAAGCGGTGGGTGAGAGTGGACACCCATTCAACTACCATTTTATAGGCAGTTTCCTTATACCCCCCTTATAGATTAGCTTCGTGAATGAGGCATACTAGCGATTTGACTGACCATATTCTTATACATATAATATTAAACCTTTAATTATAATATATATATATAAGGTGTGTTTTAAAACTTTTTAAAACTTCAAGGGTTTATATAAATTTCGAAATTTAAGCTATTAAATTCAAATTTAAATAAACCAATTAACTAGATTTAATATTTATCTATTAATTAACTATTAATCAAATTATTAAATCTTGTAAGGATTATCTAATTAAATTAATCAATTAATTTAATCCTAATCCTTATCCCTCTAATTTCGAAAAATAGGGTAAGGATAATTATCCAATTAATCTAATTAAGTAACAATTATCCAAAAACAAGAAACCCTAGTTATCCTCTTAGCATATTTCGAAATTCATAAGGGAGGAGGCTAGGGTTTTCAAAACCCTAACCCTAATTTCGATTAGGGTTCTTTGGAGGCTAGGGTTTTCGAAAAAACCCTTTGATCCAAAACCCTAGAAATCGAAAAATTGGCCTTTAGGGTTTAATAGCTATAAACCCTAATTTGCAATTCAACAATTGTAGCAATTCAATTTAAAACAACCTGTCTCTGATACCACTGATGGGTTTTATGTACAACAAATAAACTAGAAAACAATTCCTAAGTTCACATGCAACCTACTTTGGATCTATGTTTTAACTATTGAACATACAACTTTGAATTGCAAAACAAGAACCCTAGAGGAGAGAGGCTAATTTCGAAATTAACAAACTAGGGTTTAGGGTTTACATACCTTTCAATTGTTATAGCAAACAATTGATATTCCCTTGGTCTTGATCTTGATCTTCTTGGAAGCTTTAGCACCACAAGTGTAATGCCTCTAATGGAATCACACCCAAACTAGCAAGAAGGAAAGTAGAAGAGAGAGGGGAGAGGGAGTATGCAAAATCTCGGCCTTAGGGTTTCTTCAAAAGAAAGAGTGACCAAAAACATGAACCAGGAGGCTCCTTATATAGCTGAGGGATCTACGGTTTAAGGGAAACCCTAGTTATCCTTTGCTTAGGGCCTAAGCAAATCCAAAGGCCTTATCCAAGCCCCTATGGACGAAATTATTAGGGTTTCCCCTAAAGATTTCGTCCACCCTCTTCCAAGGGGGTTCTAGAGCCTTCCACTCAACTATTAGATAATTGCAAACTAGTCCCTGCACCTTATAATTAATTCTTTTAACCCCAAAATCAATTCTGATTAATTTCTGGCTAACAATTAATTAAACATAATGATTTCTAATTAATATATTAATCCATTAACATATTAATAAATCATTTATATATATATATATATATATATTAATTTATTAATCTTATAAATTAATATCTCTCCTTTCATAATTTCCTTGTCCAGTTGCTAGGTTGAGGGCAACCCAAAAGGACTGTGCTGCTATCAATTCAAGTACATACCAATTATAGTTATGGGCTTAGACACCTAATCCAACAATTTTTACATAACATATTAAAACAAGGAGATCGCTACAACGTTGGCGGTGGTGGTGGGTGGTGGATGGGGTGACGTTGATGATAATGGCGGTAATGGTGGTAATAGAGGGTAATATAGTAATCCTATACATTTTTTCATTAATTGGAATTAACTCCTTTCATTTGATGTAACTTTCCTCCCATTTATTAATGATAAGTCTATCTTATCAACACCCAAGAACTTATCTATCTCTACTTGATAAGATTATCTTGTTGTATTTAAAATTTTGATATCTTGTACTTTGTAAACTATATATATAGTGCAATATACAATACTCCAGGATTATTGGAGATTCACAAATCATATCCTTATATGGTATCAGCCTGATTTCCGATCCTTCTATTTTCTTCTATCAGCCGGCCCTACATCTTCTTCCTCTCAATCATGGTGACCGGATCTTCTTCTTCATCTGATGCCTCCCTCACTCTCAACACTATTCTTCACATGCTGACAATTAAATTGTCCTCCATAAATTAGCTATTGTGGAAAAATCAGATCACCCCCTCCTACGGTATCAAAACCTTTTCAGCCATATCGATGGGACATCCGTGGCTCCTGCTGCCTCACTCGTTGCAGATAAGTCTTCCCCAAATCCTCTCTACACTGCTTGGGTTGAAGCTGATCAACGTGCCATGCTTATCATTCAAGCTTCACTTACTGAGGAAGCCATGGCTGAAATTTTGGGTCTTCTCACTGCACGAGAAGTCTGGACAACTCTAGAATCAACATATAGCCATGATTCCGTTGAGAGAATGCAAAATCTTCGTGACTCCTTGCGTCAAATTCAAAAAGGTTCGTTATCTGTCTCTGAATTTGGAAGAAAATACAAGTCTATTTGTGATCAATTGGCAGCCATTGGGCAACCAATGGATGAAACAGATAAAGTTCATTGGTTTTTATGTGGCCTAGGGCCTTCTTTTGAGACTTTCTCAGTTGCTCATTGCGCTGTCAAGCCACGCCTACTGTTTCGTGATCTTCTTGCAGCTGCTGAAGGGCATGAACTCTTCCTAAAATTTGTACACAACTCTTCTAACACTCCTACTATGTCGTTCAACGCCAACACTGCTCGCAACTCCTCTTCCTCTGGTCGTGGTTCCTATACTCGTGGTTCTCGTGGGGCTCGATCGGGTGGCAGGGGCCGTGCCGGAGACCACCTCACTGCTAACTATGTCGCAAAGATGGTCATTACGTCTCTCAATGCCCAGATCTCTCTTCATTTGCAACCCGCGGACCATCTATTGATGCACACTTAGCACATGCCTTTTCTGCCAAGTGTAATACCCAAGATATTCCTGCCTCAGACTGGTATGTAGACTCTGGGGTGTCTGCCCATATGACACCTTCGGCCTAACAATTAACCACATCATCTCCTTATACCGGAAACGATCATGTGGCCTTTGGAAACGATAATATTCTAAACATCTCACGAATTGGTAATGCTTCTATTACTAAAGATATCAATCTAGCAGATGTCCTTGTGGTTCCAAATTTGACTAAAAGTTTACTTTCTATAAGAAAGTTAACATCTGATTCTCATGTTGATGTCTTATTCTCTAATCATAAATTTGCAATTCGGAAGCGTCGAACAAAGGAAGTACTAGCAACAGGCAGGGTTGAACATGGTCTATATGTGCTCGAGCATGGTCATAAAGCTTTGGTTTCTCAACTGACTAAGAATCGGCTGCAAGCATCATACGAGCTTTGGCACAATAGACTAGGACATGTTTCATTTTCAGTTATTTCTTTATTACACAAACATGGTTATTTATATGTTACTTATCTTTTACCCAAACCTGGTATTTGCTCCTCAGGTGAGCTCTCTAAAATCCATAAGCTTCCATTTGCTATCAATGAAAAACGCTCTTTACATGTTTTGGATATGATACATTGTGACTTATGGGGCCCTGCACCCATTGCTTCTACTAACGGTTATCTGTATTATGCTATTTTTGTTGATGATTTCTCGAGGTTTACTTGGTTTTACCCTATGAAGCTCAAATCTGAATTCCCTTCCATTCTTAAACATTTTATGTTATTTGTTCAAACACAATTCTCATGCAAGCTCAAGGTTTTTCAGAGTGATGGTGGGAAAGAGTTTCTTAATAATCAAGTTCAAGCTATATTTTCTGCCAACGACACTCATCATCGAGTTTCCTGTCCCTACACCCCGGAACAAAATGGTAGGGTTGAACGAAAGCACCGTCACATTACTGAAACAGGGCTTGCAATGCTTTTTAACGCAAGTGCTCCAGCTTCCTTGTGGGTTGATGCATTTAGTTCTGCTGTCTACATCATCAATCGACTGTCGTCTCCGGTCTTAAACAACAAATCACCATTTGAGCTTCTCTTTCACACTCAACCAAACTTTCAAGTCTTCCGTACCTTTGGTTGTCGTGTGTTCCCTTATTTACGAAGCTACTCGGATCACAAGTTGGCTCCACGAAGCATCCCGTGTGTTTTTATCGGTTATAGTACACAATATAAAGGCTATCGTTGCCTTGACATGGCCACCTCAAAAATTTATACTACTCGTCATGCAAAATTTGATGAGACATTATTTCCTTTTACCGGGAACACTTCACAGCTTGCTGATGCTACCTTGTTACTCTCTACTTTTGACGAACCTGTTGCTGTGTCTCTGCCAACCTCATAGCCCGATCCCCTTGATACTCCATCCACTTCTGTTTCGCTGGGTCCACATTCCAGCCCGTGTCATCTATGTCCAGATCTGGTATAGCCCATTCAGCAGCCACAAACCCATGTCTTAGTACCTGATCCGGATCCAGCTTCACCGGTTCATGCCGCTCCAGGTACTCATCCAGTTCCAACCACATCAGCTCATCCCATTCTTACTCGCAGAAAGGCTGGTATCACCAAGCCTCGTCTTTTTCCGGGTTTCTCATCTCTAAACTCGAGTACTTTGCATGCTGCCCTCCTTACTCATAAAGATCCTAAAGGATTTAAGTCAGCTGCTAAGCACTCTAAGTGGCTAGCGGCTATGCACGATGAACTTCAGGCACTCAAAAATAATGACACGTGGGATCTTGTACCTCGAACCACTGCCTCCAACATTATCGGTTCTAAATGGGTCTTTCGCACTAAGTATCGCTCGGACGGTTCTATTGATCGATATAAAGCTCGCTTAGTGGCTCAAGGCTTTAATCAAATTTCGGGTATCGATTTTTCACACACCTTCAGTCTTGTTGTTAAAGCTTCCACCGTTCGTATTATCTTATCTATTGTTGTACATCAAAACTGGCCTCTACACCAACTTGATGTCAACAATGCCTTTCTCAATGGCCACCTAAGCGAAACCGTTTTCATGGAGCAGCCTCCCGGGTTCATTGATTCCACCTATCCAACTCATGTATGTCGTCTCACAAAGGCTTTGTATGGTTTGAAGCAAGCCCCAAGAGCTTGGTTTCAACGTCTTAGCTCCTTTCTCCTTCAAGTTGGGTTCACGTGTAGTCGTGCTGATCCGTCCCTCTTCATGCTTAAGCAAGGTTCTCATCTTCTTTTTCTTCTGGTTTATGTCGACGATATCATTCTCACCGGTAACAATAGCGAGACTATTACTACATTTATTACTCGTCTTCATAAAGAATTTGCTATCAAAGATTTGGGTCGGTTAAGCTATTTCTTGGGTATTGAAGTGCATTATACTTCAGATGGATTATTTCTTACTCAAGCAAAGTATGCACTGGATATACTAGCTCATGCCGGTTTATTGGATGGGAAACCGGTTTACACTCCTCTTGCCACATCTGAACCACTTATTGCTTCTGGAGAACCATTTCATGATCCAACTCTCTATCGCTCTTTGGTTGGTGCCTTACAGTATTTAACGATTACTCGCCCTGACCTTTCTTATGCTGTCAACCAGGTCAGTCAATTCCTGCACGCACCAACCATGGCTCACTTCCAAGCTGTAAAACGCATCCTACGGTATGTAAGGGGCACTGTGGCATATGGTCTTACTTACAAGCGGTCACCCACTATTCCTCTTGTTGCTTACTCTGATGCAGATTGGGCTCGATGCACTGACACTCGACGCTCCACGTATGGTTATTCGATCTTTCTTGGTGGTAATCTTGTCTCTTGGAGTGCTAAAAAGCAACCTACTGTGTCTCGTTCGAGTTGTGAGTCCGAATATCGAGCTATGGCAAACACGGCATCTGAAGTTATTTGGATTACTCATCTCTTACGTGAGCTTCATATCCCTATTTCTTCACTGCCTTTATTATATTCAGACAACAAGAGTGCAATTTTTCTTAGTCAAAACCCGGTTGCTCATAAACGTGCTAAACACATTGATCTTGACTATCTGGCAAATTGCACACTCGGTTCATTCCTACTACACAGATGGTGGCAGATCTTTTTACCAAAAGCCTTCCTCGTCCTCTCTTTGAATACTTTCGCTCCAAGCTGTGTGTTGGACCACCACCTTCCAGCTTGACGGGGGGTATTAACGATAAGTCTATCTTATCAACACCCAAGAACTTATCTATCTCTACTTGATAAGATTATCTTGTTGTATTTAAAATTTTGATATCTTGTACTCTGTAAACTATATATATAGTGCAATATACAATACTCGATTATTGGAGATTCACAAATCATATCCTTATACCATTGATGCAAAGTTTTTTTTTTCATTTGGGAATTTAATTCCTTAGCAAAAGCTGAATCAAATATACAAACATGGTTGAATCGGAATCTAATTTTCCCAATTCCTTAAAGTTTCGGTGAACCAAACAACCTCTTATTTTGCTGAAGTATTTTTCATTTCGCTTTTATTTCGTTAATATCTTATTTTAATTTAATTTGCGCCGTTTGGTTTCATATTTTGAAAACCAAAAACGATTTAAGTACCAAAGGGAATCAACCCTACCAAATACCAAATAAATTACAAAAGTGCTAGTAAAAAAGAGAAATGGGTTGCTAGCGATTCTGCAAAAAATACCACAAATTCAAATAAAAATGTAAGAAATGGAGCAACTCAACAACCCGTCAAACAGTTGGAGGCAATTTGATGACCTCAAGTCTTCAAGTCCTCAACAACAAACAAGAACAATATAGTCGTCCATTAAAGCCCAAAAAGAAAGAAAAAAAATCATCATGAATATGGAAAAAAAAAATTGAATTCAAGGTCGAACCTTCCAAAGAAGTTGAGAATGTGTCAAATAACATAAAAAATTCATTAAAGCACATTCATAGGAAGGAAAAAAAACTCATAAAATAATATTACTTTTTAGCCGCACAATACAATACAATCTTTTAAAACATAAATAATTACATATAACCAAAAATATTATACAAAAATCACTTCCATTTTGATATTAACCAACACATTAAGAGTTTAGCTTATAAAATCCTGAAATCTTAAACTTAAAAACCTCAAATCTTTAATCACAAATTCCATAATCATTAATTGCAAATTCTATTAAATATAATTTTCTTAATTTCTAATCTTCGATCATCAATCATGTATTTTGTCTTTTTAGTTCGACACTCACATCATCACTTGTAACCCACACTTCTTTCAATATGAATATATTTTCCAATGATTTAAAACCGATTCGAACCGGAAACCAGAAAAGAAAGCAGTTCAACTATCATTGGTTTTATGTCAATTTCTAAACCAGACAGTTTCTCCAAAACAGAGTTTAACCGGTGTTATAGAACCAGTAAAAAACTGTTTGAACTGGTGTATTGGACTTGGATCTCATAGCCCGATTCAACCAATAAACGGTTTTTAAAATTTCAACTTTCAAGACAATTCAAAAAAATTAGGATAATAGAAACATTTTAAAGTACAAAATCAAGACAATGAAAGTATACACAAATAGTAGATATAAAAATGATTTCATTTCAACCACCATTTATAAATTCAAAAGAAACGAAATCACAAATAATCCTCAAAACTATGTTGATAAAGTTGTTGGAATTTGTAAGGTGTAAATAAGTCATTTACACAAAATGTCCCAACTTGTTTGCATATGTGGAGGCAAAGGAGCACCAAACTTGAGGCTTTTAATATCCCCAAAATCATGATCCGAACAAGAAACGTGGGCCCGCTTTAACGCGGAGGATACATCGGGTAAAACCATTTTTTTACAATGCAAATGAAGGTTCGGTTGCTTATCGGAAATGCTCCCACTTTCTAAATCAAGCCCAAATGGAAGTAAATTCTTGTTACAAACTTTGATTTTTTCTTCATGATCGGATGAAAATATTTGTTTCCATTTCTTGTGTGCTTGCCACCCGTATTTGTAGTCCCCAACTATCGGCGTTCCCAATACCTCCGCACAATGGACCCGCAACTTTGTTTTCAAAGCATCAAGCAGAGAAAGAAAAACATTAGGACGGGACAGAACAAAACAAAACAGGTTTCACTGCGATTAGACTAAGACTGATGTGAATAGGACAAAAAGTTGCAGCTTTTTGTGTCACCCAAAAAGGTGGAAAAAGTGGTTAGAGACTTGCTTTTGTGCAAAAGACATAAATGCCCTCCTCATGATGTGAAATGAGACAAAAGTTGCAGCTTTTTATGACACCCAAAAAGGTCGGACTGAGCAAAAGACATAAATGCCCTCCTACGTTTGGCGTGCATTGGATTCAGACCGTTTTTTGTGCCACCCAAAAAGGCAGGACAAAGTTAGAAAGGGACTTAGTTTTGATCTATCATGTGCAAAAGACATAAATGCCCTCCTCATGATCAGAAATAGGCCTAGAAAGCTTGTTGGATCCTGAAGAAATAAAAAGTAGTGATGAATACCTGATGTTTTCTACCGGTGAGTGGAGATAACTCTAACCATGTAAGACCTTAAATAATTTTAAATAAAAAATAAATAAATTTAGTGTTTATGAATAAAATTGTTTTCGACACTAATTTTATGTAATCGTGTTTCATTAAAAACCTTTTAATCCTTATTATATTGATATTTTATGTAAAATAATTTTTATATCTAATAAAAATTTCGTATTTGGAAAAAAATATATGAACAAATTTTAGATAAAAAATGAAATGGAAAATATGGATTCATGCAACCAGGTTTCAACTGGTCAAACATGTTATACATATAAAAGTTGCATATTTTGTCCAAAAAAAAAAAGAAAAACCATTTTATTGCATATTTGATCTAAAAACTACTTTGTTGTATTAATTAGGAAGAAAAAAAATGTATAAATAAAGAAGAAACCATGAGTAGAGGAATCAAGAACTCGATATTCTGTAATGGCGTGTTGTGATTGCATTGTTGTGACATTTTCAACAATTGTAATCCGTTCTGATCTTCCATCATCCATAACCACCTACACACAAAAAAGAAATTTAATTATTATGTATTCATCAATAGACTTAACAAAAATCATTCAAATCAGCCAACGAGAAGGAATCAGATTTCATGAGGAATCCTCCATTCAAGTCCGGAACCGGAATGCTCCATTCCATTCCCTTCTTCAATTACTAAATACAAAAAAGCTATTAATTCTAACCTTTCCAAGAGGAACTGAGATTAAACCTTGAGGACGCCTTGGAGTTCCAAGAACAAGTGCCCAATACTTTCTTTGAAGGATTCTTTTTTCACTCTTCAAATCCTATTTACAAAATAGAAAAAATAATTATTAGTTAAAAAGATGGAAACCAAGTAAAGCAATTTATCAAACTTTTACAGATAAAAAAAAAAAGAAACAAAAAGTTAATTACTTTACCATATTGGAAGCAACAGAAGTTTTCTCACGGAATACAGAATGAAGAACAGTAGCACTGAGTTGTGTTCTCCCCAACACCAAAATTCCACTACTATCTCTATCAAGCCTGTGCACCTAATAAATTACTATTAAGCCCTGGAACAAAATCATTTTCATTATATAAAATGATAAAAATAAAAAACATCATCTTTCTTTAAAAAAAACTTATGTGAATTAAACGATCACATAGATTTTCAAGTTGCAAACTGCCCTAAACAGTTAAAAGAAAATGTAAATTGGTCGTCTATAATGGTATAAACTATGAAGAGATATGTTGTTTATAGTTAATTAGTTATTATTTATTAAAAGGACATGTAAAGTTGGAAAAGAACTCACCAGCCTAGGTGGTTCAGAGAAGTCATGTCTCAAATAAGTTCCAGCTAATTCATCTAAGCTTCTTTTTATTCCAATTCCACCCTGTAATTTATAACTGTAATCAGCATTTGGAAATATGATAATATATGCAGAAAAACCTAATAAAGATGTGAATAGCTAATATAGTAATAACTTACTTGAACAGGCATTCCAGGAGGTTTATTGATGACTATAATTGCTGAATCCTGAATAGTTAAGTACAGAGGAAACATGATCATCTATCAAGTTGAAGTGAAAATATATTGTGAAAAAGGTGTTCTTTAAGAACCTTATATAACTCAAGATCATGAAGAAACTTTATTTCTTCTTCACTGCAATGGCACTCTGGTTTCTCAGTTGGTAATGATTGTACTGTGATAGGAAGATAAATGGTATCTCCAGGTTTCATTGAGTCTTTGGCTGACACCTGAGGAAATATATCAAGTAAGATGAAGATTTGTTTATAAATGGACACTGTTGAATCCAATTAGAATTAGGGAACAAGTTAATTTTTTACCCTTTTGATTCGGGATCCTGGAGCTTGAGCATCCTGATCAGAATTTGAATCTTCAGAAGTTTCGCGTCGTATCTGCATCATATCATTACAGCACATCGAATTAGCTTTCAATTGACATGATGTTAACTTGGTATTAGTGCAGAAGATTATAACAAAAAGTAATCTAATGTCTATAAACATCAAGACATTATGCTTTAGTAGAAATCTGATACCTGTCTCAAGCGGAAGAGCTTTTGAACAAGAGACCTCGGGAGCTGCGGGCAGCACCGCGTTACCCATTTGAGCGCTGTCGTGGTGCTTGCATCTTCTTCACTCGTTAATTGCCGTCTTCCGGAAATATCTTTCCCCAACGAAGCACCGTTAACGGTCATATTGAAAGGCGGCAAAGTTAACCACTTCCCTTTCCTGTTCTCGGTCTTCTGATCTTCCGGTTTGGTAAAGGCGGTTGAGTAGTTTTTTGTTTGAACGGCGTGGTACGGCGCTGCTACAGTTCTGAAGCGACGTGATGCCGGAATAATCGGTGGCGATCTGAGTAGGGCTCGCCGGAGATGAGAAAAGACCGCCATATTTTGGGGTTTAGGGTTTAGGCTTGAAAACCGACAAGGACCGGTTTGTATTTCTAGGATAGAAAAGGCAAACGAGATAATATGCAAAATGAGCCTATTAGCAAATGGGCCTAACTAAGTTAAAGCTTGACTCGTTTAAACTTTAGTACTTCGGGCTTTTAGTTTGGCCTGTTAATGATCTCATAAAGAGGTTGGCTCTGGAAAATCTCATAAAGAGGTTGCCTCTGGATCGTTCAAATTCAGAACGTTTGGTTGAAACATTTTTAGCCTCTTAATCGGTCAGATGTAGCAAAAAATGGTCGGAATCGGAGAGAGATATGGAGGAGTCTGGATGAAAAGAATTCAATGGGATACTCTTGCCCTAAAAAACATGTCCGTCATTTTCTCTTTCACCCACTTCCTATACATCGAGCGCTCCTCCCTCATTCTCCCTCTTCTCCAGGCGATGACAACTTCCTTGCTAGCCTCCAATTTCATCGGCGCCTCCCCCTTTCAACTTTCGGCAGCACTGCTCCATATCTGTCTTCGTCATCTCCCCCATCGCCTCTCGAAATTGATGTTTGAATCGTGTTCTTGTTGCTCAATTTTGTATGCATTTTGTGTTTCAGTCATGTTTTTTTTTGCTCTTTATATGGTTTGTATGAAGTAGATTTTTGTGCTTTGTTCTTGTTGTTCTTCACCATTTTGTTGAATTGTTGTATGTTTGTGCACTTTGAGACGGCAATAAATAAAGTATTTGGAGATTTAATATCTCCATAGGTTAATACCAAGAGGATGAGATGCCTTTTTGATTTGCATGCATAAGGCAACCGGCAGTGTTAGTAGAAGTTCCTAGCATGGTAGTAGCGAGCGAGCTGAGATTGCCTTTTTGATTAATTTATGGTTTGGAGTGTTATTGCATGAATGTTGCTTGCTTTGTGCTTTGTGGAACTCTTATAGATGTGAGTTAACTATTAAGTGAATGCGTTAACTTACATGCTGCAAAGGTTAAATAATCTCAGAGTGATTGATTTGGCCCTACTGCACAACTCTTGTTTGAGTCCAACCGTTGTAGGGTTGAGTCTGTTACTCGAATGATTATCTTTTGTTGTGTGTAATTGTATTCATGAAGTAGTTAACTGACATAAGTGGGAGTTCTTCAGCAGCTGGTGGCGGGGTGAGGTTGGAACCTATGGGAGACTATGAAGTGTTTTAGTGGGTATGGATACGTTGTTTAGCGAGTACTTGGAGTACTAATTTGAGAAGGTAACTTAGAGGATTCATGATGATTCTTGAGGAAAGTATAGATAGTTGTGGAAGGTAGTATTGGGCGCGTATTACTGAAAGCACAAGATCCATACTCGAATCAAGGAAAGTCACAGAGATTCTAGGAAGCCTGTAGGATGAGGATTCTTTGGGTATGATCTGATTTTTGTATGGTTGCTTTTTAGAATGATGACAAGCACTCGTGGTGGAGGTTCATGTTGTAGTTCGGGCTCAGGTGCTAGCACTGAGCTGATGAATGAGCGGATGCAGGAGTTCATCTCATCGGAGATAACCCATGGTATTTTGGACCAGACTCCTGTGATCTTCGGTACGGTCAAGGAGGGGATTATGGAGATTTTGGACAAGCGTATGGGTACGTTCCACATTGAGATTATGGCTATTGTGGGAGCTCGCACTCTTGTTTCTGCGATTTCCGTGCTTGTGGAGCTCTTGAGTTCTTTGGGGAGAAGGACCCCCGTTGCTAGTAAGAGGTGGTTAACGGACATGATGAACGCTTTCCGGACGAGCTTCTGCCCCGAAGGGTCGAAGGTTAGATTTGCATCCTGTCTTCTGAAAGACAGAGCTTGTGACTGGTGGGAGGAAGTAGATTTCGCTTTGGGAGGCGAGGCCATTGAGACGATGACTTGGGATGAGTTTGTGACCCGGTTTACGGCGGAGTTTGCACCAGCTATCGAGGTGCAACAGTTGGCGAGGGAGTTTCAGGACCTTCACCAGACGAATGAGACTGTAGTAGAGATCACTACCAAATTCAGGGAGAGGGCTTTATTGGTTCCGCAATACGCTGCAGATGAGGAGATGAAGAAGACGAGGTACCATGATATGTTGCGAGACGACATTAGGGAATTTGTGAGCATGCCCAGTTGCAAGACGTTGGAGGACATGATTGGTAGAGCCCGATAACGGGAGATTGAGTTGCAGCTTTGGTTGAAGCGCGGACCGAAGCAGATTCAGACCGCAGTGGTTCAGGCGAAGAGGCCCAAGATTCAGGATTTTCGATTGGGAGGCCATCAGGATCGGGGCCGTTGTGCCAAGTGTGGGAGGACCCACGAGGGAAGGTGTCGTGAGAAAGGAAGGGGTTGTTTCAGTTGTGGTCAGACTGCTCATTTTAGCATGGATTATCCTCGAGGCTCGATTTCGATGTGTTTTCACTGCAATCAAGTAGGCCACAAGAAGGCCAATTGTCTGAGGTTGTTGAGTGCAGCAGTGAGTGCACCTACTCCAGTTACTTTGAGGATTACTGATGGCCGCGGGGGTAGAGCAGATGCTCCAGCAGGGAAAAGCCTAGAATTGTAGGTGCAGGCAGGGGATGCCAAAGTTTCATCAGATGCTATCACGTGTATGTTCCATTTTCGTTTTCTTCATGCTATTTCATTTATTTATGTATATGCTTCTGGGTCGAATTCGTATTTGCGAGATGCTATTTTCGATTTAGTTTCTCTGTGTTTGCCTGATTATTATTTCAAGGATCGTTATATGCCATTTGCATACCGAGAAGCATGATTGGAAACACATCTTGTTGAGCTGGATTTAGGTTGTCAGCCATCATAAGAGTGGGCCCTTGGGTGAACCGAGTATCCTTCTTGGAGGAACGACAATCAGATTGATGTGTTAGTTTCATCACAATGGGTCAGAAGGAGTTGCAGATTAAGTTCATGAGATTATTGGAACTCGAGTTGATGAAGATCTATCATGATTAAGAGATAATGATCACAACATATGCATCTACGGCTACATCTTCATTACCTAAACTGACATCCAAGTCGAAATGTTATTAGGGTGGTCCGTGGAACGTGTTTATCCTCAGCAGGATTAACGATTCCATCAACGTTCATGTTCTATCAAAAGACAATGATCTTGGAAATACTACACTTGCATTTAACGCTGAAAACATTGGCAGTTTTGCATGAGAATTGATCAGGCGACTCAATTTGTTGCTCATTTCTATTTGAAATCAAAAACTGCAATCTTTAATGTTTTTATTTTTGGGATATCTAGAAGATACTGCAACGAAAAGCATTGTATATGGATCATCAAAGAAGATGGGTTCTATATGACCTGGAGAAAAGATTATTCAAATCCATAAATGTATTAAGTTTGGAAATGGTGGGTGATGTATTTTATGTTTATTTACTTATATATTAAAATATACTAATTATCAAGACAAATTTTATTAATATTATCATCGTATTATTCAAAATAGTTTGTCATGAATTTGGTATAGAAAATCATGAATTCTACTAATATTTTGTCTATAGTGGTTGTAGCGCCCGGTTCCTGGTAGGTATTTTAAATAAGAATTTTCATTTTTTCAAAGGGACTCGACGAGTTGGAGGCCCCAAACTCGTCGAGTAGACATGGGAATAAGTTTGGACGCGGGTTGAGAAACCTACTCGATGAGTTGGGGAGGAACAACTCGACGAGTTGGAACTGGAGAATGAAACCCTAATTTCGGGGTTTTGCACCCTATTTAAGCATCCTATTCTCCACTTGTTGGCCTCATTTGTTGCCTCCATCGTCATAAACCCTAGCTAAGAAACCCTAATCCGTTTTTGAAGAGTTTTTAGCTATTCTTTGTGATTTTGAAGCTTGGAAGGAAGGAAAAGCTTAGAGATTCAAGAGGAAGTCCGTAGATCCAGAGTTCAAGCTATACTTCGGACTCATTTAAGGTATAAAGCTTATACATTGGCTTTCTTTCACTTAGATCCTCATTTAGGATAGTATGTTGTCACTTTTGGGCCATTTTGAAGTCATTGTCGGGATTTGAGTGTATTATGGAGTTGTGACTTCAGATCTAGGCACATATGAACTCATGAAGCTCAAAGTTGCCAGCTTTATTAGCCTGTGGCCTTTCTCCATGCCCTAGATCTCCTTTTTAGCTTGGTTCTTGGTGTTTCTAGCTCATAACACCATGTAAGGACGTAAAGTTAGCAATTTTACGTGTTATGCTAGCCCTAAGGAACCAATCTATGATTTAGAAGCATTAGAATCGACTGAATGAGTGAGGACTAAGAGGAACTCGACGAGTTGCTCATGCAACTCGGCGATTTGGATCGTGATTCCCTACTTTTCTGACTCCGGAGCAAACCAGTGAGTCTAGGAGATGACTCAGTGAGTGGATAAGGTTCTCCGAGTTTTGAAGACTGAGGAACTCGTCGAGTGCAAGGAAGAACTCGACGAGTTGTTCTGGTTTGTCCTGATTCTGCTACATGGAAGAACTCGACGAGTCTGAGGAATGACTCGACGAGTTGGATCGCGATTTCAAGATTTATAGATCATAGGACTCGACGAGTTGATGGACCAACTCGGCGAGTTGAGTCAACCCGAATGTTGACTTTGACCATAATGTTGACTTTGACCAAAGTTGACCCCTTTAGGGTTATGAAGTACAAAATGGGTTTAAAAAGGGTAGTTTCAGGTAAGGGTCTAGGCCCAATTGGAAATTAGGCCATATATAGGGCTTTTATGGACTTTATGGTTTTGGACCTTATTGGTTTTGGACTTGGGCCTTAGTTATGAGTGTTATTGGGCCAGGGATAAAATGGTCATTTTACCCCAAGATTTGGATTATGGTTCATGGTTTAGAACTTAGTTGCTAACAGGATTTTGTGTTGGAAATTGTTAGCTTGGGAAGCCGTCAGGACAGCAGCTAGGGAGTTCGGGCAGCGAGCTTCAGCGGTATGAGGTGAGTTACCTTCCAGTAGAAGTGGGTCTAAGGCCACAATGTCGGCCCACTAGTAGGAGTTGTTTGTTAGATTATTGTCTTTGTGATAATTGTCTGGTATGCCGCTATCTGTTATGTTTTATGTGCTAGTATGGTATGATGTCATGTGATAGTGGTAGTAGGGGGAATAGTCCCCGTATTCGGTCGAAAGGACCAAAGGGGTAGGTCGGGCACCCCGGTATGCCTGGCAGTATGTTTATGTTATGTTGTTATGTGGTAGTGGTAGGGGTGAAATAGTCCCCGTAACCGGTTGAGATACACCGGAAGGTAGGTCGGGCACCCAGATATGCCTGACATGGGGTAGGTTAGGCACCCCGATATGCCTAGCAGGGGTAGGTTGAGCACCCCAGTATACTCAGTAGGGTAGGTCGGGGCACCCATATATGTCTGACGGTATGTTTATTGTATGGTATGTGGTATGATGGGGGAACTCACTAAGCTTAGTGCTTACGGTTTTCAATTTTGGTTTCAAGTACTACGTTTTCAAAGGAAAAGAGTCGGCTCGATCGCAACGCATCACACTATGTTTTCCGCACATGAGATCTTTGGGATTACACTCTGATATTATTTTATGATAACATGTTTTGATTATTGACACTTTGGTTTTGACACAGGATGTTATTATGGATGTTTCTTATACTGTTGGTTTTATAATAACTTAATTAAAATGAAATTTTTGATCTTGAATTTTGGGATGTTACAGTGGTTCTTTAAATTAAAAATAATGTTTTCGACATTTATGGTTCGTTAATATGATATTTTTATGATAAAATACAACATGATAGATGTTTCAGTTATTATAAGTATCACAAATAGTCCACTAACCGAAAATATCATTGTTTATATAACGAAGTGTAAAATATGATACATTAGTAACAAAATGTAGTTCTAGTGTGAGTTCGACTCATAAGTGTAACATCCCAAACCACAATAATTTTTAACTTTACAAAAACAACCCATTATCCATAATTGTTCACAAGAAAAACCATTGTTTCAAAAGTAAAATCATATCAGAGTGTCCCAAAAATATAATTTCATGAAAATAGGAAGATGTGCACGATCATGCCTTCGCTTTCTCACGATCCTCTGAAATACCTAAAACAATAAACTGAAATTGTAAGCCAAAACTTAGTGAGTTCCGCCAAAGTACCATCACACAACATAACAAACAATAGCATGCAAATATGAGCCTTCAACCTGACTGGACTGCCTCGTAGGGCCTACAACCTATCTTGACCGCTCTACGGGCATTCGGCATGACTAGACCTCCTCGCAGGGCCTTAAGCTTATCCGGACCGCCCCGAGTATCTTGGTCTTCAGCACAAAACAAAGATTGCCTCAACCCAACCACAATATGTCGACATATGTAATAGATAAACATAAACATAGATCCAACAAATACAGATAATCATACAGATCTACTAATCAGTCATATACTAGTTTTACACCATCCTATAACCATGATACATAACCTTGTGGGCGGGCATTGGTGCCTTCGACCCACGAATACAGTAAGGAAAACTCACCTCACAGTCCGATGAGTAGCAGAAAACTATATAGCACCGAGTACAACTCCAATACCGACTCTACCGATCACCTAAACGGAACCAGTGACCTGAGCATAGTTAATAATTCCACAAGACCTAAAATAGCCAAACTACCCTAAGGTCAACCTTGGTTAAACCCCAAGTCAAAGTTCAAGGTCAACAAACCATCTGAGTTAACTCAACTGGGTACACTGGGCATACTCAGCTGTATGCGGGGCGTACTTAGCTTGACCAAGAAGTCGAGGTTTTGACCGCGTACGTGGATAGTACCATTTGGTACGCCCAACGTACCCACCTAGCCACCTTAACTTCTTATTAAGAGCTTAATCATCAAGTCCTTACGTCCAAATCCAGATCTAAGCCCAAAATATCATTATAAGTCATAAAGTTTCCAAGTTTATGACTTCTCATGGCTAGAAGGGCTTAATACGAACACAACCTAACTTCTTAATCCATCAGGACATCCTAACACATGCATGGGGAAGAACTAATAACCAATATCATATTTTTATGCTTCTAGACATCTCAAAACGTCTGAAAGGACAACATATATGGGCTAGAGTATGGCATACTCATAAATGTCAAGGTTTGGGACCAAGATGCTTCAAGACTCAAGAACTAACAAGATCTAAAGAAATCAAAGCCAAGTTCATAAATTTATACCTCCTGGAGGTTTCTAGATATATGAGGATTCCAGATCCAAATCTTCTTCAAGCTTCCAAGGTGATTCCACTTCCTTCATTCTCCTTCAATGTCATAAAAATGCGCACCGAAGGTCAAGAATGCTCAAACAAGGAAATAGGGTTTGCTAAGGTCGAGTGAAGTGATGGAGGTTAATGAGAGAAAAGACTTGGAGGCCATAAAGATGTTTAAATTGTTGGATATAGTGTCTAAGTCCATAACTTTATTTGGTATGTACTTGACCCGACCCGGCATGGTCCATTTGGGTTGCATGGCATTGCAATACTTGGATAGACTAGATGAGAGAATAAGGCACTTATGATTATTAATATATTATAAGTTCTAATATATTAATAATAATATTATTTAATTAGTATTGATCAAGTATTAATCTAGTATTAATTTGGTGATCAAAGTGAGACTAATTAAATATATAGGGTTGATTATGACAATCATCAATTCTTTTATGGTGGATTAATGATCCATGGTTTATGGGTTTGGTTATAACCATATGGAGCTCCATGGATAGTCCATGGGAGTTACAAACCCATGGGTCATGAGAAATCAAGAGTCATGACAATTAAGGGCATTCATGTGTAAACCCTAATTGTGACAACACTATAAAAGGAACCCTATGGCTAGCAAAATCGTGACCTAGTTTTTCTAGTGAGGGCATAACCGATTTTCAAGTGTAAGAAGTATTCTCTCAAGTTATTCCAAGTCTTGTGGTGTTGTGTGAAGCATTTGAGGCACAACATTTGGGGTGCTAGGCTCACAAAGTCTTGAAGGAATCCAAGCAACAACAAGGTATGTATTTCTACTAGTTTTATGTTCTATGTAATCCCCATGCCATGCTAGTTAGGAAATAACCTTGAAAAAGAAATTTGCATGTATATAGAGAAAACATAGATTCAAGGTTATTAGGGTTGCATGTACACTTAGGAAGTGTTAGAATGCTCAAAACCCATCAGTGGTATCAGAGCCTAGGATTGTTTTCTGTATACTTGATGCAAAACTGCTTAAAAATCGAAAATTCTGCACTCTGACGACTGGACTCGCCGAGTCCATGGGGAGGACTCGCCGAGTCCATGAACAAATTCATCCTACTCGACGAGTAGAATAATGTACTCGACGAGTAGGAGCGTGCTGGGCAGTTTTTTCGAGTTTTGTTGCTGAAAATGGATTAAGATCATTATCCCAATCTGTTTTGGACTTGTAAAATCTGTTTTTCAAAATGATAATGATTATGTTAAACCATTTTACATGACTTTTATCAATTTTCAAGTATTGTATATGTTTATATGATTTTCTTGAAATTGCTTGACATGAATTTGTGTTCATATGAGTTTAGAAGATCATAGGAATTATGTGTAACCTCCATGTGTGTTTAATTCATGATCTTAATGGCTATGATGGTGTCCATAACTTGTCCTCAAGTTATGGATAACCAAAAGTCACTTCTTTTAATTATGATTAAAGAACTAAAGAGGTTTCATAAAATGAAGAGTCTTCATTTTTTATGAACCATTAAAACTCATAAGTTACAAATTGAAGAGATTGAAGAGACTTGGAATAGTTTCAAATCTTGCCCTCAAGTTTTGGAATTTGAAAAGTCTTACACTTTAATACTTTAATTCCAAATTAAACCTTAGATTTTTAAAAAGTTTAAAAATCAACACTTATACTATTATTATAATTTTATTATATAGATATGTATAAGAATATGTCATTCTTACCGTTAGTAGGCCTCATTCACGAAGCCGGTCTATAAGGGGGGTATAAGGTTGTTGCCTATAAAATGATGACTTAATGGGTGTCCACTCTCACCCACCGCTTCCTTGATCGGTGGAGGGTCGTTAGCCGAACGGGTAGGATACGACTTTAAATACTCGTTAAAAGTATAATGAATTATAAAGTAACTATACATTATAAATTCCCAGTCTTAGTTACTTTAGGAAAATGTGAAATTGGTGCTAGCCCATAAAATTACACTTTGTACCTTACCAAGTCGTTAGTGGAGCGTGTGTGGTTAACCGGCACACTAACATGGACTAGTAAGAGTGGCAAAGGGTAACTTAACCTTATTATAGATCGGTGGAGCGTGTGTGGTTAACCGACACATCGATTAGGTAATATTGTTGAGGGTACCAAGTCAATTTGTATGGTTATTCACACCTTGTTTGTGATCCTCGGCATCCCAGTCACAAACTTGAGAGGGCACAATCGAGATTCAAACATGCCATTGAAAAGTTCAATGTATCTCAAAAGATCTAGGAGTTTCAAAACCAATAAAACCTAATAATAAAATATTTCGTTCTTATGGTGGAAATTGGTAAATCGTCATTTACCTACCTTCAAATATTTTATAGTATGGATTACGGCATCCCTCTTCCAACTATAAATAGTTTGTTGGATCCTAGCCTTAATATTTCATTTGGGTGAATTATTAAGGATTCCTAATCTAATGAAACTTGTCTTTCTTTCCTTTCAGATGTCTTCCAACAATGTTTCTGGCTCAAACCCAACATACTCCTTTTCCCTTATGAACTTGTGTGGTAAGGTCATCTTTGATGGATCCAATTTCAATGAGTGGATCAGAAACATCAGAATGATTACCCGCTGTGAGGACAAAGAATATGTCCTCGATAGGGAGCTTAAGGTTGTGAATGAAGCCACTGCTACTCCTGAAGAGTTTGCGGAGTTTGTTGCACATGAAAAGGATGCTACTAAAGTAGCATGCATCATGATGGCCACCATGACTCCTGAACTTCAAAAATCCTATGAAGATTTCTACCCCTATGAGATGCACCTGGATCTGATGGAAAGGTACCATCAGAGCGCGCGTCAGGAGAGGTATGAAATCATCTCCTCCATGATAACCGCAAGGATGAAGGATGGTGAACCCATCACCGGTCACTTGCAGAAGATGCAAAGGTTCGTTGACCGGTTGCTGAAGCTAAATGTTGACTTTCCTGAGGAAATGGCGATTGACATCATTCTCCATTCCTTACCTCCAAGTTATGATCAGTTTCATATGACTTATCATATGAACAAGGAGGAAGTCACACTTAGCAAACTTCAAGGACTCTTAAGGACAGCTGAAAATGGCCTTAAGGGTAAAGCGGTTGCTACTTCTACTCCTTCAACAGCCCCTGTTCTGGCTATTGGGCAGGGAAAGGGTAAGAAGAGGAAAAACCCTTCGAAGGGTACCAAGGGTAAGACTCTTGATGGTTCCTCTTCAAGTGGGACAAAGAAGGTCCCATTACTCCTTCTTCAAACCCAAAGGAAGCACAGTGCTTCTATTGCCAGGATAAGGGACACTTCAAGCGAAGCTGCCCTAAATATCTGCAAGATGTAAAGGATGGGAAGGTTAAACCCACCCATGCAGGTATTTACACAATATTGTCTAATAACTCATCTAATGCTAATTCTTGGGTGCTTGATACAGGTTGTGGTATTCACATTTGTACTGATTTGCAGGCACTAAGAAGAAGTGAGCAAGTGGAGCATGGGAAGATAAACTTAGTCATGGGCAACAGGAAAGCATCACCTGTTACCAAGATAGGAGTTTATTCTTTATTGCTTAATAATGGGTTAATGTTAGATTTGAATAAGTGTTGTTACTCGCCCGAAATGGCGAGAAATATTATTTCTTTTCATGGCTTGTACAAACAAGGTTTTTCATTTTCATTTGATAATAAAAATGGTGCTATTAATGTTTATTACAATGATGTATTTTACTTTAAAGCATTACCTTGTGATGGTGTATATGAAGCCGTGAATGTTGTAGACAATCTAGGAAATAATGTGTTGTATATTGATTCTTCAGATAGCTTGGATAAAGCATCCTTGTGGCATTGTCGTCTTGGACATGTTAACAAGAAGCGCATAGGCCAACTCCAAAAGGCTGGAGTCTTGGAATCATTTGACCTCAAGTCAGATGATAGTTGCGAGTCTTGTTTACTTGGAAAAATGACAAAGTCACCCTTCACAGGTACTTGTGATAGGGGTGAAGGTTTGTTGGACCTTGTACACACGGATGTGTGTGGGCCCTTCAGAGTTGCTACAAGGGATGCTAATCGCTATTATGTGACTTTTACTGATGATTACAGTAGATATGGATATATTTACTTAATCAAGCATAAGTCAGAAACCTTTGAAAAGTTCAAAAAGTTTAAGCAGGAAGTGGAGAATCAATTGGGCAGGAACATCAAGATGCTCCGATCCGATCGGGGAGGAGAGTATCTTAGCATTGAGTTCCTTGACTATCTTAAGGAATGTGGGATTGTCTCACAATTGACACCTCCCAAAACACCACAGTTGAATGGTGTAGCTGAGAGGCGCAATCGAACCTTGTTGGATATGGTTCGTTCCATGATGAGTCGAGCTTCGTTACCAATCTCTTTCTGGGGGTATGCCTTAGAGACTGCCGCCCATATCCTTAATCTAGTCCCTACTAAAAAGGTTGCCAAAACACCTCACGAGATGTGGACTGGAAAAGTTCCCAATTTGGACCACATCAAGATTTGGGTTTGTGAAGCTTTCGTGAGGCGTGAGACTCATGATAAGCTTGAACCTCGAAGTGAGAAGTGTATTTTCATAGGCTACCCACAGAGATCCTTTGGTTACCTCTTCTACAGACCCAGTGATAATGTGGTTTTTGTAGCAAGAAGAGGAGTCTTTCGTGAGAGAGAATTCATAAGCCAAGAGGACAGTGGGAGGCAAATTGACCTTGAAGAGCTTCAAGAGTCAAGTGGTGAAGGAACCTCAAATGCTATCGACCAACCTGAGGAGGAAACTCCTGTTGATCCGATAGATGAGTCTGTACCTCCAAGACGTTCCACTAGGGTGAGGAACACACCTGATTTTTATTATGGTTATCACATCACCACTGAAGGTGATACATTTATTAGTGATAGTACACTAATAGATTTGGATGAACCTAATAATTACAGGGAAGCCATGGCAGGCCCTGAGTCTGCTAAATGGAAGGAGGCTATGGACAGCGAGATTCAGTCCATGTATGACAATCAAGTTTGGAACTTGGTTGACAATGTACCAGGTCGTAAGACAGTTGGGTGCAAATGGATCTTCAAGAAGAAGACCGACATGGATGGGAAGGTACATACTTACAAAGTGCGACTGGTTGCGAAGGGCTTTACTCAAACTCCGGGAGTTGACTATGATGAGACCTTCTCACCAGTAGCTAAGATTAAGTCTATTAGAGTATTGTTAGCCATAGCTGCATTTCATGATTATGAAATATGGCAAATGAATGTCAAAACCGCTTTCCTTAATGGAAAGTTGGCTGAGGATGTTTACATGGCTCAACCAGAGGGTTTTGTCGATACAAGATACCCTAATAGAGTGTGTAAGCTTGATAAATCCATTTATGGATTGAAACAAGCATCTCGCAGATGGAATCTTTGCTTTGATGAGAAAGTCAAAGAGTTTGGCTTTTCTAGGAGTGAGGATGAGTCTTGTGTGTATGTCAGGGCTAGTGGGAGCATAGTTAGCTTCTTGGTGTTGTATGTGGATGACATACTTCTCATAGGAAACGACGTCCCAACCTTGCAGGAGGTTAAGTCCTGGCTTGGGAAGTGTTTCGCTATGAAGGACCTTGGGGAAGCTGCCTATATCCTAGGGATAAGGATATTGAGAGATAAGAGTAAGAGACTAATTGGACTTAGTCAAAGTACTTACTTGGATAAGGTGCTGAAGAGGTTCAGCATGCAAGAATCCAAGAAAGGGGAATTACCCGTCCAGAGTAATGCCAAGCTGAGTAAGACTCAGAGTCCGAGTACAGAGGCTGAGATAGCTGAGATGAGTCATATACCATATGCTTCCGCTGTGGGCTCGATCATGTATGCTATGACTTGTACTCGCCCTGATGTGGCTTTTGCTTTGAGCATGGTCAGTAGATATCAAGGGAACCCTGGCAAGGCACACTGGACAGCGGTAAAGAACATTCTCAAGTATCTGCGGAGGACTAAGGATTGGGTCCTTACCCTCGGAGGCAGTGATGACTTGAGAGTGGAAGGATATAGCGATGCTAGCTTCCAGACTGATAGGGATAATTTCCGCTCTCATTCAGGCTGGGTCTTTATCCTAAATGAAGGGGCAATTACTTGGAAAAGTTCCAAGCAGGAGACAGTAGCTGATTCTACTTGTGAATCAGAGTACATAGCAGCAAGTGAAGCAGCTAAGGAGGCGATATGGCTAAAGAACTTCATCGGAGACCTTGGAGTTGTACCAGCTATAAAGGAGCCAATGGGAATTTTCTTTGACAGCGAAAGTGCGGTTGCTTTGGCTAAGGAACCGAGAGATCACGGGAGATCTAGGCACATTGACAGAAAATACCATTTCATCAGACATCGAATAGAAGAAGGACTCCTCATGGCTAAGAGGGTATCATCATATGAGAACCCGGCAGATCCCCTCACGAAGGGACTGAGCAGGGTTAAGCATTTACAGCATGCGATGCGCATTGGGCTGAAGGATGATATTAGTTTCAATAATTAGATTCCTGAAACTTGTAAAATGTAATTGACATTTGATGATAAATAAAAGTTGTTATTTATTTATGAGTAAGGTGTTACTATCTTGTGTTGATTGTTTACTATGTTTCAATTTTGCATGTTTTTACTTCCAGAATAATTATGTTATTATTCAAACCATCCACAGTCAGTCAAACTTTGGAAGTAAGTATTGATTTAAGACTGTCATGAATTTGGCTTGTATGATTTGTCTAAAAGTGCTTTGGACAATGCAATGGTTGCTACAACATTCATGAGTACTCATAAGGGCTGAGTATTGGATCCAACCCACGCTCACTTGCATCACTTCATGGAATTTATCTCGAGTGATCGTGAGACGGTAATATCATATAAATCTTCAAACCTAGAGATATGAGTTTTTGACTATGAGTTGGTTATTCATTGATTGCACGAAAACGCATTGGTAACTCGATGTCATAAAACGTGCCTTTGTGAATAATTCAACAAGTAGTTAGTACAAGCATATCAGTCGAAGTTTATCTGTTCCTTCTAGAAATAGAAGCGATATATGGGCCCCTCGATGATTTGGTTTTGACCTATGTACCGGGCCCGGTCAGAACCTAATTGATGTGTTCAATTTAGTTCTATGTCGAAACAAATCAGAGATCGAGAAACAAATGCTGGACAATAAGTAAGACCATGTTCCATGTGTTTGTCCGGCTGATATCATGAGAACAGAGGATTATATGATCACTTATCTTAAATGGCGTATCATCATCATCTCAGTTCCGAGAGACTTTGAAAGAGCTACGATTGCTAGTCGGATTTTGAAGTCATATTTGCAAATATAGTTACTAGACTTATCCAAGTGGGAGACTGTTGGATATAGTGTCTAAGTCCATAACTTTATTTGGTATGTACTTGACCCGACCCGGCATGGTCCATTTGGGTTGCATGGCATTGCAATACTTGGATAGACTAGATGAGAGAATAAGGCACTTATGATTATTAATATATTATAAGTTCTAATATATTAATAATAATATTATTTAATTAGTATTGATCAAGTATTAATCTAGTATTAATTTGGTGATCAAAGTGAGACTAATTAAATATATAGGGTTGATTATGACAATCATCAATTCTTTTATGGTGGATTAATGATCCATGGTTTATGGGTTTGGTTATAACCATATGGAGCTCCATGGATAGTCCATGGGAGTTACAAACCCATGGGTCATGAGAAATCAAGAGTCATGACAATTAAGGGCATTCATGTGTAAACCCTAATTGTGACAACACTATAAAAGGAACCCTATGGCTAGCAAAATCGTGACCTAGTTTTTCTAGTGAGGGCATAACCGATTTTCAAGTGTAAGAAGTATTCTCTCAAGTTATTCCAAGTCTTGTGGTGTTGTGTGAAGCATTTGAGGCACAACATTTGGGGTGCTAGGCTCACAAAGTCTTGAAGGAATCCAAGCAACAACAAGGTATGTATTTCTACTAGTTTTATGTTCTATGTAATCCCCATGCCATGCTAGTTAGGAAATAACCTTGAAAAAGAAATTTGCATGTATATAGAGAAAACATAGATTCAAGGTTATTAGGGTTGCATGTACACTTAGGAAGTGTTAGAATGCTCAAAACCCATCATAAATAGGGTCTAAACCCTAAAAATTAGGGTTTGGGATCCTGCCACGTACGCCCAACATACGATATGTACGCCCAACGTACGTGCCCCGCACCCAATATTTACAAAAATGCCAATATGGGCCATTTTGCAACACTTCTCATACACAAGGGATAAAATGCAATGATCTTCATACCTAGGGTTAAAATTTGGAAATACCTCAACATCATGATGTTACAGTAAGAGTATAGGAATATGTTGAACAAGATAACTATTACATTATTTAACTCCAGTGAATTTTTTACGGAATTTATCCCTAGCTATTCAACGATGAATTTTCAAGGGATCAACGATGAAGGAAAATACAAAGGATTTCTATTCCGTAGATTTTTAAGCACCCATCACTAATTGCTTGATGAAATTCGTCACTGATTTTCAATTCCCACCTAATATTTCATTTCCCCTTCCAATTTTTCATTCCCCCGCTCAATGCCTTGCCCTTTTAAAATTTCCATTACGAATTCCTCTCAAATCTCTATTTTTTAACCTAATTTCATTCGGCAACCGCACCCCCAACATCATCGAGTCTCGCCGCCCCCACCACCATCGCTAAGTGTTGCTGCTCCCATCCCCATCATTGCCGATTTCAGCTGTCGGCACCTTCACCATCTCCGATTCAAGCTGTATTTTCTTTCTCAATCGCCCTCAGCGCCTAACTGTCAGCGCATGTATGTAGAAAGTTGAGTCGTTTTGTCGCCTCCCAAGAAGCCAACTGCAAAAGTTAATAAACATTTATTGTAACGTCCCGATTTTCAGGTATTGATTTAATATAAAGTTTCTTGATTTCAAGGGATACTCGACGAGTTGGTTGCCCTACTCGTCGAGTAGCAGCGGGTTAGTCCACACGTTTTAATGAACTACTCGTCGAGTCCAAGAAAGGACTCGACGAGTAGGAGCTGGCAGATGAAACCCTAAATCCCGGGGTTTTACACCCTATTTAAAGGATCAACAGCCTCCCTTTATCCCCCTTGCAGTCTTTTGGGAATCAAACCAACCCTAATTCGTGTGTGTACCTCATTTTGTGTGTTATAAGTTTTGGAAGGTGAATCTTAGTCAGGAAAGCTTGGAGAAACAACTGGCTAGAAGCAAGGAACCTGAGGGGATCAGAAATCTACCTCAGTTAGCATCATTTGAAGGTATCAAGTCGTCACCTTTACCTCATTTCTTTTTAGATCTCATTTGGGTGAAATTTAGGGTTAGTTTTGGCTTGATTATGGTGATATTGTGGAGTATGAGCTAGATCTGAAGTTGCAACTTCGGATCTGGACCCTTCTTGGGTTCTAGGTTCATAAAGTTTCAAGCTTGGTCATGTATGAAGCCTTCCTTGAGTGAAAAACTCCATAATAATCTTAGATTTGTCATTTAGAGCCTTTAGAGCCATGTATGCACGTAAAGTTGCAACTTTACGTGATAATGTAACATCCCAAAAATCATGACCAAAAATTTCATTTTTTGAACATTACTTGAACCATAACATAAATCGTTACACAAGGTCAGAGTGTTAATTCAAAACATATTCTTATTATCAGAGTAAAACATCCCAGGCTGACTAAACAATGGTGTGTGCCATACGATCACCCCGAGCTCTTCCCTCCGCTATCTGATGTACCTGAAACCAAAACTGAAAACCATAAGCACGAAGCCTAATGAGTTCCCCAACCTACCACATACCATATACATAATCACATACGGGGCCTCGCCCCTGCTGCATCGGGACTAGACCGGCATCGGACTCGGTCCTGCATCGGGCCCCGCCCGACATCAGGTCTCGCCTGCATCGAGCCCTGCTCGGTATACAGATCTGTCTCACTTAGTCCTCGCCGGTCTCTGGGCCTCGCCCGCTAAACATATACAAACATATAACATATCGCGTAACACATAAGCTATAGTACTCTACTGCAATACCGATCTAAGGCCTCGCCTGTCTTGGGCCCCGCCCCTGTCTACTACTGATAAGTCATGGAACCCCGTCCACACTCCCACTTATAATGAGATACGTGCCCCAGCCCACACTCACTCTTTCCCTAACTCGGGCCTCGCCCCTGCTCTGCTACTAATGAGATACGGAACCCCGTCCATACTCTGCTGATGGTAAGATACGGGACCTCACCCACACTCACCTCCCTACCAGGCACATACAAGTATCACACAGACAACGAGTATAATCTAACATGCAATTTTCCTCTGGCTTACCCCGACATTGGATCTTGATCCGGAATAACAAACACATAAAACTTCCTCAGGCACCCACCCGACATCGGACCTTGGTCCGGAATAACATACTAGCATACATTTCCTAGGGCTAACCCCACGGGTCTTCGTACTCATAACTACATGGGCCGGCATTGTGGCCGTAGACCCATACACACAAAGGGAAACTCACCTGCACTGCTGAACTCTGCTGATAACCCTCTGGCTGCTATCCGACGACTTTCCGAACCGCTGCTCCTCTAGCTCCCCGAGCTACCAATACCAACAATAACACTTAGCCTAACTGTCCTCCAGAAGTCAATTAGGTCAACTCTGGTCAAGTCCTTCTCAAGGTCAAAGTCCTGGTCAAAGTCAACCTTCCAGTTGACTCGACTCGTCGAGTTGTCCTGCCAACTCGCCGAGTCCATGATCCTCAAGTCCCAAACAACCCCGACTCCACTCGTCGAGTCTAGCGAGAACTCGATGAGTCCTCCTTCATCTAACACTTCGGGACTATCTTCAACCGACTCGCCGCGTTCATCCTTGAACTCGTCGAGTTCATCATCATCGTATGAATGTCTAGACCATGACTCGCCGAGTTGTATGAACAACTCATCGAGTTCATCTTCATAACTAAGGAGATTGTCTTGGACTCGCCGAGTTCCTCCTCGAACTCGTCGAGTACTATGATCTTCATGTCCATTACAGACCCAGTCTGGCTGAATCCTTCACTAACTCCACTCACTGATCCGAATCATAAAAGAAGGGTTTGGGTTTGCGACCCGACTCGCCAAGTCCATGAACGGGCTCGTCGAGTCCACCTTGTGACATCTCTATTCTGTCGATTATAGTCCATTCCAACACTTCCAAATCATAGATCTGGACTCCTAATGCTAGCATTGCACATAAAGTTGCTAACTTTACGTGCATGCAAGGTGTTATGAGGCTAGAACACTTAATCCAAGCTACAATGAAGGCCTAGGTCATGAAATGAAGCCATGGCTGGGTAAAGCTGCCCCCTCAGAGCTTCTAAAGCTCAGAAATGCTTAGATCTTAAGTCCTATTCGTCCTCAATGGCTCAATGTTCGGATTGACCTTGGAAATGATCCAAATGTGACAAATAGACAAGCTAGAAAGGGGATCTATCAATTGAAAGCTCAAGGTTCAGACTTTTTACCTCTAAATGGTCTGAAATGTTACCCCAACTCTGGATCTATAGCTTCTTCTTGCACCACCAAGGTCCTTCTTCCTTCTCCAAGCTTCAACTCACTCTCA
The DNA here is from genome assembly GCF_052849685.1 of Lactuca virosa. NCBI lineage: Eukaryota > Viridiplantae > Streptophyta > Magnoliopsida > Asterales > Asteraceae > Lactuca > Lactuca virosa. Next base: position 161,630,629 of record NC_136434.1, on the reverse strand, counting down.
AGGCAAGAACTAGCTCAACAATGGAGTTGGGTGGCTAGGGTTTTGGGTTCTGGACGAGAGAGGCTGTCAATGAACCCTAGGGAAGAGAATAAGATGCTTAAATAGGGTACCAAGTCCCGGAATTAGGGCTTCCTAACCCATACCTTACTCGCCGAGTCCACTCGCCGACTCGTCGAGTCGGTCACTAAATCTTACACACGGATCCCGCTCCGACTCGTCGAGTTCTTCCTTGGACTCGACGAGTTGACCCCCCTTTGACTTAGGGTTTTTCTTTCCTTTCTTGGCCTTTTTGATACCGGGTGTTACAACTCTCCCCCACTTAAAGTAGACTTCGTCCTCGAAGTCCGCTACGACCAACTGTCCTGCAATGTGCTTTCAACCTTCCCGCCTAATGAATCTAACTCCTGCTGACCACTTCCATTGACCTTCCGCCCGATCATTGAGACTAAAACTAGTCCTTGCAAATAACAATCCTCAAGTGCACTCTGATCCCGTTAATCCTGAGAACACAACCTACTCAACTGACAATCCTTCCAGTACTCCCCGAGTACTTATGCTGGACATCCTAGGGGTTCACCCCTTTTTTCCTTGCGCATTTACTGGCCTTCCCAAGGCAACGTTCCATAACTAATCATTTCCTCTATCACTGTGAAGGACATATCCTTCACGGTATCCATTACTACAGTCACTCCCAGTGCCGGTCACTACTGCCGATACATACTGAATACTTCTTACTACCATAACTTAATGCTGAGTACCCATCCCAGCGAATGGATCAGATAATCCTTCAAGTAATAGACTCATCCCTGCAACGGTTAGACTCAAACGAGAGCTGCGCAACAGAGTCAAATCACTCACTCTGAGATTATTTAATCCTGCTGTTAGTGGCCTAGCACCTCTCAGTCAACTAACTATTCCACCAGGAATCTTCTTATCGCTATCCCTGATCCGCTCCCCGAATGAACCGAGACCACCCCGGTACCAATTATTCTGCCCTCATCTTGACCACCGGACTCCTACCGGTTACTGAACTTAAACTCCATCTCTCCGTCACTCTCAGCGACTTCCGAAGAAAACTTCGGCTAACTAAACTGCTCTGTTTACCTTGCCACTCTGGCTCTCTAAATCTTGGGATCCTCGATCCCCTATCTCGACTCTAAAGTCTCTACCAGGTTCCACCTGCGCTGCTAAAATCTCACGGACCTCGCCCATGGGTCTCACCCAACTAGATCTAGAGCGGTCTCTCCCTCTAGTTTCACCTGTACTGCTACCAGTATACGGGCCTCGCCCACGGGTCTCACCCAACTGCATCTTGGAGTGGCCTCTCCCTCAGGTCTCACCTATCTTGGGCTATACAGGCCTGCTTCCATACTAAATCTCAACGAACTATGTCTACCTGATCCTGACCATACTAACTAGGAGATACGGGCCTCGCCCACACTCCGCTAACTAGGAGTTACGGGCCCTCGCCCACCCTCCTCTAACTGGCTACTAACAAATGTTGCGGCTATCCCGCAGTCTTACCACACTCCCCATGCTGTCTCTACACTACCTACTAATCTGGAAGCATCCCATGCCGGACATTCACTCAATCTGCATCTTGACTCACTCGAGTCCTGCCGGCGATCCTCCAACCTGGTTTTCCGAACCAGCTATCGTCTAACGTGATTACTATGGTCATCCCGTAGCCTCACTACACTTCCCGTACTGTCTACCTACTGGTGAATGCTACGACTACCCCGTAGTCTTACATCCTGGCTAAACTCATGTCCTGCCGGGAAAATCTTCAATCTGGTTTCCCAAACCAATAATCTACTAGTCGCAATTACACGAACTCAACAATGAGAAGTTTCCTAAACTCTCAACTCACGCGTTTCTTAATCCGAACAGCCACTCGGACTACCATCGTGCTCAACACAGTTGCGAACTCATCCAGCTTCACACTTACTTCAGTTCCTGACCATACGAGGGTTCCTCCCCCACTTCGATTCAACTAGTTCCTTACGGTTCACTGTCTGGAAAGGATTCCCAATCTTTCTTACCACTCCATGTTCAATCTGCTAAAAATTGATGCTTACCGCTACTGGTGCTCCAAAACTATCCAATACCACGACACCATCGTCCTTGAAAGCTGGTGAAATACTTCTAGAGTCCCAATCTCACGCTTGCTATAGCGACCGCATCCCGAGTGACCTGCTCTAAAAGGGGTACAACTACGGACTACTACTCTAAACCCATGGTATGCAGATGGCATATAACTCAATCATAAACAGGGAACAGAATCCAAAGTACAATCACTAATATCGATGCAGTGCCATAGCAATTAAATCATAAATAAAACTGTCAAGCAGCTAAAGGATACGCACCTGCCACATCCGGGGATGCTCGCATGTCATCTGAAACCAACTTATACGCCCTGCTCCGTGCCGTAGGCGCCTCTGCCCGGCCCTGCCGACCGTCGGTGATCCTCAAAGTCGCAGGGGCAGTTGCTATCACCTGCCCTGCTGAAAGTAAACTCGGACACTGGACCTTCTTGTGGCCCCTCTGAGTACAATGAAAACATAACAGGTCTGATCTCTGAGTGGTGGTGGTTGTACAATCTCTGCTAAAATGACCAGTCCGGCCGCACTTAAAGCAGCCAAAATCCCCACCACTACCACTCCTACACGCATCCTCGTGCCCCCTGCCACACTTCCCGCATCGGCTGCGGCTATGATAATCCCTCGATCTCGAATCTGACCCCTTAGGCCTTTTGCCCGAACCTGTGGCTACCTGAATATCATCCGACTTCCTCTTCCTGATCTGCTCTAGATCAATCTCCCTCTCCCTGGCCCGAGCAATCATGTCCTCCAACGTCTTGCAGCTAGACCTACTCACAAACTCCCTGATGTCAGCTCTCAACATCTCGTGATATCGGGCCTTCTTCATTTCCTCATCCGCGACATACTGCAGAACAAGAAGAGCCCTCTCTCCTGAAACTCTCAAGCTAACTGTTGCACCTCAATCATCGGTACAAACTCGGCCCTGAACCGGGTCGAGAAATCACTCCATGTTATCGCGTCCAACGCGGCATCATCACCAATGACATGTCCAATCTCCTCCCACCAATCTTGTGCTCTGTCCTTCAGAAGACAGGAGGCAAGTCGGACCTTGTCCCCCTCGGGACACCGGCTCGTACGAAAAGCGTTGGCGACATCAGCCAACCATCTGCCGCTAGCAATGGGGTCCCTAGCCCCATGATAATCTGGTGCTCCGCAAGCTCTAAACTCTCGAAACGTCAAGGTACGCGCTCCCATCAAAGCCATCATCTCCGCGCGAAAGGCTCCCAGCCTCTCGTCCAAAATCTCTAGTATACCCTCCTTGACCGTGCCAAAGATCACAGGAGTCTGGTCTAAGATGTTGCGCGTGATCTCAACTTATACAAACTCTCGCATCCGCTCCTCCAGCTGCTCGGTCCCTGAACCCGAGCCTGACCCCTCTCCGGCGCCTGATCCACCATCTGGTCTACCCCGTAGTGTCACAATTCTGCAACAAATCATAACTATCATCAGAATACACCCTTCTACTGAGGGATCACACTCACCCTACCAGTTTCCCGGTTTCATCTCAGCCCTTCTTGACTCGAGTACAGATTGTGACATCCCCTAATTTCTCGGCCAGAAAAGACCGATTTAATTTATGCTTTTTAAAATCAAATCAGAGAAATCTTTATAAAAGATGTTACAGAATTGGTCCCCAAAACAAAATATGATAAAAGTTTGTCAAAACCTTTCTTTAAGAAATATATAATTTCATTTCATATCAAAACTTCGGGATGTCATGTACCGATACAGACCAAATGCATAAACAAGACATTATAAGCCTTTTAACAGTTATGTACAACTACTGGCCTATAATCCAAAAATCTCATGTCATCCTCCGACTATGCTCGGGGTCCACTACCTGTAACATAAAAAGCTGAGTGGGTCAGGCTTGGGAGCCTGGTGAGCATATAGGGTTTTCAACCCACAATAATAATAAACTTATCAAGTTCATCAATCAATAATAACCATGATTACCCGTTCCCATTATCCTCACTTTACGTCCCTAAACACATTTCACAAGGGACCTAGCCTAAAGAATATCATCGGGATGGACACTACTGCTAAGGGGTTTCCTCAGCCATACATGTCCTAAAGGCAACCACGAGGGGGATTGGAGTACAGCGAATGAACGCCCACGTTCATTAACACCTACAGGTTGCGGGTCTGCTAGCGTTTCCCACTGGACTGTCTAGAAAGTCCGTGGTCGTCATCCAAACTCCGCTAGATGACTGAATCACAAATCACAACGAGGCCTCTCATCACTTTATTTCATCACACCAACTATCTACCCATGTTCTACCCAACATATTTGTAGATAAAAATACTTATACAGTTTAAAACATGTATAAAACATCAACTCAATAGTCACCTCAAATAACCAATTAATATATTTACACGTAGCACGTATTTTAAGGTAAATACTTCATATCTATGTGTAAAATGAAAGTGACTATACACTCACTTGATTTAATGAAAATCGGGCAGCAATTCGTTTCCTAAAACGATCGTTTCTAATAAAACCGGGAGTTTTATTCAGAAATCGGGCTCTGCGAGGGTCGGGCTTCGAAACCGAAAAGATAAATTTTCCGGGCTTCTCGGGCTCTTCGTGGCGTATTCCGGGGGTTATAATCGATACCGGGGCTTTGGGGGATGTTAAGATGTAGAAAATATGAAGAAAGGGGCTAAATATGGCAAAATTCCAAATCTAACCGGGAAGGCTCGCATACCCCCTCTATTTATAGGGGTCCGAAGTCGGTCTTAGAAGGGGGGGAGTCATCTGGCGAGGACACGCGGCAGCAGGGCGAAGGCGCGCAGCACATGGCTCGCACGTGCGAGGGCTCGGTGTCGGCCTCTGATTGGCCGAGCCTTCAATCCGAGGAGAAGGTGACACGCGTCGACAGGTGGCCTCGGATGACTCAGCAGAATTTCGGATGACTCAGCCTTATTTCGGACACGTGGCACATGCGACGCGAGGACACGTGGCCGAAGTCCACCTATGCAAAATTCCTCGGTTTTCGCGCCAAAACTTCTAAAATCCATAACTTTCGCATACGAGCTCCGTTTTTGACGTTTTTTATATGCACGCGTAGGTAAAATTACGCTCTACAACTTTTGTTTAGACTTCATCGGCTAATTTTGAATTTAATTTTTATATTATTATTTTTAACAGACCGGGACAGGAAATCCGTTAAAAATTCATAACTTCTTCATCCGACGTCCGTTTTCGTCAGACTTTTTACCGTTGAGCTACTAATGACGAGACCTTCGATTCTCGTTTAGGTCGTGTCGGCTAAAAATCACTCGATACAAAATTCGAGTTTTTAGCTGTCTACTGCTAAGCTGAAACTTCGAAAAATCATAACTTCCTCATACGAAGTCAGATTTGGGCGTTTTCTTTTTATACCTACTCTCGGTTTAACGAACACTACGAGTTTCGTTTATATAACTAAGGCCAAAAAGTAGTTTATCGAAAACTCACTTTTTACGACATTCGGCCCCGTGCCGGTTTTGCCGCGAAACTTCGACAGGTCATAACTTCTTCGTTATAACTCGGATTTCGGCATTCTTTATATATCCGTAATCCTTGTCACGCCCACTACAAGTTTCTTAATAGATATTGACTTTATCTAAAATTTAATTTTTGACGCTCATTTTTATTCTTAATTAATTAAGCCCTACTAATTAAGCAATAAACACATAATTCACATAATATTCACATAATTCCTTTTCATTTCTTCAAAATGAGTCACAAAGGTTAACCTAGACTATAATGTCAATATTAATGCCTAGCCTAGAAACACGGGCATTACAATTCTCTCCCCCTTAGGATGATTCCGTCTCCGGAATCACACATCAGCAAACAAATGCGGGTAGCGACTCATCATGTCACTCTTTGTTTCCCAGGTGAGATTTGGCCCATTCGTATGTTTCCAACGCACAAGCACTAAATCGACCATCTTGCGTCTCAGCTTCTTAGTCTTACGATCAACGATTCCCTCAGGTTCTTCGATCAACCTCTTGTTTTCATCCAACCTTAACTCAGAAATGGGAATTATGTCGGGCACATCTCCCGTGAACTTTCTAAAACAGCACACATGAAAGGTATTATGAATACCCTCCAGTTCTTCCGGTAATTCTAGCTTGTAAGCTTGATTCCCGATCTTCTGAAGAACTTTAAATGGTCCAATAAACCTTGGACTCAACTTTCCCCTTTTACCAAATCTTATAAGTCCCTTCCACGACGAGACTTTAAGTAAAACCGAATCTCCAACTTCGAAGGATATCGGTTGTCTTTTCTTGTCAGCATAACTTTTTTGTCGATCTTGAGCAGCTAACATCCTTTCCCTTATCACTTTCAACTTTTCAGCAGTCTGATGGACTATTTCAGGTCCTATAAACTGCTTTTCCCTAGCTTCCAACCAGCATGATGGTGTTCGACACTTTTCCCCATACAAAGCGTGATAAGGTGCCATCTTGATGCTCGAGTGGAAACTATTATTATAGGAAAATTCTACTAGAGGTAAGTGTTCATCCCAATTACCTTGGAATTCTAGGGTACATGCTCTCAACATATCCTCCAATGTTTGAATCGTTCGTTCGCTCTGGCCATCGGTTTGGGGATGGTAAGCTGTACTCAAACACAACTTGGTACTCAATTCCTCTTGTAGACTTCTCCAAAACCTTGAGGTAAAACGGCTGTCACGATCGGATACAATCGTTAACGGAACGCCGTGTAGCCTCACAATTTCCTTCACGTAAGAATTCGCAAGTTTATCCATATACCATTTCTCGTTAGCGTCTATGAAATGCGTACTCTTAGTGAAGCGATCAACGACCACCTAAATCATGTCGTGACCATTCCTTGTTCTGGGCAGTTTAGTCACAAAATCCATGGTAATGTCCTCCCATTTACCCATGGGTACAGGTAAAGGTTCTAAAATCCCATACGGTTTCTGATGTTGTGCCTTAACCCTAGCACATGTTACACACTCGGCCACATACTTAGCAACATCGAGCTTCATCGTCGGCCACCAGTAATAGGGTTTTAGATCCCTATACATTTTCGTACTGCCGGGATGAATCGAGTACATGGTTTTGTGAGCTTCTTCCATCAGAAGACCTTTTACTCCTCCCGTCTTAGGTACCCAAATACTATCTTTGAATACCTTCAATCCCTGACCGTTTGTATCAAACACCAACGTTTTTCCCAAACGTTCCTCCTTTCGGTCATTCTTTTCTAAAGCTTCCTCCTGAGCTTTCTTTATACTTTCCACAATTGTCGAGACAACTTCAATTCTCAACGCTCTTGGCCTTCTCTTTTCAAGATTTACCTTCTGACTGAGAGCATCAACAACAACATTTGCTTTACCATGGTGGTAAAGTATCTCACAGTCGTAGTCCTTGAGTAGTTCCAGCCAGCGCCGCTGTCTCATGTTCAATTCCTTCTGATTAAAGAGATATTGAAGACTCTTATGATCAGTGAAAAGTTTACACTTAGTACCATAAAGATAATGCCTCCATATCTTTAAGGCGAATACTACCGCTGCCAACTCCAGATCATGAGTGGGGTAGTTCTTTTCATGCTCTTTTAACTGCCTCGATGCATACGCTATCACTTTATCAATTTGGGTCAGAACACATCCTAACCCAACTCCAGAGGCATCACTATAGACTGCGAAGTCATCAACTCCTTCAGGTAACGAAAGAATCGGTGCTTCACACAGTCTCTTCTTCAACTTCTCAAAGGCTTCCTTATGCTTTTCATTCCAAGCATAAGTAGCTCCTTTGTGGGTCAAAGTTGTTAATGGAGTAGCGATCGAAGAAAAGCCTTGGATAAATCGGCGATAATATCCAGCTAATCCTAAAAAGCTTCGAATCTCCGTAGGACTTTTTGGTTGTTCCCACTTCATCACAGCTTCGATCTTTGTTGGGTCAACCATTATTCCTTCTTGGTTAACCACATGACCTAAAAATTGGACTTCTTGAATCCAAAATTCACATTTGGAGAACTTTTCATACAACTTCTCCTTTTTCAGAACTTCTAGCACTTCACGCAGATGCTTGTCATGCTCCTGCTTGCTTTTCGAATAGATCAAGATATCGTCTATGAATACTATCACGGATTTATCAAGGTATGGTTTACAAACCCTGTTCATCAAATCCATGAAAGCTGCTGGGGCATTGGTTAATCCGAACGACATAACCAAAAATTCATAGTGTCCATATCTTGTTCTGAACACAGTCTTTTCGATATCCTGCTCCCTCACCTTTAGTTGATGGTATCTTGACCTAAGATCGATCTTCGAGAAATAGCTTGAACCTTGCAACTGGTCAAACAGGTCATCGATCCTTGGCAACGGATACTTGTTCTTTATTGTCGCTTTATTCAGCTCTCTGTAATCGATGCACATTCTCATGCTCCCGTCTTTCTTCTTTACAAATAACACAGGGGCTCCCCAGGGTGATGAACTAGGTCGAATGAAACCTTTGTCCAATAACTCCTGAAGTTGTGTCATAAGTTCTTTCATTTCGGTTGGAGCTAATCGATACGGTGCTTTTGCTATCGGCGTCGTTCCTGGTAACAAGTCGATACGAAACTCAACTTGTCGATCAGGGGGCAATCCGGGAAGATCTTCGGGAAAAACTTCCGGATATTCACACACCACCAGAATATTCTGCACCTCCTTATTTTCCTTCTCAGCATCGATCACGAACGCTAAATATGATGTACACCCCTTAGCCAAACACTTTCTGGCTTTCATTAGGGAAATGATCCCAGAATTTACTCTGCGTTTGTCTCCATACACCATAAACGACTCTTTCCCTGGCGGGTTTACTTTTACTATTTTCTGCCTACACAGTATCTCGACATCATTGGCGCTAAGCCAGTCCATTCCTAAAACTATGTCGAAACCATTTAACTCGATAGGCAATAATTCCTCGTGGAACTTATTCCCATCCAAGTCAATGAGGATGTTTTTCATACGATGGCTAACAGGTACAAACTTGCCACTAGCAATTTCGACTAATAAAGCATTAACTAGTCTATCAACAGGCAAAGCTAGTTTTCTACCAAATTCATGCGAAATAAAGGAGTAATTGGCTCCAGAATCAAACAAAATTTGGGCAGGCAATTCATTTATGAGAAAGGTACCTGAAGCGACATCGACTTCTTCTTTTGCAGCTTCAAGTGTCATCTGAAAGGCTCTCGCCTTCGGCTTTGGTGGTAGATTGGGATTTGCTGCATCCTTCCTCTTTGGACAGTCTTTAAAAACATGCCCTTCTTCACGGCACTCAAAACATATCCTCTTGTCGGACGGACACACATTGACATAATGCCCAGTCTTTCCACATTTGTAGCAAGTCACCCCCTCGCTACATTTCCCAGAGTGCTTTTTCTTGCACTTGTCACACCATTTCACTTCACCTCCTCCTCCTCCAAACTTCTTAGACTTAGAAAATTTGCTTTTCTTGTTGGAACCTGAAGTTCCTTCAAATTTTCTCTTTTCACCAACTTCTGCCCTCTCCAGACCCTTCTCTCTGATCTGAATCTCCACATTCTTAGCAGCCCAGATGGCGGCTTTCAAAGTGGTTGCTTGTTTAACCATCGGACCAAAGTCCGCTGGTAATCCGAGGGCAAACTTGTTGACCTTAGAGAGTTCAGTTGGAACTAGGTAAGGAACAAGCTTCAACTTTTCTGTAAAACTAGCAGCGTATTCAGTAACACTCATCTTTCCCTTCTTTAAATTTTGGAACTCACTGTTGATTTCCAGAAGATCCTGCTCAGAGCAGTACTGCAATTTCAGTTGTAGCACAAAGTCTTCCCAAGACATCTTACTAGCTTCTCCCTTGGGCATCGAATCAGCTAGTAACTTCCACCAGCTCAACACACCAGACTTTAACAGAGGAATTGCAAGTGCGGTCTTTTGTTTGTTGCTGCACTCACAGCTTTCAAACATCGTCTCCATTTCGGAGATCCAATTCATGACTTCCACCGGCGTCCAACTCCCAGATAGACACGGTGGTTTAGATGCCATGAAATCTTTGTATTTGCACCCGCGTCCATCAACTCCTCCATCATGGTTGTTTTGTCTAACTATCGGTGGGTTGGCTTGACCAAGAGTCCCACTATAGTTCCCTCCTACTGATTGCCCTTCATTCAATTCGGGCAATTCAACAGGTATCGTAGTTTCCTCCTTATTCTGTTGTAGTAATCGCCTGGTCTCCTCCATTTGGCGATCTAACATCATCTGCATCATTGCTTGTACCCCAGCCATCGTCATTGGCTCAGGTGCAGCTCCTACAACAGGTACTTGCTCAACTACTTGAGGTTGAGGCTGTTGATCTCTGTTTCCGTTTGCATTTGCAACTCCACTGCGAGTTCTTGCCATTACAATCTATATACCGAATAAGGCGAATTTAGGTCTTTATCCTTGTTAGACATTTCAATTCCCTTATCACTCCGAAATGTTTATATGTTAGTTCTAATCTCGTAATCATACACTTATAATCCTACGCACATAAGGTTTCCAGATCCGGTCGGCAACAGACCATAGATCCGAACAAATAATGGCACACATGGAAAACACATAGCATTTAGCACATAAGGGCATTTTAGGCATCTTTCCTAAAATAAACTAGTGCTCATGTCTAAAATATGGTAGACACTCATCTCACAATCATCACTTAGCATTCTAAGTTTAAGTCTAGAAATCCTATAATTTCTTAGTTCGCTTAAACTAATGCTCTGATACCAACTGTGACATCCCCTAATTTCTCGGCCAGAAAAGACCGATTTAATTTATGCTTTTTAAAATCAAATCAGAGAAATCTTTATAAAAGATGTTGCGGAATTGGTCCCCAAAACAAAATATGATAAAAGTTTGTCAAAACCTTTCTTTAAGAAATATATAATTTCATTTCATATCAAAACTTCGAGATGTCATGTACCGATACAGACCAAAAGCATAAACAAGACATTATAAGCCTTTTAACAGTTATGTACAACTACTGGCCTATAATCCAAAAATCTCACGTCATCCTCCGACTATGCTCGGGGTCCACTACCTGTAACATAAAAAGCTGAGTGAGTCAGGCTTGGGAGCCTGGTGAGCATATAGGGTTTTCAACCCACAATAATAATAAACTTATCAAGTTTATCAATCAATAATAACCCTGATTACCCGTTCCCGTTATCCTCACTTTACGTCCCTAAACACTTTTCACAAGGGACCTAGCCTAAAGAATATCATCGGGATGGACACTACTGCTAAGGGGTTTCCTCAACCATACATGTCCTAAAGGCAACCATGAGGGGGATTGGAGTACAACGAATGAACACCCAAGTTCATTAACACCTACACTGTCACACCCCGCTAAAGCGGAAACACGAGGCGTGGCAGTATAAAGGGTTTCATAGCAAAAGTTAAAAGACAACACCAACCATAGTATTAAAAATCATTACAATTTTACAATGGGTTTGAACAACTTTTAAAAGAAATTACACTGTAAATTGAAATACAACACATGCGAATGCTCCTAAAAGTGAAGTGTCCCTAAGTGCCACTTACTCGATGATTCCTGAAAAAGCATGTAAAACGAGCGTCAACTATAAAAATAGTTGGTGAGTACTCACAAGTTTAAAAATAGTATTGGTTTCATGAGTCGAAATCAAAATTTTGATATAAGTTTCCATAGATAAAAATATATTGCTAAAATGAGTAAATAAGTTTGTGTAAACAAAGTTCGTTGTCATCATGAGAAATAAAGTATGTTGCCCAAAAGAGATGCAACGTTCATATCCTCATGGGAAATAAAGTTTGTTACTAAAATGAGTAATCAAGTTTCATTGCTACAAGGAGCAAACAAGTTTGTTACTATAAGAAGCAACCAAGTTTGTTGCTAAAACAAGTAAATAAGTATTTAGTAACAAAAGTTCGTTGTTATAATGAGATACAAAGTTTATTGCTATAATGAGAAACAAAGTTCATTGCTATAATTAATAAACGAGTTTGTATGTGTATGAGCAAACAATGAGTTCTCAACCAAGCCTATGACTGAAGCCCTATCAAGATCTATGCTTATCGTTCCATAGATTAATATGGTATCATGCACTCCAGCAATCGGGCGAGTGAGGAGTTGTCAATTCCTAATAGCGCTATCCATAATGACCATTGGCTCAAAGAGTTAATGGTTAGAGATAAGGGAAGGGCCTTAATACGATAAGTTCTCATGTTCCGTGTTGCATAGACATACATAGAGAGATATAGCAATAAAATAACAATCATGTTTGATACAAATCAATTTAAATACAACGAACAAATAATAGTTTTTCGGGACATGCTTTTCCACCCCAAAACATAAAAACTGAAAATAGGGGAGTGCGTGAATACTCACAATACATTGAGATGATGCAAATGGTGCCTTGAACTACGTTCCACGTGTACCACTACCGATTCCTACAATAATGGTATTCGCTAGTGAGTCTCTAATCGAAATCTAACACTAGTATATTTACTACTACAATAGAATTATGCCAATATTGTGTCAAAATTTAATATTGATAAGTTACAAACATTTTTCTGTGAAAATTAAATTTCAGTGGATCAATTGTTATAAAACAATTTAAGTGGAAAATTCTCATTATTGAAATGTTAATATTTAACATTTTAAGAGGTGTTCTAATGATTAAATAATCAAAAACTAAATCAATTTAGCTCTAAATTTCCCAAACTTTGTATTTCAGTTTTAATTGAAGTCAAAGGCCTTAAGATAAATTTTCTTGAATTTTTGATTTGTCTAACTATTTTTCACCATTTAATTCCTTGAATAATCATAAAATGATGGAAAAATAGTAAATTATCATGAAAAATTCTTATAGTTTTTGTGTAACTGTTTTACAGTGTACATAATCTGGGAAAAATATTAATATGTGTTTTCAAAAAGTTTAACACAATTTTTCTGATTTTTGTGTATTTATTCTATAAAAATAGAAATAAATAGATAACAGTTTCAAAAATTCACAAAACCTTTTTTTACAAGTGTTATTACACATACTTAAGCTGGGAAAAATATAAAAATGGATTTATAAACTGTTTAACCCAATTTTATGATTTTTGTACATTTAAGTGTATTAGATCTTGGGAAAATAGAACAAAAATAGCATACAGAAGATAAAAATCATCAAAATTTTTATGTATCATCCTAACATATTATAAGAGTTTCTGGTAAATTTTCATGAATTTTGGATGAGTAAAACTATTTTTCCTATAAACACACAAATCATGGAAAAATAGATATACATTTTGAAAAATTCCCAAAATATTTTTCTGAGTCTTAAATACAGGGTACAAGCTGCGAAAAATAAGAAATAATATTTTCACATTCCCTAAAGCAGTTTTATGATTTATTAGAGCTAAATAAAAAGAAAATTAAAAACCATACTAAACAGTAACAAAAATCGATGAAACTTCATGAGAGATGTTTATTAACTTAATGGGTCATCCACAAATATTTCCAGAATTTATTTACAAGTGTAAGTATTTTATATGCTTTAACACTCTATTTTCTTATTATTTTCATGTAAAAATAAAGAAAATATATTTTGAGCTGAAACTTTCCAGAATGCAACTTCAAACAATTTAATAACAAAGAAAAATTGTTTTATTATTTTTGATGTCGAAAAACATGCCTAAAGGCTCAAACAATTATAGAGAAAACTTGATTCTTGTGATTTTGGTAAAACGTATTGATGTTACTTTGAGAATTTTTGCAACATGTTCCAAAGGCTTTTGAATCAAGATATTTTTATACCTCTTAATACATGATGTTAAGTGCTCAAATTAATTTTCCTTGATTTTTAGTAATGAATAAGATCTTTGAACATGCAATACAAAACTAGTATTCACAAAAAGGTGCTGATTGAGCAACAGTTTTGTAAAAATTGCTAAAAATCGAAATATTTGAATTTTCCAGTGAGGTCAGATGGGTTTGAAAGCTAACTCAAAATATTATATTTCAGAAAACGAATCTCGAACTTTGGTTAAGAAGTGTGTGAGATATGGCAGTTTAAAATCAGGTAAAGAAATCTGGCAGATTGCATGCATGGTGATTGGTTAGAAAAATGAGTTTTCATCATTTCTTTGAGTAAATCTTTTGAAATATTTTAAAAGATATCATGATAAACTTATATTATAGTCATGTTTCCAGAGATCAAAAGATTAAAACTTATCAAAATGTATACATACATTTATGAACAAAATTTTGTTTCTCAAAAACTCTTAACTTGAGTTTGATGTTTTAATCCTTAAAATCGATTTTTGCACTAAGATCATGAACATGAAACCTTGTTTATCATACATGCATGGTGTTAAAACACATCCATGATGTTCTAAAAACCATTTTAACAAAAAGAAAACAAGTTTGAAGAAGATGAAGAAGTAGAAGTCGGTTTTTGAAGTAAAATACACATGCATGGCTTAAATCATTGTTGTGGATCTTCAAGAGATGTATGTTCTTTACCTTAAATTTATTTGTGGCTTGAAAAACCCTTATGAATCTCCATAATTTCTTGGTTAAGAGGCTGTGGTTGTGGTGTTTGGAGAAAAAAATTAGAGAGAAGGTAGAGAGAGTTTTCTAGAGAGAAAAAGAAGAGAGATGTGTGTGTGTTGGAGAATGAGAGTGTGAGAGAGAGATATGGGAAGAGAGGGGTCCGAAATTTTGAGTATAATAACCCTTTCTCATTCATTTTGTTTTATAAAATTTAAGTTATTTTATAAAATATCTAAATTTTATATAAAATGTGCACTAAAATCAAGTTTTTATTCATGAAACCTTGATTTTTGACTTATAAATTAAGGATGAATGTTAATGACTTAAATTTTTATTTTCCTTGAATATATTATACTAATTTTAATTATTATAAGATAATATTACAAGGTTTATAATTATTTTTATAGAATTTTTAAGGTTAAAGTTTGTAAATATGAGTTTTTAGGGCATTTAGGGTTTTTGAGAGTTTGTAAATCTTTGGATATCAAAATTACTTGAATTTTGAGACTTCAAACTATTTTAGAGTTTCATAACTCTTATTCAAATTAGAAATATTGTTTGTAATTTATTTTTATTGGTTTATTGGCATTCTATGTAGTGATTCCGAGATTCAAACGAAATTGAGGAATCAAGTATACTAGTCCTAGTTTCGACTTTGACTTAAGTTTCTATGAGACTCTGACCTAACTTTTACTACTAGGTCAAGTGCATGATGTGTGTATATGATTCATGAAATGGTGTTCGAGTCAAAGAGTGACCCAAATATGGATAACCACTACAGTTAAGTAGTAGTAGAATTCACATATCAATGTGAAATCTAAGTACACTATCCATTGATTCTAATTGTTTCCAAGTTTCTAGTAGGTTATAAATTAGCTTCTAGTTACTAAGTCTAGTATGTGTCGTGCCTATACGTGAAACTAAGTTTATTCAAATCTAGAACTAACTCGAATTTTGACGGTTGTCACAGTCTCCTCCGGTTGAAAGAATTTCGTCCCGAAATTCTATTCGTGACACATTCTATTAGAACTCCGCCGAATACAATTGTATAATTGGAGAGGTGGTGACTTTGAGAGCTCTTTGATTATTTTGGGTTAATTCCTCAAGGGAAGAGCCCAACTCTTTAGCTATAATCAATTTAGTGTTTCCATAATTTGACTTCTACAGTCTAGATTGTGGGAAATTAGGATCATGGAAATCATGATCCAACCATGGCGACCTAGTTGAAAAAGATTATATAGTTAGATATTATCTAACTTAAAAGAACATTATAAGTTTTGCTGAAGCACCAACTGCATTGAGCATTAAATCCGCATTGATCCTCAAGTCGCATTCTAAATTAGCACTAAGTGTAAATTCGCCACCTAATAAGAAGAGATTAGGAACAATTTGTTCACTTCCGGGTTGGCTACTATATCTGGAAAAGATATATTCTGAAATAAGAAGGGGTAGCACGAATGAAAAAGAAGTGAGCGAGAGTAAGTTCCTAAAGATACGCACTAACGGTTAGCAACGAAGTTTTGGTACCTCTTGAATGTAAAGGCTATTTAAGTGTCGTCTATAAAATAAATTACGAAATGATTGAGGATCTCCGAGGCTATAATTACTACAACGGTTACTCTTACAATAATAGAACTATATTCTAAGAGTATATATAATTACAGAGTCATTGTTTCTAATGAAGGCGGTGAAAGTTTATGATATTTTAAATCACATTTTGTAGATAGCATTTTAAGTGTTTAGAAGTGATAGAAATCTCACTGTTATCAAAATGTGTGTTTAGAAATGATAATTAATCTCATTATTATCAAAATGTGTAATAATTCCAAGATAATGAAGATATATGTGTGGCGATCAAACGAAGTAGTAAAATAATATAAAGATTAATTAAGGTTACATGTTTAAGTCATCAATAAGGGAATTTATACAAAAATATTTTGATTACTCTTTTGAAAAATTGTCTAATTGTCTAAGTCAAGACAAATTCAAGCTTACGAGTCAGAATATTTATGAAAACAAAGTTGAGAGTTTAGGAACTCACTGAAAATTACAAAGTAGAATGCTATTTTAAGAAAGGTGTAAAAATATCGATCATTGAAAATAGTGGATTCTTAATTTAATGTTTCTACAAAAACAATCATTTAGAGAATATATAATAGTAAAATTCAAGACTTTTGATGTATTTAAAGAAAAGAAAAAGCATAAGAAAATGTATTCTTTCACATATATTTTATGGATTTAGAAAAATGATCAGAACAATGGTATTCATCTTGTGTATTAATTGTAACAAAAATACAATAAAAATTACATTTTAAATCAAGTTTCCGAATTTAGAACGAAAGAGCAAATGTAAATAAGGATTACTTGTTTATTGTAGATTTCAAAATAAAAACAAGATGTATATGGTAAAAGGCGTAATTGAATATATCAAAGTTGACTAAATCAAAATTATGCCTCACAACTATACACGTATTAATCGCTCAAAACGAAAGGGTAGACTTCTAGTCTTTATGTATACGCACATGATACCAGGAGAAGCAAAATAGATAGAAACAAAGTTAGACAATGTATTATGTTAATATTATGGCGTGCGAGATCTAAAATCAGAAGGAGAGCGAGAAATAAAGTTTGGGGGAAAGAAAAATGATGGTAGCGGCGGCAATGATTGTTATTGTTCAAATTATAAGAACAATACCTATAGGTAGATTAAAACCAGGTTGAGATATATTTCAAACTTCAATATTTGATGTATGTTGATGGTTACATAGAAATGTAGAAGTTTTAAAGTGTTTTCTAAGGTTTGCTAAAAATTCACGAGTTATCTATTAAGTTAAACTCCATTTGTGAAAAAGAAGAAACACTAAAACTTGTAATTGAAAATCTGACAATTTTGACCTTTTTGACTGGGGTCCAATAATGGTTAAAACAGATAAGGTAAAGACTTAACATATTTAGATGAATAATTGTGCATTGTCAAAAGTACGTCGCTAGAAGTTTAAAAGTGAACACTAAGTTTTGCAATGTTGTAAGTTTTATAAACACAGATTATAAAACTAATTTGAAATAAAATAAACAAATAAGGTGTGTTTTGAAATGTAGGCATCAGTGATGTCTTGTAAACACATTTGGATTACAAAGTTGTAAAAATACCATGTTAGGTTACTAAAAAAACACATTTAAGTTAAGTACAATGCCTAAATGAGAAAGTAGTCAAAAGACTTAAAACAAAAGTGGTTTGAAGATCTGATGAAGCTTTTACACATACTATGAACTTTAATGTTATATGTTTAAGTTTTATAGCATAGAGTTTAAACACTTTTATAAAATAAAATGGTTCTAAGTTTTTCGAAAACGTGTCAAAATGGTAAGAAAGGTTTAAAATGGTGTATATGCCCTTAAAAGCACATCTATCCATTGAAATGGATTGAAATGAAATTGGAATAGCAATGTTAAAACAAATATTGGTTAAATTGAGTTTTGAAGAAAAGTGTTAAATTAAAGCAAGTTGTCAAAAGATTTTTAGCGAGAATATGGCTTACATTGTTAGGAAATGTCTACTAAGTTGAATGAAGTGGTTATAAAATATTTTATCAATGATAAATAAAACCGATGAAGCGAAATAATTTTTCGATGGAAGATTAAGAAGTAAGGAATAAGTATGTTAGTGTAGCTGATCGTACCTAAATACTAAGGCGAGTACAAGGCGAGTATAAGACGAGTACCGATGTCTTTTTCCCAAAGATAAAGGACAAGAAAAATTGTTTGAAAAACGTTTTATGGTGTCAATGTAGTTTACGACCTTTTATACAGGTCAAAGGGACATCTTATGTTAAGTTTTAAGCTCAAGGTGGAAACAACCTAGAGCTAAGTCGTAACGTAGTAATAAGGTCTCACGTATGGGTTACACCTCCGTGTCTCCTCATGAGTCGAACCCGGAATGTCTGCCAATGGTATCCAAGTGATTACATAGTGGCGACTCATCTACCTCCTTACGTGATGCTCCAATTTTCATATGTGTCGGTATCGGAACGCTTTCCTAGTTGTAACTATGGTACAAAGACGATGAAGAGGTACTGAGGTATAATTGGTATAGGTTGCGACTAAAGATTATTACTAGTGTGTATCTAGCTACTAATATCTAGCTACTAACCTTACATCTAAAGTCAACAGCTACCGAGGAATACTCATTCTCAGTACTAAGTGCATTGCTCCTAGAGTGGCTAGTGATATAACCTAAGTGGTTAACCTAGCACTTGATAAGGGATAAGATTATTTCTAAATAAAGGCATTGTTATAAAAGTGCACTTAGTTTCTAAGTGTATCTAGATGAATGCCTATAATATGCAATGCCCGTACGCACACCGAAAAACTTTGTTTTTCAAAAGTTCAAGCTGAACATCGTTTTGAACATAATTCTACTATAACTGTTTCCACCCTCGCATTAATTTTCCTTAATTAAGCATAGTTGGCCAGACTATACTTAATTAAAGTCCAATAATACGTACTCGAATTAGTTATACCAGTAGTGTGTTCAGTATTTTAAAAACATTTTGAAAATTTTTGGCTATAGTTGTGGTTCTCCAAAGGAAAATCGGTATTCTCTATAACCTTCGGCTCTGATACCATTTCCTGTCACACCCCGCTAAAGCGGAAACACGAGGCGTGGCAGTATAAAGGGTTTCATAGCAAAAGTTAAAAGACAACACCAACCATAGTATTAAAAATCATTACAATTTTACAATGGGTTTGAACAACTTTTAAAAGAAATTACAATGTAAATTGAAATACAACACATGCGAATGCTCCTAAAAATGAAGTGTCCCTAAGTGCCACTTACTCGATGATTCCTGAAAAAGCATGTAAAACGAGCGTCAACTATAAAAATAGTTGGTGAGTACTCACAAGTTTAAAAATAGTATTGGTTTCATGAGTCGAAATCAAAATTTTGATATAAGTTTCCATAGATAAAAATATATTGCTAAAATGAGTAAATAAGTTTGTGTAAACAAAGTTCGTTGTCATCATGAGAAATAAAGTATGTTGCCCAAAAGAGATGCAACGTTCATATCCTCATGGGAAATAAAGTTTGTTACTAAAATGAGTAATCAAGTTTCATTGCTACAAGGAGCAAACAAGTTTGTTACTATAAGAAGCAACCAAGTTTGTTGCTAAAACAAGTAAATAAGTATTTAGTAACAAAAGTTCGTTGTTATAATGAGATACAAAGTTTATTGCTATAATGAGAAACAAAGTTCATTGCTATAATTAATAAACGAGTTTGTATGTGTATGAGCAAACAATGAGTTCTCAACCAAGCCTATGACTGAAGCCCTATCAAGATCTATGCTTATCGTTCCATAGATTAATATGGTATCATGCACTCCAGCAATCGGGCGAGTGAGGAGTTGTCAATTCCTAATAGCGCTATCCATAATGACCATTGGCTCAAAGAGTTAATGGTTAGAGATAAGGGAAGGGCCTTAATACGATAAGTTCTCATGTTCCGTGTTGCATAGACATACATAGAGAGATATAGCAATAAAATAACAATCATGTTTGATACAAATCAATTTAAATACAACGAACAAATAATAGTTTTTCGGGACATGCTTTTCCACCCCAAAACATAAAAACTGAAAATAGGGGAGTGCGTGAATACTCACAATACATTGAGATGATGCAAATGGTGCCTTGAACTACGTTCCACGTGTACCACTACCGATTCCTACAATAATGGTATTCGCTAGTGAGTCTCTAATCGAAATCTAACACTAGTATATTTACTACTACAATAGAATTATGCCAATATTGTGTCAAAATTTAATATTGATAAGTTACAAATATTTTTCTGTGAAAATTAAATTTCAGTGGATCAATTGTTATATAACAATTTAAGTGGAAAATTCTCATTATTGAAATGTTAATATTTAACATTTTAAGAGGTGTTCTAATGATTAAATAATCAAAAACTAAATCAATTTAGCTCTAAATTTCCCAAACTTTGTATTTCAGTTTTAATTGAAGTCAAAGGCCTTAAGATAAATTTTCTTGAATTTTTGATTTGTCTAACTATTTTTCACCATTTAATTCCTTGAATAATCATAAAATGATGGAAAAATAGTAAATTATCATGAAAAATTCTTATAGTTTTTGTGTAACTGTTTTACAGTGTACATAATCTGGGAAAAATATTAATATGTGTTTTCAAAAAGTTTAACACAATTTTTCTGATTTTTGTGTATTTATTCTATAAAAATAGAAATAAATAGATAACAGTTTCAAAAATTCACAAAACCTTTTTTTACAAGTGTTATTACACATACTTAAGCTGGGAAAAATATAAAAATGGATTTATAAACTGTTTAACCCAATTTTATGATTTTTGTACATTTAAGTGTATTAGATCTTGGGAAAATAGAACAAAAATAGCATACAGAAGATAAAAATCATCAAAATTTTTATGTATCATCCTAACATATTATAAGAGTTTCTGGTAAATTTTCATGAATTTTGGATGAGTAAAACTATTTTTCCTGTTTTTAATCCATTATAAACACACAAATCATGGAAAAATAGATATACATTTTGAAAAATTCCCAAAATATTTTTCTGAGTCTTAAATACAGGGTACAAGCTGCGAAAAATAAGAAATAATATTTTCACATTCCCTAAAGCAGTTTTATGATTTATTAGAGCTAAATAAAAAGAAAATTAAAAACCATACTAAACAGTAACAAAAATCGATGAAACTTCATGAGAGATGTTTATTAACTTAATGGGTCATCCACAAATATTTCCAGAATTTATTTACAAGTGTAAGTATTTTATATGCTTTAACACTCTATTTTCTTATTATTTTCATGTAAAAATAAAGAAAATATATTTTGAGCTGAAACTTTCCAGAATGCAACTTCAAACAATTTAATAACAAAGAAAAATTGTTTTATTATTTTTGATGTCGAAAAACATGCCTAAAGGCTCAAACAATTATAGAGAAAACTTGATTCTTGTGATTTTGGTAAAACGTATTGATGTTACTTTGAGAATTTTTGCAACATGTTCCAAAGGCTTTTGAATCAAGATATTTTTATACCTCTTAATACATGATGTTAAGTGCTCAAATTAATTTTTCCTTGATTTTTAGTAATGAATAAGATCTTTGAACATGCAATACAAAACTAGTATTCACAAAAAGGTGCTGATTGAGCAACGGTTTTGTAAAAATTGCTAAAAATCGAAATATTTGAATTTTCCAGTGAGGTCAGATGGGTTTGAAAGCTAACTCAAAATATTATATTTCAGAAAACGAATCTCGAACTTTGGTTAAGAAGTGTGTGAGATATGGCAGTTTAAAATCAGGTAAAGAAATCTGGCAGATTGCATGCATGGTGATTGGTTAGAAAAATGAGTTTTCATCATTTCTTTGAGTAAATCTTTTGAAATATTTTAAAAGATATCATGATAAACTTATATTATAGTCATGTTTTCAGAGATCAAAAGATTAAAACTTATCAAAATGTATACATACATTTATGAACAAAATTTTGTTTCTCAAAAACTCTTAACTTGAGTTTGATGTTTTAATCCTTAAAATCGATTTTTGCACTAAGATCATGAACATGAAACCTTGTTTATCATACATGCATGGTGTTAAAACACATCCATGATGTTCTAAAAACCATTTTAACAAAAAGAAAACAAGTTTGAAGAAGATGAAGAAGTAGAAGTCGGTTTTTGAAGTAAAATACACATGCATGGCTTAAATCATTGTTGTGGATCTTCAAGAGATGTATGTTCTTTACCTTAAATTTATTTGTGGCTTGAAAAACCCTTATGAATCTCCATAATTTCGTGGTTAAGAGGCTGTGGTTGTGGTGTTTGGAGAAAAAAATTAGAGAGAAGGTAGAGAGAGTTTTCTAGAGAGAAAAAGAAGAGAGATGTGTGTGTGTTGGAGAATGAAAGTGTGAGAGAGAGATATGGGAAGAGAGGGGTCCGAAATTTTGAGTATAATAACCCTTTCTCATTCATTTTGTTTTATAAAATTTAAGTTATTTTATAAAATATCTAAATTTTATATAAAATGTGCACTAAAATCAAGTTTTTATTCATGAAACCTTGATTTTTGACTTATAAATTAAGGATGAATGTTAATGACTTAAATTTTTATTTTCCTTGAATATATTATATTAATTTTAATTATTATAAGATAATATTACAAGGTTTATAATTATTTTTATAGAATTTTTAAGGTTAAAGTTTGTAAATATGAGTTTTTAGGGCATTTAGGGTTTTTGAGAGTTTGTAAATCTTTGGATATCAAAATTACTTGAATTTTGAGACTTCAAACTATTTTAGAGTTTCATAACTCTTATTCAAATTAGAAATATTGTTTGTAATTTATTTTTATTGGTTTATTGGCATTCTATGTAGTGATTCCGAGATTCAAACGAAATTGAGGAATCAAGTATACTAGTCCTAGTTTCGACTTTGACTTAAGTTTCTATGAGACTCTGACCTAACTTTTACTACTAGGTCAAGTGCATGATGTGTGTATATGATTCATGAAATGGTGTTCGAGTCAAAGAGTGACCCAAATATGGATAGCCACTACAATTAAGTAGTAGTAGAATTCACATATCAATGTGAAATCTAAGTACACTATCCATTGATTCTAATTGTTTCCAAGTTTCTAGTAGGTTATAAATTAGCTTCTAGTTACTAAGTCTAGTATGTGTCATGCCTATACGTGAAACTAAGTTTATTCAAATCTAGAACTAACTCGAATTTTGACGGTTGTCACATACAGGTTGCGGGCCTGCTAGCGTTTCCCACTGGACTGTCTAGAAAGTCCGTGGTCGTCATCCAAAATCCGCTAGATGACTGAATCATAAATGACAACGAGGCCTCTCATCACTTTATTTCATCACACCAACTATCTACCCATGTTCTACCCAACATATTTGTAGATAAAAATACTTATACAGTTTAAAACATGTATAAAACATCAACTCAACAGTCACCTCAAATAAACAATTAATATATTTACACGTAGCACGTATTTTAAGGTAAATACTTCATATCTATGTGTAAAATGAAAGTGACTATACACTCACTTGATTTAATGAAAATCGGGCAGCAATTCGTTTCCTAAAACGATCGTTTCTAATAAAACCGAGAGTTTTATTCAGAAACCGGGCTCTGCGAGGGTCGGGCTTCGAAACCGAAAAGATAAATTTTCCGGGCTTCTCGGGCTCTTCGTGGCGTATTCCGGGGGTTATAATCGATACCGGGGCTTTGGGGGATGTTAAGATGTAGAAAATATGAGTAAAGGGGCTAAATATGGCAAAATTCCAAATCTAACCGGGAAGGCTCGCATACCCCTTCTATTTATAGGGGTCCGAAGTCGGTCTTAGAAGGGGGTAGTCATCAGGCGAGGACACGCGACAGCAGGGCGAAGGCGCGTAGCACATGGCTTGCACGTGCGAGGGCTCGGTGTCGGCCTCTGATTGGACCGTGGTTTAGTCCGAGGCTCGGAGTCGTGGCACCATTTGCGAAGCTCGGACGCGTCATAGAGGGGTACGAGGCAGCTCCTGATTGGCCTAGCCTTCGGTCCGAGGAGAAGGTGACACGCGTCGACAGGTGGCCACGGATGACTCAGCAGAATTTCGGATGACTCAGCCTTATTTCGGACACGTGGCACATGCGACGCGAGGACACGTGGCCGAAGTCCACCTATGCGAAATTCCTCGGTT
Organism: Lactuca virosa; assembly: GCF_052849685.1. NCBI lineage: Eukaryota > Viridiplantae > Streptophyta > Magnoliopsida > Asterales > Asteraceae > Lactuca > Lactuca virosa. The sequence continues at coordinate 161,606,244 of NC_136434.1, read as the reverse complement.
TTCGCGCCAAAACTTCTAAAATCCATAACTTTCGCATACGAGCTCCGTTTTTGACGTTCTTTATATGCACGCGTAGGTAAAATTACGCTCTACAACTTTCATTTAGACTTCGTCGGCTAATTTTGAATTTAATTTTTATATTATTATTTTTAACAGACCGGGACAGGAAATCCATTAAAAATTCATAACTTCTTCATCCGACGTCCGTTTTCGTCAGACTTTTTACCCTTGAGCTACTAATGACGAGACCTTCGATTCTCATTTAGGTCGTGTCGGCTAAAAATCACTTGATCTAAAATTCGAGTTTTTAGCTGTCTACTGCTAAGCTGAAACTTCGAAAAATCATAACTTCCTCATACGAAGTCAGATTTGGGCGTTTTCTTTTTATACCTACTCTCGGTTTAACGAACACTACGAGTTTTGTTTAGATGACTAAGGCCAAAAAGTAGTTTATCGAAAACTCACTTTTTACGACATTCGGCCTCGTGCCGGTTTTGCCGCGAAACTTCGACATGTCATAACTTATTCGTTATAACTCGGATTTCGGCATTCTTTATATATCCGTAATCCTTGTCACGCCCACTACAAGTTTCTTAATAGATATCGGCTTTATCTAAAATTTAATTTTTGACGCTCATTTTTATTCTTAATTAATTAAGCCCTAATAATTAAGCAATAAACACATAATTCACATAATATTCACATAATTCCTTTTCATTTCTTCAAAATGAGTTACAAAGGTTAACCTAGACTATAATGTCAATATTAATGCCTAGCCTAGAAACACGGGCATTACACATATCCTCTGCTTTCAGTAGTATGGGCCCCTACTACCTTCCACATCTATCCGTACTTTCCTCAAGAATTGCCTCGACTCCACCAAGTCCCTTACTACTACTACTACTACTGCTCTCAGCACTATTCTCATCCTAGGCTTGCCATAGGGTAACCTCCAACCTGAACCCAGTCCTCAGCTACTGAAGGTATCCTCATAATCCCAATTAGCCACTACCTGAATACCATCACATGTGACGAGGCTTAGATAATCCTTCGAGTAAAGGACTCGTCCCTACAACGGTTAGACTCAAACGAGAGCTGCGCAAAAGGGCCAAATCTAGCACTCTGAGATTATTCAACCCTGATCACATGTGACTTAACGTATTCACCTAATGGCTAACTCCCATCACTCAGAGTCCCACAAAGCACAAAGCAAGTAGCATTCAGACGGAAGAGAAACCTAACCACATAATCCAATCATACTGCTCTATCCTCTACTCAGGAATCTATACTAGCATGCAACTCATAAAGCTCATACACATATGACAGGCACATAAGGCATCCTCCTAGATCCTTTGTCCTAATCTAGCATGCAGTTCTAAAGCACATATCATAACACAACTTGTATGGGTATTTTGGGGTACTTACTTGAGCTCGGCTGATTGCATGCACCACACCTCGTTTCTTCTTTTTCAAAACTCTTTTCTTTTTCTAGAAATTCCTTTCTTTTCTCAAAGCTCTTTTTTCCAAAAATGATTTTTCCTTTTTGAAAATTTTCATACCAATTCCTCAGTTTGAGTCCAGACACACCCGAGATCGTGCCCAAATCCCTCAAACCAAGGCTCTGATACCAACTTGTAACATCCCAAAAATCATGACCAAAAATTTCATTTTTAAAACATTACTTGAACCATAACATAAATCATTACATAAGGTCAGAGTGTTAATTCAAACATATTCTTATTATCAGAGTAAAGCATCCCAGGCTGACTAAACAATGGTGTGTGCCATGCGATCACCCCGAGCTCTTCCCTCCGCTACCTGATGTACCTGAAACCAAAACTGAAAACCGTAAGCACAAAGCTTAGTGAGTTCCCCAACCTACCACATACCATACACATAATCACATACGGGGCCTCACCCCTGCTGTATCGGGACTAGCCCGGCATCGGACTCGCTCCGGCATCGGGCCCCGCCCGGCATCAGGCCTCGCCTGGCATCGAGCCCTGCTCGGTATACAGATCTGTCTCACTTAGGCCTCGCCCGCTAAACATATACAAACATATAACATATCGCGTAACACATAATATATAGTACTCTACTGCATTACTGATCTAAGGCATCGCCTGTCTTGGGCCCCGCCCCTGTCTACTACTGATGAGTCATGGAACCCCGTCCATACTCCCACTTATAATGAGATACAGGCCCCAACCCACACTCACTCTTTCCCTAACTCGGGCCTTGCCCCTGCTCTGCTACTAATGAGACACGAAACCCCGTCCATACTCCGCTGATGGTAAGATACGGGACCCCGCCCACACTCACCTCCCTACCAAGCACATACAAATATCACAACGACAACGAGTATAATCTAACATGCAATTTTCCTCGGGCTTACCCCGGAATCGGATCTTGATCCGGAATAACAAACACATAAACCTTCCTCAGGCACCCGCCCGGCATCGGACCTTGGTCCGGAATAACATACTAGCATACAGTGCCTAGGGCTAACCCCCCGGGTCTTCCTACTCATAACTACATGGGCCGGCATTGTGGCCGTAGACCCATACACACAAAGGGAAACTCACCTACACTGCTGAACTCTGCTGATAACCCTTTGGCTGCTATCCGACGACGTTCCGAACCGCTGCTCATCTAGCTCCCCGAGATACCAATACCAACAATAACACTTAGCCTAACTGTCCTCCAGACGTGAATTAGGTCAACTCTGGTCAAGTCCTTATCATGGTCAAAGTCCTGGTCAAAGTCAACCTTCCAGTTGACTCGACTCGTCAAGTTGTCCTGCCAACTCGCCGAGTCCATGCTCCTCAAGTCCCAAACAACCCCGACTCCACTCGTCGAGTCTAGCGAGAACTCGACGAGTCCTCTTTCATCTAACACTTCGGGACTATCTTCAACCGACTCGCCGCGTTCATCCTTGAACTCGTCGAGTTCATCATCATCGTATGAATGTCTAGACCATGACTCGCCGAGTTGTATGAACAACTCGTCGAGTTCATCTTCATAACTAAGGAGATTGTCTTGGACTCGCTGAGTTCCTCCTCAAACTCGTCGAGTACTATGATCTTCATGTCCATTACGGACCCAGTCTGGCTGAATCCTTCACTAACTCCACTCACTGATCCGAATCATAAAAGAAGGGTTTGGGTTTGCGACCCGAATCGCCGAGTCCATGAACGGGCTCGTCGAGTCCACCTTGTGACATCTCTATTCTGTCGATTACAGTCCATTCCAACACTTCCAAATCATAGATATGGACTCCTAATGCTAGCATTGCACGTAAAGTTGCTAACTTTACGTGCATGCAAGGTGTTATGAGGCTAGAACACTTAACCCAAGCTACAATGAAGGCCTAGGTCATGAAATGAAGCCATGGCTGGGTAAAGCTGCCCCCTCAGAGCTTCTAAAGCTCAGAAATGCTTAGATCTTAAGTCCTTTTCGTCCTCAATGGCTCAATGTTCGGATTGACCTTGGAAATGGTCCAAATGTGACAAAAAGACAAGCTAGAAAGGGGATCTATCAATTGAAAGCTCAAGGTTCAAACTTTTTACCTCTAAATGGTCTGAAATACTACTCCAACTCTGGATCTATAGCTTCTTCTTGCACCACCAAGGTCCTTCTTCCTTCTCCAAGCTTTAATTCACTTTCAAGGCAAGAACTAGCTCAACAATGGAGTTGGGTGGCTAGGGTTTTGGGTTCTGGACGAGAGAGGCTGTAAATGAACCCTAGGGAAGAGAATAAGATGCTTAAATAGGGTACCAAGTCCCGGAATTAGGGCTTCCTAACCCAGACCTGACTCGTCGAGTCCACTCGCCGACTCGTCGAGTCGGTCACTTAATCTTACACACGGATCCCGCTCCGACTCGTCGAGTTCTTCCTTGGACTCGACGAGTTGACCCCCCTTTGACTTAGGGTTTTTCTTATATTTCTTGGCCTTTCTGATACCGGGTGTTACAGATAAACATGCCTTAGAAGCTTGGATCTGCAATATGGAGCCTTTGCATGGCTTAAGAAGCATCTGTATGGATGAAGGACTGAAGGGACTCGGCGAGTCGTATGAAGATGGTCATGAACTCGACGAGTGGGATGAACAACTCGGCGAGTCCGATGAAGATTGCCTTGGGCTCGGCGAGTCAGTCGATGACTCGGCGAGTCGGCTAGGGTTTTCCAAACCTTTGGACACGTATGAACGTGACGAGTTGGCCAAGGAGTCATGGGCACTGACACTAGGAACTCGACGAGTCAAAGAGTGACTCGGCGAGCAAATGAATATTACAAGTAACTCGACGAGTAGCCGAGGGTACTTGACGAGTCGAGGTCAACATGGACTGTTGACCTTGACAGTTGACTTTGACTTTGACCATGAGTTAACCAGTTGACTTATGGAGTACATTTTGGAAAGATTGGAAATTTACAAGTATGGTTTACAATGAATATAGGGGGGGTGGAGTTCGTGGCAGAAATCCAAGAGCTTGAGTTTATCTTCGAGTCGACCGTGCGAGGTGAGTTACCTCACTATACTAAGAGGTCTAAGGCACCAAGGCCGGCCCATTGAATGTGTTATCCTAGCAGTGTTAGTACGTTGAGTATGAAGTTAATGTTGCATGCTAGTGGTTATGCCAGTTAGGTAGATCTGTAGGACTACCTGTGTTGTTATATGGTTATCTGCATGCTAGTGGTTATGCTAGTTAGGTAGATCTGTAGGACTACCTGTGTTGTTATATGATTATCTGCATGCTCAGTGGTTATGTTATATGTTGATATGTTATGTGGGATGGGTTGAGGTGACACTGCTCCGTGTGGTAACCAACAAACCCGGGAGCATTCCAGTTACGGGCTAAGGGAGACTCGTACTGTGGGCTCGATGGCAATCCAGATGTGAGCTGTGGGCCCGTAAGGCAATCCAGACTCACACTGTGGGCTCAGGGGTGATCCATTCTGCAAAGCTGTGGACCCCCTACATGTTGTTGCTTATTTATGTGTTATGTGCAGTGTATCGGTATTTTGGGGGAGCTCACTAAGCTTTCGGGCTTATAGTTTCAGTTTATTGTTTCAGGTACATCAGGGGATCGGGCAAGGCGAAGGCATGATCGTATAGCACCTCCCGTTTGTTTATGATTCTGGGGAAAACTCTGATATTATATATTTTGAAAACAAGTTGTAATGAATTAATGATTTGAAATGTTTTTCAAAAGTTCAAATTTGGCATGATTTTTATGGGTGTTACAAGTTGGTATCAGAGCCTTGGTTTGAGTGAATTGGAGGAACATTCGTGTGAATCCAGTCTCAAATCAAGGAAAGATTTTCAAAACGTTTTTTTTCTAAATGGTTTTCAAAATAAGTAAAGGAGGATGCAGGGTGTACGATCAGCCGGAGCCAGTAAGTAGATCCCAAAATACCATACAATTATTTGATATCGTGATATGTTAGAACAACATGCTAGTGCTAGGCTAGGGATCTTCAAGAATTGCATGATAGACTTGCCTGATTACATGAAGCCTGCTAGCCTAGCGTTTCCTTTATATGAAATTGACATCATTACTGTAGTTTCCTAGCGTATGCATCACGGTTGTACATAATTAAGATCTTATAGCCTGAGAATGTTTAATTTGACCTTAGGGTAGAATTGAATATTCGAAAGTCTATAGGGTCCAGCGTTATGTATGGCTAGCATACACTAGTGCTGCAGGGTTGGTGGAAGTTTCATGGTTGGGTGAGTCGTGAGAGGCCGTGAGGCCAGTTATGAGATATCTAGCATTCCTCTAGGAGTGATGATTGAGCACTCGCTATGTTTATGTATTAGTGGGGTGTTGTGGTGATACTTGAGACAAATATGGGTAGGTGTGGAAGGTAGTATGGGCCCATACTACTAAAAGCACAGGACCCATACGTGTATCAAGGAAGTCACAACCCCAGGGTTTAGTCGGGAGTTGGCTCCCAGTTGTTTATGTGGATTATCTGATATCTTGTGGTATGTTTCAGAATGGTGATGACGAGACGCTTTGTGGTTGGATCCGGTTCAGGATCAGGATCAGGAGGTGGGGGCAGGAGGGGCCAACAGCACCTGAGCCCGTGGTGCAGATGTGTACAGAGGAGTTGGACGCCAGGATTCGGGAGATCATGCATGATGAGGTTGCTGCTGCTTTCCGGGCACAGCTGCCGGAGATGTTTGGGTCTATTAAGACCGCCATGGTCGAGTACTTCGATGAGCGATACGCAGCCCTTGCGGAGACGGCTGCCGCTGCAGCTGCATCGGCTGTAATAGCGGCAAGGGGAGGAGGAGGAGCCACTCGGGGCTTCCAGTATAGGGACTTCGATAACACGAACCCCCTACGTTTGATGGGACACAGGACCCCATCAAGGCTACGAGGTGGATCTCAGATGTGGATGGGTGTTTCTTTACCTGCTCGTGCCCTACTGACCAGAAGTTCAGGTGTGCTCTGAACCTGCTAAGGTTCGGGGCCAAGGACTGGTGGAGATTGGCGACTGGGTCGTACACTGATGATCAGCGAGCTGCTGTTACTTGGGAGCAGTTCAGGGATATGTTCCGTGCCCGCTTCATTCCACGGGTCGAGTGGGAACGATTGTCACAGGAGTTTTTGAGTTTAAGACAGGTTGGGGAGTCGGTGACAGAGATCACCCGCATGTTTACAGAGAGGGCAATGTTCTGCCCAGAGTTCGCTTCCGAGCAGGATCAGATGACTCGTTATCTGAGCATGCTCAAGGCTGACATCTGTCAGTTTATGTCTACCCAGCGATGTGATACTCTTTTGGAGTTGCAGGAGGCCGCTAGGCGGCGTGAGTTGGAGATTGAGCTGCAGTCGAGGGAGCAGCGGCAGGCTCCGACACAGTCGCAGCCGGTGTCGAAGCGGTCTAAGACTGCTGATTCTAGGACCGGGGGTCAGCAGAGCCATACTTGTGGAAAGTGTGGCAATGGTCATTCTGGTATGTGTCGAGCTGGTAGTGGGTGCCACAGGTGTGGCAAGGAGGGGCATTACGCGAAGGACTGTCGCCAGGCAGTCTCGGTTCAAGGTATGAGGTTATGTTATCACTGTGATCAGGTTGGCCACATGAAGGCCAACTGTCTGTTGCTTGCCGCTAAGCCGGCACAGGTTTCCGCGCCAACTACATTGAGGATTTCTGATGGGAGGCCAGCTAAGGCAGAGCCGCCGAAGGCTCAGGGACGTGCCTTCCAGCTTACGGCCGAAGAGGCCAAGGCAGCACCAGATATGGTTGCTAGTATGTTTCCATCTTTTATCTCATTTACTTTATCCGTAGTGTGCTTATCTATTGTACATGTGATTAGGTACGTTTCTTGTGAACTCCTTACTTGCATTGGTTTTATTTGACTCGGGGGCGAGTCGGTCTTTTGTATCTCAGACATTTAGTAGGGAATTCAGGGTGCCAGTAGGCGAACTAGAGTGTCCCTTACGAGTCTCTATTGCTAACGAACACGGGGTTTCTGCTTCTTCGGTCTACCGAGGATGTGAGATAGAGATCTTCGGGATACCTTTTCCGATAGACTTGATCCCGATTCCCATGAGGGATGTATGCGTGATAGTGGGGATGGATTGGCTCAGTCGATTCGGTGCCATGATTGATTGCGGGGGTCAGCGAGTGGTAGTTCGAACCCCAAGTGGGGGAGAACTGATTGTATATGGAGAGGGCACCAGGGTAGGTTCAGGGTTCTGTTCGGCTGCCAGGGCTCGGCAGTACATTCAGAACAGGTGTGCGGGTTATTTAGCATATGTGGTGGATACGCGGGTCAGGGATCAGACTCTCGTTTCAGAAGTTCCAGTGGTTAGAGAGTTTACTGATGTGTTTCTGGAGGAATTACCCAGAGTGCCTCCGGAGAGGCAGGTCGAGTTCAGGATCGATTTAGTGCCAGGTGCGGCCCCTATCGCCAAGGTGCCGTACCGATTGGCACCACCAGAGATGCAGGAGTTGTCATCACAGTTGCAGGAGCTGCTGGGAAAGCAGTTCATTCGTCCGAGCAGTTCTCCATGGGGAGCACCGACACTCTTCGTCAGGAAGAAGGATGGTTCGCACCGGATGTGCATTGATTACTGGGAGTTGAACAAGTTAACGGTGAAGAACCGTTATCTACTCCCGAGGATAGATGATCTTTTCGATCAATTGCAGGGTGCGTCATGGTTTTCCAAGATAGACTTGAGGTCTAGGTATCATCAGGTCAGGGTCAGAGAGGAGGACGGGGAGAAGACTGTGTTTCGGACTCGTTATGGTCATTACGAGTTCATGGTGATGCCGTTTGGGCTCACCAACGTGCCAGCAGTATTCATGGACCTGATGAATCGGGTCTGCAGACCGATGTTGGATCACTCGGTTATCGTGTTTATATATGATATCTTGGTGTATTCCAAGACTCGAGAGCAGCACGAGGAGCATTTGCGGGAGTTATTGGGAGTTTTGAGGCGAGAACGACTTTATGCCAAGTTCTCGAAATGCGAGTTTTGGTTACGAGAGGTCCAGTTCCTGGGACACCTCGTCAATCAGGATGGGATTTTGGTCGACCCGGCCAAAATCGAGGCAGTCATGGAGTGGGAGGTTCCGAAATCTCCCTCAGACATCAGGAGCTTTTTAGGATTGGCAGGGTACTACCGGAGATTCATACATGATTTCTTCAAGATTGCAGTACCTCTCACTCGTCTGCCGAGGAAGGGGGTGGATTTCCGATGGGGCCCCGAGCAGCAGAGGGCGTTTGAGACCCTCAGACAGCGTCTGTGTGACACCCCAGTTTTGACTCTCCCAGAGGGAGTCGAGGATTTTGTGGTATTCTGTGATGCGTCCATCACGGGAGTAGGGGCAGTCCTCATGCAGAGGGGACGGGTGATAGCTTATGCATCGCGGCAGTTGAAGCCGCATGAGACGAGGTATCCTACTCATGATCTGGAATTGGGGGCGGTGGTTTTCGCTCTCAAAATATGGAGACATTATCTATATGGGGTCCGTTGTACCATATACACGGATCATAAGAGCTTGAGACATATCATGGATCAGCCGAACCTGAACATGAGACAGCGTAGGTGGCTGGATGTGGTCAAGGACTATGACTGCGAGATTCTTTACCACCCCGGTAAAGCGAATGTGGTGGCGGACGCTCTGAGCCGTAAGTCAGCTGGGGCTTCCACCCCAGCTATATGTATGAGGATAGAGGTGGATTCTCCACTTGTGAGTTTGATCAGAGATGCTCAGGTGCAGGGCATGCGACCAGAGAACTGGAAACTAGAGAGGATCAGGGGCGAGAACGCCCGGTTTGTGCAGGATAGCCGGGGTTTGTTGACTCGATGCGGTCGGGTATGGGTTCCGATGACTGGTGGGGTCAGACAGACGATTATGGAGGAGGCTCATAAGTCTCACTTCTCTATTCACCCAGGGGCCACCAAGATGTATCGGGATTTGAGTTTGAGTTACTGGTGGCCGTGCATGAAGTGAGAAATCGCTTGGTACGTCGAGAGGTGCTTGACTTGTAGGATGGTCAAGGCTGAGCATCAGAGGCCGCATGGCAAACTGCAGCCCCTGGAGATTCCCATGTGGAAATGGGAACAGATCACGATGGACTTTATTACCAAGTTGCCGAGGACGGCGAAGGGGTTTGATGTCATTTGGGTCATCGTGGATCGATTGACCAAGAGTGCCCATTTCTTGGCCATACGAGAGAGTTCATCGACCGAGAAGTTGGCCGACGTGTACGTCCGCGAGATCGTGGCTCGCCATGGGGTTCCGGTCTCCATTGTCTCTGACCGGGATGTTAGATTTACCTCCCATTTCTGGTAGAAGTTCCACGAGGAATTGGGCACGCGGTTGCACTTCAGCACAACATTTCATCCCCAAACAGACGGTCAGAGCGAGCGGACCATTCAGACCCTCAGTACATGTTGAGGGCGTGTGTCATTGACTTCGGTGGGAGTTGGGATTCCCACCTACCGCTTGCAGAGTTCGCCTACAACAACGACTATCATTCCAGTATTGGCGCCCCGCCTTTCAAGCTGTTGTATGGATGGAGATGATGGGTTTTCAGAGCATTCTAACACTCCTATGGTGTACATGCAACCCTAGAAACCTTGGATCTATGTTTGACTAAGATATATGCAAATAATTATTTTTCCAAGGTTCTTATCCTAACTAGCATGACATGGGGTACTTGAAACAAATAAAGCTAGTAGAATTACTTACCTTGTAGTTGTAGTTGATTTCTTGGAGTTTGAGAGCCTAGCACCAATAGTGTGGATGCCTCAAATGGAAGTCAAAAAACACCATAAACTTGGATACTTGAGAGAATAGTCACAACCTTTCTTGAAATCGGCCCTCTTAGTTTTCTCACATCAACTAGTGCAATTTCAAGAACCAACGCCTCCTTTATATAGTGTGGTGGATTAGGGTTACATCCATGTAAACTCTAATACCCATGTCTTTTCATTTCCATGAGATCCATGGGTTAAATCTATTGGATATAGTGTCTAAGTCCATAACTATATTTGGTATGTACTTGACCCGACCCGACATGGTCCATTTGGGTTGCACTTCACCCGAACAATTTATGGATAATCGTTTGAGAATACTATAAGTTATGATTTATTAATATATTATAAGTCCTAATATATTAATATAAAATCATATTATTTAATTAGTATTGATCTATAATTAATCTAGAATTAATTTAGAGATCAAAAGTATGACTAATTAAATAAGCATGCAGGTATATACACTATATTGTATTAGCCCATTCCAAATAAGCATTAGCCCACACTATATAAATACAAGAGCCCATATTTAATTAGTCATACTTTTGATCTCTAAATTAATTCTAGATTAATTATAGATCAACACTAATTAAATAATATGATTTTATATTAATATATTAGAACTTATAATATATTAATAAATCATAACTTATACTATTCACAAAAGATTATCCGTAAATTGTTCGGGTGAAGTGCAACCCAAATGGACCATGCCGGATCGGGTCAAGTACATACCAAATATAGTTATGGACTTAGACACTATATCCAACAGGAGATGTCGCACCCCAGTTTGTTGGGGGTGAGGTCGGACACAGGGTGATGGGACGGACGGAAGTAGTCTTGCAGACTACTGAGAAGATTCAGCAGATTAGATACGACTGCAGACCGCTCAGAGTCGGCATAAGAGTTACGCCGACAGACGCCGATCTGAGCTAGAATTTCAGGTAGGTGATATGGTTCTCCTGAAGGTCTCACCCTGGAAGGGTGTGATCCGCTTCAGGAAGAGAGGAAATTAGGTCCCCGTTACATTGGACCGTTCAGGATCATTGCCAGGGTTGGCAAGGTGGCTTACAGGCTAGAGCTACCGGAGGAGCTTAGTCGGATCCACAACACTTTCCACGTTTCGCAGCTGCGAAAGTGTATTATGGATCAGGAGGCGATGGTGTCGCTGGATGATATTCAGGTCGATGAGCGCCTGAATTACGTGGAGAGGCCTGTGGCCATACTGGAGAGAAAGATGAAGATTCTGAGGAACAAGGAGATACCTTTGGTGAAGGTACAGTGGGAACATCGTAGAGGGTCCGAGTGGACGTGGGAGCCAGAGGCAGAGATGCGGGAGCATTATCCGAAACTGTTCACCGCGGCAGACTTCGAGGATGAAGTCTAGTTCAAGTGGGGGAAAATTGTAACGTCCCGATTTTCAGGTATTGATTTAATATAAAGTTTCTTGATTTCAAGGGCTACTCGACGAGTTGGTTGCCCTACTCGTCGAGTAGCAGCGGGTTAGTCCACGCGTTTTAATGAACTACTCGTCGAGTCCAAGAAGGGACTCGACGAGTAGGAGCTGGCAGATGAAACCCTAAATCCCGGGGTTTTAAACCCTATTTAAAGGATCAACAGCCTCCCTTTATCCCCCTTGCAGTCTTTTGGGAATCAAACCAACCCTAATTCGTGTGTGTGCCTCATTTTGTGTGTTAGAAGTTTTGGAAGGTGAATCTTAGTGAGGAAAGCTTGGAGAAACAAGTGGCTAGAAGCAAGGAACCTGAGGGGATCAGAAATCTACCTCAGTTAGCATCATTTGAAGGTATCAAGTCGTCACATTTACCTTATTTTTTTCTAGATCTCATTGGGTGAAGTTTAGGGTTAGTTTTGGCTTGATTATGATGATATTGTGGAGTATGAGCTAGATCTGAAGTTGCAACTTCAGATCTGGACCCTTCTTGGGTTTTAGGTTCATAAAGTTTCAAGCTTGGTCATGTATGAAGCCTTCCTTGAGTGAAAAACTCCATAATAATCTTAGATTTGTCATTTAGAGCCTTTAGAGCCATGTATGCACGTACAGTTTTCCACTTTATGTGATAAACATGCCTTAGAAGCTTGGATCTGCAATATGGAGCCTTTGCATGGCTTAAAAAGCATCTGTATGGATGAAGGACTGAAGGGACTCGGCGAGTCGCATAGTCGACTCGGCGAGTCGTATGAAGATGGTCATGAACTCGACGAGTGGGATGAACAACCCGGCGAGTCCGATGAAGATTGCCTTGGGCTCGGCGAGTCAGTCGATGAATCGGCGAGTCAGCTAGGGTTTTCCAAACCTTTGGACACGTATGAACGCGACGAGTTATAAAGGGAAAACTCGCAGAATTGGCCAAGGAGTCACGGGCACTAACACTAGGAACTCGACGAGTCACAGAGTGACTCGGCGAGCGGACGAGTATTACAAGTAACTCGGCGAGTAGCCGAGGGTACTTGACGAGTCGAGGTCAACATGGACTGTTGACCTTGACAGTTGACTTTGACTTTGACCATGAGTTAACCAGTTGACTTATGGTGGACATTTTGGAAAGATTGGAAATTTACAAGTATGGTTTACAATGAATATAGGGGGGGGTGGAGTTCGTGGCAGAAATCCAAGAGCTTGAGTTTATCTTCGAGTCGACCGTGCGAGGTGAGTTACCTCACTATACTAAGGGGTCTAAGGCACCAAGGCCGGCCCATTGAATGTGTTATCCTAGCAGTGTTAGTACGTTGAGTATGAAGTTAATGTTGCATGTTAGTGGTTATGCCAGTTAGGTAGATCTGTAGGACTACCTGTGTTGTTATATGGTTATCTGCATGCTAGTGGTTATGCCAGTTAGGTAGATCTGTAGGACTACCTGTGTTGTTATATGATTATCTGCATGCTCAGTGGTTACGTTATATGTTGATATGTTATGTGGGATGGGTTGAGGTGACACTGCTCCGTGTGGTAACCAACAAACCCGAGAGCATTCCAGTTACGGGCTAAGGGAGACTCGTACTGTGGGCTCGATGGCAATCCAGATGTGAGTTGTGGGCCCGTAAGGCAATACAGACTCACACTGTGGACTCAGGGGTGATCCATTCTGCAAAGCTGTGGACCCCCTACATGCTGTTGCTTATTTATGTGTTATGTGCAGTGTATCGGTATTTTGGGGGAGCTCACTAAGCTTTCGGGCTTACAGTTTCAGTTTATTGTTTCAGGTACATCAGGGGATCGGGCAAGGCGAAGGCATGATCGTATAGCACCTCCCGTTTGTTTATGATTCTGGGGAAAACTCTGATATTATATATTTTGAAAACAAGTTGTAATGAATTAATGATTTGAAATGTTTTTCAAAAGTTCAAATTTGGAATGATTTTTATGGGTGTTACGTTTATAGTTTCCGTGTTTACTTCTAAAAGCATGTCCTATGGCTACTGCCGATTTGTATTTTGTTTGAAGGCATTTGGCAACAACTCAACATGACAACAAACAATTTGTCTGAACTACTTTGCTAATTCTATGTTCTGTATGATAGATTATTAGGTTTTGATAAAGAAGTGTTGTTTTTTTAATGTCATTTTAGGTGAAATTCATGGCTTTTTATTTGTATATATGAGTTTTTCTAACAAATTTTTTTTGTTATAATGCCCTTTGGAATTGAATCGCCAGTCCAAGGTTCCAAAATATAAAATTTACTGGATTATGTTTTTAAAGGATTAAATCATCACTATCATTCCTACTTTTTGATTTTAATAAGGTATTGTGAATTATGTTTTACCATTTTTAATGCTTAAGTTTGAATTAATATATTATCTATGATTCAAATATAGATAGGGTTTAACCGGTTAAATATCTTTTTTTGTAAGCGAACTTCTCTAACGAGGGTTTTCGGGCTAGCTTACGCGCACCGACTAATTCCCCACTTCAAACATGAGGCTATGTCTCATGCCCTGGAGTCACTGCAGGTGAACCTCCATGACGATAGAGATTAAGTAGTGTCAGGATTTGAACATGAATCAATAGGTAGAAACTGGAATTTGTTTTCAACGTTTCATATAGGTAACTGGTATAAAATTAACTAATTAAAATAAGAACAAATATGTTACATTAAAATGAGTAAATCATGTTATTAACTAAGGAAGATTCCCCGTTTTGCGGGGGTTGGAATGTATTCATTTATAAACGGTATATAACTAATATTCCACGTACACCCAACAATTATATTACCAAATCAAAAATGATATATATATCTACTATAATAAATAAAGGTTTTTTTGCCACTTGTCATACTCTCATTCAATTTGTCAAATGTCATTTTGTGGTTATTTTGAATTAATTTTTTTTCCACATGTCATTTTATGAGTTTTTCTATTTTATTAAATTTCACATAATATTTAGTTATAATAATTACAATAAATGTATATCAATTTCATTAATCAATTTCATTTTTATTTCAAAATTTCCAAAATTAAAGCTCATTAGTTTCTTTGGTTTGTTTATTTAAATTATTTATTTAAATTTAAAAGATAAAAAAACATTTCAATTATAATAATTTTTTATTTTTCTTATTTTTATATAAATTTAAAGTTCTCAAATATTTTGACTTTTATATTTTACTTTTTTTTTAAAATTAACTCATGTAATACATGGGTCTCACAACTAGTAATAAAGTATTTTGGATGGTAATCATTAGCATGCCAGGAAGACTTGTTTGTTATCTTCTTGCCACAAGTAGACTGATGAAATACCACCTTTGTCATATCTGACAATGGATTAGACAGCATTGTCAATCAGAAATTGGAACAATCAATACCTTCATCTTACATGAAAGGTCCATGTAAAATGAATGTGCCAAAGCCTTTTTATGACTTCAATTAACATGGCCCTGAACATACTGCATATTAACAAAGGATGAACAATATAAGATCAACAAAATGAAGATAAGTAAATTTATTTTTAATCTAGAGTGCATTATATAAGATACACTTACTTCCAGAAGGTTTTCGAGCTCACCTAGCTCCTGTGGTATCTCACCACTCAGTTGGTTATATTTTAGCTTCAAAATCTTCAGATTTTTTAGTTATGACATTGATCCTGGAATGGACTCGATTAAGCTGTTTTGAGGCATACTCCAGAATATATATACATCACATGTGAAATTACAACATTGCCCTTGTAGATGCTAAGAAAATCTTGATTTCAAGCTTAGAAACGAGAAGAAGACTTGCAACAAGCAGATGGATGTACAATTTCAAATACATAATTATACATGAACATCTTAGGTATAAATTCCAAAACTTAAATCAAACTTTGAACAAAACCCACAAAATACCCACTTTTACCAAAACCTAAATAACCATGCACAAGAATCGTTAAAGATTAACAATAAAGCATCTACTTTAGGGAATAAGGGACTTGAATGCACTTTGGCTGACTTGTCACTTGGGACCATATCATTTGAAGTAACATTTATCAATCCTTCCATTAAGTGAATCTCTTCACCACATAAAGCTAGCAACAACCCATTTACCAAGCTTGCATATAATCTATCAAATGAGAAGTACTCATTCATAATTTTTTTTGACCATTACAACAACGTTTAGTCAAATAAAATCATAGTTATGCGCATACACAGAACATCAACCTTTACCTTGATGTCTTCTTGGTCTAAATCAAGTGACTGATATTCATCTCACCTTCAATCCACCAAAAAGTCTGTACATCGTAATTCTTGAGCAACGCCATCTGAATTCAACTTTTTCTCGAAAGCAACCATTATTCACTGCACAAAATTTAATAAAAAAATCAGATAACTAAATGTCCTGAAAATGATAGAATAACCAATTATTCAGTTCATATCCATAATCAGTTTTCTCAAATTCCATTTGCAAGCCACCAAATCAAGTTCCCAATTTTGAATTGGTGCAATATCGGTTTAGGATTTAGAGTAGAGGACTTCTAAATGTAATCTGATTATTCAATATTTGCATTAGGGGTGGCAATTTATGACACGACACGACAAAAATATACGACACGAAACGAAATTGGGACGAAACTGAAATTTGAATTCGTGTTCGTGTTAACTATAAAAAATACTATGTCGTGTTGTGTCGCGTTCGTGTTCAAAATTCGACACGAAATTGACACGATTTAGCAGTTCTTTATCATGTTTGTCGTGTTTATCGTGTTATATTTGATAAAATATTCATTAAATAAACTAGTATTTACTATATGTTATATTTGTCGTGTCGTGTCGTGTTTCTTGTTTTTTAATTCATTTGTTTTCATGTTAGTTAAAAAAAACACAACATCGTGTCGTGTTCGTGTTACATAAGACCTTGTTGTTTCTTGTCGTGTCAGACAGAAACACGAAACGATAGCACAATTTGCCACCCCTAATTTGCATTACTACAATAAAATTACCTTAACTTGGGCTCCCATGACATTAATTTGTGGACAATTATACTTACATAGGGTTACACACACAGTCATAGAGGGAGAGAGATTAAACGTTGGTGGTGGTGATTTTTTGGAGTGAGGATGAGTTACCTGTTTGCAATGGCAACCGAAGTCTTGTGGCTTCTTGACAGGGATTTTCCAATAGTCAGATACAGTCTCACCGAAAAATCAATTTTTAACAAATCTGACACAAACATGTGAATTTGCATTTAGAATCAAGTGAAACATAAAACTTATAGAAGATTAACCTAAAATTGAGGAATTTAGTCGATATAAAACATCAATCTAGCATATCTGAAGCCAACATATATTAATGTTTAAAAACAAAAGCAACATAAAACATAAACATTAATATGGGAGATATGGAGAAAGGGAAAAGACGTACGTTTTTGCATCCTCAATTTGATCTCTATACGAAGTCTCTAAAAGGTGGGGGTGATGGTTTCCACATATCCAAATCCAACAACGAAGAATGTAATTCTCCGGGATGAGATGTATATGAAGTAATTATGCTTTCTTTACATAAAATCATATTCATCCGACCTCCGGGTGATGAATTCTACATCACCAAAGAACATAAATTAATCGTAATAATTTCTTCATAAATTAACCCACCAAATATTTGGTATAATCACCATCTGAGTGGTGAAGTTTGATTTGGCTAAATTACCAAAAAGTCAATCAGATATGGTAATATTCAACAATTCTAATATTTTATAGAACCTCTAACCTCAAATCAAAGAAAATAAATTGAAATTACCAGAAGCGCATTTGTATCGTTTTGGTCTGTTGGTGTTTAGGGTTGACATCTATCTCCCTCCTTTTGCCATCTCCTTCTCAGGGAGTCGTCAGATGCGTGACGGGCATCTATCGACAAGTAGATGGAAATTCAAGCATTAGTTGGCATGAGAGAACATTAGAATCCGGTGAAGTATGTATCGAGCAAAAACAACCGAAGTGATAATCGGAGATGCAAGGAAGGCGCCAGACGGAAATCCGAATACATCAGCAAAAAGGAAACACCATGTCGAAAGGGAGTGGGAGGGAGGAAGGGGCATCCGATGGTGTTTTCTTGGTGACACAGCGTAATCTTCCCTGCCTCCGTGAAAGGCTATATGCCGAACTCAATTCTTCAAAAGACTGAAAGGACATAGCGATTTGGTGAAGAACGAAAAGTAGATGAAAACAGTTTAGGGGGGAGTGAAGACCCCTGGTTGGAACGACAAAAACGAAACGGTGGAAGAGAAACCCGGGTGATGTTAATAGGTGAAATAGAGATTCGTCGTTGGGGAGATGTCAACGACTTTACAGATATAGAAGACAGTGGTATCTATCCGATGGGGCAGAGGGAGAACCAAAGAGGATAGAAGAGAGAAGGTGGAGCGTATCTGATTGGATTTCATTGGAGAATAAAACGGTGAATAAGAAGAAGAAGACACGTATTCAACCACAACCACCCATAGACCAGAAAAGAAAAAGAGGTCCAATAGGAAGCAATTATTGTTCGTAAGGGAACATGGGATTTATATATATAAAGAATAATTAAATAGTAATTTTATAATAAATCTAAAAAATGATTTTAAATATTATTATTATATTGAACGAGATAATGTTGGAACTTGGAGTTGTTTTTCCTATACAAAGTTATGTAGTAAAAATAGAATGAAGTGTAAGTTGTTAAAAATAACTAAGTCGTTAGTGTTATCTATTAAATAATAATTTCGTACTAAATTAAAAAGTTGATCTTAAATATTATCAATATGTAGAACAAATGATAAGATAGACATATTTTATAAGATTGAAACTTCAAATTGTAATAGTTACATGTTTGTAAACTCGGCCAACTGGGCCAAAAGACTCGAGTATTTATCAAACTCGGTCCAAATCGGTCAAACACATACCGATTCAACTCATTATATGCGACAACATAATTTTTTTATTGAAAACACGGTTTGAACCATAAAAAAACCGGTCCAAAACCATTTTTGGAAATCTAAACCTTAACTGGACACTTTCTAACAAAGATCGTCTCACCAAAGAATACTCGCAACGTTCTACAAAGACATACACAAGGAAGTTATCATGGCTTAGTCCCTTTGAAACATTTCACAATCTTTTCTATTTATAGAGGATGAGACATTTTCTTGTTTTCTCTGATCATCAATGTTAGCTAAATAAAATAAATAAATAAACATTATCCAAAAAAAAATTGTGTTCAATAATCCAGTAAGTTATTATCCAAAAAAGTAAATTATTATTGAATAATTTTTTGTTAAATCCCAAAATCATAAATCTCGTTTTGTTTATATGTATTTTCATGATTCAAAATCTCATTATAATATGAATTCATCTATAAAATATAATCGAGCATACATTTTGTGCTGATGAATCAAATGAATATTCTAAACAATTATAATTTTATGGTTAGGTAGATGTTTTTTTTATTCTATATATATATATATATATATATATATATATATATATATATATATATATATATATATATATATATATATATATATATATATATATTGTTTAACTAATTTATAATATTACTAGAAAGAAATTGAAAATCCATGAGACTTTCAAATGAATGTAGTAAAAGGAAAAATGATTTTTTTTAGTATAGTATAATGAAAATAGAACGTTCAGTTATATTTTTCCAAGAACTTTAATATTCGGAAAAGTTTATATGGGTAGAAAATGATTAATGAATTATGTTATTTTTTAAACTTTTAGAGAGACCTTCATTTAAAAAATAAAAGAGTTTATTAAGTTTTGTATATCATGACGATGTGGGACCAAATTTTCTTTATCATATGTTTTTTTGTGTCATGTTTTTTAATCCTACATTGGTTAAGAGAACAAAGTTGAAGTGAAAGCAAGCAACTATAAATAAAGAGACTAACATATTTTTTATTCCCACATTGCTTAAGAAACAAACTCAAGGGAATACAAACATTTATAAGTAAATAGGCTAAAACATTTTCTATTATATCTTTATTTTATTGTGTTCTTAATAGTAACCGATTTAGACATCAATTACAACATTCTAGGAACCAATAATATTCAGACGTTCATTGTAAAAAATTATGTATACGTGTGGTGACGATTCGAAAGAAGTTTACATGTATCACAACACATTGGACTATGGAAAACGACATACTATAGTATGATGATAATAGAATGTTTAATTATATTTTTCCAAGAACTTTAATATTCATAAAAGTTTATAAGGGTAGAAAATGATTAATGAATTATGTTGATATTTAAGCTTTTAGGGATATTTAGTTAGAGAATAACAAAGTTTATTAAGTTTTGTATATCATGATGATCTCGTGTTATGTTTTTTATCCCATATTGGTTAAGAAACAAAGTTGAAGTGAGAGCAAGCAACTATAAATAAAGAGACTAGCATATTTTTTATCCCATATTTCTTAAGAAACAAAACTCAAGTGAATACAAACATCTGCAAGTAAAGAGGTTAAAACTTTTTCTCTTATAATTACGTATGCAACGCGCGGGTATTCGCTTAGTAAATAATTAAATGAAAAGAACTTGAAAATCAAAGTACCATGTAACTTGTGATAGTAAGTTGCTATAATTTGGATGCATGAAAATGGAAAAAGACTAGAAATAAAATTGGAAGGTAGTATGTAGCATTCAACTTCTTTGGCCACGGCTGCTGATTTTGGCATTGAGGAAACCATAACATTTTTTTTTGGTTATGGATTATCAGTAAATACAATGTGTATACCTATTATATGCCTTTTATTGCTATTTATAGACTTTCCGATTTCTTCTAATTGTTTAACTTGTAATTGAAACATTATTATCAAATTTTGTTTTAACTTGTAATTGAGAAAGGTTATGTTGTATTCTATATATTGGAGTTTAAATGAAAGTTGGATGTTATAAAAATGGAAAACTCGAAAACTAGAGTAACTTGTGATCCTTGAAATTGCAAATTTATATGAAAGTGAGTTTCTATTATAGATCTGGAAAATTAATGTGCACTTTGAAAACCTTCAAATTTTCAGATACACTCTCCATGTTTTGACTAGTTCTCCTCGGTACACAAGTGATGGAAATGAGGCTCCTACTCCACATATTTGTTAAAATCATAAAGATATTCTTCTAGTTATGCCTATAGATGGCCTTGGCCAACATATATCTCCTATGGAGTATCATACTATCCTTAAATATCGGCTCATTAATATTTCCATCTAACGAGGTCTGTCTAGTGTGTCGCAAGACAAGTTTGGACTCTTTTGAAGAGCATCTGGTTCATTGTAAAGAATTCATGGGGTTCAAATACCAACACAATATAGTTAAGGATGTTTTGTTTGAAAATTTTAAGCGTGTTGGGGTTTTCACCAAGAAAGAAGCTATGACATCCCCAATTTTCTCGGACAGAAAAGACCATTTTTATCTATGCTTATTTTAAATCAAAATAATCTTTTGTAATACGAAATTTATCCCATAAAGTATTTCCGAAGAAATGTTTTTCATTGGCTATTAAAAACTTGGAATGTCATAAATGATACAAGAAACATATGTTGGATTAGGTTTCTAAGCCCATAACTATAATTGGTATAAACTTGAATTCATGGTAGCACAGTCCTTTTGGGTTGCCCTCAAACTAGCAATTGGATAAGATGATTTTCGGAGAGAGAGGTTGATTTATTATTTGACTAATAAATTGAAATAAATAATTTATTAATATATTATGAGAATAATATATTAATTATAAATAGTAATATTTAATTAATAATTAATCAGAAATTAATTGAAATTAATTTTGAGATTAAAGGAATTCATTAAAAGTGAAGGGTCTAAATTACAATTGTTTAATAGTTGAACAAAAGGCTCCAGAACCTTCCACACATGGGGCGGACGGTTTTAGGAGGGATATTATAGGGTTTCTAGAATATTCCATGTGGATAATAGGAAAGAAGATAATTATCAAATTTGAATTAATATTATTTAATTCAAATTAGGATTATCTAGGGTTTCCTGGTACCACTATATAAGGACCCTTAGAGCCTCTAAATTTTGGCCACCATATCATTCCAAGGGATAGCCAAAATTTTGTTCCTACCCTCTCCTCTCTCCGTAATATTCCTCTTGCTAGCTTGGGTGTGATTCCACTTGAGGCACGACATTTGTGGTGCTTGCTTCCAAGAGATCTTTCAAAGGAAATTTATAGATGTTTACTATAACAACTAAAAGGTATGTAACCCTAAACCTTCTCTTTAGTAATTTTGAAAATTATCTAGGGTTTCTAGGGTTCTTATTTTGATGTTCATAGTTATAGGTTCAATAGTGAAAACATAGATCTTGTTTTAGGTTGCATGCACACTTAAGAGTTTTAAGTTTGTTTTGTTATGCCTAAAACCCATCAACATAAAAATAAATGTAATCATTACAGACCTTACAATATCTTTTATACTATGACCCATATTTCCTCGAATCTCTCATCGGATCCAAACATCATTATCTTTGTACTGCTTCCTATGATACAAAGAAACTAAGTGGGTTAGGTTGGGAAACTTGGTGAGTACATAGGTTTTTCAACCCACAATAATATAATTAATCTTTTTTGTAATTATTTATCAAACAATTATCTCGGTTACCCATCCCCGTTTTCTTCTATATTCATTTCTATGGAAATATCCTAAGGATCATCGCCAATATCACATTTTCTTACCTATTCATCACTAAGGACCTCTCCAAAGGATCATCGCCTACATCGTATAGACAATGTTGCTTTGGGGATTCCTACACAATACATGTCAGTAGAGTATATCGCAAGAACGGGTAGTTCATCACCTACAGGTTGTGAACCTGCCAGTGTTCCACAAGACCATTTAAAATAGTTTGTGGTCGTCGTCTATACTCTGTTAGATGACTTCATCGCAATCGCAAGTGAAAGTCATGGAATCTCCTAATCATCTCACATCTCCCATCTCTCATTGCCCATCACTACCCGGTATATATATATATATATATATATATATATATATATATATATATATATATATATATATATATATATAATAAGTACGAAAACACTTATATAATTATCATGTAAAATCATGGCATATACATTCATCCAACACATCATAGATAATAGGCACATACAAGATTTATTCATCTAATTACTTCACATCTAAGTGTAAGATGAAAGTAACTATGCACTCACTTGCTAAAAATGGATGCCTTGAAATTTGGGCAACGTTTCGCCTTAGAACTTAGCTTTTCCCTTGACGTGGCCTAGGTATAATTATTACTAAGTCTTAGTATGATATTCCTCATGACTAATGATAGTCTAGATTCCTCAAAAATCATAATGTCTACATCAAGATCAATCAAGTAAGGAACAAACACGTATGATCATATCGAAGGTAGGGTCCGTTTGGTATACAAACTATACTCTTTGGAAATCCCACTTTAAACAACTCACTAAATCCAACCTAGACATCATCCCCGTAGGTAGATCAATCAATATAATGAGTTGGAATTACCGATATATATTATTTATAGGTTCATAATAACGATTATGAGCATAAATATAAGTTACACTTGAAATAAAATGAGTGTAGCTACAGATATTCTATAGAGAAAACCGGAAGATTGCACTAGCAGAACTTCGACTCAAGAGTTCCGACTAGTCAAGCTTCTAGTTATCCCAGAGCCTAGGTAAAAGGTTTAGAAGTCCGAAAAAGTTGGAGCTTAAGAACCATATAGTTTTTTCAGAGAGAGATAAGAGAGTATGGGATGGGAATGAAGAAATTTGAAGGGGCATGTATAGTTGAATAGGTACGTACCACGTGCAGACAAGTGGCTCGCCTTGCAAGTTGAGCGACATTGATCCAACCCCTTGCTACCACGTGTCAGGTCCAGATTCGCCCACGTCACCATGTCGGCCGCAAGGGGCGCGACGTGCGAAGTTCTGATTTTTCTAAAAGTCATATATTCTTCATACGAGCTTTGTTTTCGACGTTCTTTATATCCACGCATAACTATCGACAAGATCTACAACGTTTAGATTTCGTCGGGTAATTTTCCCTTTATTTTTAAAGTTATATTTTTAACAGACTTAGACTGTTAAAGTCCGTATATAAATCACAACTTTCCCATATGATCTTCGCTCTCGATTGTCTTTATATTGACGAGATCTTCGACTCTCGTTTAGCTTGTTTTTCCCAATAATCGACTGATGTAAAATTCAGTTTCTGTGTCACACACTGTTGCAGTGAAACTTTGAAAAATCATAACTTCCTCTTATGAAGTCAGATTTGGACGTTCCCTATATGCACGCTCTCGGTTTAACGACTACTATGACTTTCATTTATACTATTTTCCCTAGATAATCTTCTATTGAAAACATCTATTTATTGTCGTGACGAATAATTATCCTATTGTTCTTTAATCATATGGCCCTATCTTGCAGGCGTTACACTTATCTCCCCCTTAGGATGATTACGTCCCAAAATCATCAGCAAAACGAGTATTGTATAATGTATGCATGTTACCTTTCCATCCTATGTATTAAATGTAACTCCTTTTCCTTCTAACTCTTGGATTCCTTAACTTCTGGCTGTGTTCAACCCTGTACCCGCTCTTTAGTCTCTGTCAGACCTTAAGTCCTAATCTTTGAGTTACATACTTGATCTTCACCGGATATTCCTGCTCCTCCTCGAACATAATCATTCCATGATGAGGTATTTACTTTGGTTAACATACATAACAAATGGTCATACCCTAATGGCTTTCCATTGCATGATGTAATTGGCTAGACTTAGGCCTCTCTGAGTCAGAATCTAGCATGGAGGATACCTTCCTTCATGTTTTAATGTGGTACAACCACATCATTGCATTTCTAGCTACTGTCTTCTTAGTCTTGATTGTGATACTTATGTCGATCAATTCGATTATCTTTCCCTTCAATCTATTAACTAAAGTCGGATGCTACATTGAACTTGGTTCTCTGAACCGAGTAACTCACTTCGTAGCTTTTATCTTGGTCGGACTCGATTTGTTATGACCACTATGGTCAGAATAATATTCATCTTTTTAGTCATTACCGAAATGATGGTAACGACGGACATCAACAAAACGAATTCAACTACTAGTGCCTTAGTAACCTTGTCACTCATCCTGATTTAAGTACGAATCCTGTGCTTCCGGTAGTACGAGCCTATACTGCCTTCCACACCTACTCCTACTTGTCCCAAGAATTGTCTTGCAGTCCCCATGTTACTACTCCTAAAAATCACAAAAGTAAGTTAACACATATGGATGTTTCCAAGCAATCATATACAACAAATATCCCTAGACTCTACTAGGATTTCTTCCATGCATATCTTTAACAACAGTTATGCTTTGACTTGGTTGGCGATGGAAAAGCAGACGATGAGACGACTTCAGGGATTACACCAGCATTCTATCACCCCGCCAATCGAAAGTGTACTTCACATGTACCGTACTCCTCTAGACATACTATTATTTTACCAGACATATTCTAAAGGTATGATACCACTCTAGATCTATAGTTATTATTTTCGATACCTTTTGATAAGTATTATTCACTATCGAAGTCTCCTTCTCGAAAAGTTAAATACTAGTTCTAATATAGCGATTTTACATTTAGAATCATGTTCACATAAAGTTTCTAAATCAAGGTCGGCAACAGACCTTAGACCCTTTCTAATAATAACATTATAGGTAGGCAACTAAAGGCATCCTATAATACAAATCATTTAGCACATAATAAAAATTAAGGCACATTCCCTAAAGCATTCGAGTGCTTGTGTCAATTCAGGTATACTACCTAAAATTAAGGTACATTCCCTAAAGCATTCTAGTGTGTGTGTGTGTCAATTCAGGTATACTACCTAAAATAAAATAGACACTCACCTCACAAACATTGCTTAACATTCTAAGTTTAAGTCTAGAAACAAGTCTAGAAATCCTCAAAATTATGAGTTCGCTTAAACTAATACTCTGATACCCACTGTGACATCCCCAATTTTCTGAGCCAGAAAAGACCATTTTTATTTATGCTTATTTTAAATTAGAGTAATATTCGGTGAATGTAGAATTTGTCCCATAAAGTATTTCCGAAGAAATATTTTCATGGATTATTAAAAACTTAGGATGTCACAATTGATACAAGAAACATAAGCATAAACGTAATCATTACAGGCTTTACAATATCTTATATACTATGACCTATATTTCCTCAAATCTCTTATCGGATCCAAACATCATTGTCTTTGTATTGCTTCCTGTGATACAAAGAAACTAAGTGGGTCAGGTTGGGAAACCTGGTGAGTACATAGGGTTTTCAACCCAAAATAATATAATTAATCTTGGTCAGGTTGGGAAACCTGGTGAGTACATAGGGTTTTCAACCGACAATAATATAATTAATCTTTTGTTTAATTATCTATCAAACAATTATCCCAAGTACCCATTCCCGTTTTCTTTTATATTCAATTCTATAAAACTATCCTAAGGATCATCGCCAACATTGCATTTTCTTACCTATTCATCGCTAAGGACCTCTCATAAGGATCATCGCCCACATCACATAAACAATGTTGCTGCGGGGATTCCTTTGTAGTACATGTCAATAGAGTACATCGCATGAATGGGTAGTTCATCACCTATATGTTGTGAACCTGACGGTATTCCACTGGACCGTTTAGAATGGTTTGTGGTCAACATCTATACTCTGGTACATGACTACATGGAAATCATCGAAAGTGAAAGTCATGGCATCTCCTAATCATCTCTCATTTCCCATCACTACCCGATATATATATATATATATATATATATATATATATATATATATATAAAGAGAGAGAGAGAGAGAGAGAGAGAGTGTGTGTGTGTGTGTGTGAGAGAGAGTTAAGTTCAAATGAGAACAGTTATATAATTGAGAACGCGAGAACAAATCTGGGCCATATATATATATATATATATATATATATATATATATATATATATATATATATATATATATATATATATATATATATATATATATAGCAAGGCCAAAGAACAAAAGACAAATAAGGGCTACACAAGACTAAAAACCAGAGGCAACGCTAAGGTGCGAAGGGAATGTAAAAACAACAATAGTTCCATATTAAGGTCCTTATATGGAATGTCAGAAAGGTCTCTATATAATCCATGAAAAGAAATGATGTTCCTTGCCATATCTGACGAATAGCAATTTTTTTGGAAAACAAAAAAACCCTAAAAAAACCCTAAAAATCATAAAAATGCATAAAAAAATACCTAGACATTACAAGACTTTTTTTTTGAATTTTTTTATCAAAAAATCGCAGCCTTTTTGACAATTTCGCTGAAAAAAATAAAGAATCAATTTTTTTTTTTTTTTTTTGTAAAAAATTTTTTTTTCAAAATTTTTTTCAGGGATTTTATGTTAAAAGCTGCGATTTTTTGATAAAAAAATTTTGTGATCTCTAAGTATTTTTTTTATGCATTTTTATGATTTTTAGGGTTTTGTTAGGGTTTTTTTTGTTTTCCATAGAACCTAAACATATATATATATATATATATATATATATATATATATATATATATATATATATATATATATATATATATATATATATATATATATATATATATATATATATATATTGCCGCAAAACCGTCCAGCGTACCGGCGCAACAAAGGAATGTAATATTCATATGTGAATATAAACCAACTATACCGCAACCACCATTGGGGAACATATTTCTTTTTGTCGCAAAACCCTCAAGCGTACCGATGGAAGTGTTGGTGATGATGAGGGACATTCATATATAAATAAGTATATATATATATATATATATATATATATATATATATATATATATATATATATATATATATATATATATATAACATCCCGTTTTAAGTAGAGTAATTAAATAATAAATCAGGAGCCCCGAGAAGTAATTTTTATTATTATTTTATAGTATTAAAGCCCAAAATCAAATAATAATTAGTGGGGTGTCGGTTTCGGGAAGCCAAATGACAAGAATGGAAGTTCTGGGGGTGGATTGGTAATTTTTGAACTTATTGTGAAAGGATTTTTAAAAGGAAGGGACTAAAGGAGTAAATTTCGGATTGAAGTTGAAAAGACTCTTATGGGGAGGGACCAAATGTGTTAAAATGCACATGTTTGGTGGTGGACACCGGTTGAACCCGTCACCCTCTTTCAGCCAACATATATATTCATAATACACCCCATACTAACCCTAACCCTAATAGAGATGGTAGCCGCCACCACCCTTCTTATCCAACTCAGCCGCACCACCCATACGCCGCCTTTCACCACCGGTGTCGTCCCACTGCCACTGAAGACGTGAGCCGCCACCAGTCGTCGTCATGAAGTCATTCAGCCACCAAAGCCAACCACAAACCTCTTGCCGGCAAACCGCAATCGACTGCCTTCACTTCGTCGCCGCCGATGGACGCTGCTGCTGCTCGCCGTTAGTCTTCGCGAGTGCCGCTACCGTCACCTTCAGTCGTATCTTCTCTCCGTTTTCCCACTCGCTACGCTCAGATACGCACGTCGCCACCACAACTCCAGACGACCCTCTCCTTCAGTGCTCCGGTTGACGTCCGCCACCAGTCATGGCTGCCTGGATGCGCATTCAACAACCTCGTTCAGGCGGGTGGTTTTTGCTAGCCGGATGCAATGTGGGTGCTCTATTTTGGCCGGAAACATCACAGACACCACCATGGCAGCCCACCATGGTGGTCGTTATCATGCTGCCGCCTCCGTGCGCCACCGTGAGGTGGGTGGTCGAGTTCAATTCCGAGAAAAAGTCGTACTTAGTGTGTGTATTTCTGTTATAAGGGCGTGTGTGTGTTTTGGTTTGGCCAGAAAGCCAAGAAGACCACCACCACCACTTACCACCACCGGCCACCACAATGGTGGCTGTGTGTGTGTGTTTTATTAGATTAATGTGTGAGTGTGTCATTCGGATTTGGTTGTAAACTGTAATCGATGCCGGAATAATAATTGAAAAACTTGAAACCACCACCGTGAGGTGGTGGTTGCCGCCTCTTGCCGCCACCGGCCGCCGTGTCGGGTGGCGGTGTGCTTTGATTGCGTTTGGACCTCGCTTGGGGGATGTTTGGACAATGTGGGACCAATGAAACCCTAGTGGGCCCAATAGAACCCTAATGAGCCAATAAGGCCCAATGTGACCTAAAAGCCCAACCAATGGACTAATGAACTAGTATTGGGTTAGAAAATCCTAATTAGGGTTTGGAAAACCCTAAGGGCATAAAACCCAACTTGTGGAAATTGATCGGGACTCACACACGAGAATTATTTAATAAACTTGAAATATTAAATAATAATCATTGGCAAACTAACTTAAGGCAAGAATGGACTTCATGGATTAAGTCCTTAATGGGTTAAGTAAGAACACTTAACCCTGATAATCATTTCATGAGAAAACCCTAATTTTGGGATTATAGGCTTGGACTTATCGGGACCCACATTTGGGCCATTGGAATGGAATTGTGCATTAAGCCCAATCACACCATATGTTGGGCTTTGGCCTATTACTTGACTTTTAGGTCTTTGGAGTGTGAGTTGGACCTTGGGCTTGGAACCCAATTATTAATTGGGTATTGTTTGATGTTGACAGCTTGGGATTCTGTCAACCAGCAGTTGGAGTTTTGTCTGCGGGACTTCAGCAGTGCCAGGTGAGTTATCCTAACTATACTCAAGGGTCTAAGGCACCAAGGCCGGCCCTTTGAATTGTTATATGGTTATGTTATGCTAGTATGATCTGTTACGTCGGTATCCTAGAGGGTAGGATAATATTATATGATATGTAGTATGATCTGTTAGATCGGTATCCTGGTAGATGGGATGGTGTTATGTGCTATGTGGTATGATCCGTTAGATCAAGTATTGTCTATAGACTGTTATGTGATTATCTGTTATACGTGCACATGTTTGTTTGGCGGTTGAGGCTTATCTGCTTCGCGCGAAAGCCAATAGACCTGGGCATTCCAACCTATTGGTTGAGGGCCGTGAGTATTCCATCCCGAGGATGATTGGACTCATAGTGTGTTGGCATTCCAACCTGTTGGTTGAGGGCCTGGGGTATTCCAACCTGATGGTTGATTGGACCCATAGTGTGTTGGCATTCCAACCTGTTGGTTGAGGGCCTGGGGTATTCCAACCTGATGGTTGATTGGACCCATAGTGTGTTGGCATTCCAACCTGTTGGTTGAGGGCCTGGGGTATTCCAACCCGATGGTTGATTGGACCCATAGTATGCTGTTATGATTATATGTATATTGTTGTGGGTATGGGTATTTTGGGGGAACTCACTAAGCTTTTGGGCTTACAGTTTCAGTTTATTGTTTCAGGTGCATCAGGGGATCGTGACAAGGCAAAGGTGTGATCGTACAGCTCCTCATAGTCCATGATTTTATGATTTGATTCTGGGGATACTCTGATGATTAAACTATTTTGAAAACAATTTGTAATAATTTAATGGTTTTAAATGTTCTAAAAAGTTTTAAATTGACTTGAATTTTATGGGTGTTACAATATATATATATATATATATATATATATATATATATATATATGATAAAGTATATGTCTATTTTTAAGTGATTATTCATATATGAATATATTTCTATATTCATATATGAATATACTTATTCATATATGAATATAATATGTTCCGTCGTCTCGGTACCCCGGAGCGCTTAAGCGGCAGATTTGAAATATGCGAAAATATACTTACCTTTATATTCATATATGAATATTACATTCTTCTGTCGCGCCAGTACGTGGGAGAGTTTTGTGGTAAAAAGAAATATATGGTCTAGATTTGTTCTCGCGTTGTCGATTTTATAATTGTTCTCATTTGAATCTTCCCCTATATATATATATATATATATATATATATATATATATATATATATATATGTATATATTATAAGTACAAAAATATTTATATAATTAAATAAAGTAAAATCATGTCATATAGATTCATCCTACACATGTCACAGATAATAGACACATATATCATTTATTCATCTAAATACTTCATATCTATGTGTAAGATGAAAGTAACAATTGAAGAGAGTTTGAATCGAGTGTTTGTATTGAGTTTACGAAATGAATTCAATGATAAAAAGCATTAAGAACACAATCATAAATAAGTTATGTTTGGCTCATTAAAGGTCTGGAAGAGTACAAAGTTCTTGAGAGAGAAAGTGAGCAAAGTGCCCAAAAGCTACTCTCAACCTCTACACTAACTTTATTTATAGAGTGTTACAGACCAACAAAAAGAATGTAAGGACTAGACATTACATTTCGAAAACATATACTGCCTTACAAAATACATACATAGCGAAGGCTAGATTTCGCAACAAAACAGAGCTAAAGAATTTCGACATCTCCCTAGACATTTCGAACCCTACAATCTCCCCCTTAGTGAGAAGTGTCGAAATCAAGTCATCAGCTTCATGGTCTGGAAAAGTACCTTGCGAATCTCCATATACCAAAGAATAGTCTTCCGAATTTCAGCCTTGTGACTTTCATTATTCTTTTTGAAATTATTGATTCGTACAAGCAGGCTTGTATACTGAACATTTGTGTACCTCTCAACATCATGAACTTGGAACAAAAACTTCGTCATTTTCTAGTTCTTGTTCTTTCCAACAAACACTGCCCCCAGAGGCTTATGAACGATTTCTCCATCTTCATATTTTTCAATATTGATCTTCCCCTTTAACAAGTATTGGGTAACTTTTGAAGTCTTGTGGACGGCCGTGGCAAGCTCGATATCAGTGATTGAGAGGCAGTCATAGTAACTATCGATGAATACTTTGATATGAGCGAAGCCGATAAGGAAATCATCCTTGTTATTCGCAGGTAGTTTCATTACATCCACATTTCTCAAGAGTATCGTCACCGTAACCAAGTCATTTAGGTTCATCAATGGGAAGTTGGCAATAGAGAAGTCACAAACTACATTGTTCGCTCTTACAACAACAAAGAGAAAGTTTTGCAGAATGCCTTCGTAACCTTAATGATCTTGACAGATGACCAGATCTCCTCTTCGCCTTTTCTCAAGACCGCATGAAATATTATCTTCATTCTTTTATATTCCTCTTTGTATTTGAAGCGATCAACCATCTTGTATTGATGAGAAATATAGGGCATATGATTAATGGGAAAATCGAGTTGGTTAAAGTCAGTGTTTTCAACATCATAACTTTTCTTTGGAGTTTTTCGAAAAACATCCAACTTTTCTAATGAAACAACTTGTTCAATCGTTTCATAGCACCAGTGTTTGGTGGATCATCCTTAATCAGACCTGGAGGGTCATTCTGTCTTTGCCTTAGAATGCTAGTGATTTGTCGTTTTCTTTCAATTTCCAACTCTAACTTTTTCTTCTTATCTTCTTTAGTAGGAGTTCTATCAATGCCTTTACCTTTATCTCCTTGGTTGTCTTTCAAAGGAGGTGGAATTGATTTCGAACCTGAACCCCCAATACTTTCTCCAATCACAATGCTTTTCGTTATCAGCCTTGATGTTGTAGTTGTTGAAGTTGTTGTCAACGAAACTGGAAGTGATGTATGTATTTGCGTAGACATCACCTTCCCAACAACTTCAACCTTATCACCATCTTTTGATAATCCGACCCCTACGCATCCTTTTTCTCCCCCTTGCACCACATGTTACGCTTGTGCAGCAGTCGTTGGTAACAAAAGAGCCAAATCAAGGATGGGAGGAAGTTCCTTCTTGAGATTCGCTTCAATGGACAAAATCATCTAATTGATTGAAGCTTAGGAAATAGAGGATTAGTTCGAAGTAGAAGCTTTCTATATGGACTCCTTAATGTTTTTCAACAAATCTTTCAGCTTTTCAAAAACTTTGGAATCCGTTGTTGTCTTGGCTTCCATCTTAGTTGAATGAGCAGTATTATAATCATCAAGCTTCGTTATGGCTTCAGCATTGACATCCACTTTGCCATGAAGAACAGAGTAATTCTTATCTATCTTCTCCACTTCTTTTTCCATATCTATCTTTAGCTCTACTACCTTGAGATTAACCGATTCTTCCAACTTCTTAATCTGTTCCACAAAACGTTCATGATGTTCTTTAGCAACGTCACGAAGCTATGTAATTTCGTATTCATAATTTTGGGCATGATGCTTCAATCGTTCGACATGTTGTTGCTCAAAGGTCTCTATCACACTTTTAAGGCGATTATCCTGAGATGAGCATGTATTCCATTACAACTCCAAAAACAGAGTTTCATCCTCTAGTGTCAGCTTGAATCTGTAATAGAGATTTCAGTTTGTTATTGAGAATCTGGAACTGCTTGCCTGACATAACCATGTTATTAGGAATGTTATCTTCTTCTGGATTAAACTGCAAATCTAAAAACAACACCATGATTTCATCATCATTAGGATCTTCATCATGTATTATTCTCTTTGGCTCTATGGATTGTGAAGAGAAAAGAGTAGCTATGGGTTCATGCATGATGTTTGAAAATGTTGGTGAGATTGTTGACACCGGAAGTGTTGATGGGTTTGGAGAAGATAATGGTGGTAATGAGGTCGAAGTATCAAGAACTGTGGTTTCGATGGTAGGAGAGAGAATGAGTAAGGTAACAATAGTAGAGGTTTCGAGATGTGATGTAGCAAAGGCGTCGCTGTGCATCATCACTTCAACCATGGTTACATTTGTGTCCATATCAGATATGTTAACAGTGATGCCTGAGGTTCGAACATGCTCTGTAGTTGACTTGATTAACGAAACCTTGGGTGGTATGACCGGGGTCTTCATAGGGATGGAAGTAGATAGAGGATCACTCAAATTGGTGGTTGTATCCGTATTAGATACGTATACATTGCTACCAGGATTTCCAGTCTCCTCGAAAATCAAATTGACAGGAGAATCCCTTTGAGGTGAACCAAAGCCAGTATAATCATGATGAACGTCTGACCTTTCGCTTTCACTGCCTTGATCTGTTTCTACAACGACTTTGTTAAGTGGGTCTTCCGGTTGCTTATTCTTTTTCTTGATCTTTTTAACCATTTCACAAGCTTTGCGTTTCTTAGAAGCAGGTGACATAGGAGCAGGAACATCACAAATGTGCACACTGTTGGGTTTTGAGCATTCTAACACTCCTATGGTCTACATGCAACCCTATAAACCTTGGATCTATGTTTTCTCTATTATACATGCAAATATTAACTATTCCAAGGTTTCATCCTAACTAGCATATTATGAAGCACCTATACTACAAAGTTCTAGTTAGATGACATACCTTTTGATGTAGTTTAATGTCTTCAAGCTTTAAGAGCTTAGCCCCAATAGTGTGGAAGCCTCAAATGGAATCACAAATCACCAAAACACCTTGGAAGAACTTGAGAGAATATGTATGCACACTAAAATCGACCCACTCTTATTTTCACACAGTTGTGCCAATTTTGTGAGCCAAGGACCCCTTTATATATTATGGAGGATTAGGGTTACATCCATGTAAACCCTAATACCCATGACCTTTCATTTCCTAGGATCCATGGGTTAAAGCTCCATGGACTATCCATGAAGACTTAGCCCAACCTAAATGAACTTGGCCCACTACACATATATATCTAAGAGTCCATATTTAATTAGTTCCTTTTGATCACTTAATTAATTATAAATTAATTGTTGATCAATACTAATTAAATAATATG
Organism: Lactuca virosa; assembly: GCF_052849685.1. Taxonomy (NCBI): domain Eukaryota; kingdom Viridiplantae; phylum Streptophyta; class Magnoliopsida; order Asterales; family Asteraceae; genus Lactuca; species Lactuca virosa. The sequence goes on along the minus strand of NC_136434.1, from coordinate 161,571,728 downwards.
ATTATATATTAATATATTAGAACTTATAATATATTAATAGAAATCATAAATATACTGTTCTCAAAAGACTATCCATATAAATTGTGCCGGTGAAGTGCAACCCAAATGGACCATGCCGGGTCGGGTCAAGTACATACGAAATATAGTTATGGACTTAGACATTAATCCAACAGTCTCCCACTTGGATAAGTCTAAAACTATTATTGAGTATGACTTCAAAACCTAACTGGCAATCGTAGCTCTTAAAGCCGCTGTCGAACTCTGACCTTGTCAATGACCTGTCCATTAGATAAGGGATCATATATTCCTCCATTCTAGATATCATATGGACTGAGACATGGATTATAATCATTCTCTCTGTCCATTTGTTGTTTCCCAATTTTCGATTTATGATGACTGACTGATTGAACAAATCAAATCAGTCCTGGCTTGGCCAAGCACTCACATGTGTCATCGCTAAATCATCGAGGGGCCCACAAATATCGCTTTTATCCCGAAGGTAAAAGGAATGGATAAACTTCGACTCATATGGCTTGTTCTACTACTTGTTGAATCATACACAAAGACACGTTTTATAACATCGAGTTACCAAATGCGTTTTCGTGCAATCAATGTATAAGCAACTCATAGTAACAACTCATATCTCTAGGTTTGAAGAATATAAGATATTATCGTCTCATGATCACTCGTGATAAAATCCATGAAGTGATTCAAATGAGCGCGGGTTGAATCCAATACTCAGAACTTATGAGCACTCATGAGTGTTGTAGCACCACTTTGTCCACCAACTTGGACCTCTACAAACCAACCCATGACAGTCTTGATTCATATCTACTTCCAACATATGACCGACTGTGGATGGTTTGAATAACTTAATCATTCAGGAAGAGCGACTTAGTTATTCTGGAAGTCAAAACATGCAAAGTGAAACACAAGAATAAATGAATAAAATATGGTATCAAACCCTATGAATATAAATAAACACTTTTATTTATCACCATACTGATTACTCATTATTCATTGTTTCGGTTTTATCAACTTTATACTTGAATTAAAAACACTAGTTGTCCCATGCTCCAAGCATGTACACTATGTTTTTCTTAAACAATAGCTTTGCCATACACCAAGTATGCACTCTATGTTTGTCTATGATCCTTACTTTGTAAAATAAACCAATTGAACATAATTTCAATGATTCTAATTTCACACTCCCAAATCCTTATCGAAAAATGTGAGAATTTCAAATTCCTATCATTTATCGAAATCTGTTTAGATTTTAAACTTATATGTACTGACCCTCCTGTAATGAATATGTACAAAGTCACAAAGACTTGTCAATAGTCATTATAAGGTATTCCAATGGAGATCAACTCCATGGAAACTAAGTCTCATATTCAAAGTACATTGCTTTGGACATGCTTCTTGCATTAAGTTTTCTAATCTTACACAGATAACTTCCACCTATGGAGACAACTCCATATTCTCATTTTGACTATCACTTCTGAATAAGAGATGCCTCTTTTCAGAATATGTCAATATGGTCCTTCCAAAATTAGCACTATACTTCCAATTGTCCCTGAGCAACCAATCTTTGGTAAACCTCAGATTGTCCTCGACAATTGCTTAATCATTTTAGTCATATCCAATTCTAGACCTTTTCCCTTCTTAATGCCTCTGGGCATTTGGAAAAATTTTGAAATGGCAAATATTATAGCACATGCAATCGATCCTGTACCGAAAGCAAATGGTATATGATTCATGATGTCTCACATAAAGACATGATTCTAGACCAGTCTTTTGCTACAATATTTTTATTTGCCATGTTTTCAAAATTTGACTATGAAGAGGGATGCCGTAATCATAATCGAATTTTGAGAACGCAATATATAGAATTTCCTTAAGTTGAACCAATCCAACATGAAATTCATATATATATTCTTGACTAAAGATGATTAAGGTCTCAATCTAAGCCTTTAGAACTGAAATGAAGTATATCCTCTCCCTTAATTATAGCAAACAACTTTTTCAATCCCTGCAGCCTCACGAATTGAAACTTTTGTTTTCTATAATTAACATTGCTAACTTGCAACACTAACAATAATTATCATGCTCCCACTAACATGATGATTATTAGCATAACACTTATGCTCCCACTAGCTTTGACATGTACTCAGAAATCAGCTGGACTTCTAGAAATCAATACTTTATTGACTTTCTTACCAAAGTTCAGATTTCTGATACGAGATGCTTTGATAAAACTTTATCAAAATCATACACCTTTCCTTAGATAGCATGCATGTGTGTCTAAACAATTTTAGAACTATGAAAAGGGATGTCGTAATCATAGTCTCAATTGTTTAGACCTTTTGCCATCTGCTTCAAATCTACTTGGTGGAAGTGTTTCCTCACCATCATTTTCATGAATCGGAGAGAAACCTTATGACCCTTAGATTTTATGGTGTATGTGTTCTTATCCATGTGAATCGTCAAAACCATAGTCACAAGACAAGGATAATGACAAATCCAAACTCATATGGACCGAACTTATGCAATCTTAACTTCTTGCCACCTGGCAGTACAGGGCCTGCCATTGCTTCCAAGTTGTTATGCAACCAATTGAGAACTTTCAGAACTCCTATGCAAAGCCAACTTTAACTGGAATGGGCACAGAATATGTCAACACGATAGGTTATAAACCTCAAGTCGTGTGCTAGTGAAGAACCTCAGGTTTTATTCTTGATTAGTTCTTGAAATTCTTTTTAGGATCTTTAAGACTCCCACTATCCTCTTGACATATACGACTATCTTGCCAAATATTCAAGAGATAGTGCGGATTCTTTATCAAGACCAACACTTCACACAATTGGCCTTAGTTGGTCTTTGTTTTATCCAAAACATCACAACTTACCAATTTCAAATGTACAAGAGTAGGACACTTTTACTCTTACATTTGACAAGTGTTTTAAACCTTTCTTTAAGATATGTCACTCAAGTTACAATCTTGGAGTATGACTCTAAGAATTGTTTTGGAACGAAGTATGACTCATCTTCCTGATCTAACCATTTCAACAATTCATGACTCCTCTTCTTAGTCATAATAATGCACTAAGATGACCTTTAGAGGACTAATTGTGATATGATTTCTAAATCATTAAGATGATCACAAACATGATACTAAAGTACTCTCCCATCTTTTCAGATTTGAGAAACTTTTATCTTTCTGCCTAATTTGATTCTTCCCATTCGTTCTGCCATACATTGAGACTTTTCCAATGTTTCAGAATTATACTTAAACTTGTAAGTATAACCATATTTACTAAACTTTAGTAAATCAAATAGTCTTAACGAGCTTTGTGGTGGACATGACCAGTGCACAAGAATGTGTACTCGATCCCTTTAGTCCTTCACTTGACTCACACATCCATGTGAACAAGTAATTAGTCTTGATTTTCCAATGCTTGAAAGTTCTCATTCATCATACTATTCAACTTGCATGATTCCAAGTTTCGGTCCAATTGAAACTTGGGCGATGAGGAACTTTCCTGATTTGGTAAATTTAGACACTACCACAAATGAAAGAATCAAATCCATTTTCCAATATTGCTGTCAATGGAATCATATAAGCAACAATTTTCCACAAATGCCATTGTAAGGATACTTCAAACTTTTAGATCAAACTTTTAAAACTAATAAAATAATCATATCATTTTATCTTTTACTAAATTTGACCTAATTCAACTCATATAGCAAATGATTCAAAATTTTCAAATAATTAGTTTTTCACAAAAACAAGTAATTATTTTAAAATTTGACAAACGTCATATTTTTTTTTCTTTTTTTTTTCCAACTTTGAAAATAAAACATTTGCATCAATATAATAGAAAACAACCCATGGCTCTGATACCACTGTTGGGTTTTGAGCGTTCTAACACTCCTATGGTGTACATGTAACCCTATAAACCTTGGATCTATGTTTTCTCTATTATACATGCAAATATTAACTATTCCAAGGTTTCATCCTAACTAGCATATTATGAAGCACCTATACTACAAAGTTCTAGTTAGATGACATACCTTTTGATGTAGCTTGATGTCTTAAAGCTTTAAGAGCTTAGCCCCAATAGTGTGGAAGCCTCAAATGGAATCACAAATCACCAAAACACCTTGGAAGAACTTGAGAGAATATGTATGCACACTAAAATCGGCCCACTCTTATTTTCACACACTTGTGCCAATTTTGTGAGCCAAGGACCCCTTTATATATTATGGAGGATTAGGGTTACATCCATGTAAACCCTAATACCCATGACCTTTCATTTACATAGGATCCATGGGTTAAAAGCTCCATGGACCATCCATGAAAGCTTAGCCCAACCTAAATGAACTTGGCCCATTCCATATATATAAGAGTCCATATTTAATTAGTTCTTTTTGATTACTTAATTAATTCTAAATTAATTCTTGATCAATACTAATTAAATAATATGATTCCATATTAATATATTAGAACTTATAATATATTAATATAAATCATAAATATACTATTCTCAAAAGACTCTCCATATAAATTGTGCCGGTGAAGTGCAACCCAAATGGACCATGCCGGGTCGGGTCAAGTACATACCAAATATAGTTATGGACTTAGACATTAATCCAACACACACCTCTTCTTTTAAGTTGAGGTTTGTGAATTTTCTTTATTATATTTATTGTATACGCATGTGTTGGTGAAGAAATGGTCTCAACTGGAACTTCTTCAATTATTGGTCTTTCAGTAGAATGACGAGGTCCGTGAGCAGGCTTCTTTGTTCTTTTAAGAATGTACGTCTTCGAAGGCATGACCTCCTTAGAAATTTCCTTCTCTACATTCTCTTGAACAACTTTCGAAACTTCCTTCTCCACATGCTCAAGAACAGATTTTGGTTGATCAGTCTTCTTCGTTTTCTTGGAAGCTTTACCGGCCTTCGAAGATCCTTCAGCCCCCTTTGACAATAGAACCCCAACTGTAACATTTGGGCTAACATATGTCAAATACTGAACTAAAACTGGGTTTGCAGGATTGATTCGTCTTAACATAGCGTCTGGAATTCGAGCAACATTAGGAAAAAGATCTGGATCATCAATAACCAGTTTTGAAGTCTGTAATGTCGAAAATCTGCCTTTGCATCCTCCGAGGGAACCAAAATCTCTTCCTTCTCATATACATCCCTAAGGATTAAACTCCAGTATCTTTCACAAGAGACTGTATTCGATAAATTTATGTGAGAGATTCCTGTTCCAAACTCTTCCCACAGTTGAGTAATGTAATCAATATTTAAGTCATAGTACAACCCAACAATCGTAGCATAGACCTCCAATTTCGCCTTATCAAGCCCTGAACTACGACCAATCAAGCATCGTAGAAAAATACCAAAGAGAAAACTCCAGACACATGGAAAACCCGACTTAAGAAATTGACTTATCCCAGTAAGAGGTGGTTGTTGACCCATCTCAGTAAACATAAAAACAACCTGTTCATTTGTAACTTCATAGAATGAACCTGAGTATCGTTGCTTCATGATCTAAGCAAACTGTCGCTTGGTGAGTTTTTGCAGTTTGTTGTTCGTCAGTTTGAAAGTGACGACCTGCGTCATTTTGTTGAAAACTGCTGTTGAACCGGAAAGTGATAACCAGGTCATAGGAATAGAAAAGGTCGATGAGAAGACAACTGATAGTACAGAGTGATTTAAGGCAACAATCAGCATCTACAAGTGCTCCAGATATTGAGTAACATCTGGCTGTAGATGAAGATTCGAGCTTTGAATCTTCATCAAGGGTTGAGAGGTTTCTTCATCATTGGTGTTGGTGGAAGGATCAACATTTGGGGTAGGTGCCTCCATTATTAGGGTTTGCAGAAGTTTGAAGACGATAAGCTTTGAAGAAAATTAGGGAATTTTGATGATTGATCGTAAAGTCTTCAAATAACACCACTAATTGCCTTTTATAGTTGACATACAAATTGAATTTAAACCGGTAGCCAATCAGAATCTGCCACGTGTTGCATCGGTTATGGGACCGGTTGCCAAAAAAGTCGCCACGTCAGAAAAAGTGATCAACACGATTTCCTAAAATCCCGTGAAAGACTCAACCGTCACATCCGTCAAACGTTTCGTTAATCCCAATGGGATAAGAACGGTCCTTTCCTTCGAACTATGGAACAAGAACACCGTAAGGTTTCGTCATCAAGCTAATACCAGACATTCGTTTTGAGGTTAATCTCATTCTCTCTTGGGATTGTAAAGCGAAATCATATGTCTGACTTTGCGAAATCAAGGTTTCGAATTGGTATTACCCAAAACCTCAAGGATTCCAGTACAAATGTATTCCAAATAATAAATGGGAATCAAATTTAAAAAAATGTGCAATTAGTGATATCAAATTGAATTTTATATGAAAGCATTTGGATCCCAGGAAAAGATCTCTTCCTTCGACATTAAGAGAGATGATGAACTGCTTGCGTGGTTTCCTGTGAAGTACAATCGAATACTCGTCAATGAGCATCGAATGGCCTCTTTTTGCTTAGGTTTTGAAGGTAGGCACAGTTTTTCTCAAAACCACAACTTAACATAAGTGTGAGTTGTTTGAACAAAATTACTTGGATGACTAGTGTAGTCAAGAACAAGTAGGGTTGTATAACTTTTGAAATAACAAGAATCGAGAAGGATATTCATACAGAAATCATATTCCAAAAAAAAATTAAGATTTGAATCTTGTTGGGCAAAAATGTCTTGGTTAGAGAATATTTTGTCAAGATCACACATGACGAAAGGAATAAGATTTTAAATATCAAAGAAGGGTACATAAACAAGTGTTTTGTTGTAATATTGAACAAGATGTTCACCGTCAATTTCTTAGAAGTTGGGATTGTTGGGTTTCACCATCATCACGAAAAAATGAATCAGAATCATAAACATAGACTGTTGCAATATCTACATTGTGGTTGGTTTCTACCAGAGATGTCGAGGATATGCAGTGGTGTGTGTGATCGTGAAGAACATGTTGGTGAAAAAGGTTGGTTAATGAAACTCATTGTACCTCTGCGAAGTATATGGACAATGCAGACATCTCCGTACTCAAAATGAGAAGATAAAGGTAGCTCTTCGACTAATGTAAATATAGCCTGATTGGGAAGGAACACTAATAGTGAGAGATCCATTAAGGGTTTCGAACGCATAAAGTCTATGAGGCTTGAGGACAACATACAACAGCATGCTTCTAATGACTCCTAACTAGGGCAATAGTTCAAAAGAATACCTTTACAACAGCATGCTTCTAATGACTCCTAACTAGGGCAATAGTTCAAAAGAATACCTTTTCCCTTTGAAGTGTGATCAATTGAGAATTCGCCACCACAATATGTTGTTACAATGAGTCACAAGAGGTTAAACAGAATATGAAATAAAAACACAGGAAATCTTTTTGGAATTTTGTTTTCTAAAATTTAAAGACAAAAATAAGAAAATCTTTTTGGAATTTTTGTTTTTGAAAATTAAAGACAAAAATAAGAAAATCTTTTTGGAATTTTGTTTTTTTTTGAAAATTAAAGACAAAAGTAAGAAAATCTTTTTGGAAATTTTGTTTTATAAAACTAGAATCAAAAAACAAAGAAATAAAGTATTACCAGAGACTTTCGATGTAAGAAGTAGCAACTCCCAGAAGTAGTGTACACCGAACAGGTTTTCTTCCCATAAAGCGCAGTGAGGTTAGAACCATTCAGAGGGATTTCGAAAGTGAACATAGTCGAACATGAACCATGAATAGTAACCTCTGAATGCTTCATTAGCACGTCAATCTCATCGAAATATTTTCATTCAAGACGAACCAGGAACAGAGCTTGCGTCAATCATTCCCAAACCATGCAAAATCTGTAAAAATGATTTCTCATCTAAAGGTTTTGTAATTATGTCAGCAAGTTGATCCGTCATTTTTACAAAATGAACCTCTATGTTACCAACTTCGACTTGATCCTTGATAAAGTGATAGCGAAGAGCTATGTGTTTAGTCTTTGAATGTTGGATTGGATTATGGCAGATGTGAATAACACTTTGTGAGTCACAATATAAGGGGATATTATTCATATTGATTGCATAATCATGAAGTTGGCTTTGAATCCAGATAACTTGAGAAGTGCAAGCTGCAACATCCACATACTCTACTTCTGCTGTGGAAATCGAAACACAAGTTTGTTTCTTCGATTGCCAGCTTACAAGCTTCCCATCCAACAACTGACATCCACCGGTTGTGCTTTTGCGATCCAGTTGACATCCACTAAGTAATGCGTCTGAAAAATCTTGAACAAGGAACCCTATCTTCGAAGGATACCAAAGACCCAACGAAACAATTCCTTTAAAGTAGCGAAAGATGTTATTTACAGTAGTAAGATGGGGTTCTCGTGGGTTCGATTGATACCTAGCACAGTTACACACAACAAACATGATATCATGTCGACTCGTAGTTAAATATAAAAGTGAACCTATCATGCTTTGATATGTGGTAAGGTCCATAGCTTGCTTGTCCAACGAAGGATTCAAGCGTGTTCTAACTGCCATCAGTACTTTCAGCTTTGTGTTATTCGTCATTCCAAATCTCTCTAGCAGGTTGCGTGTGTATTTTTCTTTATTTATGAAGATACCTTCCCTGCTCTGACACATATTTAAACATAAAAAATTATTTATTTTTCCCATCTTCCTCATTTCAAACTTACTTTTCATTAAATCTTCAAATTCCTTCGAAAACAAAGGGTCAGTTGAACCAAAAATTATATCATCGACATAAATTTGAACAAGCATCAGGTGATCCCCAACTTTCTTTTGAAATAAGGTGGGATCAACTGATCCTTGTTTAAATTTAGCGAGTTTCAAAAAATTGGTTAAGGTTGCATACCAGGCACGAGGTGCTTGTTTCAACCTATAAACTTCCTTATCAAGTACATAACAATAGTTCGGATACTTATCGTTGACGAAACCAGGTGGATGTTCGGCATGGACTGTTTCCTCTAATTCTCCGTTTAGGAAGGCACATTTGACGTCCATTTGATATACGTCGAAATCTTTATGTGCTGCATAGGCAAAAAATATTCGAACAACCTCGAGTCTTGCAACAGGGGCAAAGGTTTCCTCATAATCTATTCCTTCTTGTTGAGAATAACCTTTAACAACTAATCTTGCCTTGTTGTGAATCACATTACCCTCTTTATCAGTTTTATTTTTAAAAATCCATTTCAACCCAATTAATGAAACATCGTTTGGTTGAGGAATTAACCTCCAAAACTTTGTTACGTTCAAATTCAGCCAGTTCAGATTGCATTGCAACAACCTAATGTGAGTGTTCTAATGCAACCTTTACTGTTTTGGGTTCAAGTTTCGATATAAACACATTGAACATACAATATTCCTGGTGAACATTCAGTGCATCATTCTTAGCTCGAATTTGTGCTCGCTTCATGACTCCAACATGTGGATCACCAAGAACTTGTTCCTTAGGATGACTTCGTGTCCATTTATCGAATGATGGATATGCAGGATCAAAATCCAAAGGTGCATCTTCGAAAGTTTCATCCGCTTCAGAGCCTTCACCTGCATTCGACACATTATCATCAATATCATGAAATTTGTTAGTTTGATCATTTAAGTCATTAGTAATTGATCTATTTAGCTCCCCCTTAACTAATGGATTCGAATTAAGATGCTCCCCCTCGACCTCTTCATTGTTTTGTCCATGCTCCCCCTCGAACTGATATGAACTACGATCATGCTCCCCCACAACAATTGAATTGTTAGTTTGATTATGTGATCTTAAACTCAAGTGCTCCCCCCTCCATTGGATCACCCGTCGAAACCGGTATGTGTAACGCCCGCAGATTCGGGCTAGTTAATTTAGAGACAATAAGTGTTAAAAAAATGACTTTTTGATAGAATATTATTTAGGATAAATAATCTTAACCAAAGTTATAGTATATGTCACAAGAATTTCGTACATATAAAGAACGCTGAAATCCGACTTAAAACGAAGAAGTTATGACCCGTCGAAGTTTTGCGACAAAACCGACACGGCGCAACGTATTGTAAAATGTGAATTTTTGACGAAATACTTTTTAACCTTAGCGATCTAAACTAAATTCATAGTATATGTTAAACCGGGAGCGTGCATATAGAGAACGTCCAAATCTGACTTCGTTTGAGGAAGTTATGATTTTTCTAAGATTTTGCATAATAGTATACAACCCGAAAATCGAATTTTAGAGCGATCGATTTTTAGCCGACACAACCTAAATGAGAATTGAATATCTCATTAATAGGAGCTCAACGATATAAATACAGTCGAAAACGGACATCGGATGACAAAGTTATGAATTGTTAACGGACTTTAACTGTCTAAGCCTGTTAAAATATAACTTTAAAAATAAAGTCAAAATTAGCCGACGGAGTCTAAACCAAAGTTGTGGATCCCGTCGATACCTACGCGTAGATATAAAGAACGTCAAAAACAGATCTCGTATGCGAAGGTTACGGATTTTAGAAGATAATTAGTTTTTGGATTAACCAACGAGTGACACGTGGCGCGATCTGATCCACTGCTTCATCCCCACGCCTTGCCACCAGATGGTGATACCTGACCACATTACGCCCAACATAATGCTGGAGTACGCCCAGTGTACGGACCTCTTCAGCCTATAAATAGAAGGCACAAATCACTCCATTTCTCACACCATTCTAACCCATTCTCTCCCAAACACTCCCAAACCATCTAAGCCTTTCCCTAGCACTTCCTAAGTGTTAGAAGCGAGTCCTAGAGCGCCAGAAGGCCCCGAGAAGAAGAGCTTTTGGCTCATAAGTTATGCCCACGTGGAGCCCGGTTCTTCGCTAAAACCCCCAGTAAGTGAGTTATGCTTACCATGCTTTAAGTATAACTTATATTTAAGTTCATTATCGTTATTATGAACCTATAAACAAGATTTCTCAGTGATTCTAAGTCTTTATACTGTTTGATCTGCTTACGGGATGATGTCTAGGATGTGATTTAGTGAGGTGTATAAAGTGGGATTTACAAACAATATACTTCGTATACCAAACGGACCCTACCTCCGATATGATCCTACCTGGTTGTTCCTTACTTGATAGATCTTGAAGTAAACTTTGAGTTAATAATGAATCTGGACTAATAATTAGTCGCAATAATAAACTAAAACTTAGTGATAATGATACTAGGTTTTGTCAAAGGAAAAGATAGTTGCTAGAAGCGAAGCGCTGTCTGAGTTTCAAGTCGTCACTTTAACAAGTGAGTGCATAGTCCCTTTCATGAACATGATTTTAATACAAGTATTAATTAAAGTATTAAATATATGTTTATGTGTGAAATATTTGATATTGCCTGAAATAGGTGTTAAGAGCATATCTGACAATATATGATGATTTAGGATACATAGTAAACCTAAATTAATTAAGAGGAATATTGGGTAGTATCTTCATTGATCTGAGAGTATGGATTATATATAGTCATTCGTCCCTAGTCCGAGAGTATGGAGTGGGCATAGTCATTTGTCATTGATCCGAGAGCATGGATTAGACATACCTGATCTGGGACTATGGATTAGGTAAAGTTGTTAATTTTGGATCCGAGAGTATGGATCGTGTCGTTGTGAGGATTGAAGGGGTGGGGTAAAAATTGATTATATGAGGTGAAATTATATATTGCTAGTTCTAATATATATATATATATATATATATATATATATATGTATAACATTGTGGGATTGAAATCCCTATGTACTCACCAGGTTTCCCAACCTGACCCACTCAGTTTATTGTATCACAGGTATTGATGCGAAGATACATTACACTGAGAGATTAACAGAGTATTAGGCCGCTAGTTTAATTACTGTAAGGCTTGTAATATTTCGTTATGCTTATGTTTATGTAATGATGATGACATCCCAATGTTTTAATATAAATAAAATACATTTCTTCGGAAATGATTTGATAACATCTTTATCATGTTTTCTGGGAGCAAATTTCGCAATATTATTCTTCAAAAAGGATACTCTGATTTTAAAATAAGCATAAAAAAATCGGTCTTTTATGGCCGTGAAAATGGGGATGTCACAATATGCATTCGACATGCACTTGTGAAGTTGAAGTCGAATGAGAATCATCTTCTTCTCTGGTAACCGTCAAATCATCTGAATGTTTTGATGCTTCCGGAATACGATTGCCATCAGCATGATTTTCAGCATCAATAGCTCTATCTGTAATACCAAAAATCAAGTCAAAATCAATATCAAAAGAATTCAAAGCTTTTGACTCGTCATTCTTTTCAGATAGAATTGGCTTTTGTGCGAAAGTCTGTTCGACACGTTTGACGTGATGGTCATCGAAAGTAAGATTGAATGTTTCCTTAATCATTATTGTTCTCTTATTCAACAGCTGATATGCAACAGAATTGTGCGAGTATCCCAAAAAAATTCCTTTATCAGCTTTTGACTGGAATTTAGAAAGATTATCTTTGAGATTCATGATAAAGCATCTGCTTCCAAAAACATGAAAGAATTTAACATTAGGATTTAGATTGTTAATGATCTCATAAGGGGTGATGTTAAAACGACGATAGATGAAAGAACGATTTTTTGTGAAACACGCCGTCAAAACAACTTTAGCCCAAAGGTATTGAGGCAGGTTCGCATATGTCAACATGTTTCTTGCTGTTTCGCATAGAGAGCGATTCCTCCTCTCGACAACACCATTTTGTTGCGGTGTGTAAGGAGATGAAAAGTTATGCGAAATCCCTAATCCAGCCAAGAACGAATCAAAAGTTTGATTCTTGAATTATGAACCATTATCAATTTTGATTCTTCTAACTTTCTTCCTTAGACTCAATTCGATGCTTTTTGATGAATTCTATCATCACCTGAGTCGTTTCAGACTTTTGACGAAGAAAGAAAATCCAAGTGAACCTTGAAAAATCATCAACAATGACCAATGTGTACTTCTTCTTATTGAGAGTCTCAACAGTCGAAGGTCCACATAGTTCAATATGAAGAAGTTCCAGAGGTTCGATAATTTTTGAGTCGCTAACTATTGGATGACCTTGTCGATGTTGCTTTCCATATTCACAAGCAGCAAACAACGAATCGTTATCAAACTTTAAAACATGTAATCCACGAACAAGATCTTGTATAACCATCTTGTTAAGATTCTTGAAATTCAGATGAGAGAGTCGACGATGCCACAACCAGCTAAGGTTTGATGAAGCTTTCGACAGTAAACATACTGAGGGTACACCAACTATAGGCTTCATGTCGATTTTGAACATGTCTCCTTTTCTTTTTGACTTAAGAAGAACTTCCTTCGTTTCTTTGTTTGCGATGACACTTCCTTCTTCATCGAAGACAACTTGATTACCAGTGCCCACAACAAGTTTCGAAACACTTATCAAGTTGTGTTGTAAGCCTTCGACATATGCCACTCTATTCACAGTAAACTTCCCGTTCGTTACCTTGCCATAACCTTTCACTTTTCATTTTTGATTGTTGCCAAACTTCACAACTCCTTCATTATCTAACTTTCGATAGTCTCGCAGATTTACCTTTCGCCCAGTCATGTGACGAGAGCAACCACTATCAATATACCAATGCTCATCGTATTGCTCGTCACATAGTACATGTAATCATTCAGAAGAATTTAGGTCCCCAAGGCTTTTTGGGTCCTTGGATATAAGTTTGAAATGCATTGTGAAATGATGAACCTAGTACCCAACTTCGAACCTTTGACTTTAAACTTTCAAGTAAGTCAAATTCGACAGATTTGGGCATTGAAATGTAATTATTCAAAGGTTTAGGTTCAACACTAATTTTCCCTTTTCCATCTATATTTCATTGTCCTTCAACTTTTATCTTGGGAATTTCTTTCCACTTTTTCACTGAGGGATTCGACTCCTGAGAAGAAGAACTACCATTCATCGAATCGTTTAAGTAGCTATCGTAAGCCCACTTTATTTGTTCTTGAGAGTACTTTCCCGACAGATATGGTTTCCCTTTTTCTTCGAGCCAATGATTGATGTTTTGCACATCATTTCTTCCTATCGTAAACGAAGCCTTCACTTTCTGCTTCGACTCGGGATTTGGAAATTGTGGTTTTGTTGGCTTAAACGGTTCATTCTTCTTCCCTTTTACTTCTAATTTTTCAAAACTTCATTTTGGAAAAGATGGTTTTGAAGAATTTTGAAACCGATTTTGATATTGATTATTATAACCAACAACATTTCGATTGAAAACCTTTTGTCCTTGTTGGAAAAATATTTGACCATTAGCTTGATAGAAATTTGTTTGTTCATTATTTTGAACAACATTTTTTTGAATTATGTTTTGAGCAAACCTTTCATTTTCACGATTTGGGCCAAAATTCATTGGACGTTGGTTTTGAACAAAAAATTTATTTCCTTGTTTTTGTGCATTTTGAGGTCGAACTTGTTTTTGAACATTAGTTTGACCTTTTGGAATATCATTTTGTTTTTGAGGTGGCTTGGTGTGAACAAACGTCTTATTTTGAGAACATGTCTTAACTTGTTTAGTTGATTTTTTCTTAATAACTTTTTGTTTTTGAAAAGCCTTGATATTTTTCCAATAAACTTTGTTTCGTGCTTTTGAAGTTGAAATACCTTCTTCTTTTGCAACTTTTTGAATATTTTCATTGAAAACTTGTGATTTTTTCTTTGGTTATTTCGAAACATTTTCTTTGGTTTGATAAGCAACTTTTGATTTTTCATATTTTACTTCCCAAACACGTTTTGATTTCTGTCTTTGAAAAGTTGCTGAGTTTTTGTTCAGACCATTTTCAACTTTTCTTTGGTTCGAAAAGAAACCTTATTTTGTCACAACTTTATTGTCTTCTTCAAAAAGTTTGTTGATTTCGGGATTCACCTTGTCACCATTTCCAGAAGTGACGAATACTTGATTTGGAAATACAACCTCATCAGTGTATTTGAATGACAGATAGACGACTGAATTTGATTCAAGATAATGAGGGCCTTTGTCTTTCAATAATTTTTCGAACTCCTTTGTTTCTTCAAAGACATGTTCGACAACAACTCGTAAATAATTGTTTCATTCGAAACATCATCTTCACCGCTTTCACTATCACAATCTTCAACAACAACATGATCATAATCATAAACTTCAATGTAGAGAGTTGACCAGTTTTTACCTTTGCCATTGAATCATGAAAAATTTATTTGCCTTTAGCTATCGAATTGACATTAATGACATATAATTGAGAACAATCAACAGTTTCCTCTTCCTCAATTTCACTGTTATTATCAAAATCATCTTCGATATCAGCAAAATTTTGTTGAGAGTCTAATGTCGAATTCTCAATCATGTTCAAAATTTTTACTTGTTCATTTTTAGTGAGAGTTAACAATATACAGTAAATCATCAGCATTCAAACATTCATCAATTTTGACTATTCCGTAAGCATATGAATCATTAGGCATTTTATCAAATTCAGAGATTTTCTTCTCGCAATCATAAGAAGTAACATCAACATTCTCTTTCATATGCTAAAAACGGTAATAATTTCTTATGTTGTTCCTTTCATATGTCAGAATAATGATGAAGTTCAGTTAGTTTAGCATACAGACGTTTAGCGTTATTACAGTAAACGCTGCGCTGCTTAACCAACAAAATATTGTCACTCCTCACCAAATCCCTATCTAAATTCAAGTTTTTCAACAGTAGCTCTATATTCTCTATCTTACTCTTCTTATTCTCCAAAAGGTTTTGAACGTCTAACAATAATGTTTTCGAACATTCAGCTTCACTACTAACAGAAATAAGCATATCATTAACATATGAGAGAGTATCATCAAAATCAAATAAAACTGTATGATAAGAGCTTGAAGGAATATTAAAAGATTCAAGAAGAGTACGTAACTTAGATGTCATAGGCTATTTATCATCACCAGTTGATACAAAGCATCTTCCTGTTACCTTCTCTTCCTTTGACTCCTCCTCTTCATGTTGAGAAAACATCGCTCCATGAGTAGGATTCCTCATCTCTTCGTCATCAGATCCGGATGACCAAATCTAATAAGTTCCATCACCTTCGCTTCCTCCCTTCGCAACCAATGACAAGCCTTTGATGTTCGCCCTTATCTCCTCAATTTTTCCAGCATAATAAGCTTCATCTTTTACTCTCTCCTTCTTCTCTTCCTTCTTTCTCAGCATGCAATCTTTGGCCAAGTGGTTCGAACCATTGCAATAGTTGCAATCATAGCCCGACTCACCTTTTAACGTTAAAGACTTCTTCTCAACAACATTATTACTCTCTTTCTTCTCTTCCTTGAACTCCACCTTCGCACCTTTAGCCAATGAGTTGTTCCTTTTGAACTCACTGCAACTTTTTTACTTTGGATTGAATGGCTTCTTGAAAAAAAAATCACCTTATTGTTGGAATAGTAAGAAACGACCTCATCCTCAGAATTTACCAAGAATCCTTCTTCTTAAGGATTATCTTGTTCACCAAATTCGATCTCAGAGTCCTTTGTGTTCACCTTCGACATCAACGCTAAAGGTCCACCAATGCCCAACTTTCCTTCCTCAGCTATCTCATTGATTTCTCTTTCATGAGCCTTGAGCACATTGTAAAGATCACCAAAAGAATATCCATCAATACTTTGTTGCATTTTTATCATTAAAGTGTTGTTCCTCCATTCCTTTTGCAGCCCCATAAAAAAAGTAAGGTTGTACTCAAGAGTTGTACGAGTAACCCCATAGCAATTGCACTTGAATATCATCAGCTCATTTAAGCAATCATAATACTGTTCAACGGTTTCATTATCTTTCTGTTTGAATTCGCCAAGCTCCAACAAGAATTGTTTCACAGAACTCTTCTTAGTATTTTCACTTTGTTGATACTTTTATTTCAGAGTATCCCAAATTTCCTTAGCAGTCTTGCATCCTCGAACATAGATGTAAACAACCGGTGGAAGACCATCGTGAAGTTCACGAATAAACTTCTTATCATTAGTCTGATGTTTTTCCTTTTTCCTGCCATACCAGTGGATGAACCTTCATTTCCTACTTCAACAAACATTTCAGGACGATAGTTTCCACGAGTAACACTTCACCAGAGATCTTCGTTAATTCCGTTGAGATAATCCTCCATACGATCCTCCCACTATTCACAATAATCTAAAATGAGAATTGGAATCTTTGTGGAAGATCCAAGCAGATGAGAAAATCTAGACATAGTGTTCATGTTGAAATTCGCCATTTTCGTACGGAAAAAAGTGATGAATGACTTCAGAAATGAGATCTAACTGATGAATCAACTAGAAAAAGTCAGGAAACACTCGACTTATCAAACTAAACGCATAATCGCAACAAATCAATCAACTAAAACAAGTTTCCTTAATCAATAGAGCGGAAATCTTTGAATCGGAAAGAGCGATTCAAAACTATTGAAAAATACGAGAAAACAAGTATCAAGTGAATGTATCCTGCTCTGATACCAATTGAAGAGAGTTTGAATCGAGTGTTTGTATCGAGTTTACGAAATGAATTCAATGATAAAAAGCATTAAGAACATAATCATAAATAAGTTCTGTTTGGCTCATTAAAGGTATGAAAGAGTACAAAGTTCTTGAGAGAGAAAGTGAACGAAGTGCCCAAAAGGTACTCTCAACTTGTATACTAACTCTATTTATAGAGTGTTACAGACCAACAAAAGTATGTAAGGACTAGACATTACATTTCGAAAACATACACTGTCTTACAAAATACATACATAGCGAAGGCTAGACTTCACAACAAAATAGACCTAAAGAGTTTCGACATCTCACTAGACATTTCAAACCCTACAACTATGCACTCATTTGCTAAAAATTGATGCCTTAGAATTTGGGCAGCGTTATGCCTTAGCACTTAGATTTTCCCTTGATGTGACCTAGGTATAACTGTTACTAAGTCGTAGTCTGATATTCCTCATGACTAATGATAGTCTATATTACTCAACAATCTCAAGGTCTACATCAAGATCTATCAAGTAAGGAACAACCAGGTAGGAACATATCAGAGGTAGGGTCCGTTTGGTATATAGAGTATACTATTTGGAAATCCCACTTTAAACACCTCACTAAATCCATCCTAGACATCATCCCCATAAGTAGATCAATCAATATAACGAATTGGAATTACTGATAAATATTATTTATAGGTTCATAATAACGATTATGAACATAAATATAAGTTGCACTTGAAATAAAATGAGTATGGATTAACTTATAGAGACTCTCTAGGGAAAACCAGAAGATTGCACTGGAAAAATTTATACTTGAGAGTTCTTACTAGTCGAGCTTCTAGCTATCCCAGAGCCTAGCGAAAAAATTTCAGAAGTCCGGAAAAGTTTGAGCTTAAGAACCAGTGAGTTTTTTCACAGAGAGATAAGAGAGTTTGGGATGAGAAATGAAGAAATCCGAGGGGATATTTATAGTTGAACGGGTGCGCGCTACGCGCAGACAAGAGGCGTGTCGCCTAAGTCGAGCGACGTTGATCCAAACCCCTTGTCGCTACATGTCAGGTCCAGATTCGTCCACATCACCATGTCGGCAGCCTATTGCGCCCGACGCCCATGGCTCACGCGTGCGAAGTTCTGATTTTTCAAAAAATCATATCTTCTTCATACAAGCTCTGTTTTAGACGTTCTTTATATCCATGCATAACTATTGACGGGATCTATAAATTTTGTTTAAAATCCATCGTCTAATTCTTACTTTATTTTTAAACTCATATTTTTAATAGGCTTAGACTGTTAAAGTCCGTATAAAAATCATAACTTTCCCAAAGGATCTTTGCTCTCGACTGTCATTATATCGACGAGATCTTCGACTCTAATTTAGATTGTTTTCTGCATTAATCGAACGATCAAAACTTCGGTTTCTGTGTTGCACATTGCTGCGCTGAAACTCTGAGAAATCATAACTTCCTCATATGTGGTCAGATTTGGACGTTCCCTATATGCACACTCTTGGTTTTACGACTATTATGACTTTCTTTATACTATTTTCCCTAAATAATATTCTATTGAAAAAATCTATTTATTATCATGAGGAATAATTATCCTCTTATTCTTTAATCATCTAGCCCTATCTTGCGAGCGTTACATAGGCACCTGTTGTCACACCCCCGTCCGAGGCGGTAGAACATGCCGATCTGTGCGATAAGTTCATGGATCACAGGGAAACTGAATATATAGCCCAAGTACAACAATAAACAAAACAACATTTGTATTCCATCTTTAAGTTTGAATACAGGGTTCTTATAGATAATAATAGTACATGAATTTGCCCATACATGTAGGCAGTTAATACAAAGCTAGTAAACTAGATTGCCTGAAATCCATGTACAATCCATCTTCCAAAAATCCTGATTACTAAGTTTCTGAGAATACATGAAGTTTTGAGGGTCAACACAAGGTTGGTGAGAGTTATAGATTTTATGCCAACAACAGTATGATACTTTTGAAAAGTCCGAAAAGTATTTTCTTTGTAAGTATAACCATACTTAAAATAGTTTTTGTAAAGAGTCTTTGAATAAGTTTTGGAAACCAAATTGTATCTTTGCATGAATAATTCCATACTTAAAATAGTTTTGAAAACAACTATGTCCATGATTTGTAGTAAGAGAGAGAGATTCTAGTTAACGTTTATAGTGAGTCCTATGGCCGAGCTATGTGACTGAATGTACCCCCTACAACGCTTCATTGTACGTTGTAGTAACGATAGTAGATACTTATCACTCGCTTCGATGATCGGTCGAGGTTGTAGCTAACAATCGTAGGTAGGGATGTCAACCCCGTATAGATCTATATGTACGTATCTCACTCTGAAGATTAATGATTATAGGAGTGTGGGTATGCTAAGTGTTTAGACTTAGCTAATGAATATAGTCTCACTAAAATTCCCTTAACTAAGGTATGTGAATAACTCTCAGCCCTAACTTATAAGTGGATAAGTTACTATGCTTATTGAATTGTATAGACGTTATAAAAGTCGAGTATATCTGGTGTGTATGTATAGTATAAGGTACTCACTTTTATAAAGAGGTATGTCTCAAGAAATGTTCATGTATAAACTTTATAAATATACATGCATGGTAATAGTTTGAATCCTTGAAATACTACAAAGTTTTATGACATACAACGTCACATAAAATCATAGGTTTTTTAGTAAAATGGCATACGTTATTTTTATTAGTTGTATCATTTTAACAACGTAACATATGTAAATATCGTGGTTTAAAACTAGTTTATGGGTTCATAACATATATATATGTAAATCCAATATTTTATAAACTGTATTCTCCCCCAAAGCACATGTATTTTAACAACATTTTGCACAAAATATAGTATAGGTAAGCACATGTATTCTCCGCCAAAGCATATAGAAATATAAAAGAGGGCCCATAACACTCACCTTAATGTGTGATTGTCAGTTTATTTCGAGATACTTGACGCGAGAAACCACAATTTTATGCTTTTAAAACGAACCGTCGGGACTATCTTTGTTACGTAATTAACCAAAAAGAAAGTTTTGGTATAAATTAATAAGTGTGGTGTTGTGTTGTAAGTTAACTAAACTATAGGATTGATTTGTTAAAATAAATTAATTGAATAGGACCGATTTTGTTAACCATTACCAAAGGAGGGACTAAAATGGTTTATTTTAAATCCATTTTTGAGATTTGGACTTGTTTTGTCAAGAATTTCCTTGGAGGGGGTTGAAATAATTAAATGGGAATGAATTTTGGGACCTTGGACTCGTTTTGAAAACAAATTTTCAAGGGGGGGGGGGTTTAAATTAATTCGGAAATGGAGTTTGAGAGGTTTGGACCTATTTTGTAAGAAATTGTCAGCGGAGGGTGGTTTGTGTTTCTTTCGAAATGAAGTTTGAGGAGGAGGTTCCTCCTCCTCCTGTTACCAGTTCATGCACGAAGCAGCAAAACGAAAAGAAAAAAAGGGATAGGTCTTTGTCCTCGGTGGTTTACAATCGAAAGGAACATATAACAAATGGTGGTGGTGGCAATCTATATTTACAGCGGCAGCAAGCAGGAGGTGGCGGAGGGTGGCAGAATTAGCAGCTACCGACGACAATGGAGGAGGGGGGGGGGGAGCTGCGATGGCAGCCTCCTAATTCTTCGTTCGTTGACTGTGTTCGGTGAGAGGGGGAGGGGAGGTGGCAGTGGGTCGAAGGGTGTTTTTGGCGTGGTGTTTCGTTACTAATTCAATAGAGAAAGGAGGTGGAGGAGTGGTGGTTTGGTGGTGGCTTTATGGTGGTGGAAGGGTGGTATTGTGGTGGTGTTTCTTTAAACCAAGAAAAAAGAGATAGAGAGGGAGAGATTGAGAGTTGATGGTGCTGTGATTTGTGAGGATTGAAGGACTTGAGGCTTCTATTTATAGTGAATGTAGCTCCTCATGTCTATGCAAGTTCCATACTCCAATAGTTAATCCAACAAATAATCTCAACCATGCTTGTACCTTGGATGTGAAGGAGTAAGGGGAAGGAGATCATGCGTGTGGGCAAGGCAAGGAGGGGAAGAAAAATTTTATTTTTCATTTCAAGCAAGTCCATGTGAGCCCCACAATAATGTCATGCTTAGAGAAAATCCAAAAACTCACTTTTGTTTTTTACATCGATATACCGACATTGAATAAATTTTCCAAAAGTATCGTATAATAGAACCGAGTTAAAGGATTCCAAAAACCCGAACAGATTAATTTTTCGAGTTGTAGAACTCCAGGAAATCGCGTTTAAAGTTTTGCGTCTAAATGACCCGAAACGCTCGATTTTTCGACTTTTGCAAATATTTTCGCTAAAACTATTTCGAGTATGAAATTAAATATTCGACCATAGTCTGAGTCTAAAATGCTCTCGGAATTTCCATCTGAGATGTACAAGTGCCTCAACGGATCGATTCAGTTTTAGCAGTTTAAAAAAATCAGTGTTTTACTGATTTGTTTTCTTATAACCAACGTCACTTTTGCACACAAACTCCTTTTTGGATGTTCTTTATATTTTTGGAAACATGGGAATATGTACTATGAGACTAGAATGTTTTCTTCGCTCATAACTACTTAATACGAATTTTCAGTTTTCAGATGCATTAACTGGAGGTAATATACCATCTGATATCTTATAATAGTTGAAATGAAATCATTTATTTTACAAAAGATGCACTAAAACTCAATGAGTTAAATTACAAAGAGATATACTACAAATTGATTGTCTATAGTTTTAGAGCTAAATTCTGGGATGTCACATTACCTCCCCATTAACGGAATTTCGTCCCGAAATCATTAAGTTCTAGACTACTTTATTCTACTATTATTTTGTTCCATTAGTCGAAGGAGCACCGCTGAACAGTTGTGGGTACTTTTGTTTCATCTGATCCTCACATTCCCAAGTAAACTTCGGTCCTCTATGAGAGTTCCATTGGACTTTTACTATAGGTATGTGGCTTTCTTTGAGGCTTTTGATTTCTTGATCCATGAACTCCACCGATTCCTCCACGAAGTGAAGTTTATCGTTGACATGGATCTCATTGAGTGGAATTATGAGGTTCTTATCAAAGAGACACTTTTTAAGATTACACACGTGGAAGGTATCGTGAACTTTGTTGAGTTCTTGAGGTAACTTGAGTTTATAAGCCACCGGACCAACCCTTGCCAGGATTTCGAAAGGTTCGATGTAATGGGGATTTAGTTTACCTCGTTTTTCAAATCTAATGACAGCCTTCCATGGTGAAACCTTTAGCAGGACACGGTCTCCTACTTTGAATTCTAATGGTTTGCATCTTATGTCAGCATAACTTTTCTGCCGACTACGTGCCACCTTTAGTCGTTCCTTTATCTGAACGATCTTCTTCGTCGTTCCATGAATGATCTCAGGACCAGTGAGTAGAGTATCTACAACATGCTTTTTATCTAATTGAGTATCTCCAACTTCTGCCCAACATATCGAAGAACGACATCTGAGCCCGTACAAGGCCTCGAATGGAGCGACCTTTATGCTAGTGTGATAACTAATGTTGTATGAAAACTCAACTAGTGGCAAGTGAGTGTCCCATGCATTACCAAAGTCTATCACACAAGCGTGGATCATGTCTTCCATAGTTTGTATTGTTCTTTCGCTCTGGCCATCCGTTTGGGGATGGTAGGATGTACTCATATCGAGTTTGGTTCCTAGAGACCTTTGCAGTGATTGCCAAAATCTGGAAGTGAATCTGCTATCTCGGTCCGAGATGATAGATATTGGTATACCATGCAGCCCGACTATCTCCTTAAGATAGGTCGTGGTGAGTTTCTCCATCTTGTCGGTATTTTTGATGGCTAGGAAATGGGCGGATTTGGTCAAACGGTCAAACACTACCTAGATGGTTTCATAACCACTTGATGTTTTTGGAAACTTTGTTATGAAGTCCATGGTTATTTGTTCCCACTTCCATTCTAGGATTGATGGTTGTTGTAGTAGGCTAGATGGCTTCTGGTACTCTGCTTTGACTTTAGAGCAAGTCAAGCATTTACTAACGTAGGTGGTAATCTCTGCCTTCATGTTGGGTCACTAATAAAGCTTCTTAAGATCGAGATACATCTTATCTGATCTAGGATATATCAAATATCTCGATTTATGAGCTTCATTTAAAACTAAACTCCTAACTTCACCAAATTTTGGGGTCTAAATTCGGTTCTCGAAATATCGTGTTCCATCTTCTAGCTGAGCATCTCGAATTTGGCTGGTGAGGTTGGAGGGGATGGTTAGGGTTAAGGCTTTTACACGAAGTGGATTTGCTCGCTCTTTCCTGCTTAAAGCATCTGCCACAACATTTGCTTTACCAGGATGATAACGAATTTCACATTCGTAATCATTTAGCAACTCGACCCACCTTCGTTGTCTCATGTTGGGCTCCTTCTGATCGAAGATGTGTTAGAGGCTTTTGTGGTCGGTGAATACGACACACTTTGTTCCATACAGGTAGTGTCTCCAAATCTGTAAAGTAAACACTACAACTCCCGACTCTAAGTCATGAGTAGTGTAGTTTGTCTTGTTTGACTTCAGTTGTTGAGATGCGTATGCAATGACCTTATTTCTCTGTATTAGTATGTATGCTAACCCTTGGTGTGAGGCGTCACAAAAATACTACAAATTCTTCTATTCCCTCCGCAAAAGACAAAATTGGTGTACCGCACAACAATTGTTTCAATTTTAGGAAGGCAGACTTTTGGCTGTCTCGCAATCTAACTTTGTGTTTTTATGGGTTAGAGCGGTGAGAGGTTTGGCTATCTTGGAGAAGTTCTCGATGAATCTTCGATAGTAGCCTGCCATACCTTAGAATTGGCATACTTCAGTTGATGTCGTTGGTGCTTTCCAATCCTTAACCACTTTGATCTTTGCGGGATCGACATGAATCCCTTTACTGTTAACCACATGGCCGAGGAAATGTACTTCGTTAATCCATAACTCACATTTAGAAAACTTTGCATAAAGTTTCTCTGTTCTTAAAAGTTCTATAATTAAACATAAGTGTTGGCTATGTTCTTCCTTGGTTCGTGAATATATCAATATGTCATTGATGAAACGATCATGAATTTATCCAAGTAGGGTTTACACACCCGATTCATAAGGTCCATGAATACGTCTGGTGCATTGGTCAGTCCAAATGGCATAACCAAAAACTCGTAGTGACCAGATCGAGTCCAAAATGTTGTCTTTGTAAAAAATTGCTTCTTGAACTTTAAGTTGATGGTATTCGGATCTTAGATCGATCTTCCAGTAGTATCAGGATCCTTGCAGTTAATCGAACAGGTCATCGATCCTCGGGAGTGGATACCGGTTTTTGATGGTGAGCTTGTTCAACTCTCGATAGTCGATGCACATCCTGAACGATCCATCCTTCTTTTTGACAAACAATACTGGAGCTCTCCATCGAGAGAAGCTTGTCCGGATAAAGCCTTTGTCAAGAATTTCTTGAAGATGACTAGAGAGTTCTTGCATTCCCGATGGAGCCAGACGACAAGGAGATCGTTCCACTGGTGCTACACCCGAGATTAGGTCGTTTTGGAATTTGACCTGCCTGACTGGAGGTACTCCAGGTGGATCCTCTGGAAATATGTCCGGGTAGTCGCGCACTTGCGGTATGTATTTGATTTTCTTACCCTTGTCTTGCATAGCCACCACGTGGGCCATGAAAGCGAAGTATCTCTTCTGCAAAACCTTTCTCGCCTTCATGCAAGAGATGATTCTTAGGCTCTTCCCATTCAAGTGGTTGAGGTTTTGTTGTTCGGGGCCTTTCTACAAAACTTAGAGGTGTGACCCCTCAAATTGTAGATGTTGCAGATCAAGCAATTTCCAACATCGGGTAAGTTGCACTTAGTACAGTAGGGTAAGGTTTCAGAATAGGGATTTGCTGGAGTGGGAGTGTTTGTGATCGCAACATACACAACCACATGTTCTGGATTGGGCTTGCGATGCTTGAAGTTCCCTTTCGGGTTTCCATGGAACTTCATCTTTGTACTCCCATCTTGGTTCTTCTATTTTTTTTTTTTGGGGGGGGGGGGTTATGGTACCCTGACAGATACATTTCTCAGTCAACTGATAGGCTAATTGCTTGACACTATCGAAAGTGGTTGGTCTGGATGCAGTAACCAGACCGTGGACTGGTGATGCTAGTCCTCAGATGTACCTCTTTGTCTTTTTGTATTCCGGGGTCACCATTCTCGGGAAAAGGTTTGCAAGGTCATTGAATCGAGAGGTGAAGGAAGCCACCTCCGATCCTTACATGGTAAGGTTCCAAAGCTCCTACTCCAGAGCTTGTACTTCCTGTTGTAGGCAATATTCTTTGATAATCATCTACTTAAGAGGTTCCCAGCCCATGGCATAGGCTTCATCGATCCCCATGGACTTAGAATGGATATTCTACAAAGTCAAGGTGTAATCCATCAATGTACAGGTGGGATATTTCACTCAATAGTCCTCAGTTCAAGCACTGATGTGAAATACTGTTTCCATCTTTTCTATCCAGCGGGATAGACCAACGACTCCTTCCGTGCCTTAGAAGGATGAGGGTTTGCAGCCTATTAAATACTTGTATGAACAAGGCCTTGAATTGTTTCGGTTCATAGCTGGAGTGCCACCACCATTTCTACTGTTCCCGGTGTTGTCATTCCGGGCACCCGCGTATGCGGATAAGGCTGTAGCAATCACCTACGCAAGCAGGGTCTACATTAGAGTAAGATCCATTTGAAAAGGTGGGTTTACATTAGTTTCACCTGGGGTTCCCCTGAAGTTTGGAGTTTCTAACAATGTTTGAGTCACCACTGGTGCACCTCTTCGATTGCCTCAGGGAGTTGGTGGTGGACGAACTCGTGATTCCTTTCGTGGGGCCATCATCCTAATATGTTTGTGCGGACATGTTAAATTGTGTTACACTATGTAGCTATAAACAAGTTGTATTTAATGATAATGTATTAGTGTAACTTGTTCCTGAAATCTTACATATTTCTAAATCATAGAATGAGAGTTTCAACCAATGTTTTCAACTGACACTACTAGAATATAGGCCTTTAATGACACGCGAACCATGACACACAGTGATTTACGATACGCAAAATCGTGTGTCCTAAAAATAATATCATCTCTTCTAAAATTTGAAGGATTTAGGACACACATTTTTTTGCGTGCCCTTAAAACTAGTGTCAAAAAAGAAAAAAAACACGGAGGGCACTCAGCATAAAAGGCGTGTCGTCTAAGCATGTCGTTTTATAAAGTTTTCATCAAACGCCCGTTCTCCATCTTTAATAGCTAAGGAGGGAAATCAAATCCCAAAAAATTAAAACCCCCGCCTTATTCTCATCTTCTACCAGCCGCAAACCCCTTCTCTTTTCCATGACCTAATTAATGAAGCTCTGCCTCTGCTGCCCAGCGGCCAACCACGTCATATGAAGATCGTAATCAATTCCAACCCTAGCCGAGTCACTTTCATACTCCAACCACCACCTCTTCTGCCCAACGGCCAACCACGTCGGCGATAACGGCCGTTTTGGCCCCTTGTTCTTCTGAACAAAGCAATTTTTCATCCGTTCCTCCACCGAATCGATCATAGCCATCTTCTAATCCTCCTGTCTTGCTCCATCCACCGGTTTTTGCTCCTCATCGGCAACTTCCATCGGTGCATCATCTCCATCAGTTACATTTGCAGAGGGTTGTGCGATGTGAGAGAGGATGAGAGAGAGTTGCCAGTGAGCAGCATGGAGGGAGGCATAGATTTTAGCAGAGTCTGTGGCGGTGGCGGTGGATTTGGAGAAAAGTTGCTTTGACATTAGGGTTGCCTTCTCTAAAGTAGTAACAAGGCCCATCGCCATTTTCATCTCCATCTCCATATTTGACAAAAGTTAAAACAAGCTACTTCAACTTCGAATTGATGGCAGTTGTGGTATCGACGCTAGTGGGGTGGGCCGCCGGCAGGTTAAACGATGTTTTTATCCGAACTTGTATCATACACTTTCTTATTGTTCATCGTGGTTTCAGGGAGAGGAGTGTCGAAACGAAAAAGAAGGTTGCGCAAATTGCTGGAAATATGTGTTCACTAGTCACTGACCCGAAGGATTTGCTTCCTTATATACGATTGCTTTTTCCTGAAATTAAGAAGGTATAGTATGAGTATCCTTTATGTATGTTGTGCCAAATGTATGTTTAGTAATAATCATACCAATGTTATCTAATACATCTCACTTAAAACAGGTATTAGTGGATCTAATTCCTGAAGTTTGATCTGTAGCAGTTGTTGGGTCTCTAATAAGAGGAATAGGAGAAGAGAACTTCCCAGATCTTGTTCCATGGTTGCTAGACACACTCAAATCTGATTGTAGTAATGTTAAAAGATCTAGTGTTGCTCAAGGGTTGAGTGAGGTCAGAATTTAGCTGAGTTTATAAATCATAAATTTTGATTCTTTTGTCCATTTTTCAATCTGTTTATGGGGATTAAAGGATGTCTCTTCATCTCTATAGGTAGTGGCTGCTCTTGGAACATAATATTTTGAACACCTTCTTCCTAACATCATACGCAACTGCTCACATCAAAGGGCACTTGTACGTGATGGTTATTTGACCCTTTTCAAGGTTAGCTGCTTCTTCAACTGGTTTCATTCTTATTGTCTTTGTATTTCATGTATCAGTTGTACATTTTTCAATATTGTAAATATATTATTGTATTATAGGTTGGTAGTGTGATAAAGAATCCTGAAATCGCCTCCCTTGTGCCAACACTTTTGCTGGGTCTTACATACCCTAATGACCATACAAAATATACCCTTGATATTCTTCTTCAGGTAACAACACATAGTTTTTATTTTTCTTTTTCTGTTTTAAGTTCTTATTTTGTCGGCTGTTTTAAGTTCTTATTCTCTTTTATGATGAGGCGCCCTAATGAGATTAAGGGATACTTGTGTGTTTTGCACTTTTAATGCGAATACAAAGCCACTCATCATTTGAGAGAACCGGAGATAAAAATGATAAAACCTCATATACAAAATAAATTTAGATTCATAATCCAAACCTTTAGTAGATGCAATAACTCTGTTAAGCTGTAAGAAAAAAAATTCTTAAAACAAAGAGTCGGAGTCAAAAATGATAAAACCTCATATACAAACTGATAGAAATAAATGATCAAAATATACAAATTTGAGTTCAAATCAAAATCCTTAGTAGATGCAATAACTAGCTGATTATCATTATCCTTAGAATATACACTTTAGATTAGATCATTGATACAGTTTTTATGATATAATATTTTTGTTTCATTAATTAATTAATTAATTAATTGATGATTTAGGTTTCATGGACGGATGCAAAGATTAAGCTAGAGAAGGGCGTGCAATCAGTTCATATCTAGACCAATCAGATCTTGAAAAGCTTTTCCGTAAACATGTCAAGTCATTACATGATGCAAGTTAGCCTCATTAACAACATTACTTCTCTTTTGAGGGTAAAATGGTCATTCAGTTAAAAAAAGAAACAATATAAATTTGACATATAGGCATCCACCTTGAATTTAGGTATGGAGTGGGACTGATGTATAAGAAGCAGCCCCGGATAAGAGGGCGTGGGGTCTCTTATTGCAAATATTGGAAGCTTTGACTATAACATAAAATATTTTGGCTCTCAACTTTTAGAAGAAGAATAACATAAAATAACATTTAAAATCATAAGTTCCTTAAAAATACTTTATTGTGTTACATGTACTTTATTACTTACTCATAATATATACTTCGATCTGATTATTGATTACGTTTTGTTTGCTTTAGCACTTTGCAGCTTGTGAAGAAGCTGGAGTTTTAGTTATCATTTGGTTGCAACTTATACATCCGTTAAATCACCCAACAACTAATATAGTTTTATTAATATAATAAATGAAAGTGGATAGCTTAAAAACAATAAAAAACTGAAAATAGAACTAGTGGCAGTTGTGATTCCTATCATAAAGGTCTATTCACATGGTTTCTTTTTTATTGTTTTTATTTTCAGGTTATAGATGCTTGTGCTAAAGTAAACATGGGTCGTTTTATAAATCACAGCTGTCAACCAAATTGTCGCACTAAAAAGGTTAACTTTATGAAATTCCTACTCTCATAAACTAGTTTTAGGTTAAATTTGGTAGATCATTCAGGTTAATTTCGAATTTGAAAGTCTAAGGTTTGACCTAAAAAGTCTCAACATATCCATTCTTCTGCAATGACATTTGAAAAGTAATTTCACAAGGATGCACCTTGTGGTTTTGTAATCTGATCATGGAAATTTGTGTAGTGTTTGCTAGTTTGGTGTAGTCACTAAACCACTGGCTCATGCAGGTCAAGCTGATGTATATATCTTGAGTTTGTGGTCCATATGATTGCAGAAAGACAAAATTTACCATTCTAACTAATAAGTGGTCCCAATCACTAGTTACTAACTTTGAGTTCTTCTCACAGATGTGGTTATTTTCTGGTTCTCTTTTACTATATGATTTGGTTACCCCTTTTGAAATTGTATTATTGCTAGTAGTAATTTGACTTGCCAGTTTTAGATTTTTAGTCATGATTACATCCTAAATTCATCAATGGTCAATTTATTTAGGTTTTAAAAGAAGTACATTTCTAGCCACACCCTATCTTCTGTTAATGATGCCATCTCTTGTCTCTATATGCATCATATATGTTCCAGATTCTTATTCTTATAAGTTTTATAAAAACATGAATACTGCTTTCACTGTCATAGGCTCAATAGTACAGAGTTTTTGACTTCTTTACCATATATATATATATATATATATATATATATATATATATATATATATATATGTAGTTAGATTAATTTCAAGAGAGCAAAATGAAAATTCCAACATTCATACAGAATCAAAAGGTTTTAACACAAATCAGTTGGATAATGTCTCTAATGTTGTAAGAGCACAAGAGGGTAAGTCAGAATATAAATAAAGTTGTTATTTAATTTTTTATAAATAAATTTGTCATTTAGTTTTCTTGTTTTTTTGTAAATTCAGGTCTGGTGTTTTGGATTTGCATAATTTCCAAGTGACACATATCCACTGCCCTCCACCTCGTTGGCTGTAAGTCTTACTCTTGACTCACTCTCACTTTATTATTTTTATTTTTATTTTTTTCTAGGATTTGTTTCTTTTAAAACATCATTCTTTTTTGGTCTATATTCTAAATTACATTTTTTGTTCCCATGGTATATTAAGAACCACATATTATCACCATGTTGGTTTATGAAATCAATGTTAAAATAAGATTTATCTTATCCTTTTTTTAGTTTTGTATTTTTTTTTGGTGAATGTAGTATTCCTTATAATTATCACTTTACCTTTGTATTTGTGTCAATGCAGTTTAACATACAGAGGTTGGTATTTGAAGAATGATAGGGGATTAAAACAATGGAAAAAGCCGAATCTGCACTATGGTAGTTAATAAAAAGAGGTGCTATTACATTGTGCACAAGTAACAAAGATCCAGATTTCCAAAATAGTTTGTGTTTTATGCTTGTTGTTATTTGGATTACGAATATTTGTTTTTCTAGTTTGACTGATGTTAATAAAATAACAATTAAATGTGATTTATTTTGAATATTAGTACATTTATTTTATGAAATGGATTGTTTTGTTATATAAGTATTTTATTTTGTATTATGAGACTTTAAATGTTTTATTCAATTTTAAATTTAGTAAATATATCAAAATAAAAATATATATTTAAAACATTTAAAATTATGACACGTAAAAATGTGTGTCATCTTTCTTTATGACAGGGGCTTTAATGATACGCAATGCGAGTCGTAAACGCGCGTCGTAAGGTTACGACACGCCAATGCGCGTCGTCTTCTTTATGATAGGGCCTTCCTTGACACACATTGTGTGTCGTAAGAGCGCGTCGTAAATAGACAACGCGCATTTGCGTGTCGTCTTTCGTTATGACATGGCCTTCCTTGACACGCATTTGCATGTCATCTGAGCGTTAAAAGGGTGTTTTTGTAGTAGTGTGAGTAATGATAGTATGTCACAAGCAATACAAATAATAAGTTTCAACATTTAACAATATTGGAAGTAGTTTCATATATTAGAACTACTTGTTTTTTGTTACAAAGGTACCAACCGTGTAAGGTAAGAAATGGAAAGGTTTACAAAAGAACATTTGCAACTCAGGTAGTGATAAACACTTGCAAAACAAAAGCTATTCCTCAAAAATTCTAACCATGTCCTAGGACACAAGCCACCCTAGACGAAACTTCTATTGCCCAAAACGTGAAATCAGATAGAGGACCAGTTCATCGAACTACTCCTGGTGATGACGTTGCCCTTGCTCAGCAACAACTGCTCGGTGCTTAGCTGCATCCATCAGACTCTCCGCGATTTGGGTCTTGTATGCTAATGCTTTTTAATGAGCACTCATAGCGTTCGCCTCGGTGCAGTTAGCACCTACACGATGATAAAGTGTCTGGATGGCCACATAGTCCTCCTTCTCTCCCTCTTCGAGTCTTACGACTCGTTGCTCTATTAAAGTAGAGCCTGAAGCTCTATAGAGCTCCTCTAGGGAATGGACTCGGTCGGATAGCTGGTCGAACTGAGTCATAAGGCGGGGGATCAGATCATTCTCAGGGTCGTCCCTGAATGGTGCCTGTGATGGAGCTATTGGATTAGGTGTCTAAGTTCATGACTATTTCTGGGATGTACTTGACCCGATTAGCATGGTCCATTTGGGTTGCATGGCATCATGCATTTGGATAGTCCAAAATGAGAGAAATAACACTTAAGGTTTATTAATATATTATAAGTTCTAATATATAATAATATTATTTAATTAGTATTGATAAAGAATTAGTTTGGAATTAATTAAGTGATCAAAAGAAGACTAATTAAATATATGGGTTGATTGTGTAAATCACCCATACTTGTATAGTGGGCTAATGCTCCATGGATTATCAAGTTGGGCTAAAACCCATAGGATGTTTCATGGATGCTCCATGGTGTTTTTGTACCCATGGATCATGGAAATGAAGAGCCATGTCAAATTAGGGTTTACATGGTGTAACCCTAATTATGACACACTATATAAGCAACATGTGAGCAACCAAAATCGGCACTAGTGTGAAAACAAGAGGGCTTAGCCGATTTTAGAAGTGTTCCATTTCTCTCAAGGTTATTCCAAGTGTATTTGGTGTTGTGTGAGACATTTGAGGCATCACACTTGAGGTGCTAGGCTCACAAGGTTCTCAAGGAATCCAATCTACTACAAGGTATGTTTTCTTGCTTACTTTTATGATTAAAAGTTCCCATGTATGCTAGATAGGATATGAACCTTGGAAAAACAAATTTTGCATGTATCATAGATAAAACATAAATCCAAGGTTTCTAGGGTTGCATGTACACTTAGGAGTGTTAGAATGCTCAAAACCCAACAGTGGTATCAGAGCCTAGGCTTGTTTTCTTGTTATACTTGCAAAATTGGCTGAAAAAACGAAGTTTGTTGCTGTCTGAACAGCAGACTCGCCGAGTCTATGAAGGGAATCGACGAGTCCAAGGCTAAAATCATCCAACTCGCCGAGTTGGTTCATGCACTCGACGAGTTGGACCCCCAGACAGCATATATTCAATTGTTTTGGCTGGAATTGGACTAGAAACATTACCCTAAGCTGTTTTTCAACTTATAAACCTGTTTTTGATGTGGTAATGTTCATGCTAATCCAATTTCAAAGATAATTGTCAATAGATTCATGTTTTGTATTAGTTTAATGATTAGGATAATTACATGAAAAAGTTTGATTAAATTATCTTGTTCTTATGAGTTGCTTAGATTAATAGAAAAGTTATGTGAAATTGTTGTTTTCAATCCATATTAATCTAAGAGTTGGTTCTAAAATGTGTTTTTGTAACTTGTCCTCAAGTTATATGAAAAGTCACATTTAAGATTCATAAAACTCATAAATATATCCATAGGTTATGAATAAAGAAACGTCATATTCTTTTAATTGTTTAAAGTCTTCCATAACTTCTCCTCAAGTTATGGAACTTGAAGAGTTTTTTGAATTAAAACTACTTTAAACACATAAGTTATGGAATTGAATAGTTTTGAAAGTTACAAAACTTGCCCTCAAGTTAAACCCCTAGAATTTTAAAAGTTAAAATTCAACCCTTATACTTTATAATATTATAAGTTAATAATATATATATGTATAAGAACAAGTCGTTTTACCGTTAGTAGGCCTCATTCACGAAGCTGGTCTATAAGCGGGGTATAAGGTTGCTGCCTATAAAATGGCAGCTTAGAGGGTGTCCAGTCTCACCCACCGCTTCCTTGATCGGTGGAGGGTCGTTAGCCGAACAGGTAAGACAAGGACTTAAAATCTTCATTAAAAGTATTAATAATAAATATAAAGTAACTAAACCGTTTATAAATTCTCAATCTTAGTTACTTTAGGAAAATGTGAATAAGGTGCTAACCCATGAAATTACACTTTGCACTTTGCTTAAGTCGGTTAGTGGAGCATGTGTGGTTAACCGGCACACTAGCTGCATTTAACAAGGTAGGCAAATGGTAACTTAATGTTTATCATCGTATCGATGGAGCGCGAGTGGTTAACCGACACATCGATTGAGGGGTGATACATTAAGGGTACCAAGTAATTTGCATGGTTACTTCACACCTTGTTTTGTGATCCTCGGCATCCCAGTCACAAAACCTGAAGGGCACACTCGAGATTGAAACATGCCATTGAAAGCTCAATGAATCTCAAAAGATCTAGGAGTTTCAAATCTAATTAAAACCTAATAATTTATTTCATTTTTCATGGTGGAAATTGGTGAATCGTCATTCACCTACCTTCAAATATTTTATAGCTTGGATTACGACATCCTTCTTCTAAGTTATAAAATATTGTGTTGGGTCCTAGCCTTAATATTTCATATTGGGTGTTATATTAAGGACTTAAAATCAACTAATTGGAATATCTCCCATTGTAGATGTCTGGTTTAGACAACTGTGATCTTCCCAAATCTCATGGAAATCATACTTCTCTACCTCCACCTCCTCCATTTATTCTCCCTGACCCACAAGCTCGAAGACTTGAAAAATTCAAGGTCACTCAAGCCATACTAGCAATGAAACATAAAGATGGAAGACCTGTGTGAACTCATGTCTTAGGAATGAAATCACACTTTGACAGGTTGAGAATGTTGGGTTTCATTATCCCAAGGAAGTTGGCTATTGACTGGGTTCTTCAGTCACTTCCCGAGTCTTATAGTGAGTTCATTAAGAACTACTATGTGACAGATCACGACATGACCCTAATAGATCTATCTTATTTGCTTGTTGCTGCTGAGTCAGAAATGATGTGGCGTAATGGTCAAGCAAATATGGGTGGAAGGTCTATTTCTCAAACTTCCATGGACATTGACAATGGTAACATTGGAATTCCAGAAAAGCTTTCCCTTCCCAATGGAAAGGGATCGGCCTTGGTCAACCCGTTTGACCAAAAGGTAAAGGGAAAAGCTAAGTCTGTGATAGTCCCGTGTACCATTCCCAAAGAGTCTATATGTTTTCATTGTCAAGAGAAGGGGCATTGGTTGCGAAACTGCCCTAATTACCTGAAAGATCTAAGAGAGAAGGAAAAATCAAAGGATTTGACTCTGCTTCAGGTAAGTCCACTATCTAAATCTATTAAGTTCCTTATTGATGATTTTTAATACAAAATGTGACTCGATTACATTTTGGTGTTTGGCAGGATCAAGCAAAGGGAATGAAACTTAAAGAAAGTGTATGCTGAATCTGATCGCGAAGATGGATCTCAATCGTATGGTTCGAAGATCGAATTCTTGAGCTACTACTTAGAGAGTTATGATAGATTGCTAGAAAATATGTAATAGCATAGTTTTCATTTAAAGTTGCATTGTAAGGAAAGTCTTTCCGCATTTGATAAATCAATAAAAATTTTGTTTTATTTTATATGTCCTTGCAACGGCACTTATGGGAAATTGATGTTTGTATGTTTCTAGCAATAATGGAAATATGAATTTGATTCTTTCGTTTGTGGTAGTGTCTAAATTTACCAAATAAGGAAAGCTTCTCATCACCCAAGTTTTCAGTTGGATAGAAACTTGGAATCATACAAGTTGTACAGTATGATGAATAAGAACTTTCAGCTTTGGAAAATTAAGACTAGTTCCTTGTTCACATGTATATGTGAGTCAAGAGAAGGACTAAGGGATCGAGTACACATTCTTGTGCACTAATCAAGGTCCACCACAAAAGGTTGATACGACTATTCGTCATGATTTACTAAGGTTTAGTAAATATGGTTATACTTATAAGTTTAAGTATAATTCTGAAACATTCGAAAATTTTTTCAGTGTATGGCATGACGGATGAGAAGAATCAAATTAGGCAGAAAGATAAAAGTTTCTCTAATCTGAAAAGATGGGAGAGTACTTTAGTATCATGTTTTGTGATCATCTTAATGATTTAGAAATCATATCACAATTAGTCCTCTAAGGACATCTTAGTGCATTCTTATGACTAAGAAGAGGAATCCTGAATTGTTAAAATGGTTAAATCAAGAAGATGAGTCATACTTCGTTCCAAAACAATTCTTAGAGTCATACTCCAAGATTGTAAATAGAGTGACATATCTTAAAAGAAGGTTTATAACACTTGTCAAATGTAAGAGTAAAATGTAACCTACTCTTGTACATTTGAAATTGGTAAGTTGTGATGTTTTGGATAAAACAAAGACCAACTAAGGCCAATTGTGTGAAGTGTTTGTCTTGATAAAGAATCCGCACTATCTCTTGAATATCTGACAAGTGAGTCTTATATGTCGAGAGGACAGTGGGAGTCTTAAAGATCTTGAAAAAACTTCTAGATCTAATCAAGAAGAAAAACCTATAGTTTATCACTAGCACACGACATGAGGTTTATAACCTATCGTGTTGACATATTCCTATTTCTGTGCCCATTCCAGGTAAAGTTGGCTTTGCATATGAGTTCTGAGAGTTCTCAATTGGTTGCATAACAACTTGGAAGCAATGGCAGGCCCTTGAACTGCCAGGTGGCAAGAAGTTAAGACTGCACAAGTTCAATCCATAAGAGTTTGGATTTGTCACTAACCTTGTCTTGTGATTATGGTTTTGACAAATTCACATGGATAGGAGCACATACACCAAAAAATCTAAGTTTCATAAGGTTTCTCTCCGATTCATGAAAATGATGGTGAGGAAACGCTTTCACTAAGTAGATTTTAAGTAGATAGCAATTATGATATTTGCATTCTCAAAGTCGTTAGTGGAGCGTGCGTGGTTAACCGGCACACTAACATGGACTTGTGAGAAATGGCAAAGGTCTAAACAATTGAGACTATGATTACGGCATCCCTTTTCATTGTTCTGAAATTGTTTAGACACACATGTGTGCTATCTAAGGAAAGGTGTATGATTTTTGATAAAGTTTTATCAAAGCATCTCGTATCAGAAATATGAACTTTGGTAAGAAGGTCAATAAAGTATTGATTTCTAGAAGTCCAACAGATTTTTGAGTACATGTCAAAGCTAGTGGGAGCATAAGCTTCATGCTAATAATCATTATGCAAGTGGGAGCATGATAATTATAATAAGTGTTGCAAGTTAGCAATGTTAATTATAGAAAAACAAAAGGTTTCAATTGGGAAAAAGTTGTTTTGCTATAATTAAGGGAGAGGAAATTATACTTCACTATAAGTCTAAAAGCTTAGATTGAGGTTTTAATCATATTTAGTCAAGGATATATATATGAATTTCATGTTGGAATGGCTCAACATAAGGAAATTCTATATATGGGTCCATTATTTGCGTTCTAAAATTCGATTATGATTACGGCATCCCTTTTCATAATCTGAATTATGAGAACTTGGCAAATAGAAATAGAAATATTATAGCAAAAGACTGGTCTAGTATCATGTCTTTATGAATCGTGTCCCATATGCTTCAGATATAGGATCGATTGCATGTGCTATAATATTCATCTGTTCTAAATTTTTCCAAATGCCCAGAGCATTAAGAGGGAAAAAGTACTAGAACTAGATATGACTAATTTGATTAAGCAATTGTTGAGGACAATCTAAGGTTTACCACAGATTGATTGCTCAGGGACAGTTGGAAGTATAGTGTTAATTTTGGAAGGACCATATTGACATATTCTGAAAAGAGACAACTCTTGTTCAGGAGTAATAGTCAAAAGGGGAATATGGAAATGTTCCCATAGGTGGAAGTTATTCATTAAATCTGTGTAAGATTAGGAAACTTAATGCAAGAAGAATGTTCAAAGGCAATGGACTTTGAATATGAGACTTCGGTTCCATGGAGTTGGTCTCCATTATAACACTCTGTAATGTCTGTTGACAAGTCTTTGTGACTTTGTGCATAATCATTACAAGAGGACCAATGCATATAAGTTTAGAATCTAACAGATTTAGGTAAATGGCACGAATCTGGGATTCGTGCATTTGCAGTAAGGATTTGGGATTGTGAAATAAGTATCATTGGAATTATGTTCAATCGATCTATTTCACAGAGTAAAGATCATAGACAAACTTAGTATGCATACTTGGTGTATGGCATAACTAATGTTTGTAAAAACATAGTGTGCATATTTGGTGTATGGCATGACTAGTGTTTAGAAAAAAAAACCATAGTGTACATGCTTGGAGCATGGGACAACTATTGTTTTAATTCAAGTATAAAGTTGATAGTTTGAAACAGTATACAATGAATGATGGGTAATTAGTATGGTGATAAATAAAAGATGTTTTATTTATATTCATAAGTTCTGAGACCATATTGGATTCGATTATTCTTGTGTTTCACTTTGCATGTTTTGACTTCCAGAATAACTAAGTCGCTCTTCCTGAATGACTAAGTTATTCAAACCATCCACAGTCGGTCATATGTTGGAAGTAGATATGAATCAAGACTGTCATGGGTTGGCTTGTAGAGGTCTAAGATGTTGGACAAAGTGGTGCTACAACACTCATAAGTGCTCATAAGTTCTGAGTATTGGATTCAACCCACGCTCACTGGTATCACTTCATGGAATTTATCTCGAGTGATCGTGAGACGGTAATATCATATAAGTCTTCAAACCTAGAGATATGACTTGTTGCCTATGAGTTGGTTGTACATTGATTGTACGTAAACGCATTGGTAACTCGATGTTATAAAACGTGCCTTTGTGTATGATTCAACAAGTAGTAAAACAAGCATATGAGTCGAAGTTTATCTGTCCCTTCTTGGATTAGAAGCGATATCTGGGCCCCTGGATGATTTTGTGTTGACCCATGTACCGGGCCCGGTCAGAACTAAGTTGATCTGTTCACTTAAGTTTTATGTCAAACAAATCGGAAATCGAGAAACAAACTGCTGGACAATAAGCAAGACATTGTTCCATGTATTTGTCCGGTTGATATCTAGAACAGAGGTTTATATGATCACTTATCTTAAATGGAATATCATCGTCATCTCAGTTCCACGAGACCTTGAAAGAGCTACGATTGCTGATCGGTTCCTGAAGTTATTCTTGCAGATATAGTTATTAGACTTATCCAAGTGGGAGACTGTTGGAGTAGGTGTCTAAGTTCATAACTATTTCTGGGATGTACTTGACCCGATTAGCATGGTCCATTTGGGTTGCATGGCATCATGCATTTGGATAGACCAAAATGAGAGAAATAACACTTAAGGTTTATTAATATATTATAAGTTCTAATATATTAATAATATTATTTAATTAGTATTGATCAAGAATTAGTTTGGAATTAATTAAGTGATCAAAAGAAGTCTAATTAAATATATGGGTTGATTGTGTAAATCACACATACTTGTATAGTGGGCTAATGCTCCATGGATTATCAAGTTGGGCTAAAACCCATAGGATGCTTCATGGATGCTCCATGGTGTTTTTAGACCCATGGATCATGGAAATGAAGAGCCATTTCAAATTAGGGTTTACATGGTGTAACCCTAATTATGACACACTATATAAGCAACATGTGAGCAAGCAAAATCGGCACTAGTGTGAAAACAAGAGGGCTTAGCTGATTTTAGAAGTGTTCCATTTCTCTCAAGGTTATTCCAAGTGTATTTGGTGTTGTGTGAGACATTTGAGGCATCACACTTGAGGTGCTAGGCTCACAAGGTTCTCAAGGAATCCAATCTACTACAAGGTATGTTTTCTTGCTTACTTTTATGATTAAAATTCCCATGTATGCTGGATAGGATATGAACCTTGGAAAAACAAATTTTGCATGTATCATAGATAAAACATAGATCCAAGGTTTCTAGGGTTGCATGTACACTTAAGAATGTTAGAATGCTCAAAACCCAACAGGAGCCTGTGAAGACTCGCCAATCTTGAACTTTGAAGGAAGTACAGTAATCCTCCGCTTGCGGAGCAAGTCGGAGAGCCAAGCTGGCTCATAAGACATAGTGCATTTCCCCACCTGACCACAAGTGGGTCGGGAAACATGAGCAGAAGGGTCCAAGTGGTATATGGGAGGAATGCTCATCCTCGGGGTCCTCATCAGATAGGGACCCTTGCCATCATGGCGATAAGGTTGATAGTGTGGCCTACGTGGAGAGGATGGTGGAGTAGGAGGGGAAGGTTGCTCGTCAGTAAGGCCCTCCTCATCCTTTAGGGGACCTTCATCATCTATCTCTTGGGCATCCTGAAGAATTTCCTCATCATCGGACTCTACAGCCTCCTCTATATAATCATCCTCCTCGTCCTCTAACAGATCCTCTTCTCCCGAGAGGTCTGCTGGGGTGACTGGAGCGTCCTAGGGGAAGTATGGATCTTTGGCTAGCTGTATCGGGACCTCATGAAGCTCATCGGGGTCTGCAATCTACATCTAAGTTGGATGATCGTCGGGTAAATCCGCCATATACATAAAATGGTTTGAAGTGTGTTAGTAAGTTTTTAAATGTATAAGTGTTTTTAAAACTATATAAGTGTTTTAAGGTGGACATAAAGTTTCTAAGGTACTAGGTATCTGTAATGAATCTTGAGAACATTCTTCAATCTCTAAAACTCTCAACCGTTGTAGTCTGTCAAACTCCTTGCTCAAGGTTGGTTGTGCACCGGCCCGACCATAAATAACATAGGCGCGCGTTCCAGGTTTATTTGTGGTTTGGATTATGTACGATACTAAACTTAGTTGAGGCTTCTGAGCTAAAGGGTTGATTTGGTAGTTTTAGTTGAAGGGATGTTTAGAATTTTATTAAGTGTTCTCATCGCGGGTCAGAATATATATATATATATATATATATATATATATATATATATATATATATATATATATATATATTATCGTTGGTGTGGTTTGTAGTATTATTATTTTTTGCTTTGTACTCCAAGAACACCAAGTACAGACGAGGGCCAAACAAGAAGCACCGGAGGGCAGGATCATTCTAGCAATTAACCCGTTCTGAAATCCAACAACCCAAGCGGCCCTTCAAACCAGTTACCCCGTATCGCAAGTAGCCAAGAAGTAGTGTAATTAATAAAAATACTTTTATTAGGAGCTTGTTGTTATAGTTGTATTCCTCTTTCGAGGATATGATTTCTCGATGGCTAACTTTGCTATGGTACCAATCTGTTACACCCTCGCCCGAGGCGGCGGAACATGCCAGGATATGCGACTAAGTTCATGGATCACAAGTAAACTGAATATATAACACAAGTACAACAATAAAAAAACAACATTTGTATTCCATCTTTAAGTTTGAATACAGGGTTCTTACAGATAATAATAGTACATGAATTTTTCTTAATAGGTAGGCAGATAATACAAAAGCTAGTAAACTAGATAGCCTAAAATCCTTGACTAATCCATCGTCTGAATTGCTTGATTACTAATTCCATGAGAATACATGTAATTTTCAGGGTCAACACAAGGTTGGTGAAAGTTACAGGTTTTCTGCTAACAACACTATGATACTTTTGAAAAGTCTAAAAAGTATTTTCTTTGTAAGTATAACCATAATTAAAACAGTTTTTGTAGAGAGTCTTTGAATAAGTTTTGGAAACCAAATTGTATCTTTGCATAAGTAAATCCATACTTAAAATAGTTTTGAAAACAACCAAGCCCATGGTTGTAGTAAGAGAGGGAGATTCTAGTTAATGTTTATAGTGAGTCCTATAACCGAGCTATGTGAATGAATGTACCCCCTACAACACTTCATTGTACGTCGTAGTAACGATATTAGATACTTATCACCCGCTTCGATTGATCGGTCGAGGTTATAGCTAGCAACTTGTGACGCCCGTGTTTCTAGGCTAAGCATTAATGATGATGTAATAGTCTAGGTCAACCATTGTAACCCTTTTTAAAGTAATAAAGATGAATTACTTGAATATTACGTGAATTATGTGCTTTTATGTGATTATATACCGGTTTGTAAAGATATAATAAAATAAGCGTAAAAAATAAGATGTTAGATAAGCCCGATTTCAATAAAGAAAGTTGTAGTGGTCGTGGCAAGGATTCCGGAGATATAAAGAATGCCAGAATCCGAGTTATAACGAAGAAGTTATAGCCTGTCGAAGTTTAGAAACAGAACCGACACGACACTGCGTGACGGAAATAGTGAATTTATGATAGAATGATTTTCGGCCTTGGTGATCTAAACGAAAGTCGTAGCATACGTTAAACCGAGAGCGTGCATAAAAAAAACGCCCAAATCTGACTTTGTATGAGGAAGTTATGATTTTTCTAAGTTTCGAATCAGCAGTGCACAGCCCGGAGTTTGAATTTTAGATCGAACGATTTTTAGCCAATACAAACTAAACGAGAATCGAAGATCTCGTCAATAGGAGCTCAACGATAAAAAGACAGACGTAAACGGAGTCCGTATGTAGAAGTTATGAGTTTTACACGGTCGTTTAGTAGTGTAATCTTCTCATACTATTAGGTTTAAAATTGGTCGAGAATTAACCGACGAAGTCTAAACAAAAGTTATAGAGTACGGTCCCACCTACGCGTGGATATAAAGAACGTCAAAAGCGGAGCTCGCATGCAAAAGTTATGAATTTTTGAAGTCGGAATGTCAAATTGTGAGACTGGGTGCGAGCGTACGCCCCACGTAGAGAAGGGAAGCCCAACGTCCGAGGTACGCCCAGCGTACAAGAAGATTACGCCCAGCGGTCTCGCCTTGCATGGTCCGAAACGAGCGACGTCGATCCATCCAAAGAGTGACACGCATTGTACGACCCTCGCTCCTACGCGCCGCGTACGTAGGTACGCCCAGCGTACCGAGGAGCGCCCCGCGTACCCGAAGACTACGCCTAGCGAAATCCAAAATCCAGCGGCTATAAATAGAGGTCCGAAGCCATGCGTTTTTCTCACATCTTCCAACTTCTCTTTCTTTCTCTACTCTCTCTTTAGACTATCCTAACCCCCCTGAAGCCTAGGGTACCTCCCTAGCATTAGAAGGAAGCCCCGGAGCACCCGAAGGCTCCAAGAAAAAGAGTTTTTCAGTTTGAAACTCTACCCACGCAGAGCTCGGTTTTCAAGCTAACCTCCCGATTTCGCCAAAGAAGATTATTTTAAGAAGCGAAGTGCTGTCCGAATCACTCGTTATCAGGTGAGTGCATGGTCACTTTCATCTTACACATAGATATGAAGTATTTTATATAAATTACGTGTTATGTGTATATATATATATATATATATATATATATATATATATATATATATATATTACCTGTTTACCTGAGATGTATGTTGGATGAAGATCTATACTTCTTTCTTTTCAGATCTGAACTTTATCTTTCAGATCTAAACTTTTTCTCTTGGATCTGAAACTTTTCCCTTCAGATCTAAACTTTCTCACTTCAGATCTAAACTGTATATATGTATTTTGTACTTGGGATATATGTTGGATGAAAGATCTAAACTTCTTTCTTTTCATATCTAAACTTTTTCTTCAAATCTAGACTGTATATGTATTTTATGCTTTGAAAGTTACGCTGGATGAAAGATTTAAACTTTGTTTTTCAAATCTAGACCTTTTTCTTCAGATCTGAACCGTATATGTATTTTCTTTACAGATCTAAACTTTTTCTTCAGATCTGAACTGTATATGTGTTTTATATCTACGAATATGTTGGGTAGAACATGGGTAGATGAAATAAGTTGATGTGTGATGAAAAAAAATGAGTTGGAGGATGAGATGAAAAAGTGATATAGATCATGAGATGAGGGTGAGGGGAGAAAAATGAGGGAAACCTTTACCCAAACGATGGCCCCGTCATCTAGCAGAGTATGGATGACAACCATGGACTATTCTAGACAGTCTGTGGAACACTAGCAGGCTCGCTACCTGTAGGTGTTGTGAACGATATGTTCACCCGGTGTACTCTAAAAGCCCATTGACATGTATTGCAGGTGGACTCCCGCAAATAATACTGTCGATAAATGAGAACTATGGACTTAGCACCCGTTGGATGAACGCTGGCAGCTATGGATTTAGTGTCTGTTGTATAAACCTTGGCGACGATGGACTTCGTGCCTATTCCTTAGGAAAACCCTTAGGAATGAGTGATAGATGATTCTTAGGGTAGATCCTTAGGAATTAAAGAAAATAATGGGGATGTGTAATTGGGTTAATTGTTTGATGATAAAACATAATAAATTTATTATTGTGGGTTGAAAACCCTATGTACTCACCAGGTTTCCCAACCTGACCCACTTAGTTTATTTGTATCACAGGTGTCGATATAAAGCTACACTACACTGAGGGATTAAAGAGATGTAGATCACTAGTGTAAATGAATGTAAGTTCTGTTTATGCTTATGTTTCTGTATTGACGTTGACATCCCAAGGTTTTAAAAAGAATAAAATACATTTCTTCGGAAATGGTTTGATAACATATTTATCAT
The DNA here is from genome assembly GCF_052849685.1 of Lactuca virosa. Lineage (NCBI taxonomy): Eukaryota > Viridiplantae > Streptophyta > Magnoliopsida > Asterales > Asteraceae > Lactuca > Lactuca virosa. The sequence continues at coordinate 161,527,193 of NC_136434.1, read as the reverse complement.
GTTTTTTTCTGGGAACAAAATTCCGCAACACTTTTCTTTAAAAGTATACTCTGATTTTAAAAATGAAGCATAAACAAATTGGTCTTTTCTGGCCGTGAAAATGGGTATGTCACACAACTGCAGGTGGGGATGTCAACACCGTATAGATCTATACATATATATCTCGTTCCCAAGATTAACGGTTATGGTAGTGTGGGTTTGCTAAGTGTTTATACATAGCTAATGAATATAGTCTCACTAAAAAGCCCTTAACTAAGGTATGTGAATAACTCTCACCCCTAACTTATAAGTGGATAAGTTACCAGGCTTAATGAATTGTATAGAGTTTATAAAAGCCGTGTATATCTGGTGTGTATATATAGTATAAGGTACTCAGTTTTATAAAGGGGTATTTCTTAAGAAATTTTCGTGTATAAACTTTATAAATATGCATGCATGGTAATAGTTTGAATCCTTGAAGTACTACAAAGTTTTATGACATGCTTTTTAAGACACACAAGGTCACATAAAATCACAGGTTTTGTAGTAAAATGACATATATTATTTTTATTAGTTGTATCATTTTAACAACATAACATATGTAAATATCGAGGTTTAAAACTAGTTTATGGGTTCATAACATATATATGTCAATCCAACATTTGATAAACTAGTTATAGTTTTCACATAAAATGATAACATTTTATGTGTATTTTTGCACAAAATAGTATGGGTAAGCACATGTATTCTCCCCGAAAGAATACATAAATATAAAAGAGGGGACATAACACTCACCTTAATGTGTGATTGTCAGTTTATTTCGAGATACTTGACGCGAGAAACCACAATTTGATGCTTTTAAAATGAACCGGCGGGACTATTTTTGTTACCTAATTAACCAAAAAGAAAGTTTTGGTATAAATTAATAAGTGTGGTGTTGTTTTGTAACTTAACTAAACTATAACGTTGATTTGTTAAAATAAATAAACTGAATAGGAACGATTTTGTTAACCATTACCAAAGGAATGACTAAAATGGTTTATTTTAAATCCAATTTTGAGATTTAGACTTGTTTTGTCAAGAATTTCCTTGGAGGGGGCTGAAATAATTAAATGTGATTGAAGTTTGGGACCTTGGACTCATTTTGAAAACAAATTTTCAAGGGGGGGGGGGGTTGAATTAATTTGGAATGGGAGTTTGAGAGGTTAGGACCTATTTTGTAAGAATTTTTCAGGGGAGGGTGGTTTGTATTTTTTTCGAAATGAAGTTGAAGGAACAATAATAGACAAATATGCCAAGATATAATGATATGGTGAGGCGATTACAATATCAAATTCGGGTTCAACTGTAAAACTTTTTGTTGATACAATACTTAATGGTAAAAATTACTTAAGTATGATTTATATATGTTTTCATGGAGTGAAAGAGGGTTGGAGGTCAAGGTGTAGAAGGAGAATTAAGCTTGATGGTTTTCTCCTGAAAAGTTATTGCCATGGTGAGTTACTTTGTGTTGTGGATAAGGATGCTAACAATGGAATATTCCCAATTTCTTGGGCAGTTGTATGTGTAGAGAAAAAACATAATTGGAAATGGTTTATTGAGAATCTTACAGAAGATTTGAATTTTTCAAGTCAAGGAATTGGTCTAGTTCTAATGTATGATCAACACAAGGTATGGTTCGTTTTGTTATTGTGTTACAATACATGGTTGCCATTCTAACTTCATCATATGATTCAATATTTGTAGGGATTGGTTGAGACAGTGAAGTAGGTCTTACCAGCAGCAGAACATAGGCAGTATGCAAGGCATATATATATATATATATATATATATATATATATATATATATGCTAACTTTAGAAAGAAATTTCATGGAGCACAATTTGAGAATAGTTTCCGGAGGGCCAGTAAAGCAACTAAAGAAGAACATTTCAATGCAACCATGAAGGAGATTCAAGTAATAAACCCTGCTACCTTTCTTCATCTTATGGAGACAGATCCTAGGACATGGTCTTTGGCTTTCTTCAGAGTTCAGCATGCTTCTTGTGAATCAGTGGAGAATGGATACTAAGAAAGCTTCAAAAGTGTTATAATAGATGCTATGAAGAAACCCATTATCATTATGTTAGAGGATATACATATTTATGTGATGCAAAGGATGGTCAAGATGCAAGTTAAGTTACAAGGATGAAATCGTTACCGTGTATGTCCAGAAATCAGAGACAAGTTGATTCTGTTAAAAATTAAGCAAATGTATGTAAATATACAACTTAATGAATAATTGACAAGTTTGCGCACTAATGAATTGCATTAACTGAATTTAGGTCTTGGCAAGTTATTTCATATGGGGTGATGAAGTTTGAAACAAGAGACATGGATCAGTCTTATATTGTTTATGTGTAGAAGAAGGAATGTACATGCAGGCTGTGGCAGTTAAACGAGTATGGGTGTGTGCATTTAATTACAACATTATCATTCTTAAACTCTAAGAACGATACAGCATGTGTAGACCCAATGTACTTGGCAGCCTTCTACCATAATTCTTACAAACACCCCATACATGGGATGAATGGAAGCAACATGGGGCCTCCTACATAACACATCCCTCTTTCGCCCCACTGAAAAGAAGGATGACAGGCAAGCCAACCATGAAAAGAAAAAGAGATGCTTCTGAAATGACTAGAAGACACAATATATCAAAGGTAGGAAAACATGTATCTTGTGGTATATGCAAACATATAGGACACAGCAAGACCACTTATAGTCAAGTTAAAAGGCCACCTAAAACTAGTGTTTGGAAAAGAAAGGATGTGAGACAAATAAGAGGGAAAAGTCTGAAATAATACTTAAAATGAAGCATGCAAAAAGAGTGAAAGGTGAAGGTAGTAATTTATCAAAATCAATGGAGTTGGATTAGTTAGGGTGTTTTTGTAAACAATGAGAATGGTATATGGTAAAAGGTTGTTTGGGGGCATGGGTATTTATGGAATTTTTACTTATGGTGTCTTTGTTAACAATAAGAATGATCTATGTTTTTTAAGTTTAGTTTATGATAAATATTGCATGAATTCAATTTCCTTTCATGTTTGTATGTAAATTGTTCATTAGGAATGTTGGTACAAATAGTTTCCAAAATTTACATTTAATCAACAATGAATAATTGCAAAAGTAGTTCAAGTTGTTTTCTATATCAACAATGAATAATTACAAAATTGGTATTTTTTCATTGTTTACCTTGCCTTAGTCGTCCCATAGATGGACAATTATTCAAAAATGAGATGTTGACTTAAAATTGATTTTTTTCCCTTTTCTATTTTTGGATGTTATTCAACTGTGACAAACCTTTAATTTTTTTTTGAAAATGACACGTTAGACAAATGGAGTGACATTCCTTTTGTTTTCATTCATTTTTTAACATTGTAATTAATATGCAACTTTTGTTAGGTTAGCGTGGTGTGCAGTCGTGTGCTTGCAGGGGCCTGTTATGTCCCCTTTTTAAGAATATTTTCCATTTTATAACCTCACACAATGTGGTCCAAATAATTAGTACAAATAGTTTTCAAAATTTCCTTTTAATCAGCAATGAATAATTGCAAAAGTGGTTCAAGTTGTTTTCCATATAAACAATGAAGAATTACAAAATTGGTCCTTTTTCATCGTTTACCTTGCCTTAGTAGTCCCATAGATGGACAATTATTCATAAATGAGATATTGACTTAAAATCTATTTTTTGTCCCTTTTTCATTTTTGGATGTTATTCAACTGTGACAAACCTTTAATTTTTTTTGAAAATGACACATTATACAAATGGAGTGACATTCCTTTTGTTTTTATTCATTTTTTTAACATTGTAATCCATATGAAACTTTTGTTAGGTTAGCGTGTTATGCAGTCGTGTGTTTTTAGGGGGCCCTTATGTCCCCTTTTTAAGCAGATTTTCCATTTTATAACCCTTACACAATGTGGTCCAAACTGTACATAGAAATTACAAAATTCTATCCTTAAAATATAACTACACATGTTCATGGATCATATTGGCATCCGACAACATGCATTGAAATGTAAGAAAATAACTAAACAAATTCAAGTAAAATATAAATTGTTTTTCATTTGTGAGGGTTTCATCACATTACACTTATTATAAACATCTATTGGGTTAATTGAAAGTCATTATGAGATTTAATTGAGTTATTGCTAAATTAATATATATAACTAATTGTGCGATTATTAATCATAAATGTTCTAAGGGTTACTCACTAAGCTCTCGTAGCTTACCGTTTTATTTGTTGTATGCCTTTTAGGTATAGGTTCAGATAGACTCAATAAAGGGTATGAAGATTAGTAGCTTAGAGATGGTCACATCCGACTTAGATAATTATATTATATTATTATATACAATCATTTTGATAACTTCTTGTATTCAACTAGTTAATATACATGGTTAATGATTAAACAAGTACCATACTTTGTTTCGTGTTCGTATTTAGTCAACAATGTTTTCTTTTTTGTATACACTTGACCATTGAACTTGCTTCACATGTTCAAAAAGGGTAATATTACATATAACAACCTACAATATTATCATTTTTGGACATGTAAAACAAGTTTAATGGTCAAACGTGTACAAAAAAACATTGATGGCTAAATGTAAACATGAAACAAAGTATGTTACCATTTTAAATCATTAAAGGTGTTTATCTTTATATGTTGTAAATCAATAAAAAAATAGCACAATATAAATCACATACATTTAACAAGCTTATATTTGCACTCTATTTATCAATATAAAAATTCATGTTATACATTTTGTTTTTAAATTCCTAGTTTATATCATTTTCTTGTTCTTATATTTACTTAATGTAATAAAATATATTAAAAAACATGTGTGATATTTGAATATATTATATCATATAGAAGGTTTCATCAATACCTTCATTCTAGATTTCATCAATATCTTTAAAATAATAGTATTATTCAACATTATTGATATGTAATTTGTTTTACTATATAAGATAAATAAACATGTGTTTCTTTGATTTATTATATAGTACTTATTATTATTATTATTTAATTGAAAGTAACATTGAACACTATAGATGTGGTTTTCTATTCTTTCATCGTAACTGTATAAGATAAAATTGTGTTTTTAGTTTAGTGCTAGCTAGCCATAACCTGCATGACTGGTCTTGAGGATTCAAATGCCTAGGACGAGCCGAAAAAAAAAGGCTCTTAGGCCCTAACGTGTAACAAATTAAATTATATAAAGGAAAATTGTCAGAAAAGTCCCAATATTTTCGGAAAAGTTTCACTTTAGTCCCAAATTTTATTTTTTCAACAGAAAAGTCCAGATTATTTAATTTTACACGATAATATGTCATTTCCTGTAAAAGAAAAGAAATGAGTTTTTTGTTAATTTGAGCCAAAATGAAATGACCGGGACTTTAATGTTCAAAAAAAATTTATGACTAAAGTGAAACTTTTCCGAAAATATTGGGATTTTTCTGACAATTTCCCTTATATAAACTACAGTTTTTTTAAACGAAGATAAACGCTTTAGCAATAAACATAGCAAAATCATAGTATTTTAATGAGTAAGGACATATTGTAACAGCTAACTGACGACCCGTGAAGCTCTCTTAGCATTCTTGATAGCAAATTGGTTGATCAAATCTCCGTAGTCTATATGCTCTAGAATTTTGTTCTCGATAGATATCATCACCAAACCACTAAGTCTTTTTTGGGTCTTTTGGAGCATAAGTAAGAATTCAAAAATTTTAATTTTGAAAAACTTCTTTCTGTAGATACCACTATTACTGGAATAGTCAACAATATTTTATGTGCAATGCTTGCATTTGGGAAATAAACAAGTTCATTCAAATACTTCAAAACATCTATAAAGTTGCTAAATTCACTGGTTTCCATTTCAACATAATCCGATTTCTCATTTCTTTTAAACTGATTTCTTATTTATGAAAAATATAATTTGATAAAACAAAATATGATTTTTGATTTCTGGTAAATAATGTGATAATATGATTTGTGAATCAGATTATCTGATTTTTGATTCTGATAAACATAATCTGGTTTACTCATAAACTGATTTCTGATAAACAAAAAGAAAAGTAGAACACTTTTAAGTTTTACTTATGACTTGTGTAAATGATTTGGAATACCACTGAGACTGAGACGTTGAATCATTGATTATCATTGTGGTTTGATACTCTGAATCTCTGATCGACTGATTCACTAATGACTAATTTGTCGCTTGACTCACTTCTGCCTTCTGGTGCGTGGTGGACTGGTCAATTAGCAACTAGACTATGGCTTTGGGCCTCACTATAATATAAAATAAAACCCTAAAAATTAGGCCATGTGCAGATGCCCACTTTGCCTCCCTTCAAAAACAGCCTTAATAGCTTGGAGGATAAGTAACTTTCAGAGGGTAATAACCATAATATATTTCTCTTATCTTGTACATATATTACTTTCACCTTAAAAATGTGAATGAGTAACCAAACATGACCCAACTCATTTTAATTCATACTAAAAAAACTATCTACTTAAATCCAAACGTGTTTAAACTCGTGAACAAGTTCATTCGGTCCACAATCATTTGCGAGTTCTACTGAACATTTTAACTCTGGTGGAAAAAAACAAAAAATATGTTGATAATGTGGTTTAATTTTTTATTTTTATGATAAATAAGTTGATTTATTAATTTTAAACAACAAAATAGATTTGTCATATTAATAACTATTACTAAATAGTTAATTATAATTATATTTTTATTCAATAATATATCAAATCAAAATATTTTTTAAACTTGTATTTTAACTTGGTATACACAAAACAAAAATATTATCCTTTCAAGTCCTTAACCTTTAAATAAACAAATGACTTTAACATTCGATGAATAACTTTATAGAAAATACAAAGTAGCCAAACTCTTTCGGCAATTGCTTAAATCCACACAAATTTATAGTTTCAAGAGTAAATTACAGAAATTGTCCTTGTGGTTTGTTCAAATTCATAGCTTTAGTCCTTTATCAAAAAATTTGATAGATTGCATCTCTGTGGTTTTGAAAAATTACAGTGTTGGTCACTTCTGTGGATTCTGTTAAGAATCAGGAGTTAGGTATTAAGAATTGACTGTTTTACCCTTGGAAGAAATTAATAAAACACTAATAAAATACAGGGACCAAATTTGTAATTTCACATATCTTTTATACAACTCATTCAACTCATATATGCCTTAAAATGATGCCTGATTCTTCCATCTTCTGGCCACCTCCCTCTGCCCTCCACTTCCCTCATCATGTGGCCGTCGCTCTCATCCGGTAATAACGGTTCTCCCATATGGCTTTACATATCTCAAAACCTTCTTTTTCCTCTCCCCTTATTTGTCAAAGTCGTCTCCCACATCTCGTTATTGGGTTTGACTTTCTAAGAAGAAGGGGTCACCATCTTGCTTGCAAATTCTGATGCTTACAATCTAGCGAACTCTATATTCTGTGAAGGTCGAGATTTGTTTGGCAATGAACCAACGACTTATCCCACTACAACACCATTCACCACCATTGTCTCATCCCACTCTACTACTATAGCACCGCCTCCATTGCTCCTGTCGTTACCCTTTGATGTTATCGCGACCATGGATGCATGTGTTGGTTGTATGGGTTTGATCTAATCGCAGGCGATGGTTGTGAATCTAAAATGAACTTGGAATGAAGATGACGATGGTGGTTATGGTCTTAATGAACTGGAACGAAGATGGTTGTTCGAAGGGACGGTTGTGGGTTTAACGAACCCTAGGATGAAGGTGAAAGATAGTATGCATACCATATTCATTATTTGGGCTTTATTTTCTTTTGATCTTGCGTATAATTTTGTGAACTGGAATGAAAAATCAAGATAAATTAGTATGTTTTTTTTATTTTGCATTGATATTCATTTTTTTGCACATAGTTTTGATTTTTTAAATTTGCATCAATATTTGTGATTGATTAATTTTGTGCATAGTTTTGATTTTGTAAATATGCCCGAGGAAATGTGTAACACTCTAAATCAGGTATGACCTTGTAACCCTTGAAGTATTTCTATTATATCATAAGAGACCCTTAAGTACGTTGGGCGTACTTATGAGTACGCTTACCGTACTTGGCAAGGAGGATCGCGGAGAGGCAGCACGTACGTTGGGCGTACCAGGAGTACGCTGGGCGTACGTGCCAGGATGTTCAAACCCTAAAATCCGGACTTGAGACCTATATAAACACCCTTAAATCTTTTGAGCCACACCCTTAACAGCCTCCTTCACCTTCAAACGTCTCTGAAAACCCTAATATCATTTGGGAGTGCATTTTGAGCTTCAAGAGTGCATTTTTGGTCCTTTTAGTGTTCATCCAAGAAGAAGAAGTTGTCAAGGAAGCTTGCAGTGTCATTTGGCTTCATGAATCTGCATATTGTCGACCTTGAGGAGCTTCTGGAGGTATAAAGCTTGCACCTTTCCACTTAAATCACTAGATCTAGCTAAGGTTTTCTAGTTTTGTCCATTGGGTTGGTTTTGGACCTCCTTTTGTGAGCTAAGAACTCCAAAGGAAGGAAATGACAGATCTGAGGTCCCTTAGTCCTTTTTCAACATAAAAATGGAGTCTTGGTGGGTATTTTGACCTCATGCATGGGTTAAGAGCTTAAAAAAGGTCTTAATGAGGGTGTTGGGAGCATATGGGACATGCAAAGGCATAAAGTTGCCAACTTTATGCCTTAGGTCGTCTTAATAGGCTTAGATCTGACTTCTGGACGTAAAAGAATGGAGTATTAAGCACTTAATGGAAAAAAGTGCTTAATCTGTTAGTACGCTGGGCGTAACCCAGTGTACGATGCGCGTAAGCCCCAGAACCCCAGTACGTTGTGCGTACCAGGATGGTACGCTAAGCGTACGCATCACAGTTGGGCTTGTATCTGTTTTGGGCTTTTGACTGTTGGGCTTCATTTGGTTTTTGGACTTTGTTGCATTTTGAGAATAGTGGGCCATTTTATCTGTTTGGTCCATTGGTGTTATGATTGGGTCTTATTGGGCCAAGAGGCCCATTAATGATTTTTGGACATGGACTTTGGGCCCATTAGCAAAGAAAGGATATTTGGGCCTTCATGGAGGGACTTGGGGTTTGGGTTTTCCCTTTGATTGTGATGTCCTAACATGGGTTAATATTATTATTCAGCACAGGAGGTTACCGACTATTAGGAGAGCAGCTTTCGCATTCAGCAGACAGAGGTGAGTCTTCTCACCATACCCATGGGTCTAAGGCACCAAGGCCGACCCATTATGTGATTATGTTTATGTGTTAGTCATTTCAGTGATTTGATAGGCTATGTGATTGTGTGTTATTGCATGGAAGACCCCGGGGGGAGCCCGTGGCATTGGATGTAAGACCATGTGGGCTAGCCCATGGCATTCCTAGGTAAAGACCATGTGAGATAGCCCATGGCATTGGATGTAAGACCATGTGGGGTAGCCTATGGCATTCCTAGGTAAAGACCATGTGGGGTAGCCCATGACACGATGGTGTAAGACCCTGGGTGGAGCCCACGACATCCTTACAGGTTTATGTATGCATGGATTATGTGTTATATGTAGCTTTTATAGCTAACATGATGTGTGATATGTGTATTGTGGATTTGTTTCGGGTACTTCAGATCCCAAGGACAAAGGCAAGGCGTGATGGCGCGACGTGCACTCTCTCCCAGGCGTTTTTATGGACACTCTGAATTTTTATGGACACTCTGATATTGGAATAAAAGTTGTATTTTACATATGTTTTGAAAACAATTATGATTGAATTTCTTAAATCATGGAAATGTATTTGACTATTCAAAAATGAAAATTTTCTTTGAAAAAAAATTGGGTTGTTACAAGTTGGTATCAGAGCCTTGGTTTGAGGGATTCGGGCACACCCTCGGGTGTGTCAGGACTCATACTAAGGAAATGGTAAAACTGTTTTCAAAAATAACATAAAAAGGGTTTTAAAAGAAATGAAAAGATGAGAGTGCAACGCGCGTGATCAGCCGAGCCAAGTAAGTAGTTTCCCCAATATGTTAGCCATGTTATTGATATTGCCATATTTATACATGTTTTAGGCAATATTTAAGTACAGTTTAATTAATATTTTGGTCATTTGCATGGAATAATGATACTTATAAGGTTAAATTGTACTTTGCAGCCAAATAGAAGCATTCTTGAAGAAAAGGGACTAAAAACGAGAAAGCTTGGAACTTTGGAAGCTTGGAGAATAAAAGAAGAAGAAACCCACAAAATCATCTTAATTCACGACATGAGGATTGAAGACTCACGACATGAGTGGGAATATTCCAGAAGATAAACTTCGCGTAGAAGACTCATTGTCAAACGCGGATAACAACGAATTCACGTCGTGAGACATACTTGTTCACGACGTGAGCGTGTATAATTCAGAAAACTATATATTCTCTTGATCATTACGACTTGGGGGACTTTTGGCTGACTTGGAGAGCTTCTGGAGTCGAAAATCAGAAGGAGAGAAGGTCTGGAAATTGGTTTGCATACCAAGGAAGAAGGAAGAGTTCATAATTAACTTAATAGTTTGGTACTTTTAATATGCTTTTGACTATGAATTGTGTTAGCTTATTTGTTAGAATGTCCAACTAAATCTAGCTGCTTCTGTTAGCTAGATGAAGCTGGAACTCATGGTTTTAATATATTAGTTTAGACTTTGCTTGTTGGTTATGTCTTGTGTTGATTGGTATACCTAGCATGTTTGATTTGATGTTAGATTGCTTTAATGTCTTATTCTGTGTAGTTAATGACCATTAATCTTCATGAATCTGAATACCTAGTAATCTAGTGAACATTAGGTTATTAGAGATAAGATCGAACCAGTCTTAGAAAAGTAATTAAATTATTAAATTAGGCTGTGCTAGAGAACTCATGGTATGACCATAATTTGTGTTTGTTAACCCAATCCTACATAGCTGCAATATTATTCAACAATTGATTTCGTGTTAAATTATGTGTGAACATACATATATCTACATGAATTAATTGATATTAGTAAATCTAGAACTAAATTGCTGATAATGTTTTAATTGGTAACCAACAAGAGTAGTCATAATTAATTTATAAACCATTGAGGGAAAGTGGATTCGAACTAACAGAAGTGTTTTAGTTAGTTAAACTAACAGAAGTGTTTGGTAACCAACAGAAGTGTTTTAGTTTGTTTATTGATTGAATTTGTGTTAAGAATTAAGTTCGTCTAAACTTGCAAAATTAGATAAAAACCAATACTTTGCTAGAAATTTAGGTTAACTTAGTAGTAGGTAAATTAATTAGTTAAAACCGTTCCCTGTGATCGACACCCGACTTACCCAAACTATTCTATAATTCGACTAGGTACACTGCCTAGGTGCATTTTAGTTAGTTAAGTTAGTTAGGTTAATAATTTAAAATTAGTAGGTACTTTTGTGCACATCAAGTTTTTGGCGCCGTTTCCGGGGAACGACTTATTTGATTGTTGATTTATTTGCTGTAGGTTAATCGATCCTTTTTGTGGGGTAAAACCTGCAAAAAGTTAAATTTTCAGCTTAGATTTTTTTGTTTCAGTACTAAACTCACGACGTGAGCTTCACTGCTCACGACGTGAGTTCAACAGTTTTTTTCGTTTTCCTTTGTTTTTTTTGGTTTAGTTCAGTTTTACGTTTTTATTTATTTTTCCGAAGTTCATGACCAGAGGTTCTAGCACACCTTTGGTGCCACCGTTGGAAGATCCAGAGTCGACCCTTCACAAGAAGACAGATAAAAACGCGAAAGAAGACCAACCACCAAAGAATTCGCCTTTCAAAGATCTAAAGTCAGTTTTTGGAAAGAAGTCAGTAAAGAAAGTGGGAGAATCTAGTACATCATCAAAGGTTGAAAGCTTTGATCAAAAATCTAACCCACAAGAATCCGAGTACGAATCCGACCCAGAATTCGAACTACATAGAAGTGAACCCGAAGACGAGCCAGAAAACGAGATGGAAAACATTGGGGATATGTCCATGGGAGCTTACAAGAAGCGAATTAGAGATGATGTTGGTCCTGGCCTAGTACAACCAGCAATTCCTACAACTGCCACATTTGATCTGAAGGGACACATCCTTGCTGCACTTAAGGATGTACCATTTTCTGGAAAGGATCATGAGGATGCTTACAAGCATTTGGATGAAGTTAATGACATAGCAGACTATTTCAATGTCCCAAATGTTCCTAGAGAGACAGTCTTGCTGAGGATGCTACCAGTCACTTTTAAAGGAGCTGCAAAAGACTGGCTAAAGGCACTACCACCTGGTGCAATCACTACTTGGGCCCAAATGCGCGAGCAGTTTTTAGAACAATTCTGCCCACCTTCCAAGATAGCTAAACTCAAGAAGGCAATAGCCAATTTTGAGCAAAATCAGGGTGAGTCACTTTATGAGGCATGGGAGCGCTACAAAGGATTGTTAAGGAATTGTCCTCCAAATGACCTTAACATACAACAAGAAGTCTCAATATTTTATGATGGTGTTAATGTCATGACAAGGCAGCTCCTTGATTCTCAAGGACCACTAACTAAGAAAAATATGGGGGAAGTGTAACACCCATAAAATTGAGCCAATTTAAAACATTTTACTTCATTCAAAAACCATTAAGTTCATACATCTCGTTTTCAAAATAGTTCCAACATCAGAGTATCCCCCAGAACCATATTACATAAATCATAAAACATGAGGAGAGGTACGATCACGCCTTCGCCTTGCCACGATCTCCTGAAGTACCTGAAACAATACACTGAAACTGTAAGCCCGAAAGCTTAGTGAGTTACCCCCAAAATACCAACCACACATAGCATACTCATAACACATCACAAATAGAACAGCCATGCACATCAGGTCTACTGTGTGACTGGTCCGCCCGCACCGGGCCTTCAGTCCACCTGGTCCACCCTCCGAGTCTAGCCATGCACATCGAGTCTACAATGTGATTGGTCCGCCCGCACCGGGCCTTCAATCCACCTGGTCCACTCTCTGAGTCTACAGTATGACTGGTCCGCCCGCACCGGGCCTTCAGTCGGCCTGGTCCACTCTCCGAGCCTCGGCACGTCTGGTCCGCCCTCTTGGGGCCTTCAGCCTATCCGGACCGCTCGCTGGGCCTTCGGAATATCCAGTCCGCCCTGGGTATGTTGGCCTACAGCACAAAGCAGGACCCGCCTCAACCCAACCCCCGTCAAACAACCATGTGCACATAAAACAATTAATCACATAACAATCCTTAACCAGACAAACAGTCTAACCGATCACATAGCATATCAACATCCTAACCAGGATTCCGACCTAACTGGTCACTAGCATAACATTACCCTATATACCGGGTACCGACCTTAACCAGGTCACTAACATAACACCATCCTAAATACCAGGATGCAGATCTAGCAAAGCAATAGCCTAACAAACAACACCCGGATTTCCATCCGATAAAGGGTCGGCCTTGGTGCCGTAGACCCTGTCTATATAGTGAGGATAACTCACCTGCAATTGCCGACTGAAGAGATAAGACCAAGCTGCTCCGACCACCGACACGAACTCCACCACAGAACACTACCAAAGAACCAATTCCATAAATACCAAAATTACCATAATACCCTTGGAAATCAAACTGGTCAACTCTTGGTCAAAATCAAAGTCCTCAGTCAAAGTCAACCTTCATAACTGACTCTACTCGCCGAGTCAACCCGTTGACTCGTCGAGTCCTTATACTCTGAAAACTCTTAGAACATGACTCAACTCGCCGAGTCACCCCAAGACTCGTCGAGTCCAACGATCTCCGAGTCCCATCCTGCTCATCTCACCGAGTCACCTCCCGATTCACTACTTCAAGGTTTAACCAGAAAGATTGGGGTTCTGCAACCAGACTCGTCGAGTCCAAGAACAGACTCGCCGAGTCCAAGGCAATCTTCAACAGACTCGCCGAGTTGTTCTTCCAATCGCCGAGTCCATGCACATGTTCATACGACTCGTTGAGTACACCCATGTGACTCGCCGAGTCCCTTCAGTTCTCAATCCATACAGAGGCTTTTCGACCCATGCAGGGGTTCCAAACTGTAGATCCACCCTTCTAGGGCATAACCCCTATGTAAAGTTGCAAACTTTACGTGAAACCAAGGAGTTAAAGGTCCAAATCACTCTAGGGCTTGGGTTTAAGACAAAGGATCCCCTCAACAATCCCAAAGGATGGTGCTTTATGCTTCCATAGCTCAAAACTAACCTAGATCCGGAGTTGCAACCTCAGATCTAGCCTCTAAACCCGAAATAGATCTCAAACAAGCTAAGGGACCCCAAATCAATCACCATGGATGAATCCAAAAAGGAAAAAGCTTAGGATAAAGGCTTCTTACCTCTGAGATGTACCCAAACTACTGTAGATTCCAGATCTACACAAGCCCCTTGATGCTAGCCTCTAATTCTTCAAGCCTCTTACACCAAAAATATTCTTCCAAGCTCCAATCTCCTCAATCAATGGTGTTTCATACAAACTAGGGTTTGCTGGAACTCTCAGGGTAGCAAGGGGCCTGAGGGAAGGATATAATGTTCTTTATATAGGGTGCAACCCTCGGGATTAGGGTTTTCGTTCTTCAGCACCAACTCGTCGAGTCCAAGTCGCCGACTCGGCGAGTTGGGCAGTTAAACCGCTATAGAATCCCGCTCCGACTCGGCGAGTAGACGGGCCTACTCGTCGAGTCCCTTTCCTAAATTTACGCTTTTGGCCCTTCATTGAACAATTGAAATTTAGGGTGTTACAGGAAGTCAACGAGTTGGTTGAAGAATTTGCAAAGCATTCTCGTGAGTACCACAATCCAAGGATGGATGGAGTTAAAGGAAGCGAGGGTGGACAATCTGCAGACATGGCTGCTGTAATAGCCATGCTTGATACTATGGATAGGAGAATGACAAAGATGGACCAGACAATACATGCTATTAGAGTTGGGTGTGAAAGGTGCAATGGTCCACACTTGATCAAAGACTGCCACTTATATGATAACAGGAACAGAAGAGCTCAAGTTTGCTACTCAAGTGGGGATAAATATGATGAAGACTGGAGAAAACCAAAGAAGGAGTGGCTGCCATATGATGAATACAAGAAGAAAAAGGAAGAAAAATATAGGCAAACAGGCCGAGGCTTCAACCAAAAAGAGCAACCACCAGCTGAGAAGAAAGTTGACTTGGAAAACATGCTAGTTCGTTTTATGGAAGCTTTTGAGAAAAGGCATGATGATACTGATGCAGTATTGAAGGATCAAATGAAGATGATGAAAGATCAACAAGCTATGATGATTGACCAACAAGCCCTATTAAGAAATCATCAAGCATCGATCCACAATCTCGAAGGTCAACTTGGTAAACTAACAACTTTGGTAAACAAAAAATTATCTTCACAATTCCCCAATAAAAAGACTCAATCCCATGTCATGATGATCGAGACTGAAGAAGAGGCGATTTCTGAGTTCCTAGAAGCATTAGAAGAAGAGCCAAAACCATCCGAACCAGAGCCGAAGAAGAAAAGCTTGAAAATAAAAATTCTGCTGAAACATCAGACTCGCGACGTAAGCCTTCTATGCTCACGACGTGGGCCTAGTCTGAACAGAAAAATTCAGCAGCTGTTTCGGCTTATTGTCGTCCTTTACTATTTCCATCCTGAACTAATATTAATCCATTGGAACGGGAACATTTGGAGTTTATAAAGCAAGTAAAGGGTATTCCAATAAATACTCTTTTTATTGAGTCGCTGTCTAAAATCCCCGAATACGCGAAGTTCATACAAGACTTAATAGATTCTCGTCAACAATTGAAGAAAAATTCCAAGGTGATTCTTAGTGAACAAAGTTCGAAAGTAGTATTGGGAGAGCTACCAAAGAAGATGGGAGATCCTGGATGCCTCACTCTTCCGTGCGAATTTGGTAATAATTCGAAGACGTATGCTTTAGCCGATTATGGGGCTAGCATAAATTTGATGCCTTTCTTATTTTATAAGAAGCTCAATATTCTGAAATTGAAGGCTACAAGAATGACCATTCACATGACAAATCGTTGAGGGACACAACCCAGGGGCATTGTAGAAGACATCTTAGTAAAAATTGGGAAATTTGTTTTTCCAATTGATTTTGTGGTTATGGACATGAAAGAAGATGCCGATGTTCCAATTATTCTTGGTCGCCCTTTACTAAATATGGCTGGTGCCTTGGTTGATATTCGCGAGTCCAAGCTCACTTTGAGAGTTGGAAATGAAGAGGAAACTTTTGGAGTAGAAGATGGTTTCTAAGGGAGTTATGTTCAAGGTGAGGTTTTCAATATTGATCAAGAAGATGAACTTGGAGAATTGGAGAAGCTAATGGAAGAAGAACTAAAAACAATTCAACAAGTCAAACGCACGAAACCGAGAGCATCCGTTCATTTTTAGTGGAAGTAATAGCCTATACAAATCCAATTTCTTGGGTAAGCAAGGAAAGTGACGAATTATCAAGTGAAGAGGACGAGGACGAGGTTACTTATAAAGAAAAGAGTGTGAATATGGATGAAAAGATGGTTCCTGTAGAGCTGAAGAATGAGGAAAAAGAAGACAATAAATTGAAAAAGAATAAAGGGACCAAAAGAAAGCTCGATGCGAATGAGATGAAGGCTAAAAAGGAGAATTCGAAAAAAAACGTACATTAGACGAGTCCAAGCATACAAAAGACGTTGGAAGGAGCAAAAGATTCAATTGGTGATGGACTCTCCGTAAAACTCAACGTGAGGAGGCATAGAGTCCAGCTCATGACTCCATAAAAAAGAAGCGCTTCTCGGGAGGCAACCCGAATCTGGTTGGAATTTTCTTTTCGTTTTAGTTTCTGCATTTTTTTTAGTTTTTAGGAAAATTAATCATCTCTTCATCTAGTAATCTTATGAATGGTAAAAGAATTACTGTGGGGTCCCTGAATTTAGTGGTAATTAAATAGGAGTTTTAATTAAGTTAATTTCTTTTCGATCAGACAAATCTCACGACGTGAGCGCGTATGGCTCACGACGTGAGCCCAGAAGGATTTACAGACCTGGCTCTATTAGCCTAATGGTTATATTAAGCCCACTTGTTGTTAATCGAATGAACCAACCGATTAGCCCATGAAACTCATGACGTGAATTCTTAAGGACTCACGACGTGAATGTTGAAGTGAGAACGGTTCCTGGTCCCCCTTATTCCAATTGCGGTTTATTCCACCAAATAATCCATTTTTTGCTTACGTAATCTGCACTTTAAGGTAATTGTTTCTTACTTATCATGGTTAAATTTTGTTTTATTTGTTGAGACTAGGGTTTGTGTTTAGTTGGAATGGTGACATTATGCCCTAAAAATTATGTTACACCCACTGCATGTTACTTGTTTATGCTTAGAATCGACATAGGAGTAAACCCCAACAACATTATTGGATTGATTTTTGCACTGCCGTGACCGATTCATATGAGCAGGACGAATTCACGACGTGAGTTCTTAGGAATTCACGACGTGAATTCTGGGTGTATCAGAACTGATGCTGTTTAATACCTAATGTGTTGGAATTTTTTGTTGTTTCTTTGTTTTTGCAGGAAATGGTACCGAGACGTGAAATTCCAGCCGGGGTTGCTAACTTGTACCCATTTTATGTTTTTCCAACAAATGTGTCGAGGGATGTTCACACACGCTATAACAACCGATTAGGGTGGTTGCACAATCGTGAATTTGCGGTCGCTCCAACAGTGAATTGGCAAAGATTAAGAGAAGTTGGACTAGTTGATAGGTTGAACCCATTTCTTACAAAACTTTATGGGGAACAGGTATTCTTTTACGTGCAAGGGGTGGAACAATCTTTTCGCCATACAAGAACGAGTGTACAAGGAGCTGTGCGTTGAATTTTTCTCCACCGTGGCATTTCACGAAAATGTCCAAGATCCCACTTTTCCACAAGCTTTAGTTTTCCGCTTAGGTGGGGAATATCGGGAATGCGGTTTAGTGGAGTTTTCATGGAGAATGGGTTTGTATGAGGCTCACGACGCCATGTCTCCTGAGTTCACTATGTTTTTATGGGAGGCTGCCTATGGTTATGAGGAAGGAGCATGGGGGCTTGAATTTTGGAACAATATCGCGTCGGGAGTGTTCAATTCCGGTGTATCGCCGGAAAGTAGTATTAAATCACCCATCCACCATTTGATTCACCGGCTCATTACCTTTTCCATCCACCACAAGCGACATGGATACAAAGTCACAAAGCTGAATTTGTTTTTCTTATGGACTATTCTGCAACCGGGGGTGTGTTGTAATATTCCCTACTTTTTGGCCAGCTACTTGGCGGAGTATGCAGTGAGTTCCCGACCCTGAAGCCCAATATGTGGAGTAGATTTCATCACTCGTTTGGCCCGATCTTACAGTGTGATAATTCCCGACATTACGAGGTCACTAACTTGTATGGAGGGAAATGAGTTTTATTTGGGGTATCTCGAGACGATGAGGGTGGTGGCTAATTATGGGTCACATTGGGGTATTGTGCACACTGATGGTGAAGAAGTTGAAAAACAACCCCACGAGCAACCCGAGTAACAACTGCAGCCAAGGCCTAGGAGAAGAAATGTGAGAGCAAGAGGAGAGATAGGGAGAGCTCAAAGATTTGAAGGTGGTATACCCACCGACCCATTCCAAAGTCGGATGGGTATATATTTGGATAACATCTGTGGGGGTGTCACTTATAATACACAACTTCTCGAGGGTATCTATTCTCACATGTGTGTGGTAAGACCACCCACCGTGCCACCACAATGCCCGTATATCCCGACATGGGAAGAGTTGTGGATGCCAAGTGGAGATGGGGCTGGAACAAGTGGAGCACATGAAGATGAGGAAGATGATTGATCTTTAGTTTATTTGATTTTTAGTTTATTTTAGTTTATTTTTAGTTTGTTTTGTGTGTTTTGGGATTGTAAAACTCTTGAAGTTATTATGTTATTTTTCTCTTCCTTTAGTATTATTTTCAGATTTGCTAGAGGAGTCGCGGGAAAAGGAGTGTCGAGATATGATTGGATATACGTTTAGCCGAGTGTTTAAGGTTAAGAGTCGAGTCCCACAATTTAAAACAAGTGTGGGGTGAGTTAAGAGAGAAGAGTCAAAACGTTAGAGTTAAAAGAGTCTTAATCCATTAAGACATTTTTTTGAATTGCACGCTTTGAAGAAGAATTGGAGGATTTCAGTTTTCTGTTTGCTCAGTCTTCACATCGTGAGTCCTTAATATTCACGTCGTGAGTCCAGTTCTCAATGGTTTCGAGAATACGCATAATAAAGACTTCACGTCATGAATTTCCTTATGTCACGTCGTGAATCAGTATGTTTGATAAAAATTGAAGACCATTGACGCATATTATTTCATGGGTCACCACCATTCTTCTTGCAATTATTATGGAGATTAGTATTGCTCGTTTTCTCTACCATGCAATGTGGCGTATGCTTTTCTACATTGTTCGTTATGCTTTGAAGATTTGCACCACCTTTATTGAAGATTGAAGTTTTGATTCTATATTTGGTCGGCATCTTTGCATATCTCACGTATTCAAGATCTAAGTTCTTTACCAGAAGAGTCCGCATTCAAGATGCACGAGAATCCACGCATTTGGAGTTTGATCATGCCACCACTATCCCAGGGGAGTCTATTCCTTTTTCTCCCTTTTATTGCTTTTAAATTATTTTATGCATACAATGAGGTAATTGTATGTAGTAAGTGTGGGGTAGGGGGTCGAAAAAGTAAATTGCTAGAAATTAGTAAATTTAAAAAATTTTAGAAATAGATTTGAAATAATAATCTAAAAATTAATCTAGTAATGATAATTTGAACTTAAGATTATATGGGATGATCCAATGAGAGCTCAAATGTTTAGTTGAGCCAACATATGTTTTAGTATATTTGTGGCTTCCCATTTCTAGTGAAAAGTCATGAGATATGAAAAGGTAATCTGGTAGTTTATATGGTATAATAAGTTTTGCAGCCTAAACCTGAAATCTATCCAGGAAAGCTTATGTAGTCATTTCACATAGACTAATACATTTAGCCAATAAGGGTTGAAGTTAAGCACCCCTGCTTAAGCATGTAGGTTTTTGAGTGAAAAAAAGTGAGTTACATGTAAAAAAAAAGAGAAATTACCAAAAATGTGAAAAAGTTGAACAATTTTTAGAGCAATCAAAGTATAAAATATGAAGATCAAAGATCAAAAGTCTGAAGAAATTCAAAAAAATTGAAGATACCAAAAATCACACAAAAAGGTGGTGAATTCAAAGAAATCGAAGATGAAGTATTCAAGAAGTGAAGAATTCCAAAGAGCTCCATTGTGGTATCAAAAGATGTAATTTCTAGATTATGTATGCTTAGATAGCTTAACAAAAATACCTTGAGGTTAAGAAAGATTTCTGAGGATTGATTCGGAGGGTTGTAGAAATGAGTGTCATATAAGCTAAGGGGTGAAGTTTCATAAGGAATGTGAGTATTTAGGATTGGGAAGTTATTAAGATTTTAGACACAAATATGCGCATTGAGGTCCTGGTATAATGGTTGAGCTGGAAATGGATTGTTCTATGTGATGCTAGTGATAAGTGTTTGAGTTTAAAAATAATTACATTTGCTTGAGGGCAAGCAAAGAATAAGTGTAGGCTATTTGATATTGTCATATTTATACATGTTTTTAGGCAATATTTAAGTACATTTTAATTAATATTGTGGTCATTTGCATGGAATAATGATACTTATAAGGTTAAATTGTACTTTGCACCCAAATAGAAGCATTCTTGAAGAAAAGGGACTAAAAACGACAAAGCTTGGAACTTTGGAGGCTTGGAGAATAAAAGAAAAAGAAACCCACGAAATCAGCTTAATTCATGATGTGAGGATTGAAGACTCACGACGTGAGTGGGAATATTCCAGAAGATAAACTTCGCGTAGAAGACTCCTTGTCAAACACGGATAACAACGAATTCTCGTCGTGAGACATACTTGTTCACGACGTGAGCGTGTATAATTCAGAAAACTATATATTCTCTTGATCATTACGACTTGGGGGACTTTTGGCTGACTTGGAGAGTTTCTGGAGTCGAAAATCAGAAGGAGAGAAGGTTTGGAAATTGGTTTGCATACCAAGGAAGAAGGAAGAGTTCATAATTAACTTAATAGTTTGGTACTTTTAATATGCTTTTGACTATGAATTGTGTTAGCTTATTTGTTAGAATGTCCAGCTAAATCTAGCTGCTTCTGTTAACTAGATGAAGCTGGAACTCATGGTTTTAATATATTAGTTTAGACTTTGCTTGTTGGTTATGTCTTGTGTTGATTGGTATACTGTAACGGTCGAATTGTTGTAATTAGTCGAAATGTATTTTGAACTCTTCGAATGTTTTGTAATCTATTTTACTGAGGCACTTTTATTCGAAGCCTAAGTTTCTATCCCTTAGTATATTTTTTGTACGCTTTCAGTTCCCTATAAATAGGGATATTTACTAGAGTTAAAAAAGTTTGTTTTTACAGACCTGAATTTGTACTCTGTAAACATTCGAAAGCGTAATAGAGCTGAAACAAGATCATATTTACATCTGGTGTTCAATCTCGCATTCATAATTGATTTCATACTCTGATTCGTTTTATACTTGATTCTTTGATTCATCAATTGGTATCAGATCTGATTTTCATCCATTCAAAAAGTTTTTGAATCAAATTTTTGGTTCAAAAGTTTCTGCACTTTTTGATCGTGAAAAATTTGTCTAGATTTTAGTTTGTGATTTGATTGTGCATTTGAATTGTTGAATCGAGTGTTTTTCTTGCAATTCCGATTTGAATCAACTAGTTTGTTTTCAAATTTCCAAATCTTCTTAAAAATTTTCAAATTCAGCTTCTGTACAACAATGGCGAGTTTCAATCTCAATTCGATGACCTCGTTTTCTCATCTGTTAGGATCATCAACCAAAATTCCAATGCTAATCCCTGAATATTATGATCAGTGGGCTGATCGTATGCAGGATTATCTGAATGGTCTTGATGAAGAATTATGGTCATGTATCACTGGAAATGTCAATGTTCCAGTGAATGTTCAACCAATTGGATCATCTTCTACAAGTTCTGAAGTTGATAATCAAAATGATCGTCTGAAGAAACTGGAGAAGAGGTGTATGAGAGAATTGCGAGGAGCTTTACCTCCAGTTGTGTACAATTATATAAAGAGTTGTACAACTGCAAAGGAGATCTGGAACAATCTGAAAGATAAGTTTCAAGGAAGTGAGAAGACGAAAATCAATTCAGTCAAACAGTGTTTGGTTGAGCTGAAAGATTTCAGACAATAAGAAGGTGAAACAATTGAAGTCTACTATGATCGACTGAACGAGTTAATCTATCGTTGTAATCGCTATGGAATTACCAGGACTTCAATGGAATTCAATCTCATCTTTGTGATGGGTCTTCAAAAAGAATGGAGAAGCGTAAGTATGATGGTGAAGAATCAGCAAAGTTTTGATACATCAACTCTCAATGATTTGTACAATCAGTTGAAGACACACGAAACTGAGGTAAATGAAATTGCTGAAGAGACGAAGCAAAATTTGGGAGGACCATTGGCACTTGTGTCAAAGATATCTGAGAAAGAAGCAGAAAATGGTGATTCTGAGGAAGAAGAAGGATTCATCATGAATTCGGATGATGAGGAAATAGCTTTTTACTCAAATAATCGTGTTAAGAAGTTTTTCAAAAAGCCGTTCAATCCGAAGACTAAGCTTGCTGAGGTAAAAGGAAGTGTTGTGAGTAAAACTGCTAATGAGGAGAAAAAGAAAATTGAGAAGAAAGATTCGAAAATGTCTGAAGGAAAGATCGAGAAAAAGCTGAAAGGTGATGCTGGTATATATTGTCATTATTCCAACGGAGCTAATCATCTTGCGAATGATTGTATGCTTCAGAAGAAGGATGAGAGGAAGAATAAAGTTAAAGATGAGGCGTATTATGAAGAAAGGCTTAAGGAGGTTCGTGCGAAAGCCAAAAACTTGTCCTTGGTTGCAAAAGGTGAACATGAAGATGAAGATGGAACGTATCAAATCTGGTCATCCGGATCAGACGATGAAGAAATGAGGAATCCAACACATGGAGCAATGTATGCGAAAATGGAGGAGGACTCAGATGACTAGGAATTCGAAGTGAAAGGATAATGCTTCGTATCCAAGACAGCAGAAAAATCTCCAATGACAACAAAGGTACTATGTGACGAGCAATATGATAATAAATGGTACATTGATAGTGGTTGCTCTCGTCACATGACTGGAAAGAAGGAGAATTTACGTGATTTTCGAAGCCTAAAAAATGCTGGAGTTGTGAAGTTTGGGAACAATAAAAAATGTCAAGTCAAAGGATATGGGAAGATCACGAACGGACAATTCACAGTGAATCGTGTTGCATATGTTGAAGGTCTTCAACATAACTTAATAAGTGTTTCCCAACTTGTTGTGGGCACTGGCAATCAAGTTCTTTTTAATGAAGAAGGAAGTGTTATTTCGAATGTCAACACTAAAGAAGTGTTACTGAAATCAAAAAGGAAAGGTGACATGTTCACTTTGGACATCAATCCGATAGTAGGGAAACCTGCTATATGTCTTCTTTCGAAAGCAACATCAGACTTAAGTTGGCTATGACATCGAAGACTTTCTCTTCTCAATTTTCGAAACATCAATAAACTTGTGGTACAAGATCTGGTAAGAGATTTACCTGTACTTAAATTTGACAATGATTATGTATGTGAAGCTTGTAAAGTTGGAAAGCAACATAAACAAGGTCATCCAATTATGATAGATTCGAAAATTGTCGCACCTTTGGAGCTCTTACATATTGATTTGTGTGGTCCTTCGACAGTTTCAACTCTCAACAAGAAAATGTACATTTTAGTTATTGTTGATGACTTTTCCAGATTTACGTGGGTTTATTTTCTCAGGCTTAAATGCGAAGTTGCACAAATCATGATTGACTTTATCAAAAAGATGGAAACAACATTGAAGAAGATTGTTCGAAAAATTAAGAGTAATCATGGAACTGAATTTAAGAACAATGTCCTTGATTCATTTTTGGTGGACAAAGGGATTTCGCATAATTTTTCATCTCCATACACACCACACCAAAATGGTGTTGTTGAACGAAGAAATAGGTCTCTATGTGCAGCAGCAAGGACTATGCTGGCATATGCGAATCTTCCACAATACCTTTGGGCTGAAGCCGTATCCACCGCATGTTTTACTCAAAACAGATCTTTCATTCATCGTCGTTTTAACATAACTCCATATGAAATTTTCAACAATCGAAAACCTAACGTCAAATTTTTCCATGTTTTTGGATGCAGGTGCTTCATTATGAATATCAAGGATAATCTTCCGAAATTTCAAGCAAAACCAGATGAAGGGATTTTCTTGGGATATTCGCATAATTCAGTTGCATATCGTGTGTTGAATAAAAGAACACGAAAAGTTGAAGAAACTTTTAATCTTACATTTGATGATTACAACATTAAACAAACTACATCGCAGTTTGAAAATCATCCAATTTTGAAAAACAAACAAGATGAATCTGAATCCTCACAAACCTTAGATATTGATTGTGATTTAATTTTTGGAATTTCAGATCATGCTGTTGATGCTGAAATAAATGCAAATGATAATCATCTCTCTGAACTAACGAAGCTTACTGATCATTCAACATCAACTTCTCCAGAGAAAGGCGAAAGTATGCAAAACAATCCAGTGGAGGGGGAGCACTTGGATTCGAATACTTTAGATGAGGGAGAGCATTATTTCGAGGGGGAGAAAGAAAGGTTGAATGCTGATGTTGAGGGGGAGCATGATGTTGAGGGGGAGCATGATGTTGAGAGGGAGCATAATGTTGAGGGTGAGCATTTAGAAAACATTGAGAATAATAATGATTTTGATGATGTTTGTTCGATTGCAGGTTCAGAGAATGATGATATATACGAAGATGCACCTTTGGAATTTGATCCAGCATATCCGCCAATGGAAAAGTGGACAAGAGATCATCCGAAGGATCAAGTAATTGGGAATCCACAAGAGGGTGTTTTAACAAGAGCTCAAATTCGTGCAAAGAATGAGGTATTGAATACTCATCAATAATTTTGCATGTTCAATGTTTTCATCTCTAAAATTGAACCAAAAAACAGTAAAGGTTGCAATGGAACACTCAGATTGGGTTGTTGTAATGTAATCTGAATTGTCTGAATTTGAACGAAACAAGGTTTGGAGATTAATTCATAAACCTGAAAATGTTTCGATTGTCGGGTTAAAATGGATTTTTAAAAATAAAACCGACAAAGATGGAAATATTGTTCGAAACAAATCCAGACTTGTTGTTAAAGGATATTCACAACAAGAAGGAATAGACTATGAAGAAACTTTTGCCCCTTTTGCAAGACTCGAGGCGGTTCGTATATTTCTGGCTTATGCAGCTCACAAAGACTTTGATGTTTATCAAATGGATATAAAGTGTGCATTTTTAAATGGAGAGCTTGAAGAAACAGTTTACGTGGAACAACCCCCAGGTTTTATTAACGAGGAATTTCCAAATCATGTTTATATTTTAGATAAGGCAGTTTATGGTTTGAAACAAGCACCACGAGCATGGTATGCAACTCTTACTTCATTTTTGAAACAATCTAAATTTAAACAAGGATCTGTTGATCCCACATTATTTCGAAAGAAAGTTGGGAATCATCTAATACTTGTTCAAATTTATGTTGATGATATTATTTTTGGCTCAGCTGACCCTGCTTTAACTAGAGAATTCGAAGATTTGATGAAAAGTAAGTTCGAAATGAGCATGATGGGAAAAATCAATAATTTTCTTGGATTGAATATTCGTCAAAGCAGAGAAGGAATTTTTATTAATCAAGAAAAATATACGAAGAATCTGCTAGAAAAGTTTGGATTGACGAATAGCACAAAGTTACGAGTTCCAATGGCAACTGGCATAAAGTTGACACCTTCGTTAGATAAACCTGCAGTTGACATAACTCTTTATAGGAGCATGATTGGTTCATTACTTTATCTTACAGCAAGTAGACCTAATATCATGTTTTCTGTTTGTAATTGTGCAAGGTATCAGTCAAATCCACGAGAACCACATCTCACTGCTGTGAAGAATATATTTCGGTATCTTAAAGGACCAATTTTGTTAGGATTGTGGTATCCTTCGAAAACTGGGTTCTTTGTACTAGCATATTCGGATGCAGACTTGGGTGGGTGTAATCTTGATAGAAAAAGCACAAGTGGTGGATGTCAATTTCTCGATGGCAAATTGGTGAGCTGGCAGTCGAAAAAGCAAACATGTGTATCAATTTCAACAGCTGAAGCAGAATATGTGGCTGCTGCTGCTTGCACTTCACAAATTATATGGATTCAAAGTCAATTGCGTGATTATGCAATCAATATGAAAAAGATTCCATTATATTGTGATTCTCAAAGTGCAATAAGAATTTGTCATAATCCTGTGCAGCATTCGAAGACTAAACATATAGCACTTCGTTATCATTTCATCAAGGATCACGTGGAGGATGGAAATATTGAAGTACATTTCGTGAAAACAACTGATCAGTTAGCTGATATTTTCACGAAACCTTTAGATGAAAAATCCCTTGTGAGAATTATAGAAGGACTAGGAATGATGGATGGAAATTCTGTTCCATGTGAAAAAGGCGAATGATGAATGACCAGGAATGATTCAGAGGCGCTGAATGAAAGACAAAGCAATAACCGTCAGCATTCAGTGGTTACTGTTCATAGTCAACGCTTCGACCCCTTCGAATTCGTACATTTGTCACTTATAAGGGGATCATAAAATTTTGTATTTTTGCAACAAGTACAGTTTATTTTCAATTTTCGAAAAATCAAAAATCCAAAAAGATTTTCTTTAGTTATGTCATTCAATTTTTGAAAAATCAAAATCCAAAAAGATTTTCTTTAGTTTTGTCATTCAATTTTCGAAAAATCAAAAATCCAAAAAGATTTTCTTTAGTTTTGTCATTCAATTTTCGAAAAATAAAAAATCCAAAATGATTTTCTTTTGTTTTGTTATTCATTTTTCGAAAAATCAAAAACCCAAAAAGATTTTCTTTTGTTTTGTTTCTATTTTTGAAAAATCAAAACAACAAAAATATTTTGATTCTTATTTCTTTTTAGTATTTTGTTGCAGATAATAATGACAATATACAGTGTATTATGCTTGCAGTTCTAGGGTCAGGTACATTTTTCGTATGAATGAATACATTTTTCATCACTTGAACTAGCTAAGTTGTCCCTAGAAGCATGCTGCTGCATCTTGTCCAAAGCCTCCAATGACTCAATGTGTGTGTACGAAAGCCTTAATGAAATTATTCATACGAAAATTTCTTCCCAATCAGGCTTATATTCACATTACTCTCTGAGCTACCTGACTCTTCTCAAAATGAGTTAAGAGTTTACTGTTTTGTCCAAGAATAACAGAGGTACTTTTCGTGTCTTACATCAATCTTTTTCACCTATAAAGTTCTTACACGATCACACACGAAGACATATGTCCGAGAGGTCTCTGATCAAACCCATCGAGACTTAGACATATCAAAAATCTGTGTTTATGATCTGACATCATGAGACCGTGATGAAAGTAAAACCCAATTTTCACTACACTTTTAAGGAATTGACGGGGAACAATGTTCCAGATTTTCATGAAACATTTGTTTCAGTACCAAAATTCGAAACTCCAAATCATATTCATTTCGAATGAGTGGTCTTGATCAAACATTCGAAACCCATGATGTTTGTTACCCAACCAGATCCAGCACAAATTTTTTTCTTGAATATGATTTCCGTGTGAGTTTCATTCGAAATTCAATGTCACTTAAAATTTTTCAAAGAAAACTTGTCACTGACTACACTGGTTAAACAAGTAATTTCTGTTACAATTTCTCACCTTATGTTTAGGATGACATGTAACGAATTTTTTTTTAACTACCCACGAAGCATTATAAAAGAATTCCTTCGATACTTATCAACAAGTACTCGATTGTAATTCACGGGAAGCTACACAAGCTATTGATCTTTTTTCTTAATGATTAATGAAGCAATCTTTGCCCGGGATTTCATCTGCTTTTGTGTCAAATTGATATTTTGACATCACAATATCCCAAATTTTTCTTATCTTTGTTTCTCGTCTACATTCTTTGGAACACTGCACTCACGAAATCCTTGAGGCTCTGAGTAATACCAACTCAGGCTGATGATTTCAAACTTCTGGCATATGACTTCGCTTTTCATCCCAAAAGTGAAAGAGCCTTGCTTCCATTCGAAGGGTTCTGACGGTCACAATCTTCTTGGAGATAACAATACAAGCTGTTAATAAATGACGTATGGTATTCTGTCCGGTTTTCAAGGAGATGTGACAGCTACTTTTTGACGCATGGCTACTTTTACGCAGTAATGGTCCGATTTTCAAGGTGCCACGTCGGATATCATTAAATACATATCCCTCTTCAAATTCAAACTTCAGGGTTACATATAAAAGGGAATTCAAGGGTTTATTATCAGTTTACGCGATCAAAAAGAAAAATTCCTAAATTCTCTGAGCATCAACGTCTTCAAACCCTAACAATGGCGACTTCTGTTCATGTTGATCCTGATTCTTCTCAAACCACTGACGATGTCTCTTCATTACCAATAATGAAGATTCAAGCAACAAACTATTACTTGGAGGGTGATGTTTCTCAATACCCGGAAGAATTGAAGATGCTAATCGTTGCTTTGAAGAACTCCGTTTTGTCTACGGCGATGTTCAATTCATTCTCTGTTCCACTGGCCTGGCTTTCTCAAGCAGGATCAACTGCTACTTACAACAAAGCTTCTGATACAATTACTTTCCATCTGGTGAATGACAAAAAGGTCAGGCTATCCAAGAAACTCTTTTGCCAAATTCTTGACATTCCGAATTCACCTCCATATGTTGCTTTCACATTCCCTCAAATCGTTAATATGTTTAATGAGATGGGATATCAGCCTCCACTATCAAAGATCAGTGATTTTAAGAAATCTGGTCTTCCACGACTATGGAATTTCTTATTTGGTATTTTTCTAAGATGTTTAACTGGGAGAACAGTTGGTCTGGATAAAGGAAGAATGCAAGTGTATGCAATGGTTGCTGGTATATATTATGATCTTCAAGTGGACTATTCTACACAATTATGGAAGGAATTCCAAAAGAGTATAGAACACACGAATGCTATTCATGGTATTTTGTAGCACCTGGTTCCTGGTATGTATTTTATTCTAGTATCTTGCATTTTGGCCTTGGACTCGGCGAGTTGAGGTCCAACTCGTCGAGTCGGAGCGTATTGGACACAAAAGTTTAATGACCTACTCGACGAGTCCGCGTCCGGACTCGGCGAGTAGGCGCTGTCCGGACAAAAACCCTAGATGAGGGTTTGCACCCTATTTAAACAACTTATTCAGCCTCCCTTTCGTCCCCAATGCTTCCAGAACTCCCCATAAGCAAACCCTATCCGTTTTTGAGAAGAACTAAAGCATTTTTGGTGGATCTTGCTAGTTGTGACCATAAGGAGGAAGGGAAAGGCTTGAGGAAACAAGAGGAGACCAGAGGGGTTCGAGTTTGTGCTTCATGTTCAGTCCTCAGAAGGTATAAAGTTGCTAACTTGCTTGTTCATTTGCTAGATCCCATTTTGTGGAGATTTAGGGCTTTTATAAGCCATTTTAGGTAGCCAACCATGAATGCAAGCATGGTTGGGGACAAGGCTTTAGATCTAGGTCCTTTGAGGGGTCACAAGGCAGAAAGTGGGTGCTTTTACACCTAAGAAAGACTCCATGCAACCTAAGAGCTTGTTTTAGGACCTTCTGGACTCAAAGTCCCATGCATGCACGTAAAGTTTGTAACTTTACGTGCTAGAACGATTGTAGGAGCCTAGATCTTGGTCATGAGTTGTACATCAGAAATCGAGGATTTAGGGTGTGGGCGTTACCGACTCGGCGAGTCCGTTCTTGGGACTCGACGAGTCCAAGGCTTTGAGTCCCATATCTGTTGAGGGTCAAAAGAACTCAGTTGGGTGTTAGAAGGATTGTGGCAGGACAGGAAGAGTAATCCAACACATTGGACTTAGTTTTAGACCTGGAGTTCATAGGACTCGGTGAGTGCTAGAACAGAATCGGCGAGTCCAAGGCAATCTCCCAACCCTTGAAGATGAACTCGACGAGTTGTTCATACAACTCGGCGAGTCGGGGACATGACGTGTTCTTAGGATGAAGATGGACTCGACGAGTGTTCATACCGCTCGGTGAGTCGGATGAAGGTTCATCTGAGGTTGTGTTAGAAGGAGAACTCGTCGAGTCGTTGCTAAGATCGACGAGTAGGGACGTAGAGGAGGACAGTGGAAGATATAGGGACTCGACGAGTTGACGACCCAACTCGGCGAGTCGGGTCAACTGGAAGTTGACTTTGACTTTGAGTTTGACTTTGACTTGGACTTGGTCTAGGGTAAAATAGACATTTTACCCTAAGAGTAGATATCAGGTTCTAACTGTGTTTTGTGGGATTATAGCCGGAGGGTTACCGGAGCAGCAGTCAGACAATTGCCGAGCAGTTTTCCCACAGTCAGCTTTACGAGGTGAGTTACCTTCCAGTAGCGGTGGGTCTACGGCCACAATGTCGGCCCACCAGTAGGAGTCATATATTAGATGATTGTCTTTTTGATATTCCTCTAGGTTTGCTATTACTAGATATGTTATGTGCTAGTATGATATGATGTTATATGCCAGTAGCAGTAGGGGAGATAGTCCCTAAGATCTCTGGTCGATAGGGCCAAAGAGGGGTAGTCATACCCAGTCATACTAGATAGAATATGATTATGTGATACATGTTATGTGGTAGTGTAGAGTGGTGAAATAGTCCCCAATATCCGGTCGACAGGACCGAAGGGGAGGCCAGCACCCAGATATGCTAGGCAGTATCCGGTCGACAGGACCGAAGGGGAGGCCGGCACCCAGATATGCTAGGCAGTATCCGGTCGACAGGTCCGAAAGGGTAGGTCGGGCACCCAGATATGCTTGACAGAATATGCATGTTATGTGATTTTATGGTATGTAGTACGATGGGGGCGCTCACTAAGCTTTGTGCTTACAGTTTTCAGTTTTGTTTCAGGTACCTCTTCATCGAAGGGAAAGGAGCCGGCGCGGTAGCTGCACATCATACACACACCCCAGATTCCGCACTATGAGTTTCCTTGGGATTGTTCTCTGACATTATCACTATTTATGATTTGGATTTTCAGACATTATACATAGTTTTATGAGATGTTATGATTTGACAATGTTTTTCCTCCGAATGTTTTAATTAAAGTAATTTATAAAAATGAAATTTTTGGGCGTGAAAATTGGGCTGTTACAAGTTGGTATCAGAGCCCTGGTTTGAGGGATTCAGACGCACCTTCGGGAGTGTCTGGACTCAAATCGAGGGACTAAAGGATTTTTACCAAAGAAAATGATTTTTCTAAAAGTTAAGATAAACAGTTTTGAAAAAGAACAAAGTGTGTGATGTGCGCGACCGGCCGAGCTCAAGTAATTATTCCCCAAAGTACCCATACAAGTTTATGTTATGTTTATCAGCTTCCGTAGAACAGCATGCTAGAGTAGGACTAACGATCTAGGAATGATGCCTTATGTGCCTGTTATATGTGTTTGAGCTTTATGAGAATTGCATGCTAGTATTGAGTAGACAGTAGTAAGATAGCCTGTTTAGGTTATGCCTGATAGAATGAGCTTAGCACTATATGCTAGTGCAGTTTCCTGTTATGAGGATAGGATTGCTTGAGATCGTTCCCTTTGTCTGAATGCTGCTTGCTTTGTGCTTTGTGGGACTCTAAGTGATGGGAGTTAGCTATTAGGTGAATACGTCACGTCACATGTGATCAGGATTGAATAATCTCATAGTGGTGGATTTGGCCCTATTGCGCAGCTCTCGTTTGAGTTAACCGTTGTAGGGACGAGTCTTTTACTCGAAGGATTATCTGAGCCTCGTCACATGTGATGGTATTCAGGTGATAACTAATTGGCATTACAAGGAGGCCTTCAGCAGCTGAGGACTGGTTTGGGTAGAGTCAGAGATTTCCCTAGGGCAAGCCTAGGATGAGAGTAGCAGAGATCAGTGGTAGTAGAAGGGACTTAGTGGAGTCGAGGCGGTTCTTGAGGAAAGTACGGATAGATGTGGAAGGTAGTATGGGCCCGTACTACTGAAAGCAGAGGATCCGTACTTGAATCGAGGAAGGATGAGGCAAGACCAGGGAACTTGCGATGGGTGTGATCCCTCTAGATGTATCAGTATCACTGACGGTTGTCATTATGTATTGCAGAATGGTGGTACTACGTCCGAGGCCAGCAGTTGGCAGCTCAGGAGAGGGATCAGGTTCAGGCTCAGGTTCCGAACCAGTGGATGAGAGGCTACGCGAGTTCAACGCGTCCGAGATCACTAGAGGCATCCTTGATGCGACCCCGATCATCTTTGGGTCGATCAAGGAAGGGATTGTCGAGCTGATGGAGGATCGCCTCCGAGCGTTCAGGAGCGACATGACGACCAGCCAGTCGGGATCTCGCACACTGTCTTTTAAGGACTTCAGGGGCAGTGGTGCGCCGAATTTCCATGGGGCGAAGGACCCCATTGTGGCCAGACGATGGATTGCAGACGTTGAATCTGCACAGTTTACCAGCTTCTGCCCCGAGGGGTCGAAGGTATGATTTGCAGCAGGGTGTTTGAGGGACCGGGCTAGGGATTGGTGGGAGTAGGTTGGTGACTCTCTGGGAGCCTCGGCTGTTGAGGCTATGACATGGTCGGATTTTGTGACCCGGTTCAGAGCTAAGTTCGCGCCTGCGGTGGAACTCCAGCAGATGGCCCGAGAGTTCCTGGATATGAGGCAGACGACTGAGTCAGTGGCGGAGATCACCGCCAAGTTTCGAGAGAGAGAGAGCCTTATTGGTGCCCCAGTATGCGGGTGACGAGGATATGAGGAGGACCCGCTACCACGACATGCTGCGAGCCGACATACAGGAGCATGTCAGCTTCTCAGCTTGTCCCACCCTGGATTCTATGATTGCCAGGGAAAGGGAGAGGGAGATTGATCTGGAGCACATCCGAAAGAGGAAGGCAGAGGAGGGGCAGGTGACTGGGGCTTCGGGGAAGAAGCCCAAGGGATCAGATGCTGGGCTGAAAGGCCAACAGAGTCGTAGCCGCTGTAGGAAATGCGACAAGTCGCATGAGGGGGTTTGTAGATTGGGAGCGTCTGGCTGCTACAAGTGCGGCAAGACGGGGCACTTCAGCAGGGATTGTACTGCCCCTGCACCCATTTTTCAGACATCAGAGTTGATGTGTTTTCACTGCAACCAGAGGGGCCACAAGAAGGCCAATTGCCTCCAGTTGACAGCAGCAGCAGCGCTAGTGAAGGCGCCAGCTCTAGCGACCCTGCGGATTACTGATGGCCGGCAGGGCAAGGTGGAGGCTCCAGTGGTGAGGAGCGGGGCTTTCCAGTTGACTACCGAGGACGAACGCGCCGCACCCGATGTGGTGACGGGTATGATTCTTTCCCTCTGATTTATTTATATGATGTTTATGATATTGATGTGTGCTCTGTTTAGGATCGTTCCATGTGAACGGTTTCCCAGTTCAGGTATTGTTTGATTCGGGTGCTACCCGATCGTTTGTTTCTCTTGCACTCAGCAAGAGGTTTCCCGAGTCTTCAGGCATCTTGGATTGCCCTCTAGAGGTAGAGATTGCCGATGATCGATCGGTGCGAGCATCAGCGGTATTCCGAGATTGTGTGCTGAGATTATTCGAGGAGCGCTACCTGGTAGACTTGGTTCCCATAACTTTGCGGGGGAACAAGGTTATTATCGGCATGGATTGGCTAAGCCCCAATGGGGCGGTGATCGACTGCATGCAGCAGTCGGTGCGGATCAGGACCCCAAGTGGGGGAGAACTGGTGATTCAGGGCGAGAGGCCACAACATGGACCCACATTGTGTTCAGCAGCAAGAGCGAGGCACTACCTTCAGTAGGGTTGCGTCGGGTATGTCGCCTATGTTATGGACACCCGAGAGGCGGGTAAGACGTCAGTGAGCGATGTTCTAGTGGTGCGAGACTACGCAGATGTGTTCCCGAAGGAGCTTCCTGGGATTCCCCCGGAGCGTCAGGTGGAGTTCAGGATCGATTTGGTTCCTGGTGCGGCCCCGATTGCCAAGGCGTCGTACCGGTTGGCTCCTCCCGAGATGCAGGAGTTGTCTACGCAGCTGCAGGAGCTGCTAGACAAGGGATTTATCAGGCCGAGTAGTTTGCCTTGGGGAGCCCCGATCCTGTTTGTCAAGAAGAAGGATGGGTCGCACCGTATGTGCATAGACTACCGGGAGCTGAATAAGGTAACGGTGAAGAACCGTTACCCACTCCCGAGGATTGACGACCTCTTTGACCAGCTGCAGGGAGCATCTTGGTTTTCCAAGAATGATTTATGCTCAGGTTACCATCAGATGAGGGTCAGAGAGGAGGATGTGCAGAAGACGGTGTTTCGGACTCGCTATGGTCCTTACGAGTTCGTGGTGATGCCCTTCGGGCTCACCAATGCTCCTGTCGCGTTCATGGATCTCATGAACCGCGTATGTAGACCGATGCTGGATCGGTCCGTGATAGTATTTATCGACGACATCTTGGTCTATTCCAAGACGCAGGAGCAGCATGAGGAGCATCTGCGAGAGGTTTTGGATACTCTGAGGAGGGAGAGCTTGTACGCCAAGTTCTCCAAGTGTGAGTTCTGGTTGCGCGAGGTGCAGTTTCTTGGGCACCTTGTCAATCAGAACAAGATTCTGGTCGACCCGGCCAAGGTGGAGGCTGTGATGAGATGGGAGGTTCCGAAGTCTCCATCTGAGATTTGGAGTTTCCTGGGATTAGCCGGCTACTATCGGAGATTCATCCAGGATTTCTCCAAGATAGCCGTGCCCTTGACTCGGCTTACGAAGAAGGCCGTAGTCTTCCGTTGGGGGCCTGAGCAGCAGGCCGCATTCGAGAGGCTGAGGCAGAGATTGTGTGAGGCGCCGATCTTGGCCCTGCCAGAAGGCGTAGAGGATTTTGTGGTATACTGCGACGCGTCTATTTCGGGTTTAGGCACGGTTTTGATGCAGAGAGGGCACGTTATTGCCTACGCTTCGAGGCAGCTGAAGCCTCACGAGACGAATTACCCGACGCATGATTTGGAGCTGGGGGATGTTGTATTCGCCCTCAAGATTCGGCGTCATTACCTCTATGGGGTTCGTTGTACCATTTACACGGACCACAAGAGCCTGAGGTATCTCATGGATTAGCCGAATCTGAACATGAGGCAGCATCGGTGGTTGGACGTGGTGAAGGATTATGATTGCGAAATCCTCTACCACCCGGAGAAGGCCAACGTGGTGGCCGATGCGCTTAGCTGCAAGGCGGCGCCGATCAGAGATATTTGCATGCAGATGACAGTAGTGACCCCGTTATTGGAGCAGATCCGAGAGGCCCAGCAGGAGGCTATGAAGGAGGAAAATCGGAAGAGTGAGCGTATAGTGGGTCAGGTTTCCTCCTTCGACTATGACAACAGAGGATTATTGACATTACACCGCAGGGTGTGGGTTCCATACCTCGGAGGCGTGCACCAGGTTCTGATGGAGGAGGCGCACAAATCCCGATTCTCCATTCATCCCGGGGCGACGAAGATGTATAGGGATCTTCGTCTTGATTACTGGTTGCCCTGCATGAAGCGGGATGTAGCATGGTATGTGGAGCGGTGCTTGACCTGCAGGAAGGTCAAGGCCGAGCACCAGAGGCCACACGGCAAGATGCAGCTGTCACACCCCCAAACCAGAACGGCGGAAACGTTCGGGGGCGGATGACGTCATGCTCAGTATCATAACCATAGTGAAGAAAGTAAAACACAACCATCATAGATATAATTTAATAGATTACATTGTTTCCAAAATACATGTTCCCAAAAATACATGTTTCCAATTAAATTACATATGATGATAAAATGTAGCAAAAGAATCTACGCCTTAGCGTCTTGACTTCTGAAATCTTGCGGTTACCTGTATTACTGATTATCTGAGAATACAAGTTGTTTTGAAAAGAGAGTATCAGCATAAAGCTGGTGAGTTCATAAGTATTTTATAAAAATGAAGGTTGTTTCCTTAACGTTTGTTACAAGTTTGTTTCCAGAAAATCCAATATTTTCTAAAAGATTTGTTGTAAACTGAAATGAAGCAAGGCATAGTATGTGCAAGTAAATCGTCATACTTATGTGTTTGTTTTATATTTAAATAAAACCCCTTGGTATAAAGCCTTAGAATTTCCGTGAACTGTATGTTGTGTTAATATTTCATGCGAGATGTTATAATCATACTAAAGACTAGGTGGCCTTGAAATGCAACGTTCTTCAGGCGTCGGAAAGTTATGACACTTGTCACCATAGACCTGCCGGTCTAGCTGTTGCAAGCAGCTCAGGTGCGGGTTTGTCGGGCCCAATATAGATCTATACACAACTATCACGTTCTCACTCCAGGAGATTCTGATTATAACTAAAGGACTTTTTTTTGTGGTACTTGGAGTACCCCGAAGGAGAATGTCTCACAAATATTCATTAACGAGTTCACGTAGTGTGTAGTGAAAGTTCGTTTTGTAAATCGATAATATTATTGTTTTCTTTGTTAAATGAAGTGTTCAAAACTATACCTATTATAGTTTATCTGAAGTGTTGTATGAGGGTATGAAACCTTGTTACGCATTTATATGTATTTCAAATAAGGGACATTGGAAATTCTAAGTGTAAATCTTACACACCTTGCTCAACATGTTACAAGGTGTGAATAACTCTTAAATATGTATTTGACAGTTTTACCCTTAACCGTCACTGTTTTTGAGTAATTATAGAAAAATCATCGTAAGTCGGAAACTGAATCCGCAAACTCCAAGTATTTGGAAAACGTGTCTACTGTGTTCATAAATTTTCCCATAATTTTTGGTGGTTTCAAACTAATGTGAAAATGTTCATTTTCACAACCTGGTCTGATTTTGTTGCTGCAGTGATAGGCAGTTTTGTAAAAATCACCATAAATTGTAGAAAAATCGTATGGAGATGTTCAAGTAGTCATTTTAAAGGTATAAACCTGAACTACTTGCATATTATACAGTTTTGAAAAATATTAAGTTTACGTTGGGTAAAACAGTTCGTGAACAGGTCACAACTTTTCTGTTGTAAGCTGTCAAGTTAAGTTTTGAATATGTTTTGGTGTTTTAACTTGTATTCCCCCCCCCCCCTGAAAACTGAAGAAAACTAGAAAATGTAGGGGTATGAACTCACCTTGAGTGATGACTTGAAGAGTAGGAGGTTGAAGTTAAGAAATATCAAGTCAAGGGCACTTGGTGAACACGTGAGGACTTGGATGACCCTAAGAACGATTTTTGGCGTTAAGGTATGAGTCAATGATCCAAGCGTGTTATGAAGTTATGGAATAATACTTGAGTTTAGATGGAATACTTACCAAAAAGTGCAGTAGCAACTCAAGAACACTTGCACAAGGTGGTGGAATGTAGAGAGAAAGAAGCTTTCTTGGGGTGATATGAGAAGTGTGGAAGTTTTTGAAATGAGCAAGTAAATCAAGAAATCTCCAGGGATTTCTTTATATAGCAGGTTGCTGGAGCAACTTGTGAGTTTGAAGTGATGTGTGCCTTGGTTTGTGTGATGTGGATAAGGTTAGCTAATGAGAGGATGACACATGGAGGCAAGTGGGCACACTTGACCCACTTGTGGGGTAAAATACTCCTCTTATAATAAAATAATGATTTTTAATTAAAAATCCTTGAAAAATAAATAAAATATGAGTTTTGGGGGTTAAAAATGGTAAAAATATGAATTTGGTGAAAAAAATCCCGTCAAAAACGTCAAAAACGGGTTTAGGAGGCGAAAGTAGTCAAAAATCAGCTTTAGGGACCGAACCTGCAAGGTTCGGCTCTAAGGAACTAAGAACCGAGAGTGGGGAAGGAAGAACCGAGAGTAGGCCGAAGGTCCGAGGCTCCGAAGGGGGGAGCCGAAGTCCGAGGTCTCGCATGGGGGGGCGAGGTTCGGTCCTCGCTGCTGAGCTTCGGTCCGAAGGGGCTTCTGACAAGTTCGGTTCTGTCACTTTCGGCTCCTAAGAGGAGTTTCGGTTCCTAAGAGGAGTTTCGGTTTCTGAGAGGAGTTTCGGCTCTATATGGCTGTTTTTCGAGAAATCTTTCCGTTTTGCGTGATTTTTGACCAAGTTAAGGGTCGGGATGACCCGGTTGACCATAAAAAGTTTGAGAGAGATTTTGGGAGAGATTTGGGAGAGATTTCACACACTGGGAGAGATTTCACATACTTGGAGAGATTTGGGAGAGATCTCACATACTTGGAGAGATTTCACATACTTGGAGAGTTTTGGGAGAGATTTCACATACTTGGAGAGATTTGGGAGAGATTTCACATACTTGGAGAGATTTGGGAGAGATTTCACATACTTGGAGAGATTTGGGAGAGATTTCACATACTTGGAGAGATTTGGGAGAGATCTCACATACTTGGAGAGATTTGGGAGAGATTTCACATACTTGGAGAGATTTGGGAGAGATTTCACATACTTGGAGAGATTTGGGAGAGATTTCACATACTTGGAGAGATTTCACCTTAGCCATTATTATCGTATAATCTCGTAATGCAAGGTTCGTGAACCCCGTTATGCTTCGTTAATGACCGTTTTAAGTCCCCGAAAGGGTCCTTAGCCGTGTTTTGATGCGTTTAACTCCCTTTTTATGGTTTTTACATTGTTAAAACTTAGATTCTTCAAGACACTTGAATTTTTGACATACAAATGCAGATTTTTACAAGGAATAACTTCTAACATACAAGTACTAGTTAAGTTTGACCGGTTTGACTTGTTGACTTTGGCTTTGACTTTGACTTGAATTTGACGGTTGTCACATTATCCCCCCGTTAGAAGGAATTTCGTCCCGAAATTTGCATTTTGAGTGGGACTTCAAGGGTCGGGGAATAGATGTGGGTATTTTTGCTTCATTTGGTCCTCACATTCCCAAGTAAACCCGGGTCCTCGCTTGGCGTTCCACCGGACCTTTACGATGGGAATACGGCTTTGTTTCGTCGATTTGACCTCTCGATCCATGATTTCAACAGGTTCCTCTACGAAGTGGAGGTTCTCGTTGATCTCAATTTCTTCCAACGGAATGTCGAGGGTCTCATCAGATAAACATTTCTTCAGGTTTGACACATGAAAGGTAGGATGGACGTGGTTGAGTTCTTGTGGTAATCGTAGCTTGTATGCCACCGGGCCAATCCTGGCGAGGATTTCGAATGGCCCGATATACCTTGGATTTAATTTACCACGTTTCCCAAAACGTATTAATCCCTTCCAAGGTGATACCTTCAGAAGTACTCGATCTCCCACTTGGAACTCCAAAGGTTTTCGTCTCTTATCCGCGTAGCTCTTTTGTCGGTCTTGGGAAGCCTTCATTCGCTCTCGAATTTGGACGATCTTCTCGGTTGTTTCCCTTATGATCTCCGGGCCAGTGAGTGCGCTATTAGGGACTTGCCATTTTGCTAGTTGCGTATCGCCCACCTCG
Organism: Lactuca virosa; assembly: GCF_052849685.1. NCBI lineage: Eukaryota > Viridiplantae > Streptophyta > Magnoliopsida > Asterales > Asteraceae > Lactuca > Lactuca virosa. The sequence goes on along the minus strand of NC_136434.1, from coordinate 161,487,421 downwards.
GCCCAGCACAGGGGTGATCTGCACTTACGGCCGTAGAGGGCTTCAAACGGAGCAACTTTGATGCTAGTGTGATAACTATTATTGTAGGAAAACTCAATAAGAGGTAAATGAGTATCCCAAGCTTTACCAAAGTCTATCACACAAGCCCTTATCATGTGCTCTAACGTCTGAATGGTTCTTTCACTCTGACCGTCAGTCTGTGGGTGGTAGGCGGTACTCATGTCCAGCCTAGTTCCCATAGCTTTCTGTAGTGACTGCCAGAATCGTGACGTGAACCTACTATCTCTGTTGGAGATAATGGATATCGGTACTCCGTGAAGGCACACTATTTCTCTAATGTAGATCCTTGTCAACGTTTCCATTTTGTCTGTTTCCTTTATTGGTAGGAAGTGTGCGGATTTGGTCAATCTGTCGACGATTACCCAAATGGTGTCAAGTCCTCCTGCGGTCTTAGGTAACTTGGTAACGAAATCCATCGTAATCCGCTCCCACTTCCACTCGGGTATCTCTGGTTGTTGAAGTAGTCCCGAGGGCTTTTGATATTCTACCTTAAGTTTGGCGCAAGTCAGGCACTTGCCCACAAAGGTAGCTATTTCAGCTTTCATGTTCAGCCACCAATACATCTTCTTGAGGTCTAAGTACATCTTGTTTGAGCCGGGATGCACGGAGTAGCGAGTTTTATGTGCTTCGTTCATGACAACGTCCCTGAATCCACCAAATTTTGGTGTCCAGATTCGGTTCATGAGACAACGAACTCCGTCATCCCTGACTTCAAGATTTTTGTCCATTCCTCTCAATGCTTCACCCGTTACGTTTTCTGGATTCAAGGCTTCTTTCTGAGCTTCCTTGATTTGTGCGGACAGGTGTGAGTGGATGGTCATGGTTAATGCCTTTACTCGGCGGCCCGAGTACTCCTTTCTGCTTAAAGCGTCTGCAACACGTTGGCCTTTCCGGGGTGATAACGAATCTCGCATTCGTAATCGTTTAGCAATTCAACCCATCGTCTTTGTCTCATGTTGAGTTCTTTTTGGTTGAGGATATGCTGAAGGCTTTTGTGGTCGGTGAAGATAGTGCATTTGGTGCCGTAGAGGTAATGCCTCCAGATTTTTAGGGCGAAAACTACCGCTCCTAGTTCGAGATCGTGCGTCGTATAGTTTACCTCGTGCGTCTTCAGCTGTCTTGAGGCGTAGGCAATGACCTTTCCTCGTTGCATCAACACACATCCAAGACCTTGGTTTGATGCATCGCAATAAACCACAAAGTCCTATGTTCCATCTGGTAGGGACAAGATCGGAGCACTGCACAGAGCTTGCTTCAGTGTTTGAAACGCAGCCTCTTGCTTATCTCCCCAGACTAAAGTTACACCTTTCTGAGTCAAGGTGGTGAGCGGTTTTGCGATATTGGAAAAGTTTTGGATGAATCTTCGATAGTAGCCGACGAGTCCTAAAAATTGTCGGATCTCCGTGGGTGTTCTTGGTGCTGCCCAACTTTCAATCGCCTTGATCTTTGAAGGGTCCACATGGATTCCTTCCTTGCTGACTACGTGCCCGAGGAAATTCACCTCTCGAATGCAGAACTCACACTTTGAAAACTTGGCGTACAATTTCTCTGCCCTCAGCGTCTCCAGGACTCGACGTAAATGCTGGCTGTGTTCTCCCTTACTTCGGGAGTAGACTAGTATATCATCGATGAAAACAATTTCGAACTTGTCTAAGTAAGGTCGACACACCCGATTCATCAGGTCCATAAACGTTGCGGGTGCATTTGTTAAGCCAAAAGGCATCACTACAAATTCGTAGTGACCATAGCGCGTTCTAAACGCTGTCTTCGGAATATCCTCCTCTTGAACTCGTAGTTGATGGTATCCAGATCTAAGGTCAATATTCGAGAATAAACTCGCTCCTTGTAGTTGGTCGAAGAGGTCATCGATTCGAGGCAAAGGGTATCGGTTTTTTATGGTGAGTTTGTTTAATTCGCGGTAGTCAATGCACATACGGAACGATCCGTCCTTCTTCTTAACGAACAAAACCGGTGCTCCCTAAGGCGAGAAGCTTGGTCTAATGAAGCCTTTGCTCAGTAGTTCGTTCAGTTGACTGGACAGTTCCTGCATCTCGGCTGGAGCTATATGGTACGGCGATTTGGCTACGGGGGTAGCTCCGGGAATTAAGTCGATTCGGAATTCGACTTGTCGAGGACGGGGGCACTCCTGGAAGGTCTTCCGGGAATACATCGGGGAAATTGCAGACCTCCGGAATGTCCTTGATGTCTTTCATTCCTTGACCCTTATCTATGACGTGGGCTAGGAAGGCGTGGTACTCCTTGCGGAGATACTTTTGAGCCTTGATACAAGAGATGATCTGAAAGTTTGAGCTAGGTTTGTCGCCATAAACGACGGGGGTTTCGCCATTTGGCAGATTAAGGCGAACGGCCTTTTCGTGACATAGGATTTCCACATGGTGAGGGCATAACCAATCAATGCCAATGATAACGTCAAAACTTTTTATGGTGACCGGCATAAGGTCGATTTGGAAAGAGTGATTGTTAAGGTGAAGGTACACCCGGTGTAAATATCGTTAGTGTTCTCTGTTTTTCCGTTAGCCATTTCTACGGTGAATGTGTCTTTTAGTGTTTGTGGTGTTTGATTAAGCAAGCGTTTAAATTGGTGGCTCACGAAGCTTTTCTCCGCGCCACTATCGAAAAGAATGCATGCGTAGGTATTGTTGAGGGGAAACGTACCGGTAACCACAGTTGGGTCTGCGACGGCTTCCTCATGACCTATCGCCAGAACTCTGCCCACTTCGCCGGGGTTGGGGTTTCTTGCCTTCGGGCAGTTACGTTTGAGATGTCCTGCTTCTCCACATCCATAGCAGGTTCGGCTTGCTCCGACGTTGGCAGCTTGTGCGTTCGGTTGGGCTGGAGTTCTATAGAAGCGGGCGGTGTGCCCCTTTTTGTTACAGTTGGTGCAATGCATTTCACGGCATGCACCGTTGTGGTGGTAGTTGCATTTGTTGCACTTGGGCAGGTTCCCGGCGTATTGCCTTATCGTAGTGGGGTTGGCAGTGGTTGTGGCGGCGTGCACTGCAACCACTTGTTGTTTCTTGGCAGGGTCTTGAGTAGGCTGGCCCTTTTTCTTATTCCATAATTTTCTTTTGTTGTTTCCCCCTTTTGCTTGCTCGGAGGTGGTCGTTACAGTGCCATGGCTGGCATTATAGTCGATGAGTTGTTGTGCCAGTTCCTTGGCACTGTCGAATGTAGTTGGCTTTGAGGTCAATACGTGTCCTTGGAGTTGTTGAGATAGTCCCCATACGTATCTTTCCACCTTCTTGCCTTCAGTAGGAACCATCCCGGGACACAGCATGGCTAGATCGCTGAACCTTGAGGTGTACGACAGGATGTCAGAGCTTCTCATTTTAAGACCCCAAAATTCTTCTTCCAGCTTCTGTATCTCACCCCTGGGGCAGTACTCCTTCATTAACATGGTTTTCAGATCTTCCCATGTTATCGCATTAGCCACCGGGAGCGTTAGTGCCTTGACGTGACCCTTCCACCAGGTGAGGGCTCTTTCGGAGAATGTACATGAAGCAAATTTGACTTGCTTGCTTCAGGGCATGCGCATATTTCGAAAATGGTCTCGGTTTTCTCGAACCATTGCAGCAACGCTATGACACCTCCGCTTCCGTTGAAGGTTTTGGGCTTGGTGTTAGTAAAGTCTTTGTAGGTACACTCTCTCCAGCGTCCCTGGCCGTCCCCGTTATTAGAATTCGAGGCACCACTGCCTGCACCTCCTGAATTACCGGGGTTGATTTGGGCTATCACGGCTGCCATTGCGGCCGCCACCGCAGCCTGGAACATGGCTGGGTCGAACTGAGGAGGTGGTGGTGGGGGTGGTGCAGTCTCAGCTGCGTCGCCGCGTCTAGGATTCCTACGAGGTGGCATTTTCTGCCATAATCAAGAATAAAAATACAATAAGTCTTTGATACAAGTCGAGTGTTAAACTAAACATTATTAGTTCTTTATATGCATCATGATTCAGACTTGTAAGAATGTTGTAAGAATTCATTCATACTAGAAGTCTATAAACAATGAAATATAGACTTTATGAATTTCGATAGTATTGATTCTCATGAAATGTCTGTGATAGTATATATACCGGGTCCAACCAACAATCACTTGATGTATAATATTTACATGTAATTAAGATTAAATAAACTTTCGAATCTAATGGTTCTGCCCTGGGCCCACAACCAAACAAGGAACAGGATCCAAGGCGGAACCACCATTTCTAGGTCGACATGGTCTCAATTACATATAACTTTGATTTATACTTCGGGCGATCATAGGTTGGTCACCAATAAAATTTTATCTGAAATAGTTCATGTTATGAATTTGATGTAGTATTTCCAATAAAACAATTAGCGTGTCAATATCATTGATATAACTTAGTATACGATACTTGGGAAAATTTGACCCTACCAGGGGTCTATGCTACATCAATGTACGGAAAAGTTTGACCGCCTACTGATCCCGGAAGTGAAAACACTTAAATCGCGAGATCGGACATAAAATACTAGAAAATGATAGCAATATTTATCCGCAAACTAGGTTAAACTAAAGCGAGCAGTGCAAACACTACTTGTGGTGGTTGAAATTCTGAGGATCACGAGGTGTAGACACGAAGTTCCTCATTTCAGCTCGGGATTCCGCCGCTTAGCGCTCTGCTTCGGCCAGGCGTCCTTCAAAAGCAGCTCGGTGTTCTCGGATTTCTTGCACTTCGGCTCGGGTCGCGGCCATTTCCCGTCGAAGAAGCTCAGTGCGGTCCCAAGTTCGATTGTGTTCATCGTCCAAACGGCGAATGCGAACGGAGTTGACTTGGCTGGTGGCGCCAACTTCCATGAGGTGTCGGGTGTTAACTCTTGTTTGCTCTTCGTGGCATGTGACACGGTGAACTATGACATGGAGGGCTCGGTCGGCAGACCCTCCTCTGCTGAGATCGTAGAAACCTCGTTGCATGCCATAGGGGGGTCACTGACCTTGCTCTCGGCTCCATCGATGTATAGTTTCAGCCCATTGGGGCGTTGGGCCCTGGAAGTGTTGCGGAGGAATAGGGGCAGGGCGTGGATTGTAAACTTCGGGTTCGGAGTCGGTTCCATCTGAGTCTTCTTCTTCTTCACTGTCTACGGATTCTTCCTCTTCCATGGGTTCCTCATCCTCCATGGGTTCTTCTTCGGGTTCTTCCTCTGGGTCTTCCACAATCCAACCGGCATTCCCTTGGTTGGGAAAGTAGGGATCACCTGGCAAATGAAATCCTACCATCGTACCTGTGCGAGAATAGGGATCAAGAGGAATGTCGCGAGAAACTTTGGGAACAAGAAGTTAGTTGTCGAAGTTGTGATTACGGCTTTCTGTGTTAAAATACTCCTATAGTATTTTTAAGTTTGATTCTTGGAATCTTTGGTAAGTTGCAGACTTGTTGCTCACCATGATCCTTCTTCGGCATACATTGGTCCTGCCTTGGCTAAATATAGTTGATCAGGCTATGTTCATCCAAGATCTGACTACATACCCCGAAGCTGAATCATGGTGTTCAACTGGTCTTGATACTTTTATGTTATTGCCATTATGATACTGAATTAGTATGTGCGATTGTGCGAATACTTTTATAAAAATATAAATTTTTATTTTAAAGTATTTTGAAAAGCTACGTCAGAGAATTTTGTCCCGTTGTATTTATAGTTTGTATATCTTACGTGGTTCGATATACTTAGTTCACTATAAACAAAGCTCTGATACCAATCTGTCACACCCCCAAACCAGAACGGCGGAAACGTTCGGGGGCGGATGACGTCATGCTCAGTATCATAACCATAGTGAAGAAAGTAAAACACAACCATCATAGATATAATTTAAAAGATTACATTGTTTCCAAAATACATGTTCCCAAAAATACATGTTTCCAATTAAATTACATATGATGATAAAATGTAGCAAAAGAATCTACGCCTTAGCGTCTTGACTTCTGAAATCTTGCGGTTACCTGTATTACTGATTACCTGAGAATACAAGTTGTTTTGACAAGAGAGTATCAGCATAAAGCTGGTGAGTTCATAAGTATTTTATAAAAATGAATATTGTTTCCTTAACGTTTGTTACAAGTTTGTTTCCAGAAAATCCAATATTTTCTAAAAGATTTGTTGTAAACTGAAATGAAGCAAGGCTTCGTATGTGCAAGTAAATCGTCATACTTATGTGTGTGTTTTATATTTAAATAAAACCCCTTGGTATAAAGCATTAGAATTTCCGTGAACTGTATGTTGTGTTAATATTCCATGTGAGATGTTATAATCATACTAAAGACTAGGTGGCTTTGAAATGCGACGTTCTTCAGGCGTCGGAAAGTTATGACACTTGTCACCACAGACCTGCCGGTCTAGCTGTTGCAAGCAGCTCAGGTGCGGGTTTGTTGGGCCCAATATATATCTATACACAACTATCACGTTCTCACTCCAGGAGATTCTGATTATAACTAAAGGACTTTTTTTTGTGGTACTTGGAGTACCCCGAAGGAGAATGTCTCACAAATATTCATTAACGAGTTCACGTAGTGTGTAGTGAAAGTTCGTTTTGTAAATCGATAATGTTATTGTTTTCTTTGTTAAATGAAGTGTTCAAAACTATACCTATTATAGTTTATCTGAAGTGTTGTATGAGGGTATGAAACCTTGTTACGCATGTATATGTATTTCAAATAAGGGATATTGGAAATACTAAGTGTAAATCTTACACACCTTGCTTAACATGTTACAAGGTGTGAATAACTCTTAAATATGTATTTGACAGTTTTACCCTTAACCGTCACTGTTTTTGAGTAATTATAGAAAAATCATCGTAAGTCGGAAACTGAATCCGCAAACTTCGAGTATTTGGAAAAAGTGTCTACTGTGTTCATAAATTTTCCCATAATTTTTGGTGGTTTCAAATTAGTGTGAAAATGTTCATTTTCACAACCTGGTCTGATTTTGTTGCTGCAGTGATAGGCAGTTTTGTAAAAATCACCATAAATTGTATAAAAATCGTATGGAGATGTGCAAGTAGTCATTTTAAAGGTATAAACCTGAACTACTTGCATATTATACAGTTTTGAAAAATATTAAGTTTACGTTGGGTAAAACAGTTCGTGAACAGGTCACAACGTTTCTGTTGTAAGCTGTCAAGTTAAGTTTTGAATATGTTTTGGTGTTTTAACTTGTATTCCCCCCCCCCCCCCTGAAAACTGAAGAAAACTAGAAAATGTAGGGGTATGAACTCACCTTGAGTGATGACTTGAAGAGTGGGAGGTTGAAGTTAAGAAATATCAAGTCAAGGGCACTTGGTGAACACGTGAGGACTTGGATGACCCTAAGAACGATTTTTGGCGTTAAGGTATGAGTCAATGATCCAAGAGTGTTATGAAGTTATGGAATAATACTTGAGTTTAGATGGAATACTTAACAAAAAGTGCAGTAGCAACTCAAGAACACTTGCACAAGGTGGTGGAATGTAGAGAGAAAGAAGCTTTCTTGGGGTGATATGAGAAATGTGGAAGTTTTTGAAATGAGCAAGTAAATCAAGAAATCTCCAGGGATTTCTTTATATAGCAGGTTGCTGGAGCAACTTGTGAGTTTGAAGTGATGTGTGCCTTGGTTTGTGTGATGTGGATAAGGTTAGCTAATGAGAGGATGACACATGGAGGCAAGTGGGCACACTTGACCCACTTGTGGGGTAGAATACTCCTCTTATAATAAAATAATGATTTTTAATTAAAAATCCTTGAAAAATAAATAAAATATGAGTTTTGGGGGTTAAAAATGGTAAAAATATGAATTTGGTGAAAAAAATCCCGTCAAAAACGGGTTTAGGAGGCGAAAGTAGTCAAAAATCAGCTTTAGGGACCGAACCTGCGAGGTTTGGCTCTAAGGAACTAAGAACCGAGAGTGGGGAAGGAAGAACCGAGAGTAGGCCGAAGGTCCGAGGCTCCGAAAGGGGGAGCCGAAGTCCGAGGTCTCGCATGGGGGAGAGATTTCACATACTTGGAGAGTTTTGGGAGAGATTTCACATACTTGGAGAGATTTGGGAGAGATTTCACATACTTGGAGAGATTTGGGAGAGATTTCACATACTTGGAGAGATTTGGGAGAGATTTCACATACTTGGAGAGATTTGGGAGAGATCTCACATACTTGGAGAGATTTTACATACTTGGAGAGATTTGGGAGAGATTTCACATACTTGGAGAGATTTGGGAGAGATTTTACATACTTGGAGAGATTTGGGAGAGATTTCACATACTTGGAGAGATTTCACCTTAGCCATTATTATCGTATAATCTCGTAATGCAAGGTTCGTGAACCCCGTTATGCTTCGTTAATGACCGTTTTAAGTCCCCGAAAGGGTCCTTAGCCGTGTTTTGATGCGTTTAACTCCCTTTTTATGGTTTCTACATTGTTAACACTTACATTCTTCAAGACACTTGAATTTTTGACATACAAATGCACATTTTTACAAGGAATAACTTCTAACATGAAAGTACTAGTTAAGTTTGACCGGTTTGACTTGTTGACTTTGACTTTGACTTTGACTTGAATTGACGGTTGTCACAGCAGCCATTGGATATTCCCCTGTGGAAGTGGGAAGATATTACTATGGATTTCATCACCAAGCTCCCCAGGACCGCACGGGGAGTGGATTCCATATGGGTCATCGTGGATCGGTTGACCAAGAGTGCCCATTTTATACCGATCCAGGAGAGCATTTCGGCCGAGAAGCTGATCGATATTTATATTCGAGAGGTGGTGACTCGTCACGGGGTGCCGGTCTCCGTGATTTCTGATAGGGATGTTCGGTTCACTTCCAGGTTTTAGAAGAAATTCCACGACGAGTTAGGTACTCGTCTGCATTTTAGCACCACCTTTCACCCGCAGACGGATGGCCAGAGCGAGCGGACCATCCAGACTCTGGAAGGTATGCTGCGGGCGTGTGTGTTAGATTTTGGTGGTAGTTGGGATACTTACCTTCCGTTGGCTGAGTTCTCCTACAACAACAACTACCACGCGAGTATTGACCGTCCTCCCTTTGAGATGTTATACGGAAGGAAGTGTAGGACCCCGATATGCTGGGGTGAGGTTGGCCAGAAGGTCATGGGGAGCACCGAAGTAGTGCTTAAGACGACAGAAAGGATTCAGCAGGTCAGGAGCAGACTTCAGACTGCACAGAGTCGACATAAAAGTTATGCCGATAAGCGTCGTTCAGACCTGGAGTTCTAGGTCGAGGATATGGTTCTCCTGATGGTGTCGCCTTGGAAAGGCGTCATCCGATTCAGAAAGCGGGGCAAGTTGGGCCCCAGGTATATTGGACCATTCAAGGTCATAGCCCGGGTGGGCAAGGTGGCGTACCGGCTGGACCTGCCAGCCGAACTCAGTCAGATTCATAGCACCTTCCACGTCTCCCAGTTACGGAAATGCCTGGTGGACGACTCGGCAGTGGTGCCCCTAGAGGATATTCAGGTTGATGACAGCCTGAACTATATTGAGCGGCCTATGGCGATCCTCGACCGGAAGTCGAAGGATCTGAGGAACAAGAAGGTCGAGCTGGTGAAGGTGCAATGGCAACATCGAAAGGGCTCGGAATGGACCTGGGAGCCAGTGGATGAGATGATGGAGCATTACCCAGAGCTATTCCAGGATGGAGCAGTAGACTTCGAGGACGAAGTCTAAAATAAGTGGGGGAGATTTGTAGCACCTGGTTCCTGGTATGTATTTTATTCTAGTATCTTGCATTTTGGCCTTGGACTCGGCGAGTTGAGGTCCAACTCGTCGAGTCGGAGCATATTGGACACAGAAGTTTAATGACCTACTCGACGAGTCCGCGTCCGGACTCGGCGAGTAGGCGCTGTCCGGACAAAAAGCCTAGATGAGGGTTTGCACCCTATTTAAACCACTTATTCAGCCTCCCTTTCGTCCCCAATGCTTCCAGAACTCCCCAAAAGCAAACCCTAGCCGTTTTTTAGAAGAACTAAAGCACTTTTGGTGGATCTTGCTAGTTGTGACCATAAGGAGGAAGGGAAAGGCTTGAGGAAACAAGAGGAGACTAGAGGGGTTCGAGTTTGTGCTTCATTTTCAGTCCTCAGAAGGTATAAAGTTGCTAACTTGCTTGTTCATTTGCTAGATCCCATTTTGTAGAGATTTAGGGCTTTTATAACCCATTTTAGGTAGCCAACCATGAATGCAAGCATGGTTGTGGACAAGGCTTCGGATCTAGGTCCTTTGAGGGGTCACAAGGCAGAAAGTGGGTGCTTTTACACCTAAGAAAGACTCCATGCAACCCAAGAGCTTGTTTTAGGACCTTTTGGACTCAAAGTCCCATGCATGCACGTAAAGTTTGTAACTTTACGTGCTAGAACGATTGTAGGAGCCTAGATCTATCTTTTGGTCATGAGTTGTACATCAGAAATCGAGGATTTAGGGTGTGGGCGTTACCGACTCGGCGAGTCCATTCTTGGGACTCGACGAGTCCAAGGCTTTGAGTCCCATATCTGTTGAGGGTCAAAAGAACTCAGTTGGGTGTTAGAAGGATTGTGGCAGGACAGGAAGAGTGACCCAATGCATTGGACTTAGTTTTAGACCTGGAGTTCGTAGGACTCGGTGAGTGCTAGAACAGACTCGGCGAGTCCAAGGCAATCTCCCAACCCTTGAAGATGAACTCGACGAGTTGTTCATACAACTCGGCGAGTCGGGGACATGACTTGTTCTTAGGATGAAGATGTACTCAACGAGTGTTCATACCGCTCGGCGAGTCGGATGAACGTTCATCTGAGGTTGGGTTAGAAGGAGAACTTGTCGAGTCGTTGCTAAGCTCGACGAGTAGAGACGTGGAGGAGGACAGTGGAAGATATAGGGACTCGACGAGTTGACGACCCAACTCGACGAGTCGGGTCAACTCGAAGTTAACTTTGACTTTGACTTTGACTTTGACTTGGACTTGGTCTAGGGTAAAATAGTCATTTTACCCTAAGAGTAGATATCAGGTTCTAACTGAGTGTTTTGTGGGATTATAGCCGGAGGATTACCGGAGCAGCAGTCAGACAGTTGCCGAGCAGTTTTCCCACAGTCAGCTTTACGAGGTGAGTTACCTTCCAGTAGCGGTGGGTCTACGGCCACAATGTCGGCCCACCAGTAGGAGTCGTATATTTGATGATTGTCTTTGTGATATTCATCTAGGTTTGCTACTACCTGATATGTTATGTGCTAGTATGATATGATGTTATATGCCAGTAGCAGTAGGGGAGATAGTCCCTAAGATCTCTAGTCGATAGGGCCAAAGAGGGGTAGTCATACACAGTCATACTAGATAGAATATGATTATGTGATACATGTTATGTGGTAGTGTAGAGGGGTGAAATAGTCCCCAATATCCGGTCGACAGGACCAAAGGGGAGGCCAGCACCCAGATATGCTAGGCAGTATCCGGTCGACAGGACCGAAGGGGAGGCTGACACTCAGATATGCTAGGCAGTATACGGTCGACAGGTCCGAAGGGGAGGCCACCACCGAGATATGCTAGGCATTACCCGGTCGACAGGGGCGAAGGGGTAGGTCGGGCACCCAGATATGCTTGACAGAATATGCATGTTATGTGATTTTATGGTATGTGGTACGATGGGGGAGATCACTAAGCTTTGTGCTTATAGTTTTCAGTTTTGTTTCAGGTACTTCTTCATCGAAGGGAAAGGAGCCGGCGCGGTAGCTGCACATCATACACACACCCCAGATTCCGCACTATGAGTTTCCTTGGGATTGTGCTCTGACATTATCACTATTTATGATTTGGATTTTCAGACATTATACATAGTTTTATCAGATGTTATGATTTGACAATGTTTTTCCTCAGAATGTTTTAATTAAAGTAATTTATAAAAATGAAATTTTTGGGTGTGAAAATTGGGCTGTTACATATTTCGTGTGCAAGATACTAGAGCTTGATTTTGCAATACTTTTACAACAAGGAAGGGATTTTGGTACCCACTGATGAGGACAAAGTTGTTTTTCAATCGTATCACTATCCGAAGGAAGTTCCAGATAGTGCTGAGGATTTTCCATTTGTTGCTCGTATTCCTGATGCTATGCTCAAAAGAGTTGATCCTTCGAATTCAGTCTTAGTGGCATATTTGCAAACTGTTGATTCTACTGTTCCAACTGGGAAATTGTTGCCAAGGGAAGAAAATAAATCTAAACGATCGAAGAAGCATGAACCGGATTCTTCTGAAAAGCACACCAAGGATTCGCAATCTTTGAAATCTCCAAAGAAGAAGCCAGTTACAGTTGAAGAGTCTGTGGTTCAAGAAGTGTCAATTGCAGAGACTCAAATAATTAAACCTGTTGTTCCTGAGTCTCAAGAGAAAGTGGTTATTCCTTCGAAGACTGGTATGTTTCGAAGAATCAAAAAGATGCCTTCGCATCTATGTAAGTCTCCAACATCTCATGTAGTACGAAAGCCTCAGGTTACTCATCAGGGTGTTTTGTTTCGAGAAATGCCAGCGCCTGTTTCTCCTTCATCAAAGAAGCGAAGGGCTACAGATATGGCAAAACACATATTTAAGAAGAAGAAGAAGAAGACACGAAAGCTTATGCTTTCAATTGAGTCTACAGAAGATGATGATGAAAGAATTCCTGAAACACCAGACGTCACTCTTCATGTACAAAGTTCAACTCCTGAGCAGACAGTCGTCATACCACCCGAAGATTCGGTTGCCAAATCAGTTTCTGAGGAGGTACGAACTTCAGGCATCCCTGCAAACGTATCTGATACGGATGCAAATGTCAATATGGGTGACGGAGATGCGAAGAATGAAGCTCAAGGTCAATATACTTCTGCTCCCTTCGAAAGTATTGTTTCTTTACCACAATCCACTATTCCCAGTACATCAACCACTGATTCCCCTACCTTCGAAAATATTATCAATCAACCATTCACTTCTATTTTTTCTTCTCAATCCACTGACACACCCAAATCGAATGCGACTGTTCAAGAAACCATGTTTTTGGAGACAGAAACTGATACTGAGGGGTTTGGAGGCATGTTTGAGGAATTGGAGTTTCATGAAGACGAAGAGGCGTTTCCAGATCATATGCTGATGACCATGAAGCAATTTAAACTTCTGAATCAGAAGTTGAATTCTATAATTCAATCTCAAGCTGATCTGGGGAGTGGTTCGTCTGTTTCAAATTTGGAGGTTGAGTCTATGTTGAAATTGTTCGAAGCCAGAGTTATGAGTAAAGTATATGGGATACTTACAGACTCTGAATCACGAATTTTGGAGAAGGTTGATCATAGTGATCAAAATAATGAACTAAGGATCAATTCTCAAAATTCGAAGTTTGCTAGTGATGTGAAAGAATTGAAGAATGTCACAAGGGAAAGGCATGTTCTCTTTGTTCAAGAAGTGAAGAAAGTGAGGGAAGATGTAAATTTGCAAATTCGTGAACTCCGCGAAGATATGCAAAAAGAGATTGCAAATGTTCAACAAGATTATGCATCTCTGAATCAGAAGGTTGATATTATTTGTGACGCAGTGTCAAATTATATGAAAGTTTGACTCCTCAAATTACTCAACTTTCAACAAACGAAAATGCCAACTTTTTGGAAGTGATTACTTTGTTAAAGGAGATAAAAGATCTATCAGTCCAGCCGGTTTCTTCTTCCCTGATTACTCCTGAATTTTTATCTAAAAAATTCTTACAATTCGAAGCACTTCTCAACAAGCAACTTGCTCCTATATTTCGCATTACAAGCCTTCTTCCAACAACATATGCCCCACCTATTTTCACAGGGGTGCAAGGGGGAGAAAGAAAAACTGGTGGGTCGAAGGTAAGTAATGATGATGCGAAAGTTGTAGGAACAGTATTTTCTTCAAAGATCCCAACAACAAAGCCAGTTATAGTTTCTGCTGGGCTGGTTACTTCAACAGTCGTTACAACGATGCCTATTACAAGACCTATTTCGAAAGGAATTGTGATTGGTAAATCTATGGAGACTGGTGAGAGTGGTTCGAAACAAAAAGAGATAATTGATAATTCAGCCTTGAAAGATAAAGGGAAATCGATTGTTGTGGAAAAGTCGAAAGAAGAAAAGAAGGCTGAAGCAGAAGCTGAAATCGAAAAACTGAGGTTGATTCAAAGCATTATGACTCAGCGTGCTAGTGATCCGAAGGGAATGGACAAAGGTGATCCATCCAAACACTACAATTATGAAACAATTGAGGCCAAGGTAGCGTATAATCACATGTATTCGTTTGAGAAGAAACCAAAACAAAGTTATTTGGTGACGAATACTGATGCAAGCCAGGTGGATTTTCCAATAAACGAAATGATGTTCATCATGCCTCAGTTCAAAGCAGAAGGAAATTTTAAAGAAAAGGATGAAGGTACACACATGAAAATTCGATTTCATACTGTTCTTGCAAAAGCCCCTGAGGAAGTTTGGTCTTTGATAAAGATCAAGAAAGTTATAAGTGTGAAAAAGGATGTGGTGTTCGAAAACACAGTCCAGAACATCAAATATGTGGTTGCCAGGGCAAATGGAAATATTTGCGAATTTACAATTGCAGATTTTCCATTAATGAACTTGTATGATCTTATACAAGTTGCATTGATTTTGAAAGATAAATCATTTTCGTATCTTCAAAACACTGAACCGGATGAATTCAAGCTTGGGGTTGCTCACATCAAGATTTTCATCGAAAATTATTATGAGTGCTTGGCACTAACAGATGTGGAGTTAGCTACAGCTAAAGGAATGTAAATAAAAGCACCAATGGCTCCTACGAAGACTCAAGCAGATTTGAAAAAGTATGATGATGGTGAAATCTGTTTGAAGCGTTTTGGAATGGTCTTCGCAGGAAAAGACAAAGCTGGAAAAGCTAAACGATTCTTATTCCAAGCATGCGAAGTGGAGAGGTACTCAACGTCTCAATATACGAACTTAATTGTTCGTATGAATCATTGTAGGAAGAATAATGAAGGAGATAAGAAAGAGCTGAAGAAGATAATCTCCTGGTACATGGAGATTCATAGAGTGTTACTGTATTCCATCATGCTTCTTACAAATTAAGGATTTCGACTATGATTACAAAATAGGAGATTGTAAGGGTCGAATTGTTGTAATTAGTCGAAATGTATTTTGAACTCTTCGAATGTTTTGTAATCTATTTTACTGAGGCACTTTTATTCGAAGCCTAAGTGTCTATGCCTTAGTATATTTTTTTGTACGCTTTCAGTTCCCTATAAATAGGGATATTTACTAGAGTTAAAAAAGTTTGTTTTTACAGACCTGACTTTGTACTCTGTAAACATTCGAAAGCGTAATAGAGCTGAAACAAGATCATATTTACATCTGGTGTTCAATCTCGCATTCATAATTGATTTCATACTCCGATTCGTTTTATACTTGATTCTTTGATTCATCATATACCTAGCATGTTTGATTTGATGTTAGATTGCTTTAATGTCGTATTCTGTGTAGTTAATGACCATTAATCTTCATGAATCTGAATACCTAGTAATATAGTGAACATTAGGTTATTAGAGATAAGATCGAACCAGTCTTAGAAAAGTAAATAAATTATTAAATTAGGCTGTGCTAGAGAACTCATGTTATAACCATAATTTGTGTTTGTTAACCCAATCCTACATAGCTGCAATATTATTCAACAATTGATTTCGTGTTAAATTATGTGTGAACATACATATATCTACATGAATTAATTGATATTAGTAAATTTAGAACTAAATTGCTGATAATGTTTTAATTGGTAACCAACAAGAGTAGTCATAATTAATTTATAAACCATTGAGGGAAAGTGGATTCGAACTAACAGAAGTGTTTTGTTTATTGATTGAATTTGTGTTAAGAATTAAGTTCGTCTAAACTTGCAAAATTAGATAAAAACCAATACTTTGTTAGAAATTTAGGTTAACTTAGTAGTAGGTAAATTAATTAGTTAAAACCGTTCCCTGTGATCGACACCCGACTTACCCAAACTATTCTATAATTCAACTAGGTACAGTGCCTAGATGCATTTTAGTTAGTTAAGTTAGTTAGGTTAACAATTTCAAATTAGTAGGTACTTTTGTGCACATCAGTTATACTGATATTTGAGATTTGTTTAACTTGCTATGTGTATGCTTTTAAAATTGTATACGGTTAGGAGCTTATAGCCTCAGAATGATCGATTTGGCCTTATTTCCTGTTCCTTGTTTGGTTGTAGTCCTAGGGTAGAATCTTTTATTCAAAAGTCTATTTGTTCCTTTTCTGTGTATAATTTGCATGCATAAAGGCAACCTGTCATGATTGGTTTGATTGATATGAGTAGAGTAAATCTTAGGACAGCCTGAGATTTGATGTATGCAGTAGTTTGTGAGATATGGTTTAGTTTTGGAACGAATTGGAGTTATTAGGTAAAGCATTAGGGAAAGGTACAGGTAGGTGTGGAAGGTAGTATTAGGACCGTACTACTGAAAGCACAGGACCTGTACCCGAACCAATGTTAGATCTGACAAATCTAAGGAGGACTGGTGTGGGAAGATCCCCTATATATATGTCCTGATTATTATGGTTTATGACATTTCAGTTCAGCATGGTGGTGACACGATTTGGGACAGGGGATCAGGATGGAGATCCAGATCGGGCAGCGGTTCAGAGCCCATGGATGAGAGGTTGCGCGAGATCATTGCAGCAGAGGTTACGAAGGGCATCCTTGACGCTACCCCAGTGATCTTTGGGACGGTCAAGGAGGGTATTATAGAGATCATGGAGGAGAGGCTCAGGTCATTCAGAGCCGAGATTGCTGCGGGCCAGATCGGGGCCCGAACTCCCTCATTTCGGGAGTTCAAGGCGTGTGGAGCGCCAGAGTTTTTTTGGGGTCAGGGACATGGAAAACGCCCAGCGCACGATTTCTTGCCCTGAAGCGGCGAAGGTGGGTTTTGCTTCCTGTATGTTGAGGGACAGAGCCCGAGATTAGTAGGGAGAGGTGACCAGCCAGGTGGGAGCAGCCGATGTGGCTGAGATGACCTGGGCCGAGTTTGTTCGGCGATTTGACTTGGAGTTTTCACCAGCTATTCAGGTGCAACGACTTGTGAGGGAGTTTCATGACCTTCAGCAGACTATCGAGACGGTGGCGGAGATCATCGCCAAGTTTCGGGAACGAGCTTTGTTGATTCCGTAATATGCTACTAACGAGGACATGAGGAGGACGAGGTATCATTCCATGCTGAGGGATGATATCTGGGAGTTTGTGAGCTTCACAGGGTGCAAAACCCTAAACAAGATGGTGGAGAAGGCCCATGAGCGGGAGACGTAGTTAGACTTCCGCACCAAGCGGAAGCCGGAGTAGGCACATGCAGCAGTGGGTCAGGCTAAGAAGCCTAAGACTTCGGACGCTTCCAGCAGGGGTCAGCAGGGTCGGGGCCGGTGTGCCAAGTGCGGGAGATTTCACAGTGGGGTTTGTCGAACAGCCGGGATACCAGGATGAGTACTCTTGTGGTCAGCAGGGCCACTTGAGCAGGAATTGCCCCAAGAAGGGCTTGATATGTTTTCACTGCAACCGGACGGGACATAAAAAGGCCGACTGTCCGAGGTTGCAGGGAGGGGGAGGAGAAGTGGCGGTGCCTGCACCCGCCACTCTGAGGATCACTGATGGCCGCCCTGCTAAGGCGGATGCTCCGACGGTGAAGAGTCGTGCATTTCAGCTGACTACCGAGGAGGCTCGGGTAGCGCCAGACGTTGTGACTGGTACGTGTCTATTATTCTATGTTCTTATTAATTTTATGACTTATGTGTACTATATGCTTGTATAGGGACCTTTTTGGTCAATGGTATGTCTGCTCATGTCTTGTTTGATTCGGGTGCTACCCGATCGTTCGTGTCGCTTGCGCTTAGCACGAAGTTCTGGGATGCGCCGAGAACTTTGGATTCCCCGCTCGAGGTGGAGATTGCAGATGACTGCACTGTGAGTGCTGTGAGGGTGTATTAGGATTGCGTCCTGAATGTGTTGGGTGAGAGGTTTCGCGTGGATCTAGTTTTGATACAGTTGCGAGGGCTGAAGGTGATTGTAGGGATGGACTGGTTGGGGGCCAATGGGGCCATGATTGATTGCGAGCGCCAGTTGATTAGGGTTCGAACCCCAAGTGCGGGAGAACTGGTTATCCATGGTGATAGGGCCTCGCAGGGGCCGACTCGCAGTTCGGCTGCGAGGGCTAGGAGGTTTCTGCAGCAGGGATGTATGGGATTTCTGGCTTATATCTCAGACATGAGGGTAGATACCACGATAGATGTGGGCAGTGTGCCGGTTGTATAGGATTTTCGAGATGTTTTCCCCGAGGAGTTACCGGGAGTGCCTCTGGAGAGGCAGGTGGAGTTTCACATCGACTTGGTGGTGCCGCTTCGATAGTAAAGGAACCATATCGATTGGCACCACCTGAGATGCAGGAGCTATCTACGCAACTTCAAGAGCTGTTAGACCAAGGGTTCATCTGTCCAAGTAGTTCCCCGTGGGGAGCACCGATCCTTTTCGTGAAAAAGAAGGATGGATCACACATGATGTGCATCGATTATAGGGAACTGAACAAACTAACAGTGAAGAACTGTTATCCGTTGCCAAAGATCGATGATTTGTTTGATCAAATGCAGGGTGTGTATTGGTTTTCCAAGATTGATCTTCGGTCAGGATACCATCAGATGAGGATTCGGGATGAGGATATACCGAATATGGCTTTCAGGACTCGGTATGGGCCTTATGAGTTTGTGGTGATGCTGTTTGGGCTCACCAATGCCCCAACAACGTTCATGGATCTCATGAATAGGGTGTGTCGACCGATGCTAGATCGGTCGGTGATCGTTTTTATTGATGATATCCTGGTCTACTTTAAGACTAAGGAGCAGCACGAGCAACATTTGAGGGAGGTATTGTGGACTCTGAGGGCGGAGAGGCTGTATGCCAAATTCTCCAAGTGTGATTTTTGGCTGCGGGAGGTACAGTGTTTGGGGCATATCATCAATCAGGAGGGCATTTCGATTGATCCAGCCAAGGTTGAGGCTGTAATGCGATGGGAAGTACCGAAGAACGCATCAGAGATTCGTAGCTTCTTGGGTTTAGCGGGCTATTATCGGATATTTATCCAGGATTTCTCCAAGATTGTTGTGCCATTGACCCGCTTGACCAAGAAGAATGTGACCTTCCGGTGGGGCACGGATCAACAGACGGCTTTTGAGACCCTGAGGCGAAGGTTATGCGAGGCCCCGATCCTTGTACTTCCTGAGGGATTGGATGATTTGGTGGTGTACTGCGACGCATCAATTTCAAGGTTGGGTGCAGTACTGATGCAGAGGGGGCACGTGATAGCTTACACCTCGAGGCAGTTGAAGCCTCATGAGACGAATTACCCCACTCACGACCTGGAACTGGGGGTGATGGTGTTCGCCCTCAAGATTTGGAGGCATTACTTATATGGAGTGAGGTGCACCATCTATACCGATCACAAGAGTCTGAAGTATTTGATGGATCAGCAGAACCTGAATATGCGACAGAGGAGGTGGCTGGATGTAGTGAAGGATTATGATTGTGAGATCCTATACCACCCAGGGAAGGCCAGACGATGCGTTGAGCCGCAAGACGGCGGGGTCCCCGATTGGGAACATTTGTATGAGGATGACGATGATTTCTCCTTTGTTGGATATGATCAAAGAGGCTCAGGTCGAGGGGGTGAAGAAGGAGAATTGGAAGATAGAGCAGATTCGGGGGCAGTATCCTTTACGGATAGCCGTGGTCTTTTGACGCAGTGTGGCCGAGTGTGGTACCGATGACTGGAGGAGTGAGGCAGAGGATATTAGAGGAGGCACACAAGTCCAAGTTCTCTATTCATCCAGGGGCTACAAAAATGTATCGAGACTTGAGACTGAGTTATTGGTGGCCCTGCACGAAGCCGGAAATCGCCTGGTTTGTGGAGCGGTGCTTGACCTGCAGGAAAGTCAAGGCCGAGCATCAGCGGCCTCATGGCAAGGTTCAGCCGCTACCCATTCCCATGTGGAAATGGGAAGAGATCACTATGGACTTCATCACGAAGTTACCTAAGACGACAAGGGGTGTTGACGCCATATGGATGATCGTAGACAGACTGACCAAGAGTGCCCACTTCATTCCGATTTATGAGAGTATATCCGCAGAGATGTTGGCGGATATTTATGTACGAGAAGTGGTGGCTAGGCACGGGGTGCCAGTGTCGGTAGTCTTTGACAGGGATTTCCGATTTACATCCAGGTTCTGGAAGAAGTTTCACGAGGAACTGGGTACTCAGCTACATTTTAGTACGGCGTATCACCCCCAGACTGATGGCCAGAGCGAGAGGACGATCCAGACACTCGAGGACATGCTTCGAGCATGCGTGTTGGATTTTGGAGGTAGTTGGGACGCGTACCTCCCACTGGTAGAGTTTTCATACAATAACAGTTATCATGCCAGTATCGACCGAGCTCCATTTGAGATGTTATATGGTCGGAGGTGCAGGACCACGGTTTGTTGGGACGAGGTTGGGCACCGGGTCATGGGGAGCACTGAAGTAGTGCTCAAGACTACCAGACTGATTTAGCAGGTGCGCGACCAGTTACGGGTCGCGCAGAGCCGTCAGAAAAGTTATGCTGACCGACGGCGATCAGATCTCGAGTTTCAGGTGGGGGATTTCGTGTTACTGAAAGTGTCGCCCTGGAAAGGGATTATCAGGTTACGGAAGAGGGGCAAGCTAGGGCCTCGGTATATAGGCCCGTTCAGGATCTCAGGCCCGGTTGGGCAAGGTGGCATATCGCTTGGATCTGCTAGAGGAGCTTAGCCAAATTCACAACACCTGCCATGTGTCTCAGCTTCGGAAGTTTTTCACTGACGAGTCCGCAGTCGTTTCGTTGGATGACATTCAGGTGGATGAGGGCCTGAACTATATCGAGAGGCCGATTGCCATCTTAGATAGAAACACGAAGGGTCTTCGGAACAAGGAGGTGAAACTGGTAAAGGTGCAATGGCAGCACCGAAGACACTCCGAATGGACTTGCGAGTCGTAGGAGGAGATGTGGGAGCATTATCCCGATCTATTCGTAGATATGGACTTCGAGGACGAAGTCTAGTCCAAGTGGGGGAGAGTTGTAACACTCTAAATCAGGTATGACCTTGTAACCCTTGAAGTATTTCTATTATATCATAAGAGACCCTTAAGTACGTTGGGCGTACTTATGAGTACGCTGGGCGTACTTATGAGTACGCTTAGTAAACTTGGCAAGGAGGATCGCAGAGAGGCAGCACGTACGCTGGGCGTACGTTCCAGGATGTTCAAAACCTAAAATACGAACTTGAGACCTATATAAACACCCTTAACTCTTTTGAGCCACACCCTTAACAACCTCCTTCACCTTCAAACGCCTCTGAAAACCCTAATATCATTTGTGAGTGCATTTTGAGCTTCAAGAGTACATTTTTGGTCCTTTTAGTGTTCATCCAAGAAGAATAAGTTGTCAAGGAAGTTTGGAGTGTCATTTGGTTTCAAGAATCTGCATATTGTCGACCTTGAGGAGCTTCTGGAGGTATAAAGCTTGCACCTTTCCACTTAAATCACAAGATCTAGCTAGGGTTTTCTAGTTTTGTCCCTTTGGTTGGTTTTGGACCTCCTTTTGTGAGCTAAGCAACTCCAAAGGATGGAAATGACAGATCTGAGGTCCCTTAATCCTTTTTCAACATAAAAATGGAGTCTTGGTGGGTATTTTGACCTCATGCATGGGTTAAGAGCTTAAAAAAGGTCTTAATGAGGGTGTTGGGAGCATATGGGACATGCAAAGGCATAAAGTTGCCAACTTTATGCCTTAGGCCGTCTTAATAGGCTTAGATCTAACTTCTGGACGTAAAAGAATCGAGTATTAAGCACTTAATGGAAAAAGTGTTTAATCTGTTAGTACGCTGGGCGTAACCCAGTGTACGCTGCTCGTAAGCCCCAGAACCCCAGTACGTTGCGCGTACCAGGATGGTACGCTAAGCGTACGCATCACAGTTGGGGCTTGTATCTGTTTTGCGCTTTTGATTATTGGGCCTCATTTGGTTTTTGGACTTGGTTGCATTTTGAGAACAGTGGGCCATTTTATCTGTTTGGGCCATTGGTGTTATGATTGGTCTTATTGGGCCAAGAGGCCCATTAATGATTTTTGGACATGGACTTTGGGGCCATTAGCAAAGAAAGGATATTTGGGCCTTCATGGAGGGACTTGGGGTTTGGGTTTTCCCTTTGATTGTGATGTCCTAACATGGGTTAATATTATTATTCAGCACGGGAGGTTACCGACTTTTAGGAGAGCAGGTTTTGCATTCAGCAGACAGAGGTGTGTCTTCTCACCATACCCATGGGTCTAAGGCACCAAGGTCGACCCATTATATGATTATGTTTATGTGTTAGTCATTTCAGTGATTTGATATGCTATGTGATTGTGTGTTATTGCATGGAAGTCCTCGGGGGAAGCCCGTGGCATTGGATGTAAGACCATGTTGGGTAGGCCAAGGCATTCCTAGGTAAAGACCATGTGGGGTAGCCCATGACATTGGATGTAAGACCATGTGGGGTAGCCCATGACATTCCTAGGTAAAGACCATCTGGGGTAGCCCATGGCACGAAGGTGTAAGACCCTGGGGGGAGCCCACGACATCCTTACAGGTTTATGTATGCATGGATTATGTGTTATATGTAGCTTTTATAGCTAACAGGATGTGTGATATGTGTATTGTGTGTGGTATGCTGTGGGAAACTCACTAAGCATTTAGCTTACAGGTTGTGGATTTGTTTCAGGTACTTCAGATCCCAAGGGCAAAGGCTAGGCGTGATGGCGCGACGTGCACTCTCTCCCAGGCATTTTTATGGACACTCTGAGTTTTTATGGACACTCTGATGTTGGAATAAAAGTTGTATTTGACATATGTTTTGAAAACAATTATGAATTTCTTTGAAAAAAAATTGGGTCGTTACAAAATGATCGGATAGAAAGAGAAGGACGGTGGTGGGGTGGTAGTTTGTGGTTGATTGATGTTCACCGAAGATGCGTCTAAGAAGAGGAACGAATTTAAGGGATGAGTAGTGGTGGGGTGGTGGTTTCTGGTGAGGTCTTGGTAGCCATTAGTACATATAAATGATAAAAAAAATTAAAAAATAATAATAAAATGGTGATAGTTTGTTCTTTTTACAAGATCTTTTCTAACGGATTTAGAGCGGAAGGATAGTTGGTGTAATTTTTTGAAACCATGTGGGTGTTAGTTATCAATTTTTCGAAGTTTGGATCAAAACTGAAAATCTAACCAAACCATAAGGACCAAAACTATAATTTATTCTAGTTTCAATGACTATATGTAGCCATCAAATGTGACATTCGTTTCACCCGCTTCTTTCCATATTGTAAAACTCTTTTCCAATAAAAAAACTAAAAATATCCAAAAATAATAATTATGGTCTAAGTGTATATTCAATAACCTAGTCGATTACTTTTTTGCAAAACAAAACTTCGAACCTTTAAACCAAACTTAAAGGGATAATGACTTAATATATTTTTTGATTGATAAAATTGTAAAAATGTCCCTGTGGTTTGTCAATTTCTTTAGGTAAGGTCCAAATAAAAGTATATTAGCAAAAAAATCATTACTTGGTGGTTTTGTTGTGGTTTTGGTCCCTAACTCGTTAAGTTTAACAACTTGACTATTAAGTTTTTGAAAATGACGTATTTACCTCTACGGACCATTTTTACAGTTTTATATTTTTACCAAACTACAAGGATCATTTCTGCAATTTTTCTTTTTCATTTTATTGAATTGTCGTACATTAGTTCTTTTACTTAGTTCTTTCTTATTGAATTATTATATATTAATAAATATTATTTTTAATATATTATATTTATATATTAATAAATATTTTTTTTATATTATTATTTTTTTTGAATTAATTCTTTTTTGAATTTCTTTTTTATTAGATTAATTATTTTTCACTATATTATTATATATTAATAATTATTAATTTTATTATATTATATTTATATCTTAATAAATATTATTTTATTATATTGTTAACTTTTTTAATTTTTTTTAATTTCTTTTTTATTGGATAAATTTTTTTTAATTTTTTTTTAATTTCTTCTTTATTGGATAAATTTTATTATTGGATTATTATATATTAATAAATATTTTTTAACATATAATATTTTTCTATTATTAAATATTACTTTATTGTATTATTAAATTTTTTAATTTTTTTTAAAACTTTTTTATTACGTTAATTCTTTTTATTCGATTATTAGTTTTAATTTATAATTTTTATATATAATAAATATCATTTTATTGGATTAATAATTTATAATGTATAAAATTAGTTATTTTTAATTTTATTGGTTCCACCACAAAGTCGTCAGAGTACACAAAAGTGTTGCGTCCCATCGTCGAAAATCGGCGGGACAACCGCCAATCACCTTTACCGATTGTTCGGCGGAAACCCTACCAACTTGTTACACCCAATGCGGACAATAGCCACCTAAGACAACTACATCACAATCCGTCACAATCCTTTATACCTGCCAATAAGCCGACCATACTCTGCTACAGGAGGTCCGATCCAAACACTCCTGGTTAGCTCCTCCATTCATTGCTTTCTACCACCTTGCGTTGTCGTATCATCTCGCTGGAAATCACCGATCGTTGCCTACAGTCGACTATTCTCGACGAAAACTACACCGGTCGACTACCCACACAATGCGCAATAAACCCTAGAAAACATACAGCCTCCAGCCAACCATTCATTACCAATATCGCCATCGATGGCGACAATGTTAAATCGAGGGTTTTCAAACCACCATAGCCACTACTGGTGGTGACAAGGTTGTAGAACTCGTTATTCGGTACTCGTTCGGCCGAGTGCTGAGTAGCGATTACTCGGATTTGGTAATTCATTTAGAAATATTTTTAGGGAAATTATATATGTCAAAACCATAAGTTTATTGAAATATATAACAAATTTAGATACATGTGTGTACACAAAAACTAAAATACACACGATAATCTCACTTCGTGAATAATTAATGAATATATATATATATATATATATATATATATATATATATATATATATATATATATAATATTTATTAATATATAATAATCTAATAAAAAAATAATACAACAAGAAATACGTTAAAAAAGAATTAATTAAAATAATTATTATACAATAATTCAATAAAATGAAAAAGAAAAATTGCATAATCAGTGATTGTAGTTTGGTAAAAAGATAAAACTACAGAAATGGTTCCTAGGGGTAAATCTATCATTTTCCAAAAGTTAAGAGCCATGCTGTAAAACTTAACAAGGTAGGGACCAAAACCACAACAAAACCACCAAATAGGGACCTTTTTTGCTAATAATTTTTTTTGTGGACCTTACCCAAAGAAATTGACAAACCACAAAGACCATTTTTGCAATTTTATCTTTTTGATTTGTACACATTTGGTCATTGAGTTTTTTTATTTTTTTTTACCCCTTGAACTTGTTAAACTGTACACATTCAGTCCTTATGACCGTCTACTCCAGGTAAGCCGAAAAAAACTTAATAGTGTAATATATTTCTCACTTTGTATATATTTAGTCCTTAATATTTTTTTTCACTTGTAGTCCTTAATATTATTTTTGTTGCAAAATAAGTCCTTTTTGTTTTTGAGCACATTCAGTACTTATGACCAATTTCTTTAGGTTTTTTCACATCATTCTATGTGGAACAGTCATTAATAATGTGTTCGGAGATGTTGATGCTTATAACCACGATTAGGTTGTCAATCCCAACAAATGTTAGGGGTAAAATATAATCCAAAAGAACACTACTATATTGCACTAAAAAGTAGCACATGATAAGCAGGGTCGATCCACAGAGACACATGGCTAATGTGTATACCTTTTTGCGTAAGGTAATTTAGTCACCAAGAATAAAAAAAGGAGGGGGGTTTTGTATGTAGCAATTTAAATAAATGAAACAAGGGACAAACAAAGGATTAACTAATTAAACTAAATTCAGAATTTTTTAAAGACTCCAACTCTATGTATAATGACTTGCCAATGTGATTCCAAGATGACATGATATTTGTTCAATTCTACCCAAATTGGTACTTGAAAATGTTAACAAGCTCTAACATTTTCCATTCACCACATTAATTAACCAAAATAAGATCTTTGATTAACCCTAACCCCACTAACCTAATCCAAACAAGCTCTTAGAGTTAGATTGAAAGATTACATTAAACTTTATGAGAATGTTCCCAAAAAAACATTCAATAATCCTCACAAGCTCGGAAGCGTAAGAATGTGTGAATATGATTTGCACTAGATTTATTCAAAAGAATTCAATTTAGTGCTTGTTACATGCTCTATTTCACAAAACAATTACGGATTTTGCAAAATAGATAATTTGAATGATCCAACCCTAATTCAAATGGCCAATAAGAACTAAAATTAAAATTGAACATTCGATTGAAACGAAATCAAATTCACCAGATAGAAATTAGAAACAAACATCAAATCACATGATTGAAATCACAAGTAAAAGTCAAGACATAAAGTTGGAGAAACTAGGGTTCTAGCCACACAAGACTAGAACAATTAACAAGTCTAGAAAAGATGAAATAATCCACATACGAGACTTACAAAACTAAAGACAAATGTTTCCAAATAATTACAATCGATACCTTGCAAAAACCTTCGAAATTGCTCTTCTCCCGTGCTCTGGAAAATGAAGTATCCGTGTGTAATGTCCCCAATCCCGTAATATGAAAGATAGGAAAAACTGCTAAAAGTTAGTTTTTGGGCAGAACACCCCCGATGTCGAAATAGAGTAAATCAACACGGGTCGTGTTGGGTGGAAATATGCAAGCCGTCATTAGGTCTTCTACCAAAGTACAATGTTTAAAAAACGCTTAACTGGACCAACACGGCCCGTGTCAAAATAGGCTAAACTGACACGGGTCGTGTTCAGCATGGTCAACGGCGTCTTCTTGGTCAAACACGACCCATGCTTATTTTTAGTGCAAATCCAACACGCCCCGTGTTTTCTCCTGCTTCTAGGTCCAATCTTGATTTTTCCAACTTTTCTGTTTTGCATCCAGTCATCCCGGAATCATCACCCATGCTTCCCGGCACCTCCCAAAGTGCGTTTCAACCTCCAGTTTACCTGAAAAGACCATAAAAGCATGCAAATAAGGTTGTTCTAGAGACTAACATGACTTTGATGAAATGCAAGAAAAATGAAAAACAACTATGCTAAATGGATGCACAAAAGGGACTAAAAGGTGTGCAAAAAGGTGCAAAAAATGCACCTAATAAATCTCCCCAAGCTTAGACCTTTCTTGTCCTCAAGAAAGAACAAGAATCGGACGAAACAAGACGATTTCTAGATGGAAAAAGGAAACATAGAACAAAAGGGGACAGAAAGATCCTAAAAGCTAAGAACGAATGCATGCAATGAAAACCATGAAAAGGAAATAAATATACAAAAGAATCTTAAGAAAAATGAACCGAAGAAAAATTGAAAAACACAAATATATATACATACATATATATATATATATATATATATATATATATATATATATATATATATATATATCTTTTTTTATACGATATGACTTTACATCAATGGGGCTTCAATCACTAATACCTAGGCGACCATCCTGCTACCTTTCATGTATCACAGACTCCCAAAGTGAGGAAGACCACGAAACGGTGTAACCCAATAATCCAACCATAGTTTTATTTAAAATTTATACCTTAATTAGTTTTGTGAGCGAAAATAACACAGTCCAGGATCTCATGTCCTTAAGACTAGATAGTCAAGAATCATAATCGACGCGTCCTTAAGAACCCGTCATGGCAAATCAGCTTCCGCTGAAGCAGTGAGCGACTGTGAGCCCACCCGAAGGGGCCCAACTCCTATGATTTCACTTTTTTCGAGAGCCACAAGTATCATATCACACAGTTCTTCATTCACCGGATTTGACTTTAAGATGGCTTTTGATTTGATTAAACTTGGATTTGTATCTTCGTTTTAAGCTTGAGTTCTTCAATCAACTTTTTGAATTTCTTAAAATTTCTTCGATTGAGTGCTTGAAATTTTGATTTGGGTACTGGATATGACACATGTACCCTTTCTTACCTATTGACTGTGTGGATTTGAAACTTAAGCTCTCTGTTACTGCGAGGGTAACACGTGTCAACAAATAGGTCCGTGATCTGTGGGTCCAGAGTTGTCGATAAAGATTCTTTTTAAACATTCGCCAGATCTATGGGTCCAGAGTTGTCGATAAAGATTCTTTTTAAACATTCAAAAGCAAATCATCTCACTGGAAGGTGGTGGAGGATAATAGTCAGATCGGGTAAGAGTCCAAAACAGTCACAAGTGCACACTAATTGAATTTTTAAGAAAAATATGAACGATTAAAGATATGGAAAAAATTTACCAAATCGTTCTTGGAGCCTTGCACTTGGTGGTGAGAACCTCCTCTTTAACCTCCCCAAGCTTGCCTACATGAAGTATCAAGCCCAAAAGCACAAAAAAATTGTCAAAGTTTCAGACCTAGGGGTTCTTGGAAGAGAGAAATTGTTTTAGGGGTGAGTTATGGGTGAATGGTGTGATAACAACTGTGTTTGACACTTAACTCAATTTTTTTGCTGCTGCGTGAACGCGGCCCGTGTTTGTAACAAACTGTTACTTTCTGAGTCAACAAAAGTCAAATCCGATAAATAAAATTCTAGTCTTTATTTATTTCTTTAAGTTCGTAAAGATTAGAAAATAATTTAAATTATATAAATGAAGTTTATATAAGTTTTCGGAATCAAGAACACTCGTGTTGGTGCATGGAAATGCTCCACAAATAATGAGTGTTTATTATGTTGTATTTTTCCTTTATTGTATTTATGGTGTAAATACTCTCCCTCCTATCTAAAGGGAGAGTTGGTCATTTATTTAAAAAAAGCTAGCTCATTTTACTTTTCTTAGAGATTACTTTTCTTACAATGTAATCCTAGAGAGAGAAGTGTGGGTTCTCCCACCCAGGGAGAGTTTCTCTCCCACCATGTTCTTCATGCAATATTATGATTATTCTCTCTTTGTTCTTGGTCTCTTTTTATGAACTCATAATATGTTCTTCGTGTTCATACTTCCAAAAACACGATTAATCTCGAGATATCTTTCTTCCGCACTCACCGTTCGTTAAAAAAATGGGTCTCTACAATTGGTATCAGAGCTGTACCTTGAAGATCTCACGATTAGTTCAAGGGAACGACTCCCGTTCGGTGATTGTCTTGTGATTTTTCCGTGTTTCTGCAAGAAAAAAAAAATTCGGGTTTCAAACCGGAATTTTTTGTATGAGTTCGTTCTTAGTTCTATTTTCTGGGTGATTCTATCTTAGTAAAATAAATTGTTGCTGCTGCTGCTCGTTCTATTTATTGCTGGAAGAAGATGTTTTTAAAAGTTATTATTTTTTTGCTGTTGAAGAAATGAAGAAAAATGGGAGAATAAATTAATTTTGTGGTCTCCAAATTGTTAAAGAATTTGCTCCAGGAGTTCTCTTTTTCTTGGATGTGAAGACACAAAGATTAATGGGCTTATTATTCATGAAGAAAGTGGAGAATTTCTTTTGAAGACTTTTTCCCATCACTTTTTCTCATCATAAGAGGTAGTATCTTCATATATCTCAATTTTAAATTGTTGTTGTGGATCTTTGATTTGAAGAAATTTGGACGTATTATTTGTTTGCAAAAAGCATATTGTCCTTGTTACTCTTTTGGGTAAAGAGTGCTCCACTGTTTACTCCCTCAAAAAGACAAAAACCATGTGACATTGTCCTTTCCCATCACCTTTTGTCCTTAAAAACCCCCTGCACACTCTTCTTTTTGCCTTCCCAAGACCCACCTTTGACTTAGAATGCTTTATAAAAAGATTCCCTTATTAAAATATGAATAAATGGCCTTTGCGGTACCATTTTTCATGAAAAAATAGCATTTTTCGTCACCTGTTCAGCCCTTTCCGGACCCCCGAACCGCAGCCAAAAACTGCCTACCGGAGTCCCCTTAGAAGCCTACCCGCAGCCACTTCTTAGCCTTGATCTGAGGTCCTCTTAGGTCCTATCCGCAGCCTCGGATGACTGCCGATGGACCGCATCCACCTTCCTTGATGATGAACCGCAGTCAGACCGCAACCATCCTTCCCAGCTCGGACCGCAGTGCTCCTTCTCCGGTTCGGACAGCAATAGCCTTCGCTTCATCCGTAGCCATCTAGACCGCATTGTCTGCTCGCGCCTACCGCTACTTCGCACCGCAGTCTAGTTGCTCCTCAGCTACCGCAGCCAGCTATACCCCATCAGCAGCCCAGCTCCCTCGTCCGCACCCAAGACCCCCACCTTCCCCTCTGATCCGCAATCACCTCAACCCGCAATCACCTCCTACCGCAACCACCATACACCCGCAACCCTCCTGACTTCAGCCCCTCCCCTCCTTCTCCTTTAGCTCTTCAGCCTCCTTCCCCTCCTCCTTCCTTCTTCCTTCAGCCCCTCCCTCCTCCTTCTCCCCTCCTCCTTTCCTCCTTCTTTTTCCTCCCCTCCCCTCCTTTTGCCCCCTTCTTTTTTTTAAAAACCCTCTTTTTTCAAGACTTTATTTTTTTTATTCAGATTTTTTCTGCATTATTTTTTTTAATTAAATTTTTTTTTCAGCCAACTTTTTTTTTATTCAGCTAATTATTTTTTTTAACACCAATTTTTTTTTTTATTAAAACCAATTATTTTTTTTCACCAATAATTTTTTTAATACTAATTTTTGCCACAACCGAACCTTGGATTGTCACATTGGTTCATTTCATGCCGGTTATTATTGGAAGAATACTCTTACCGCAGTCGGACTTCATATTATTTTTTGTGATGCTTGCATCGCAACGGCGATTGATCAACAAAGTTGTTTCGCATTCTTCACTTTATGGGATATTATGACTTGGCGCTCTTGATTTTTGGGTGACGAATCATGTATCTTGAGCATGTGGAATTTACTCTCTATTGAAGACCACTTCAAGTGTTCCGGCACCGCAGTTTGGATATTTGGATATATTTTTGGCACAACAGATTATTCTCAACACAGCTTCAGCAACTATGTCACCCGCCTCCTCATGACCGCAAGCGTTTCTCTTTTACTCTGTCTCGTTTCTTATCGAGACCCTTCATACATCTAGGGAGAGCTTCTCTATTAGCTCTTGGTATCCGACACTCTCCATCCGATGATTTGTTGATTTTTGATATCCGGTCATTGGTTATCAAACATAGGGAGAGAATATCATCCGGATTTGGTTATTATGATTGTTTGAGTTTGGATTTTGAAGACTTCTGAAGACGATTATTTATTTAGTGATGCGATGTAGCACTTCTTTTTGGTCTTTATGGATCAAATTTTTGGCATTACTCGATGTTTTCCGATTTAAATTATTTATTATTCAGACTCTACCACAGGATGATTTTGTATTCGCATCCGGTTCAGATCTTATGGTTTCAAGAGTTTGGATTTGTGATATGTTGAAGACGAAGATTATTTTGGCAATGTGACGTGACACTTATTTTTGGTCCTTGGATCAAATTTTCGGCATTGCTGGACCATATTTTTGGACTCACATTATTTTTATCCGGACTTCATTTTATGGATGCTTCACATTTTTAGCAGGTTATTCTTTGAAGAATTTCAGTGTATTATGATTCGAGAACTCGACATGTTTTTCAGACTTTTGAAGCCGAAGTGTTTCTTTTATTGGATCTTCTACTTGCTCATGGTGACCTCCTTCTTCGGGTGATTATGACTGGTTTGAAGATTTGGATCTTATTTTTTCTGCTTCATTGGTTGTGCTTTGAAGCCGAAGACCTTCATTTCAGAGATTCATGACCAGTTTCAGACTTCACAGACACTTCAGAGTTTCAGAGACATTTCAACACTTGATTTCATTTTATTACCACACTTGCTAGTCGGATTACTGTATTATAGCCTTATATCACTTATTGGATCTCTCATCATTTGTAAGCATTTAGGGAGAGAATGTTGGTGCATGGAAATGCTCCACAAATAATGAGTGTTTATTAGGTTGTATTTTCCCTTTATTGTATTTATGGTGTAAATATTCTCCCTCCTATATAAAGGGAGAGTTGGTCATTTATTTAAAAAAGCTAGCTCATTTTACTTTTCTTAAAGATTACTTTTCTTACAATGTAATCCTAGAGAGAGAAGTGGTGGGTTCTCCCACCCAGGGAGAGTTTCTCTCCCACCATGTTCTTCATGCAATATTATGATTATTCTCTCTTTGTTCTTGGTCTCTTTTTATGAACTCATAATATGTTCTTCGTGTTCATACTTCCAAAAACACGATTAATCTCGAGATATCTTTCTTCCGCACTCACCGTTCATTATAAAAATGGGTCTCTACAACTCGAAAAACCAAAGTATTTCCCTCGAAACCGCAAATCTCATGACAGCAAACTGTTTGTGGTCGAAAACTCTGTGTGCGGCCGAAAACCCTGTTTGCGGCCGAAATCTCTCTTTGCGGCCGAAAACCCAACCAGATATATTGGTTTCATCCGAAAACTTAGTCATTTTCTCACTTTTTCACTCGAAAACACTCCTAATTCTCTCTCTCAAGTATCATCCAAGAACACTCATATCTTCAAGAACAATCCTTTGAGTCTTCATATTTTTCACCAAGAACATCAAGAACACCAAGAACGGCCTTCAAATCTTCAAGTCTCCAAGTGACTGAAAATAGCT
This sequence comes from Lactuca virosa, assembly GCF_052849685.1. Lineage (NCBI taxonomy): Eukaryota > Viridiplantae > Streptophyta > Magnoliopsida > Asterales > Asteraceae > Lactuca > Lactuca virosa. The sequence continues at coordinate 161,454,510 of NC_136434.1, read as the reverse complement.
CAGGACCGCAAACCGTTCACGGTCGAGAACCGTTTTAGGCCGAAAACTCCTTGGATCCGAAAACCCTTCATTACTTGTGCAATTTTCGGCAACATATTCTAACACAAAAACAAGTCTTTTCTAACACTTTAATTAATGGTTTCGCTAATTTAAATACAATTATGTGTTTAAATATTATTAGGATACCGTTGGTTCGGCGTACATCAAATCGAGGGTCATCTTTCCAGTCTCGCTGTCCAGCATGTACACATAAACAACTGTGAGTTCATACCCCTACATTTTCACTGTTTTTAATGTTTTCAGGGGGGGGGGGGATACAAGTAAAACACAATGATTTTTGTGTTTTTATATAAACGATTTCAAACAGATTAAAAACTTTTGCAATTGATACCAACCGAGAAATCACTACATTTTATAAAAATATTCAGATATTTTTATCCCTTTTGTAACATGCTGAGCATCAGGGTAGTTTTCAACATACAACCATAATTGCAAAGTTTCAGTACAATACATAACATACAATCAAACTATGGTCGATATAGTTTGGGAACATTACAAAACTTTTACAGAATTCAATACATGAAACGAGAACATACATACAAACTATAATAGGTATAGTTTGGGATACATTACATGGTTTTACTAATTCAAGAGATTTATACAGAAACGAACATATAAACTATGGTATATATAGTTTATGGTATACAATACTATCTTCCGAATACAAGAGTACAATACTAAATAATTATTTAAGTATAATTATTTTTATTCTACAAGTTATACATATAATTTCAAGTACAAGAGAACACTACAACACTACACGTAAACTAGTTAATACAGGGTTGTGAGGCACTACTTCAAATGTATCCACCAGGGTACGAAACTAAATCCTATACAATATAACCAGAGTCTCCTGGAGGGAGAGCATGAGATTTGTGTATAGATCTATACGAGACTGACAATCCCACACCTGAACTGCTAGCTACAGTTAGGCCGGCAGGCCTGGGGTGACAAATGTTATAACGTTTCCGATGCCTGAAGAAGGTCATAGAGGTCACTAGGTCATATCAAGCATGGTTATACGAAACTCACAACACTATAAACTAAAACATTTGTTGAAGGGTCTAGTTTATGGTTTGGGCTAGGCTATCAGTTGTATAGGTCTTAATGGGTCTTTTGTAATGAGATAGAGTTGTTTGGATGTAGTTTACGGTCAAAGTCTATTTATGGCCGTAAACCCGATTACGGCCAGCCTTTCCCCTATATATATGGTGTGTCAGAGTCTGTCAGTGGTTGTTGTCAGTCCACAGAGTTTACGGTCATTTGTGTGTGTCCAAGTTGTACTCGGCGTTTCTCTGATATAAACGTGTGCAAGGCTTGGTTTAATATTCTTCTACTCCATTCTATCTTGTTTGATTGTTATATTGCTTGATCACTGGTTAAGATCCTTGATTTCAGGGCCTTACAATTGGTATCAAAGCAAATCCGGTGTCAAATCATCTTACAATCAAGTTCACGGTCAAAGGAGCTTAGTTTCGTCATTGTTCGAGGCCTGATTTGGTGTTTTCGAAGCAAAAGGGAATCAGATCTGTTAAAAATTCGTGTTTTCATCAAATTCTAGGCATTTACGGTCAAGAGTTCACGGCCGTAAACTCCTATTCACGGCCGTAAACTCCTATTCACGGCCGTAAACTAGCAATCTTCAGTGACCGTAAACAGTGTATCTTCAGAAACCGTAAACATGCAATCTTCAAAGACCGTACACTCCTCAACCGTAAACTCAACCGTAGACTCAACCGTAATTAGCCAACCGTAAACTGTGTTTATGGTCATAAACTAGGGGGCCGTCAACTCCCTTTTTGGTGTTTCAGTTTATTTTTTTGGTCATTTTGCGTTTAGAAAATAAAAAAAAACACAAAAACAAAAATGGATTCTCAAAGTCCAGCAATTCATCATGAATTAGATTCAATCATGGGAACAACCACTCGCATTCCACGCTTGTTATCTGCAGAAGGGTACACAGAATGGAAATACCGGATTGAGAAATACATCAAGATGAAAGACTTTAAGGTTTGGTGAAGCATTCTCAGAGGACCAGTCAGAATCAATACTACTCTTCCGAATGGACAAATAATTGACAAAGTGTATGCTGATTACACTGATGAAGACTTCGAACAGGTTGAAGAACAGGAAAGGGCGTTGGCTACTTTAACTATGGCTTTATCTCCTGATATTGCTCAAGGATTCAGAGAGTATGACTCAGCCAAGGCATTGTGGGAAGCTTTAATTGAGGTCTATGAGGGTAATGAAGACATGAAACTGAGTAGCCAAGACATGTTAAGACATAAATTCAATATGTTTAATTATGTTCTTGGAGAAACTCTAGAAGCCCAGTTGCAACGTTTTACTACACTCACCACTGAAATGAGTTCAGCCGGGATTTATGTGACCAAGTCTGAGATAAACAAAAAGCTGCTGAATTCACTTCCAAAGGCATGTGATATGAATGTGGCTGTCATCAAGAAGACGAAAGATCTCAATCGTCTCAGTCTTGTCGAAACTATGGCAATCATCAAAGCCTGTGATCTCGATGATAAGCAAAGAGAGATCAATCATGTGAATTCCTACTCGACTGCAAATCTTGGGATTTCTTCAAATAATGCCTTTTCATCTTTTACCTCCTCTCCAAGTCAAGATTTTTCCGTTCAACAACCTAAGAATCAAACCTTTGTTGCTCCATCATCTGCACCATTTGTTGCTTCATCATCTATGTCTCATCCACAAAGTCAGTCTTTTGTTGTTACACAAGCTGTTTCCTCCTCCAAAGCACCCGTTATGGCTTCTGCTCCAAATCCCAAAGAAAGCGATGAAAACTTAGCTTTTGCCACTGGACTTGTGAATTGCTACATTGCTATTGTAGCTGGAGAGCTTCCACCTCAAATCTTATTTGCTGATCTGGATCAAATTCATCCAGAAAATGTGGAAGAAATGGATATTACTTGGCAGATAGCAATGACAGTGTTCAGGGCAAAGCAATTTGCAAAGAAAACGGGAAATAACAACTGGGGTATGAATGTAGACAAGAAGGTAGGGTTTAACAAGGGCAAGCTTCGATGTTATAATTGCCACGAGCCAGGTTATTTTGCTCGTGAATGTCCGAAGCCAGACAGAAGGGTAAGCAATGATAGAACAATGGTTCCAGTGGGAAATAGTCGTGGAAGTGTTGCTATCAACAGTGAGACTGCTAATTTGGCAGTGGTTTCTCAGTCCTTTGACTGGGAGGACCAGATTCAGGCACTGAATATTTCAGGACCTGAGAGTGCTCACTTTGCTCAAATCGATGATGCTCCCGAAGAGAAAGCTGAGGTTGATCCTGAAGAAGAGATGATGGAGTTGCAATTCGCCTTTATGGTATCTTCTACTCCAGAACCTGAGAAGAAAGAGGTAAGTCGGTCTTCCTGTTCTCAAACATGCATTGATAATGTCAAAAATTTACTTGAGCATATAGAATTATTGCGTAGAGAGAACGAGGACCTAAAATATGAAGGATATCAACTTAGGAAAGGACAAAAACCTCTAAAAGCTCAATTAGAAGAAAAAACAAATGATTTTAGGAAACTTCAGGAAGAGTATAGCAATAAGTGTGCCAATTATAGATTTGTAACTGAACAACTTGCTGAGTTAACTGCTGAGCTTGACACATGGAAAAACAAATTTGAAAATGCCAATTTTAATTTTAGAAAATTTGATGTGTCGAGTGAAGTAGTTACCACAATGATGGAAAACAATTTGAGATTTAAAAATAATCAGTCAAAGGGTTTAGGATATGATAAAGTGCCACCTCCTTTTAATCATACCTATTCTAATAACCTTTTGACAAAAGAGGAAATGGACAGAGAGCCACATCTTAAATATGGGTTTGTGTCAGGAGGTAGTATTAATGTTGAAAATACTAATGTTTCTACTTCCCATGCAGATCAATCTTTAATTCAATCAAAGCAAGAAGCTGAAGGATGTGTTTCTGAAAATAAAAATGTTTCTGAACCTGTTGTTTTTATTTCAAATGATAACTCTTTTGTTTCTGATGTTGACATCAATGATGTATCCTGTGATGGTTCTGCATCACAAAATGAAAATTCAAACCTTTTCGATATATTTGATGATTTGTTTGACATTACTGATGTTTCTGTTTCAAGCACATCCACTTCACCAATCACACAACATGGTTCACCCTCATCTATCACACAATTTGATTCTTGCACATGTTCTTGTGGGAAAAGTAAGGGTGTCAGTAAAGAAAGTAAATCAGACAAAGGCAGTACCAGTTACAATAATAATAAGCAAATTTGTTTTAACTGTGGTACTGCCGGTCACATCGCTAGGAATTGTCCTAATAGGGTATTTGTGCATTTTTCGTCCCAAAGAGGAGAGAACGAGTCTCGAGGAATGTCTTTAACTAGAAAGACCTCGAGATCTCGCCCTCGAGATGATGATTGGAAGGCTAATCAAAATAAGAAAAGGGCAGTTTTTCAAAAGAATAAACAGGTTTTCAATAATAAAGTCACAAATAGTTTGCCAAAATCGAACAAAGCTAAGCCGAGGTCGGTTTCGTCAAAGAGAAGATCTGGATCTTCAACCACTTCTGGTAGAAAATCCAAGTGCTCTAAGCAAACGGAAAAGAAAAATGTTTCAAAAACACCCGTGATTTTTCAAAAACCTAAATACCAGTGGGTGCCCAAATTTACTTCCAACCAATCATCGTCATCCTCTAAAAGTGATTTAAATGATGATTCAAAATCAAAAGGTTCAAAAGAAAAATATGTGAACGTAAAGGGTCTACCCAGGAAAGTAATGACCTGGGTCCCCAAATCTAAATGATCCCGCTCATTCTGCAGGGACAGTTGCGGAGGATTGTCGTCAGACCTTGGTATGTCGACAGCGGCTGCTCCCGACATATGACAGGAGACATCTCCCAGTTGAACGAAATTGAAACTTTTAATGAGGGATACGTTTCCTTTGCGGGCGGAGAAGACGGAAAAATCACTCAGAAAGGAACTGTGTCAAATGGAGTGCTGAGTTTCGAGAACATCAACTATGCTCCCGAGTTAAAGCATAGCTTGTTGAGTGTCTCCCAGATTTGTGACAAGGGTTATTCAACTCACTTCACTGATAAGGAATGTCTGATTCTGAAGCCAGGCATTTTCATCCCGGATGAGTGGATTCTTGTTAAATCAAAGCGGGATGGAAATGCTTACATCATCAACATGAATAGCAACATTCCTGAACAAGTCACCTGCCTCTTTTCAAAAGTCTCAGAACAAAATGCTATGCTGTGGCACCGACGACTCGGTCATGCGAACGCTAAGAATCTGAATCGTCTTGCTAAAAATGAAATGGTGCGTGGCCTACCTGTCAGAGACTTTATTACTTTCCAAAAGTGTGTGTCATGTGCCCAGGGAAAGCATCACAGAAAACCACACCTGCCAAAACAGGTCAATTCAATCAGCCAGGTGCTCCAATTATTGCATATCGACTTATTTGGTCCGATCAATGTCCTAAGCATCAACATAAATTCATACTGTCTAGTTGTGATCGATGACTTCTCGCGGTTCTCGTGGGTCTTCTTCTTATCCAACAAAGCTGGGGTATCTGATTTGATTAAGAAGTTCATCGTAATGATAGAAAACCAAACCAATAACCGGGTGAAGGCGCTTCGAAGTGATAATGGAACAGAATTGAAGAATGCGGTTTCTGATCACTTCTGCGCAGAAAAGGGAATCGTGCGTCAATACAGTTCCGTTCGCACGCCTCAACAAAACGGTGTTGCTGAATGGAGAAATCGAACATTGCAAGACGCTACAAGGATGATGCTGTGTGACTCAAAGTTGCCAGTTTTCTTTTGGGCTGAGGCGATCAACACAGCATGTTATGTACAAAATCGTGTTCTGATCAACAAAGCTCAGATGAAGACTCCGTACGAAATTCTATATGGTCACAAGCCATCTGTCAGTCATTTCCGCGTATTTGGCTGCCCTTGTACCCTTCTTCACCTAGAGTCCAACCCGAAGTTCAATGCCAAAGCTGATGACTGCTATTTTGTGGGGTATGCTGCTCGCACTGCGTACAGGGTCTACAACAAAAGAACAAAGCAAATCGTAGAATCCTTCGATGTGCGCTGGTTGGAGGAGAATGAAACGGATGCTAGAGTGGGTCCTGATTGGCTGTTTGATTACACATCTTTGTTCCAATCATTCAATGTGTGTTCAGATACTTTATCTGGTTCTACTTCTGGTTCGAAGACTGTACCTGAAGATAAAGACGAAGAGGTTGTTTACAGACCGCCGATAGTGTCTTCTGCAATTCCTATGGTGGAGTCATCTATTCCAATTACTTGTCCAGAATCTCCAAGTCAACAACACGCTCCAGATGCTGATGCTACACCTCTTACTCCTGTTGAAAGAGAGTTCATGTCCACAGATGTTTCCGCTGTTACTCAAACTTTTATGGAACTTCTCTTTCCTGGGCAAATTGCTAATGAGTTTCTGGCAGATCCTTCTAACACGACAGTTTTGTCTGAAGTGGATCATTCGACAAATGATGGAGTTATCAACATTCACAATCTTCCCGTTTCAATCAATGTCATCAGCCAGGAGATACCTTCTCGTATTCAACGCGATCATCCGATCAAAAATGTCATTGGCCAGCTGGGTGATGGTGTTCAAACAAGAAGTCAGAGTGGAGATGTTAATACATGTCTCTATTCTTGCTTTATCTCTCAAATTGAGCCAATGAATGTTGAAATGGCTTTGAATGAGCCCAGCTGGGTAGATGCTATGCACGAAGAGTTAAATCAATTTGAAAAGCTCGGGGTTTGGACGCTGGTTGAACTACCTAAGGGTAAAAAGGCTCTTGACACACGCTGGGTATATCGCAATAAGCAGGATGATTCCGGAGTCATAGTGCCCAATAAGGCGAGATTGGTGGTTCGTGGGTTTAGACAGATCGAGGATCTTCACTACACCGAGGTTTTTGCTCCGGTGGCTCGCCTGGAGGCTATCCATATCTTCCTTGCATACGCTTCCTACATGAACTTCACGGTTTACCAGATGGATGTCAAGACTGCCTTCTTGTATGGCAAGGTGAAGGAAGAAATCTACGTTGATCAACCTCCTGGGTTTGTTAACTCAAAGTTTCCCAATCATGTCTACAAGTTGGACAAGGCATTGTATGGGTTACATCAAGCTCCTCGAGCATGGTATGCAACTCTCACAAAGCACTTGCTCGAGCATTGATATTCTCGTGGCACTATCGATCAAACCTTGTTCGTCAAGAATGTGGGTAATGATCAGATTCTAGTTCAGATCTATGTTGACGACATTATCTTTGGGTCTACAAATCTGCAACTATGCAAAGAGTTTGAAGGAGTTATGAAAAAGAGGTTTGAGATGAGTTCGTTGGGTGAAATGACCATGTTTTTGGGGCTTCAGGTCCAACAGAAGTCAACCGGAATCCTGCTCCATCAAGCAAAGTATGTGGAGGATATGCTGGAGAAGTTCGGGTTCCGAGATGCTAAACCTGCAATGACACCGATGGCCGAAAGACCCCTGCTGACTCCGGATACTGATGGTGAACCCGTAGATCAGACCGACTACAGATCGATGATCGGATCGTTGATGTATCTAACTGCAAGCCGAACAGACATCATGTTTGCAGTTTGTCAATGTGCTCGATATCAGGCCAATCCTAAACTTTCACATCTTATTGCTGTCAAAAGAATCTTTCGGTATCTCAAAGACAACCCAAAATTGGGTCTTTGGTATCCGAAAAATTCTGAATTTGATTTATATGCTTTTGTTGACAGTAATTATGGAGGCTGTGAGCTTGACAGGAAATCAACGTCAGGAGGGTGTCAATTTCTCGGTGATCGTCTGGTGTCGTGGCAATGCAAGAAACAACACACCGTCTCAACCTCAACAGTAGAAGCATAATATGTTGATGCCTCTGCTTGTTGTTCTCAAGTTATATGGATCCAACATCAGCTGTTGGATTACGCTTTGAACTATCTAGAAACCCCTATTTTTTTGATAATGAGGCTGCAATTCAGATTGCTAAAAATCCAGTCCAGCATTCGAAAACCAAGCACATTGACATCAAAATTCATTTCATCAGAGATTGTTATGAGTGTTCGCTCATTTGGCTGGAACAGGTTCCCACTACTAATAATGTGGCGGATCTGTTCACAAAGCCGTTTAACAAAGCTCGATTCGATGTGCTTGTGAGCTTTTTGAAAATGATACGTTTTGAGGACTAATTTTTGCTCTAGGTTAGTTTGAATATGCGCATTTTAATTTCACTCTCACCCATGCACAAATTTAGGGGGAGAAATAAAAACAAAACAAAAATTAGAAAATTTTAAAAAAATCCAAAAACATTAGAAAATCATAAAATCCAAAAATATGTTGTCAATGGAATGTGCTAGCAGGTGATGTGTTGGGAAGTGATATAATCATGTGATAACATGCAATCTGAATCTGTGTAAGGTACCAACATTGAATTGTATAAGCTCTGTTCGATGCGCTGGTAGGCACGAAGGGTTTTAAAATGGACTTGACTAGGATCAGATGAACTTAAGGAATTTAGAGACTCGACAAATTTTGACCTAGATAGTTCCATTTAGCCTGAATACGACGCTTGGGTAGGTTGAGCAGAGAGATATACATGGGAGTCTGCAGATACACTAAATGATCTATATCTAGAACTGTGGATTAACTTTTCCTCGATGTGCGGACTTTGACCTTAATTCTGGTATTGACGGGGCAACTGGGGAATTCCGATAAATTAGGTCTGTAGAAAGTTATTTTCTTTCTTTCTTACTGTCAGTTATATGTTACCTCCTCTATGTGATCGAAAGATCCGACCTGGACTGCAACATATGCAACTCTGTCTCTCTGCATCTTCTATCTATGCAATTCTTCCTGTCTGTTAGTCATATGATGTCTCCTTTGCGTGATTGAAATACATCCGACCTGGTACATAGCATATGCACCATTCTACTTCTCAAACCTTTCTAAATCTGGTTAGTCATATGTTAACCCCTCTGCGTGATTGGAAGAGATCCGACCTGGGTGTATAACATATGCATTCTTAATCTGTCGTCTCCCATAATAATTGTCTGCTCACCTAAAGTAAGGAGTACTTTGGAAGTTCCTGATTATTTGGGTATATCAGGAAGCGGGAAACACGTTCTAGTACAACTAAAATTGAACATTTATAGGTTATCTGTAGATCTCGCTGCTCAATTTAGGTGGACAACAATATCCTTGGTCGTCGTCAGCTGAATGTTCTTTTAGGAATATTATCTAAGTTCATAGGATCTAATGTCGTGTCACTTATAGTATGTCCTAAATTTGTCACAACCTTCGTGTTTAAGTGGACCACAATACCGGCGATCGACCAGACATGGACATGAAGGTAGAAATATCGATAAGCGGAGTAAGGCTGTCTAATAACTTTGATCCCAATATCACAAAAATATTATTAGCGTTAGTTGAAGTGAAATTAGTGTTAATTCATTTTAATTTCAATTTTATTTTTTATTTTTTATTTTATTTTTATTTTTTAATTTTAAAATTTATTTTATTTTCTTTTCATTTTTTGTCCTCAAAATGTTTTATTTTTAAATTTTTGGGTATTGGACTTTAATTTTAAAGGCTTTATGGATTGCAGCCCAACTTTTCTTGGCCCAGGTATATATATAGAAGTGTTCAGGCAAAAACACTTTTCACTCCTCATTTTCTAGTTATCGGCCGCAAACTCCTAAATTCTCCCTCTCTCTAAATTTTTTTTGTGATTTTTCGAGAAATTGAGTGTTCGAATCTGAAGGTATACTGTTTTCGATCATCAATAGGCTGTTCGCACTCAAAATCGATTTGTTTTAAGGACTTAATTGAAGAAAATTCGATCTGTTGGCGTTTACGGCCAGACCGTTTACGACCAGGTGTTTACGGCCAGGTGTTTATGGCCAGCTGTTTACAGCCAGCTCATTTACAGCCAGACCGTTTACCGCCAGCTGTTTACGGCCGTGAACTCCCTTTCGTCAACAAAAATTTTGACTTTTCTTCATTGAATTGTAAAATGAGTAAAACATCAATTTTAAATGATTAAATAAATTGTTTTCTCACTTGGCTTGGTTTAGTGCAGACTGAAATGGCAGAACTCAAATTCGCTGACAGTCACAATCTTGCTATTCTCTTGGCTGATCCTCCTGCTGCTCACGAAGAATTCAAATCAATGGTGCATGGACTGCAAAAATGTTGTCTGACTACTAGTCTGACTATTTATCCAGCAATCTATCAGGACTTGATCAAAGAATTCTGGAGGTCAGCAGATGTGAGGAAAGGAAGTGATGGATCTGTTTTTGTTGAAGCTACAGTCAAAGATTGCAAAATCATCATCACAGAACAGTTCATCAGGAATGTTCTAAAAATTGACTATCAATCAACCTTTCCCTCTGAGATTGAAATCGTCCAAGTTGAGGAATTTCTCATCAAAATGGGATATGAAGGTGTCTTCCCTCCGACTATGAGGAAGTTGTTGCCACCGTTCTGGAGGTTCTTAGCTCATGTCTTTGTGAGCTGCATATAAGGAAGACGAACCGATGCATATGAGATCTCTTTGCGGAACACAGGAGCTATCATCGCTCTTGCTGCGGGATTTGACTTCAATTTTTCTAAGTTCATTCTGGACAAGTTTGTGGTGAACATCAAAGAGAAGACAAGAGAAAAATTCTTGGTGTACCCTAAATTCATTCAAGTGTTCATTAATGAGCAATTTCCCGCGATGACTAATGAAGAAGAAACCCTCGACATGAAGTCTCTTGGTCCGAACACCGTCGGGTTAATGAAGCAAAACCGAAAGGGAAAAATTACTTTTCAAGGAAAGTATCCCTTCGTGAAGTTTGGCTTGTTTGCCGATTCATGTGAGGCATCTGAGTCTCATGTATCATCAGACCGCGTAACCTCTGAAGATGACATCTTTTCTGAAGATGATGTTATTTCGGTTTCTGATCATGAAGATAATGTAGTTACACCTATTGCTATCGTGGCCAAAGAGCACAACTTGCAATCTGTGCATGTTGAGAGTGACTACAATGAGGAAACGATGGAGGATGCTACTGAAAAAGAAGGAGATGATAATGATTCATTTAATGATTTTGATCTTTCAGGTTATGACAAGGATGACATTTCTCTGAATTTTGGAGGCAATGATAACCTCTTGTCCAATGAAGAACTTGACTCGTTTTTTGACAATATCCGTGATGTTGCTCATCCAGCAAAGGAGATAAGGGATACAGAAGATGTTCTTGAAACAACGCCTCCTACTTCCAACCAAATGGCTGACACTTCAACACCTATGGAGACAACTTCAGGGATTCCTCCCCTTGAGGATGTTATTCCTACTACTGAGCCATCTGTGAGTGAACTGTTGACGACTCAGACCACCCAGACTCCATTGAAAAGGAGAAGACTTGATCCAAAACCGGGGGTATTAATTCCAGATCTATCTCAAGGCCATCAGACTCAACCAACAACTACTCCAACAACTACTTTTGATGCTGATTCATCTGTACCATTCCACGAAGGACCAAGCACCACTTTTGAAGTTGGTGTTTCATCAGCTCCCCCGGGATCACCTCCTCCTAGGCCTTCTCATGATGCTGCCTCTGAGAGGCTTGCTATGCATCTGGCCCTACAACAAAGCTCAATGCCTTCCTCCCGTGATAAAGGAATTTATATAGAGGAAAGCCACTCAGGAAAGGATGATTCCACAATACACAAATTTAGAAAGGAGATCAGCGTGCTAAACCAGAAAAACATTGAGCTTGATATTCGTGTAGCTGATCTTGAAGCCGAAAAAGCTCAGCTTAACATTCGTGTTGCAGATCTTGAAGCAGATAAGACTTTGAAATCAACACAAATCTCTGATCTGCAAACACACATGGGAACCTTAACTGCAAGCTACTTTGACTTGAAGAAGAAGCTAGCAGAGGAATTTGGCGACAAATTCAAATCATCCGTTCAACAATTCAATGCTGGACAATCATCTCAAGATCCTCCTATTGACCCGCCCACTGAACGAAGAACTCGTATCGTTGATCGCTTTGAAAAGGAACCCGTTCAAGCACCCAATGTTGCTGCACTAAAACGCGCCAAATTAGCAGCATCCGACAAGAAGAAGCAACTATTGTTCAGGAAGAGCTCAAATCAGAATGCTCCTGGAGATGAACCCAAAGTCACTGTCACTGATCTTGAAAAGAAAAGATTTGGACACGAGTACGGTGATAGATCAGGAATTGTCTCATGGGGCTTTCATGACAGGTTAAACATGTGGATAGTGAAACGCAAAAGCTCAAACGTGGAGTATTATAAAGACTTCCATGATTTTAGTTCATGGACAAGGGTTGATCTTTCAGAATTATCCAATGCTCCATTTGCAAATCCATCAGGTGATCCACGGGCAACTCATTTCAAGCTCTATTTGGAGAACCAAGTAAAGAAGGTATTTCCTAACATGAAGACTGTTGGGTCTATCATTTAAAGATTCCCTGACATGCTGGATCCCAAGGCAAATAAGCCTTTCCAGACTGTGATGTGGCCACCGACCAACCAAGTTAGGCAGATTCCTGTGTTGCAGAACTTCAGTGATGGATCTCTTGCGAATAAGCATTACTGGGTGTATGATGAAACCACTGCGTCTGCCATCATCAAGTTTCAAGATGGTTGCTTTCGCATGTTCGACAAAAAAGACCTACTTCAATTTGGAAAGTGGGATATTCATCATTTGGCACAACATCAGATCAAAGTGGCTGAAGAGATCTTCGAGAGTGCTGCTAAAGAATACACATCAATGGTTGTGGAGATCATCGCAAAAGAGATGTGGCGTGGCGCGATGGGGGGATCCGATGTGTTGATTGTTGAAAAGGACTAAGTCAAAGCTAGCCTCAAACCAAGGGGGAGATTGAAGGGTCTAGTTTATGGTTTGGGCTAGGCTATCAGTTGTATAGGTCTTAATGAGTCTTTTATAATGAAATAGAGTTGTTTGGATGTAGTTTACGGTCAAAGTCTGTTTACGGCCGTAAACAGGTTTACGGCCGTAAACCCGTTTACGGCCAGCCTTTCCCATATATATAGGGTGTGTCAGAGTCTGTCAGTGGTTGTTGTCAGTCCACAGAGTTTACGGTCATTTGTGTGTGTCCAGTTGTACTCGACGTTTCTTTGATATAAACGTGTGCAAGGCTTGGTTTAATCTTCTTCTACTCCATTCTATCTTGTTTGATTGTTAGATTGCTTGATCACTGGTTAAGATCCTTGATTTCAGGGCCTTACATTTGTTTACGGGATTTCAAGTCTTCAATTAGTTTTATTTTAATTAATAGAACTACTATACACTACAAATGGAGGATTCCAGGGAATACAACACATGCTTTTATTTTAAGTAATAAAACTACTATACATTACTGGCGGTAGCTAGGGATTTTCATACAGAACAATACTATGCATTACTGGTGGTAGCCAGGGTTTTCATACAGATCAATACTATACATTACTGGTAGTAGCCAGGGATTTCATACAAAGGTTTTCATACAGTACGTTACTATACATAACTACTGGTGGTATCCAGGGATTTCGTACAAGAGTTTTCATACAAAACATTACAAAACAGCTGGTGGTACCCAATCATGCATACAAAGATATTCATATATAAATACAGAATACAGTAACAAAGATACATTTTGGTCTTAAGGTCTAAGACTACCTTTCACTACTAAAGAAAATATTGGATTTTCTTGAGAAACATACAAACATTTTCACAGATTCAAAGACAAGATTTCATTACAAAAACATACTTATGAACTCACCAACTTAAATGTTGATACACTTTCAAAACCACTTGTATTCTCAAGGAACCGGTAGACAGGTACACCCACAGGTTTTGAGAAGACGGAGCTTTTAGAGTCGCGTCTTTTATACTTTTGCTATACATTTTTGATGTCATATAAATTATGTATTGAACAGATGTAAATACTATATTCAATCAATGTAATGGTTGTGTTTGCTTTGATAACTATTATGCAATTGTTGTGATACTGAACATGACGTCCTCCGCCCCCGAACGTTTCCGCCGTTCCGGTTTGGGGGTGTGACAGATTGGTATCAGAGCATTGTAATAGTGAACTAAGCATATCAAACCTTACAAGATAGACAACTATAAACACTATGGGGCCGAAGCGCTCTGAACTAAAAGTATACTTTTAAAATATAAGTATTTTATTAGAAGTATACAAGTATACATACCTACCAGAAGCATTATCACAAGAAGAACAAAACAAAAGTATTTTGATGTTGAACACTACAGTTAAACCTGGATAGTTATGTAATCATATATGGGATAAATATAGCCTGATCAACTATATTTATTTGAGATACGACCAACATGTGTTTGGCAGTGATAGTGGTGTTGCAACAAGTCTAAAACTTACCAAACTCTATTCAAAGGAAATACAAGAACCTAACATACAGTTAAAATACTATAGGAGTATTTTATAGCACTACAATACTAGAGCCAAACACATGAAAACAAAGAACTCTTACTAATAGATCTATAATTGCTAAGTGTATACATTTAAGTTATATATAATTAAGATTTCATAGACTCAAAATAAGTTGTTTAACTTTACTTCCTGTTCCTTGTTTGGTTGTGGACTTAGAGTAGGATCACTTAGTCGAAGGTCTATTTGATTTTAGTTATATATAGTTTGTGTACCACATTAGACAAATCCATTCCAGGTGTTGCTATTAATTTCATGGCGATTGTTTACTTGTATTAGTAGACTTCCTCTGTAAATCGCTTAATAGAACACTATAACTGTCAGGAGTAGATATATCTCGTTCATTATCACCTGACTCATGACCCCTATAGAGGACTTATTGTTACTTTCTCTTTAATCGTTATAGAGAAAGATGCCTCCAAAGAAGTCCAACAGGAAGAAAAGCAGCACCTCAACAAACCCACCACCGCCACCACCACCCCAATTTGACCCTGTTGTCTTCCAAGCAGCAGTGACCGCTGCTGTGGCTGCCGCCATATCGCAGATCAATAACAACGGCACTAGTGGATCGAGTAGTGGTACCAATCCTCTTAACCTCGGAGGTAGCCAAGGACACCCGGAAGAGTGTTCCTATAAGGATTTCACAACCGCTAAACCAAAATCCTTCAATGGCACTGGAGGTGTCATTCCCTTTAACTCGTTGGTTCGAGAAGACCGAATCACTCTTTGAGATCTGTGCGTGCCCCGAGTCGAGCAAAGTAAAATTTACAGCAAGCACCTTCACCGATAGAGCTCTAAGTTGGTGGAACAGCCAAGTCAAATCCCTAACTCTTCCGGTAGCCAATGCTATGATTTGGGACGATTTGAAAGAACTGATGCTCGCTGAGTACTTCCCGAGGGGCGAGATGTAGAAACTGGAACATGAGCTCTGGAACCAGAAGATGAAGGGTTCCGACATCGCTGCTTACACTGCAAGGTTTAGTGACCTGGCTCTACTTTGTCCCGAGATGGTCACCCCGGAGAGCAAGAAAGTGGAGAGGTACATTTAGGGACTAACTCCCCCAACTCAAGGGAATGTTTTGGCCGCTAAACCACTTACCTTCGACAGTGCCAAGCATTTGGCACGGACACTGATAGATTATGGGGATAGCCAAGACTCCGTGACAGTCATTCTTGAACAGCCCAAGGAGAGTGGCAGCAAGAAAAAGTTCTAGAACAAAAGAAAGGGGAAAACTCTGCAGGAACCCTCCAAGAAATAGCAAACAGTGACAGTCCATGCTGCTACCATTCCTGCTGCTGCTCCCACTACTCAAGCACCTACCAGCCATTACGCTGGAACCCTCCCGAAGTGTGACAAATGCAATTTCCATCATCACAGGCCTTTCCGTGGAGCTGGAGTAGGCCAAGCCTGCTATGGATGTGGCGAAACCGGGCACTACAAGAGGGATTTCCTGAAGGCAAGAAATGCTGGCAACATAGGAAGAGTGCTTGACATGGGTCAGGAGGAGGTTGTAGCTGATCCTACCATAGTCACGGGTACGTTCCTATTCGATAACTCTTATGCATGCATTCTCTTTGATAGTGGTGCGGAGAGGAGTTTCGTTATCCATAAATTCAAACACCTACTCAAACACAAACCACAATCACTAGACGAAACATTCACCGTCGAGATGGCTAACGGGAAGAAAGAGAGCACTAACGACGTATTCATAGGCTGTACCCTTACTCTAAACGACCACTCTTTTTCCATTGACCTTATGCCGGTCTCCATAAAACGCTTTGATGTCATCATCGGCATGGATTGGTTGAGCCCCAATGGTGCTGATATTATTTGTTACGAAAAAGCCATTCGCCTTAATCTGCCAAATGACGAAGCCCTCGTTATCTATGGCGACAAAGTCAGCTCAAATCTTCGTATCATATCTTGCATCAAAGCCCAAAAATATATGCGAAAGGAGTGTCACGTATTCCTAGCTCATGTAGTTAACGAAAAACAAGAAGTTAAAGACCTCGAAAGCATCCCCGAAGTCTGTAACTTTCCTGATATCTTCCCCGAAGATCTTCCAGGAGTGCCCCCTGAACGTCAAGTCGAGTTCCGAATCGACTTAATCCTTGGAGCTACCCCCGTAGCCAAATCCCCGTATCATCTAGCTCCAGTGGAAATGCAGGAATTATCCAGCCAACTAAACGAACTGCTCAGTAAGGGATTCATTAGACCCAGCTTCTCACCCTGGGGAGCTCCGGTCCTGTTCGTTAAGAAGAAGGATGGATCTTTCCGGATGTGCATAGATTATCGCGAACTGAACAAGCTTACTATTAAAAACCGATACCCTCTCCCGCATATATATGCCCTCTTCGATCAACTACAAGGAGTCAGCTACTTTTCAAAGATAGACCTGAGATCGGGGTATCACCAGTTATGAGTCCAGGAGAATGATGTTCCCAAAACAGCATTCCGAACTCGTTATGGTCACTACGAGTTTTTAGTAATGTCCTTTGGTCTAACCAATGCACCCGCATTATTCATGGATCTAATGAATCGGGTGTGCCGACCCTTCCTAGACAAATTCGTAATAATATTCATAGATAATATAATCATCTATTCACGAAGCGAGGAAGAGCATAGTCAACACTTGAGACAAGTTCTATGAACCCTACGGACGGAGAAGCTTTACGCTAATTTCTCAAAGTGCGAGTTTTGGATTAGGAAAGTAAATTTCCTTGGTCACATGGTCAGCGAAGAAGGCATACACGTGGACCCTTCCAAAATTAAGTCAATCGAGAATTGGTCAACACCGATAACACCCACATAAATTCGTCAATTTTTGGGTCTTGCTGGCTACTTCTGCAGATTTATACAAAATTTCTCCAGAATCGCTAAACCGCTTACCACCCTGACTCAAAAGGGTGTAACCTTTAGTTGGGGAGAACAATAAGACACTGTGTTCCAGACTCTGAAGCAAGCCCTGTGAATTGCACCTATTTTATCTCTTCCTGAAGGGACAGAAGACTTCGTAGTTTACTGCGATGTATCCAATCAGGGGCTAGGTTGTGTGCTTATGCAGCGAGGAAAAGTTATTGCTTATGCCTCGAGACATCTTAAGACACACGAAGTCAACTACACTACTCACGATCTTGAGTTGGGAGCAGTGGTCTTTGCTCTAAAAATCTGGAGACATTACCTTTATGGTACAAAGTGCACTATCTTCACCGAACACAAAAGCCTTCAACACATCTTTGATCACAAAGAACTCAACATGAGACAACGACGATGGGTAGAGCTACTCAATGATTACGAATGCGAAATTTGCTATCATCCCGGTAAAGCCAATGTGGTAGCGGATGCCCTTAGTCGAAAGGAGTACTCAGGTCGTCGAGTGAAGGCACTAACTATGACAATCCATTCACATTTGTCCACACAAATCAAGGTGGCTCAGCTAGAAGCCTTGAAGCCGAATAATGTGAGAAATGAAGCCTTGAGAGGAATGGAGAAGAACTTAGAAATCAAGGGTGACGGAGTTCGCTACTTCATGAATCGGATCTGGACACCGAAGTTTGGTGGCTACAGAGACGTTGTCATGAATGAAGCCCATAAGACACGATATTCCGTTCATCCAGGTTCAAATAAGATGTATCTGTATCTCAAGAAACTGTATTGGTGGCCGAACATGAAAGCAGAGATTGCTACCTACGTGGGCAAGTGCTTAACTTGTGCCAAAGTTTAGGTAGAATGCCAAAAGCCCTCAGGTTTACTTCAAGAGCCAGAGATACATGAGTGGAAGTGGGAACGGATTACGATGGATTTCATAACCAAGTTGCCAAACACATTGGGTGGACTTGACCCCATTTGGGTAATCGTCGATAGATTAACCAAATTTGCCCACTTCCTGCCAATCAAGGAAACAGACAAGATGGAGAAGCTGACCCGAACCTACATCTGAGAGATAGTACGACTGCACGGTGTGCCCACATCTATTATCTCAGATAGAGATAGTACATGTAGGGTTTTGAGCATTCTAACACTCCTAAGGTGTACATGCAACCCTAGAAACCTTGGATCTATGTTTTACTATGATACATGTAAATTTGATTTCCAAGGTTAATATCCTATCTAGCATACATGGGGAACTTTTAAACATAAAAGTAAGCAAGAAGACATACCTTGTAGTAGTTTGGATTCCTTGAAAACCTTGTGAGCCTAGGACCTCAAGTGTGATGCCTCAAATGTCTCACACAACACCAAATGCACTTGGAATAACTTAGAGAGAAATGAAGAACACTTAGAAATCGGCTAGCCCTCACTTGTATATCTTAGTGTCCGATTTTGGTGAATAACATGTAGCTTATATAGTGTGTTACAATTAGGGTTACACCATGTAAACCCTAATTTTCATGACTTTTCATTTCCATGACCCATGGGTTCTATAACCACCATGGAGCATCCATGGAGCATCATATGGGTTTTAGCCCAACTTGATAATCCATGAAGCATTAGCCCACTATATAAGTATGGATGATTTACACAATCAACCCATATATTTAATTAGTCTTCTTTTGATCACTTAATTAATTCCAAATTAATTATTGATCAATACTAACTAAATAATACTATTAATATATTAGAACTTATAATATATTAATAAACCTTAAGTGTTATTTCTCTCATTTTAGTCTATTCAAATGCATGATGCCATGCAACCCAAATGGACCATGCTAGTCGGGTCAAGTACATTACAGAAATAGTTATGAACTTAGACACCTAATCCAACAGTCTCCCACTTGGATAAGTCTAATAACTATAACTGCAAGAATGACTTCAGGAACTGATCATCAATCGTAGCTCTTTCAAGGTCTCTTGGAACTGAGACGATGATGATACGCCATTTAAGATAAGTGATTATATAATCCTCTGTTCTAGATATCATCTGGACAAATACATGGAACAATGTCTTACTTTTTGTCCAGCAGTTTGTTTCCCGATTTCCGATTTGTTTGACATAGAACTTAATTGAACACATCAACTTAGTTCTGATCGGGCCAGGTACATAGATCAAAACAAAATCATCCAGGGGCCCAAATATCGCTTCTAATCCAATACTCAGAACTTATAAGCACTGATGAGTGTTGTAGCAACACTTTGCTATGTCCATACATTGGACATCTACAAGCCAACCCATGACAGTCTTGATTCATATCTACTTCCAACATATGACCGACTGTGGAGAATTTGAATAATATAAAATACAACAACATAATTATTCTGGAAGTCAAAACATGCAAAATGAAACGATAGTAAACGATTGACAAAAGATAGCAACACTTTACTCATAAATAAACACAACTTTTATTCATCATCAAATGTCAATTACACTTTACACATTTCAAAGATATCTAACTACTAAAACTAATATCATCCTTCAGCCCTATGCGTCTCCCATGCTGGAGATTCTTAACCCTGCCCAGTCCCTTCGTGAGGGGATCTGCCGGGTTCTCATCCGATGATACCCTCTTTGCAATGAGGAGTCCTTCTTCTATTCGATGTCTGATAAAATGGTATTTTCCGTCGATGTGTCTGGATCTCCCATGATCCCTTGGTTCCTTGGCTAAGGCAACTGCACTTTCGTTGTCACAGAAAATTTCCATTGGCTCTTTTATAGCTGGTACAACTCCAAGGTCTCCAATGAAGTTCTTTAGCCATATTGCCTCCTTTGTTGCCTCGGTTGCCGCTATATACTCTGACTCGCAAGTTGAATCAGCCACTGTCTCCTGCTTGGAACTTTTCCAAGAAATTGCTCCTCCGTTTAAGGTAAAGACCCAGCCTGACTGAGAGCGGAAATTATCCCTATCAGTCTGGAAGCTAGCATCACTATACCCTAATACTCTCAAGTCATCACTCCCACCGAGGGTAAGGAACTAGTCATTAGTCCTCCGCAGGTACTTGAGAATGTTCTTTACCGCAGTCCAGTGAGCCTTGCCAGGATTCCCCTGATATCTGCTGACCATGCTCAATGCAAAGGCCACATCAGGACGAATACAAGTCATAGCATACATGATCGAGCCTACAACGGACGCATAAGGTACTCGACTCATTTCAGCTATCTCAGACTCTGTACTCGGGCTCTGAGTCTTACTCAGTCTGGCGTTACTCTGGATTGGTAACTCTCCTTTCTTGGAATTCTGCATGCTGAACCTATTCAGCACCTTATCCAAGTAGGTACTCTGACTAAGTCCAATTAGTCTTTTACTCCTGTCTCTCAGAATCCTTATCCTTAGGATATAGGTAGCTTTACCAAGGTCCTTCATAGCGAAACACTTCCCAAGCCAGGACTTCACTTCCTGCAGAGTTGGGATGTCATTTCCTATGAGTAGTATGTCATCCACATACAGTACCAAAAAGCTAACTATACTCCCACTAGCCTTGACATATACACAAGATTCATCTTCACTCCTCGAAAAGCCAAACTCTTTGACTTTCTCATCGAAACAAAGATTCCATCTGCGTGGTGCTTGTTTCAATCCATATATGGATTTCTCAAGCTTACACACTCTATTAGGGTACTCTTGTTGGGTTTTGAGCATTCTAACACACCTAAGTGTACATGCAACCCTAAATACCTTGGATCTGTGTTTTCTCTATTATACATGCAAATATGAATATTCCAAGGTATTATCCTAACTAGCATACAAAACATTGAATCATATGGAATAATACAAGTTAGAAGACATACCTTTTGATGTACCTTGATTCCATGGAGCTTAAGAGCCTAGTGCCCCAAGTGTGACTCCTCAAATATTTCAGACAACACCAAATACACTTAGAATAACTTGAGAGAAATGAGATACTTCATGAAATCGGCTAGCCCTCACCATTCCTTTGTAGTCTCTCATGGTTGCCGATTTTGACAAGAATAAGATGCTTATATAGTGTGTCACAATTAGGGTTACACCATGTAAACCCTAATTGTCATGGCCTTTCATTTCCATGATCCATGGGTACAAAAACACCATGAAGCATCCATGGAGCATCCTATGGGTTTTAGCCCAACTTGATAATCCATGGAGCATTAGCCCACTTATACAAGTATGGATGATTTACACAATCAACCCATATATTTAATTAGTCTCCTTTTGATCACTTAATTAATTCCAAATTAATTCTTGATCAATACTAATTAAATAATCTTATTAATATATTAGAACTTATAATATATTAGTAAACCTTAAGTGTTATTTTTCTCATTTTAGTCTATCCAAATGCATGATGCCATGCAACCCAAATGGACCATGCCAATCGGGTCAAGTACATACCAATTATAGTTGTGGACTTAGACACTAATCCAACAGTCTCCCACTTGGATAAGTCTAAAACTATTATTGCGTATGACTTCAAAACCCGACTAGCAATTGTAGCTCTTAAAAGCTGTTGCCGTCGAACTCTGAACAAATCAATGACGCGTCCATCAGATAAGGGATCATATATTCCTCCATTCTTGATATCATATGGACTGAGACATGGATTAAAATCATTCTCTCTGTCCATTTGTTGTTTCCCGATTTCCAATTTATGACGACCGACTAATTGAACAAATCACATTAGTCCTGGCTTGGCCAAGCACTTCGGGGTGTCATCACTAAATCATCAAGGGGCCCACAGATATCACTTTTATCCCTTTAAGGGTAAAAGGAATGGATAAACTTCGACTCATATGGCTTGTTCTACTACTTGTTGAATCATACACAAAGGCACGTTTTATAGCACCGAGTTACCAAATGCGTTTTCGTGCAATCAATGTATAACCAACTCATAGTAACAACTCATATCTATAGGTTTGAAGAATATAAGATATTATCGTCTCATGATCACTCGTGATAAAATCCATGAAGTGATTCCAATGAGCGTGGGTTGAATCCACTACTCAGAACTTATGAGCACTCATGATTGTTCACCACTTTCTCCAACATCTTAGACCTCCACAAGCCAACCCATGACAGTCTTGATTCATATCTACTTCCAACATATGACCGAATGTGGATAGTTTGAATAACTTAGTCATTCAGGAAGAACGACCTAGTTATTATGGAAGTCAAAACATGCAAAGTGAAACACAAGAATAATCGAATCCAATATGGTCTCAGAACTTATGAATATAAATAAAACACCTTTTATTTATCACCATATTGATTACACATTATTCATGTTTCAAATTTATCAACTTAATACTTGAATTAAAACACTAGTTGTCCCATGCTCTAAGCATGTACACTATGTTTTCTAAACACTAGTCATGCCATACACCAAGTATGCACACTATGTTTTCCAAACATTAGTTATGCCATACACCAAGTATGCACACTAAGTTTGTCTATGATCTTTACTTTGTGAAATAGATCGATTGAATATAGTTCCAAAGATTCTCATTTCACAATCCCAAATCCTTACCGCAAATACAAGAATTCCAAATTCATGCCATTTACCGAAATATTGTTAGATTTTAAACTTACATGCATTGATCCTCTTGTAATGATTATGCACAAAGTCACAAAGACTTGTCAACAGACATTACAGAGTATTCCAATGGAGATCAACTCCATGGAAACATCCTTCTTGCATTAAGTTTTTCTAATCTTAGACAAATTGAATAACTTCCACCTATGGAAACATTTCCATATTCCCATTTTGACTATTACTTCTGAACAAGAGTTGTCTCTTTTCAGAATATGTCAATATGGTCCTTCCAAAATTAACACTATACTTCCAACTGTCTGTAACATCCCAAAAATCATGACCAAAAATTTCATTTTTAAATCATTAATTAAACCATAATTATGAAATCATTCATCCAAAATCATAAGTCATTATCCCAAATCACTAGTTCATTTAATCAGAGTAAATATCCCAGGCTAAACTTCTTGGTGTGTGCCATGCGATCATCCCGAGCTCTTCCCTCCGCTACCGTAAGTACCTGAAACCAAAACTGAAAACCGTAAGCACGAAGCTTAGTGAGTTCCCCATACTACCACATACCATACACATAACCACATACTGGGCCCCCGCCCGCTGCATCGGGACTAGTCCCGACATCGGACTCGCTCTGGCATCGGGCCCAGCTCGACATCAGGCCCCGCCTGGCATCGAGCCCCGCTCGGTATACAAATCTGTTCTCTTAGGCCCCGCCTGTCTCCAGGCCTCTCCCGCTAAGCATATACAATCATATAACGTAACACATATCATAAAACTAAACATACTCTACTTTACTACTGATCTAAGGCCTCGCCTGTCTTGGGCCCCGCCCCTGTCCTGCTACTGGTGAGTCATGGAACCCCGTCCACGCTCGTGCTGATAGTGAGATACAGGCCCCCGCCCACACTCACCTCCCTACTAACTCGGGCCTCGCCCCTGCTCTGCTACTAATGAGATACGGAACCTCGTCCGTACTCGGCTAGTGATGCGATACGGGTCCTTGCCCGAATCACCTTCCTACCAGGCACATACAAGTATTACAAAGACACCAGTATAACTACACATACGCTACTGCCTCGGGTACCACCCGACATCGGACCGGAATCCGGAACATACAAGCTGCATCGGGCTAACCCCGGTAACGGATCTAAATCCGAACAAACCACAATAAGTGCCTAGGGCTAACCCCCAGGTCTTCCTACTACACATAACCATAAGCATAAACATAATGGGCCGACATTCTGGCTGTAGACCCATGCACACAGTGAGGAGACTCACCTCGTACTGTTGAAACTACTGATAACCCTCTGGCTGCTATCCAAAAACTCTCCGAACTGCTGCTCCTCTAGATCCCCGAGCTACCAATATCAATAATAGTAACACTTAGCCTATCTGTCCTTACGAATTCAACTAAGTCAACTCTGGTCAAAGTCCTTCTCAAGGTCAAAGTCCTGGTCAAAGTCAACCTTCCAGTTGACTCGACTCGTCGAGTTGTCCTGCCAACTCGCCAAGTCCATGTTCCTCAAGTCCCAAACAACCCCGACTCCGCTCGTCGAGTCTAGCGAGAACTCGACGAGTTCTCCTTCATATAACACTTCGGGACCATCTTCAACCGACTCGCCGAGTTCATCCTTGAACTCGTCGAGTTCATCATCATCGTATGAATGTCTAGACCATGACTCGCCGAGTTGTATGAACAACTCGTCGAGTTCATCTTCATAACTAAGGAGATTGTCTTGGACTCGCCGAGTTCCTCCTTGAACTCGTCGAGTACTATGATCTTCATGCTCGACATGGACCCAGCCTGACTGAGTCCCATACCAACTCAACTCATACCCTTTAACAGAAGGGTTTTAGGGCAAGAAGGCAGACTGACTCGCCGAGTCCCATAAGTGACTCGCCGAGTCCCTCTATGTCCCATTCTATTCAGACGATTTCTAAGCTAAACAACTTCTCCCAAAGGTAGATCTAACCTCCTAGAGCATGCTTTCAACGTAAAGTTGCAACCTTTACGTGTGAATAGTTCCCAATGGCCAAAACTAAGCTACAAGGAAGGGTTTTACTATGGAGGAGGGCTTCAAGTCTTAAAAGCTTGAGACTTTAATGCATTAGGGACCTTGGGGAGTCCAGATCCGAAGTTGCAAACTTCAGATCGTGCCTCATGCAAGCACTCACCACAAATGTGGTAGAAAAGGCCATGAAACTCAAGATGAAGAGATCTATCAAATGAATGCTCAAGGTAACAACTTGTTACCTTCTATTAACTGTCAAAGTGAAGTAGATGCTGGATCTAAACTCTCCTCCTCGTTCCTTGCCTCCAATCCTCCATGAAATGTACCACAAAACAACCTTTATTTTCACAATGCTCAAGAAATGGAGTTGGGTGGCTAGGGTTTTGGGTACTGGACGAGAGAGGTTGTAAATGAACCCTAAGGAAGAGAATAAGATGCTTAAATAGGGTACCAAGTCCCAGAATTAGGGCTTCCTAACCTAGACCTGACTCGCCGAGTCCACTCGCCGACTCGTCGAGTCGGTCACTTAATCTCGTACACGGATCCCGCTTCGACTCGTCGAGTTCTTCCTTGGACTCGACGAGTTGACCCCCCTTTGACTTAGGGTTTTTCTTTCCTTTCTTGGCCTTTCTGATACCGGGTGTTACAACTCTCCCCCACTTAAACTAGACTTCGTCCTTGAAGTCCGCTAAGGCCAACTGTCCTACAATCTGTTTTCAACTTTCCCCGCCTGATGAATCTAACTCCTGCTGACCGCTTCCATTGACCTTCCGCCCGGTCATTCAAACTAACACTAGTCCTTGCAAATAACAATCCTCAGGTGCACTCTGATCCCGTTAGTCCTGAGTACCCAACTTACTCAACTAACAATCCTTCCGGTACTCCCCGAGTACTTATGCTTCGCGGTACCCAACTTACTCAACTAACAATCCTAGGGGTTCACCCCCTTTTTCCTTGAGCGTTTATTGGCCTTCCCAAGGCAACGTTCCATAACTAATCATTTCCTTTATTACTGTGAAGGACATATCCTTCGCGGTATCCACTACTCCAGTCACTCCCAGTGCCGGTCACTACTGTCGATACATACTGAATACTTATTACTACCATAACTTAATGCTGAGTACCCATCCCAACGAATGGATCAGATAATCCTTCGAGTAAAAGATTCATCCCTGCAACGGTTAGACTCAAACGGGAGCTGCGCAACAAGATCAAATCCTTCCCTCTGAGATTATTCAACCTTGCTGCGAGAGGCGTATCACTCCTCGTTCACTAGCTGCCTCATACCATACTTCTCTTATCATTACCACCACCAACTGAAAATTCTGCTTTCCCTTATCCGCCTCCCGGATGAACTGATACCACCCTGGTCCCAACTAATCTGTCAATATCAGGGTTACCGGACTCCCACCGGTTACTACACCCAACACAAATCTCTTAGTCGCCCCCAGCGACTTCCGAAGAAACTTCGACTATCTAAGTTGCACTATCTATTCTACCACTCTGGCGCTACAAGTCCTGGGATCCTCTATCCCCTATCTTGACCCTAAGGTCCTTACCAGGTCCCACCTGCGCTGCTATAATCTCACGTGCCTCTCCCACGGGTCTCACCCGACTATATCCTAGAGCGGTCTATCCCTCTAGTCTTACTTGCCTAGCTACCGTCGCACGGGCCTCACCCACGGGTCTCACCCGAACCATACTACTGAGAAATCCCGCTCCTAGGTCTCACCTATACTGCTACTAACATACGAGCCTCACCCACGGGTCTCACCCAACTGTATCCTGAAGCGGCCTCTCCCAA
This sequence comes from Lactuca virosa, assembly GCF_052849685.1. Taxonomy (NCBI): domain Eukaryota; kingdom Viridiplantae; phylum Streptophyta; class Magnoliopsida; order Asterales; family Asteraceae; genus Lactuca; species Lactuca virosa. The sequence goes on along the minus strand of NC_136434.1, from coordinate 161,427,625 downwards.
GGTCTCACCTCTCTAGGGCTACGCAGGCCAACTCCATACTAATCTTAACGAACTACCCTTTCCTGATCCCTACCTTGCTAACTAGGAGATACAGGCCTCACCCACACTCCGCTAACTAGGAGATACGGGCCCTCGCCCACACTCCTCTAACTAAGAGATACGGGCCCTCACCCACACTCCTCTAACTGGCTACAAACAAATGTTGCGGCTATCCCGCAGTCTTACCACACTCCCCACGTTGTCTCTATACTGACTACTAATCCGAAAGCATCCCATGCCTGACGTACACTCAATCTGTACCTTGACTCACTCGAGTCCTGCTGGCGCTCCTCCAACCTAGTTTCCAAAACCAGTTATCAACTAACGTGATCACTATGGTCACCCCGTAGCCTCACTACACTTCCCGTACTGTCTACCTACTGGTGAATGCTACGACTATCCCGTAGTCTTACATCCTGGCTAAAATCACGTCCTGCCGAGAAAATCTTCAACCTGGTTTCCCAAACCAATCATCTACTGATCGCTATTACACGCACTTCAACACTGGGAAGTTTCCCAAACTCCCAACTCACGCGTTCTCATCCGAACAGCCACTCAGACTATTACCCTTCTCTACAGCGTTGCGAACTCATTCCAACTCCTTACTTACTTCTGATCCTGAATGCTTGGAGGGTTCTCCCCCACTTTGATTCAACTAGCTCCTTGCAGCTTACTGTCCGAAAAGGATTCCCAATTCTTCTTACCACTCCATGATCGTTCTGCTAAAAACTGGTGCTTACCGCTGCTAGTTCTCCAAAACTAACCAATACCGTGACGCTACCGCCCCTTGAAAACTAGAGAAATACTTTCCGAGTCCCAAATCACACTTGCTACAGCGACCGCATCCTGAGTAATCTGCTCAAAAAAGCGTACAACTACGGACTACTACTCTAAACCCAAGGTATGCAGATGGCATATAACTAAATCATAAGCAGGAAACAGAATCCAAAGTACAATCACTAATATCGATGCAGTACCATAGCAGTTAAATCATGAATAAAACTGTTAAGCAGCTAAAGGATATGCACCTGCCATATCCGGGGCTGCTCGCATGTCATCTGAAACCAACTGGTACGCCCTACTCCGTGCCGTAGGCGCCTCTGCCCGGCCCTGCAGACCGTCGGTGATCCTCAAAGTCGCAGGGGCAGGTGCTATCACCTGTCCTGCTGAAAGTAAACTCGGACACTGGGCCTTCTTGTGGCCCCTCTGACTACAATGAAAACACAACATGTCTGATTCCTGAGTGGTGGGGGCGGTACAATCTCTACTAAAATGACCAGTCCGGCCGCACTTAAAGCAACCGGAATCCCCACCACTAGAACTCCTACACGCACCCTCGTGCGCCCTACCACACTTCCCACATCGGCTGCGGCTCTGATAATCCCTCGATCTCAAATCTAACCCCTTGGGCCTTTTGCCCGAACCTGTGGCTACCTGAATCTCATCCGACTTCCTCTTCCTGATCTGCTCCAGATCAATCTCCCTCTCCCTGGCCCGAGCAATCATGTCCTCCAGCGTCTTACAGCTGGACCTGCTCACAAACTCCCTGATGTCAGCTCTCAACATCTCCTGATATCGGGCCTTCTTCATTTCCTCATCCGCGACATACTGCGGTACAAGAAGAGCCCTCTCTCTGAACTTGGCGGTGATCTCCGCCACTGTCTCAGTAGTCTGCCTCAGATTTTGAAACTCTCGAGCTAACTGTTGCACCTCAATCATCGGTGCAAACTCGGCCCTGAACCGGGTCGAGAAATCAGTCCATGTCATCGCGTCCAACGCGACATCATCACCAATGGCATGTCCAACCTCCTCCCACCAATCTCGTGCTCTGTCCTTCAGAAGACAGGAGGCAAGTCGGACCTTGTCCCCCTCGGGACACCGGCTCGTACGGAAAGCGTTGGCGACATCAGCCAATCATCTGCCGCTAGCAATGGGGTCCCTAGCCCCGTGATAATCTGGTGCTCCGCAAGCTCTAAACTCTCGAAATGTCAAGGTACGCGCTCCCATCAAATTCATCATCTCTACACGAAAGGCTCCCAGCCTGTCATCCAAAATCTCTAGTATACCCTCCTTGACCGTGCCAAAGATCACAGGAGTCTGGTCCAAGATGCCGCACGTGATCTCAGCTGATACAAACTCTCGCATCCACTCCTCGAGCTGCTCGGTCCCTGAACCCAAGCCTGACCCCTCTCCGGCGCCTGATCTGCCAACTGGTCTACCCCGTAGTGTCACCATTCTGCAACAAATCATAACTATCATCATAATACACCCTCCTACTGAGGGATCACACTCACACTACAAGTTTCTCGGTTTCATCTCAGCCCTTCTTGAATCGAGTACAGATCCTCTTCTTTCAGTAGTATGGGCCCCTACTACCTTCCACATCTATCCGTACTTTCCTCAAGAATTGCCTCGACTACACCAAGTCCCTTTTACTGCTACTAACACTGCTCCCAACACTACTCTCATCCTAGGCTTGCCCTAGGGTAACCTCCAACTCACTATCTGTCACACCCCCAAACCAGAAAGGCGGAAACATTCGGGGGGTGGAGGACTTTAGGTAAGTATCACAACACATGCAATATAGTAATCAAAGTAAAAACAATCATTGTATTAATAAGTATAAGTTTTACATAAGTGTTTAAACATTACATATTCAAACACTAAAGTAGGTACAGTAGAAGACAAGAGTCGCGGTACGGTACTAGGTAGTCTTCTCAAAAGCTTCGGGAGTGTACCTGTCTACTGGATTCCTGAGAATACAAGTTATTTGGAAAGAGTAGATCAACATTTAAGCTGGTGAGTTCATAAGTATTTTAGTTCTGTTAAGTATACCCTAAGTTCTTTGGATAAGTTCACTGGTTTCTCCAGGAAATCCTATATTTCCTGAGGTGATTAACTGATAACCACAATAGTTTCCCTCTGTAATTACTTAGTTTATACTGATTATATATAACCCAATATCGAATGGACAGTTAAATGGGTGTATCTGCCCTAAGCCCACAACCAAACAAGGAACAGGAAGTAAGGCGGAAGTCACACATTTCACTGTCAATCGGATATTACTTATGTATAACTATGATGTAATAACTAAGGAATTATAGAATTAACCACTAAAGGTCTTTTATGTTATACTAGTTTACAAAGATTGAATGACTAAGTTTCATTTGATAAGTGGTTTAATCCCATAAACCGTTTCCTTTGTATAAGTGGTTTAATCCCATAAACCGTTTCATTTGTAAAAGTGGGTTAATCCTATAAACCGTTTCATTTGTAAAAGTGTTCTTAGTTATATCTGTTCTATAGTAAAAACCTTAGTATTAATCCTGGAAAATATTGTATTATCCATAATACTGCCTTGTGGTTTTAAATGTTCAAAACCAGAAGTACAATACTTGATTTCATGATACGTAGCTTTTACTGTAAGTAAAAACTACAGAAGGTATATTTGGTCGGGATGTAATTATCTTTTCTTACTTTTTAAGAAAAGTATATTACTTGGTAATTCACTCGTTGTTTTTATTCATGTGAGTTCTATTAACCATACTAATATGACTGATATGCCTGCGGCGACGTTCTTCAGGCGTCAGAATGGTATGATATTTGACACCCTAGGCCTGCCGGCCAAACTGTAGCGAACAGTAGAGGTGCGGGATCGTCAGTCCCATATAGATCTATACACAAATTCACGCTCTCCCTACAAGAGATTCTGGTTAATAGGTCAGGACTTAAAAGTCGTACTTAGATAAGTACACCGTGAAGGGTCTCACAAATACATTGTTTCAACGAGATTTACGATGTATTATTATTACCCTGTGATTGCTAACTCTGGTACTTTGTATCGTACCCTTGATTAATGCAAACCCGGTATGATGTATTATTACCTCGTGTTTGCTAACTCTGGTACTCTGTATAGTACCTTTGCTAATGCAAACCCGGTATGATGTATTATTACCTCGTGTTTGCTAACTCTGGTACTCTGTATAGTACCTTTGCTAATGCAAACCTGGTATGATGTATTATTACCTCGTGTTTGCTAACTCTGATACTCTGTATAGTACCTTTGCTAATGCAAACCCGGTATGATGTATTATTACCTTACCTCGTGTTTGCTAACTCTGGTACTCGTGTTTGCTAACTCTGGTACTCTGTATAGTACTTTTGCTAATGCAAACCCGGTATGATGTATTATTACCTCGTGTTTGCTAACTCTGGTACTCTGTATAATACCTTTGCTAATGCAAACCCGGTATGATGTATCTTTACTTCTTTAATATGGTGTTCGTACATTAAAGGTATTATACATATCTTGGTATAGTTGAATGAATTTTGGTAATTTCCTTGGAAAGTATACAGTCGTGAATCATACTTGTATATTTTGTTTTGAATCATAAATTATACCTATTATAATTTAGATGTTCTATCTGATTAGCATGATTTCTCGTGGATGAACACCTTTCCTCAGCCTGATACAAAGGTAATGATACTAAAAAGAGTAACCTTTTATACTCATATATGTATAATATATATAATTAAGAATTAAACGATCTTCGGACAAATAATACAACCTTAATTCCACATCCAGACAAGGAAAAGGAAATAAGATAAGTCATTAGTCCTAAGCCCTTCAAATCTTATTTATATATTTATACATATATAAACATGATTTTGGCATTTATAATTTGAATTAGTTTATAAAACATTTTTCAAAGAATTTAACGGAGTTTACATGACTTTAAAGATTTAACATGACTTTAAGTCATTTTGGAAGTATTTGGCAATTCTTAAAAGCATACAGAAACATTTTGTGTGATTATTATCACATACAGTTATTAACACAATTTAATATTGTGTTAAACTTGTATTCCCCCCCCCCCCTAAAAAGCATATAAAACCATTTAAAAAGGTATATTATAGGGGTATGAACTCACTTTGATAAGCGGTGATTCGGGCAGCGTTTCGTTTCCCGGAAAGAGTTTATTTGACGAGAAACCGGCTCAAATCAGGCAGAGTTTCGACTGGAGAGAGGATAACTTCTCGAGAATTCCGGGGCTTCGGGGCTTGCTTCGGGCTTTAGAAACGATACCGGGGCATTGGGTGGTCGTGAGAAAGTTTACGGGGTGGAAATGCGAAAAATGTGAAAATTTGGGGTGAAAAATTCCTTAAATCCGAGAAGGCTCGCATGCCTTATATAGGCCGCAGCCTCGGATCCGGAGCAAGGAGAACGAGACACGTGCCTTGAACAGGTGGTGAAGGGAGCTTCGGTTCGGACAGCTGGCTCACAGATGGCAGCTTCGGATTGGACCCAACTTCGGTCCAATGGGAGGAGGGCACGAGGGTCCGAGGGTCATCTGAGGAGGGTGTGCGATGTGTCTCATGCGATGGTGTCCGAGGCTTAGTGGACCGCGGACTTGGTCCAATCAGAAGGACACAGCGAAGCTCGGTCCTATTAGGAGGTGACACGTGGAGGCCTCGCATTCGAGGTGACGTGTCCGAAGAGTGACTCATGCGAAATTTCCCGGTTTTCAACATTTTCTTGATTTTTGTGCCAAAAACTTGCGAAAATCATAACTTTCGCATACGAGCTCCGTTTTTGGCGTTCTTTATATGCACGCGTAGGTAAAATCATACTCTACGACTTTCATTTAGACTTCGTCGGCTGATTTTGAATTTATTTTTAATATTATTATTTTTAACAGACCGGGACAGGAAATCCGTTAAAAATTCATAACTTCTTCATCCGACGTCCGTTTTCGTCTGTCTTTTTACCGTTGTGCTACATTTGACGAGACCTTCGATTCTTGTTTAAGTTACGTCGGCTAAATATCGATCGATTTATATTTCGAATTTTTAGCTGTCTACTACTAAACCGAAACTTAGAAAAATCATAACTTCCATATACGAAGTCAGATTTTGACGTTCTTTTTATGAACGTTCTCGGTTTAACATATTCTACAACTTTCATTTAGATTGTTAAGGCTAAAAAGCCTTTTATCAAAAATTCGCTTTTTACACTGAACAGTGTTTTGCCGGTTTTGTCGCGGATTTTCGATTGGTCATAACTTCTTCGTTATAACTCGGATTTCAATGTTCTTTACGTTTTTGGAAACCTTGTTACAAACTCTACCACTTGTTTCATCCCAATTACGATTATTGATCAATTTATTTTTGACCAAAATTTGACTGGTGTCACACTATCTGCCATCAGCTGCATAAGAAGTCCCTGTTATCTCCTCTTAACTAACTCGCAAATACCATTACATATTTCTTAGACTAGATAATTATTCGAAAGATAGGTCCTACCCTACAACGGTTAGACTCAGACAAGAGCTGCGAAATAGGGCTAGACCTAACCTTCTGAAATTATTTAGTCCTTGCGATATGTAACTTAACATATTCGTTTACTAGTTATATAGAGATAACTAAAACTCCTAATAGCACAAAGCAAGCAGCATTCGGGCATTAGGAAAGATAACCACATAACAAAATCAAGCTGTTCTACCCTCTAATCAGGAATCTGTACTAGCATGCAATTCATCAGGCTCATACACATATAACAGGCACATAAGGCATCCTCCTAGATCCTTAGTCCTAATCTAGCATGCAGTTCTAATACTCATATCATAACATAAACTTGTATGGGTAATTTGGGAGAACTTACTTGAGCTCGGCTGAATGCATGCACCACACCCTTTTCTCTTTTTGAAAACTCTTTTCTCTTTGTAAGTTTCTTTTTCAAAAATTCTTTTCGAAAATGATTTCCTTTTGAAAACCTTATACCATTCCCTTAGTTTGAGTTCAGACACACCCGAAAGCGTGCCCAAATCCCTCAAACCAAGGCTCTGATACCAACTTGTAACATACCAAAAATCATGACCAAAAATTTCATTTTTAAATCATTAATTAAACCATAATTATGAAATCATTCATCCAAAATCATAAGTCATTATCCCAAATCACTAGTTCATTTAATCAGAGTAAACATCCCAGGCTAAACTTCTTGGTGTGTGCCATGCGATCATCCCGAGCTCTTCCCTCCGCTACCGGAAGTACCTGAAACCAAAACTAAAAACCGTAAGCACGAAGCTTAGTGAGTTCCCCATACTACCACATACCATACACATAACCACATAATGGGCCCCCGCCCGCTGCATCGGGACTAGTAACGGCATCGGGCCCCGCCCGACATCAGGCCCCGCCTGGCATCGAGCCCCGCTCAGTATACAGATCTGTTCTCTTAGGCCCCGCCTGTCTCCGGGCCTCGCCCGCTAAGCATATACAATCATATAACGTAACACATATCATAAAACTAAACATACTCTACTGTACCACTGATCTAAGGCCTCGCCTGTCTTGGGCCCAACCCCTGTCCTGCTACTGGTGAGTCATGGAACCCCGTCCATGCTCCTGCTGATAGTGAGATACGGTCCCCCGCCCACACTCACCTCCCTACTAACTCGGGCCTCGCCCCTGCTCTGCTACTAATGAGATACGGAACCTCGTCCGTACTCGGTTAGTGATGAGATACGGGTCCTTGCCCGACTCACCTCCCTACCAGGCACATACAAGTATCACAAAGACACCAGTATAACTACACATACGGTACTGCCTCGGGTACCACCCGACATCGGACCGGAATCCGGAACATACAAGCTGCATCGGGCTAACCCCGGTAACGGATCTAAATCCGAACAAATCACAATAAGTGCCTAGGGCTAACCCCCGAGTCTTCCTACTACACATAACCATAAGAATAAACATAATGGGCCGGCATTCTGGCCGTAGACCCATGCACACAGTGAGGAAACTCACCTCGTACTGCTGAAACTGCTGATAACCCTCTGGCTGCTATCCAACAACTCTCCGAACTGCTGCTCATCTAGCTCCCACAGCTACCAATACCAATAATAGTAACACTTAGCCTATCTGTCCTTACGAAGTCAACTAAGTCAACTCTGGTCAAAGTCCTTCTCAAGGTCGAAGTCCTGGTCAAAGTCAACCTTCCAGTTGACTCGACTCATCGAGTTGTCCTGCCAACTCGCCGAGTCTATGTTCCTTAAGTCCCAAACAACCCCGACTCCGCTCATCGAGTCTAGCGAGAACTCGACGAGTTCTCCTTCATCTAACACTTCGGGACCATCTTCAACCGACTCGCCGAGTTCATCCTTGAACTCGTCGAATTCATCATCATCGTATGAATGTATAGACCATGACTCGCCGAGTTGTATGAACAACTCGTCGAGTTCATCTTCATAACTAAGGAGATTGTCTTGGAATCGTCGAGTTCCTCCTCGAACTCGTTGAGTACTATGATCTTCATGCCCGCCATGGACCCAGACTGATCGAGTCCCATACCAACTCAACTCATACCCTTTAACAGAAAGGTTTTAGGGCAAGAAGGCAGACTGACTCGCCGAGTCTCATAAGTGACTCGCCGAGTCCCTCTATGTCCCATTCTATTCAGACAATTTCTAAGCCAAACAACTTCTCCCAAAGGTAGATCTAACCTCCTAGAGCATGCTTTCCACGTAAAGTTGCAACCTTTACGTGTGAATAGTTCCTAATGGCCAAAACTAAGCTACAAGGAAGGGTTTTACTATGGAGGAGGGCTTCAAGTCTTAAAAGCTTGAGACTTTAATGCATTAGGGACCTTGGGGAGTCCAGATCCGAAGTTGCAAACTTCGGATCGTGCCTCATGCAAGCACTAGCCACAAATGTGCTAGAAAAGGCCATGAAACTCAAGATGAAGAGATCTATCAAATGAATGCTCAAGGTAACAACTTGTTACCTTCTATTAACTGTCAAAATGAAGTAGATGCTGGATCTAAACTCTCCTCCTCGTTCCTTGGATCAAATCCTCCAAGAAATGTACCACAAAACAACCTTTATCTTCACAATGCTCAAGAAATGGAGTTGGGTGGCTAGGGTTTTGGGTTCTGGACGAGAGAGGTTGTAAATGAACCCTAGGGAAGAGAATAAGATGCTTAAATAGGGTACCAAGTCCCAGAATTAGGGCTTCCTAACCCAGACCTGACTCGCCGAGTCCACTCGCCGACTCGTCGAGTCGGTCACTTAATCTCGTACACGGATCCCGCTTCGACTCGTCGAGTTCTTCCTTGGACTCGACGAGTTGACCCCCCTTTGACTTAGGGTTTTTCTTTCCTTTCTTGGCCTTTCTGATACCGGGTGTTACACTGTCCCTGAGCAACCAATCTTTAGTAAACCATAGATTGTCCTCGATAATTGCTTAATCATTTTCGTCATATCCAATTCCAGACCTTTTCCCTTCTTAATGCCCCAGGCATTTGGAAAATTTTAGAAAGGATGAATATTATAGCACATGCAATCGATCCTATATCCGAAGCATATGGTGTTGGGTTATGAGCATTCTAACACTCCTAAGTGTACATGCAACCCTAAATACCTTGGATCTATGTTTTCTCTATTATACATACAATTATGAACATCCAAGGTATTATCCTAATCTAGCATACAAAATAATAAATATAACAAGATAGAATACATACCTCTTTGATGTAGAATGTCTTCATGAAGCTTGAGTGCCTAGTGCCCCAAGTGTGACACCTCAAATGGTTCACACAACACCAAATACACTTGGAATAACTTGAGAGAAACTTGAACACTCCTTGAAATCGTCTAGCCCTCACACTCACACATTAGTGTACGATTTCTTGAGCCATGGGATTCTTTTATATGGTGGCTATTAGGGTTACACCATGTAACTCATAACTTTACCCATTCCTTATGCTCCATGGATTTTAACCTCCATGGAGTATCCATGGGTAACCCCATGGACTTAGTCCAACATAAGGAATCTTGGATCACAAGCCCACATATATAAGAATGAATGATTTACACAATCAACCCATATATTTAATTAGTCTCCTTTTGATCACTTAATTAATTCCAAATTAATTCTTGATCAATACTAATTAAATAACCTTATTAATATATTAGAACTTATAATATATTAACCAACCTTAAGTTTTATTTCTCTCATTATAGTCTATCCAAATGCATGATGCCATGCAACCCAAATGGACCATGCCGGGTCGGGTCAAGTCTTACCAATTATAGTTATGGACTTAGACATTAATCCAACATATGGGACATGATTCATGATGTCTCACATAAAGACATGATACTAGACTAGTCCTTTTGCTACAATATTTCTATTTGCCAAGTTCTCATAATTCAGATTATGAAAAGGGATGCTGTAATCATAATCGAATTTTATAATGCAAATAATGGACCCATATATAGAATTTCCTTATGTTGAGCCATTCCAACACAAAATGCATATATATTCTTGACTAAAGATGATTAAAACCTCAATCTAAGCTTTTAGAATTGAAATGAAGTATAATTTCCTCTCCCTTAATTATAGCAAAACAACTTTTCAACCCCTGCAACTTCACGAATTGAAACTTTTGTTTTCTATAATTAACATTGCTATCTTGCAATACTAATAATAATTATCATGCTCCCACTAACATGATGATTATTAGCATAACACTTATGCTCCCACTAGCTTTGACATGTACTCATAAATCAGCTGAACTTCTAGAAATCAATACTTTATTAACTTTCTTACCAAATTTCAGATTTATGATACGAGATGTTTTTATAAGACTTTATCAAAATCACACACCTTTCCTTAGATAGATCACATGTGTGTCTAAACAATTTTTAGAACTATGAAAAGGGATGTCGTAATCATAGTCTCAATTGTTTAGACCTTTGAGATTTCTCACAAGTCCATGTTAGTGTGCCGGTTAACCACACACGCTCCACTAACGACTTTGAGAATGCAAATATCACAACTGTTATCTACTTAAAATCTACATAGTGAAAGTGTTTCCTCACCATCATTCTCATGAATCGTAGAGAAACCTTATGACACTTAGATTTTATGGTGTATGTGTTCTTATCCATGTGAATTTGTCAAAACCATAGTCACAAGACAAGGATAATGACAAATCCAAACTCATATGGACTGAACTCCATCTTAATTTCTTGCCACCTGGCATCACAAGGGCCTGCCATTACTTCCAAGTTGTTATGCAACAATTTGAGAACACTCAGACCTCATATGCAAAGCCAACTTTAACTGGAATGGGCACAGAAATATGTTAACACGATAGGTTATAAACCTCACGTCGTGTATTAGTGTCAAACTACATGTTTTAATCTTGATTAGATCTTGAAATACTTTCAGGATCTTTTAGACTCCCACTGTCCTCTTGACATATAAAACTCACTTGTCAAATATTCAAGAGATAGTGTGGATTCTTTATCAAGACAAACGTTTCACACAATTGGCCTTAGTTGGTCTTTGTTTTATCCAAAACATCACAACTTACCAATTTCAAATGTACAAGAGTAGAAAACATTTTACTCTTACACTTGACAAGTGTTATAAACCTTCTTTAAGATGTGTCACTCAAGTTACAGTCTTGGAGTATGACTCTAAGACTTGTTTCGGAACGAAGTATGACTCATCTTCTTGATTTAACCATTTCAACAATTCATGACTCCTCTTCTTAGCCATAAGAATGCACTAAGATATCCTTAGAAGACCAATTGTGATATGGTTCTTTAATCATTAAGATGATCACAAAACATGATACTAAAGTACTCTCCCATCTTTTCAGATTTGAGAAACTTTTATCTTTCTGCCTAATTTGATTCTTCTCATTCGTTCTGCCATACATCGAAACTTTTCCAATGTTTCAGAATTATACTTAAGCTTGTAAGTATAACCATATTTACTAAACTTTAGTAACTCATGACGAATAGTCTTATCGATATTTGTGGTGGACTTGATCAGTGCACAAGAATGTGTACTCGATCCCTTAGTCCTTCACTTGACTCACATATACATGTCTTAATTTTCCAAAGATGAAAATTCTCATTCATCATACTATACAACTTGCATGATTCCAAGTTTCGGTCCAATTAAAACTTGGGTGATGAGAATCTTTCCTTATTTGGTAAATTAGACATTACCACAAATGAAAGAAACAAATCCATTTTCCAATATTGCTATCAATGGAATCATATAAGCAACAATTTTTCACAAATGCCGTTGTAAGGATACTTAGAAAAAATAAAATCAAAAATTTTCCTTTTATTTTAAAACTTTACGGAAACTTATCCTTACAGTGCAAAAGCATATGAAAAGCTTGTTGTTATCTATTCCTAAGCAATATATCATAACTCCTAAGCAACAACTCAAAATTCTGATCGCCGAACCATGCGATCGAAATCCATCTTCGCGATCAGAATCAGCATATACTTCCTTTAAGTTTCTTCACTTTTTCTTTGATTCTTAAAACATCAACATGTGACCCAGTCACATCATGTAATAAGAATCTCAGAATAGAAACTTAACAGAGTTAGATAGTGGACTTTACCTGAAGTAGAGTTAAACTTCTTGACTTGATCAACCTTATGATCTTTCAGGTAAATAGGCAGCTTCGCAATCAATGCCCCTTCCATTGGCAAGAGAAACATATGGACTCTTTAGGAATGGTACATGGGACTATCGCATACTTAGCCTTTCTCTTTACCATTTGGTCAACCGAGTTGACTGTGGCCGATCCCTTTCCATTGGGAAGAGAAAGCTTTTGTAGAAATCCAATGTTACCATTGTCAATGTCCATTGGGAAGTTGATCTCCTAATCATATTTGCTTTACTAGTCCTCAAATCATTGCTGATTCAGCAACACCAAGCAAATAGATAAGATCATTAAGGGTCATGTCATAGTCTGTTTTATAGTAGTCCCAAAGGAACTCACTATGTGACTTAGAAAGTGATTGAACATCCAACTTTCTTAAGACTTTGACACCCAACTCTCCTGGCTTGTCAATATGTGACTTCATCTCCAAGATGCGATCACACATAGAGATTTGGGAAGATCATAGATGTCTGAACTAGACATCTTTTGGGAGATATTCAAGATAGTTGATCTAAAGTCCTTAATATAACACCCAATATGAAATATTAAGGCTAGGACCCAACACAATACTTTTATAACTTGGAAGAGGGATGTCGTAATCCAAGCTATAAAATATTTGAATGTAGGTGAATGACGATTCACCAATTTCCACCATGAAAACGAAATAATTTAATTAGGTTTTACTTGGATTTAAAACTCCTAGATCTTTTGAGATTCATTAAATTGTTCAATGGTATGTTGCAATCTCGATTGTGCCCTCTCAAATTTTGTGACTGGGATGCCGAGGATCACAAAACAAGGTGTGAATAACCATACAAATATACTTGGTACCCTTAATATTTACCCCTCAATCGATGTGTCAGTTAACCACACGCGCTCCACCGATACTATGATAAATATTAAGTTACCCTTTGCCTACCTTGTTAAATCTAGGTTAGTGTGCCGGTTACCCACACGCGCTCCACTAACGACTTAAGCAAAGTGCAAAGTGTAATTTCATGGGTTAGCACCAAATTCACATTTTCCTATGTAAGTAAGATTGGGAATTTATAAAAGTTTAGTTACTTAGTATTTATCATTAATACTTTTAATGAAGGTAGAATTCTAGTCCTTGTCCTACCCGTTCGGCTAACGACCCTCCACCAGTCAAGGAAGCGGTGAGTGAGAGTGGACACCCATTAAACTGCCATTTTATAGGCAGTAACCTTATACCCCCATTATAGACCGACTTTGTGAATGAGGCCTACTAATGGTAAGACTGACTTGCTCTTATACATATATATATATATATTATTAACTTATAATACTATAAAGTATAAGCGTTGAATTTTAACTTAATTCTAAGGGCTTAACTTGGAATTAAATTATTCATAAGGGAAAACTTTACAAATTCCAAAACTTGAGGGCAAGTTTTGAAAATATTCAAAACTATTCAATTCCATAACTTATGTGTTTAAAGTAGGTTTAATTTAAAAAACTCTTCAAGTTCCATAACTTGAGGACAAGTTATGGAAGACTTTAAACTATTAAAAGAATATGACTTTTCTTTATTCATAACCTATGGAAATATTTATGAGTTTTAAGAATCTTAAATGTGACTTTTCATATAACTTGAGGACAAGTTACAAAAACACATTTTAGAACCAACTCTTAGATTAATTTGGATTGAAAACAACAATTTCACATAACTTTCCTATTAATCTAAGAAACTCATAAGAACAAGATAATTCAATCAAACTTTTTCATGTAATTAGCCTAACCATCAAACTAATACAAAACATGAATCTATTGACAATTATCTTTGAAATTGGATTAGCATGAACATTACCACATCAAAACAGGTTTATAAGTTGAAAAACAGCTTGGGGTAATGTTCCTAGTCCAATTCCAGCCAAAACAGTCGAAGATATGCTGTCTGGGGGTCCAACTCGTCGAGTGCATGAACCAACTCGACGAGTTGGATCATTTTGAACACTTTTAAGGCATGGACTCGTCGAGTCATCTGATGGACTCGCCGAGTCAGTTGCCCAGACATCAAAAAACTTCGATTTTTAAGCAGATTTTGCAAGTATAACAAGAAAACAAGCCTTGGCTCTGATACCACTGTAGGGTTTTGAGCATTCTAACACTCCTAAGTGTACATGCAACCCTAAATACCTTGGATCTATGTTTTTTATACATGCAAATATGAATATTCCAGGGTATTATCCTAACTAGCATACAACACATTGAATCATATGGAATAATACAAGTTAGAAGACATAACTTTTAATGTAGCTTGATTCCATGGAGCTTAAGAGCCTAGTGCCCCAAGTGTGATACCTCAAATGGTTCACACAACACCAAATACACTTAGAATAACTTGAGAGAAATGTGACACTTCATGAAATCGGCTAGCCCTCACCATTCCATTCTAGTCTCTCATGGTTGCCGATTTTGACAAGAATAAGATGATTACATAGTGTGTCACAATTAGGGTTACAACATGTAAAACCTAATTGTTATGGCCTTTCATTTCCATGATCCATCGGTACAAAAACACTATGGAGCATCCTATGGGTTTTAGCGCAACTTGATAATCCATGGAGCATTAGCCCACTTATACAAGTATGGATGATTTACACAATCAACCCATATATTTAATTAGTCTCCTTTTGATCACTTAATTAATTCCAAATTAATTCTTGATCAATACTAATTAAATAATCTTATTAATATATTAGAACTTATAATATATTAGTAAACCTTAAGTGTTATTTCTCTCATTTTAGTCTATCCAAATGCATGATGCCATGCAACCCAAATGGACCATGCCAATCGGGTCAAGTACATACCAATTATACTTGTGGACTTAGACACTAATCCAACAACTCTGCACTGACAAAACCCTCTGGCTGACTCATGTAAACATCCTCAGCCAGCTTTCCATTAAGGAAAGCGGTTTTGACATCCATCTGCCATATTTCATAGTCATGAAATGCAACAATGGCTAGCATAAACCTAATAGACTTAATCTTCACTACTGGTGAAAAGGTATCATCATAATCAACTCCCAGAGTTTGAGAAAAGCCCTTTGCAACCAGTCGTGCCTTATAAGTGTGTACATTACCATCCATATCGGTCTTCTTATTGAAGATCCATTTGCACCCGACTGTCTTACGACCTGGTACATTGTCAACCAAGTTCCAAACTTGATTGTCATACATGGACTTTATCTCGCTGACCATTCCCTCTTTCCATTTAGCAGCCTCAGGGCCTGCCATGGCTTCCGTGTAGCTGTTAGGTTCATCCAAACTTACCAGTGTGCTATCACTGATAAGTGTATCACCTTTCGCAGTAATATGGAAACCATAGTAATGGTCAGGTGCATTCCTAACTCTCGTGGAACGCCTAAGAGGTACACACTCTTCTGTCGGATCAACAGGAGTTTCCTCCTCAGGTTGATTGCTAGGGTTTGAGGTTTCTTCACCACTTGACTCTTGAATTTCTTCATGGTCAATTTGCCTCCCACTATTTCCTTGGCTTATGAATTCTCTCTCTCGAAAGACTCCTCTCCTTGCTACAAAGACCACATTATCACTGGGTCTGTAGAAGAGGTAACCGAAGGATCTCTGTGGGTAGCCGATAAAAATACACCTCTCACTTCGAGGTTCGAGCTTATCGTGAGACTCGCGCCTCACAAAAGCCTCGCAACCCCAAATCTTGATGTGGTCCAGATTAGGAACTTTTCCAGTCCACATCTCATGAGGTGTTTTGGCAACCTTTTTGGTAGGTACTAGATTAAGGATATGGGCCGCAGTCTCTAAGGCATACCCCCAAAATGAGATTGGTAGCGAAGCTCGACTCATCATGGAACGAACCATATCCAACAAGGTTCGATTGCGCCTCTCAGCCACACCATTAAGCTGTGGTGTCCTGGGAGGTGTCAATTGTGAGACAATCCCACATTCATTAAGATAGTCAAGGGACTCTGTACTAAGATACTCACCACCTCGATCAGATCGAAGCATCTTAATGTTCCTGCCCAACTGATTCTCCACTTCTTGTTTGAACTCTTTGAATCTTTCAAAGGTCTCTGACTTATGCTTGATTAAGTAGACATATCCATATCTACTAAAATCATCAGTAAAAGTCACATAGAAGCGGTTAGCATCTCTTGTGGAGGTTCTGAAGGGTCCACACACATCAGTATGTATGAGTTCCAACAAACCCTCACCCCTAGCACAAGTACCAGTGAAGGGTGACTTTGTCATTTTCCCAAGCAAACAAGATTCACAACTATCATCTGATTTTAGGTCAAATGACTCCAAGACTCCATCCTTTTGGAGTTGGCCTATGCGTTTCTTGCTTACATGTCCAAGACGACAATGCCATAATGATGCTTTATCCAAACTAGTGGAAGAATCGATACACAATACATTATTTCCTAGGTTATCTACAACCGACACAGTTTCATACACAACATCACAAGGCAATGCTTTAAAATAAAGAGCATTATTAAAGAAAGCATTAATACCACCACTATCATTATCAAATGAAAAGGTAAAACCTTGTTTGTACAAACCATGAAAGGAAATAATATTTCTTTCCATTTCAGGCGAATAACAACATTTATTCAAATCTAATGTTAACCCACTACTTAGAAACAAAGAATAAACTCCAATCTTGGTGACAGGTGTAACTTTCCTATTTCCCATGATCAAGTTTATCTTCCCATGCTCCACATTCTCACTTCTTCTTAGTCCCTGCAAATCACAACATATGTGAATACCACAACTTGTATCAAGGACCCAAGAATTAGAATAGGGTGAGTTATTAGACAATATAGTGTAAATACCTGCATGGTTGGGTTTTACTTTCCCATCCTTAACATCTTGCAGGTACTTTGGGCAGTTTCGCTTCCAGTGCGACTTTTCATGGCAATAGAAGCATTCAGCCTCTTTAGGGTTAGCAGAAGGAGTGACGAAACCTTTCTTGGTTCCACTTGAAGAGGAGCCATCAAGGGACTTTCCCTTGGTACCCTTCGAAGGGCTCTTCCTCTTCTTTCCTTTGCCTTTCCCGATTGCCAAGACAGGGGCCGCGGTAGGAGTAGGAGTAGTAACAACCGACTTACCTTTAAGACCACTTTCTACAGTCTTTAGAAGTCCTTGAAGTTTGCTGAGTGTAACTTCCTCCTTGTTCATGTGGTATGTCATGCAGAATTGATCATAACACGAAGGTAGAGAGTGCAAAATGATATCAATTGCCAACTCCTCTGGGAAGTTCACATTCAGTTTCAGCAAACGGTCCACACACCTTTTCATTTTCTGCATGTGGCCCGTGATGGGTTCACCATCTTTCATCCTGGTTGTTATCATGGAGGAGATGATCTCATATCGCTCTTGACGAGCACTCTGATGGTAGCGGTCCATCAAATCCTGGTGCATCTCAAAAGGATAGTAGTCCTCATAGGACTTTTAGAGCTCGGCTGTCATAGTGGCCAACATGATGCATGCCACCTTGGTAGCATCTCTTTCATGGGCCTGATATTCAGCGATCTCCTCAGGAGTAGCAGACGGCCCAAGTTCTTTAAGCTACTTGTCGAGGACATATTCCTTGTCCTGATACCGAGTGACCATCTTGATGTTCCTGATCCAATCCATAATGTTGGATCCATCAAAGATGACTCTTCCACAAAGGTTCATGAGAGAGAAGGAGCCGGTAGGGTTTGAGCCAGAAGCAACATTGTTGGAAGACATCAGAAAAGAGAAAAGACAAGTTTAGATTAGATATAAAGATAGTCCTTAATAAAACACCCAAATGTAATATTAAGGCTAGGACCCAACACAATATTTTATAATTTAGAAGTGGGATGCCATAATCCAAGCTATAAAACATTTGAAGGTAGGTGAATGACGATTCACCAATTTCCACCATGAAAAACGAAATGAATTATTAGGTTTTAATTGGTTTTTGAAACTCCTAGATTCTTTGAGATTAATTGAACTTTTCAATGGCATGTTTCAATCTCGAGTGTGCCCTTCAGGTTTTGTGACTGGGATGTCGAGGATCACAAAACAAGGTGTGAAGTAACCATGCAAATTACCTGGTACCCTTAATATTTACCCCTCAATCGATGTGCCGGTTAACCACACGCGCTCCATCGATACTATGATAAATTTTAAGTTACCCTTTGCCTACCTTGTTAAGTCCAGGTTAGTGTGCCGGTTAACCACACACGCTCCACTAACGACTTAATCAAAGTACAAAGTGTAATTTCATGGGTTAGCACCTTATTCACATTTTTCCTATAGTAACTAAGATTGGGAATTTATAAAAACATTTAGTTACTTTATTTTTCATCATACTTTTAATGAAGATTTATAAGTCCTTGTCCTACCCGTTCGGCTAACGACCCTCCACCAGTCAAGGAAGCGGTGGGTGAGAGTGGACACCCATTAAGCTGCCATTTTATAGGCAACAACCTTATACCCCCCCCCCCCCCCCCTTATAGACCGGCTTCGTGAATGAGGCCTACTAACGGTAAGACGACTTGTTCTTATACATATATATATATATATATATATATATATATATATATATATATATATATATATATATATATATATATATATATATATTATTAAACTTATAATATTATAAAGTATAAGGGTTGAATTTTAACTTTTAAAATTCTAGGGGTTGGAACTAAAGTTTTTAAAGAGACTTTACATGTTCCAAAACTTGAGGGCAAGTTTTGTAACTTTCAAAACTTTTCATCTTTCATAACTTATGAGTTAATGGATTAATAAAATGAGAGACTTTTCATTTGATGTAACCTATGTGTTTAATAATGGACTTTAAAAGAGTGACTTTTGGTAATCCATAACTTGAGGACAAGTTATGGATTCCATTAAAACACATAATGATCAAGAATTAAACTAACAAGCAAGTTACAAATAATTCCTATGATCTTCTAAACTCATAAGTTCATGAATGTTCATATCAACAATTTCAAGAATCATAAATAAACCATATAAAACTTGAAAATTTGATAATAGCTATTGAAAATGGATTAGCATAACCATTACACCATGTAAAACAAGTTTTATAACACCAAAACGTTTAGGGTAATGTTTCTAGTCCATTTCCAGCAGCAAAACTAGAAAATATACACTCAGGGGCTCCTACTCGTCGAGTGCAAGAACCTACTCGACGAGTAGGATCAGTTTACTCATGGACTCGTCGAGTCCCCCCATGGACTCGGTGAGTTCATGCTGCAGAGTGCAAAAAAACTGAGTTTTTTTCACAATTTTGCATCAAGTATCAAACAAACAAGCCTAGGCTCTGATACCACTGTAGGGTTTTGAGCATTCTAACACTCCTAAGGTGTACATGCAACCCTAGAAACCTTGGATCTATGTTTTACTATGATACATGCAAATTTGATTTCCAAGGTTTATATCCTATCTAGCATACATGGGGAACTTTTAAACATAAAAGTAAGCAAGAAGGCATACCTTGTAGTAGTTTGGATTCCTTGAAAACCTTGTGAGCCTAACACCTCAAGTGTGATGCCTCAAATGTCTCACACAACACCAAATGCACTTGGAATAACTTAGAGAGAAATTGAGAACACTTAGAAATCGGCTAGCCCTCACTTGTATATCTTAGTGTCCGATTTTGGTGAATAACATGTAGCTTATATAGTGTGTTATAATTAGGGTTACACCATGTAAACCCTAATTGTCATGACTTTTCATTTCCATGACCCATGGGTTCTATAACCACCATGGTGTTGGATTAATGTCTAAGTCCATAACTATAATTGGTAAGACTTGACCCGACCCGGCATGGTCCATTTGGGTTGCATGGCATCATGCATTTGGATAGACTATAATGAGAGAAATAACACTTAAGGTTGGTTAATATATTATAAGTTCTAATATATTAATAAGGTTATTTAACTAGTATTGATCAAGAATTAATTTGGAATTAATTAAGTGATCAAAAGGAGACTAATTAAATATATGGGTTGATTGTGTAAATCATTCATTCTTATATATGTGGGCTTGTGATCCAAGATTCCTTATGTTGGACTAAGTCCATGGGGTGACCCATGGATACTCCATGGAGGTTAAAATCCATGGAGCATAAGGAATAGGTAAAGTTATGAGTTACATGGTGTAACCCTAATAGCCACCATATAAAAGAATCCCATGGCTCAAGAAATCGTGCACTAATGTGTGAATATGAGGGCTAGACGATTTCAAGGAGTGTTCCATTTCTCTCAAGTCATTCCATGTGCATTTGGTGTTGTGTGAACCATTTGAGGTGTCACACTTGGGGCACTAGGCACTCAAGCTTCATGGAGACAAGCTACATCAAACAAAGGTATGTATTCTATCCATTTGATTACCCAAGTATCAAGTATTGTATGCTAGATAGGGTAATACCTTGGAAAGTTCATAATTGCATGTATAATAGAGAAAACATAGATCCAAGGTATTTAGGGTTGCATGTACACTTAGGAGTGTTAGAATGCGCAAAACCCATCAGTGGTATCAGAGCCAAGGCTTGTTTTCTTGTTATACTTGTAAAATTAGCTGAAAAATCGAATTGTATTAGTTTAAAAGTTATGCTAATTACTTGAAAAAAAAAATTTGATGTGAATTATCTTTGTTCATATGATTTTATTAGATTAATAGAAAAGTTAATTGATTATGCGTTTTCAATCCATTTTAATCTAAGAGTTGATTCTAAAATGTGTTTTTGTAACTTGTCCTCAAGTTATATGAAAAGTCACATTTAAGTTTCATAAAACTCATAAAAAGTTGGCAATGGTTACAAAAATGAAGAGTCTTGTCCTCATGAAATGGTTTTATGACTCCATAACTTGTCCTCAAGTTATGGAGGTTCAAGAGTCACTTCATTAAATGATCAAATGTGTAACCTTAATTAGTTCCATAAGTTACAAAAATAAAGAAAAGTTACATTCTTTTATTAGTTTAAAGTCTTCCATAACTTGTCCTCAAGTTATGGAACTTGAAGAGTTTTTTTTTAATTAAAACTACTTTAAACACATAAGTTATGGAATTAATTAGTTTTGAATATTTTCAAAACTTGCCCTCAATTTTTTGGAATTTGTAAAGTTTTCCCCATGAATACTTTAATTCCAAGTTAGCCCTTAGAATTTTAAAAGTTAAAATTCAACCCATATACTTTATAGTATTATAAGTTAATAATAAATATATGTATAAGAGCAAGTCAGTCTTACCGTTAGTAGGCCTCATTCACGAAGCCGGTCTATAAGGGGGTATAAGGTTACTGCCTATAAAATGGCAGTTTAATGGGTGTCCACTCTCACCCACCGCTTCCTTGACTGGTGGAGGGTCGTTAGCCGAACGGGTAGGGCAAGGACTATAATTCTCCCTTCATTAAAAGTATTAATGATAAATACTAAGTAACTAAACACTTATAAATTCCCAATCTTAGTTACTTAGGAAAATGTGAATAAGGTGCTAATCCATGAAATTACACTTTGCACTTTGTTTAAACCGTTAGTGGAGCGTGTGTGGTTAACCGGCACACTAACCTGGATTTAACAAAGTAGGCAAAGGGTAACTTAATATTTATCATAGTATCGGTGGAGCTCGTGTGGTTAACCGGCACATCGATTGAGGGGTAAATATTAAGGGTACCAAGTATATTTGCATGGTTACTTCACACCTTGTTTTGTGATCCTCGGCATCCCAGTCACAAAACCTGAAGGGCACACTCGAGATTGAAACATGCCATTGAAAAGTTCAATGAATCCCAAAAGATCTAGGAGTTTCAAATCCAATTAAAAACCTAATTACATTATTTCGTTTTTCATGGTGGAAATTGGTAAATCGTCATTTACCTACCTTCAACTATTTTATAACTCGGATTACGGCATCCCTCTTCCAGTTATAAATAGGTTGTTGGATCCTAGCCTTAATATTTCATATTGGGTGTTATATTAAGGACTTTAGATCAACTATCTTGAATATCTCCCAAAAGATGTCTAGTTCAGACATCTATGATCTTCCCAAATCTCTTGGAACTTTACTTCCTCCACCTCCTCCAATTATTCTCCCTAACCCACAAGTTCAAGGTCACTCAAGCCCTAATGGCAAGCAAGGTCTATGTGTGATCACATCTTAGAGATGAAGTCACATATTGACAAGCTGGGAGAGTTGGGTGTCAAAGTCTTGAGAAAGTTGGATGTTCAATCACTTTCTAAGTCACATAGTGAGTTCCTTTGGGACTACTATGAAACAGACTATGACATGAACCTTAATGATCATATCTATTTGCTTGGTGCTGCTGAATCAGCAATGATTTGGAACGATAGTAAAGCAAATTTGATTAGAAGATCAACTTCCCAAAAACTTTATGGACAGTAACAATGGTGACACTGGAAATCCAGAAAAAGCATTCTCTTCCCAATGGAAAGGGATTGGCCATAGTCAACCCGATTGACCAAATGGTAAGGAGAAAGGCTAAGTCTGAGATAGTCCCATTACCAAAGGGTCCATATGTTTATTTTGCCAAAGGAAGGGGCGTTGATTGCAAAGCTGCCAAGTTTACCTAAGGATGTTAAAGTCAATAAGTCTGACTCTACTTCAGGTAGAGCCCATTATCTAACTCTGTTAAGTTTCTATTCTAAGATCCTCATTACATGATGTGACTGGGTCACATGTTGATGTTTTAAGAATCAAAGAATAGAGAGAAAGCTTAAAGGAAGTATATGCTGATTCTGATCGCGTAGGTGGATTTCGATCGCATCAGAATTTTGAAGCTGTTACTTAGGAGTTATGATATATTGCTTAGGAATAGATAACAACAAGTTTTTCCGTATGCATTTGCACTATAAGGATAAGTTTTTTCCGCAAAGTTTTGAAATAAAATAAAAGTTTTTAATTTTATATTTATTTTAAATATCCTTACAAGTGGCATTTGTGAAAAATGGTTGTTTATATGATTCCATTGATAGCAATATTTGAAAAAAAATGGACTTGATTCTTTCGTTTGTGGTAGTGTCATAATTTACCAAATAAGGAAAGATTCTCATTCCCAAGGCTTCAGTTGGATAGAAACTTGGAATCATGCAAGTTGAATAGTATGATGGATGAGAACTTTCAAGCATTGGAAAATTAAGACTTGTTCACATGGATGTGTGAGTCAAGTTAAGGACTAAAGGGATCGAGTACACATTCTTGTGCACTGGTCAAGCCCACCACAAAGCTCGTTAAGACTATTCGTCATGATTTACTAAATTTTAGTAAATATGGTTATACTTACGAGTTTAAGTATAATTCTGAAACATTGGAAAAGTCTCAATGTATAGCAGAACGAATGGGAAGAATCAAATTAGGCAGACAGATAAAAGTTTCTCAAATCTGAAAAGATGGGAGAGTACTTTAGTATCATGTTTTGTGATCATCTTAATGATTAAAGAACCACATCACAATTGGTCTTCTAAGGACATCTTAGTGCATTCTTATGACTAAGAAGAGGAGTCATGAATTGTTGAAATGGTTAAATCAAGAAGATGAGTCATACTTCTTTTCAAAACAAGTCTTAGAGTGATACTCCAAGACTATAAGTTGAGTGACATATCTTAAAGAAAGGTTTATAACACTTGTCAAATGTAAGAGTAAAAGTGTCCTACTCTTGTACATTTGAAATTGGTAAGTTGTGATGTTTTGGGTTAAACAAAGACCAACTTAGGCCAAGTATGTGAAGTGTTTGTCTTGATAAAGAAGCTGCACTATCTCTTGAATATTTGGCAAGATAGTCTTATATGTCAAGAGGACAGTGGGAGTCTTAGAGATTCTGAAAGCTTTAAGGTCTAATCAAGAATAAAAACCTTTAGTTTAACACTAGCACACGACGCGAGGTTTATAACCTATCGTGTTGACATATTTCTATTTCTGTACCCATTCCAGTTAAAGTTGGCTTTGCATATGAGTTCTTAGAGTTCTCAGTTGGTTGCATAACAACTTGGAAGCAATGGCAGGCCCTTGAGCTGCCAGGTGGTAAGAAATTAAGATTGAGTTCAGTCCATATGTGTTTGGATTTGTCATTATCCTTGTCTTGTGACTATGGTTTTGACGATTCACATGGATAAGAACACATACACCATAAAATCTAAGGGTCATAAGGTTTCTCTCCGATTCATGAAAATGATGGTGAGGAAACACTTCCACCAAGTAGATTTGAAGCAGATGGAAAAAGGTCTAAACAATTGAGACTATTATCCCTTTTCATAGTTCTAAAATTGTTTAGACACACATGCATGCTATCTAAGGAAAGGTGTATGATTTTGATAAAGTTTTATCAAAGCATCTCGTATCAGAAATCTGAACTTTGGTAAGAAAGTCAATAAAGTATTGATTTCTAGAAGTCCAGCTGATTTCTAAGTACATGTCAAAGCTAGTAGGAGCATAAGTGTTATGCTAATAATCATCATGTTAGTGGGAGCATGATAATTATTGTTAGTGTTGCAAGTTAGCAATGTTAATTATAGAAAACAAAAGTTTCAATTCGTGAGGCTGCAGGGATAGAAAAAGTTGTTTTCCTATAATTAAGGGAGATGATATACTTCATTTCAGTTCTAAAGGCTTAGATTGAGACCTTAATCATCTTTAGTCAAGAATATATATATGAATTTCATGTTGGATTGGTTCAACTTGGGGAAATTCTATATATTGCGTTCTCAAAATTCGATTATGATTACGGCATCCCTCTTCATAGTCAAATTTTGAAAACATGGCAAATAAAAATATTGTAGCAAAAGACTGGTCTAGAATCATGTCTTTATGTGAGACATCATGAATCGTGTACCATTTGCTTTGGGTACAGGATCGATTGCATGTGCTATAATATTTGTCATTTCTAAATTTTTCCAAATGCCCAGAGGCATTAAGAAGGGAAAAGGTCTAGAATTGGATATGACTAAAATGATTAAGCAATTGTCGAGGACAATCTGAGGTTTACCAAAGATTGGTTTCTCAGGGACAGTTGGAAGTATAGTGCTAATTTTGGAAGGACCATATTAACATATTCTGAAAAGAGGCATCTCTTATTCAGAAGTGATAGTCAAAATGAGAATATGGAGTTGTCTCCATAGGTGGAAGTTATATGTGTAAGATTAGAAAACTTAATGCAAGAAGCATGTCCAAAGCAATGTACTTTGAATATGAGACTTAGTTTCCATGGAGTTGATCTCCATTGGAATACCTTATAATGACTGTTGACAAGTCTTTGTGACTTTGTACATATTCATTACAGGAGGGTCAGTGCATATAAGTTTAAAATCTAAACAGATTTCGATAAATGATAGGAATTTGAAATTCTCACATTTTTCGATAAGGATTTGGGAGTGTGAAATTAGAATCATTGAAATTATGTTCAATTGGTTTATTTCACAAAGTAAGGATCATAGACAAACGTAGAGTGCATACTTGGTGTATGGCAAAGCTATTGTTTAAGAAAAACATAGTGTACATGCTTGGGGCATGGGACAACTAGTGTTTTTAATTCAAGTATAAAGTTGATAAAACCGAAACAATGAATAATGAGTAATCAGTATGGTGATAAATAAAAGTGTTTATTTATATTCATAGGGTTTGATACCATATTTGATTCATTTATTCTTGTGTTTCACTTTGCATGTTTTGTCTTCCAGAATAACTAAGTCGCTCTTCCTGAATGATTAAGTTATTCAAACCATCCACAGTCGGTCATATGTTGGAAGTAGATATGAATCAAGACTGTCATGGGTTGGTTTGTAGAGGTCCGAGTTGGTGGACAAAGTGGTGCTACAACACTCATGAGTGCTCATAAGTTCTGAGTATTGGATTCAACCCACGCTCATTTGAATCACTTCATGGATTTTATCACGAGTGATCATGAGACGATAATATATTATATTCTTCAAACCTAGAGATATGAGTTGTTACTATGAGTTGGTTATACATTGATTGCACGAAAACGCATTGGTAACTCGATGTTATAAAACGTGCCTTTGTGTATGATTCAACAAGTAGTAGAACAAGCCATATGAGTCGAAGTTTATCCATTCCTTTTACCTTCGGGATAAAAGTGATATCTGTGGGCCCCTCGATGATTTAAAGATGATACATATGAGTGCTTGGCCAAGCCAGGACTGATTTGATTTGTTCAATCAGTCAGTCATCATGAATCGGAAATCGGGAAACAACAAATGGACAGAGAGAATGATTGATAATCCATGTCTCAGTCCATATGATATCTAGAATGGAGGACTATATGATCCCTTATCTAATGGACAAGACATTGACAAAGGTCAGAGATCATCGGCAAGGTCAGAGTTCAACGGAAGCTTTTGAGAGCTACGATTGCCAGTCGGTTCTTGAAGTCATACGCAAGAATAGTTTTAGACTTATCCAAGTGGGAGACTGTTGGATTAATGTCTAAGTCCATAACTATAATTGGTAAGACTTGACCCGACCCGGCATGGTCCATTTGGGTTGCATGGCATCATGCATTTGGATAGACTATAATGAGAGAAATAACACTTAAGGTTGGTTAATATATTATAAGTTCTAATATATTAATAAGGTTATTTAATTAGTATTGATGAAGAATTAATTTGGAATTAATGAAGTGATCAAAAGGAGACTAATTAAATATATGGGTTGATTGTGTAAATCATTCATTCTTATATATGTGGGCTTGTGATCCAAGATTCCTTATGTTGGACTAAGTCCATGGGGTGACCCATGGATACTCCATGGAGGTTAAAATCCATGGAGCATAAGGAATGGGTAAAGTTATGAGTTACATGGTGTAACCCTAATAGCCACCATATAAAAGAATCCCATGGCTCAAGAAATCGTGCACTAATGTGTGAATATGAGGGCTAGACGATTTCAAGGAGTGTTCCATTTCTCTCAAGTCATTCCATGTGCATTTGGTGTTGTGTGAACCATTTGAGGTGTCACACTTGGGGCACTAGGCACTCAAGCTTCATGGAGACAAGCTACATCAAACAAAGGTATGTATTCTATCCATTTGATTACCCAAGTATCAAGTATTGTATGCTAGATAGGGTAATACCTTGGAAAGTTCATAATTGCATGTATAATAGAGAAAACATAGATCCAAGGTATTTAGGGTTGCATGTACACTTAGGAGTGTTAGAATGTGCAAAACCCATCACATGGAGCATCCATGGAGCATCCTATGGGTTTTAGCCCAACTTGATAATCCATGAACCATTAGCCCACTATATAAGTATGGATCATTTACACAATCAACCCATATATTTAATTAGTCTTCTTTTGATCACATAATTAATTCGAAATTAATTCTTGATCAATACTAACTCAATAATACTATTAATATATTAGAACTTATAATATATTAATAAACCTTAAGTGTTATTTCTCTCATTGTAGTCTATCCAAATACATGATGCCATGCAACCCAAATGGACCATGCTAGTCGGTTCAAGTACATTCCAGAAATAGTTATGAACTTAGACACCTAATCCAACAGTACATTCACCTCAAGATTTTGGCAGTCACTTCAGAAGGCTCTTGGACCTAAGCTAGACATGAGCACAACTTACCATCCTCAAACTGATGGGCAGAGTGAGAGAACCATTCAAACCCTAGAGGACATGCTGGTAGCATGTGTGATTGACTTTGGTAAAGCATGGGACACCCATTTGCTACTGGTCGAGTTTTCATATAACAACAGCTATCACACTAGCATCAAGGCTGCTCCATTCGAAGCCCTCTACGGCCATAAGTGCAGATCCCCTATGTGCTGGGCTGAGGTAGGTGACACACAACTAGCTAAAGGGCAAGTTCCTGGTAGCACTCTCAGTGGCCCGGAAATCATTCGAGAAACCACCGAAAAGATCGTCCAAATCCGGGAATGACTAAAAGCCTCTAGAGATAGACAAAAGAGCTATGCAGACAAGAGGCAAAAACCCTTGGAATTCCAGGTTGGTGACCGCGTTCTGTTAAAGGTCTCACCCTGGAAGGGCATGATACGCTTCGGAAAGTGTGAGAAGCTAAATCCAAGGTACATTGGGCCGTTCGAGATCCTCGCTAGGATCGGCCCCATAGCTTACAAACTCCGTCTACCACAAGAACTAAACAACGTACACTCCGTCTTCCACATGTCAAACGTAAAGAAGTGTCTATCCGACGAGACTCTTGTGATTCTACTCGATGAAATCAAGATAAACAAGAGTCTTAACTTCGTGGAAGAACCAATAGAAATCATGGATAGGGAAGTCAAACGAACGAAACAAAGTCGCATACCAATAGTGAAGGTTTGCTGGAATGCCAAGCAGGGACCTGAATTCACTTGGGACCGAGAGGATCAAATGAAACGAAAGTATCCACATCTTTTTCCCTAGTCCATAGTCTACTCTCTAAAAAGAATTTTGGGACGAAATTCCCTCTAACGGGGGGATAATGTGACACCCCGTTACTTTTCGAGTCAACAAAAGTCAAATCCGATAAATAAAATTCGGGTCTTTATTTATTTCGTTAAGTTCGTAAAGATTAGAAAATAATTTAAATTATATAAATAAAGTTTATATAAGTTTTCGGAATCAAGAACACTCGAAAAACCAAAAGTATTTCCCTCGAAACCGCAAATCTCGTGACAGCAAACTGTTTGAGGCCGAAAACTCTGTTTGCGGCCGAAAACCATGTTTGCAGCCGGAAACTCTCTTTGCGGCCGAAAACCCAACCGGATATATTGGTTTCATCCGAAAACTTAGTCATTTTCTCACTTTTTCACTCGAAAACACTCCCAATTCTCTCTCAAGTATCATCCAAGAACACTCATATCTTCAAGAACAATCCTTTGAATCTTCATATTTTTCACCAAGAACACCAAGAACAACCTTCAAATCTTCAAGTCTTCAAGTGACCAAAAACAGTTCAGGACCGCAAACCGTTTACGGCCGAAAATCCTTGGAACAGAAACCCTTCAACACTTGTGCAATTTTCGGTAACATATTCTAACACAAAAACAAGTGTTTTCTAACACTTTAACTAATGGTTTCACGAATTTAAATACAATTATGTGTTTAAATATTATTAGGATACCGTTAGTTCCGCGTACGTCAACTCGAGGGTCATCTTTCCAGTCTCGCTGTCGAGCATGTACACATAAACAACTGTTAGTTCATACCCCTACATTTTCACTGTTTTAATGTTTTCAGGGGGATACAAGTAAAACACAAGGATTTTTGTGTTTTTATACAAACGATTTCAAACAGATTAAAAACTTTTGCAATTGATACCAACCGAGAAATCACTACATTTTATAAACATATTTAGATATTTTTATCCCTTTTGTAACATTCTGAGCATAAGGGTAGTTTTCAACATACAACCATAATTGAAAAGTTTTCAGTACAATACATAACATACAATCAAACTATGGTCGATATAGTTTGGGAACATTACAGAACTTTTACAATATTCAATACATGAAACGAGAACATACATACAAACTATAATAGGTATAGTTTGGGATACATTACATGGTTTTACTAATTAAAGAGCTTTATACAGAAACGAACATATAAACTATGATATATATAGTTTATGGTATACAATACTATCTTCCGAATACAAGAGTACAATACTAAATAATTATTTAAGTATAATTTGTAACATCCGGATTTCCAGCGATAATATTTTGAGTATTCATTTCGAGATATGAGGAGTGACTCGAGGAGTTGGTGCCTTAACTCGTCGAGTAGATTCGCGTTTTGGTGACGTGTTTAATGAATGGACTCAACGAGTCGGGTATCTGACTCGCCGAGTCAGCGCTGCTGAGGAAAACCCTAATTGTTCCGGTTTGTGACCTATTTAAAGGCCCTTATGGCCTTCATCTGCGGCTACACTTCCCTTGAGAGACCCTAATTGATCCAGAGAGCATAGAGAGAAAAAGGGAGCTAATTTTCATCATTTTGGGTGCATTCTTGCAAGGAAGAAGGAGAGTGTTCAAGCTAAATTGTTGGAGGGGCTCAGATCTACTTCTATTCCATTCAAAGTTGTTGTTTAAGGTATAAATCTCTACCTGTTTTCGTATGGATAGTAGATCTCATGAATCTAGGGTTTCTTTACCCCTTCTTTAGTTGGAATATGGAGCATGTGGAGTCCCATTGAGGAATAGACCTTAGATCTGGACCTTGAGAGGTCCAGAGAGTCCCAATCTTCCAGCTTTATGCTGTCCCATAAGAGTTTTGGGTCTAGGTTACCATTTTGAGGGTTACTTCATCAAATAGAGCCATATGTTTGATGTATGAGCATAAAGATCGGACCTTTACGTGACTTTTGGGTGCTAGAAGGTCAGATCTATAAGTTAGAGAAACAAATATGACCTCAGAAGTTCAAATGAGTGTTGCCATGGAGGAAACTCGTCGAGTCCATGAGAGGACTCGACGAGTCGGATCGGGTTGCCCCGCGATTCGTGATTAATGGTAACCCGTCGAGTGAAAGGTTAACTCGACAAGTCGAGTAAGGCCTTAGAAGGATTTAGAGGATACGCATGGACTCGCCGAGTCACCCGAGTGCACTCGACGAGTCTGGTCAAAGTTGGACCGTTGACTGGAGTTGACTTCAGTTGACCTCAGGGTTTGGTCAAGCTGATTCAAGAAAGGCCATGGAGGGGTAGAATGGTCTTCTACCCATTCCTTAGGGATGATAATATAAGAGAGTATTGATCAGAGATATTATCATTGTGATAGGCGGAGGCTAGATCGAGGATATCGAGCACGAGAGTTTTCTAGACATCATACGAGGTGAGTCTTCTCACTATACCTTACCTAGAGTGGTAATTATGTGTGACCGGAAGGTCTTATGTGCTATGACGAGTATGTGATATATGTTTCTATGTGATATGTATATGATATGTATGTTATGAGTAGCATGGTATGGACCGGAAGGTCAGTATGATATGGACCGGAAGGTCAACAGGGTATGGACCGAAAGGTCAATAGTGTATGGACCGAAAGGTCAGTATGATATGGACCGGAAGGTCAGTATGGTATGGACCGGAAGGTCGACAGAGTAGGACCGGAAGGTCTACTCAGATTGTGGGACCGGAAGACCCCTGAGACACAGTGACCGGAAGGTCTCGTAGAGCTATAGCCTCGAGTGGCTAGTTGTTGTACGTGGTATTTTGGGGAACTCAATAAGCATGCATGCGTACCGTTTATGTGATATGTGTTTCAGGTACTTCAGAGAATCGCGGGAAGGCACCGGCATGATTGTACACACACACACTATGTTTTGGGAAGAGCTCTTGTGGATTCTGGATTTTATATGATGATTTTGAAAACTTTGTTAAATCAATATTTGGTGTTGAACAATATGATATAAGTTTTTATGAATTGAAAATGAAAAATTGGTTTGAAATTTTACGACGTTATAAGTTGGTATCAGAGCCTTGGTTTGAGGGATTCGGATACACCTTCGGGCATATCTGAACTCAAACTGAGGATTTGAGAAAAGTTTTCAAAAGAAACAATTTTCTAAGATAAGTAAAAGATTTTCAAGAAAGCAGGGAAGAGCAGTGTGTACAATCAGCCAGCGCCCGAAAGGTGATTTCCCAAAATACCCTTACGTTATACGTTATGAGATATTATGTGATATGTTATGCATGCTAGAGAGTAGGCGAAGTATTCATATCTAGGACTAGAGTGGCCTGATTTGTGATGCCTTAGCCTAGGAGTTACTGCTACTATGAGTTACTACGAGAGTGAGTAGGTAGCAGGGAGGAGCTTACGAGAGGTCTACTGGAAAGTGGCCTGTGCGTGATGAGATGTAGAGTACTTGTGAACTGGAATCCTAGGAGGAGGACTTGGGGTGAATACTGATGTGGTGTGGAAGGTAGTATAGGGCCCGTACTACTGGAAACACCGGATCCGTGAGCAGTCCAAGTAAAAATCCTTAGGATACCAAGGAACAAGTAGGATTGGGTGATCGAGATTGGGTGATCCGCGAGTATACTCAAACGAGTCTCTGATTTCGTTTTTGCTGTGAGACATCATGGTGGGTACACGTCACACACCAGAGAGCAGCGGAGTCAGCGATGACGAGATTCACAGGATGATTCATGATGAGGTGGCCGCAGCTATACGAGAGGGCATACCGGAGATGTTTGGGTCTAATAAGACCACGTTGATTGAGACGTTTGATGAGCGATACGCTGCTGTTACGGAGGCTGCTGCTGCTGCAGCCACCGCAGCTGTCGCAGCTACTAGGCCACAGGGGGGTGACTCGTTGCTGTACCGAGAGTTCAGCAACACGAAGCCACCAGAGTTTGATGGGACACAGGATCCGATAGCCGCGATGAGGTGGATCTCTGACATTGACGGATGTTTCTACACTTGTTCCTGTCCGGAACATTTAAGAGTACGGTTCGCGCTGAACCAGCTTCGCTTGGGAGCGAAGGACTGGTGGAAGTTTGTGACGGCAGATTTTACTCCTACAGAGCTTACCGCGGTGACCTGGGAGAGGCTAACCACTATATTCAGAGACGAGTATGTTCCCCCGATGGAGAGGGAACGTTTTCCCCAGGAGTTCTTGTCCCTTAAGCATGGAACGGAGTCTGTGACGATGATCACATGGATGTTTCACGAGAGGGCGTTGTTTTGCCTTGAGCACGTGTCTACCGAGCAGGCACGCATGAGTCGATATTTGAGCATACTGAGGAGAGACATTCGGGAGTTCGTGGCGAACTCGACGTACCGAACATTTGCCGAGCTCCAAGAAAATGCTCGGAAGAGGGAGATTGAGCTGGAGACTCAGGCCAGGGAGGAGGCCGAGTCTCAGAGGAGGGACAGGCGGCCGGTGTAGTCTCAGCCGACAGCCAAGCGGGCAAAGCCCGTCGATACGAGATCTGGAGGCCAGAAGGGCTGTACTTGTGGGAAGTACGGTAAGGGACATGATGGAGTTTGTTGATCAGGTGCTTGCTACAAATGTGGCAAGGAGGGGCATATGGCCAAGGATTGCCCCAAGGGATTCATGGTTTGCTTTCATTGCAACCAGACAGCCACCGGAGGGCCGAGTGTCCGCAGCTGTTACAGGGATCTGCCCCTGCTGCTGCACGAGCTACTGAGGGTCGGCCAGCGAAGGCCGAGGCACCGAAGGCACAAAGGAGAACCTTCCAGATGACAGAGGAGGAGGTCCGCACAGCACCTGATGTTGTGGCTGGTACTTTTCTTGTGATATATGTACCTGTTTTGGTGTTATTTGACTCGGATGCGAGTCGTTCGTTTGTGTCATTAGCATTTAGCCACCATATCAGCATTCGACGGGAGGCATTGAGTCGGCCCCTGCGATTTTCTATAGTCGACGAGCGTGCGGTTCTGGCTACTGATGTGATACGAGGATGTGTACTCGATATCTTCGGTGTTGAGTTCCCGATAGATATGGTCCCGATTGCGATGGGGGATGTTTGTGTCATTGTGGGCATGGATTGGTTGAGCCGATTCGGAGCTGTTATAGACTGCGAGCGTCACATGGTGACGATACGAGACCCTAGTGGGGGAGTACTGACAGTATATGGCGAGGGTACCCGATGTGGGTCAGCATTTTGCTCGGCTACCAGAGCGAGACAGAGTTTACAGCAGGGCTGTAAAGGGTTGTAGCATATGTGATGGATACACGAGTGGCCGCAGGGAGGTCGAGTTCTGTCGATGATGTTCCGATAGTGCGCAAGTTCCCGGATGTTTTCCCCGAGGAGTTGCCGGGTGTGCCTCCCGAGAGGCAGGTGGAGTTCCGCATTGATTTGTTACCGGGGGCAGCGCCTATCGCCAAGGCACCCTATCGCCTTGTGCCGCCAGAGATGCAGGAGTTATCCTCGCAGCTTTAGGAGCTGTTGCGGAAGGGATTTATCCGACCGAGTAGCTCGCCATGGGGAGCGCCGATCCTTTTTGTCAAGAAAAAGGATGGTTCACACTGGATGTGCATTGATTACCGGGAGTTGAACAAGTTGACGGTCAAGAACCGTTACCCACTACCGAGGATCGATGATCAGTTCGATCAGTTTCATGGAGTGTCTTGGTTCTCCAAGATAGACTTGAGGTCTGGATATCACCAGATGAGGGTACGTGATGAGGATATCCAGAAGACGGCGTTTAGGACTCGTTATGGGCATTACAAGTTCGTGGTGATGCCTTTTAGGCTCACTAATGCACAAGCAGCGTTCATGGATCTCATGAACCGAGTATGCAGGCCAATATTGGATCGATCGGTGATCGTGTTCATCGACGACATTCTAGTGTATTCGAGGTCCAGAGAGCAGCATGAGGAGCATCTGAGGGAGATCCTTGGAGATTTAAGAACGGAGAGGCTTTATGCCAAATTCTCCAAGTGTGATTTCTGGTTACGATAGGTCTAGTTCTTGGGGCACCTCGTTAATCAGAATGGGATACTGGTCGATTCGGCTAAGATTGAGGCTGTTATGAGTTGGGAGGTGCCGAGATCCCCCACCGAGATCAGGAGTTTACCGGGGTTGGCCGGATGCTATCGAAGATTTATCCGAGGTTTCTCTGAGATTGTCGTTCCCCTTACCAGATTGACCCGGAAGGGCGTTGCTTTTATTTGGGGTCCCGAGCAGCAGACCTCGTTTGAGACTCTTCGCCATAGATTATGTGAAGCACCGGTATTAGCCCTTCCGGAAGGAAGGGAGGATTTTGTGGTGTACTGTGACGCGTCTATTTCGGGGTTGGGTGCAGTGCTTAGTTAGCGAGAGGGTTTTGTGATGCTATGGGGAGCCGTAGTACTCACTAGATAGTGAGAGGGTGTTGTGATGCTATGGGGAGCCGTATTAATCACTAGTCAGCGAGAGGGTGTTGTGATGCTACGGGGAGTCGTAGTACTCACTAGACAGTGAGAGGGTGTTGTGATGCTACAGGGAGCCGTAGTACTCACTAGTCAGCGAGAGGGTGTTGTGATGCTACGGGGAGCCGTAGTACTCACTAGTCATCGAAAGGGTGTTGCGATGCTACGGGGAGCCGTAGTACTCACTAGTCAGCGAGAGGGTGTTGTGATGCTGCGGGGAACCGTAGTACTCACTAGTCAAGGCATGGCGTAGAAGAATTTTAGACTTGGGTAGCCCTAACATTAGAGTTTTTTTGGGAGCCTGGTGGTCGGACCAGGGACGAGACTGGGGTCTCCTCCATGATCGGGAATCGTTCTATTCTGAGTGAAGTGTGGATATCATAATCAGAAGGAATTAGATAAGTGAGGTACGCATAGGTTGCGGGTGAAGGGTCATGAGTTGAGTGATTCATTAGGACGAGTGGTTCCAATTTTGGACCAGACCAGACTCTCGAGTTGAGTTCGATTCTAGTGGTGTATTGAGTAGGCAGAATGAGATTCGGATTCAGAGATGAATTTCTTTTGGAAGGGGGTATTGTTTCCATATGGTGTCTTAGACCTGAGCGGGTCAATTCGTTGGTACGAGAAAACCGCAAAACGCATGGAACAATGAGTAGTAGACGACAGAGGTCGAGGGTGAAACGAATTCCATATTCGCTTGAGGTAAAGCAAACTTCGTGACTTGTGTGTCACACTGGGCGGAGATAGCTAGTTTGGGAAAGAAGTCAGTGAGACATGTTGAGGTATGCAATGGGTAACCCTTGGAGGTTCAATTGCTAGGTTGGGAGATGACCTGATACTCAGTGTTGAGAGGGATATTGGAGAAGGGAGCTGGGGTTTGATTGCAGTACAGTGGATGGGTCCCTGGTGTGATGTGACCCTTTAATTCTTTGAAGTATGATCTGAATTGTTTATCATGCCTGGTTTGAGTGATTGGTAGTCAATTTTTAGGCATTGACTTGTTTTATCAGTCACAACAAGGGAATCAGAGGGGCAGTGAGTTGCCAGGGTTGCTATTCGAGGAGCGAATAGCATGGTGATATCTTGAGAAGGCGGTCTGGCAGTGGTACAGGCCACTAGAGTTTCTAGATTCTGGAGAGTCATAAGGGTTATCTTAGCGGCAGAGGAGTCGGTTTTATTCCGAATTTAGGAGTTCCTGTTTGGGTTTAGGTATCCATGGAATAAGATATCGTTTTGGTGTGAGCTCCTTCAGTGGTGCTTTTCGGGTGTTTGGTTTCTATCTATGTGGTTGAGGAGCGATTTCGAGGGCGAAATCAAATTCAAGTGGGGGAGAATTGCAACATCCGGATTTCCAGGGATAATATTTTGAGTATTCATTTCGAGGTATGAGGAGTGACTCGACGAGTTGGTGCCTTAACTCGTCGAGTAGAGTCGCGTTTTGGTGACGTGTTTAATTAATGGACTCGACAAGTCGGGTATCTGACTCGCCGAGTCAGCACTGGTGAGGAAAACCCTAATTGTCCGGGTTTGTGACCTATTTAAAGGCCCTTATGGCCTTCAACTGCGGCTACACTTCCCTTGAGAGACCCTAATTGATCTAGAGAACATAGAGAGAAAGAGGGAGCTAATTTTCATCATTTTGGGTGCATTCTTGCAAGGAAGAAGGAGAGTGTTCAAGCTAAATTGTTGGAGGGGCTCAGATCTACTTCTATTCCATTCAAAGCTACTGTTTAAGGTATAAATCTCTACCTGTTTTCATATGGATAGTAGATCTCATGAATCTAGGGTTTCTTTACCCCTTCTTTAGTTGGAATATGGAGCATGTGGAGTCCCATTGAGGAATAGACCTTAGATCTGGACCTTTAGAGGTCCAGAGAGTCCCAATCTTCCAGCTTTATGCTGTCCCATAAGATTTTTGGGTCTAGGTTACCATTTTGAGGGTTACTTCATCAAATAGAGTCATATGTGTGATGCATGAGCATAAAGATCGGACCTTTACGTGACTTTTGGGTGCTAGAAGCTCAGATCTATAAGTTAGAGAAACAGATCTGACCTCAGAAGGTCAAATGAGTGTTACCATGGAGGAAACTCGCCGAGTCCATGAGAGGACTTGACGAGTCGGATCGGGTTGCCCTGCGATTCGTGATTAGTGGTAACCCGTCGAGTGAAAGGTTAACTCGACGAGTCGAGTAAGGCCTTAGAAGGATTTAGAGGACACGAATGGACTCGACGAGTCACCCGAGTGCACTCGACGAGTCTGGTCAAAGTTGTACCGTTGACTGGAGTTGACTTCAGTTGACCTCAGGGTTTGGTCAAGCTGATTGAAGAGAGAACATGGAGGGGTAGAATGGTCTTCTACCCATTCCTTAGGGATGAGAATATAAGAGAGTATTGATCAGAGATATTATCATTTTTATAGGCAGAGGCTAGATCGAGGATATCAAGCACGAGAGTTTTCTAGACATCATACGAGGTGAGTCTTCTCACTATACCTTACCTAGAGTGGTAATTATGTGTGACTGGAAGGTCTTATGTGCTATGACAAGTATGTGATATATGTTTCTATGTGATATGTATATGATATGTATGTTATGAGTAGCATGGTATGGACCGGAAGGTCAATATGATATGGACCGGAAGGTCAACAGGGTATGGACCGGAAGGTCAACAAGGTATGGACCAGAAGGTCAACAGTGTATGGACCGAAAGGTCAGTATGATATGGACCGGAAGGTCAGTATGGTATGGACCGGAAGGTCGACAGAGTAGGACCGGAAGGTCTACTCAGATTGTAGGACCGGAAGGCCCCTAAGACACAGTGACCGGAAGGTCTCGTAGAGCTATAGCCTCGAGTGGCTAGTTGTTGTACGTGGTATTTTGGGGAACTCACTGAGCGTGCGTGCTTACCGTTGATGTGATATGTGTTTCAGGTACTTCAGAGGATCACGGGAAGGCACCGGCATGATTGTACATACACACTATGTTTTTTGGAAGAGCTCCTGTGGATCCTGGATTTTATGTGATGATTTTGAAAACTTTGTTGAATGAATATTTGGTGTTGAACAATATGATATAAGTTTTTATGAATTGAAAATGAAAAATTGGTTTGAAATTTTACGACGTTACATAATTATTTTTATTCTACATGTTATACATACAGTTTCAAGTACAAGAGAACACTACAACACTACACGTAAACTAGTTAATACTGGGCTGTGAGGCACTACTTCAATTGTATCCACTAGGATACGGAACTAAGTCCTATACAATATAACCAGTGTCTCCTGGAGGGAGAGCGTGAGATTTGTGTATAGATTTATACGGGACTGACAATCCCACACCTGAACTGCTAGCTACAGTTAGGCCGGCAGGCCTGGGGTGACAAATGTCATAACGTTTCCGACGCCTGAAGAATGTCGTAGAGGTCACTAGGTCATATCAAGCATGGTTATACGAAACTCACAACAGTATAAACTAAAACATTTGTTTACGGGATTTCAACTCTTCAATTAGTTTTATTTTAATTAATAGAATTACTATACACTACAACTGGAGAATTACAGGGAATACAACACATGGTTTTATTTCAAGTATTAAAACTAGTATACAGTACTAGCGGTAGCCAGGGATTTTCATATAGAACAATACTATACATTACTGGTGGTAGCCAGGGTTTTCATACAGATCAATACTATACATTATTGGTAGTACCCAGGGATTTCATACAAAGGTTTTCATACAATACATTACTATACATAACTACTGGTGGTATCCAGGGATTTCGTACAAGAGTTTTCATACAAAACATTACAAAATAGATGATGGTACCCAGGCATGCATACAAAGATATTCTTATACAAATACAGAATACAGTAACAAACATACATTTTGGTCTTAAGGTCTAATACTACCTTTCATTACTAAAGAAAATATTGAATTTTCTTGAGAAACATACAAACATTTTCACAGATTCAAAGACAAGATTTCATTACAAAAACATACTTATGAACTCACCAACTTAAATGTTGATACACTTTCAAAACCACTTGTATTCTCAGGGAACCGGTAGACAGGTACACCCGCAGGTTTTGAGAAGACTGAGCTTTTAGAGTCGCGTCTTTTATACTTTTGCTATATATTTTTGATGTCATACAAATTATGTATTGAACAGATGTAAATACTATATTCAATGAATGTATTGGTTGTGTTTGCTTTGATTACTATTATGCAATTGTTGTGATACTGAACGTGATGTCCTCCGCCCCCGAACGTATCCGCCGTTCCGGTTTGGGGGTGTGACAGTGTTGATTTGCACTAAACTGACACGGCCCATGTTCAGCAAAAAAGGCTGAAAATGGCATTGGACTTTGAACACGACCCGTGTTAATTTGCACTAAATTGACACGACCCGTGTTGACGAGGATTTTTCAGGAAAATTTTCAAAAAAATCGAGCACGACCCGTGTTGGATTTCAAGCAAAAACGGGCACGACTCGTGTTCGTCTCTGGATGCAAATGCTAAATTTTGGATCACCGAAAACCCAAATCGTCCGGAAAAAGTGATTATTCACCCCGAGATTCATTTTGAAGGTTTAAAAACATATTGTAACACATTTGGAACATTAAAAACCAAAGAAACGAAAATGTTTTGAAGGAAAAGACGAAAATACCCCCGGGTTGCCTCCTGGTTAGTCGGCCTTGTTTTAAGTCGTTGGCTCGACTCGGCCCTTAAGATGCATCAATCTATGTATCCGGGGCTCTCCAACTCAGTAAACTTTTTGCCACCTCCTTCAATGGAACACTTATCTTGTACTTGACTTTCTTTTTGCGTGGGAACCATGCTGGACTTAGACCCTTAATGGCAATAATCGTCCAGCCGACCCCCTTCTTGTACTTGTCCAGGAAGGTGGTCAAATGAAAGAACGCCTTTCTAAACTTTACAATATTATTTCTCCAAACATGCTACATGCATATTCATAAAAATATTTTACATATATGGTTTTATTACAAAAGACTGGATATAAACCGACTCACGAGTTCTTACAAAGTTTTATTTATATTACATAACTTCCCAGGAATTTATACATTAAATACAAAAGCTATAATATTATCTATTCTACATCTTCTACCAGTACATAACTATACTGGATGCTTATCACCTACAATAGTTTAAACATTGAGAGGGATAAGCGGGTGACGCTTAGTGAGTTCAATAACAGTTACAATATAACGCTATGCCATATACATATCAATATGACAAAAGCAAAGAGGGACAAAGAACAATAAAGGCATATGTGTATCATATGACAGGCTTTCCATATCAACCAACAATCTGATTCAATGATTTACAATCAATGAGACATCACAAATTTGAACTTGATATACATCAATAAAGCTTCAACCCAAATGGCATAGAAAATACAATTTCGGATTATGATTTTGCTAGAGTATACAGGCTTTCAGCCCTACATAGCCCTATGCCAATACCAGAAATTATACGAGTCATGCTCTACATGGCCAAAGGCACAAAGCCAATACCAGAAGTTATACGAGTCATGCTCTACATGGCCAAAGGCATAAATCCGATATCAGAATAATACGAGAAATGCTCTACATGGCCAAAGGCTCAAAGCCATTACCAGAAGTTATATGACTCATGCTCTACATAGCCAAAGGTATAAAACCAAAATAACACAGGAAAGCACATTGAACATATAACACATAACATACAATTATCCCTATATTGAACTCACCGTGAAATAACTGAATGATAAAATGATAATTTGGGCAACACTTCGCCTCTAAAAACGACTTTCTTTGACAAAACCGAGGATTTTAGTTGAAAACCGGGCCTTGCGCGGGTAGAGTTTCAACTTCAAAAGATTATTTCCTCGGGTCTTCGGTGCGTTGGGACTTGCTTCGGGTGTCGGGGGTTTTTCCTTGGCTTCGGGGGGGGGGGGGGGGGGGTGTTAGGGTAATTTGAGAGATGAAATAGGGTGTAAAAGTGTAATTTTTGTAACCTTAAACCGGGCAGCCTCGCATCCTATTTATAGGGGACCGAAGCACCTGATTACGTTGGGCGTAATTCCTCGGTACGCGGGGCGTACTGCCTCGCGCATCTCTTCATTGGGCGTACGAAATGGATTAGCTCGGACGCGTCAAGGCTACGACACGTGGCATTCATGCGAAGGAGTAGGGAGGGTGACGGACTACGGATCTCTTACACGAGTACGTTGGGGGTACTTCGGTACACTGGGCATACTCCTTCGGACCAACCTCGAAGTTTGTGCCCAAAACTTCAAAAATTCGTATCTTTCGCATACAAGCTCCGTTTTTGACGTTCTTTATATGCACACGTAGGTGAAATTATGCTCTACAACTTTCGTTTAGACTCCGTCGGCTAATTTTGAATTTATTTTTAATTTTATATTTTTAACGGTCCGGGACAGGAAAAGTCTGTTAAAAATTCATAACTTCTTCATCCGACGTCCGTTTCAGTCTGTCGTTTTACCATTGTACTACTATGGACGAGATCTTTGATTCTCGTTTAGGTTGTGTCGGCTAAAAATCACTCGATCTTTATTTCGAGTTTCGGGCTGTGTACTGTTATGCCGATTCTTAGAAAAAATCATAACTTCCTCATATGAAGTCATATTTGGACGTTCTTTTTACGAAAATTCTTGGTTTAACGAATACTACGACTTTTATTTAGATAACTTAAGCTAAAAATTAGTTTATCGTAAACTCACTTTTTAAGTCATATGACGTCGTGCCGATTCTGTCGCGAAACTTCAATAAGTCATAACTTCTTCGTTATAACTCGGATTTCGATGAGGTTTTCGCCTAAATGTTTCTAACGAAATAATCTACAACTTTCAATGACATTATTTTTACTTATTTCTGTAACGACCATAAAAATCGAACCAATTTAAAACGTTTTATTTCATTTCAAAACCATTAAGTTCATACATCTTGTTTTCAAAATAGTTTAAACATCAGAGTATCCCCAGAACCATATCACATAAATCATAAAACATGAGGAGCGGTACGAACACGCCTTTGCCTTGCCACGATCTCCTGAAGTACCTGAAACAATAAACTGCAACTGTAAGCCCGAAAGCTTAGTGAGTTCCCCCAAAGTACCCATACACACATAAACATACATACAGCAAACAACAACATGCTATGGGTCCAATCAACCTTCCGATTGGAATACCCCTGGCCATCAACCTTCGGGTTGGAATGCCAACATACTACGAGCCCAATCATCCTACCGGGATGGAATACTCTCAGCCCACAACCATCGGGTTGGAATGCCCATATACCTATACATACTACTACAACCACTATAGGTCCAATCATCTCGCAAGATGGAATACCGCAGGCCCTTCAACCATCGGGTTGGAATGCCAATCTACTATGAGTCCAATCATCCTACCTGGATGGAATACTCCTGGCCCACAACCATCGGGTTGGAATGCCCCACCTCCTATCATACAATAACAACTACCATGGGCCCAATCATCCCTCAGGATGGAATACCCCAGGCCCCTCAACCATCGGGTTGGAATGCCAACCTACGATGAGTCCAATCATCCTATATGGATGGAATACTCCTGGCCCACAACCATCGGGTTGGAATGCCCCTATACTAGCAACATGTATACATAACAGGAAACCACATAACATTCTATAGAATCAACATACTAGGGCCCTATCATCCTACCAGGATGGAATACCCTCTGCTACAGCTCAACATGCATATACCACGGGTAACCTCCTACCAGCGTACATAAGGCAAGACCAACTACAGGTCTATACTCATAACCACTACCCAAATACCAGGGGGTTGATCCAACAGAACTAGCCATCACTTAACTATCCTATCCTCTAGGATACTAAGCTAACAAAGCATATCCTCATATCATTATCCTATCTACCAGGAAACAAGCAAGCATATCATCACAAACATAACAAGCTCTAAACAACAATTCAAAGGGCCGGCCTTGGTGCCTTAGACCCTTGAGTACAGTGAGGATAACTCACCTGAAACGAAGAACCGAACCACGAAAGTACACACCCGAAGCACTGCTCCAAACTCCAACACCTATTGCCATCAATGGACCATTGACATAAATAACGAATTTACCATAATACCCTCGGGGTCAAAGTCAAAGTCCTGGCCAAAGTCATCCTTCCTGACTGACTCTACTCGCCGAGTCAACCCGTTGACTGTCGAGTCCTTATACTCTGAAAACTTCTTAGAACACGACTCAACTCGCCGAGTCACCCCAAGACTTGTCGAGTCCAACGATCTCCGAGTCCCATCCTACTCCACTCACAGAGTCACCTCCCGACTCACTGCTTCAAGGTTTAACCAGAAGAGATTGGGGTTCTGCGACCAGACTCACCGAGTCCAAGAACAGACTCGCCGAGTCCATGTAAATCTTCAACAGACTTGCCGAGTTGTTCTTCCAACTCACCGAGTCCATGCTCATGTTCATACAACTCGCCGTGTACACCCATGTGACTCGCCGAGTCTCTCCAGTTCTCAATCCATACAGTGGCTTTTCGAGCCATGCATGGGCTCCAATCCACAGATCCACTCTTCTACAGTCTAACCCTCACGTAAAGTGGCAAACTTT
This sequence comes from Lactuca virosa, assembly GCF_052849685.1. NCBI lineage: Eukaryota > Viridiplantae > Streptophyta > Magnoliopsida > Asterales > Asteraceae > Lactuca > Lactuca virosa. The sequence goes on along the minus strand of NC_136434.1, from coordinate 161,383,584 downwards.
ACGTGAAACCAAGGAGCTATAGGCCCAAAACACTCTAGGGCTAGGGTTTATGACAAAGGGGCATCACCAACAACTCATTGACATAAGCTTTATGACATTCTGGACCATTACAAGCCTAGATCTGAGGTAGCAACCTCAGCTCTAAACTCCAACCTCGAAATAACTCTCAATCATACCAAAATGCCCCAAATCTCATACATAAGATAGATCTAATTGCAATAGATCCAAAACAGCAGCTTATTACCTCAAGGACGACCTCCCACTGAAGAATAATCCAAATCTCTGCAAATCCCCTTGATCCAAGCTTCTTGATCTTCAAGATCTCTTCACCAAAACCACTTATCTAGGCTCCAATTTGCTTCCAAGGGCTCTCACTCACGATTTAGGGTTTCTGGATCTAAAAATGGTAGCAAAGAGGCTGAGGGAGGGATATAATGTTCTTTATATAGGGCACAACCCCTGGGATTAGGGTTTTTCTCTCTTCAGCACCAACTCGTCGAGTCCTAGCCGCCGACTCGGCGAGTTGGCCACTTAAACCGCGACAGAATCCCGCTCCGACTCGGCGAGTAAGCAGGCCTACTCGTCGAGTCCCTTTCCTTAATTTACACTTTAAGCCCTTCAATAATACTTTTGGAATTTGGGATGTTACAACTCTCCCCCATTTAAATTAGGCTTCGTCCCCGAAGCCTACTGCAGTATACGCTTCAGAACAAACCCCTTGCACTGCAGACTCCGATTTCTCAATTAACTCAGGTTCTTGCAAACCCTACTACCGCATCTCTCTTACAATGACTTCTTCTCGCGTGGCATCCTTGCCACTACTCCAAGCCGACCATCGGCCTTTCAACTCAATAGCACCACATATCAACCACGTATCACCCGATGATACTATCCCGTCATATCAGGGACGCACTTCCGCGCCCTGCAAACGCTAGATACCACAATCACCCACTGAGCTCTGCTGAGACACTAATCCATCTTCCTTCGCCCAAAATTGGCGATAACCCGGATAACTTGCAACCTGGAACGAATCTTGTTCCCCCTATGAATCTATCCCTTATGCGCTGACAGGATACTGCATCCTTCAGCTCCCATAATCAACTAACTATAATGCGTAACCACTCGTACCTGGCCCAATCAGCCTCGGGCTGGAATACCAGGCATGCCTATAACGGGTCCAGACATCCCTGGGATGGTATACCCTCGCATCCTCATGTATGTTTGGCCCAATCAACCCTCGGGTTGGAATACCAAACACACCAGGCCCAATCAATCATAGGGTCCGGTCATCCTCATGATGGAATACCCTAGATTGGAATACCTCCACATACATAACTCAAACCTACAACCATAATCGGAACCAAGGACCTTGTCCTTGCCCCACCCTCGAACCCCTCGATTCGACACATCTAAGTGTAACCCACTTACATCTCCTTATCGCGATCTCTAGGTCCTCGACCTTCGACTAGAATATCCTCACACAGTCCTCAACACCGGTCCAGACTTCTCCCGAGTCTGTTAACCTGCTATCTCACCTTCCTCTGACCAAATCTCCAATCTGGAACTACTATCCTCCTCCTCTTCCAAGGAGACTGAAAACATACCTACGCATCATCCAACATTGCCACAGCGACAGAACCTCACTATACATCACCCCTTAGCGGCGCACACCGCTAACTCATAACATGCATACGTACTCAGAGACTGATTGCATAACCAGCAATCCAAACATAGCATGCCGCATTTCCTCAACATTTCCACCATTCGGGGATAACCCCAATAGCCGCTATCACGTAGCAGCATCCTCACTACTTGCTCAAAGATCCACGATACATGCAAAGTCCTTACTATAACTGAACCGCCTCGATGCACCACTCCAATAACCAACATTCAAACCGCGTTACGCAAACTTCTACAACCAACGGCTCACCCGAGAATTTCCAATTCTCTCCCACTTAGATCACTAGCTACTATTCACAGGCGGCGAAGCTGGCATGCCGCTCAAATGAACCTAACTAATACACCGATCTTCAAGGAACCTGGGTTCCTGCTGAATGTTTCAAATTTCCTGAATCATGACCTTCCTTTCTCACGAATTCATCATCGGATACTAACCCTCTAAAAAACCTCAATACCAACTCTTCACTAACACATATAACACTTAATATCTCATGCAAGAAACAACATCTCATAATTATAACATAAACAAGATAAGGCAGGAAAAACATACCGGCTGACACCTCTGGCGTTGACCTGTTCTCCTCGGTCACAAGCTGATAAGCACGCCCTGGAGCCTTTGGAGGCTCTGCTCGACCCTGACTCCCGTCAGTAAGTCTCAAAGTGGCTGACGCTGGGGCCTGCACTGACCTGGCAGCCAGCAGAGGACACTGGGCCTTCATATGGCCCACCTAATCATATTTATAACAAAGTCGGACTCCTGCAGCTGGAGCCGACTGACTGCAATCCCTGGCTATGTGGCCCTCCTTGCCACACTTGTGTCATCCTGAAGAAGAACGACAACTTCCCTCGTGCACCTTACCGCACTTCCCACAAGTGCGACTCCTCTGACCTCCCTGACGATAATCAGCGGCCCTCAACCGCTTCGGTGCAGGCTGCGACTGCATCGGGGCCTGCCTCTGCTCTCTCAAATGGAGCTCAATCTCTAACTTGCGCCGCCTAGCGGCCTCCTGCAACTCCAACAAGGTACTACACCTCTACGTGGATACGAACTGCCTGATGTTTGTCTTGAGCATGCTCAGATATCGGGTCATCTGAGCCTGTTCGGACGCAAACTCAGGGCAAAACATCACCCTCTCCGTAAACATCTTGGTGATCTCCGTCACCGACTCAGAGTCCTGCTTCAGCTCCAAAAACTCCACCCGCGGAACATAACGAGTACTGAACATGTCTCGAAACTGATCCCAAGTAACCGCGACCCTCTGCGCATCAGAATACGATCTTGTGGTCAACCTCCACCAATCCTTCGCTCCGAGCCTTAACAGGTTCAAAGCACACCTCACCCTCTGATCAGCAGGGCATGAACATGTGAAGAACCATCCCTCCACGTCTGACAACCACCTCATAGCAACAATCGGATCCTGAACTCCATCAAAAGTAGGGGGCTTCGTATTGTCGAAATCCCGATACTGAAAGCCCCGACTGGCTCCTCCCCCTGCCGCTGCTACAGCCGTTGCGGCTGCCGCGGCCGCTGTCTTTGCAAGAGCTGCATAGCGCTCATCAAAATACTCAACCATGGCGGTCTTGATCGACCCAAACAGTTATGGTAACTCGGCCCGGAACATAGCAGCAACCTCCTCATGCAGGATCTCCCGAATCCTAGCATCCAACTCGTCCGTCCTCATCTGACCAATAACCTCGGGTGGTGCTGATCCATCCTGACCACCCTCTCCTGATCCCAAATCCGAACCGAATCCTGACTCGAATCGTCTCGCATCCGCCATACTGCAATACACCAACAAAATCCTCAGATACCTCGCATAACTTCCGAGAACTAACCTCCAACCAACAACCTAGGGGTTGTGACTTCCTTGACACGCATATGGGTCCTGTGCTTTCAGTAGTACGGGCCCATACTACCTTCCACACCTACCCATATTTGTCTCAAGTATCACCACAACGCCCTAAGCACAAACATTCATAACAAGCACTCAATCCTCACTCCTAGCGGAATACTGAAAATCTCATATCAAGAAAACCCTAGGCTAGCTGGCATCACAATCAGGCAACTCTATCATGCAATTCCTGAGGATCCCTAGCCTAGTACTAGCATGTTGTTCTATCATATCACATAAACAAATAACTTGTATGGTATTTTGGGGTTACTTACTGGCTCCGGCTGATCGTACCCTCTGCGTCCTCCTTTACTTATTTTGAAAACCATTTGGAAACCACTTTTGAAAATCTCTCCTTGATTTGAGACTAGATTCACACGAATGTTCCTCCAATTCACTCAAACCAAGGCTCTGATACCAACTTGTAACGACCATAAAACTCGAACCAATTTAAAACGTTTTATTTCATTTCAAAACCATTAAGTTCATACATCTTGTTTTCAAAATAGTTTAAACATCAGAGTATCCCCAGAACCATATCACATAAATCATAAAACATGAGGAGCGGTACGATCACGCCTTCGCCTTGCCACGATCTCCTGAAGTACCTGAAACAATAAACTGCAACTGTAAGCCCGAAAGCTTAGTGAGTTCCCCCAAAGTACCCATACACACATAAACATACATACAGCAAAGAACAACATGCTATGGGTCCAATCAACCTTCCTGTTGGAATACCCCTGGCCCTCAACCTTCGGGTTGGAATGCCAACATACTACGAGCCCAATCATCCTACCGGGATGGAATACTCTCGGCCCACAACCATCAGGTTGGAATGCCCATACACCTATACATACTACTACAACCACTATGGGTCCAATCATCTCGCAAGATGGAATATCCCAGGCCCCTCAACCATCGGGTTGGAATGCCAATCTACTATGAGTCCAATCATCCTACCTGGATGGAATACTCCTAGCCCACAACCATCGGGTTGGAATGCCCCACCTCCTATCATACAATAACAACTACCATGGGTGATGAGACAATGAATCAAGTATTGAACGAATTAGAGAGTAAATTCAAAGTAAAATCAAAAGATTTGAACACCGATGTAAATATGATATGTTTGGCTCTATTACGCTTTTGCAAATTTTATAGAGTACAATGAATATTCTGTAAAGACTTCGTTACTAAGACACTAGTAACCACTCCTATTTATAGAAGAGAAAAGCGTACAAAAAATATACTAAGGACTAAACATGAAGCTTAGAATATTATGCCCTAGTAAAATACATTATAAAAATGTTCAAATACCCTAAATACAAACTTCGACTATTACAACATTTTGACCCTTACAATCTCCCCCTTTGTAATCAAAGTCGAAGTCTTCAGTTTGTAAGTAGAGTAATGGAGTACAGCAAAACTCTTCGAACCTCAGTATACCAAGAAATAATTTTCTTCAATTCCTTCTTGTCTCCTTCATTATTCTTTTTGCAGTGGTTCATACGAACAATCAAGTTCGTATATTGAGATGTAGAATATCTCTCCACTTCGCTAGCTTGGAACAAAAACCGCTTCGCTTTTCCAGCTTTATCCTTTCCAGCAAAAACTATTCCAAATGGCTTTAAACATATTTCTCCATCAGCGTATTTCTTTAACTCAGTCTGAGTCAACGAAGGAGCCGTTGGAACTTTTACTTCCATTCCTTTTGCAGTAGCCAACTCCACATCAGTCAGTGCTAGGCACTCATAATAATTCTCAATGAAGATTTTGATGTGAGCAACTCCAAGTTTGAATTCCTCTGGATCTGTGTTTTGCAGAAAAGAAAAGGATTTGTCTTTCAGAAGCAATGCCACTTGTATAAGGTCATACAAGTTCATCAGAGGAAAATCTGCAATAGTGAATTCGCATGTTTTTCCATTTGCCCTGACCACAACATATTTAACATTTTGAACAATGTTTTCAAAGACCACATCCTTTTTCATGCTTATCACCTTCTTGATCTTGATCAGTGACCATACATCCTCAGGGGCTTTGCCAAGTACTACATGAAAACGAATTTTCATATGAGTCCCTTCATCTTTTTCTTTGAAATTCCCTTCAGCTTTGAACTGAGGCATGATGAACATCATCTCATTTATAGGGAAATCCAACTGGCATGCATCAGTGTTTGTAACCACATAACTCTGTTTTGGCTTCTTATCAAATGAGTACATGTGATTAAAGGCAACCAAGGCTTCGATTGTTTCATAGTTGTAATGTTTTGCTGGATCACCTTTATTCATGCCCTTCGGATCATCAGCCCTCTGAGTCATGATGCTTTGAATAAGCCTCATTTTCTCGAGTTCAGCTTCAGCTTCAGCTTTCTTTTCTTCTTTAGATTTTTCAACCAGAATTGACTTTCCTTTGTCATTCGAAGCAGATTTTTCAGTTACGTCTTTTAGCTTCGAACCACTTCCATCAGATTCCAAAGGTTTACCAATTACAATTCCTTTCGAAATTGTTCTTGTAATTGGTAATGTTGTTACGATTGTTGAGGTCACTGGTTGAGCAGTCACAATTACTGGTTTTGTTGAAGGGATGCTAGATGGAAATACCTTGCCCACCACTTTCGCTTCTTCTTCTGTTGACTTCCTTTCTCCCCCTTGCACCCCTGTGAAAACAGGAGGGGCAGTAGTTGTGGGAAGAAGACTAGATATGCGAAATAGTGGAGCAAGTTGCTTGTTAAGTATGGCTTCGAACTGCACAAACTTCTGGGACAAAAATTCTGGAGTAATCAACTGTGACGAAACCGGTTTTGTTGAGATCTCCTTCAACTCCTTTAACAACTTGATCATACCTTCAAAATTTTCACTTTCAGACTTGGAGATTTGAGTTAGTTGAGGACTCAAACCTTCGTATAGCTTGACAAATCGAGTGACAGCATCACAAATGATATCAACCTTCTGATTCAACGACGCATAATCATGTTGAACAGATAAAATTTCCTTTTTCATGTCTTCACGAAGTTCGTGAATTTGGGAGTTAACATCCTCCCTCACTTTCTTGACTTCCTGAACAAAAAGAACATGTCATTCTTTTGTTATGCTTCGCAGATCCTTAACTTCTCCCATAAAATCAGATCTGAGAGTTTTAACACGAAGTTCAGAATTCTGATCTGTATAATCAACCTTTTCTAAAATAACAGACTCTGAGGCTTTTATCATTCCAGAAACTTTGTTGATTACTCTTGATTCAAACATCTTGAGCATAGAATCAACCTCCAAACTTGAAATAGATGAACCTCCGCCAAGATCAGCTTGAGATTGAATGATGGAGTTCAACTTGTGATTAAGAATTTTGTATTGCTTCATTGTCATTAACATATGATCAGGAAATTCTTCTTCTTCATCATGAAACTCTAGGTCTTCGAATGTTCCACCAAACCCTTCATTATCAGTTTCAGTGGGTGAAGATGGTTTGGGTGTATCAGTGGATTGAGAGGAAAAAATGGAAGTAATTGGTTGATTGATGATATGTTCAAAGGTTGGTGAAACAGTGGTTGTTGTGAGAGGAATAGTAGATGTTGGTGTAACAAAAACCAATGATTCAAAAGGAGTAGATATAATTGGACCTTGATCTGCATCTTTCGAACCACCTTCACCCATGTTGACATTTGCATCCGTATCAGATACGTGTGCAGGGATGCCTGAAGTTCGAACCTCCTCAAAAATTGACTTGGCAATCGAAACTTCGGGTGGTATGATAACAGTCTTCTCAGGAATGGAACTTGTAATGATAGAAGTGAACTCTGGAGTTTCTGGTATTCGTTCATCCTCTTCTGTAGACTCAGTAGATAAAACAATCTTTCGAGTCTTCTTCGTCTTCTGCTTTTTCCGTTGTGACAAGTGTTTTGCCATATCTTCTGCTGCTCTTTTCTTGGATCCGGGAGAAACAGGAACAGGTACCTCACGAATTAAAACTCCTTGGTGAGTAATTTGAGGCTTGCGAATCAACTTCTGTGATGGTGACTTTCGTTTGTGAGTGGATTTCATCTTGATTCTTCGAAACATCCCTGTTTTCGAAGGAATAATCACGTTCTCTTGAGTCTCTTCCACTATTGGCTCAATCACTTGTGTTGCTTCAACTGTCACTGCAACATTTTCTGTCTTCTTCTTTGAAGATTTAGAGGATGTTGAACCCTTCGTGTTCTTTTCAGGTGAAGCAGGATCAGCTTTCTTCGACTTTTTGATCTTCTTTTCTTCGCGTGGCAACAAAATTCCCGTAGGAATAGAAGAATCAAATGTTTTCAGATATGCAATCAAAACAGGTTTCGTAGGATCCACCCTTTTAAGCATTGCGTCTGGAATCCGAGCAACTTTTGGAAATTCATCATCATTGTCAACAACTTCCTTCGGAAAGTGATAAGATTGAAAAGTAACCTTCTCTTCTTCATTTGAAACCAAGATGCCTTCCTTGTTGTAAAAATGTTGCAGAATTAGACTCCAGTATCTAGCACACGAAATGCCATGAACAACATTCGTATGTTCTACTCCTTTTTGGAATTCCTTCCATAGCTGTGTAGAGTAGTCAGCTGGAAGATCATAGTATAAACCAACCACCATGGCATAAACCTCCATCCTTCCTTTATCTAATCCAACTGTTCTTCCGGTTAAACAACGCAAAAATATCCCAAACAAAAAATTCCATACTTTTGGAAGACCAGACTTCTTAAAGTCACTTATCTTTGACAATGGGGGCTGATATCCCATTTCATTAAACATATGAATTATTTGGGAGAATTGAAATTCAACAAAAGGAGGTGTATTTGGAATGTAAAGAATCTGACAAAACAGTTTCTTGGAAAGCCTAACCTTTTTGTCATTGATTAGGTGAAAAGTAATCGAATCAGAGGCTTTGTTGTATGTGGCAGTCGATCCTGCCTGAGAAAGCCAGGATACCGGAACAGAAAAGAAATTGAACATAGCTTTGGATAAAACAGAGTGTTTTAAAGAAACAATAAGCATCTTGAATTCTTCTGGACATTGAGAAAGTTCACCATCCACATAATAATTGGTAGATTGAATCTTCATAACTGGTGCAGAAGAAGTATCTTCAGTAGAAGGATCGACATGAGCAGTAGTCGCCATTGTTAGGGTTTGAAAAAGATGAAGAACAGAGAATTTGGAAAGTTTTGAGTGTTGATCACATAAACGTATAAAGTACTCTTGAACCCCCTTTTCTATGTAACCCTAAATGATTTGAATTTGAAGCGGGATGCATTTAATGAGATCCGACGTGGCACCTTGAAAATCGGACCTGTACAGCGGAAAGGTAGCCATGCGTCAAAAAGTGTCTGTCACATCACCTGGAAAACCGGGCAAAATACCATATGTCCGTATACACAGCCTGCCATTATCCCCTTAATAGAATTGTAACCGTTAGAACCCTTCGAATGGAGGCAAGGCTCTTTCACTTTTGGGATAAAAAGCGAAGTCATTTGCCAGATGTTCGAAATCAACAGCCTGAGTTGGTATTACTCAGAACCTCAAGGATTTCGTGTGTGTAGTGTGCCAAAGAAAGTTTAGACAAGAAACAAAAAGTTTAGAAAATTTTGTGATGTCAAAAATTTAATTTGACACGAAGGCAGTTAAACCCCGGGCAAAGGTTGCTTCGTTAATCATCAAGAGAGATGATCAACAGCTTGTGTATGTTCCCGTGAATTACAATCGAATACTTGTTGTTAAGTATCAAAGGGCTTCTTTTAAGAATGCTTCGTGGGTAGGTTCAAAATTTCGTTACATGTCAACCTAAGCATAAGGTGATAAAGTGTAACAGAAATTACTTGTATGACCAGTGTAGTCAGTGACAAGTCGGCTTTGAAAAATTTTAACATGACGAGGACATTCGAATGAAACTCACACGGAAATCATATTCATAAAAAAAAATTTATACTGGATCTTGTTGGGTAACAAACATCGTGGGTTTCGAATGCTTGATCAAGACCACTCATTCGAAATGAATATGAATTGGAGTTTCGAACATTGGTACAGAAACAAAAGTTTCGTTTATATTTGGAACAATGTTCCCCGTCAATTCCTTAATTTGTAAGATTTTTGGGTTTCACTTCCATCACGGACTCATGATGTCAGATCATAAACACAGAGTTTTTATATATCTAAGTCTCGATTGGTTTGATCAGAGACCTCTCGGATATACGTCTTTGTGTGTGATCGTGTAAGAATGTTTTGGATGAAAAAGATTGGTGTAAGACACGAAAAGTACCTCTGTTATGTTTTGGACCAAACAGGAAACTCTTAACTCATTGTGAGAAGAGTAAGGTAGCTCAGAGACTAATGTGAATATAAGCCTGATTGGGAAGAAATTTTCGTACAAAACATTTCATTAAGGCTTTCGTACACACACATTGAGTCATGGAGGCTTTGGACGACATGCAGCAGCATGCTTCTAGGGACAACCTAACTAATTCAAATAATGAAAAACATATTAATTCATACGAAAAATTTTTACCAGACCCTAAAACTGTCTGCATTGTCCCCTCTGAATCATCATCATAATCTGCAACAAAATTCTAAAAACAAAAATCTTTTTTAATTTTTGATTTTTCGAAAATTTAAGGACAAAACAAAAGAAAATCTTTTTGAATTTTTTTTTTTTTTTTTTTTTATAATTTTTCGAAAATTTAAAGACAAAATAAAAGAAAATCTTTTTGAAATTTTGAATTTTCTGAAATTTAAAGACAAAACAAAAGAAAATCTTTTTGAAATTTTGATTTTTCTAAAATTTAAAGGCAAAACAAAAGAAAATCTTTTTGAATTTTTGATTTAAACAGACGAATATTTGGCATTCCTTGAAGAGTGACAAATGTACGAATTCGAAGCGTTCGAAGCGTTGACTATGAACAGTAACCATTAACTCAACGCTGAAAATAAGTGTCAATTATGCGAATTCGAAGCGTTCGAAGTGTTGACCATGAACAGTAACCTCTGAATGCTGAATGACTTTGTTTTATCTTTTATTCAGCGCCACTGATTCATTCTTTTTCGCCTATCATTCTTCTTTTTCGCATGGAACAGAATTGCCATCGATCATTCCAAGACCTTCTATTATTCGCATTAGAGATTTTTCATCCAAAGCTTTCGTGAATATATCAGCTAACTGATCAGTTGTTTTCACGAAATGTACTTCAATGTTTCCATCCTCCACGTGATCTTTAATGAAATGATAACGAAGAGCTATGTGTTTAGTCTTTGAATGTTGCACAGGATTATGACAAATTCTTATTGCACTTTGAGAATCACAATATAATGGAATCTTTTTCATATTAATTGCATAATCACGCAATTGACTTTGGATCCATATTATTTGCGAAGTGCAAGCAGCAGCAGCCACATATTCTGCTTCAACTGTGGAAATTGACACACACGTTTGCTTTTTCGACTGCCAGCTGACTAATTTTCCATCAAGAAATTGACATCCTCCACTTGTGCTTTTTCGATCAAGATTACAACCACCCAAGTCTGCATCTGAGTATGCTTGAACGAAGAACCCAGTTTTCGAAGGATACCATAATCCTAACGAAATTGTGCCTTTAAGGTAACGAAAAATATTCTTCACTGCAGTAAGATGTGGTTCACGTGGATTAGACTGATACCTAGCACAAGTACACACAGAAAACATGATATCAGGTGTACTTGCTGTTAGATAAAGTAATGAACCAATCATGCTCCTATACAACGTTATATCAACAGCAGGTTTGTCCAACGATGGTGTTAGCTTTATGCCTGTTGCCATTGGTACATGAAGCTTTGTGCTATTCGTCAATCCAAACTTTTCTAACAGATTTTTCGTATATTTTTCCTGATTAATGAAAATCCCTTCTCTGTTTTGACGAATATTCAATCCAAGGAAATTATTGATTTTTCCCATCATGCTCATTTCAAATTTGCTTTTCATCAATTCTTCGAATTCTCTAGACAAAGCAGGGTCAGTCGAGCCAAAAATAATATCATCAACATAAATTTGAACAAGCATGAGATGATTCCCCACTTTCTTTCGAAATAATGTGGGATCAACTGATCCTTGTTTAAATTTAGATTGTTTCAAAAATGATGTAAGTGTTGCATACCATGCTCTTGGTGCTTGTTTCAGACCATAAACTGCCTTATCTAAAATATAAACATGATTAGGATATTCTTCGTTAATAAAACCTGGGGGTTGTTCCACATAAACTGTTTCTTCAAGCTCTCCATTGAGAAATGCACATTTCACGTCCATTTGATAAACATCAAAATCTTTGTGAGCTGCATAAGCCAAAAATATTCGAACCGCCTCGAGTCTTGCGACAGGGGCAAAATTTTCTTCATAGTCGATTCCTTCTTGTTGTGAATATCCTTTTACAACAAGTCTGGCTTTATTTCGAATAATGTTTCCATCTTTGTCAATTTTATTTTTAAAAATCCATTTTAACCCGACGATCGAAACATTTTCAGGTTTAGGAATTAATCTCCAAACCTTGTTTCGTTCAAATTCAGATAACTCTGATTGCATTGCAACAACCCAATCTGAGTGTTCCATTGCATTCTTAATGGTTTTTGGTTCAATTTTAGAGATGAAAACATTAAACATGCAAAATTCTTGATGAGCATTCAATACCTCATTCTTTGCACGAATTTGAGCTCTTGTCAGAACTCCCTCTTGTGGATTCCCAATAACTTGATCCTTCGGATGGTCTCTTGTCCATTTTTCCATGGGTGGATATGCTGGATCAAATTCTAAAGGGGCATCTTTATTTATTTCATCATTTTCTGAGCTTGCATTCGAACAAGCATCATCAACATTATGCTCCCCCTCAACAACATGCTCCCCCTCAATTTCAGCATTCAATTGTTCTTTCTCCCCCTCGAAAGAATGCTCTTCATCATCTAAAGTATTCGAATCCAATTGCTCCCCCTCCAGTGGACTATCACTCATAGTTTCACCTTCTTGAGGAGTCGATGGTGAATCATCAGTAAGTTTTGAAAATTCTGATATGTGATTATCAGGAGCATGAACTTCAGCATCAACTGCATGATCTGAAATTCCAAAAATCAAATCATAATCAATATCATCCATTTGTATAGATTCAGTTTCAACTTGTGTTTCTTGTAAAATTGGATGATTCGTAAATCTATGCTCATTATATTTAACATAATAATCATCGAATGTGAGATTGAACGTTTCTTCCACTTTTCGTGTTCGCTTATTTAACACTCGATATGTCACTGAATTGTGCGAATATCCAAGAAAAATTCCTTCATCAGCTTTTGCTTGAAACTTCGAAAGATGATCCTTGAGATTCATAATAAAACACCTACATCCGAAAACATGAAAAAACTTCACATTAGGTTTACAATTATTCAGAATTTCGTATGGTGTAATATTAAATCGACGATGAATGAACGATCTGTTTTGAGTAAAACATGCAGTTGAAACAGCTTCAGCCCATAGATATTGAGGTAAATTCGCATATGCCAACATGGTTCTTGCTGCTTCGCATAATGAGCGATTCCTTCGTTCTACAACACCATTTTGTTGTGGTGTATATGGTGATGAAAAATTATGCGAAATTCCTTTGTCCACCAAAAATGAATCAAGAACTTTGTTCTTAAATTCAGTTCCATGATCACTCTTGATTTTTCTAACAGTCTTCTTCAACATGGTTTCTATCTTTTTGATAAAGTCAATCATAATTTGTGCAACTTCAGATTTGAGCCTGAGAAAATAAACCCACGTAAATCTGGAAATATCGTCAACAATAACTAAAATGTACCGTTTATTGTTGAGAGTTGAAACAGTCGAAGGACCACACAAATCAATATGTATCAACTCAAGAGGTGCAACAATTTTCGAATTAATTGTGATTGGATGACCTTGTTTATGTTGCTTTCCAACTTCACAAGCTGCACATAAAAAATCATTGTCAAATTTAAGTATAGGTAAACCTCTTACCAGATCTTGTACCACAAGTTTATTTATGTTTCGAAAGTTGAGATGTGAAAGTCTTCGATGCCATAACCAGCTTAAATCAGATGTAGCTTTCGAAAGAAGACATACTGCTGGTTTGCCTACAATTGGATTGATGTCCAAAGTGAACATGTCACCTTTCCTTTTAGATTTCAGTAATATTTCGTTTGTGTTAACATTCGAAATAACACTTCCTTCTTGGTTGAAAAGAACTTGATTGCCAGTGCCCACAACAAGTTGAGAAACACTAATCAAGTTATGTTGAAGACCTTCAACATATGCAACACGATTCACTGTGAATTGTCCATTTGTGATTTTTCCATATCCCATGACTTGACACTTTTGATTGTTCCCAAACTTTACTACTCCAGCATTTTTGAGACTTCGAAAATCTCTTAAATTCTCCTTCTTTCCAGTCATGTGACGAGAGCAACCACTATCAATGTACCAATTGTTATCATATTGCTCGTCACACAATACCTGCAATCAATGAAAAATTTTAGGTACCCAAGGCTTTTTGGGTCCTTGGAAATTAGATTTCAATTTCGAATGAAATGAAGAACTTTTAACCCAATCACAAACTTTGGTTTTGAGACTATTAATTAAGTTCACTTCATCATCTAAAGGAACTGAAACATAAGTGTTTGATAGTTTCGAATGTTCACTGACTTTTCCCTTCGCATCTTGAGTTTGTGATTGAACAGTCTTCGCTTTTGTGACAGGTCTCCATGTTTTGAATGAGATATTTGAATCCTTAGATGATGAGCTGTCATTCGAAGAAGTACTGACATACATTTCGTATGCTTCATGAATTTGCTCTTTTGAATATTTATTTGACTGATACATTTTTCCTCTTCCGTCAAGCCAATGATCAATGTTCTTTCTTGAAGTCATTCCTTTTTCCCTTGACATCCTCATAATTTCTTTCTTTGTGTAATTAGGAAAATTTGGCTTTTGAGGTACAAAATCAACTTTGGGTTTGGTAACATAAGAGCAAGCATAGGATGTATCAATTTTTGATTTAAAATGTTGACGTTGAAAAACTTTTTGATTTGAATTGGATCTTTCTGAAAAATCTCTTGTTTTGCTAGTTTCAGAAACTTTTGAAAACTTTGTTTGCTTATTTACTTCAGACCTTGTTTGATTTGATTGAGATGATTGTTGAGTTTTTGAAAAATAATCATTTTTAACTTTGAAAACCTTTTTGATGGATTGTGATTCAGACATCTTTTGAGACTCAATATTTTGCCAAAATATTTTCTTTCGTGCTTGTCTTTTTGAAATGTTGTTTTCCTTCGAAAATTTGTCAATTTGATCTTTAAATTCCTTAGAGTTTAATTTGACAACATTTTCATTTTCCTTTTCAACACGAATTACTTTCTCTTTTTCAATTTTTGATTTTTCAACCCATTGTTTTTGTGGTTTTTGTCGTTGAAAAATATATGAATTCTTTGTTAAGTTGTTTTCAACTGTGTTTTGATTTGCGAAAAAACCTTCCTCGGTTGTTTTTGAATTATCCTCCTCAACCATCTTCTTGAACTCTGGTTTGATATTCTCAACATTTCCAGTAGTTACGAAAATTTGATTTGGAAAAATGATATCATCTGTGCATTTGAAATTTGGAAAAACCACCGTGTTTGTTTCAAGATAATGTTTACCTTTTTCATTCATCACTTTTTCGAACTTTTGTGTATCACCATACACTTGGTCAACAACTATTCGTGGAATTACTTCTTTCTTTGAAGATTTCTTTTCTTTCGAAACTTTCTCTACATCTTCATCATCACTATCATCAGTTTAGTAATCTTTGAGATCCACGAAGTTCATTTCACTAACTTTTGAAGTTGTGAGAATATCAGTTTCTTTCTCAACTATCAAATCCTTAACTTTTTCTTTCCTTTTAGAATTCGAAGCAACATTAACAATAGACAATTGAGAACAATCAACATCTTCAAGTTCACTAATTTCACTAATATTGTCAGAATTATCTTCAATATCAGCAAAATTAGATTGAGAATCAGATGATGAATTCTCAGTCTTTTTCAAAATGTGAATTTGTTCAGATTTAGTCAAAGTATTATTTACAATGTTAACTAAATCATTCGAATCAAGACATTCATCAACTTTGACAATTCCATATCTATACTTGTCATTCGGAACTTTGTCAAAATCAGCTATTTCTTTTTCACAGTCATACGAAATGTTATCTACCTTAGCTCTTTCATAAGCTAAAAATGGCAGCAATTTTCTATGTTGTTCTTTACTGATTTCGCATGAATGATGAAGTTCAGTTATTTTCCCATATAATCTTTTAGCAGCATTACAGTAAATGTTTCTTTGTGCTAACAACAGTTTATTATCACTAGATAAATTGTCCCTATCAACCATGATATTCGTTATTTGAAGTTCTAGACAATCTATCTTAGTGATTTTCGAATCTAATTTCTTCTGTGTCTCTAGCAATTGCATTGACAGCTTCTTAGCCTCATTGCTAGCAGATACCACAATCGAATCAAAATAAGTAACAGTTTCATCAAAAGATACTAATTTAGAATTATAAGCATGTACTGGAATATTAAAAGATTCAAGAATGTTTCGTACCTTTGTGGTCATTGGTGATTTGTCAGCAGCTTTTGATACGAAGCATCTTCCATGCACTTCGTATGTTTCCCCCTCTGATTCTTCCTCCATTTTTGCAAACATAGCTCCATGGGTTGGATTTCGCATTTCCTCATCATCTGATCCAGATGACCAGATTTGATAAGTACCATCTTCATCCTCATTCGCACCCTTTGCAACCAGAGACAAATTCTTAGCTTTCGCACGAACCTCCTCCAACTTTTCAGCATAGTACGCCTCATCCTTGACCTTATTCTTTATCTCATTCTTCTTTCGAAGCATACAGTCATTAGCAAGGTGATTAGCACCATTGCAATAATGACAATCAATCCCAGCATCTCCCTTCAGTTTCTTCTCAGACTTTCCCTCAACAGGCTTCGAATCTTTCATTTCATCTTTCTTTTTCTCTTCCCCAACACTTTTACTCAGAAAGTTCCCTTTTGTCTCAGACGACTTTGCCTTCGGATTGAAAGGCTTTTTGAAGAACTTTTTCACACGATTGTTTGAATAAAAGGCAACTGCCTCATCATCTGAGTTCATGATGAACCCTTCATCTTCATCTGAAACATCTTTCTCAGCATCTTTTTCAGAGATCTTCGAAACCAAAGCTAGTGGACCTCCCAACATAGCCTTCGATTCTTCAGCTATTTCGTTCACTTCGCTTTCATGAGTCTTAAGTTGGTTGTACAAGTCATTCAATGTTGACGTATCAAAGCTCTGTTGATTCTTCACCATCATGCTCACACTACGCCATTCCTTTCGAAGTCCCATAACAAATATCAGATTGAATTCCATGGCTGATCTAGTGATACCATATCGATTGCATCGATATATCAATTCATTAAGACGATCGTAATAAACTTCAATTGTTTCGCCATCTTTATGTCTGAAGTCCTTCAGCTCCACTAAACATTGCTTCACAGAATTAACTTTCGTCTTCTCACTTCCCTGAAATTTTTCCTTGAGATTGTTCCAGATTTCCTTTGCAGTTGTACAACTCCTCACGTAGTTGTAAACAACTGGAGGCAAAGCTCCTCTTAACTCTCTTACACACCTTTTCTCTAGCTTTTTCAGACGATCAGATTGATTTTCAACTTCAGAGTTTCCAGAGGAAGAACCAATTGGTTGAACATTCGATGGTGGATTGAGATTGCCAGAAATGCAATTCCACAGTTCTTCATCCAATCCATTGAGATAATTCTGCATACGATCAGCCCACTGATCGTAATACTCAGGGATGAGCATAGGAATTTTGGTGGATGATCCTAGAAGATGAGAAAATGAAGTCATGGAATTCAGATTGAATGACGCCATTGTTGTACGGAATAGATCCTTGAGAATTTTATAATAAACTTTGAGAATTTGACAACTAACTGTATGATTCAAATCACAATCACTCTTAGAACACTCGATTCAATGAATTAAGTGCAGAATCGAATCACATACTTAGATCTAAACAATTTTTCACTTTCAAAAAGTGCGGAAACTTTTGAATAAAAAAGTTGACTCAAAAACCTTTTGAACAAAGTGAAAATCAGATCAGAGATATGATTCTGGCTCTGATACCAATTGATGAGACAATGAATCAAGTATTGAACGAATTAGAGAGTAAATTCAAAGTAAAATCAAAAGATTTGAACACCGATGTAAATATGATCTATTTGGCTCTATTATGCTTTTGCAAATTTTACAGAGTACAATGAATATTCTGTAAAGACTTCGTTACTAAGACACTAGTAACCACTCCTATTTATAGAAGAGAAAAGCGTACAAAAAATATACTAAGGACTAAACATGAAGCTTCGAATATTATGCCCTAGTAAAATACATTATAAAAATGTTCGAAGACCCTAAATACAAACTTCGACTATTACAACATTTTGACCCTTACAATCGGCCCAATCATCCCTCAGGATGGAATACCCCAGGCCCCTCAACCATTGGGTTGGAATGCCCCACCTCCTATCATACAATAACAACTACCATGGGCCCAATCATCCCTCAGGATGGAATACCCCAGGCCCCTCAACCATCGGGTTGGAATGCCAACCTTCTATGAGTCCAATCATCCTATCTGGATGGAATACTCCTGGCCCACAACCATCGGGTTGGAATGCCCCTATACTAGCAACATGTATACATAACAGGCAACCACATAACATTCTACAGAATCAACATACTAGGGCCCTATCATCCTACCGGGATGGAATACCCTCTGCTACGGCTCAACATGCATATACCACGGGTAACCTCCTACCAGCGTACATAAGGCAAGACCAACTACAGGTCTATACTCATAACCACTACCCAACTACCAGGGTGCTGATCCAACAGAACTAGCCATCACTTAACTATCCTATCCTCTAGGATACTAAGCTAACAAAGCATATCCTCATATCATTATCCTATCCACCAGGATACTAGCAAGCATATCATCACAAACATAACAAGCTCTAAACAACAATTCAAAGGGCCGGCCTTGGTGCCTTAGACCCTTGAGTACAGTGAGGATAACTCACCTGAAACGAAGAACCGAACCACGAAAGTACACACCCGAAGCACTGCTCCAAACTCCAACACCTATTGCCATCAATGGACCATTTACATAAATAACGAATTTACCATAATACCCTCAGGGTCAAAGTCAAATTCCTGGCCAAAGTCATCCTTCCTGACTGACTCTACTCGCCGAGTCAACCCGTTGACTCGTCGAGTCCTTATACTCTGAAAACTTCTTAGAACACGACTCAACTCGCCGAGTCACCCCAAGACTCGTCGAGTCCAACGATCTCCGAGTCCCATCCTACTCCACTCACAGAGTCACCTCCCGACTCACTGCTTCGAGCTTTAACCAGAAGAGATTGGGGTTCTGCGACCAGACTCGCCGAGTCCAAGAACAGACTCGCCGAGTCCATGGAAATCTTCAACACACTCGCCGAGTTGTTCTTCCAACTCGCCGAGTCCATGCTCATGTTCATACAACTCGTCGAGTACACCCATGTGACTTGTCGAGTCTCTCCAGTTCTCAATCCATACAGTGGCTTTTCGAGCCATGCAGGTGCTCCAATCCATAGATCCACTCTTCTACAGTCTAACCCTCACGTAAAGTGGAAAACTTTAAGTGAAACCAAGGAGCTATAGGCCCAAAACACTCTAGGGCTAGGGTTTATGACAAAGGGGCATCACCATCTACTCATTGACATAAGCTTTATGACATTCTGGACCATTACAAGCCTATATCTGAGGTAGCAACCTCAGATCTAAACTCCAACCTCGAAATAACTCTCAATCATACCAAAAATGCCCCAAATCTCATACATAAGATAGATCTAATTGCAATAGATCCAAAACAGCAGCTTATTACCTCAAGGACGACCTCCCACTGAAGAATAATCCAAATCTCTGCAAATCCCCTAGATCCAAGCTTCTTGATCTTCAAGATCTCTACACCAAAACCACTTATCTAGGCTCCAATTTGCTTCCAAGGGCTCTCACTCACGATTTAGGGTTTCTGGATCTAAAAAGGGTAGCAAAGAGGCTGAGGGAGGGATATAATGTTCTTTATATATGGCACAACCCCCGGGATTAGGGTTTTTTCTCTCTTCAGCACCAACTCGTCGAGTCCTAGCCGCCGACTCGGCGAGTTGGCCACTTAAACCGCGACAGAATCCTTCTCCGACTCGGCGAGTAAGCAGGCCTACTCGTCGAGTCCCTTTCCTTAATTTACACTTTAAGCCCTTCAATAATACTTTTGGAATTTGGGATGTTACAATTTCCAACTTTATATTTTTGTTAATTTTGATAATTGACTTTTGATTGGAATCTCATAAGACTTCCAATACTTTCCGAATGATTTTAAGCATAGTTTTACCTTAATCTCATAAAACTATCTTGTTAGAACTCAACACTCAAAATCATATATTATTTAATAATATTCATTTTTAAACAAAATACGATAACTGAACGTGTATGTTACATCAAATAATCCTTCTTTGATAGGGTGGTCGAGTTGATGACCGGTTGGGTGTCTTCCTTCTCGGGATACATATTCTTTGAAGGGTCCAACTAATTTATTATTTTCGGCTCTTGTGGTTGGTTACCAGTGAAAGGAGTTTCTCATTGGTAGTGGGTGGCTCAGTCTCTTTTTTGTCAACCTCCAACACCTCCTCTATAGTTTCCTTGACATCCTCCTCCACTTCTACTTCTTCCTCTTATTCCTCGTGTTCAAATTGCAATCTTGGGTCGTTAACAATTTTCCTATCATTCAAGGTAACGGTAGAAACGATATACCTTGGGTCCTCTTCAGTTTGCGATGGTAACTCGCCTTGAGCTTCCATTATACTCACAGATTGAGTAAGTTGTGCAATTTGTTGCTCTAAGATTTTGAGGCTAGCTTTGGTTGTTTCTTGGAAGATTTGGGTAGTAATGGCAATGCCTTTGACAATGTCTTCCAAGGACATGCTCGACGTTTCAGGTTGTTGAGGAGGTGGAGGATATGGTTGTTGGAACTTTGGAGTTGGTTGGTATTGGTCATTTCCCCAATCTTGGTATTGGTTGTTTCCCCAAGCTTGGTTGTCGTCCCACCCTTGATCATGTTGAGGTTGATCATAACTCCATTGGTTTGGCCAATAGTAACTTCCCATTTCTTTCACTTCTTCCCATTCTCTTTGTAAATATGGACACATGTCGGTATGATGTCCATTTTGAGTGCAAAAATCGCAAGGAATAGGTGTGGGATGCACACTTTGGTTATTTCCAATCATCATAACTAACTGAGCTAGCCCAGAAAGTTGGTCTTTAATGTAAGGAGTATTCATTTCTGAGCGACACTTTTTGTTTTGTTTTTTTATAGGGATGTACCTGCTCACAAAAATCTTAGCATAAACAATTAGTAACACCGTGTCCCCGAAAACGACGTCAATTTGTTAGGTTGTCAAACCCAACAAATGATAGGGGTATAGTATACTCCAAAAGAAAACTGCTATATTGCACTAAAAAGTAGCATAGGATAAGCAGGGTCGATCTAAAGAGACACATGGCTAATGTCTATACCTTTTTGCTTAAGGCAATTTAGTCACCAAGAATAAAAAAAAGGAGGGGGGTTTTGTATGTAACAATTCAAATAAATGAAACAATGGACAAACAAATGATTAACTAATTAAAGTAAATTCAGAATTTTTTAAAGACTCCAACTCTATGTATAATGACTTACCAATGTGATTCCAAGATGACATTATATTTATTCAATTCTACCCAAATTGGTACTTGAAAATGTTAAAAAGCTCTAACATTTTCCATTCACCACATTAATTAACCAAATTAAGCTTTTTGATTAACCCTAACCTCACTAACCTAATCTATACAATCTCTTAGAGTTAGATTGAAAGATTGCATTAAACTTTATGTGAATGTTCCCAAAAACAATCAATACTCCTCACAAGCTCGGGAGCGTAAAAATGTGTGAATATGATTTGCACTAGATTTATTCAAAAGAATTCAATTTAGTGCTTGTTACTTGCTCTATTTCACAAAACAATTACAGATTTTGCAAAATAGATAACTTAAATGATCTAACCCTAATTCATATGGCGAATAAGAACTAAAATGAAAATCAAACATTCAATTGAAACGAAATCAAATTCACTAGATATAAATTAGAAACAAACATCAAATCACAACTAAAAGTCAAGACATAAAGTTGGAGAAACTAGGGTTCTAGCCACACATGACTAGAACAATTAACAAGTCTAGAAAAGATGAAATAATCCATATACGTATGACAACCGTCAATTTTGGTCAACAAAAGTCAACCAGGCGAACTCAACTCGTATTAGAATTTCAGGAGAAATGTGATATTCCCTAATGTTTCTAATGTACTATTGGCAAGTTGTAATTCAAAATACCTCTCTTTTTACCAATTATTGAATATAAACCCTAATTAGGGTTTGTAACGTAAAAATTCGATAATTCAATTATATATTACTTGGGTATAAATAATATTCATAACACAATGTAGTTGAGTTCATAAACTTTATACTACGTGACAAATTCATAACAAATGTTACATATTCAGATTTTTGGTGAATTCGTTACCAAATGCGACAAATTTTTTATCCGGCTTAAACACTCAAACGTTAACGAAAAGAATTAGGAATCATCCTAACTTTCGTGTAACGTGTTATTATTTTTTATAATAACTTGACCTTATATGATTCAAATTAAATAATTATACATCATTTTACCATATTTTTTAATGAAAATCACCAACTTTTATAAAAATTACCCATTTTTTTTATAAAAATAAACTAAAGACACATTTTGTCCCATATGATTATTACCTCTTTTTAAAAGTAGTATTATTTAATTAAAATGGTCATGCTTGTATATTAAATTCAAGAAACCATTCCCTAATTGCCCCCCCCCCCCTTCACCCTCCCTCTATTCTTTTTATTTTCGGCCGATCCCCCCCCCCCCCCTTCATCTCATCTTCTTCATTTGTTCATCTTCTTCCTCAAGAACAAGTTTTCTCTCTCAAGATTAATTTCCATACGTTGGTTCTTGATCTCTTGGTAAGTTCTTCCTTACTAATCTAGTGATTATATACATATATATACTAGTTTTGTTACAATTACACACATTAATATGTGTTAATATCCATAGGATCTTTCAATCTTCAAGTGTTCTTAACTTGAAATCTT
The DNA here is from genome assembly GCF_052849685.1 of Lactuca virosa. Classification (NCBI taxonomy): domain Eukaryota; kingdom Viridiplantae; phylum Streptophyta; class Magnoliopsida; order Asterales; family Asteraceae; genus Lactuca; species Lactuca virosa. The sequence goes on along the minus strand of NC_136434.1, from coordinate 161,360,687 downwards.
TCATCTCTACCTATTTATCCACCAATAAACACACTCAAGGTGAGTTCATACCCCCCCCCCCTTTTCTACTAGTTTTCACTCATTTTACACTTTCGAGGGAGGTTACATGCCAAACAAACAAAATACATCTTGGACAATAACTTTACTCAAAGGTCCTAGATCTTATATATGATGGATAAAACTTTTAACCTTTGGGTAATACTCTTACATGCTTGTTTATGTTCTATTTATGAAATATATACATATATATTCATGTTTTCAAAGAAAACACACAAGTCTCATTCTTTCATATGCACAAGCTTCTAATATTTGATCTATTGTATGATGGATAATAGCTTTATCCATTGGATAATATTATTACACATTGGATAAACACAAACTAACATTTTTACCAAAAGTCTAGTTTTGAAAGATTAAAACTTTGTGTTTACACATTGGATAAAACCATTACCCCTTGGATAATACCGTTATTCATTGGGTAATACATTTATACACTATATTAATACTATGGAAAAGTGATATTTACACATACAAGGGTTTTCATTACACTAAAACGTAAACTTATTGAAACAATTATTGAGACAAAGTCTTCACCGTACCTACCAGAGTACACACTAAAGTCCTGAATTATAATCAGAATCTCGGTAAGAGAGCATGATACTTGTGTATAGATCTATACGGGACTGACAATCCCGCACCTAAGCTGCTAGCTACAGCTAGACCGGTAGGTCTGGGGTGACAAATGTCTAACATTCCGACGCCTGAACAACGTCACAGCAGGTCAACTTCGGTTTTAGCATGGTTGTAATAACTCACATGGAAAATCAACGATACATTTAGTTTATGGGGTAACATGCGTTCAAACGGTTTTATATAAGAATAAAACTACGTAATACTATTTTATATATAGAAATACTTATACATTTTTGGTCTTAGGGTTTTTAAGACTAAACTCATTTTTAAGGAAATATTGGATTTCTGGGAACAAACACTATCATTTTACAAGGAAGGAGTTACAAATTTTTCACATACAAAACTCTTATGAACTCACCAACTTAATTGTTGACACTTTTCAAAATTACTTGTATTCTCAGGAAACCGTTAAACAGGTAGTCATAAGGCTTTTTAGGATGGGACGTGACAGCGCCGTACTATTCGTTTTGTCGTCATAATGTAATTGGTTTTGAAACATACAATACTTGGAAACAATGTAACATTCTCAATTATATTTATGATGGTTGTGTTTGCTTTGATCACTATTGTACATTATGTTGTGATACTGTTCATGAAGTCATCCACCCCCAGACGTTTTCGCCATCTTGGTTTGGGGGTGTGACAATACGAGACTTACAAAACCAAAGACAAATGTATCCAAATGATTACAATCGAAACCTTGCAAAAACCTTCGAAATTGCTCTTCTCCTATGCTTTGGAAAATGAAGTCTCCGTGTATAATGTCCCCAATCCTGTAATATGAAAGATAGGAAAAACTGCCAAAAGTTAGTTTTTGGGCCGAACACGCCCCGTGTCGAAAAATAGTAAATCAACACGGGTCGTGTTGGGTGGAAATATGCAAGTCGTCATCAGGTCTTCTACCAAAGTACAATGCTTAAAAAACGCTTAGCTGGACCAACACGGCCCGTGTCAAAATAGGCTAAACTGACACGAGTACCCGTGCTCATTTTTCAGTGCAAATCCAACACGCGCCGTGCTCGCTCCTGCTTTCAGGTCCAATCTTGATTTTTCCAACTTTTCCGTTTTGCATCCAATCATCCCGGAATCTTCACCCATGCTTCCCGACACCTCCCAAAGCATGTTTTAACCTCCGATTTGCCTGAAAAGACCATACAAGCGTGAAAATAAGGTTGTTCTAAAGACTAACATGACTTTGATGAAATGCAAGAAAAATGAAAAATAACTATGCTAAATAGATGCACAAAATGGACTAAAAGGTGTGCAAAAAGGTGCACAAAATGCACCTAACAACCACCACGACCTCGACTGCTTGATTGCTTAGGTATTGTGGTTTGGCTTAAGTCTTGTGTTCTGAACGTCGTAACTTCATCATATGATCTCAGATTTTAACGGCCTTTATATTCACGCGTTTGTATTTTAGTCTATAATAATTTTCGTTTAGATTACTCCCATTAAAAAGCAATATATTTTTACTTATATTGCTTATAAAAAAATGTTCATACATACATTCATAAAGAACGCATGGATATAAAGATCATATGTTACTTTTTAATGGGAGTAATCTAAACAAAAGTTATAGTAGACAAAAATATGAACGTGTGGATATAAAGATCGTTAAAATTCGAGATAGTATGAAGAACTGATGACGTTCAGAAAACAAGACCTAAGCCAAACCACAAGACTTAAGCAAACAAGCAGTTGAGGTCGCGACGACCATAAACAACAACAACTGCGAACACATTATTAATGATTGTCCTACATAGGATGTTGTGAGACAACCTCAAGAAACCGGTCATAGATAAGTACACAATGTGTACAAAAACAACAAGAACTTATTTTGCAACAAAAATATATGAAGACTAAATGTAAAAAAATATTAAGGACTAAACGTATACAAAGTGAGAAATATATTACCCTATTAAGTAATTTTTTCCCGCTTACCTGGAGCGGTCATAAGGACTGAATGTGCACAGTTTAATAAGTTCAAGGGGTAAACATAGACGAAAAAAACTCAGTGATCAAATGTATAAAATCGAAAAATATATTACCTTTTTAGTATCTCTCAGTGTGCAATAATAAAATTGCAAATGTATCTCTCAAACAATAAAATCAAGATTTTTAACTAAAAAAAGTAAATATAGATAATTATGTATGTATTTAAAAGAAAAGTACAAACTCTATATTTAATAAACACGTATCAAATATATTCGTTTTTTATGTGAGGTTCACGAAAGGAATGCCATTTCTACTTACTGTTTGGAAGTCAACGCATATGAAATGAAGATTCCAAGTTAGGCATACATTTTAGCAATAGACAAGCAAGATAGCTAAGTTCATAATGTTGTTTTATTTTATATGCTTCTTGCATATGATATTGTTTTGAATTTTGATCGTGGAAAATTAACACTGAGTTGAAAAATATTTTTACTGGAGGATAAAAGGCTTAGAATCAATACAAACAAGAACATTTTTAATGATAAACCTATCCTATCATAATATTTTTGTCACCTTATTATTTTAATAATTTTTGACCTTTAATTAAATAAGTCCTCCCAATGATTAAGTATTTTTTATGAATTTAACTTGTTAATCCTCATCTATTTAAAATGTTGATAAAACCTCCTTAAATAATTAGTCGTATTTAAATATATTATACTTTAATATGAAATATTATAAATTAAGGTTATCATTATATTAGTATATAAACATTTCATAAATGAAAAACTATGATAGAAATAATTAAGTATTTAAATAAATGAAAAATATTTAAAACTAAAATATAATTAAAAGGGTAAAAATAAAAATGTTAAAAGTAGAAGAAATTAGATGTTTAAAGCTTTATACTATATTGATCACTCAATATATATTGACTGATCGATATAAGTACACAAAAAACAATCCATTCCAATGGTATTAAATGAAAATAAATGATAAATCAATAGAAAAAAGCTTTAAAATAAATATGAAGATACTTTAAGCCTCATTATCTATGATGAATTTTTAGTGGTGAACAAAATGGTGAAGATGTAGATATGTGTATGGGTCATCAAATCATACAAACAAACTAGTTCTTCAAATACCAAGAGTCTATGATGCATAAGGATGTATGTGTTGAGGACGACGTTACCCATCGTATAAAGACACGACGTATATTGATTATTTATTAAAAATTTATTTTAATAAATATTCAATGAAACTCTTATAATTAATTGGAAATTATTTATTTATAGGAAATAATAATTTTCATTAGCAAGTAACATTACATAATTCATATGGTATGAATTATTAAGTCATGTACAACATTTTAGACTATAAAGACTTTTTGTCTTTTACCAAAAAGATAATGTTTATATTTTATAAAAAAGTTTATAAAAATTACAAAGTTCGACTTCTTTTTATGTATAAAAATCGTAGCATGCTTCTATGAAGCATGTTATGCGCTTTTGATTATTCAAATGAAAAGAGTTACATGTCTTAAGAAGCATGTGAGACACTTAGGTGTAGGTGCATGGATGGCTAAAAGAGTTAAGGACTTAAGGGTAAAGAAAGTGCTTTATGAAGGATTTAACTCTTTCCTCTTCTATAGTCTTGAAACCGTAACATGCATGCACTCTCTCACTCTCTCTTCTTTTGCTTTCAAACTTGAAGAATACTTCCTTATCTTATGCTCTCTTGAAGTTCATATTGGTTATGAACTTCAAGCTTAAGAGATTAAAAGTTTTATACAAAAGAAGTAGCATTCTACATCAGTTTGAGTCATTGTTGGTGTCTCTTATGTTCATCATTGTTTATCAACTTTCAAGCCTCCAAAGAGGACCCAAAGAACTACAACGGTTGTTATTTCTTCATCTCTTCTTTGGTTGGTGTTTAAATCTTTCTACAACTTGCAAGATGATCCTTGGTGGGTATAAACTTGTTTTATGTTATTCAAATTATCAAATCTTTCGTTGCCTAAAATCATGTTTTTGAAACAAAATTTGAATAAAAACTCAACAATTGGTATCTAGAGCCACCTTGCAAGTTTGGTTAGATTTTTTGATTTTTGGAAATCTTAGTTTTTGGAGAATATGGATAACTTGGTTTTGGAGAATATGGACAACTTTGAATTGTTATTTTTTTTATGTGATAAAAGTTTCATACATCTTTTGTCATTTAAAGTTGTCTTAGAAAAATAAAGGTTGTTTAATGTGATTGTTAATATGTATCATGTATGATGTGCATAAATTAGCCAATGACCATTGTGTTTGTTGTGTTTGTTGTTTTTATTATAAAATGGTTGTAATTTATTTATTCATATGATATGTAATTAATTAAATAGATTAGTTTTCTTGGTTTATTTTTGTAAAATAATAGATTAGTTGTTAGAAATAATTTATCTGTAAAAAAATGTAACAAGAAATGAAGTTGGAGCAATTTTTTGAAGACCAAAGAGCAATTTTCGAGATTAAGAAGCATGCTGAAATTAGTGACAGTTTCTGAAAAGTGTCACTAATGCTGTTTTTTAAGGGCAGTTGGACTTTTAGCGACAGTTGCTGAAATATTGTTTTCAAAAAGTTTTTCCAATCTTTGCAAGCAATGAGTGTTTTCTCAGGTGAGAGCTTCCACAACAACATTACAAGAAGATTTTTTTGGTCCCTTAAAATGTCCCTTTAGGAATGGACTTGACATTTTTTTATGTTGACTCACAAAAAATGTCATTAGTTGGTTATGTTTATGCACATTTATTTTTATGAATGTTTGTATTGTTTATTTTATGCAATTATTATGTGTGGTTGATAAATTAGTTTTTCACATAATAAAATAAATTTTGAACAAAAATAAACATCACATGGAGTTTGGTTTTCAAAATTTATAATGTGGATATAAGATGTAACAAGTTATTGTTTTAAAATAAAATTCAGTTTTATAAAAACGTTAATAACGTCAAATTTTGAAATACTCAAATATAAGTTTTAAAATTATGATTTTTGTAACTTATACAAACTTCAAATATAAAAGTAATAAAATGAAGTTTTATTAAAGATATAAAAGGTTCAAATGCACTCAAACTTAATACCGATTATTAAAATTGAATTGCATCAAATTATATAAAAACTAGCTTTTTATATAGAACCTTTAAAAGTGATTTTCTTTTAAAATTTGGTACCATGGTTTATTATATGCATGTAGTAACTATGATATCATATGTTTTTAAAACTAGAATTCTAAAACATATAAAATACCATTTCAAACATCAAATCTATGCAATCCATCTTGAAGAACACTCGTAAATCTCTTGAACGCACTAGTGGGATAAAGGTCACCTAACCGCTTAGTGATATTCATTGATGACCGGGGTGTCTTCACGATTTCTATAACCAAGTTATAGGCTGATTACACATGTTTTTCAAATTGGATGATTTAATAGGAAATCTTTTGTGATAAAGGACACCTAGCAAGAGAGTTCTGAGGCATAGATGGGATCAAACATGTCTAATTAAATTTGTTATCAACGATCCCATAAATCTAGGAATTATATAGTAAGATATAATTAATAATCGATATCTACCGGGTTGGATTCAAATAAATGAGATAAATGTCACCTAACCATTTATTGGTTTTGCAACTTGGATCCTAGACTTTAATAATTAATGTTTTTAGAAACTAAAAGGGTATTAATTATTAAATAGATTAAATAATGAAAATACTAAATGAATTATGTTAAAATTTTGTAGTTAAATAATTCGTTCTTATTACCATGAATTGTCTTTTTTCTTTAAAACAAACCTTAATGAAACAATAACATTCACTAGATACAACTTCAATGAATGGGTTCATGTCTTATGAGACAATCTCATGAGATATGAAATTGTATACACTTAAAGGTCCTAGTCCTAAACTATTTCCTTTAAGCAATAAACCTAAACATGATACCTAGTAAAGGCATCAATATGATGCTAAAGATGTTTCTAACATCAGGCTAGGAACAATACAAGGCCAAAAGGAGTCACCTTGTGTGACCCTGAAGGTCCATGTTGTATGGACGAAACACCTTTAAGCCCAAGAAGTCCAATAAAGCCCACATATATGGATCTTATTTCTTTTGTAGAGAAAGTGGACACTAGAAGATGATCTGCTCCTCTTATCTGGAAAGAAAGTCTGGAAGAGACTAGTACTTCCGGTATCTACTAGATAAAACTTTTACTTTTCATATAACACTTAGGTACTTGGTACTTAAATTTTAATCTAATATTTGTAAATGGCTTGCATATATTTACAGAAGAGTAACCAGTTGAGCACAATCAAGTTGGAACTACACTCTCGGAGTTTAGTTTATTAATTATGCTAGGAACTTAATGTACTTGTAATATAAAACAATGTTTGTTTTAGAACAATGTATGTTTTAATTTAGCCTGTCTAAATATATGTCTCAGTTTAATTTATGAATGGTTAACTATTTACTTAAATCGTTTTTCATAACGTTCACCTTTATATTCGAAAATGATTAAAATTCTATTTATGAGACTAGACCTCTTAATAAGAATTATAAAGTAAATGTCAATATTTTATAAATAACAAGTTCTATATGCAAAATACTTTTGACTTAAACTTGTTTTAAATCAAACCCATCTTTGACATTGTTATCATTATTATATAAATGACATTCACATATTCCAACTTCAAAAAGGGATCCTTGAAGGCAAATAATGAAGTTTATTTGACATATGTAAATGTTATTTATATATAAAAGATTCCTAATGATATTTTCACTTAGTAGTAGAGAAAAATAATTATTAAGGAACTATACAATATGGTGTATGACTTCCTTTCTAATGAATGTCTAAGATTTGGCACAAGATACCAAATGAAATTTATTAATAACTATAGTAGTTTGAATTATATTTTACATGGTAAAGCATAATTGTGAAACCTTTGTTTAAGTTTTCAAACATAAAGTTGAGATACAAACCGATAAGAACTATCTAAAGCCTTAACGATAATAAAGGATGAATTAAATCTTACTTGGTATGATTTACTTTTTAATCGGTAGAAATGTCCTCCTTTTACTTCCTTGGGATAACACTTAGAACACTATCAATTGTACTTTCAGTACAAACACCAACTAAAAGGTAGATATAACATTTTATTCATAAGATTTTGTATGGAAAAGCTTCATCCCTATATTATTAAATGTTTTGTGGATTTAAAGCCTATTTTGGACTAAAGCTTTTAAACCAAAATCTATTAAATACATATAATGCTCTAAATGTGGCTTAGATTGTTATATGAAAACCCACCAAGAATAAGTTCTCTTATTCTTATTGAAAGCTAAGTTAGTAAAAAGCAAGCTTCTAAAGGACAATGAAAGTAGGAGGTACATGGAACTTGAAGCACCTCAAGAACCATAACCTGATGTAGTTACGGTTGGCACTAGTTTTAACAAGGGATTGTTAAATTTGAATAATAGCTATTCACAAACACAAATTGTTCGCAATAGTGGTAGCAATCATCCTTGACTTGAGAAATGTGGAATCTCTCATTGATGAGCTTTTATTGATGGTTTCTGGAAAATCCATCAAATACCAAGATGCCATGTCAGATCTCGAATCTGATAAATGACTTAGAGTCATGAACATGAGATGTAATCCATGTATGATAATCAAGTATGGTCTTGATTGAACTTTCTCTCTATAGCACGGCTAGAAGAAGTAAGTGATTCTTCTAGAAAGAATATATTACATGGATAACAATACACATTTAAAGTAAGACTTGTTGTAAAAGGATTTTCTCATGCTCATGTCATTGACTATAGTCTTTATCATACTGATGAAACTAAATATGATCAAACCTTTTTCACAAGTGGCTATGATTAGATCAACAAGGATATTGTTTACTATAAATTCATATTTTTAATATGGAATATAGCAAATAGATTTCAAGAAAGACTGCTTTTGTTAATAGACATATATTAGAAGATATTTATATAGATTAGCCTGGAGGTTTTCTTCATCCATGTTATCCTAACAAAATGTATAGCGCTTGAGATCTACTTGTGGATATAAAGTAAACATCTCAATGTTGTAATCAACATTTCAATATGAAACCACAAGGTATGCTTTTATATCAAAATGAATAGAACAAGTGTGTTTACTAAGAACTAGTGGGAACATAGTGACATTCCTTATATTGTATGAATGAGGCATACTTAATCATGAGAAATTACATTCTGACCATGCCAGTCTTTTTCACCTTGACTTGGAATGTGTTTCTAAAATGAAAGAATTAGGAAGGACAAGATACATTCTTGGAATGTAAAATCTATAGAGATAGATAAAATGAATGTTAAAAGTTTTATATCTTTATGCATATATTAACAACATCTTGAAAGAGATCAAGATAGAAAATTCATTTGGAGGAACCTTAGCATTGTCACATGGCACTGAGTTTGAGCCAGCCTAAAAAAGAACCTAGCTCATAGGTTTGAACTAGCTGAAATGATTTATATTCGATTTGCTATGCAAATGAATCCATCATTTATGACATACTATGAATAAGACTTGGTATATGATCATGTTATGGGCATATCATAACATATTAATTGGATACATGGTTAAGTCATCGGATGACTATGAGAACATTTTAATAGTACTTTAGAAGAACTAAGAGAATGTATGTGAGATAATTTGTTGGAAAGGATCTTTATGTAAAGAGCTACATAAGATTCTGATTTCTAAACAAATATAAATAATTATGAATTATAATTGGATTATGACTTCATTGTGGGATGAAGAGTAAGTTTAGTTGGAATGAGGTCCAAGCAAAACAAAATGACAGAATCTATTACAAAATAAGAATACATTACTTTAAAAGTTGAAATCTAATATGGTTGGATGAATAAGTTCATTGAAAAGCTATGTTGATCTCTTCCATTCAAGGATCACATAAAAATCTTTTTGAGTTCGAGACTATACTTAATCGAGCTAAGAGACTCTAGTACTATTATTCCTCATAAGAAGTTTCCCAATCATGAAGTCCTTCATGGAAAAAAACAAGAGGTTCTGATCCGGAAGAGACATTATTATCTTAGTGATCTTATGAACATACATAAATTTTTTGATGATTTGTGGTGCATAAAGGGCATCATGTAATTGGAGGATACAGTGTTGGATAGTAATAGAAGATGAACCAGACCAATGAGATTGAATGAAATTCCTATTTCCTACATAAATCATGTGATTAAGAGTAGAAGACGACATAAATGAGAATTTACCTTTTCCGGCAGTGTGGTGAGATGTAGCACCTGTATGTATATACCAGTTTTCATAAGATTATGGGATGATGTTTAGGTTATTGAGGGGGGGGGGACTACAAGAAAAACACAATTTTTCTAGGGAAGGAATCCGTTTTGAAAAGTTGAAATTCCTTTGCAAAAGACGAATAGTGATGGAATTTACGAAGACTGATTTCCATCCCAAAAAACCACGTAGCGAGGATTTTCTAGGGAAACAATCATCCCATCACAAATATGACAACATAATGAAATCCATTGTAGATGGTATTCCGTTTTGTATTCCGTTGTAGGATTCCATCACAAATTTTGTGGTAGTTCTTTCGTCACAAATTCAGTTGTATTTAAGTCCTAGAAAAATCTGTGGTGATGAATCCCTAGCAAATGTCGTGCTAGTGAATCCCTAGCAAATTCGGTGGTGGTGAATCTCTAGCAAATTTCGTGGTGGTGAATCCCTAGAAAATTTTGTGGTAATGAATCCCTAACAAATTTCGTTGTTGTGGATCCCTAGCAAATTCCGTGGTGATGAATCCTTAGCAAATTCTGTGGTGATGAATCCCTAGAAAATTCAGTAGTGATGAATCCCTATCAATTTCCGTGGTGTAATTAAACAAACAAAATATATTACCAATTCAAAAACATATTATTGAAACCATAGCTTACCAATTTCATTGAGCATAATAACAATTCCTCCATTGATCATAATAACAATAAGAAAATTAAGCATACAACATCCCAACAAAGAAACAAAACAAACAAACCATCATGAACTTGATAATTCCAACTTGACCACCTTCAACTCGAGGGCCATTACTATGTTCATTAGTATCTTGAATAACAACTTGAGTCGGGGTTTCATTGACATGAAAATTGACAGGAGCATCGGGGGGGGGGGGGGCATCTAAAATGACATCTTCACCATTGGATTGAGCTCTCAATTAGTACATCTTCTCTCTATGCCACTTGTTCGGGAGTTATGGGTCAATCTAACGAAAAATCCCACAATTTATGTATTCATCATTGTAGTTTGTGCAGCCAAGGAACCTCCGTCCAGGATTCTTTAGCGTCCATGTCGTCCACATTCCAACCGAATGTCCACATCCGCACAGTCTCAGGTTACTACTTGAAGATGACAACATCGATTTTCCCTAATTTATCTTCCTCCACTTGTGGGTTTGTGAATATGGGAGTTGGAGTGCACGCTTTATTTATGAAAATAAATTCTATAATATGATACTATAATGTAAAATACTTTACAAAATATTAATTCCTAGAAAAATTGGTAACAAAAGTTGCAACATATAATTGCTCAATACTAAAATTTCCACGAGTTTTATTGCCATTGCAAATTTCCATAGCTAAATATCTATGAATCTGAAATACTCCTTATCAAAGTTGCTATGGAATTTAATTTCGTAAAAAATGTCGTCACAAATTAGCTAGGTTTTTTTCCATAGAAAAACAAGCAAAGGAAATCAAATTCCATAGCATAACTCCCTAGCAAATAACTACGAATGCTACTTCCATAGCAAAGTAACTATGGAATTGTTTTCTGTTGAAAAATTCTGTTGCATATTAACCATAATAATTAATTCCATAACTCCAGTACAACGGAAAGTGGTTTCGTAAAAATTTTCGTTGGAAAATTTTTACGAATGTTTTTTCCATAGAAATATCGGTAGCATAATACCAACGGATTTGGAGTCGGTAGGATTTTTCCTAGCAAGTCCCATGCTCGCTACCGGAAATAATTTGCGTAGACAATGTGGTACCAACTTTGCTATGGAACAACATTCCATAGCACGTTCCATTGCAGAATAACAACGAAAATACATTCCATAGCGCCCTTCCCTAGAAAGATCGCGTTTTTATTGTAAGGGGGTGTTGAGATTTGTGGTCCGCAGTGGATCACATTTGGATAGGTGAGCCAGACCATAGGGACAAGCCTGTTCAAACATATTTTTTGGGGCCAATTCGTTTCTTGATGGGCCAAGTAAGCAAGTAGAGGGCCCGTACAAGTTTACTTTAGGTTGGGATATAGAGATGGGCAGGATGTCATAAGGGAAAGGATGAGGCCCACGGTGGTGTGTTCCAGATGGAGGTGTTCCCAAGATCTCATCGGGTGATCCAGATGGAGGTAGTTTTTGGGGCCAATTCGTTTCTTGATGGGCTATGTAAGCAAGTAGAGGGCCCGTACAAGTTTACTTTAGGTTGGGATATAGAGATGGGGAGGATGCCATAAGGGAAAGGATGAGGTTATCAATCTTGGAAAACCAAGATGCACCCTGAAGCTGATCGAACAAATCATTAATCCTTGGAAGCGAATAACGGTTCTTCACCGTTAGCTTATTCAGCTCCCGATAATCAATACACATCCTGTGTGACCCATCCTTATTTTTCACGAATAGGATCGGTGCTCCCCACGGGGAACTACTCGGACAAATGAACCCTCGGTCTAGCAAATCCTGAAGCTGCATAGACAACCCCTGCATCTCAGGCGGAGCTAGACGATACGACGCCTTGGCTATCGGAGCAGCACCCGGAACTAAATCGATACAGAACTCCACTTGCCTCTCGGGAGGCACCCCAGGCAACTCCTCTGGGAAAACATCAGGAAAATCTCGCACAATTGGTACCCTGCTCAAATCTGGCGTGACCTCCACCCTCGTATCCGAATCAAAAGCCAAAAACCCATAACAAACCTGCTGAAGAAGTCTCATAGTCCTCGCAGCCGAAAAGAGAGTCGGCCCATGCGAGGCTCGCTCTCCATGAATAACCAGTTCTCCGCAACTTGGTGTTCAGAGAAAAACTTTGAGGAACACTTGAACAAACGTTAGTACAAGATAATAAGTTGTAGAATAAGTTAATCTCAAGGATCTTGATAGCTCAACAATAATAAGTTAGGAATGTTAGATTGTTAGATGCGGAAAAGTAAAGGAAATATAAATGAAAACAACTTATATCAAGTAAACACCAAGTTGATTTATAACAAGGTTTGCAGTCAAATACAAGTTAGTAAATGCGAACAACTTAAAGTGAAGAGGGACTCGGTTTATCAGAAGATAATAGATAGAGATGAATGATCTTTGTATTGCAATAATAGTTCAGAAAGATCGTGAAGGTATAACATTACATGAAGTGGGATAATCTATTTATAGAGTCCCAAAAAGTTACATTTGAAATAAAAAAATAATATCCTATTGACTTCAGTGACCATGCAAGGTTCACTGGACAAAGCTAAGCAAGCACGCAAAGTAAGTAAAGTAACGTGAAAGTCTTCATTCATCATTCATATCTGCAGTAGTAGTTGCGGTTGCGGTTCACTAAGGATCTTCTCCAACTTCGGTAGCCAACTTCGTCTACGGTATCACCAACAATCCATACTGCAGTTCCTTAGCTAAAGATGGTCACTTTTTGTATCAACACTTGGGGTTCAAACTCTCATCAACTGACGCTCGCAATCTCTCATGGCCCCATTGGGCCCCAACCAATCCATTCGATGATCACCTTCAATCCTCGAAGAAGAATCAGAACCAAGTCGATAGGAAACCTCTCCCCGAACATATTCAGAACATTCCCCCGAGATACTCTCGCAGCGCTCACGGTGCAGTCATCTGCAATATCCACCTCGAGTGGGGAATCCAATGTCCCCAGAGCATCTCGAAACTTCTTGCTGAGCGCAAGAGATACAAACGATCGGGTAGCCCCCGAATCAAAAAGAATCTGAGCCGACAAACCATTGAACAAAAAGGTCCCTATATAAAATCAAAACAGCATAAGCATGACAACAAAATAAACAAGACAGAAAAATATCACATACCAGTCACGACGTCAGGCGCTGCTCCGGCCTCCTCGGTAGTCAGCTGAAATGCGCGACTCTTCACCGCAGGAGCTTCCACCTTGATCGGGCGGCCATTAGTAATCCTCATCGGGGCGGGCGCAGGCGCCGCCACAGCCCCTCCTCCTCTAACCAACCTCGGACAAGCGGCCTTTTTATGACTGGTATGGTTGCAGTGGAAACAAATCAAGCCCTTCTTGGGGCAATCCTGACTCATGTGACCTAGTTGGCCACACGCATAACTTGTTGAGCTTGCTGCTCGGCAGGCTCCACTGTGTGGCTTAGCGCACTTGGCACAACGGCCACGACCCTGTTGGACCCGGCTGGGAGGATCGGAGGTCTTAGGCTTCTTGGCCTGACCCACTGCTGCCTGAACCTACTCCGGCTTCCGCTTCGTGTAGAACTCTATCTTAATTTCCCGTTCTCGGGCCTTCTCCACCATCTCATTCAGGGTCTTACACCCCGAAAAGCTCACAAACTCCCGGATGTCATCCCTCAACATGGAATGAGACCTAGTCTTCTTCATGTCCTCATCCGTCGCGTACTGCGGGACGAAAAGTACCCTCTCCCGAAACTTGGCGGTGATCTCCGCCACAGTCTCGGTAGTTTGCTGTAAATCCTCCCATGCTATCTCAGCCACACCTACTGATCCCACCTCACGGGTAACCTCCTCCCAGCAGTCTCGTGCTCGATCCCTCAACATACAAGATGCGAACTCCACCTTTGCCACCTCGGGGCAAAAGCTCGTGCGCTGGGCATTCTCCATATCTACCACCCAACACCGACGAGAGATGGGATCCCTGATCCCACAGAACTCAGGCGCTCCACATGCCTTAAACTCCCTGAACGAAGGAGATCGGGCCCCAATCTGGCTTGCAGCAATCTCGGCTAGGAAAGACCTGAGCCACTCCTCCATGATCTCCATGATGCCCTCCTTGACGGTACCAAAAATCACCGGGGTAGCGTCAAGGATGACACGAGTAACCTCAATTGCGATAAGGTCGCGCATCCTCTCATCAATGGGCTATGCACCATAGCCTGAACTCGATCCTGATCCTGAACCTGAACCTCGTGTGATCATCACCATCCTCAACTGAAAATATCACAATTAACAAATATAAGGAATTCGAAAGGGATTCCTCCTCACCGGACTCCTAAGAACTATCAGATCTGACATTGATTTGGGTACAGGTCCTGTGCTTTTAGTAGTATGGGCCCAATACTACCTTCCACACCTACCTGTATCTTACCTAAGGCCATACCTGATATCCCTAAACCATCAAATCACAAATCATGACTCATAGACACATGTCACACCCCCGAACCAGGATGGCGGAAACGTCCGGGGGTGGATAACTTTCATGTATTGTATCATAACAATTGAGTAATACTAAAGCAAGCAAACATAACCATCATATATATAATTAAAAAAAGTTACATCATTGTAAGTGTTACATATTTCAAAAGTCAATTACAATATGATGACAAAAGATTTGTTTGACGCCTTAGCGCCCCATCCTCAAAAGCTGGTGTTTACCTGTTTTACTGATTCCCTGAGAATACATGTCGTTTGAAAAAGTGTCAACAATTAAGTTGGTGAGTTCATAAGAGTTTATATGAAAATAGTAAGCCTTTCTGTGAAAAGATATCGTGTTTGTTTCCAGAAAATCCGATATTTTCTAATAAATGAGATGTAAGCCGTTTACTTGTAAAATGAGGGTGTTTGTTCCAGAAAATCCAATATTTTCTATGAAAATGATTTGTAGTTTAAAATGTTCCAAACTGAAATGTACAAGTATTTTCCATACTTAAAATAGTAATATGTACTTTTATTCGTATATGAAACCGTTTGAAGGAATGTATTTTCGTGTAAAATATACGTATCGTCGTTTCCCATGTGAGTTTTTCATAACCGTGTTAAAGTGAATTTGCCTGCTCGACGTTCTTCAGGTGTCGAAATGTTTATGACATTTGTCACCCATAACCTGTCGGTCTGACTGTAGCTAATAGTCATGGTGTGGGATCATCAGTCCCGTATAGAGCTATACACAAGTATCACGCTCTCGTATCGGATATTCCTGTTAGAATACAGGACTTTCATGTGTACCTCAGTTAGGTACGATGAAGACAATGTCTCAAAAATTTATTCAACGAGTGTACGTGTTTTTGAAATGAAAATGTTTGTATATGAAATTATCCCCTATTTCCAGGATAATATCAAAAATGATGTAAAACAATTATACATGTACTTTATATAGTTTTAATGAAATGAACGTTTTGTACTAAAAAAATATATAGTTATATATATATATATATATATATATATATATATATATATATATATATATATATATATAAGAATAATGAAAATGTATTTTTGTAACCGGTTTTCGTATCTTTACGTTTTATCCAAACGTTGTATATAAAAATAGACGAGATCGGTAGTGAAGCCGTTTCACGTATTTAACACTTTTCGTAAAAATAATGTATTTAAATGTTTGCGTTTTAACGTAAATTTTATTGTATGATACTTGTATTCCACCCCTAAAACATAGAAAAAATTTTGAAAAAATGTAGGGGTATGAACTCACCTTATGTGAGGTTGTGGTTTGATAATGACGTGATGTTGATGATCTTTAATTTAGAACGATTGAAGGTAGCCGAGATCCTAATAGTTTACAACACATAATAATGTGTGTGGATATATGACTATCTTGAAAGTGTTTTGTAAAAACACTAGAAAATGAGGAAACTTACCAAAATATTCTTTGAATTAGCTTGGAAAGTGATTGGAATGAGGTCTTGTACTTGAGAGAGAAAGCAAGAATGGGAGGAATACATTTAACTCAGAAGTGTTGAAGAAGTTCCAAATTGTAATTATACAGGAAGGAAGAGATAAGGTGAAGTGATGTTTACATTGGTAAATGTAATTATCTCATTGGGAAGCTAAATTATCAAACAAGTTGCAACACAAGTGGGACAAATGGGTGATTTCTTCATAATTAAGATAATATAATATCTTAGATATTATTTTATGCAAATGTGTTTTAAAGATTCAAATTTGGCATAAAATATGATTTTAGAGGGTCTAAGTTATGAAAAATACGAGTTTGATGGAAATCCCGACGTCAAAATCTCTTAAAATGAAGAAAAAGTCCGAAATGGCCAAAATTCCGGAGTGGGGTTCGGAATTGCGAGGGGTCCGGAGTGGGTCAGGAGGTCCGGAATAGGCAGCAGTCTTCCGAGAGGGTTCGGTTCCGGAGTGCACCATCTTCCGAGAATGAGAAGTTGTCTGGGCGTCTGGTTCTTCCGAAGCATGCGAGGCTTTCCGGAGCAAATCAGAAGTTCCGGAGCAAAATTATCCGGATGAGAAGGTTCCGAACCAAGAGGGTACCGGGCCAAGAAGAGAGGCTCCGAGAATAAATAGTGTATTCCGAAATGGGCTTGTTCTTTTGGATTTTCTCCTCCCGTTTTGGGTTGTTTTCAACAAAGGAAGGGATGAAGTGATGTTGGTGTTTATGGGAAAACTTAGAAATGCGATTTTTGTTATCAAAAGAGGTTTGGGAGAGATTTAGGAGAGAGAGATGTAGAGAGATTTTGGAGAGATTTGAGATATGGAGAGAGATCTGGGAGAGATTTGAGATAGAGAGAGTATAGAGAGAGAGAGAAAAAAAAAGTTTAGAAAGATGGCGTTTGTAGCGTTTCTTATGGTTTTGCCCCGTAGTGTTAGGATTATGAACTCCACTACGCCGTGTTATGAGCGTTCTTTATTCCTAAAGGATACATAGTTGAACTTTATCGAGTTGTTATGTTATTCGCCCTATCTGTCTGCGGATGATACGCGGTACTGAAGTGTAACCGCATACCCAACTCCTCATGAAACTTCTTCCAGAATCTGGAAGTAAAGCGCACGTCTCGATCTGACACTATCGAGGTCGGCACTCCATGCCGAGCTACCACCTCCCTCACATAAATCTCGGCCAATTTCTCCGCAGAAGAGCTCTCACTAATAGCAAGGAAGTGAGCACTCTTCGTCAGCCGATCCACAATCACCCAAATCGCGTCAACTCCACGTGCAGTCCTCGGTAACTTGGTGATAAAGTCCATATATATCTGCTCCCACTTCCACTGGGGAATCTCTAAAGGCTGCAATGGTCCATGTGGCCGTTGGTGCTCTGCCTTGACCCGACGGCAGGTCAAACACCTCTCAACTATCTAAGCCACATCCCTCTTCATACAGGGCCACCAATAGTCTCTCTTAAGGTCTAAATACATCTTAGTGGCCCCAGGGTGGATCGAGAACCTCGATCTATGCGCCTCCTCCATCAGTATATGCCGAGCTCCACCCGTATAGGGCACCCAAATTCGCCCTCGGAAAGTCATAAGTCCTCGGTTGTCCGTCACAAACTCGGACACCTGTCTAATCACCCGCTCCCTCTTACGGTTCTCTGGTCTCACGACCTCTACTTGGGCCTCTCGGATGGTATCGAAGACTGGAGACATCACCGTCATCCTCATACACACATCTCAGATCGGAGCACTCTCTGCCTTGCGGCTTAGGGTGTCGGCTACCACATTAGCCTTGCCCGGATGATACAGGCTCTCGCAGTCATAGTCCTTCACCACATCCAACCATCTCCTCTGTCTCATATTTAGGTTGGGTTGATCCATGAGATACTTCAGGCTCTTGTGTTCCGTGTATATGATACACCGAACCCCATACAAGTAGTGGCGCCAGATCTTGAGGGCAAACACCACCGCCCCCAACTCCAGATCGTGGGTGGGATATCTCGTCTCATGAGGCTTCAACTGCATCGATGCGTATGTTATCACGTGTCCCCTCTGCATTAGCACCGTACCCATCCCGGATATAGATGCATCATAGTAAACCACAAAGTCCTCCATTCCCTCGGGAAGAGCTAACACCGGAGCTTCGCACAACCTCTGGCGAAGAGTCTCAAATGAGGTCTGCTGCTCGGGACCCCAAGTAAAAGTAACGCCCTTCCAGGTCAACCTGGTGAGGGGGATGGCAATCTTAGAGAAATCTCTGATAAACCTCCGATACTAGCCGGCCAATCCCAGAAAGCTCCTAATCTCGGTGGGAGACCTCGGCACCTCCCACTTCATAATTGCCTCAATCTTGGCCGGATCGACCAAAATCCCATTCTTATTGACGAGGTGTCCTAGGAACTGGACCTTTCGTAACCAGAAATCACACTTGGAGAATTTGGCATATAGCCTCTCCGATCTCAAAACTCCCAGGACCTCTCTAAGGTGCTCCTCATGCTGTTCCCTGGACCTCGAGTACACGAGGATATCGTCAATGAACACGAACACCGATCGATCCAACATAGGTCTACAAACCCGGTTCATGAGGTCCATGAATGCTACCGGTGCGTTGGTGAGCCCGAAAGGCATCACCACAAACTCGTAATGCCCATAACGAGTCCTAAAAGCTGTCTTGTGAATATCCTCCTCGCGTACTCTCATATGATGATATCATAATCTCAAATTAATCTTGGAAAACCAAGATGCACCCTGTAACTGGTCGAATAGATCGTCGATCGTCGGAAGTGGATAGCGGTTCTTGATCGTCAGCTTGTTCAACTCTCGGTAATCAATGCACATCCGGTGTGAACCATCCTTTTTTCTGACAAAAAGGATCGGCGCTCCCCATGGTGAGCTACTCGGTCATATAAAGCCCTTCCCCAACAGCTCCTGAAGCTGAGAGGATAACTCCTGCATCTCGGGCGGCGCAAGGCGATAAGGAGCCTTGGCAATAGGCGCCACTCCCGGAACCAAATCAATCCGGAACTCCACCTGCCTCTCGGGAGGCACCCCAGGTAACTCCTCGGGAAAAACATCCGAAAACTCCCTCACAATCGAAACCTCAGCAATGGAACTCGGTCTCTCAGCAGTAACCCCCGTATCCATCACATACGCCAGAAAACCCATGCAACCCTGCTGTAAACTCTGTCTCGCTCGGGCAGCAGAGCAGAAAGCTGATCCAGATCGGGTACCCTCACCATATACTATAAGCACTCCCCCACTAGGGTCTCGTATGGTCACCAATTGACGCTCACAGTCGATTACTGCTCTGTACCGGCTCAACTAGTCCATGCCCACAATGACACATACGTCACCCATCGCAATCGGTACCAGATCTATCGGAAACTCAACACCAAAAATCTCGAGTACACATCCCCGGATCACCTAAGTGGCAAACACTGCATGCTCATCGGCTATAGCAACTCTCAGAGGTCGACTCAACGGCTCACGTCTGATACCGATGTGGTGAGTAAACGCTAATGATACAAACGATTGACTCGCACCCGAGTCAAATAACACTAAGGCAGGTACAGAACTCACCAGAAAAGTACCTACGCATATCATAATATAAGCACAAATAACTTAAAATAGAATAACAAAAGAATACATACCAGCCACAACATCGGGTGCTGCGCGGACCTCCTCCGCTGTCAGCTGAAAGGCTCTCCCGAGAGCCTTCGGTGCCTCGGCCTTAGCTGACCGACTCTCTGTAGCTCGAATAACAGCAGGTACAACACCATGCGCTGATCCCTGAAGCAGCTGCGGGCACTCGGCCTTCCGATGGCCCGTCTGGTTGCAGTGAAAGCAAACTGCAAATCCCTTGGGGCAGTCCTTCGCCATGTGCCCCTCCCTGCCACACTTGTAGCAAAACCCTGCTCGACATATCCCCTCATGACCCTTGCCGCACTTTCCACAAGTGCGGCCCTTCTGACCTCCTGATCTCGAATCAGTGGGCTTTGCCCGCTTGGCTGTCGGCTGAGACTGTGGCGGCCGCCGATCCCTCCCTTGAGACTCCGCCTCCTCCCTAGCCTGAGTCTCTAGCTTGATCTCCCTCTTCCGGGCATTTGCCTGAAGCTCAGTAAATGACCGGTATGACGAGTTCGCCACGAACTCACGAATATCCTTCCTCAGAATGCTCAAATACCGACTCATACGTGCCTGCTCGGTAGACACGTGCTCAGGGCAGAACAACGCCCTCTCATGAAACATCATCGTAATCACTGTCACAGACTCTGTCCTCTGCTTGAGGGACATGAACTCCTAGGCCAACTGTTCCCTCTCCACCGGGGGAACATACTCATCTCTGAAGTGTGCTCTGTAGGAGTAAAATGAGCTGTCACAAACTTCCACCAATCCTTCGCTTCCAAGCGAAGCTGGTTCAGTGTGAACCGTACCCTCAAGCGCTCTGGACAAGAACAAGTGTAGAAACACCCCTCGATATCAGAAATCCATCTCATAGTAGTAATCGGATCCTGCGTCCCATCAAACTCTGGTGGCTTCGTGTTGCTGAACTCCCGGAACAACAACGAGTCACCTCCCTGTGGCCTAGCAGCAGCGACAACTGCGGTGGCGGCAGCAGCAGCAGCCTGAGTGACAGCAGTGTATCACTCATCAAATGTCTCAATTAGGGTGGTCTTGATAGACCCAAACATCTCGTGAATCTCTGCTCTAATGGTTGCGGCTACCTCCTCATGAATCATCCTCCGGATCTCATCGTCACTAGTACCACTGGTACCACTGCCCCCTGGGTTGTGGCGCGTACCCACCATGATGTCTCTGTAATACAACACAAAAGTAATCAGAGACTCGCTCGAGTATACTCACACTCGATCACTCCCCCTACTTGTTCCCTGGCATCTCAAAGATTCTTACTTGGACTGCTCACCGACTCGGTGCTTCTAGTAGTACGGGCCCAATACTACCTTCCACACCTCATCGATAATCATCCCAAGTCCTCCTCCTAGGATTCCAGATAGCAAGTGCTCTATATCTCGCCGGACCCATACTAATCTCATAAGCTCATTTCCGCTACATACTCGTTCTCGAAACAAATCACAGGTAGCAGAACTCCTAGGCTAAGGCATCACAAATCAGGCCACTCTAGTCCTAAAATATGAAATACCTATCCTACTCGCTAGCATGCATACTATATCTCATAATATCTCATAAATATCTCGTAAATATCTCATAACATAACAAGTAAGGGTATTTTGGGAAATCACCGTTCGGGCTCTGGCTGATTGTACACATCGCTCATTCTCGTTTTTCTCTTTGAACTCTTGCTTGTTTTAGAAAAATCGTTTCTCTTGGAAAAATTCTCTCAAATCCTCAGTTTGAGTCCAGACATACCCGAAGGTGCATTCGAATCCCTCAAACCAAGGCTCTGATACCAACTTGTAACAACGTAATTTTTCAAACCAATTTTTCATTTTTAAATCACATAAAACTCATATATTATAAATCATAAAAATCATAAGTGTCTCAAGTCAACATAAATCCATGACAAAAGTCAAATCCCAGAATCCCCGATATAATCTCGAACAGATGTGTACAATCATGCCAGTGCCTTCCCGCGATCATCTGAGGTACCTGAAATACATAACACATAACACGGTAAGCACGAAGCTTAGTGAGTTCCCCAAAATACCACATACAACAATTAGCCACTCGAGGCTATAACTCTATATGACACTCTGGTCAGTGTGTCTCAGTGGGACCCTCCAGTCCCACAACTCTGGTGGACCCTCCGGTCCTAACTCTGTGGACCTTCCGGTCTTAACTCTATAAACTCTGAATAATACATAGCATAAATCACATAGAAATAATGCAGCATATCACAGTACAAGAATAACATATAAGATACTCTGTCACCCAACTCTGATTACCACTCTAGGTATGTATAATGAGCAGACTCACCTTGAAGTGAGCAAGCTAAAACACCTCGTACACGAATCACTGATCTAGCCTCCGCCTAATACATGCGATGATTATCTCTAATTAGACCATAATTCTAATAAACTCATCCTAACCCCTCTTTAACTCTTGGTAAGGGCAAAAGACCCTTCTACCCCTCCATGGTCCCCATTACTCATATTTGGCCAAAACTCCAAAAGTCAACAGAAGTCAAACTTGAGTCAACAGTCCATGTTGACTCAACTCGTCGAGTGCACCGGGAAGCCTCGTCGAGTTCCCTCGTTCCCTCAGGGACCTTACGAATACCAACTCTACTCGTCGAGTAGGCCCGCTAACTGGTCGAGTCACAACGTGCTCAGACTTATCGGGACAAACCCTAAGCGACTCGTCGAGTCAGTTCATGGAATCGACGAGTTTCATCCAGTCTATATTCCCATTCAGACGTTTTAGGGCAGATCCATCACTCCAAACTCTAGATCTAGACTCCCTAGGCTCGAATGTCACGTAAATCTTCGATCTTTACGTTCATGCATAGCATATTTGCTCCAATATGCCATTACACACTCCAAAGAAGGTTGAATGCACATGAGCTTGACCCTAGCTCAATAAAGCTTGACTCTTTGGGCTCTCAAGGCCTCCTATAGTCCAGATCGGAGGTCCTAACCTCAAACCATGCTCAAATAACTCAAGGACACAAGATGATTGGAAGAAAACCCTAAAAGCTCCCAAAATGGGATCTAACAAACAAGAGGTCAAGATGAGAGCTTTATACCTCTGAATAGCAGCTAATGACTGGAAGTGACAGAAGATTACAAAAAAGATATACATAGAAAGAGGAATTACATAGAAACTAAATAAATACAAAATATATGACAAAGATATATGGCAAAATATACAAAGGGGGTGTTCGGCAAAACTAGTTGGTAACGGATAGCTTGTAGCGGGTAGCTTGTAGCTTGTAGCTTGTAGCTTGTAGCGTTTTGTTAAACGCTACATGAAGTAGTATTTGGATTTGAAGTGTTTTGGTTAAACTAAAAGCTAAAAGCTTGTAGTGCCAAACAAGACTTTCTGTTCAAAACGGAGCGTTTTGTTAAACGCTAGAAGCTAGAAGTTTTCAAATTCTCCCAAATGCTCCGTGCCGAACATGCCCAAAATATATAAAAAAAATGTGCAAAGATATATGACAAATGTATCGTTTAACAAATTGTTTTTTACTTTTGGACTCAATCGAATCATTGGTAATTTACATTTGTCATTTGCAGTTTCTTTAGTTCGGTCATTATCAATTTATTTTTTGTAGGGTGGAGATTAAGTTTCGTTTATCTATGTTCGGAATGTCATTTTCGATTAGGCAAGATGGATATGTCAATTAGTCATGGATCTCAATGCATTCCCCTTCAACATTAGAACTCCAACTTTTTTTCGTCAAACAATCCATCCAAAATGTCTTTGACATCTTGCATGGTGACCTTAAGCTGATGTTTACGCTCATAAACCGACTTAAATTCTACAAATGAATAAACAACGTGCACAGGATCTGTCCAACTTAACATGTGAATGACTGTTAAAAGAGAAAACACAAAAAATATTATAAACAATCTTCACGTTATGTTTGAAGGCATGAATTTTGAATATGGCACTACCGAAAATTTAAATTCTATATAAAATCATAGGAAAAGACACTTTGGTAGCGAACTTTTAAAAAAAGCGATGAGTTACTATATGTGTGAGATTGAATAACAAAACTATTTAGTATAAGAATTCAAACATGTTCATTGTGTTTAATAAGTCCAACCATTTAGAAAAAAAAAAAAGCACAATTAAATGACCCAAATTAATATCATGTACTAAACTGGCACAACTATAGAATAAATCTCGTGCTAATATACAACATTAAAGCTAATTACATTTATATATATATATATATATATATATATATATATATATATATATATATATATATATATATATATATATATATATATATATATATATATAGTTCTTACAGTAACATACCTTAGGAGATGAACTGACTACCAAAATATGAGAATTCAAACTCATGAATTTGATTAATCCTGAGTCATACCAAGTACTTGGACTTGGACACACCCAACTAAGCCATGAGATCGATCCTTTTTAAGCATAACCGCAAGAATTTTTTATTAGATCTCATATAAAAACCATTGACGATAGTTGACAATCATCAATACTAATTAACGAGGGAACAATAATATTTTATTAGAATGTTTACTGTTTAGTTACATATATAAAATAAGCCTTTCACAATCATTTGCTAAAACAAGCAAACAAAAAAAAGTCTGCGTGTACAACAAAAATATGTTACCCAACCCGCAACACAATCAATCACGTAACAATACAAACAACATTTTCTTATTAATATAAATTATATATATCTCATGTACACTAACATACTTTTTTTTTCTTTATGTAATCATTGTATAGTTTTGTATAACAACAACGAGATAAAATAATATATTATTCATGATTTAAAATGTTTTTAATATATAACAAAATAGCTATAGCTAATTAGTGGTTTTGCGTTTGGCAATGGCATTGTCTTCAACATGCTTATGTCCGTCACCAGGACTTGGACCCGAGCGTGCAACCCCAACTAGGCTTCTATGCAGGCCTCTTGCTCTTGGCGCGGAGCTTGAAGTCTCTGAGAGTACTTGAACATTGAGGTCATTTGTCTCTTCCGTTCCTGGGTCAATGAGTCGACGGCCTTTAATTGTTGAGAATGTTGCATTCAAGAAAAGGATGAAAAGGAGAAAGAGGTAATATTGGTGTTGTCTCGACATATTGTGATGAAGGAAAGTTGAAAGAAACAATGAGGAAAGGGTTTCTCGATGGGTTTGCCATGGGTTGAGCATGTATATATAGGAGCCAAAGGGGTGGGGTGGGGGGGGGGGGGGGGGGCGATTGATCTTGACAAATATATAATAGTTGAAAAATTAATATATTTAGTTCAATGTCTTTTTATAAAACAACCATGAGAATTGATGCATGATTTCTTTCTATTGCAGTCAAACTCATCATATAATGATGTAAAAACCTGTTAAATAAAACCATGGACAAAACCAGTTATTATATTTGATTATATGTTATATATAATACAATTAATTTGTTATGCTTCAAGATTATGAATATATTATACAACGGATTTTGTATCCTTAATTACGATGCAGGGTTTGACCCTATAATTTTCGAAGACATGTGAGATGTGACTATGTGAGGGCCGCCACCTATTTTGTCATATACTCATATTGTTTGGTATAATCCAACATTGTACGTACCTTAGGAACGTCAATTGCATGAAAAGATTAATTTCTTTCTAAATCATAAAATATTTTATAAAACTTTTGATTTAATATATATATATATATATATATATATATATATATATATATATATATATATATATATATATATATATATAGGTTCATTTGAAAACATTTTAATTTTGTGAGACCGTAAGACGCAATCTAAAAATAATTTTAAAATGCAAAATAAAAAGAAAAATCTGAAAAAAAAAATTAATTATTATTTTCGTCATTTTCTTTACCTAAAAAAATTTAAAAAAAAAGTTACCGTTTTTTTTTAAATACGTGAAATATTCTAATAGAATATAACACTATAAATATTCCAATGTGATTTTTAGAATGTTAGAATATTCTAGTAATCTAATAGATTTGTCAGATATGTAAAATATTCTAATATTCTACTACAATATTTCACAGATATTTTAAAAAAAACGGTAATTTTTATTTATTTATTTTTTAATTTTAAAAAAAATTGGATAAAAAAAATGACGAAAATAATATTTTAAAAAAAAATTGAAAATTTTTAATTATTTTGCATTTTAAAAATGTTTTTTTATTTACAAAATAAGTGGATATGATTGCGTCTCCCCGTCTCACAAAATATAGTGGTTTCACATGAACCTAACTATATATATATATATATATATATATATATATATATATATATATATATATATATATATATATAATAACCTTATGACAGTTCAAGTATTGAATCGATGATTTTGTGGTTTGACTTATGTGGCTGGTATTGGCTTTGATGGGCTTGCAGCTCCAATTCTCCAAACCATCGGCTTCAATTGATACGTCTTTGTCTCCTGTGCTTCACCTTTCTTTTGTCAAATGGAATAAATATACCCCAGCGCCTACATCTCCCATCGACCTCCAATACATTTGCTCCCTTGAAAAGTCCCAATGTATATTACTTTCTATCATACACCTTATCATCGCTTTTGTTTAGATATTTTCCCTTTTTGTAAGGACATGATATACTTCCAATTAAATATTTTTCCTGCAAAAAGCATGGTTTTCTTATAGGGATTTTGGTTCACCTTTTTAGGTGGTCGAGGGGATGAGAAAGCAAGAACAGTCTTCTCCTGTTGAATTTGTTGCAGAGAAGGCTCATCAGGAAGCCATTAAGCCTGATTGCATCATTGGAGTTGCTTCTTCTCTCTTGCAAGCAAGCCAGAGAACTTGTACAAATTCATGGATTGGACTTATGCTTACATGTAATATTATATGTTTGCAACCATTTAGCTAGCTTGATTTTGAAACTAAATTTTTTATGTTTATTTCTTCCAGAGGTTTGCTGTTTTGGTTGCATGATGTGCCTCAGATTATCTTTAGAACCAACAACAAACCTTTCAAGGTGTCACACCCCCAAACCAGACGGCGGAAACGTCTGGGGGTGGATGACTTCATTTGTAGTATCACAACACATGCATTATAGTAATCAGAGTACAAACAACCGCTGTATTTAAAAATTATAAATATTTACATGTGTTTCATCATTGTATACTGAAACCAAATAGTTATACAAAAGAAGAAGTCAAGATTCAAATAGCTCCATCTTCTCAAAAGCTCGGGGAGTACATGTCTACTGGTTTCCTGAGAATACAAGTAATTTGAAAAGAGAGTATCAACATAAAGTTGAGTGAGTGCATAAGTATTTATGTTTGAAAGAATGTTTTCTATTTCTTGAATATGTAAACTGTTCCAGAAAATCCTATATGTTCTGCTGTATATGAAAAGTAGTTTTAATCACATAAAACCGTTCTGTTTATAAACCAATGTTATGTATTAGTATTTCTTTTGTAAAACTTGTAACTGTGAGTGTGTCTGGTTCCACCCGCTGTTATTGTAAACCGAAATGTAATACTGTAAATTGTATCTTGTAAAACCAGTACCTTGAAAATGTACTTATGTTTTATTACTTATACACTAACGTATTGTTTATATCTTTTATATAAGTTATTATAACCATACTGACAAGATGGCCTGACCCAACGCTATGGATGCGTTGAAAGCTGTTGATAACAACTGTCACTCGTAGGCGTGTATCCCTGACTGTAGCTAGCAGTCTGAGTGCGGGGTTGTCAATCCCAATATAGATCTATACACACATTGTTTCGATCCCCGACTGGAGATTCTGGTTATAATGTCAGAAATTTAACTATATTGTTTAAATGAATTAAACAACCTGTATCAAATGACTCATAAAAAGCATATAAACGTTACATGTATATTGATTATGAAAATCCAATCATTCTGAAATAAATGATTGACAGTATGTTCTTGAAGTAGTATTATTAACATGTATATGAAAGGTATATACTCTTAATTAGTTTTGAATCAAACCTTTGTTCTTGTAAAACAATGTACTTTAGTATACTTGAATTGTGAATTAATGATCTGTGATTCATAAATTATATCTATTATAATTTATTTGTACTTTCTGAATTGATATCGAGTATTCATGAATGCAACCCCTTGCTCAACATGTTACAAAGGGTAATTGAACTTAATGAATTAACTTTTATACTGTATACATATACAAATATATATAAGTAAAATTTAAATGACACTCGGACAAATAACTGATACTTATAATCCCACATCCAAACAAGGAAAAGGAACCAAAGTGGGTTATCAGTCCTAAGTATTTTAAATCTTATTTATATATATATATATATATATATATATATATATATATATATATATATATACAAATATGATTTCTGGGAGAAATATAAGTTTATAAAAACATTTAAAAGATGTTTAATATTTTGAAATACTTTTAATGACTTGATGTCATTTTAACACAATATTTGAAAATCAATTGAATTGATGAAAACTGAAATCCATTTTGTTAAGATATTTGAAACCTTTTGTTTATAACACAAATTCTTTGTGTTAGACTTGTATTCCCCCTTAAAAAAGTAAAAACTATGAAAATACGGGGGTATGAACTCACCTGTAGTGAGTGATTCGAATGTAAGATCGATATAGGATGCTAGTTGTCAAGTGAAGTCTCGAGCACAAACGGATCCTATTAAGCATATAATGACATGTATATATATATATATATATATATATATATATATATATATATATATATATATATATATATATATATATATATATATATAATTAGTGTATATAACAACTAATCATGTTAGGGAACCACCTTAGGGACTAGGAAACACTTGGATTGAAGTGTTACAATCACATATGATTGCATTAAAGGGGTTCACGGCCACACAAGGGTGTTTACGGCCATGGTGTTTACGGCCAATGATGTTTACGGCCAATGATGTTTACAGTCAATGAAGATCTTGAGGAGGGTTTACGGCCAAGGGAGATGCTTATGGCCGTAAACTCTTATTGTTCTTGGGAAATGGTTGTTTTCAAGGGTGTATATTTTGAGCTTCTATAGGATAACTAGTATATGGAAGATTACTTACGTTTTGAAGCTTGAAGGGGGTGTTCACTGTCCAAGAACTAGTATGTGTTCTTGGTGTAAGTGATGAAGATTTGAAGATCTACCCAAAAGAGATGAAATCATGGATGAAATCATAGGGTTTCACTAGATTAAGCAAGGTTTCAACTAACAAACGGAAGAAACACTTACATATTTGAAGATCAAGATGAAAACTCTTGATGATAGTTGAGAGAAAATCGAGTTTCTTGAGTTGGAAGTGTGAGAATTGGTGAAAAATGAAGGAAATCTATATATATGTGCGAGGGTTCACGGTCCGAGGGTTTACGGCCGTGAACCTCCTTTACGGTCGGAGGTCGGCTAGAGTTTACGACCGTGAACAAGTTCCAATGCGATAAGGTTCAGTTTCCGAGAAGATAAGATCCGAAGAGTATACGGCCGAAGCCGTTCACGGCCTCGTTCACGGCTGCGAGGGTTTACGGTCCGAGCCAAGAGTTTACGGCCGTAATCTCTAGTTTACGGCCGTAAATTCCAAGACTTGGAGTTTTCCGGCTTGAATGCTGCACAATGAACTTCTAGCAGATACTTCTTAACACCAAATCCTTGAATGTACTAGGCTTAGAACACTCAAACAGACCCTTAACAATGCTAAAAGATAGCGGAAACAAGTCTGAATGTGATTGAATTGAATGACTGTACAAGATAGAAATTTCAGGTTGTCACATCATCCCCCCATTAGAGAGAATTTCGTCCTGAAATTAGAGTTTAAGCAATTAAGCAATTACAAATAACTAAGCAAAAAGATGAGGATATTTCAGTTTCATTTGATCCTCGTGCTCCCAAGTGAAATCAGGTCCCCGCTTGGCATTCCAGCGAACCTTCACTATAGGAATACGACTTTGCTTCATTTGCTTGACCTCTCGGTCCATGATCTCTACTAGATCTTCCACGAAGTTGAGGCTATCGTCGATCTCGATTTCGTCAAGTGGGATTACAAGAGTCTCGTCGGACAGACACTTCTTCAAGTTCGAGATGTGGAAAACAAGATGTATGTTACTTAGTTCTTGAGGTAGTCGGAGTTTGTAAGCTAATGGACCGATTCTAGCAAGAATCTCGAATGGTCCTATGTACCTTGGATTTAGCTTGTCACGCTTTCCAAAGCATAGCATGCCCTTCCAGGGTGAGACCTTCAACATGACGCGGTCACCAACATGGAATTCCAAAGGTTTTCTTCTTTTGTCAGCATAGCTTTTATGTCTATCTCTGGAAGCTTTAAGTCGCTCCCGGATTTGTACGATTTTCTTCGTAGTTTCGCGAATGATTTCCGGACCAGTGAGAGTACCGTCAGGAACTTGACTTCTAGCTAGCTGCGTGTCACCCACTTCAGCCCAACACAGAGGGGATCTGCACTTGCGGCCATATAGTGCTTCGAAAGGAGCAGCCTTTATGCTAGTGTGATAACTGTTGTTGTAAGAGAATTCGAGAAGGGGTAAATGAGTATCCCATGCCTTTCCAAAGTCTATCATGCAAGCTCGCAACATGTCTTCTAGAGTTTGAATCGTCCTCTCACTTTGTCCGTCAGTTTGTGGATGGTAGGCTATACTCATGTCCAACCTAGTTCCCAAGGATTTTTGTAAAGACTGCCGGAAACGAGAAGTGAATATACTATCTCGGTCAGAAATAATAGATATTGGCACACCATGCAGTCTAACGATTTCTTTGAGCTAAGTTCTTGTTAACTTCTCCATCTTGTCGGTCTCTTTGATTGATATGAAGTGTGCGGATTTGGTTAATCTATCGACGATTACCCAAATAGTATCATAACCACCTGATGTCTTGGGTAACTTAGTTATGAAATCCATTGTAATTCGCTCCCACTTCCATTCAGGGATTTCAGGTTGTTGCAATAGACCTGAAGGTTTCTGGTATTCTACCTTAACTTTGGCACAAGTAAGGCACTTACCCACAAAGGTAGCAATTTCGGCCTTCATGTTAGGCCACCAGTATAGTTTCTTGAGGTCCAGGTACATCTTGTCTGAACCTGGATGAATGGAGTATCGGGTTTTGTGTGCTTCATTAATAACCACGTCTCTGTAACCACCGAACTTTGGTGTCCAGATCCGGTTCATGAAACAATAGACTCCATCATCCTTGACTTTGAAGTTTTTATCCATTCCTCTCAAGGTTTCACCTGCCATGTTTTCAGGTTTAAAGGCCTCCAATTGAGCCTCTCTGATCTGTGTGGACAGATGTGAATGGATTGTCATGGTCAACGAGTTTACTCGGCGTCCTGATTATTCTTTTTTGCTAAGGTCGTCAGCTACTACGTTAGCTTTACCAGGGTGATAAAGAATCTCACAATCGTAGTCGTTCAGTAGCTCCACCCACCGTCGTTCTCTCATGTTCAGCTCTTTCTGATCGAAGATATGCTGGAGACTTTTATGGTCCATGAATATTGTACATTTCGTGCCATATAAGTAATGTCTCCAGATCTTCAGAGCAAATACGACTGCTCCTAGTTCAAGGTCATGTGCTGTATAGTTGACTTCATGTGTCTTTAGCTATCTTGAGGCATAGGATATAACCTTTTCTCTTTGCATAAGAACACACCCAAGCCCTTGATTAGAACCATCACAGTACACTACGAAATCCTCTGTCCCTTCAGGAAGAGACAGGATCGGTGCACTACACAGAGTTCGCTTCAGCGTTTGGAACGTTGTTTCTTGCTTTTCTCCCCAACTAAAAGTTAAACCCTTTTGCATCAGGGTGGTAAGAGGCTTAGCTATTCAGGAGAAATTCTGGATGAATCTGCGATAGTAGCCAGCAAGACCTAAGAATTTACGAATTTCTGTAGGTGTTTTGGGTGCTGACCAGTTCTGAATTGCCTTTATTTTGGAAGGGTCGACGTGTATTCCTTCTGAACTGACCACGTGACCTAGGAAATTAACTTTCCTGATCCAAAATTCACATTTTGAGAACTTCGCATAGAGTTTCTCTGTTCTAAGATTTTTCAATATTTGACGAAGATGTTGGCCATGTTCCTATTCACTTCTTGAGTAGATAAGGATGTCATCAATGAAGACTATGACGAATTTGTCCAGGAATGGACGACACACTCTATTCATTAGATCCATGAACACAGTAGGTGCATTCGTCAATCCGAAGGGCATCACTACAAAATCATAATGACCATAACGAGTTCTGAATGCGGTTTTGGGAATGTCATCCTCCAAAATCCGTAACTGATGATACCCAGATCTTAAGTCTATTTTCGAAAAGTAGCTCACACCTTGAAGTTGGTCGAATAGATCGTCAATGCGAGGCAGAGGATATCGATTCTTGATGGTAAGTTTATTCAGCTCGCGGTAGTCTATGCACATACGGAATGATCCATCCTTCATCTTTACGAACAAAACCGATGCTCCCCAGGGTGAGAAGCTTGGTCTTATGAAACCTTTGCTAAAGAGTTCATTAAGCTGGCTGGATAATTCCTGCATTTCAAAAGGTGCAAGACGATAGGGGGATTTGGCTACAGGGGTAGCCCCAGGGATTAAGTCGATTCTGAATTCGACTTGTCGTTCAGGAGGCACTCCTGGAAGATCATCGGGAAAAATGTCGGGAAAGTTGCAGACCTCAAGAATGCTCGCGATGTCTTTCACTTCTTGCTTTTTGTCTACCACATGAGCTAAGAAAGCACAGTACTCTTTGCGAAGGTACTTCTGTGCCTTTATGCAAGAAATGATCTGGAGGTTCGTTCCGGGTTTGTCATCGTAAATAACAAGAGTTTCGTTAGTTGGCAAGTTCAGACGAATGGCTCTTTCATAGCATAGGATATCAGCATGGTTAGGACACAACCAATCCATAACTATTATGACGTCGAAACTTTTTATAGAGACCGGCATAAGGTCTATTGGGAAAGAAAAGTTATTCAAGGTAAGATTACATCCTATGTATATATCGTTGGTGGATTCAGATTTCCCGTTAGCCATTTCGACTGTGAAAGTTTCATTTAGTGGTTGGGAGTTTTGATTTAACAATTGTTTGAAATTATGGCTCACAAAGCTCTTCTCAGCACCACAATCAAATAGAATGCATGCATAAGTGTTGTTGAGAAGAAAGGTACCCGTGACCACCGCAGGGTCTGCCACCGCTTCTTCGTGACCCAAAGCCAAAATTCTCCCAACTCCACCAGCATTTCCAGCTTTTGGAAAATCTCTCTTGAAATGCCCCACATCACCACATTGGTAGCATGCTTGACCTACTCCAGCGGCAGGTACTTGGTTAATTGGTTGGGGTGGTGATTTATAGAATCAGGCAGTATGCCCTTTTCTTTTGCAGTTACGACACTGCATTTCTCGGTAATTTCCGTTATGATGAAAATTGCACTTGTTGCACTTAGGGAGATTACCAGCATAAGGCTTAGCTGGTGCATGGTTAGCAGGAACAACAGCAGGTATAGTAGCATCATTGATTGCAACTAGCTGTTGCTTCTTTGAGGATTCCTGTGAAGACTTACCCTTCCTCTTGTTCCAACCCTTCTTGCTGTTATTGTTGTTGTTGTTGTTTCCCTTCGGTTGTTCTGGTGCAGCAACCACTGAGTTTTGATGGGCTCCATGGTCAATAAGAGACTGTGCTAGCTCTTTGGCACTGTCAAAAGTAACAGGCCTCAAAGCTAAGACACTTGAATGAATTTGGGGTGAAAGACCCCAAATATATCTCTCAATCTTTTTGCTCTCCAGAGCAACCATATCCGGAAAAAGAATTGCCAAATCACAGAATCTACTGGTATAGGTTGATATATCAGAACCAACCATTGTAAGGCCCCAGAGCTCTTGCTCGAGTTCGCGGACAGTATTCCCACATTAGCATGGCTTTTAAGTTCTCCCAGCTTATTGAGTTAGCCACTACCAGAGTTAGTGACTTAACATGGCAATTCCACCATGTTAAAGCTCTATCCGAAAAGGTACAAGCAGCGAATTTGACTTTGCTGCTCTTTGGACAGGAGCAGATTTCGAAAATTGCTTCTGTCTTCTCAATCCACTGCCTTA
Source organism: Lactuca virosa (assembly GCF_052849685.1). Lineage (NCBI taxonomy): Eukaryota > Viridiplantae > Streptophyta > Magnoliopsida > Asterales > Asteraceae > Lactuca > Lactuca virosa. Next base: position 161,326,315 of record NC_136434.1, on the reverse strand, counting down.
ATCCCATAACTCCTCCAGTCCCGTTAAAGGTCCTGGGTTTGCCATTCGAAAAATCTTTATAAGTGCACTCTCGCGAGTGCCCATGACTCTCGCCATGGTTAGAAGGATGTGTACCAGCTCCCGACCCACTAGCACCAGGAGTATTGATATGAGACATGACAGCCACTACAGCTGCCGTGACCGCTGTTTGAAACATAGCAGCGTCGAACTGAGGAGGTGGTGGCGGAGGTGGCGTCGGTGCTTCATTAACAGTGTTACGTATTGGATTTCTACGAGGAGGCATCTTTTTCTATAAAAGTTAAAAGATACAAAGATGGTAAGATATCAAGAGTGAATATGAATTTTGATATCTCTAAACTAAAACATTTAGTTCAACATGAATCTTGTAATGAATTGGAAATAGAAGTCTACGACAAGTACAACTTGTAACAATATGATATGAAATTGAGTGGTTATTTTTCAAAGAGTATGAAAGTGCATGTCGATAATCTTGCCATATTGAGTACATAAAGTCTGGAAAACTTGACCCTAAACAGGTCTACAATATACCAAATTCTGGAAAAAAACATCAACATCATACTGACCTACCGAAAATGAAATTTTCGTGGTCGTACTGAAAAACATGAAAAATAACGCTAGAACATATTCGTAGACTTTAACTATAACCAAAAGAGTGAACAGGAAACGAGTAGAGTATTATCCATTTCTTAAACCAAAAGAAAGGATAAGTAGAGTATCTCCTACTGACGACGGGCATCATTCGGACGAACCCTCAACTCAGCCAGTTGTCGCTCCACAGCAAGCATATGTCTTTCATACACTGTCAGGCGTGCTCGGAGCTCTATGACTTCAGCTCGAGTTACAGCTAACTCATGCAGCAGGGCCTCATTGTCTCTCATTGGTCTGTTATGAGCATGTTCAAGATTACGAATACTATCCGTATTGGCATTCGTGACAGCATCTAGCTCTGTGGTTTGCAAAATGGTTGTCACTCCTAGCTCAACATTTCGAGCCACTCGGCGAACCAAAATAGGGAGAATTCTGTCTGCAGAGCCTCCCTCACTTATGTTGTAGAAGCTTCGGTCTTCGTTGTAGGGTAAGGGTTGACCTTGCTCTCGGCTCCACCTACCTAAGTTCTCAGCCCACGAAGGTGTTGGACCTTGGAAATTTTGTCATGGATTAGGATTCTGGGCAACTGGTCGTGGATTATATGCTTCTGATTCGGAATCATTGTCTTCAGGAAAATTTTCTGCAAAATCATCATCTAAAGGGGTAAGAGATATATAATATAGTTAGTAACGATATATTAAAGATACAAGTTTCTACGAGAGAGACTTACAGTTAACAAGTAATGTATTCTGTATGACTTGTTCTAGGTATTACTATAACTATAAAGTGTATACTAATTATATATAACTTGGGTATAATCGACCTTCGATTAAATGACCCGGCTCTAAATCCACAACCAAACAAGGAACAGGAAATGAAACTAGATCACATTTTCTAAGTCTATATAACTTTAATTATATATAACTGTAATATACCCTTAATATTTATAGTTCTACCCTCAATTGTTCTTTTGTTTCCACATGATTGTTATTAGTATATAGTGCCTAAAATACCCCTATAGTACTTTAATCTTTATGTTCTGTTCTAGAGTTCTTCTGAATATGTATGGTTGGTAAGTTTTAGACATGTCACAACACTACTATCACTCCCAAACACATGTTGGTCATATCTCAAATCAATATAGTTGATCAGGCTATATTAATCCCAGATATGATTACATAACTGCCCATGTTTAACTATAATGTTCAACATCCAAATACTTTTAAGTTCTTATGACTGCGATACTGTACTTGTAGGTATGAGTGTTAGTATACTTCTTGTAAAAATACTTAAATTTTTTTAAAAAAATATACTTGTAGTCAGAGCTCTTAGCCCCAAATGTATTTGTAGTTTGTATATCTTTTATGGATTGATATACTGAGTTCACTGTAAACAATGCTCTGATACCAATCTGTCACACCCCCAAACCAGACGGCGGAAAAGTCCGGGGGTGGATGACTTCATTTGTAGTATCACAACACATTCATTATAGTATTCAGAGTACATACAACCACTGTATTTAAAAAGTATAAATATTTACATGTGTTTCATCATTGTATACTGAAACCAAATAGTTATACAAAAGAAGAATTCAAGATTCAAATAGCTCCATTTTCTCAAAAGCTCGGGGAGTACCTGTCTACTGGTTCCCGGAGAATACAAGTATTTTGAAAAGAGAGTATCAACATAAAGTTGAGTGAGTGCATAAGTATTTATGTTTGAAAGAATGTTTTCTGTTTCTTTAATATGTAAACTGTTCCAGAAAATCCTATATTTTCTGTTGTATATGAAAAGTAGTTTTAATCACATAAAACCGTTCTGTTTGTAAACCAATGTTATGTATTAGTATTTCTTTTGTAAAACTTGTAACTGTGAGTGTGCCTGGTTCCACCAGCTATTATTGTAAACCGAAATGTAATACTGTAAATTGTATCTTGTAAAACCAGTACCTTGATAAATGTACTTATGTTTTATTAGTTATACACTAACGTATTGTTAATATCTTTTATATATGTTATTATAACCATACTGACTACATGGCCTGACCCAACGCTATGGATGCGTTCAAAGCTGTTGATAACAACTGTCACTCGTAGGCGTGTATCCCTGACTGTAGCTAGCAGTCTGAGTGCGGGGTTGTCAATCCCAATATAGATCTATACACACATTGTTTCGATCCCCGGCTGGAGATTCTGGTTATAATGTCAGGACTTTAACTATATTATTTAAATGAATTAAACAACCTGTATCAAATGACTCATAAAAAGCATATAAACATTACATGTATATTGATTATGAAAATCCAATCATTCTGAAATAAATGATTGACAGTATGTTCTTGAAGTAGTATTTTTAACATGTATATGAAAGGTATATACTCTTAATTAGTTTTGAATCAAACCTTTGTTCTTGTAAAACAATGTACTTTAGTATACTTGAATTGTGAAGTAATGATCTGTGATTCATAAATTATACCTATTATAATTTATTTGTACTTTCTGAATTGATATCGAGTATTCATGAATGCAACCCCTTGCTCAACATGTTACAAAGGGTAATTGAACTTAATGAATTAACTTTTATACTGTACAAATATACAAATATATATAAGTAAAATTTAAATGACACTCGGACAAATAACTGATACTTATAATCCCACATCCAAACAAGGAAAAGGAACCAAAGTGGGTTATCAGTCCTAAGTCTTTTAAATCTTATATATATATATATATATATATATATATATATATATATATATATATATACAAATATGATTTCTGGGAGAAATATAAGTTTATAAAAACATTTAAAAGAAGTTTAATATTTTGAAATACTTTTAATGACTTGATGTCATTTTAACACAATGTTTGAAAATCAATTGAATTGATGAAAACTAAAATCCATTTTGTTAAGATATTTGAAACCTTTTGTTTATAATACAAATTCTTTGTGTTAGACTTGTATTCCCCCCCCCCCCCCTAAAAACAGTAAAAACTATGAAAATACGGGGGTATGAACTCACCTGTAGTGAGTGATTCGAATGTAAGATCGATATAGGATGCTAGGTGTCAAGTGAAGTCTTGAGCACAAACGGATCCTATTAAGCATATAATGACATATATATATATATATATATATATATATATATATATATATATATAACAACTAATCATGTTAGGGAACCACCTTAGGGACTAGGAAACACTTGGATTGAAGTGTTACAATCACATATGGTTGCATTAAAGGGGTTCACGGCGACACAAGGGTGTTTATGGCCATGGTGTTTACGGCCAAAGATGTTTACGGCCAATGATGTTTACGGTCAATGAAGATCTTGAGGAGGGTTTACGGCCAAGGGAGATGCTCATGGCCGTAAACTCTTATTGTTCTTGGGAAATGGTTGTTTTCAAGGGTGTATGTTAAGAGCTTCTATAGGATATCTAGTATATGGAAGATTACTTACATTTGGAAGCTTGAAGGGGGTGTTCACGGTCCAAGAATTAGTATGTGTTCTTGGTGTAAGTGATGAAGATTTAAAGATCTACCCAAAAGAGATGAAATCATGGATGAAATCATAGGGTTTCACTAGATTAAGCAAGGTATCAACTAACAAATGGAAGAAAATCTTACATATTTGAGGTTCAAGATGAAAACTCTTGATGATAGTTGAGAGAAAATCCAGTTTCTTGAGTTGCAAGTGTGAGAATTGGTGAAAAATGAAGGAAATCTATATATATGTGCGAGGGTTCACGGTCCGAGGGTTTACGGCCGTGAACCTCGTTTACGGTCCGAGGTCGGCTAGAGTTTACGACCGTGAACAAGTTCCAATGCGATAAGGTTCGGTTTCCGAGAAGATAAGATCCGAAGAGTATACGGCTGAAGCCGTTCATGGCCTCGTTCATGGCTGCGAGGGTTTACGGTCCGAGCCAAGAGTTTACGACTGTAATCTCTAGTTTACGACCGTAAACTCCAAGACTTGGAGTTTTCCGGCTTGAATGCTACACAATGAACTTCTAGCAGATACTTCTTAACACCAAATCCTTGAATGTACTAGGCTTAGAACACTCAAACAGATCTTTAACAATGCTAAAAGATAGCGGAAACAAGTCTGACTGTGATTGAATTGAATGACTGTACAAGATAGAAATTTTGGGTTGTCACACAAGGTAACTATACAAACTAGCTATTTGATTTTGAAGTTCCAAATTAATGTTAAAGTGTTGTAGTTGGCTGTTTGCATTGATTGTAAACAATGAAGATGCTAACATTTGACTTTTTATGGAATATATTAACATGAAATCTTATCTTATAAGTACTTTTTTGAACATTTGACTTTTTATGAAAACTATTGACATGAAATCTTCATTTTATAAGTTGTTATTTGAACATAAAAAAGTCAAAATGTGGACATTAGTTATTATTGTTTGAATTTATCGCAGGTTTACATGCAGAACTTTACAAGAAAAATAGTCAACATGATAAAGGAAGAATTCATCTTTGCTTCACAAGGAGTACCAATTATTCTGTAACATTCATAAAATTTGAAAAAAATTTAGACTTTTTCAAACCAACCAAAATCATAATTGTTTACATCGGAGTTTTCAAAACATGTTCATCATCAGAGTTATTCCAAAAATCACAAAAACATAACATGCGGAGGTGCACGATCACGCCTTCGTCTTTCCGCAATCCTCTCACGTACCTGAAACATCATCCAAAACAGTAAGCCCAAAGCTTAGTGAGTTTCCCCCCAAAGTACCAACACAACACAAAACCATAAATATACAATGAACAACATGCATACAGATCCTTCATGTAACATCCATAAAAATTCATAAAATTTAAACTTTTCAAAACAACCCTTTTCTAAAGAAGTGTTTACAAAAACCATTGTTTCCAAAATAGTAATTAAAAATCAAAATCGATTTCTACATAGTTTTTAAAATATTCACATTATCAGAGTTTCCCAGAAATCATAAGTCCAAAACGCGAGGATGTGTACGACCACGCCTTCACCTTGACACGATCCACTGAAGTACCTGAAACCATAAACCAAAATTGTATGCACGAAGCTTAGTGAGTTCCCCAAAGTACCAACACCCAAACAGATAACCTATACAAATAAGAGCAGGAATATAGAGCCTTTAACGTGTTTGGATCGCCTCACTGAGCCTTCAGTTTGTCTGGACCGTTCACAGAACCTTCAGCATGTCTGGACCGCCTCACCGGGCCTTCAGCCTGTCTGGACCCTTCTTCGGGCCTTCGACCTGACTGGTACGCCCCACTAGCCTTTAGTCTATCCGGGGCGACCTGGGTCTGTTGGCCTTCAGCACAAAGCAAGTCCGCCTTAACCCAACCACACACACAAACCATGTCGAAATATACATAACATATAAGCACACATATAATGTACCGATATAAACATTACCAGGTTTGTTGACCGACAACACAAAGTAGTACAGTCTCAACGCAACCACACTACATCAAAACATGCTACTGGAAACATATAGACGGAACATATAATAGGCAGATCTAACATATCACTAAGCATAACATCATCCTATCTACAAGGATACAGATCTAACAGATCACCATAGTACTCAATCTTACAATAGACCAGTAAAACAGTCCAAAGGGCCGGCATTGGTGCCTTCGACCCATAAGTACAGTGAGGAAAACTCACCTCGAATGTAGAAGCTCCCTGAAAGAAATCCCTAGCTGCTGCCCTACCGGCTTCCGGAGCTATCAATACCAACAACATACCCAATTAGCAATTAGGTTCCGTGCTATAATCCATAATCCTTACTTGGGGTAAAATTACCATTTTACCCCTGATCCAACATGAACCAAAACTGAGGCGCAAAACCAAAAGATCCACAAAGGCCCACTAATGGCCTAATTTTCCAAATTGGTCCCAATCCCATATGGTTCTTGTCCTAAGCCCATAATTTTCTTAATTACAATTCTTATCACCTCAAGTACCCCCTTAGAATAACTTGGTCAAAGACAGGGTCAAAAGTCAAGGTCAACGGCCTAAGTTGACCCAACTCGCCGAATTCCTCCATCAACTGCACATATCGGGAAAAACCAAGTCAACTCACCGAGTTGTCTAAGAAACTCGTCGAGTTCCTCTATCAATCTAAAAATGTCGTGGAAAACCGAGCCAACTCGCCAAGTTCGCCAGAAACCCACATCTTAATACATTAAGCACTTAATCCATAAGAACATGACTCCAAAATTAAACATAGGTCTGACTTCCTTGAGCTGGAAAACCACATAAAGTTGCCAACTTTACGTTCATGCATGTCTAAATGAAGCTCTTAAGCTAATAATGGACTTAATAATTGACTTAATGCATGCATGACACCAAAATCCTCATAAAGTGTGCACCTTTAAGCTCAAGGGTACCAAAACCAACTCAGATCTGAAAGAACAACCGCTTAAATGACTTCACTCATCTACAAATCATGGTATGAACTTGATACCTTAAAGTGACTACAAGAAATGGAGTGATTCTGGATCCATGACTTCCTTCTCCAAGCTAGAAACTTCAAGATCTTCTAATTCCTTCACAACAAAATGAACATCAAACCTCCTTCCAATGCTCAAAAACTTGACAATGGAGGCTACAATTCGTTTTAGGGTTTTGATAACGATGGAGGCTGATAAGGAGGCCAAAAAAAGGACTTAAGGCCTTTAAATAGGGTGCAAGACCCTAAAAATTAGGGTTTCCTTCCTAGCTGCCAACTCGATGAGTTGAGGCATCTCAACTCGTCGAGTTGGTTCATTAAACCCTCGCGATTCTTACATCTTGAACACGTCGAGTTGGTCCCTCCAACTCGTCGAGTTCACCTTGAAATAGGGTTATTCTCAACAATTTCTCTTCAAGATTTAGGATGTTACAACTCTCCCCTACTTAAATTAGATTTCGTCCTCGAAATCGCTCATTACTAACACTCATAACAAAACAACACTTGAGGAATGCACCCAGTAAATAAAACGACCTTCCCAAAACAATCAAACCCAAACAAAAATTCCCAACCACAAGAAGAACAACCCATAATCGCATGCAAAGACCCAGTCTTATATATCCGAACTTGGGTATCGAATTGGTCTGACTCCCTGATAGACATCCCAAACTGAACCGATTTCTAAAACCATTACACTTATCCATCGAACAATCTATCCAACCTTTGATGATAACAATTCCATAAACACACAAGGGATACAAAATACAGACTTCCTCGACTATCGGGCCGATACACTACTGCTAAGAGCCCGAACCTCATCACTTTCCCTTCATTCACAAGATGGAGCCATCCTAGAGCGCAGACACATAAGCTAAATTCTGAACCCGCCACCTAATGTCTTTGACATACAAATTTCTTAACCCCCTCCGTTCTGGATACAGACTTTCACGGACCCACTCGCGATTCCCAACATGAGTTCCCACGAAAAGCCTGCTCGAAAATGGCTACCCATGATACCTCCTCAGGGAACCTTCCCTAAAACTGATGAATGTCCATATGAATCTACCCCCAGTCCTTAAGTGGGGCACTACCAGAACCATGAAGAATGATCCTCGAAACACACCGACCGCAAAATTAACCCAAGACCGAACCATATGATGAACTCAAAATCTTAACAACCCTTTGTTCTTTGTTATGCCACTACCAACCACTGCCTCGACGAGCAACGACGATCTAACCATGAACTCCTGCGATACATCCAATCCTTACCGGCTCTGGTTTACCCCCACCTGGGCATCCACTCGATACAATCACCAATAACTTTATGACTTATGACTACATAACTGTGACAACCCGTTATTTTTGATATTGTAAAAGTCAACCAAAGTCAAACTTGGGTCAACTAAAGTCAAACTTGGGTCAAACTTATTGTGGTGACCTATCTTATTAAGTTTAGATTAAAAATCTCTATGTGTTTAAAACCTTTTATTAGAAGTGTTGCTTAAATTGGAAGTAAATTGCTTAAATCCGAGAAGTCTCGCAGGAACCGAAAACCCTCGGTTCGCAGCCGAGAACTCACTTCGGACCGCAAACCCTCGATTCGCAGCCGAGAACTCCCTTCTGACCACAAACTTTGGTCTTATCCTCTCGGTGCGTAAACCAACAAACATGTCCCATCATCGATTTCGACCCTATACATATGGGGGAACCGAAATCACTTCCTCACTTCTACTCTTCTAGCCGAAAACACACCTTTCTCTCTCAAGAACTCCAACCGAAAACCCCTATTTCTCTCTCAACTATCATCTGAATTCGACTTGTATCTCCTTCGGATATTGCTTAGAACACCAAGTGTTCTTCATTTCTTCAAGAAATCACCATTATTTTTGGTGATCTTCAGCCGAAAACCCTTGAATCTCCTTGGTTTCACAAGAACACCAAGATCTTCAATTGGGCCGAAAACCCAAGGGCTGGCCGAAAACTCATTGCAGCCTTCCAAATTAGCTTCTAACACTCTTATTTGTAGGTGAAACTTACAAATTGGTCCATTTCCTTATCATACTTGTGATTATATTCACTAATAGTATACATATATATTATGTGAAATGCTTTTAGGACTCGTTTTTGTCTCAGGATCTAACTTGTGGAAAAACATCCTATATCGAACCTTCAAACGAATCACTCACTTAAGGTGAGTTCATACCCCTACAATTTACCTTTTTCAATGTTTTTAGGGGGGAATACAAGCAAAACACAATTTACCTTATAAATATTGTTAAAAATCATTTTTAAACTCTTTTAAACTATTTTAGATTGCTGTTATTATCAAAATCATGTTCATTTGTATATTCATGAATAATCATGCTTTAACGGACTTGGGACTATTGCTAAATACCTTGACTACTGTTCCTTGTTTGGTTGTGGGATTAGGGTAGGATCACTAGTCCGACTATCGGCTAAATCATAATTATACATGCTAAATATATACATGAATATTAAATCTCATTTTCAAAAGAACATACTTAACTCAATTGCATATGCTGGGCAAATGAGTCTTTTCTCCAAATCATTTACAATTGAAACAAACATACTAGTAAACTATAATAGGTATAGTTTAGAGAACCAATTCATACTATTTTCTAGATCAGAGGAACAATACATAAATCAATACATCCTACTATTACTTTTCATTACAAAGTACACTGCTCATTTACAAGAACAAGAAACATATACATACTATACGTAAACAAGTTAACTAGAATGTGAAATACTACTTCATAGTACTTAGCAATATTCTTGCTAAGTCATGTTTTATAACCAGAGTCTCCTGGAGGGAGAGCATGAGTTTGTGTATAGATTTATATGGGACTGAAAATCCCACACCTTGATTTTAGCTACAGTTGGGACCGGCAGGTCTACGGGTGACAAATGTCATATCTTTTTCGACGTCTGAAGAATGTCATGTTTTATACTAGTCAATTAAGTATGGTTATGACCTAATTCAAATTAGAACTTTAACTAACCATTTTTTTACAAGTCAGATATATATATTCGGTGGTGTTATTTTAAACAACACTACTGTAGATCTTCATTTTCCATTACATACATACAGTGATGTTCACACATGAACAATGTATACTATTTTTCTAGTAAAGATAGTTTACAAATATGGAAAACAAACATTTATACTAGTTCAAGTACAAACAGTTATACTATTTCAAGTACAAACATACATTTTACACTATTTCAAGAGAACAAAACATACAAACAGTTGGGTCTTGGGTAAAAGACTACTTTTCATTTTAAGTGGAAAATACAGGATTTTTTGGAAGTATACTAACATTTTCATGAAACAAATACAAACATTAGACACTAAATACTTATGAAGTCACCAACTTAAATGTTGATACTCTCTTTCAAAATAACTTGTATTCTCAAGGAACCAGTAGACATGTACACTAGCACAGATTTTAAGAAGACGAAGCATGTTCAAGACTCGTCTTTTATTTTTGCTATACATTTTTGGTGTCATATAACTATACAAAGAACACACATGTATTAACTATATTATTAATGCAATGGATGTTGTTGCTTGTTTTTCTATTGTGTATTGTTATGATACTGTACATGACGTCCTCCGCCCCCGAATGTTTCCGCCATCTCGGTTTGGGGGTGTGACAGATTTGTATTAGAGCATTGTTTATAGTGAACTAAGTATATCAACCCATAAAAGATATACAACTATAAATACAATGGGATTTAAACACTATGACCAAGAGTTATACTTTTTAAATATAACAAATATTTTACCAAAGTATACATACATGCATACCTACCAGAACAGTGTCATACTAGAACAGAACAAAAGTATTGTGATTGTTGAACAGCACGAGTGGACTTGGGGATATATAATTAGTTTTGGGATTGATATAGCCTGATCAACTATATCTATCCAAGAAGTGATTAGCATATGCCTAGGAATGGTCGTGGTGTTGCAACAAGTCTAAAAACTTACCAACTCTTACTATAATGAAACACTAGAACATAACATAAACTTAAAATACTACAGGAGTATTTTGTGGTACTATAATTTACTTATGTGAAAACTAAAATGATCTTTATTAGTAGGTATATAGTTGTTGAGTGAATACACTAAGGTTATATATATGACTGAGACGCTATAGACTGAGAATCGGTGATCTTCGCTTTACTTCATGTTCCTTGTTTGGTTGTGGTCTTAGAGTTGGATCACTTATTCGAAGGCCTATCTTATCTTGGTTATATATAGCTGGTATGCACTATGTAAGTATAGAAGTAACTGGTAAGGATCACCCTATAAATAACTTTAGGAATACATCTATTATATGTCTCTTACACCCCTATTCTCGCTTAGATAACATGGCTAGATTTCATCTGCCGGGAGACCCGTACTTTCCAAATCAAGGGAACGGTGGATGGCTCGAAGCTGAACCAGAAGAAGATAACCCTGTAGTCCCAGTAGAAGAAGACCCCGAGGAGAGTTTTGAGGAAGAGAAGGAAGAGGAAGTTCAAGAAGACTCCGACTCAGAACCAGAGGTCTATAATCCACCTGAAGTTGCCCAAAATCCTAACCCTCGACATGATTTTCAAGGCCCGAAGCATCTGTGGGCAGTAAACTTGGGAAGGTGGAGTCACGAACAGGGACAACCACCTCCTTATAATGGCGACCAAAGCTTCTATAACCTGAGCGAAGGAGGCTCAGCTGACAGAATCCTCCCTATCTTGGTTCGTCGTGTTGCTCGCAATGTGGTACAGGGAAGAGCGACCATCGACCAAGTCATGGAGATTAGAGCTAACTCAGGAGTCAACGCAGTTCGCCTCCGCCATCTTAACGATGACCAGGAGTTAAAAAGGACTCACACTGATGCACTGCAGAGAGAACTGAATGCCAGCCAATCCGAAGTTATAGAACTTCGGCAGAGCCATGTGGCATTAGAAAGGCGTGTGTGGGAAACAGAACACCAGTTTGCTGAATCCAGGTCATAATCTAGTACTAACCAAAACAACACTCCTCAAAAGTAGAGCATACTCTACTCACTCTTTTGGATATAGATTAAGTCTACTTATAGACTTTAGTTTTATTCTCCTAATTATGATTAGACCTCGAAAATTCATTTTCGTTAGGTCTTTATGCTGTCAAAGTTGTCGCTATGTTGGTATGTTGTAGACCTACTTCAAGGTCAAATTTTCCCCGAACTCTATACATCTATAATACCAATGGAATTGACAGGCATCTAATTCTCTTGAAAGGTTTCTATCCAAATTCTCTCATTCTCTAATGATAGACTTCTATTGCAAACACTTAAACAATTACATGTTGAACTAGGGTAATGTAGTTCAAGGAACACTCTCATTATACTCATTATCTACATCTTACCATTATCTTCTTTGTTCTTAAACTTTTAGTTAAAAGATGCCTCCTCGTAAATCAAACACGCGCAATCCACCAATAATTCCAACTGAACCACCACCACCTCCACCACAATTCGATCCTGTAGTTTTTCAAGCTGTAGTGACCGCGGCTGTGACGACAGCCTTAACTCAGATCAACACTAGCAGTACTAGTGGGGGTGGACCGGGTATTAACTCTACCCAAGGTGATAGTCATGGACACCCTAGGGAGTGTTCATACAAGGACTTCACCAACTGCAATCGATTTACAACTCGCCGAGACTTTCTAATACCTGACTGATACTTCCGTTAATCCTTACTGTTTCCCCTTATCCAACCAACCGATTTACAATTCGCCGACCCCCCCCCATCAACGTGTCCACGCCAAAAGCACTAAGAGTAGAAGAACTGAACCATTATGATCACTAGACCTACAGCCTATGACTGGAATGTTCCCGATAACTTACCGACATTGTCGTCATCGCATCATTGGCCCAACACTCCGGGCCTGAAGATACCCACCCCATTCCATTACCTTGAAGGGACCTAAACAAATCCTTTACAATGCCAAATGAGCACCACAAAACAGTTATCAAGCAAAACCTGACGAAAACAAAGTCGCACACGATCTGCGGATAGGATAACAGTTGCACTCTTGATCCAAATCGGAAGCTGAAATCCAAGAAAACCATGCACATAATTCGAACCAAGAGCCCCAATTCCCTCTTGCCCAGCTCACAAGGAGCACTCCCATACACATACTTAAGAACCCATAATTTCATCCAAAGAGTGAAGAAACACCAGAAATAATTGAAAGGCCACCTAAATCAAAACAGAAAACATCCTCATGATTGGTCAAACAAGACCCCATACTTGTTTGAGACTGAACGGAGTCCATCACTACACCACTAGCTCGAGAAGACCTCCAAGATGATCCTACAAGGTACCAAAACCTAAGTCTGCTACGAATCAGAATTCCACTTTACCATTGAGGATAAACATACCCACGAACCAAGGGGACATAAACACACTGCATAGGAGGGTAGGTGACGCAGTCCTTGCTCTTAAACTGTCACCACTTGAATCCTTCAGATAATTCCTGCTGAAAGACGAACTCAATGACCAATGGTCTAGGACACCTTAACACCTAAACCAGAGAACCACAACCCACCTGGAGCTGAACATACCTGCTTCTGAAAAGGGTTCACCAATCAACATCTGCCCAACAAATCTGAAAGCAGCAATCCGAACAGCGAACTGATAGAACCCTCAATGACTGATGCTCAACATGAGAATCCCAGTTCTCCCCCACTTATAACTCGAGCCACCACCCACTAGTGGTAAAGCCAAAATATAACCTAACCGGCCCAAATAGGTACAACTATACTTGACCATGGATTGAATAACATACGCAGAATAGTCTTCCAGATACGGACCGAACAAACCCCAAGAGAAACCTCAATTCCAGCTAAAAACCTATGAATTTCCAATGATAACCACTTACAGAGAATAGGCAACTACCTATTTACAATCCAAACATACACCCCTTGCTTGAAACCCACATGACAATCTGGCACCTGGATTTCCCATCTCCCAAGAATACGGCCCTTTCTCACATCACCAAGGTACTCCAACCACATCAAACCACTTGCGCACACCGGCACTGACATACTGTCGCCAACCATCGTGACCAACAGACCTCATGCTAAGAATCCAACCTAACTCGGGAGGTCACAATCCTGCCCACTTCTTCGAACTCAGAAATCTGAAGGGCAAGATCCTTGCCACAGATAACGACAATCTAATCCGAAAATTTTCCACTTAAATCCCAGATGCAATTTCCAAGCCGATCATATCAACAACTTCCTTCCCGTGTCTCGAGGTCCGATGCACAAACTTTAACAAAACCCTCAAGACTTCCAACCAACATACTCGTCTGGGTCTGAACCACTCATCCCACATCAATATCTCCACAGGGGCCTGAACGAACACAAAATCCATTCTCGCCTGAGTAGTCCAAGCCAAAAGATCGACAGATACGGAACCACTGCCTCGAACCATGGTATCCAACCATGCTATCTTCCTTGACCAGTCTTTAGAATCCCTAAAATCTTCCTTGAATCGAGTATGGATCATGTGCTTCTAGTAGTACGGGCCCAGTACTACCTTCCACACCTATCCATACTTTCCTCAAGAATCATCTCGGGTCCTCTAAGACCTAATCACACAATACTCTTGAAACTTGATCAACAACGAAACAACTGCACTAGAACAGTCCCTAGGCTATCCTAGGATTCTAAAATTCTCTGCCATCAGTTGCTGAAGAACTCCTCACAATGTCAATTAGCTATTCCATGAATACAATCACATGCAACGAAGCTCAGATAATCCTTCGAGTAACAGACTCATCCCTACAACGGTTGGACTCAGACAAGAGCTATGCAGTAGGGTCAAATTCGTCACTCTGAGATTATCCAACCTTTCTCACATGTGACTTGACATATTCAATAGCTAACTCACATCACTCATGAGTTCCACAAAGCACAAAGCAAGAAACATTCGTCCAAAGGAGCCGAATGGCACTAAAATGCAATAAAATTAGATAGATCCTCATACGAAATCCTCGATCTTCAACTCCCCAAACCACGGGTGCACCTTCGCTATGCTCTCACTCTCCCTAGAGTGGCTAATCAGTCCTCGTGCTGGCCCGCTAAACATTACACCCACTCATGAAACTTCCACCAACCCTGCAGCACTCGTGTATGCTATCCGTACATAACACTGGATCATATAGACAGTCGAATACTTGATCCTGCCCTAAGCCTTTCATCAAACAAGAACAGGAAATAAGGCCCAATCAAACATTCTCGGGCTATAGAATCTTAGTTATGTACAGCTATAATGCATACACTAAGCAACTACAGTAATGATTCCAATTTCATATAAGAAAGAATTCAAGGCTATCAGGCATCATATAATCAGACAATTCTATCATGCAATTCCTAAAGATCCCTAACCTATCACTAGCTTGATGTTCTATCATATCACAATATCAAATAACAGTATGGTATTTTGAGGTCTATTTACTGGCTCCGGCTGATGGTACACATCGCATCCTCCTTAAGTATTTTGAAAACCATTTAAAAATCATTTTGAAAATCTTTTTCCTTAGTTTGAGATTGGATTCCCACGAGTGTTCCTCCAATTCACTCAAACCAAGGCTCTGATACCAACTTGTAACATCCATAAATATTCATAAAATTTAAACTTTTCAAAACAGCCCTTTTTCTAAAGAATTGTTTACAAAAACCATTGTTTCCAAAACATTAATTAAAAATCAGAATCGCTTTCAACATAGTTTTCAAAACATTCACATTATCAGAGTTTCCTAGAAATCATATGTCCAAAACGCGAGGATGTGTACGGTCACGCCTTCACCTTGACACGATCCACTAAAGTACCTGAAACTATAAACCAAAACTGTAAGCACGAAGCATAGTGAGTCCCCCCAAAGTACCAACACCCAAATAGATAACCTATACAAATAATAGCAGGAATATAGAGCCTTCAACGCGTCTGCATCGCCTCACCGGGCCTTCAGCCTGTCTGGACCGTTTACAAAACCTTCATCATGTCTGCACCGCCTCACCCGGCCTTCAGCCTGTCTGGACCCTTCTTCGGGCCTTCAGCCTGACTGGTACGCCCCACTGGCGTTCAGTCTATCCGGGCCGCCCTGGGTCTGTTGGCCTTCAACACAAAGCAGGTCTGCCTCAACCCAACCACACACACAAACAATATCGACATATACATTACAGATAAGCATACATATAATGTACCGATATAAACATTACCGGGTTTATTGACTGGCAGCACAAAGCAGTACAGTCTCAACCCAACCACACTACATCAACACATGCTATTGGAAAACATATAGCCGGAACAGATAACAGGCAGATCTAACAGATCACTAAGCATAGCATAATCCTATATACCAGGATACATATCTAACAGATCACCACAGTACTCAATCATACAATATACCAGGATAACAATCCAAATGGCCGGCATTGGTGCCTTCGACCCATAAGTACAGTGAGGAAACCTCACCTCGAATGCAGAAGCTCCCTGAAAGAAATCTCTAGCTGTTGCCCTACCGGCTTCCCGAGCTATCAATACCAACAACACACCCAATTAGCAATTGGGTTCCATTCTATAATCAATAATCCTTACTTAGGGTAAAATGACCATTTTCCCTCTGATCCAACATGAACCAAAACTGAGGCCTAAAACCAAAAGATCCAGAAAGGCCCACTAATGGCCTAATTATCCAAATTTGGCCCAATCTTATATGGGTCTTATCCTAAGCCCATAATTTTCTTAATTACAATTCTTGTTACCTCAAGTACCACCTTAGAGCAACTTGGTCAAAGACAAGGTCAAAAGTCAAGGTCAACGATCAAAGTTGACCCAACTCGCCGAGTTGTCCATCAACTGCACATATCGGGAAAAACCAAGTCAACTCGCCAAGTTGTCCAACAAACTCGCCGAGTTCCTCTATCAATCTGAAAATGTCGGGGAAAACCGAGCCAACTCGTCGAGTTTATCCATAAACTCGTCGAGTTCGCCATAAAACCACATCTTAATACATTAAGCACTTAATCCATAAGAACATGACTCCCAAACATAGATCTCACTTCCTTGAGCTTGAAAACCACGTAAAATTGCCAAATTTACATTCATGCATGTCTAAATGAAGCTTTTAAGTAAATAATGGACTTAATCATTGACCTAATGCATGCATGACACCAAAATCCTCATAAAGTTTGCATCTTTAAGCTCAAGGGTACCAAAAGCAACTCAGATATGAAAGAACAACAACTTAAATGACTTCACTCCATCATCATCCCCAAAAAGAGGCCAAAATACAACAAAACCCAAAATGAGGAGATTTAATCATCTACAAATCAAGGTATGAACTTGATACCTTAAAGTGACTACAAGAAATGGAGTGATTCTGGATCCATGACTTCCTTCTCCAATCTAGAAACTTCAAGATCTTCTAATTCTTTCACAATGCACAAAATGAACACCAAACTTCCTTCTAAGGCTCAAAAACTTGACAATGGAGTCTATAATTTGTTTTAGGGTTTTGATAACGATGGAGGCTGATAAGGAGGCCAGAACAAGGACTTAAGGCCTTTAAATAGAGTGCAAGACCCTAAAAGTTAGGGTTTCCTTCACAGCCCAAAAGGTGGCCCAAAACTCGAAGCCCAAAGTCTGAAATCCAACAGAAGGCATACGCGGGGCGTACTCCTCCGGTACGTAGGGCGTACACCAAGCCTCGTAATTACCCACAACGAGGTGGCTAACCAAGTACGTGGGGGTGTACTCCTCCTTACGCGGGGCGTACTATCGTAGATCCAAAAGGCCTATTTTGTGCTTAATGGCTTAAGAACTTAAGCCCAAACTTTAGATCCATGGTTCAAATGCACCTTAGAGTCATAAAGTCTACAATTTTATGATTTTACACGTCCAAAAGTTCTTAATATAAGGTCTTAATCCATTAAGACCCTTTTACCAAATGAATGGGATACTTTTAGCCATTGGGACTTCATTTTTATGATTAAGGACCCCTCCAAGGCTCTGAAAGGATGGCTCAACACATCTAGAACATGGGATGTTCAAGATGGAGCATTTCGGACCAAAAAAAAGCATAAAAAGAACCCAACAAGAGATCTAACAATTAAAGCATAAATGTATGAACTTTATACCTTTAGATGATGGAGAAGGAAGCCAAACTTCCAGATCCAAACCTTGCTTCAAGTTTATAAGCTTCTTGATGCACTTCCTTTGTCTCTAAATCACCACGAATATACTTTAGGGATCTCACTCTCACTTAAGGGGGCTAGTGTTTTTCAAGAACAACTCAAGGACTTGGAGGTCGAAGGATAAGGGAAAATGGTCCTTAATGATGTTTAAATACTCCTCAAACCCTAAAATTTTGGGTTTCACCCGGACAATAGTACGCCGAGCGTACATATGTGTATGCCCAGCGTACTAGGGCGTGCCCTAGTACAGTTAGCGTAGTCACATGTACGCTCAGCGTACACCTCCTGCCCCAAAATTTACCATTTTGCCACTAGGGCTTCTTAGGGCTAATTCCAACTAAATCCAAGGACCAAAATGACATAATTAAAAACCAAGGGAAGGATTTGAAAATACCTGAAATCCGGTATGTTACATATTCTGTCACCAGTTTTTAATCTTTTTTTATTACTATGGGAAATCTACATTTTTACAAAGCATTGTTGACTTATTATTAACAAAAAAAATCTTATGTATGATAGATAGAGAACGAGTACCCAAATGTTTAAGGTTCATTTCATGATTACGGACGAAAATATTTCAACTGGACTGCTACAATGGCGGTGGGTCAAAACACTAATGAACCATGGACGCCCCTGATCATGTCGTTTGTGCTCAACTTCTAATTGTTAAATGTAAGAAATAGCAATGCACTCTATTTGATTTTTTTTTTAATTTTAAAAAATGGCTTAACTAATTCAACATATTGTTTCTTCCAAGAATGAAAATTTGTATTTGATTTCATGTCATGTGGTCGTTCATTGGATATTGTAAGTTTGTTTTACCCTTTTTCGAAGACTTTTTTTATTTCTTTAGGTTTGATTTGTTGTTGCTCAGATTTAGTTTTACCTGAAAACAAAATTATTTTTTCCTAAATTAAAATTTTTACATCCTTTAATCTTGATTTATTTTGGCTTTTGTTGACTCGGGTTCATGCCTAAATCCAGTTCGGAGGCAAGTTGTGGATTTCAAAGGTTTGTTTACCCTTTTTCAAGATTTTTTTCTTCGTTTAGGTTTGATTTGTTCTTGCTAAGATTTATTTATACCTGAAAAGATTTTTTTTCCCTACAACAGATTCGATATACATGTTATCGGAGAGCATGTGTGGAATCTATTTTTTAGGTAATGACCTTTCCTACAGTTTCTTGAATACTATTACCACTCACGTAAAAATAATATTTGCAACATAGCTTTTCATATTGTTTGCCTTGGCGATTGGTTACATTCAATTACAACAACAAGACATTATGTAATCAATACTCATTTATATCGATTTTTGCCCTATCCTATGAACATGAAACATGATCATCCACTTTCATTTGTTTTCTATGGTTATATTGTATGTCACTTGATGTCCTTTTTGGTAATTGCCCATCTTGCTCCGAACCAGTTATAGTCAAATTTCGCATAAGAAAAATTAAAAGTTTAGATTTATTTATTATGGAAAATTGTAGAAAAACTATAAGTAGATTGTGAATGACACATGTAATGGTAAAAACATTAACAATTTATACATTTTTGGAGCATCATGTAAAAGTACATGATATTTGACTTATTATTCTAGCCATGACTAAGGAAGTAACATATTCACATATAAATCTACGATTTTAATTATCAAAGTTTGTGTGTCGATGTACGACTTGTACATAATATGTAAAACCAACAGACATATTACATAATATGTAAAATCTTTCACATATGCCTTCACATAATTAGGTGCAACCAATTGATAAAATATTTGTGTGTCGACGTACGACTTGTACATGCCATCAGACCTCAAGGCAATGATGAAGAACATAATAGCTGTAAGGTCTAATTTCTAGGGTTTTTTTTTAGATTTTGTTTAGGTTTGTATTCTTATATTTCTACTTTGTAGTTGTCGAGGAGCGAAGCCGATAATGAAGAACATAATCCGAGGTACCTGAGATTTGATTCCCAACTTCCCTTGTTGATTTCCAAACCCCACATACACAACGCTTCTCAGAGGTATGTTTATAAGGTTTATATGTTTTCATTTCATCATTTTATAATCATTTCCGGTTGGTGGGGTGTTGATTGTTGTTAGGTTGCAGGCACTAGATTGCTTTAAAATAATCACAACCCACTCTATTCTGTTCTTTATACGACGATTATCCTCAAATCGGAAAAAACCTAATGTAATGTTGAATAATTTGGGTTTTCCCTTTAGAAATATCCATCGATGTAAGAGATTACAGGAGCCGAAAAGGATGCAATCAAATACATTTTTAAGTAGTAACTGAACCATAACAAGCATGATAAAGGCTTGGTCTTAGAAATTGGAACATATGGAAATGCTAGTTCATTTTTTACTGCATAGATTAATGATAATAATACTATAGCTGTGTATAGTCTTATACATTTTTTACTTTAGGGACTTATATTGAGATTTTATTCAAAATGTTTCACAATTCTCAACCTACTGTTTTATGTGAGTTTTAGCTTCAAGAGGAAGATGTACGTGTTTAATAAAATGTATTGTAACGACCTAATTTTTCAAAAGAAATTTTTCATTTTTAAATACTCAAAAGCACTTTCCATAAACCATAAAATCTCAATACAATTGTTTTCAAATTCTTAACAATAACAATATTATTTCAAATAATCAGAGTGTCCCATAAAAATGTCGGAGAGAGTGTGCATGTCGCGTCATTAAGCATTTCCCTTGCCCTTGGGCTCAGATGTACCTGAAACAAATCCACAAACTGTAAGCTAATGCTTAGTGAGTCCCCCAGAGCATACCCTACACAATCCATATAATCACATAATCATATTAGCTATAAAAGCTACATAAACCACATAAGCCATGCATACAAACATATAAGGATGCCGTGGGCTCCTCCCAAGGTCTTATTCCAGGATGTCATGGGCTCCCCCACATGGTCTTACATCTAAGTGTCATGGGCTCCCCCATGGTATTTTAGCTGGAAAGCCATGGGCTCCCCCACATGGTCTTACATCCAAGTATCATGGGTTCCTGCTATGGTCTTTACTTGAAAAGCCATGGGCTCCCCTTCATGGTCTTACATCCAAGTGTCATGGGCTCCTCCCATGGTCTTCCCTGCAAGTATCACATATATAGCTAGCATAACACAAAGCATAACTAACTATCATACCACATATCTCTATGAAAACGAGTGTACCACATATCACAAAATGGGCCAGCCTTGGTGACCTAGACCCATTGGTATGATGAGGAAACTCACCTCTCGTGAATGCTGAACTGAAAAGCTAAGATCAGATAAATCCCACGTGCTGCTCCAACTCAACCGCCTATAATCATCATGTGATTAACTTGTCATAATCCCGAAATACAATAAATGCCCTCAAAGTCAACCCTGGTCAATCCTGGTCAAATTCAAATTCAACAGTCAAGGTCAACAGTCAATGTTGACCTCAAATCGCCGAGTGCATCTAGCAACTCATCGAGTTACCTGAGTAACTCGTCAACTCGCCGAGTTACCTGTGTAACTCGTCGAGTTCCTCAATGTCCAGAAGACCGAAAACTCATGTAGACCGAAAACTCCACTCCTTCATTACACTCATTCAGAAACTCGAAAACGGGTAAACCCTACCCGACTCATCGAGTCGACTATGGGAATCGACGAGTTCCTTTAGTCCTTTTTGTGTTCAGTCCTTTCCAGTGAGATCCAAGGTCCTAAACTTCAGATCCAACTTCTCCTAGTGTAGTTACCACGTAAAGTTGCAAACTTTACGTGCATGCAATGCCTCACAAGGCTAAAACACCAAAACTAAGGTTCCTACAAGGTCTTAATGCATGGAAAGGGCCTAAGCTGGATAAAGTGAGCAACTTTATGTCATTAAAGACCTATAGGTGTCCAGATCTGGAACCATATCCTTATGACAAGTCCAGATCCGAAGATGACACCCTTTTGGTACCAAAAGTGACCATTTACATCCAAGAAAAGAGATCTAAGCAAATAAAGGTCAAGGTAGTGGCTTTATACCTCAATATGGTCACCAATACAGGGTAGATGTCGGATCTACTGCTTCCCTCTTTGCTCCTTCTTCTTCAAGCTCCAAAATCTTCACAATCACACCAAAAATCACTCTCAAAAGCTCTTTTTCTCCCTCAAGAAGGTGCAAGGCTCGAATTAGGGTTTCTCTGGCTGTAGGAACGATGGAAGAGGCTGAAAATGAGCCATAAGTTCTTTAAATAGGGTACAAACCCTTGCAAATTAGGGTTTCTCATTACAGTGCCTACTCGTCGAGTCGGGCCTTCTGAATCGTCGAGTAGATCTGAAGTCTCGTGTCCTCATAATAACCTCTACTCGAAGATTCGGAGCTCCCCAACTCGTTGAGTCCCAGTACAAAAAACCTAAAACTTATAAAATTAAATAATACATGGAACAGGTGTTACATGCATTAATAAATGCATCAAATGGGAAGGTTGATTGTATTACGCTCTTTTGATTACCTAGTGATATAGGAAAAATAACTTCTTAAAGAGTCACATTTCAACCCTTGGAATTGTTATTTTTCTATATATTCTGCTTCAGGTGATTGGGAACAGGAGATGAATTAGGCCCATGGATATTATTTGACCATGCCTTTTTACGACTCATGTGATTTTTTTGTAGATGTATTGATTTATGTATATTTTTATTGACTTTACTAAGATCATCAATTTTTGAATTTTTTAAGCATGTAGTAGTTCTTGAAAATTTGCTTTTCAAGTCCGTCCACGATATCTTGGTAAACGTTTTTAGTTATGTTTCTTTGTGAAAAATAACTCACTGTTGACCCTCTACTTTGTTTCTATGTTACTTTCTCTTCATCAATCCTCCCTAATAAATAAAAAACTTTTTGCCACATGTCATCTTCTCCTTCATTTGGACACATGGCATTTTCTAGAATTTTTGAATTTTCTATTTTCCACTTGTCATTATATTGTATTTTTCAGTTTATTAAATTAAAATTTCACATTTAATATGTATGGTAATATATATGTTGGGTATTTATTAGAAAGGGTTTATATATGTGATGTATTCAATACATTAAAGCCTCATTAATTTTAATAATTCAAACTTTTTCTTATTTTTCTTATAAATTCAAACTTTTCAAATTGTTAAAATTTCATATTTATTTTTTTTAAATAAACCCATGTAATACATGGGTCTCACACCTAGTATGAGAATCAAAATGCCTAAAGCATGTTTTTTTTGTTTTGAGGATAGATTTCCATGGATATCAATATCATGTTCTGTCTAATGTTTTTATCTTTTTGTATTTCAAGTTCTTTTTTTTTCTCCTTGCATTTGTTTTCTTACGTGGGAAGATTTTTCACTTTCAGATCTGATGATGGATCTGAGCTGAGATCTGGTGCTATGCATATCTAATAAACTTGGGTGCTATTTAAATTTTCAAATTTATGTGCAAGAACTTGTTATATTGAGCTGTAGATCTGTAACATCCAAAATCCATGTATTTCTTTTTAAACCCTTGGTGAATTTTATTTTGGCAATTGAGGACCCTCAGTACATTGGGCGTACATGTGAGTACACTTAGCATACTCAGGCGCATGCATCGGGTGACTGAGGCTCGTACGCGGGGCGTACAGGCATGTACGGGGGGCGTACGAGGCCAAAGACTAAAATACTAAATATCGGTCATGAGCCCTATTTAAGCTCATTTAAGACCTTGGAATCCCTTCCTTACCATCCTCCCATACCCTCAAATGTCCTCAAAACCCTAGATATCCTTGAGGGTTGGTATTTGAGCTTGCAAGTGCCAAGAGTAACCCTTTTTGGTTTGTTAGCAAGAAGAAGGAAGTGGTGACCAAGCATTGGACATGGGAAAGCTTTTGGATCCTGCATCTAGATCATCTCCAAGAGCTTTTCGAGGTAAAAAGCTCATATCTTGCTCATTCTTTTGTTAGTTTAAGTTAGGGCCTAGTAATGGGTCCAATTTTGGTCCATGGGTCCTCTCATGTGAGTTTAAGCAACTCCAGAGGTTAGAAATGTTAGATCTGAGTTCCTTGTCCATGTTAGAAGCATAAAAATGCTAACTTGATGGTTTTTATGGCATCATGCTAGAGTTTAAGGTCTTAAATGAAGTCTTAATGGCTAAAATATGTTGTTGGGCTCCCATATGGCATGCAAAGGCATAAAGTTGCCAACTTTATACCCTAGGACCTTAGAAATGACCAAGATCTAGATTTGGACGAAGTGTCTTAGCGTATTAAACACTTTATGGCTTTTGTGCAAAATCAGCTTGTACGTTGGGCGTACTAGATTGTACGTTGCGCGTATTGGCCCAGGAGCGTAGTACGCTAAGCGTACTGATGATGTATGCGGGGCGTACGCTTCCAGTGGGCTTTGGGCTTCCATTTGGCCTTCAAGATATTTTGGGCCCTAACTGACCTTGGGCCTGGACCTATTAGAATGTTGGGCCTTGAATATTATTATTGTACCATAGGTAGCTTGGTTGGGACTTTTGGGCCTTGTGGTCCATATTTGTTTTGGACCTTGGATCTTAGGCCCCTTAAATCAGGAAGACTTTTGGGTCTTATTATAGAGTTTGTGCCTATGCCTTGAGTTGTGATCTAATTCTAATTAGGTTAATTTATGTATATATTCAGTGTGAGATTTTCCGGACCGATAGCCCAACAGTATTTTTATTAGCAGACTGAGGTGACTCTTCTCACTTTATCCATGGGTCGAAGGCACCAACGCGGGCCCATTATCTGAGTTGTGGATTGTTAGTGGTTGTGCATGTACTTGTGTGAAGACCATGGGGGTAGCCCATGGCGTTCCAGGTAAAGACCATGGGGGTAGCCCATGGGATATGGATATCAGACCATGGGGGTAGCCCATGGCACTCAATATAAAGACCATGGTGGTAGCCCATGGAAACTATATATATGTTCTATGGTATTCTATGTTTGTATGTTATGTGATATTCTGGGAACTCACTAAGCACTAGCTTACAGTTTATTTGGGTGTTTTCAAGTACTTCCGGTACTAAGGGGAAGGGCTCGGCTTGATGGCACAACATTCACTCTCCAGCTTTTTCCGTAATTATCTATTTTTGATACTCTGATATTTGATACTATATGATGTGATGGATATTGAGAACAAATCATGATTGTATTTCTATTTTCAAAAATGAAAATTTTGTTCGGGTTTTTGGGTTTGTTACAAGTTGGTATCAGAGCATTGGTTTGAGGGATTCGGGCACACTCTCGGGTGTGTCAGAACTTAAACTAAGGGATTTGTAAACCTTTTCAAAAGAAACAAAAGTCAAATTTTTCTGAAAACGGTTTTCTTTAGTAAAAAGGAGAGTGCGATGCGCAGAATTGGCCGAGCTCAAGTAGTGTTTTCCCAATGTATTAAACATGCTAGAAATACATTTCTTGTAATTGATGTTGATTCTGTGACTTGCGAGGAGTATGCTTTCAAAGTTGTATATGTTTAGGATTGTATAGCCCTAGAATAATGGATACTGCCTTATTTTATGTTCCTTGTTTGGTTGTGGTCTTAGGGTAGAAGCTTTATTTGACAGTCTATGTGATTCTATTTGTGTATAACATACATGCATAAGGCAAACTGCGGTGTTGGTAGAGGTTTTAGGTTTTGTGAGGATTGAGAAATCCTATGAGAGTCTAGGATATATGTATGTGTTGTATGTTGTAGGTATTGTTTTATCTATAGTTGGTTGAATTAGAGGTATCAGGTTTGGCAGTGACGAAGGTACAAGTAGGTGTGAAAGGTAGTATTGGGCTCGTACTACTGAAAGCACATGACCTGTACCCAAGACAAGGAAAAACCAGGAAACTCTAAGGAGCCTGGTGGGGAGGAATCCCTTCGAAGCTTAATGTGCATAGAAGTACCTACTAGTTTTAAATTTATAAGCTAACGAACTTAACTAGCTAAAATGCACCTGGGCAGTGTACCTAGTCGAATTGTAGTGTAGTAAAGTAAGTTGGGGTCGAACACAGGGAACATATTTAATTAACTAAAATAATTACTCTAAATTAATCTAAAATCAAAAAAAGCTTTAAATTGGTTTTTATCTGATTTTACAAGTTCAGACAAACTTTAACAATTAACTGATAATTTTAATCAATATTCTAAAAACACTTCCGTTTAGTTCGAATCCACTTCTCCTCTATGGTTAGCTACTAATTATAGATTATTAAAGTTGGTCACCAATTATTATTCAAATAGTAATTCAAGTCTAAAATTACTATATTTTTAACAATTCATGAACTACCTTGTATGGCCATACATAAGCAAAACACAGAATTAGTTATTAATTATAGATGGGCTATGTAAGATTTATCTAAGAAAACACAATTATGGTCATAATTTATGTTCTCTAGAACAACTAAATTAGCTACTTTTATCACTTATCTAAGATTTGGTCGATCCTAGCTCTAGCAATTTAATAGTCACTAAACTACTAGGTAACAAGTTCATGTAGTTTAATGGTCACTAAGCTACACAGAACCTGAATTAAAGCAACAAAGTCACAAAGTTTAACATGCTAGGTAATGATAATCAAACACATGCACAAAACCAACTTATAAAATCCATAAATTAATAAACTAAGCCATAGATTCAAGGTTTCATCTAGCTAAACGAATGTCTACTAATTTAGCTACTCATATGTAAAAGTAAACACACAAGTTCATAATAATTTGACATGATTAAATTAATGCAAACCGAATGTAGTGTTTTAATCTTCAAATTCTCTATCTTTAAACAATCTCTCCTTCCAAAAGGTGTTTTTTCGCACTTTTTTGACCTCTAAACTCGATTATAACTCTATGAAATCATATCCATCCCCCTCAAAGTCGATATGCTAAGGGATATTTATAGTTTTCCAAAATCACGTCTCGCGTCGTGAGAATTAGGGTCTCACGTCGTGAGATCAGTAGAATTCGTGTTCGCCAAGGAAACTGCATTCCGCATAGCTATCTTCTAGAAGAATCAATCTCACATCGTGATATTATACTCCTCGCATTGTGAGAACTGGGAATTAGCATTTGGCACAAAAATGAAAGTCGTCCGAAATTTTGTCTAGTTTTCAGATCATTTTGAATCTTGTCAATCGGAGTTACAAGTCACGAGATATAGTCAAACTACTGACGAGGGGTCAAGCAGTCCATCAACATCCTTTTTGTATCTTTTTCAGCTCTAGTCCTCCAAGTATCCAACTTTTGTCGGTTTCAATCATTTTCTTCGAGAATGTCCACTTTTGGCTGCAAAATATAATTTAAACATTATAAGTACCAAATATCTTTGCAGTTAACTAAATTATAGCTTAAAATGTATTAAAATATTGCCTAGAAATGTGTATAAATATGACACTATCAAAATACCCCACAATTATCTTTTGCTTGCCCCAAGCAAAACTAATCTTTTAAGTTAAACTTTCATCACCAGTATCATATAAGACAATTAATTTAGAACTCAGCCATTATACCAAGACCTCAATGTGCATATTTGTGTCCAAGGTTCCTAGAAACTTCCTAATCCTAAATACTCACAATCCTTATGAACCTTCACCCCTTAGCTTATACGACACTCATTTTTGCAACCCTCCGAATCCATCCTCAGAAATCTTTCTTAACCTCAAGGTATTTTTCGTTAAGCTACCCAAGCATACATAATCTAGAAAAATTACAACTTTGATACCACAATGGAGCTCTTGGAATTCTTCACTTATTTGATATTTGCTCTTGATCTCTTTGAATTCACCATCTTTTTGTTTGATTTTTGGTATCTTCTACTTTTTGATTCTTCAGAATTTTGATCTTTGATCTTCATACTTTGACAGCTCCAAAATTCTTACAACTTTTTTAATTTTCTCTCTCTTTTTTATATAACTCACTTTTTTTCTCTCAAATCCTACAGGCTTAATCAAGGGAGATTAACTTCAACCTTTATTGGTTAGAGGCATTAGTCTAAGTACAATGACTACATAAGCTCTCCTGGATAGATTTCAGGTACATGCTGCAACACTTATTATGCCATATAAACTACCAGATTACCTTTCATATCTCATGGCTTATCACTAGGAATGGGAAGCCACAAATATACTATAACATATGTTGGCTCAATTAAACATTTGATCTCTCATTGGATCATCCCACGCAACACTAGCAACTTATGTTTTTAACTTATTACTATATTTAATTTTAGATCATTATTTCATATCTATTTCTAAATTTTTAAATTTTCTAGCAATTTACATTTTCGATCCCCTACCCCACACTTATTACATACAATTCCCTCATTGTATGCATAAAATAATTTAAAAGCAATAAAAAGGAGAAAAAGGAACAGACTCCCATGGGGTAGTAGAGGCAAGATCGACTTCTGATCGTGTGGAAAGCTTGAACACCTTGAATATGTAGCTGGAACTTGGACTTCTTTGATACGTGTGAATGTGCCGAAAAGATGTGAATCATAAACTTGCATATTCAAAAAGCGTGGTGCATAAAATCTTCAAAGCATAGCATCTCAATGTTGGAAAGCATACACCACATTGTAAAGTTGGAAGAGAAGAGTGTAATACACGATATTTGATGACTCAGGACGTGGTAAGAATGGGCAAACACAGGGAACATATTTAATTAACTAAAATAATTACTCTAAATTAATCTAAAATCAAACAAAGATTTAAATTGGTTTTTATCTGATTTTACAAGTTCAAACAAACTATAACAATTAACTGATAATTTTAATCAATATTCTAAAAACACTTCCGTTTAGTTCGAATCCACTTCTCCTCTATGGTTAGCTAATAATTATGGATTATTAAAGTTGGTCATCAATTATTATTCAATTAGTAATTCAAGTCCAAATTTACTAACTTTTTACCAATTCATGAACTACCTTGTATGGTCATACATAAGCAAATCACAGAATTAGTTATCAATTATAGATGGGCTATGTAAGATTTATCTAAGAAAACACAATTATGGTCATAATTTATGTTCTCTAACACAGCTAAATTAGTTACTTTTATCACTTATCTAAGATTTGGTCGATCCTAGCTCTAGCAATTTAATAGTCACTAAACTACTAGGTAACAAGTTCATGTAATTTAATGGTCACTAAGCTACACAGAACTTGAATTAAAGCAACAAAGTCACAAAGTTTAACATGCTAGGTAATGATAATCAAACACATGCACAAAACCAACTTATAAAATCCATAAATTAATAAACTAAGCCATAGATTCAAGGTTTCATCTAGCTAAACGAATGTCTACTAATTTAGCTACTCATATCTAAAAGTAAACACACAAGTTCATAATTATTTGACATGATTAAATTAATGTAAACCAAATGTAGTGTTTTAATCTTCAAATTCTCGATCTTTAAACAATCTCTCCTTCCAAAAGGTGTTTTTTCGCACTTTTCTGACGTCTAAACTCGATTATAACTCCACGAAATCATATCCATCCCCCTCAAAGTCGATATGCTAAGGGATATTTATAGTTTCCAAAAATCACGTCTCACGTCGTGAGAATTATGGTCTCACGTCGTGAGATCAGTAGAATTCGTGTTCGGCAAGGAAACTGCATTCCGCGTAGCTATATTCTAGAAGAATCAATCTCACGTCGTGAGATTATACTCCTCGCGTCGTGAGAACTGGGAATTAGCATTTAGCACAAAAATGAAAGTCGTCCGAAATTTTGTCTAGTTTTCAGATCATATTGAATCTTGTCATTCGGAGTTATGAGTCATAAGATATGGTCAAACTACTGACGAGGGGTCATGCAGTCCAGCAACATCCTTTTTGTATCTTTTTCAACTCCAGTCCTCCGAGTATCCAACTTTTGTCGGTTTCAGTCATTTTCTTCGAGAATGTCCACTTTTGGCTGCAAAATATAATTTAAACATTATAAGTACCAAATATCTTTGCAGTTAACTAAATTATAGCTTAAAATGTATTAAAATACTTCCTAGAAATGTGTATAAATATGACACTATCAAAGTTCCTTATCAATTGTTTTCCTTGTTGTATTTTCAGTTGAAGATAGTGATGGTTACTCGAGGAGGTTCAGGTTCTGGATCAAGTTCAGGATCGAGATCTGGTGCAGAGCCGATTGATGAGAGGTTGCACGAGCTCATTGCAGCCAAGGTTACTCGCGACATCCTTGATGCTACCCTGGTGATTTTTTTATCGTCAAGGAGGGGATCATGGAGGTTTTGGAGGAGCGGCTCAGATCTTTTTAAGCCGAGATCATTGTGGGTCAGATTGGGACTCGAACTCCCTCATTCTGGGAGTTGAAGGCGTGTGGAGCGCCTGAGTTCCTTGGGGTTAGGGACCCCATTGCTAGCCGCCGTTGAATCACTGAGATAGAGAATGCTCAGCGCACGAGATTTTGTCCCGAAGCGGCAAAAGTGGGATTAGCATCCTGCATACTGAGGGACCGTGCATTATATTGGAGGGAGGAAGTGGCCCGTGAGTTTGGGACGGTGGGAGTGACAGTGATGACATGGGAGGAGTTTGTGCAGATTTTTGATCGAGAGTTTGTACTGGCCATTGAGGTGCAATGGTTGGTGAGGGAGTTCCAGGACCTTCACCAGACCACGGAGACTGTGGCAGAGATCACCGCCTGGTTCAGGGAGAGGGCACTGTTAGTTCTGCATTACACTGCAGATAAGGAGATGAAGAAGACGAGGTATCATGTTATGCTGAGGGATGATATCCGAGAGTTTATGAGCTTTTTAGGGTGCAAAACCCTGAATGACATGGTTAAGAAGGCTCGAGAACTAGAAATTGAGTTGGAGCTCCGGACGAAGCAGAAGCCGGAGCATGTTCAGAAGGTAGTGGGTCAGGCTAAAAAACTTAAGACCTCCGATCATCCCAGTAGAGGCCAGCAGGGCCGAGGTTGATGTGCCAAATGCGGCAAGCTGTACAGTGGAGCCTGTCGGGTAACAAGCTCGGTATGCTATGGTTGTGGCCAAGCAGGACAGATGAGCAGGGAGGGTCCCAAGAAGGGCTTGATTTGTTTTCACTTCAACCAGAACGGTCATAAAAACGCCGATTTTTTGAAGTTGTCTGGAGGAGCAGTGGCGCCTGCGCCCTCCACAATGAGTATTACAGATGGCCGCCCGGTTAAGGCGAAGGCTCCTGCGGTGAAGAGCAGAGCATTTTAGTTGACTTCAGATGAGGTCTGAGTAGCATCGGATGTCGTGACTGGTATGTAACTTATCTTTTTCTTTATTGTTTAATTCTTATTATGTTTATGTTGTGATGATCTCATATAGGTACCTTTTTGGTAAGAGGATTGTCGACTCATGTTCTTTTTGATTCGGGGGCCACCCGATCTTTTGTATCTCTTGCACTCAGCAAGAAGTTCCGAGATGCTATATGGACATTGGAGTCCCCCCTGGAGGTAGAGATCGCTGATGATCATACGGTGAGCGCTGCGAGGGTGTTCCGTTGGAGTATTCTGAACATGTTTGGCGAGAGGTTTCCTATCAACTTGGTACCGATTCCATTGAGGTGATTGAAGGTGATCGTCGGGATGGATTGGTTGGGACCCAATTGAGCCGTGATTGATTGTGAGTGGCAGTTGGTGAGGGTTCGATCCCCAAGTGGGGGAGAAGTGGTCATTAAGGGTGAGATAGCCTCGCATGGACCAGCTCTCTGTTCGACTGTAAAGGGCTAGAAGACTTCTTCAACAAGGTTGTTCTGCGTTTCTGGCTTATGTTTCAGATTCGTGGGTGGAGACCACGACAGAGTTGAGCAGAGTACCTATTGTGTGGGATTTACTCGATATTTTTCCAGAGGAGTTTCCTAGAGTGCCTCCCGAGAGGCAAGTTGAGTTCCGGATTGATTTGATTCCTGGTGCGGCTCTAATAGCCAAGGCGTCGTATCGCTTAGCTCCGCCTGAGATGCAAGAGTTGTCTATGCAAATGCAGGAGCTGCTAGACAGGGGTTTTATTCATCCGAGCAGTTCCCCGTGGGGGGCACCGATCCTGTTCGTGAAAAAGAAGGATGAGTCACACAGGATGTGTATTGATTATCGGGAACTGAACAAGCTAGTGAAGAACCGTTACCCGCTTCCGAGGATCGATGACTTATCTGATCAGCTTCAGGGTGCTTCTTAGTTTTCCAAAATCGACCTTCAGTCAGGGTGTCAGCAGATGAGGATTATGGATGAGGATATACAGAAGACAGCCTTCCAAACTCGTTATGGTCATTACGAGTTCGTAGTGATGCCATTTGGGCTCACCAATGCTCCGGCCGCGTTCATGGATCTCATGAACCGGGTGTGCAGACCGATTTTGGGTCGGCTCGTGATTGTTTTTATTGATGACATCTTGGTCTACTCTAAGACCAAGGAGCAGCATGAGTAGCATTTGAGGGAGGTATTGGAGACCTTAAGGAGGGAGTGGCTTTTTGCCAAGTTCTCCAAATGCGAGTTTTGGTTGCGTGAGGTGTAGTTTTTAGGTCACATCATCAATCTGGGAGGTATTTTGGTGGACTTGGCCAAAATTAAGGATGTGATGCGTTGGGAGGTTCCGAAGAGCGCATCTGAGATTTAGAGTTTCTTGGGTCTCGCGGGGTATTATCGGAGGTTTATTCAGGACTTCTCCAAGATTGTGGTGCCTTTGACTCGTTTGACCAAGAAGAATGTGACCTTTCGGTGGGATCTGGATCAGCAGTTGGCCTTCGAGACTTTGAGACAGAAATTGTGTGAGGCCCCTATTCTTGTGTTACCCAAGGGATTGGATGATTTTGTGGTTTATTACGATGCTTTTATTATGGGTTTGGGAGTTTTCCTTATGAAGAGGGGGCATGTAATTGCTTACGCCTCGAGGCAACTGAAGCCTCATGAGGCGAACTACCCTACTCATGATTTGGAATTAGGGGCGGTGGTGTTTGACCTCAAGTTCTAGAGGAATTACTTGTATGGAGTATGATGCAACATTTACAATGATCATAAGAGTCTGAAGTATTTGATGGATCAGCCAGACTTGAATATGCGGCGGAGGAGGTGGTTAGACGTGGTGAAAAATTATGACTGCAAGATTTTGTACCACCCTCGGAAGGCCAATGTGGTGGCCGATGCTTTGATCCGTGAAGCGGCAAGTGCTTCGATCCGAGATATTTGTTTGAGGATAACGGTTACCTCACCACTGATGGATAAGATTAAGGAGGCTCAGATAGAAGTATTAGAAAAGGAAAATTGGAAGACTGAGTGGATTATGGGGCAGATTTCGTTGTTTGTCAGAGACAGCCGGGGATTATTGACGCACTATGGTAGGGTTTGGGTCTCGACATTTGGTAGGGTGAGGCAAAAGATTTTGGAGGAGGCGCATAAGTCCAAGTTTTCTATTCATCCGGGGGGCACAAAGATGTACCGAGACCTGAGATTGAGCTATTGGTGGCCCTGCATGAAGCGGGAAGTTGCTTTGTTTGTTGAGCGGTGTTTGACCTGCAGGAAGGTCAAATCCGAGTGTGGAAATGGGAGGAGATCACCATGGATTTCATCACGAAACTACCCCGAACGACGCGCGGTGTTGACTCTATTTGGGTTATTGTGGACAGGCTGACCAAGAGTGCACACTTTATTCCGATTGCTGAGAGCATATCCGCCGAGAAATTAGCAGATATTTATGTTCGGGAGATGGTAGTCGGGCACAGAGTAGTGGTATATATGGTCTCGGACCGCGATGTTCGGTTCACCTCCAGGTTTTGGAGGAAATTTCATGAGGAGTTAGGCACTCAACTGCATTTCAGTACAATTTATCACCCCCATACTGATGGGAAAAGCAAGCGGAATATCCAAAAGCTTGAGGATATGCTTCGGGCGTGTGTTCTAGACTTCGGAGGAAGTTGGGATACCTACCTCCCACTAATAGAATTCTCCTACAACAACAGTTATCATGTTAGCATTGACCGAACCCCATTCGAGATGTTGTATGGAAGGAGGTGTAGGACTTCGGTTTTTTGGTGGGAGGTTGGTCGTCGAGTCATGGGCAACACCGAGGTGATGCTTAATATCGTGAGTTGATTCAACAGGTGCACGATAGGCTGCGAGTCGCGCAAAGTCGTTAGAAAAGCTATGCTGACCGACGCCGGTTGGACCTCGAGTTTCAGGTGGGGGATTTCGTATTGCTGAAGGTGTCACCTTTGAAAGGTATCATCCACTTTCGACAGAGGGCAAGCTAGGTCCCCGATTCATTGGTCCATTCAGGATTTATGTTCGAGTTGGCAAGGTTGCTTATAGGTTAGATCTCCCTGATGAGCTCAGTAAGATCCATAACAACTTCCATGTGTCTCAGTTGCGGAAGTGTGTATCAGATGGGGCTGTAGTTATTTCGTTGGATGATATTCAGGTGGATAAGAGCCTGAAGTATGTTGAGAAGCCTATTGTAGTTCTGGATAGAAAAGCTAAAACCATTCGTAACAAAGTGGTGAAGCTAGTGAAGGTGCAATGACAGCACCAGAAGGGCTCCGAATGGACCTGGGAGCCGAAGGACGAGATGAGGGAGCATTACCCAAACTTATTTGCCTCAGCAGACTTCGAGGACGAAGTCTAATCCAAGTGGGGAAGAGTTGTGACATCCAAAATCCAAGTATTTCTTTTTAAGCCCTTGGTGAATTTTATTTTGGCAATTGAGGACCCTCTGTACGATGGGCGTATATGTGAGTACACTTAATGTACTTAGGCGCATGCATCGGGTTACTGAGGCTTGTACGCGGGGTGTATGAGGCAGAAGACTAAAACCCTAATTATCGGCCTTGAGCCCTATTTAAGCTCATTTAATACCTTGGACTCCCTTCCTTACCAGCCTCCCTTACCCTTAAACGTCCACAAAACCCTAGATATCCTTGAGAGTGATATTTGAGCTTGCAAGTGCCAGGAGTAACCCTTTTTGGTTTGTTAGCAAGAAAAAGGAAATGGTGACCAAGCCTTGAAAGTGGGAAAGCTTTTGGATCAGCATCTAGATCATCTCCAGGAGCTTTTGGATGTAAAAAGCTAATATCTTGCTCATTATTTTGTTATTTTAAGTTAGGGTTTAGTAATGGGTCCATTTTTGGTCCATGGGTCCTCTCATGTGAGTTTGAGCAACTCCAGAGGTTAGAAATGTTAGATCTGAGTTCCTTGTCCATGTTAGAAGCATAAAAATTCTAACTTGATGGTTGTTATGGCATCATGCAGGAGTTTAAGGTGTTAAAGCAAGTCTTAATGGCTAAAATGTGGTGTTGGGCTCCCATATGGCATGCAAAGCCATAAAGTTGCCAACTTTATGCCCTAGGACCTTAGAAATGACCAAGATCTGGATTTGGACGAAGTGTCTTAGCGTATTAAGCACTTTATGGTTTTTGTGCAAAATCAGCTTGTACGTTGGGCGTACTAGATTGTACGTTGCGCGTATTGGCCCAGGAGCATAGTACGTTAAGCGTACTGATGATGTACATGGGGCGTACCCTTCCAGTGGGCTTTGGGCTTCCGTTTGGCCTTCGAGATATTTTGGGCCCTAACTGACCTTGGGCCTGGACCTATTAGAATGTTGGGCCTTGGAATTTAATATTGGACCATAGGTAGCTTGGTTGGGCCTTTTGGGCCTTTTGGGCCTTATGGCTCATAATTTTTTTGGACCTTGGATGTTAGGCCCATTAAAGCATGAAGACTTTTGGGCCTTATTGTAGAGTTTGGGCCTAGGGTTTGGGCCTATGCCTTGAGTTGTGATCTAATTCTAATTAGGCTAATTTGTGTATATATTTAGTGTGATATTTTTCGGACCAGTTTCCCAATAGTATTTTTATTAGCAGACTGAGGTGAGTCTTCTCACTATATCCATGGGTCGAATGCACCAATGCCGGCCCATTATCTGAGTTGTTGATTGTTAGTGGTTATGTATGTACCTGTGTGAAGACCATGGGGGTAGCCCATGGCACTTGGATATCAGACTATGGGGGTAGCCCATGGCGTTCCAGGTAAAGACCATGGGGGTAACCCATTGCATATGGATATAAGACCATGGGGGTAGCCCATGGTATTCCAAATAAAGACCATGGGGGTAGCCCATGGAAACTCTATATGTGTTGTATGGTACTCTATGGTTGTATGTTATGTGATATTCTGGGAACTCACTAAGCACTAGCTTACAGTTTATTTGGGTATTTTCAGGTACTTCCGGTACTAAGGGGAAGGGCCCAGCTTGATGGCGTAACATTCACTCTCCATCTTTTTCTGCAATTATCTATTTTTGATACTCTGATATTTGATACTCTATGATGTAATGGATTTTGAGAACAAATCATGATTGTATTTCTATTTTCAAAAATGAAACTTTTCTTTCGGGTTTTTGGGTTGTTACAAGATCTAATAAATCTTTAGCAATTTCATTGTTTAGGAGTACATGAATCGGAGTTACTAGGAGGGGTGGTGCTGGATTTGGGCTAATTTTCCGAAAACGGTATGGCTGGTAATTTTCAAAATGTATGAACCAAATAAGTTTTGTTTTCATTTCAATTTGTAGCTTTGGTGGATCTCTTTTTGAGTGTCAAAATGGAAGTAAGTTTTGATCCTTCTTTTAGATAACATAATTGATTTCTTCGTCTTATGTGAATTACATGCCTTTTAATGATTATTTTGTTAATTTGTAGATACATTTAGCTTCTGGCTTTTATGTCTCCCAACCAATTGTGAATTGTATATTCCTTTAATATATAATGTTAGATCTACATGTGTGCATTAGAAAAACATGATAAGTTTGTTTTATTTTTTGTAGATTAAATGTGTGTTTCTATATTTTCTTTATGTTTAGGGCATTTGGCTCAAGAAATTTCAATGGTAAAGAATTGTGGATTTGTTTTAAATTGAAGATGGTATGCTTGTATTTTAAACTAGTATTTATTGAAATTGTGTATTATCTTTAAAAATTTATTTTGTTTTACCAACTGCAGCACTATCACCTATTGTTGACATGAAGGATCTTCTCATCTCAACTGTCAGTTACTTAATTTTTTTTGTTGTTTTTTTTTGTGTTTACTTTTGGATGGCTTTGTAAAAGGGTTATGATTTTGAATGCAAAAAGGTTGGGATTATGTTATCTTTTACAACAATGCATAATGGTGGTAAATTCCCACTTTAAACAGCAATAATAGCCATTTTGAAAACCATTTTTAATGCTAACTAAAAGGGTTAATTTCCAAAAATAACAATGTACTTACTGACAAAACTTTTATCGCTGTAATTAATAATTTTTTTGCAAATATTTGATTACCCATTACGATATCCATTTATGGTTAGTATTTTTCTTTATCAACCGTGGTTTCCACGGGTTTAAACCTACTATGGAATATAAAGGTGTGTCCTACATGGCCTTTTTACTTATTCAAACTCCAAGAAAAAGACTAAATTGCCCCAAGTAGAAACATGTGTTTTTATTTTTGAACTCATTTGGATTACATCAAAATTGTAAACAAAAAGTAATTAACTCAAAAATCACCCCCCTTAACCAATTTGTTCATACCACTCATTCACAATGTTGAGTCTTATTGTGTTGCGTCATGGGCCTGTGTTTTGTATCCGGATTGGGCCTGTCCATCCGTGATTAGCTAGTAGGGTTAGACTATAAATAATGCATGCATGTATGCATTAAAAGGTTAACGTTCCTGATTATTATCGATTATTGTTTTGTAACCCTAAACACCTCTACAGTCGAAGTTCTTAATCGAGCTCTTATGAGGTGTTAAAGCATTAATCATACGACACATTCAAAGTCATTCTTGTGTTCATAATTACGTTCTTAATTGTTTGTCTGCATAGAATCTATCGATCCTAATTGAACTTTGTTCCAACAATTGGTATCAGAGCAGGAGACTGTGTGATCAATACACATTCCTTCTGTATTCAGAATTCTTTAGGGTTTTCGCTTTTATCGTATAAATAGAATTCGTCTTCTTCTTATCGACGGCAACTCTGTTTCTGATAAAACCCTAATCTCAAGTTTACAGGTCTGATTCTAGCAGCTCACCATGTCTCACGAAGATTCGCAAACAAATCCCATCAACATCTCAAACAGCATTGGATCCACTACCAGGATTCCTATTCTTTACACTCAAGACTATGAAGTATGGGCGCATCACTTTGAAGACTACGTGGTTGGATCTGAAGACAATGGCTATCTCATCTGGGAAGCTATCACACTTGGGCCGTTTGTTCACTCAGGAACGAACGCGACAGTTAAGTCCCAAAAGGAATATAACAAGCTGGTGGCAGATGTAGACAAGATGCCACAGGATGAGACGGATAAGTTGTTGTGTAATGTGAAGGCCATGAGAATGATTAGATTCGCCTTG
Organism: Lactuca virosa; assembly: GCF_052849685.1. Taxonomy (NCBI): domain Eukaryota; kingdom Viridiplantae; phylum Streptophyta; class Magnoliopsida; order Asterales; family Asteraceae; genus Lactuca; species Lactuca virosa. The sequence goes on along the minus strand of NC_136434.1, from coordinate 161,287,614 downwards.
AAGTCTGACACTTTTCGGTTAGTTGGTTCATGCACGACGGCCAAAGAAATCTGGGATAGGTTGAAAGAACTTTATTCAACCGATGAAGATCTAGAACACTCTATTTAAACCTTGTTGCTGTCAGAATTTGGAGTTTTCGAACAGAAACCAGAAGAAAAACTGATACAAACTTTCGATCGGTTCAATCATCTCCTTAGTAAGATGATCAAGCATTGAATAGAAAGAAAGTTGATCGAGTAGAAGGTAACCTTCATGAACGGTCTGAGACCAGAATGGATGGTTGTGGTTTCAACAGTGAAAGCACATGAACAGTTTAAATCTTACTCACTAGCGAAACTTGTGGGAATACTTAAGTCCCATGAACGTGTAGTAACCAAAGAGGCGAAGGTAGTTTCTGGTGTGGGATCGTTGGCTCTTGTCTCAAAAGGAAAAAGCATTGCAGAAGAAGAAGAAGAGTCGGATATGTCTGAGTGTGACCTTACAAGCGAGGAGTATGCTACGATGGTCACCAATCCAAAGAAGTTTGCACGAAGAAAATTTCCTGTCAACAAGAACCGAAACTGGCAGGGAAGTTACAGTTCTGAGAAGGTGAAGGATGAAGCGAAAAATTCTTCTCAAAAAGTTGAAGACAAGAAGGAGAGCAAGCTTGCAGGAGACTCTGGGTTCGACTGCAATTACTGTCACGGCAAGAACCACTTTTCCAAAGATTGCATGCTGAGGAAAATGGCTGAGAAAAGGGACAGTGAAGACGATGAGGCGTACTACATGCACAAGTTGGAAGAGATCAAGAAAAAGAAGGCAACTAACAGTTCTATGAATGCCTTGATTGTGTAGGAGAATGCAGATGAAGATGAGTTCGGTGGCGTTGAAGTCTGGTCAACCGATTCTGAAGATGAAGAGGTGAGAAAGCCCACTCATGGAAGAGCTTATGTGGCAAAGGATGTAGGTTCGGCTGGAAAATGTTTGATGGTCACAGCTGATGTATCAACCGAAAGTGCAAGTAAGGAGTCGAACCTAACTAAGGACAAATGCTTTGCAGCCAAGCCCGTGAGCGAAAAGATCAACGACTGTGATCGACTGATCAAAAAGGTACAATCAATCATTGAATCACTTAAAATTCCAGTAACAGATTATGAAGAAGAATTAAATGAATTAAAATTTAAATTTTCTAACTTACGTGGTAGTCTCATGCAAACTTGCTTAGCGAATTCTAACCTAACTGACCAACTCATCATGGTGTCTTCAAAAAGTGAGGAGAGAAGGATGTGGATTGAGCTGAAGGAGGCGGAATTAAATAGGGCTAGGGATGAAAGTATTTATTTGCAAAGAGACAATTTAAAGTTTTTAAAACAAAGGAATGTTTTTTGTTTAATTGCTAAGCGCTTATATACTAATATTGCTCAATTTCATTTAAGTTGTGAGATAGGGAAAAAGATTCATAAGATGATCTTACCCTTCCTTGAATTTAAGGAGGATGAGGTCATTGCTGAGTGTGAATCAATAGTGTCCTCAGAAAAGACATCCATCCATTACAAAATCGGACTGGAAAAGATAGAGACCTTCATTGACTCTAAGGAACATAAATGTATGCTCAAAAATCTTTTAGATGAAAATGATAGGTTAAAAATAAAGTCCGAAACTATTCAATCATTTGACTCGTCTAACGCTAAATTAATTTCAGAAAATAAAATGAACTTAGAAAATACGTCTGAATTTGATGAGGAAAGTGAGATGAGCGAAATCTCAGTAGAAGACGTAGTTGATTGCTCTGACTTTATGAAAAGCGAAACCGAGAATGAGAAACCCCTCATATCTGAAAATTCGGTTGAATTCGCTCGCCTGTCAAGAGACAAGTCACAGAAACTCAAAGAGAAAGCCATGGTTTATCAAAAGGTTCAAACTGTGCCGAATCAAGTCTATGCAGTTACCGGTGTCACTGCAAAACAAACAGCAGAATTGAAAATCTTGGTCGACAAAGACAATGCTGAAGAGTGTGACGATTACTTCTGGTCAGCCTCTATTGACAACGCAGATGAAACCATAGGCTTATCTGAGCAAACTTCATGGAGGGTTAAAGGAAGATATGTTGATGAACTCATCAACAAACCCTCGAGTTTCGACAAACCAAGCACAAGTGGAACAAAAGAAATCCCTGAAGAACCAATGAAAGAACCGACTGTTCCAACTAAGACAACCAAAACTCAAAAGGAGAAGCCAAAGGCTAGCTTTAATATCCACAAATCTCAGAAGGAGTTAGCTGAACAGAAACGACAAAGAAATCAAAGATACATGAAGAATCTGAACGAGCGAAAACGCCATTGGCAATCTCAAAATCCCAACTACGTACCTCCTAAGAAAGAATCAATTGACAAAGGAAAGGAAAAGCTAAATGGAAAATAAAATTTCAGTCCAAATTCCTACTATTCCAAATCTCAGAACCGAACATCTACTTTCGGTCCCAAAACTAGAGCTCAGAACTGAAAGTCAAGTTTCGGTCCAAACGTCAAGACCAACAACCAAACGCCTACTTTCTGGTATCAAACATCTACTTTCGGTCCCAACAAAGGCACTCAGAACTGAAAGTCAAGTTTCGGTCCCAAGTCTAGTTTCGTTCCTTCCAACTCACAAAGCAAATCAAATTTAGTAAAGGACATCAAAGGAAAGGGAAAGCTTGAATCTGATTCTAATTTCAATAATAAGAAAAAGTCAGCTAACCCTAGGATTCTAAAGAAAACACTAAAACCATCTAACAACACACCATCAAAAACATCAAAAATTAAACAAGATAAAACCAAAATCAAGGTGTACACCATCAAAAGAAAAGATCAATCAACTCTAGTTAAACGAACTTATTTGGTTGATATTTCTACTGCAATTCCTTTTTCTGTAAAAGACTCACCAGGACCCAAGAAACTTTGGGTTCCTAAATCTGCTTGAATTTGCAGGTGATCAGTGACGAGCAGTTCGATGATGAATGGTATATAGACAGTGGCTGCTCGCGTCACATGACAGGAAGGAAGGAAGAGCTGAGGGAGTTTCGGTCCCTAAAGGATAGTGGATGTGTGAAGTATGGCAATAACTCGTATGGATTAATCAAAGGATATGGTATGATAACCAACGGAGACTTCTCGATTCTAAAAGTGGCGTATGTGGAAGGATCGCAACATAACCTCATCAGTGTGTCACAATTAGTTGTGGGAACAGGTTTGAAAGTTTCATTTGATGATGAGGGCTCTAAGATAATTGAGAAGCAATCCAAAAAGGTTCTGTTAAAGTCTGAACGCAAGGGAGAGATGTATCCTTTAAATCTCAAGCCAATTCGAGGAAAACCAGCAATATGTCTGCTATCAAAGGCGAATACTGATGAAAGCTGGTTGTGGCATCATCGTTTATCGCACCTGAACTTCAAAGACATTAATAAGTTGGTTCTTGGTGATCACGTTCGAGGCCTTCCTCTTCTCAAGTTTGACAAGGAACATCTGTGTGCAGCGTGTGAGATGGGCAAACAAAGCAGAAAGAGCCATCCTACACGAATCAATACAAAGATTGTTGAAGCTCTTGAACTTCTACACATTGACTTATGTGGACCTTCGGCTACCGAAAGCTTCGGTGGTAGTAAGTTCATTCTTGTCATAGTAGATGATTTTTCTCGCTTCACTTGGGTTTTCTTTCTTAAACAGAAATCAGATGCAACTCCCAAGCTGAAGACGTTCATCAAGCAAGTGGAAGTATAGCTGCGAAAGACAGTGAGGAATATCAGAAGCGACAATGGGCTGGAATTCAAGAATAAAGATTTTGAGGATTTTCTGGTAGACAAGGGGATATCTCACAACTTTTCAGCCCCTTATACTCCACAAGAGAATGGGATTGTTGAAAGACGAAACCGTTCTTTATGTGAAGCAGTCGGGACTATGCTCAGCTTCGCCTCTCTTCCATTATACTTTTGGGCTGATGCAGTTGCAACCGCGTGCTACACTCAGAACCGATCTTTGCTCAACAAAAGATTCTTAATCACTCCATATGAGATCTTAAACAATCGAAAGCCCAACGTCAAATTTTTCCACGTGTTCGGTTCAAGGTGTTTCATCTTTAATTCAAAGGAGAACCGAAACAAGTTTGACGTCAAGGCAGATGAGGGAATTTTTCTTGGTTATTCACTCACTTCAAAAGCTTACAGAGTTTTGAACAAATGCTCCAAACGAATTGAAGAAACATATTATGTAACCTTTGACGATAATTACATGAAGAAAGTTCAAAGGAGTGAAAGTGCCTTAGGTGAAATATTTCCTGAATCAGGACAAGTCTCGGTTCCAATATCCAACTTGTTTGACGAGTACATTCGGTTATTTGATGAACCAGAGAAAGCAGCACACTCAGAGGCGAAAGCAGCAGACAACAAAATTGACAATCTCAAAAAGATCATAGATGAAGCTGCCAAAGAAATGGAATGTGAACCTCCTAAACCGACAGGTGGTCAACCCTCAACTGACTCTCCAAACAATGGCTCAATGTTCAAGGGGGAGAGTTCATCAGCACTAAAGACAACCGAAATGACTTTCGAGGGGGAGAATCCTATTCCATCCCTAACTCATAAAGGTCCAGGCGAGGGGGAGCATACAGCTCCAAACCCACCCCATAATAGTCCAATCGAGGGGGAGAATCCGACGTCCACAAAGGATGACAACTCTGGCCCTGACACAGGTTACACTTCGCCAGTCGAGGGGGAGAAAGAGAATACAACTGACGAAGGTGATCAATCAGAACTTGAAGAGGAAGTAAATGCAGAGTTGGATCCAGCCTATGACCCAAATTATCCTCCATTAGTGAAATGGACCAAGGATCATCCCAAAGCACAAATCATTGGTGAATCATCTGAGAAAGTTCTCACTCGTTCTCAATTGAAAGCGAAACAAACTGCATTATTCTCTAAAGTTGAATTCTGTATGTTAAATTCGTTTGTCTCCAAAGTCGAACCAAAAACAGTTAATGCTGCACTTGATCATTTTGATTGGGTTCAAGCAATGCAAGATGAGCTTCATGAGTTCGAACGAAATCGAGTTTGGAGGCTGATTCCTACACCAAAGGATGCTTCAATGGTTGGCTTGAAATGGGTCTTCAGGAATAAATTGGACAAAGAGGGGAACGTTATTAGAAACAAGGCTCGGTTGGTAGTTAAAGGATATTGCCAAGAAGAAGGGATAGATTATAAGGAAACCTTCGCTCCAGTAGCTAGGTTGGAATCAGTTAGAATCTTCCTGGCATATGCTGCTCATAAAAACTTCGAAGTTTTCCAAATGGATGTAAAATGCGCTTTCTTGAATGGAGAACTAGAAGAAACAGTGTATGTTGAGCAACCTCCCGGGTTCGTGAACGAGAAATTCCCTGATCATTGCTATGTGCTGGATAAAGCTGTATATGGTTTAAAGCAAGCACCGAGGGCCTGGTATGAAACTTTAACTCGCTTTCTAAAAATATCGAAATTTAAGCAAGGTTCGGTTGACCCAACCTTCTTCCGAAAGTAAGAAGGCGAACATCTAATGATAGCTCAAATTTATGTCGATGATATCATCTTCGGCTCCACAAATCCTAGCTTGACAGTTGAATTCAGGAAGTTGATGGAGACTAAATTTGAAATGAGCGCAATGGGTCCGATTAATTTTTTCCTTGGTTTGAATATTAGACAGGGACCAGAAGGTATCTTTATCAACCAGGAGGCATACACAAAGAATTTGCTGACAAAATTTGGTATGATGGGAGATTCAAAAGTGAAGGTTCCTATGGTGTTTGGCACTAAGTTAACACATTCTCTGGAAAAACCTGCTGTTGACATAACACTATATCGACAAATGATAGGGTCCCTTATGTATCTAACAGCTAGTAGACCGGACATTATGTTTTCTGTTTGTTATTGTGCCAGGTTTCAAGCAAATCCAAGAGAACCTCACATGGTGGCGGTGAAAAATATTTTCCGTTACCTGAAGCGAACCTCATCTCTCGGTCTCTAGTACCCTGCTAGATCTGGATTCTTCATTCAAGCTTTTTCTGATGCTGATCTTGGAGGATGTGGTCTAGACTGAAAGAGCACCACAGGTGGATACCAATTCCTTGACGGTAAACTTGTTAGCTGGCAGTCCAAGAAGAAAACCTGTGTGTCACTTTCAACAGCCGAAGCTGAGTATATAGCTGCAACATCTTGTACCTCTCAAGTAATATGGATTCAAAGTCAACTAAGAGATTATGGGTTGAGTATGAAGAAGATTCCTCTCTATTGTGACTCAGAGAGTGCAATAAGGATTTGCCACAAACCAGTGCAACACTCTAAGACTAAGCATATTGCACTTAGATATCATTTTATCAAGGACCACGTAGAAGATGGGAACGTGGAAGTACATTTCGTTCGGTCCTCTCATCAACTGGCTGACATATTCACTAAAGCCTTACCTGAAGCGAGTTTCAATAAAATTTTACAAGGCTTGGGAATGATGGAAGCAGAGTCGGTACCGAATCCTCAAATCTTTTACTAAAAATTAGACAAGCGAAATAGAGCGAACGCTCGGTCTATTTCGGTTCCGGATTTTTCGGGAACCGAAATGAACCGAACGCTCGGTCTATTTCGGCTCCATAATTTTCGGGAACCGAAATGAACCGAACGCTCGATCTATTTCGGCTCTGGAATTTTAAGGAACCGAAATGAACCGAACGCTTGGCTTATTTTGCTTCATTCTTTTAAGATAAGGTTTCGGTTGTACATTTTGTTTATTATTTTAACTTTTTTTAGGGTGTTTTGTGCTACTTTATTTTTCTCTTTCTGTTTTTATTATTTTTCAGAAAACTTCAAAAATCCAAAAATATTTTTCTCTTTTTGTTTTTATTATTTTTCAGAAAACTTCAAAAATCCAAAAATATTTTTTTTTCTTTTTGATTATTTTTCAGAAAATCTTAAATCTTCAAAAATATTTTTTTCTTTGTTTGGTTTGTTTGTTTGTTTTGTTTGTGTGGTGTGTTTGTTTGCTTGTTTTTTTAATTAGGTCACAAGTATACCAGTACAATAGAATTTGGAGCTAAGGTAGGTATGATCATTTCCATCTGAACTAGTTAAGAGTCCCTAGAAGCATGCTGCTGCATGTTGATCAAAGCCTTTACGACTTAGAGCAAGGCCTTAATGATTCGATCTATACCTATCGTTTCTTCCCAATCAGGCTGATAAAATCAACTCAATTCAAGAGCTACCATACTCTTCTCAAATGAGTTAAGAGTTTTTCTGCTTAGTCACGTCTTTATAGCAGAATGTACTTTCGGTTCTTTAGCCACCCTCCTTATATTCTCCATCAACTTTCGGTTCACCACTGTAACCCTTGAGACTCTCGGTCTTTACCACTGAGGTTTATGGTTGCATAAAATTTGTGTTTATGATCCTAGATACGTACACCACGTGCTGAGTGAAACCCACAATCCAACACCAACAATGAATTGATGATGAATTATAATATTCAAGATCTTACTGGTTACCTAATGAAATCTCATTTTTATTTTTGAGTGATCTTTTATGAAATTGTCTAACACCAAGGCTTTTCTTCCCAAAAAGATCCAGTTTATTTTTGTTTTTGAGATTTCCATCACTTGTATAGTCACTAAATCTTATATCCCACCTACTTGTTCAACAGACCACATCGGTCTCACAAGTACTTCTTCCAATGTTCAGTCTTATGTTAAGAATCGATGTTTGGTTGAAGATAAGCTACCCTAAGCCTATAAATTAAAAAAAGTCATTCTTGTGTTCATAATTACGTTCTTAATTGTTTGTCTGCATAGAATCTATCGATCCTAATTGAACTTTGTTCTATCACCACCACCACCAGTTCATTCTATTCCTATTTCTACAACTCCCTTATCAACTCCTATAATTTCCCAATCCACTTCCACTACAATCCCTGAACTGACAGTAAGAGTCAACGTATCTGATACGGGGGCGACTACTGAAACAGAACCTCAAGTTACTTCCACACCACTTTCACCCTCACCTTCAACCAATTCTGGTGCCACTCTCGGTGGTGCTACTGATGAGTTTGATTCAACATACTACAGTCCCTATAGGCTTCCTACAGATGATGATGATGAAGCTCCAGTCACACGACAACAACTGCAAAGCATTAATGAGAAGCTTGATAAATTGCTTGATGACAACAAGTCCTACAGTGGTGTTGTGCTAAAAGCTTTCATGGATACTGCTCTTGAGCAATATACTGAGTCAATTGACAAATCCACACAGGCTGTTAATAAGTCTACTTCTTCTTGTAAGAAGGCCACTACTGACGTTGCTGAACTTGTTCATAGTACTCAAATCTTTCTTGAGTCACTCAAAGGGCATGCTGATAACAATGCAGCTAAGGTGAATGCCTCTGTGGATTCCTTATCCCAGTCCCTTCAAGAAGAGCACACAAAGTTTGAGGTTGTACGTTCTTCAATACAAGCAGAGAACACTTCACTTATTAGTTCTGTGAATTCTCGGCTTGAATCTCTTCACGCTGATTTAGCAAAAGAAAGTGCTTTAAAGGAAGATCTTGCTCGTCAAGCCTCCACAATTGAAGTTCAGAAGGTGCAGCTTGCTCAAGCTGGAAAGGAAATTTCTTTGTTGAAGACTGAATGAGCTGTCTTTCGTAATTGTGCTGGAGATGTCAAGGATATGCTTACCAATATTCTTGGTGCTCATGATCCTATCCTTACTCTCACAATCAGAAATCATCTGACATCAAAACTTCTTCCTGCCCTTGCAATGTTACACGAGATGAAGGGTGTCTCGGAGAGATTCAGTGCTCCAAAACAAGGTGGAGAAGGTGCTCAACCAAAAGTTAAAACCGAAACCGAATCTGCTCAACCGAAAGTCAAAGTTACAACCGAACTGAAGGGTAATGAAGCTTCAGGTTCTGGTTCTCAAGCTAAGAAGAAGGAGATTGATGATAATAGTATTGACGAATCTGATGAGACTATTGCTGAGGCCCTTAAACGAAAGAAGAGGGATAAAGAGTTGGATGAAACCTTGAGGGTTGCAAGGGAAGCAGATGAGAGGGAAAAGAGGAACAAGGAAGAAAAAGAAGCCTTAAACTGCAAGAAATCCTTGTTTCCCCTGTGGACAAAAGAAGCACTTATCAATCAGGCTATTGAGTTTCCAAGTGTTTACTAGTTGGAACCTGTTGCTTCGTTTGATTGTGTCAATTCTAAGGACTCACAGTTCGACATGCCAATAACACGAAAGGCATTCACGTTTCATTGTTTCGATTCGACTGCTGAAGTTCCTTTCCCTCATCCAAAAGTTGATAGTGAGCTTATCGACTTTTATCTGAAGTATGGTCAACCGCAGTACTTGAGATGGAGCGCACAGAAGATAGTTACTGTCAAGGTACTAAAACCTATGCCTGCGGGGAAGTTCATAAATGTTAATTTTAAAATCACACGAGGATCAGCAAACTCGGTGTCGATTATTTCCCTGGCAGACCTTCCAAATCTAAATCCTCATGACTGGATCCTATTGTTTAACATTCTGCTCAGCAATCCGAAGGAATATGAGCCGATACTGGGTCACTTAAAGAGGATGTTGGCTTCTTACATCCATGAGGCTGCTGCTATGGATCAGGAGATAGCGAAAGTAATGAACAAGAAACCGACTATCAAGCCAACACCGAAACCAGGAGATGTGAATAAGATGAAGATGGGCCAAATCGATTCTACACATCTTACTGTGATGTTTACAAAAGGCGAAGCACACAGATTTTTATTCGCTCCTGTTGATAAACATCTGTTTTCAACGGACTGCTTGGAGCACATTATCAACATTATTCATCGGTGCAAGCAGAACTCAGAGACAGACAAGAAGAACTTCACAGACATGCTTCGGTGGTACATAACGTTTCGTCATCATCTATTGGCTATCATACCGAAGGTGTTCAAGACAATCAAGAAGTCTTCTGCAGCTCAACCGAAGTGAGCTTTCGGCTCCATTGATGCAAAGGGGGAGATTGTTGAGTCTTATTGTGTTGCGTCATGGGCATGTGTTTTGTATCCGGATTGGGCCTGTCCATCCGTGATTATCTAGTAGGGTTAGATTATAAATAATGCATGCATGTATGCATTAAAAGGTTAACGTTCCTGATTATTATCGATTATTGTTTTGTAACCCTAAACACCTCTACAGTCGAAGTTCTTAATCGAGCTCTTCTGAGGTGTTAAAGCATTAATCATACGACACATTCAAAGCCATTCTTGTGTTCATAATTACGTTCTTAATTGTTTGTCTGCATAGAATCTATCGATCCTAATTGAACTTTGTTCCAACACACAACAGTGTCAGTTTCTCTTCAATGAGATTTCCCTCTTGATTCTCCCACTTAGGACACTCATTGATGTTTTGACCCAGCTCATAAGATTTGTACGTAATATTTAACGTGGTTTTAATCCAGTGTAGGTTCATTACCATTTTAACTCTTCTCGGACCCACGGCATCCTCCCTGACCTCGTCTAAAGTCATCCCAATTAGAATCTCCGCACCCACAATATTTACAACCATGTGGTTTTTGTAACATCCCAAAAATTCAACAAATTTAAAACTTTACAAAACAACCCTTTTTTCTAATAGAAGTGTTACAATACCATTGTTTCAAAACACTATTTGAAATCAGAGTCTCCGAAGATCCAATTAATTGTAAAACGAGGATGTGCGGTCATGCCTTCGCCTTGCCACGGTCCACTGAAATACCTGAAGCCATAAACCAAAACTGTAAGCACAAAACTTAGTGAGTTTCCCACAAAATACCAACACACGAACAAATAACATATTCAAATAACAGCATGTACTGAGTCCACAACTAAAAGACTGGATTACCCCCTAAGCCCACAGTATGAGTCTGACTTGCCTATTGGGCCCACAACTCATATCTGGCTTGCTCCTGAGCCCATAGCATAAGTTTGGCTTGCCCTCAGGGTCCACAACTGTGGCATCCCCATTTTCACGGCCAGAAAAGACCGATTTTGTTTATGCTTTATAAAAATCAGAGTACCTCTTTTAATAAAAATGTTGCGGAATTTGTTCCCAGAAAAAAAACATGATAAATACGTTATCAAAACATTTCCGAAGAAATGTATTTTTATCCATTTTAAAACATTTGGGATGTCATCGTCAATACAGAAACATAAGCATAAACAGAACTTACATTCATTTACACAAGTGATCTATATCTCTTTTAAATCCCTCAGTCTAAAGTAGCTTCATATCGACACCTGTGATACAAATAAGCTTGAGTGGGTCAGGTTGGGAAACCTGGTGAGTACATAGGGTTTTCAATATTTTATCACTCATATATCATCGCTCATCATTCATCTCATCTTTCATTGCTCATCATTCATCTCATCTTTCATCACTCATCATTTATCTCATCTTTCATCGCTCATCATTTATCTCACATCTAATCTACCCATATTTTACCCAACACATTTTGTAGATATAAAATACATATACCGTTTAGATCATTTAAAACATGTATAAAACGTTTCATCCAGCATAGACAGCAAGTATTCAGACAGTATACACACATAGCACATAATTTATATAAAATACTTCATATCTATGTGTAAGATGAAAGTAACAATGCACTCACTTGTTAAGGTGGTGACTCGGAACTCGGACAGCACTTCGTTATCTCAAAACAATTTTCCCTTGACAAAACCTAGTATCAATACCACTAGGGTTTAGTCTAACGTTAACCGCGACTAATTAATAGTCTAGCTATTATTATTATTATATAAGCGTTAAACAACACTCTATATAACTCATAATAATAGCCCAAATAATTATTTTAAGGACCTAATAACATTACTATAATCATTTAAAAGCTATATTAAAAATTTCATAGGCGTAGCTCACTTACAACGGGTTTTCATGAAAACCGGGCTTCGCTTGGAGCAACGTTTCCGAACCGAAAGACCCTTTTTCTGGGGACTCCGGGGAGCCTCGGGCCTTCCTTCGGGTGCTAGGGGGTTTACCTAGGCTTAGGGGGGGGGGGGGGTTTGGAACCCTAGAGAGAGAAAGAAGTTAGAGAGAGTGAAGAAAGGTGTGATTTCCTTGGAACATCTCGCACCCTTTTATAGGGCCAGACTTCGGACTACGTTGCGCGTTCAGCAGCACTACGCTGGGCGTAGTTCGGATGAGGATGCCAGCTGCGTCCAGCTGTCTCGCACTTCGGAACCGGATAAGACCGGAGTACGTGGGGCGTAGGCGAGGCGACGTGTCACAATCCGAAGCGACGCTAGATCATCATCGGACGGGTGGAAATCGGCCACGTCATCAACTTCGCACCAGGTTTCGCATTTTCGAGTTCCAACTCCAAAAATTCTTATCTTCCTCATATGATCTCCGTTTTCGACGTTCTTTATATCCACGCGTAGGCGGGAACGTAATCTACAACTTTCATTTAGACACTGTCGGCTAATTTTGAATTTATTTTAAAAGATATTTTTTACACAGGCCGGGACAGAATTGATCCGTTAAAAATTCATAACTTCTTCATCCGACATCCGTTTTCGTCTGTCTTTTTATCGTTACGCTACTATTAACAAGATCTTCGATTCTCGTTTAGGTTGTGTCGGCTAAAAACCGCTCGACCTAATATTCGAACTTCAGGTTGTACACTGCTAAGTCGAAACTTCGAAAAATCATAACTTCCTCATACGAAGTCAGATTTGGGCGTTCTTTTTATGGACGCTCTCGGTTTAATTTATTCTACGACTTTCGTTTAGGTCGCTAAAAAGTTGCTCTATCATAAATTCACTATTTATGCTTCCCGGTGTCGTGTCGGTTCCGTCGCGAAACTTGAACGGGTCATAACGTCTTCGTATAACTCGGATTTCGGCGTTCTTTATATGTACGGAACCCTTGAGACATATTCTACAACTTGGTTAAGATTATTTATTCTAAATAATCTCTTGTCGAAAAGTCATTTTTGACCCCTATTATCTCTAAATTGACTAGCCCGGATCTACGGGCGTTACAATTATCTCCACCTTAGGATGATTACGTCCCAGAATCATCATCGAAACAGGGCTCACATGATGACTCCATCCGTTATCTCTTCATCCTAAGTGATAACCGTAACTTTGATGTTTCTTCGAACAAGTATCTAACTCTTAGACTCCATAACTGCAGGCGGTGCTCCATCTTGCACCTGCTCCCTATCTCACGTTGGACTCAAAATTAGAACCTTCAAGTCACAATCTCGATCCTTACTGGAGACTGCTTCTTATTCTTAACAATCTTAAGATTACTACCATGGACCGATGTGTCAAATTGTAATGACCTATCATCGTATGTTGCAAAGCTTAGACTCAGGTCTTTTAGAGTCAAATTCCAGTCTTGAAGATAACTTCCTTCTTGTCCTAATGTGATATAATCACCTTTTAGAATGTAGTATTTCTAGCTACAAGTTTCTTACAACGATCACAACTGCTTTGATTATCTTTCACTTCAATCTTCTGGCTTAAGTCAGATGCTACATCAAACTTGGTTCTCTGAACGACGTAACATACTCATCGTAGTCGGACTCAATTTGATATGACCAATAAGGTCGGAATAACAATCATCTTCTTAGTCATTACCGAAACGATAGTAACGACAGACATGAACAAAACATAATCAGTTACTAGTGCCTTGGTAACCTTGTGACTTTCCCTGATCCAAGCGTGAGTCCTGCGCTTCCGGTAGTATAGGCCTCTACTACCATTCACACCTACTCATACTCGTCCCAAGTATTGTCTCGCAGTTTTCCAAGTTATTATCAGAAAAACAATTTTAACACATACAAATGTGTCCAAACAATCATATAATTTTCCTTAGACTCTACTAGGACTTCTTCCATGTGTATCTTCAATCATCAATTCTGCTTCAACTCGGTTGGTGATGGAAATGTCAGACGATGGGATAACTTCATCGAAACTGTACTTCTCTCGTACTAGACGTATTATTTATTAGACACATTCTAAAGGCAAGATACATCTCTTACGATATCAATCAGTGTCATTCACTATCGCAAGCCTCCTCGTTTCCTCCGTTTACTCAATTCGCGACGAGCCTTCACCATGACGTTACATTCACGGAAGCATGCGTCCAACATATCGGGACGAGAATATAGATAGAGGAAGATTTATACGTGTAATACTTCTTATTACTCCGAAAAGTTACATGCCAGTTCTAATACCGTAATTAAACGTTTAGAAATCTGAACACATAAAATTTCCAGATCCGGTCGGCAACAGACCATCGATCCAATCATATAACGCATATCATAAACCATTTAGCACATAAAAGCATATTAGGCATTTTCCTAAATAAGCTAGTGCTTGTGTCTATTCAGGTGTACTACCAAAAATATATTAGACACACTTCTCACAATCATCGCTTAACATTCTAAGTTTAACTCTAGAAATTTCCTACAAATTCCTAGTTCGCTTAAACTAATGCTCTGATACCAACTGTGACATCCCCATTTTCACGGCCAGAAAAGACCGATTTTGTTTATGCTTTATAAAAATCAGAGTACCTCTTTTAATAAAAATGTTGCGGAATTTGTTCCCAGAAAAAAAAAACATGATAAACACGTTATCAAAGCATTTCCGAAAAATGTATTTTTATCCATTTTAAAACATTTCGGATGTCATCGTCAATACAGAAACATAAGCATAAACAGAACTTACATTCATTTACACTAGTGATCTATATCTCTTTTAAATCCCTCAGTGTAAAGTAGCTTCATATCGACACCTGTGATACAAATAAGCTTGAGTGAGTCAGGTTGGGAAACCTGGTGAGTACATAGGGTTTTCAACCCATAATAGTATAATTATTATGTTAAACATCAAACAATCAACCCAATTACACATCCCCATTATCTTCTTTACTCTTAAGGATCTACCCTAAGAATTAGCTATTCCTCGTTCATTCATTCCTAAGGAGTATCCTAAGGAATCAGCACTAAGTCTACATAATCGCCATGGTTTATCTGGTTTATTGATAGTATCGTTTTCGAGAGTCCACTCGCAATACCTGTCAATGGGTTTTTAGAGTACACCAGGTGAACACATCGTTCACAACACCTACAGGTTGCGAGCCTGCTAGTGTTCCACTAGACTGTCTAGAATAGTCCGTGGTTGTCATCCATACTCTGCTAGATGACAGGGCCATCGCTTGGGTCATCGTTTGGCTTATCGTTTTGGCTCATCGTTTTGGCTCATCGCTTTGGCTCATCGTTTTGGCTCATCGCTTAGTTCATCGCTTTGCACCATATTTTATCACTCATATATCATCGCTCATCATTTATCTCATCTTTCATCACTCATCATTTATCTCATCTTTCATCGCTCATCATTAATCTCACATCTAATCTACCCATGTTTTACCCAACGCATTTTGTAGATATAAAATACATATACAGTTTAGATCATTTAAAACATGTATAAAACGTTTCATCTAGCATAGACAACAAGTATTCAGACAATATACACACATAGCCATATAAAATACTTCATATCTATGTGTAAGATGAAAGTAACTATGCGCTCACTTGTTAAGATGGTGACTCGGAACTCGGACAGCACTTCGTTATCTCAAAACAATTTTCCCTTGACAAAACCTAGTATGAATACCACTAGGGTTTAGTCTAACGTTAACCGCGACTAATTAATAGTCTAGCTATTATTATTATTATATAAGCGTTAAACAACAATCTATATAACTCATAATAATAGCCCAAATAATTATTTTAAGGACCTAATAACATTACTATAATCATTTAAAAGCTATATTAAAAATTTCATAGGCGTAGCTCACTTACAGCGGGTTTTCTTGAAAACCGGGCTTCGCTTGGAGCAGTGTTTCGGAACCGAAAGACCCTTTTTCTCAGGACCCCGGGGAGCCTCGGGGCTTCCTTCGGGTGCTAGGGGGTTTACCTAGGCTTAGGGGGGGGGGGGTTTGGAACCCTAGAGAGAGAAAGAAGTTAGAGAGAGAGAGAGTGTGAAGAAAGGTGTGATTTCCTCGGAACATCTCGCACCCTTTTATAGGGCCAGACTTCGGACTACGCTGCACGTTCAGCAGCAATATGCTGGGCGTAGTTCGGATGAGGATGCCAGCTGCGTCCATCTGTCTCGCACTTCGGAACCGGATAAAACTGGAGTATGCGGGGCGTACTTGACCTCAGACGCGGGGCGTAGGCGAGGCGACGTGTCACAATCCGAAGCGAGGCTAGATCATCATCGAACGGCTGGAAATCGGCCACGTCATCAACTTCGCACTAGGTTTCGCATTTTCGAGTTCCATTTCCAAAAATTGTATCTTCCTCATATGAGCTCCGTTTTTTACGTTCTTTATATCCACGCGTAGGCGGGAACGTCCTCTACAACTTTCGTTTAGATTCCGTCGGCTAATTTTGACTTTATTTTAAAAGTTATATTTTTAACAGGTCGGGACAGAATTGATCCGTTAAAAATTCATAACTTCTTCATCCGACGTCTGTTTTCGTCTGTCTTTTTATCGTTACGCTACTATTAACGAGATCTTCGATTCTCGTTTAGGTTGTGTCGGCTAAAAACCGCTCGATCTAATATTCGAACTTCAGGCTGTACACTGCTAAGTCGAAACTTCGAAAAATCATAACTTCCTCATACGAAGTCATATTTGGGTGTTCTTTTTATGGACGCTCTCGGTTTAATGTATTCTACGACTTTCATTTAGGTCGCTAAGGCTAAAAGTCGCTCTATCGTAAATTCACTATTTATGCTTCCCGGTGTCGTGTTGGTTCCGTCGCGAAACTTCGACGGGTCATAACTTCTTCGTTATAACTCAGATTTCGGCGTTCTTTATATGTACGGAACCCTTGAGACATATCCTACAACTTGGTTAAGATTATTTATTCTAAATAATCTCTTGTTGAAAAGTCATTTTCGACCCCTATTATCTCTAAATTAACTAGCCCGGATCTACGGGCGTTACAATAACTTATGTCTGGCGTACCCCTAGTCCAATCAGTTATCAGATTTGAATACAAATGTTCAGTCCTCAGTATGAGTTTGGCATACCAATCAGTCCTCAGCTCGTATCTAAAATGCTACTGAGCCCTCAGTATGAGTCTTGCATGCCGTACCCGACCCTCAGCTCATATCTGGAATGCTCTAAGACCCTCAAGCCCTCAGTACGAGTTTGGCATGCCCTTCCCGGCCCTTAGCTCGTATCTGGAATGCTCATGAGCCCTCAGTATGAGTCTGGTATGCCCTCCCCGACCCTCAGCTCATATCTGGCTTACTCGAGGGTTTTTTGGCTACCGCACGAAGCAGTATAACCTCAACCCATCCCACACAATATGTCAACATATAGCAGATGATATCATATACAGATAAAAAAATAGTATCACAGGTAGTCCTACCGATCTACCAGATTAGCATATCAATTCTAGCATTCATATCTATTCCATACTCAGCATATCAACAAATATCTTGTTATCAAACCAATGGGCCGGCCTTGTTGCCTTCGACCTGAATTTACAATGAGGAAAACAGACCTCTTGATCTAATCCATAGCTGATGAGGCCCTATCTCCGAATCTCAGCTCCAACCAACACCTATTCATCAAACAGTGACCAATCCTTAGATACCACTCAAAATACCTCAAATACCCCTCAAGTTCCAATTTGTTCAAAGTCAAAGGTCAAGGTCAACAGTCCATGTTGACCCAACACGCCGTGTTGACTTAGAGCACGCCGTGTTCCGTCTGCACCCAAACAGTCGGGAAAATCTCAATCGAATGTCGTGTTGCCTTAGAAACATGTTGTGTTTGCCGAAGATCCAACAACATAATACGTTAAGCCGTTTTCCTTGATTCCAAGAGCTCCAAAGCTTAGATCTAGTCCGAAATGAGATCCAAAAGGATAAAGTTTCCAATTTATCCATTGGGACTACCCAAAAAGTGTTGGATATAGTGTCTACGTCCATAACTATATTTGGTATGTACTTGACCCGATCCGGCATGGTCCATTTGGGTTACACTTCACCCGAACAATTTATGGATAATCGTTTGAGAATAGTATAAGTTATGATTTATTAATATATTATAAGTCCTAATATATTAATATAAAATCATATTATTTAATTAGTATTGATCTATAATTAATCTAGAATTAATTTAGAGATCAAAAGTATGACTAATTAAATATGGGCTCTTGTATTTATATAGTGTGGGCTAATGCTTATTTGGAATGGGCTAGGCTTGCATGGAAAGTCCATGGATACTCCATGGAGCTTTAACCCATGGATCTCATGGAAATGAAAAGACATGGGTATTAGGGTTTACATGAATGTAACCCTAATCCACCACACTATATAAAGGAGGCTTTGGTTCTTGAAATCACACTAGTTGTGGTGAGTAAGGTAAGAGGGCCGATTTCAAGAAAGGTGATTACTATTCTCTCAAAATTCCAAGTTTATGGTGATTTGTGATTTCCATTTGAGGCATCCACACTATTGGTGCTAGGCTCTAAAACTCCAAGCAATCAACTACAACTACAAGGTAAGTAATTCTACTAGCTTTATTTGATTCAAGTTCCCCATGCCATGCTAGATAGGATAAGAGCCTTGGAAAAATAATTATTTGCATGTTTCTTAGTCAAACATAGATCCAAGGTTTCTAGGGTTGCATGTACACCATAGGAGTGTTAGAATGCTCAAAACCCATCAAAAAGGTCCAACACCCAATCCGTAGAGCTTAAAAATGCAAGGGCTTAACCAGTAAGCACTTAATCCTTAAAGTCTGAAGTCCATCTTTTCCAGAAGTGATTCCAACACCAAAACCATCCCAAAGGTTGGTGCTTTTTAGACATACATGTTCGATGGATGTCTTGAACCCATATTAGGTCAAAATGAGGGTTTATGACCTAATCTCTATGCATGGCATCAAAACTTGATTAAAGACCAGATCCAAGACACTACTAGGTCACCTTGACCCGAAGATTCATAAAGTTGCAAACTTTATGAGATCTAACCATTCCAACATTCAAGAACAAGAGGTAAAAGGGACAAAACCCAAGATCTAACAACTTTAAATGATAAAAGTTGAGTATTGGACACTTACCAAGATCCAGAAGAGTGCCAAACTGAAGAATGGGGGCTTGCTTGGTGGATCTTTGCTTCCTTCTGGCACCTTCTTCCTTCTTTAACTTCAAAACTCCAAACTGGCTCAAAAATAGGAGGGGAAGATGATTAGGGTTTCTCTCAGGACTTGAGGGATTGATGGGGGTTGAGGGTGAACAAACCCTAGCCTCCACATTCCTTTAAATAGGGAGCAAAAACTCGGAAGATTAGGGTTTCATCACCAGCCATCAACACGCCATGTTCCAAGAGGCAACACGTCGTGTTGTCCTTAATAAATCAGCGTCTTTTCTTGTCTGGACACGTCGTGTTGGTGCCTCCAACACGCCATGTCCACTCCTCAAAAGGTGATCCTTTCCCAAAATTTCTCCATAAATTTCCGGGTGTTATAGTTTTTCTTCAATAGCTAACAACAACCCACCTTGAATGTCCTTAGTTTTATTTATTCCTTTTATACGCTCCTCGTATGCCTTCAATCTACCAACAACCTTGTTAAATAGAATTGAATACAACTCGAAACTTTGCTCTATTGAATCCACGATTTGGAGAAAGGACTTAGGCATCGAATTAAGTAACTCTTTTCACCAAATCCACTTCCTCAATCCAAGGCTCCTTGCCTTTATAGCTAAACTGGTCAATTTATTCACGAAATCATTAACCGTTTCACCCTCCTTCATGCGTAAACCTTTGATTTCACTCTTTAAGGTTGCAAGACTAACTGTTCTCACCTGATCCACTGCCAAATATCATGTTTTAGTCCATGCCATACTTGCTTGGGGTTGGTGTAACTCGCCATTTAGAATACCACGTCTTCGAGCATCATTTGAAACAAAAAGCAAGAGCTTTTTTTTTACTTCCTTGGATCTGATTCTACACCTAACCCCCTTGATTCGTCTGTCTCCTATATACCATGTGAATCCATAATCGATTTGACTTTGGTCGCCCACTCTAGATAATTTGTTGGGGTTAAAATCAAAACTTGATAGGACATTGAACCTCCTTTTTTAACTGGTACCATCTTCATTCTATTCTTCATTTTTACATCCCCAACCTCTTTAATCAAGCTCGTTCTGAGAGCACTTATCCATCGACTAAGAAAACAAGGTCATAACTAGCTATACCGTCTCCTGTCACCCACAAAATGAACCGAACTAAAGCCACTTGCTTTGATGTATTCTTGTCCATTTATTACGCACCTCCAGTTAATCTCTTGCTATTACTAGAACAAGCTCGATCAATAGGAATCGGGGATGTTGTTTAGATACTTTAACTTACAATAAAAGTGACTCACAACCCTTTCAACCGAACGTCGCTCTAATTCCAAATGTTGGAAACCAACCCCTTATATTTTGCAGTAAAATCAGAGAAGAACAGTTGCAGAACATAGGAAAAATAGGAAGGAAATTACTACAACAAAATAAACAAAACAATCTATAAAATGAAAGGTGAGCAAAGAGAGGCTACTGGGGTAATCTTCTGCACATGCTTTATTAATAAAATGAGGAAGACTATTTAAAGGGAAAATAAAGTCTACCTAGTCAAAAGTGAAAGGAACAATTCATGAGCCACTTAATCTCTAAAAATCTAGAATATAAAGGTGTCACTTCCATGACCTTTTTACTTATTCAAAATTTAAGCAGAAGACTAAATTTCTCCTAGTGAAAACATGAGTTTTTCTTTCTAAACACGTTTGGAATAAATCAACACTGCCAACAAAAAACTGAGTAACCTGCAGCACTTGATCTGTTGTAACTTTTTATTTGATATGATTTTAATTTTTTTTGTCTGTTGGTATTTATTATTACTTTTAAATAGAATATTAATTGTTATTTTTATCATTCAATACAGTCATTTGGAGGCCTAACCAAACAACATATTTTCATTTAGAGGGAATCCAGATCCTCTAAATCATTTAGAGGCTGTTAAATAGCTCATTAGGGCATGTTTGGTATAAAGAAATGGAAGAACTGCGAACTCACTATAGAAATGTTTATCAAAATAATTTCTCTTGTTTCATTATATTAAGCAATAAAATGGAAATGAGTCTTTTATCTTGTTTATTCATTTTAAAAAAAACATTTTTTTTTATAAAAATAGATTATGATGTACATCTTTATTTATCAAAATATGCATCCTTTATGTTTATAATTTTCATTTTAACATTACTTGTTACGAAATATAGTTTATTTAATTGTCAAGTAATATCGTTTTATATACATCTTGTATTGGAAAACATAATTATAATATAAAAAAATAAGTTACAAATAGATCCAAACATAAAGAAATATGAAAATCATAGGGATGCGCAAAAATTCATATTCAATATTTATAACAACTAAAAAAACATAACATAAAATAGCTTAATCATGCTATTGAGTCAGCCACAATCATGTCCACGTAACAAATCTCTTCATCTTCCGTCATCTTCAAATATGATTGGGCACATAATTGATCTTTACTAAATATGTCAATCGCCTTAATTCACTATTTGACATTAATATTTGGCATAACGTGTATATCTTCGAAAACTTTCATATCGCATGTACCCAAGACAGAAGACTACAAATTGAAAAAAAAAATGAAAAAATAAAGAAAAAAAAACTCACTCCAAGCTCAGATGAAGATTTTATCAATGTTCAAATTTTGGGAAAAAAATCTACAAAAAGATGAAATACTTGTTTAGGGTTGTATAATTCACCCAATTATTAATCAATGGAATTGATTTGTACACAACAAATTTTTTCCATACACAATAATTTGTATATTAAAAGTATTGCATTGTATAAGTCTATAATGTTTAAATTATTGTGAATAAAGAAAAATTGTTGTGTACGAATCATTTACCATTAACCAAACTATGTTTTAGCCTAAATATAGCAAAGAAAAAGGACTACAATTTGGGAAAAAACAACTCATTTGGAGCTCATATAAAGATTTTATGGTTGTTAAAGTTAGGGAAAAAATTTTACAAAAAAATGAAATACTAACCAACAACCCTAAAAGGCTATGTTTAGTGCTATATAGATCAATCAAATCTTAACCAATTAAGTTGTTTTTGTGCTAAAATGTAGCCAATGCAAGATGACTACAATCTAAGATAAACAACCAACTCATTCTATGCTGGCATACAGATGATATGGTTGTTCAAAGTTAGGCAAAAATTCTACAAAAAACTAAAATACAAAAAAAAAAATTGATTTATACATACAAGTCAAGCACAAACTAGAAAAGAATTGCAATCGATGAACAATCAAATAATTGTCTACAATTATGGCGTGTACAATAGTGTATATGTAAGGCAAACGAGAAGAAGATGTGGGCCAATTGCATGACAAATCCAATACATAAGTGTGATAAAATGCCGATGGCGTTCACATGTTCGAATGTAGGTGATTATTTCTCCCTTTTTTTTTTTTTTTTTTTTCTAATTCTCCATGCTCTCTTTGATTCTTTTTTCTCTCATTTTTTTTTTCTTAAAAATAGAGGATTGTTTTGATGGAAAAAAATTAATTTATTTCTTAATTCTTTATTATTTGTATTTACGAAACAAAAGAAAATAAATCAATTCATTTTACCGTTCTATATCACTTTACCAAAGAGGTACAAGCCTTGGTATCTAATGATAAAAACAAATCACAAACATTACGCATCTAAAATAGAAGGGCGTAGAGTACGAGATTAGTAACTTATTAAACAATCACTTTAGATTTAAATTACAAATTTTAATATCAGTCCAAAAATTAAAGTTTGAATCTAAAATTTTAATTATGTTCTATGCAGTCCAAACATAAAAGATAGATCATTTCATTTTGTGACTCCTTGTGCATCAAGTTTCCAAAATAAACTTAAAGTCAAACCGTTTATGACTTATGGAATAAGTCATGATTTGTTTGAAGACGCTCATATTAAATTTAATCTTATCAAAAGAGTCGTAAACATATATAAGGAATAATAACTTGTTTATTTTTATTTAGCTTTGTATATGCATCAAATAGTTTTAAAATACATTTAATCCATAGAGCCATAGAAGTTTGGTAATTAATTAGTATATAATGATTCAATGCTTGCACCCTTAAGCTTTGTATTCAGCCCACAGTTGATCAACTGTCTTCCCTAGCAAATCCACGAAATAACCGTCGTTATAGCCATTCCTCATCTTGTTATTAAGTTCAGCCACGAACCCATCTCTAAGACCATTACAATAGTCTAGGAACCGAGCTGTCACATCGTATCCTTGGTCCCATCTGTCACCTTGTCCTGGCTTAACCCAGTGGCTAGGTGCATACCCGGCCTTCAGCCTTACGTAATCTGCAATCCCCTCTATCAATCCTCCTGGAGCTTGACCATTTCCATTCCATTGCCATACGTGTGTCATCTCGTGATAAAGTACTCCAGTAATCTCAGTCTTGACATCACCGGAATACCCCTGGATGTAATTTGCACTGACATGGATCTCATCGTTGGAAGTGTATGCAACACCATCCATGTCGTCAATGAACACGCTTACACGAGCAATATTCTTTCTGTCAGCATCTGTGTTTTGGTTGAATGTGGTCCATATGAAGCTTGTGGCGGAGCGAAGAGTTTGAGTGGTGTATTCCGCCCCTATGTCGTTATTGAACTTAACACCGCCGGGGGTGGCTGCCGCTGAGTTGGTAAGGGTGTAGTCGACGGCTGCGGTGGGTTGTAGGGCTGCTAAGATTACAAGGGATGAGAGAAAGAAGGAGATATTGTTAGCCATTTTGTAGATATGGTTAGGTTGTTTAAGGGGTTGGGTTTATATAGATTAATAGAGGTGGCAGGTGGTGAACCATGAGGCTTATGGTGGGACAGTGACCGAGTCTACACGGCGCA
Source organism: Lactuca virosa (assembly GCF_052849685.1). NCBI lineage: Eukaryota > Viridiplantae > Streptophyta > Magnoliopsida > Asterales > Asteraceae > Lactuca > Lactuca virosa. The sequence continues at coordinate 161,263,587 of NC_136434.1, read as the reverse complement.
GCCAACAATGAAAATTTAGTTGTGACCGACTTGGACCTATTCGTCTCCTCAATATCTTTTAATTATTTCTTCGATATGTATTGAATATTGAGGAACAAATAGGCGTTGACTGTTTCTCGTCTTAATTAATATACATATTTAATTTCCATAGCACTTATGAATAGTGCATTTGTGTACTTTGGAATTTGGCCACGGGAGTTTTGTCATTTGTCACTTTTCATCCCTTTGACTATTTGGTCTTACCTTTTGACCACCATAATAGTAAAGTTTTTAGTGTTTACCATTTGGCCACAAAACTTTGTACAATTTGCTAAGTTTGGCCCCTGGCCTATTCATACGGGTTCTGATATCATACGTGACTAACTTGCGATGCATATATATTTGGTTTTGCACTATATTTCTTTACCAATTATAATACGGGCGCCCCTCTTTCCTTCTATAAGTTTTTAAATCATAACTAAAGAAATAGGTATTATTTCAATTACATTAATACCCCTTGCATTTTTTGCATTTATTCACAAAGTATACAAAAATAATCTATAAACATTTAATACAATTTTCAGTGGCGAATCTAAAACCAAAATCAACGTGGTTCCTTATATAAATGAAATAGAAAAAAGTATGAAAATATAGGTTTTTTGACAAAAATAAGGTAGTTCCTTATGTTTTTTTATATAGAATTGTTGTATTGAAAAAGAAAAAAAGGTAGGTCCTAGGACCTACCTTGAGTATGAATAGCTACGCCTTTGACAATTTTGCTCCCTCATCGCAGCGAAGCGCGACATCCCTGCTATTTAATATATATTTGTAGTTACAAAATCTGTTTTAATAATATGAAGGTAGATATGTATTGATAGATTTATATTCCATCTTGTTATCATATTATACAATGTCCAATCTTTGCCTTATCTTTAACGTCTCGTTCCCGAGTTAAATAAAAGAAAAGAAGAGAAAAGAAAAGAAGAGAAAGGAAAGGAAAACAAAATTTTCTTTTGTGTTTCCGAGTTGGAGAGAAGTGGAAAGAAAATGAATCATTTTGTTCTTTCTTTCCAAATCCTCCCAAATCGGAGGAAAAATTAGGAGGGAAAGTGATCCTCTCATTTCCCTCCACTTCCTTCTACTTCCCTCCTTTAATGAAACTCGGGAACATCAATTTCTTTTATTTTCTTCTCATTTCCACTCATTTCCTTTCATTTCTCTCGTTAAATTGAACTTGGGAACGGGGTGTGTGTGTGTGTGTGAGAGAGAGAGAGAGAGAGAGAAACTAATTTACTCATAAATTAATCATAAATATCATCTATATCCACAATGTGACTTGAACCCCCAATCTCATTGATGGAGAGTATCACACTATAATGCTAGGCCAAAAGTTTTACTTAGGGTAAAACTGAACCCAAAAACCGAAAAAAAAACAAACCCTAACCGACAGTTTTGGGTTTATATTTCTTGAAACCGAAAATATGGGTTTGGGTTCGGTTTTGTAAATATGAGAAACTGAACCGAATATATATATATATATATATATATATATATATATATATATATATATATATATATATATATATATATGATTTCCATGAGATATTAATATTAAAAAGAGCTTGCTCCACTAGTCAAGTGTCTGGACGTACAACCTTCATGTCCTATGTTCGAATCTCGTCCCTTGCATATATCTCGATTTTATTTTGAAAGCCAGTTGCGTTCTTATTTCTTTATATCTTCACTTCATTTCTTTCAATCTTCACTTCATTGCGTCCCACATCGCCTATGAGACTAAACAAACATGCCACTTCTCTCTCTCTCTCTCTCTCACTATATATATATATATATATATATATATATATATATATATATACATAAGTCCTTGGGTCTTTGTCTTTCTAAAACCGATAAATCGGTTAGTTGGGTTTAAACCCGAAACCCAACCGGGGAAAACCGAAAACCCGAGAAACCGAACCCATTGGTTTCGGTTTAGGTTTAGTTTTAGTTTTCAAAAACCGAGCCTTGTCGGTTTGGGTGCGGTTTAGGTCAGAACCGACCCAACCCGGCCCATGTCCATCCCTAGCTTTATTGTTCAAGTCATTGTTTTTACTATCATGTTTGATCCACGTACGTGGACATCTATTGCTTCTACATTAGACCTCATTTCATCTACTTCTTTTTATGCTTCTTTTTTATCTCAATTGCATAACTTTTTTCTACACTCGATAAGCATGTGTTTCTATTCTTTTGGCTTACACACTGGTGAGGAACCAATATAGAGCAAACAATCGACCATTTAGATGAGTAGTATGAGCTATTGGCCTTCTAATCTTTGTTTCGTATACTTGCATTGACTTCTCCCAAGTACATGTTTTCTTCTATCTGTAAATGTTGGTTTGATGATTTGATTTATATGTAATACGAGCGCCATCTTGTTCTTTTGTTTGTTAGGATGCAAAACAAGTTGTTTGTTATTTTTCTTCATGTTTCTTTAGCAGTTGTTTCATATTATCTTACCTCCCAATCCATTATTTTAGTTTGAGAAGTACCTTTGCTTAACATGCAAACATAACAGCTACGTCGCCACTAAAGGGCTTGGTTTTGTGCACTGACCTGGGAGATGAGACCATGTGATCGGTAGCACCCGAATCAACATACCAGTCGGGACGTAAATGATGAATAGAACACTAAGCATTGAAAGACCTAGCAAGATCCGTGTCATTGGGTGATGGAGAGACAACAAATGAAGCAAGACAGGGGCATGATGATGCGTAATGACTGTTTGTGAGACATAACTGACAATGTGGTGGGAGACAACCACGTCCACACCCCCCACGAGATCCATAATAACCACGACGGTGATATCTAGAGGGTGTCGAATACGTTTGAGTCGCGGGAGGGAAATGAGCCAACTGACTTTGCTGAGCTGAGAAAGCAACCGGAGGCTGAGTATCGATGTTATATATGGTCCACAAAAACATTTCATGGGCCTCAGCCTATGCTAGAAGATCATGAGAAACATAAGGCACCCGGGAGGTACGAATAGTGGTGGAGAAATTTTCAAATGAAGCACCGAGACCACATAAGAACCAATGAGTTTTATCATTTTCATCAACTTGGTGACCGATGGCGACGAGTTGATCGTAAGTCGCCTTAAATTTTCTTCCAATATCTGAAACATTTGATGTACTTGTCGTTAGATGGTGTAACTAGTCACATAAATTTTACACTTGTTCCATGGATGAGTTGTTGTATGCTCGTTCAAGTCTAAGCCAAATCTCTCCTATGGTGGAAAGACCCACAATCTCCAAGAATGCCTCCTCAGTTAGCGAGGCTTGAATGAGGATTATAACACGTTGATCTGCCAACATCCATGCGTAACGTCCCAAAAATTATTAGGTAAAAATTTCATTTTTATTCAACCAGAAACACCAATTATCCTTTTCCATTCATTGAAAAGTATATCATAATAAAACTTGTTATCAGAGTACATTCCCAAAATCATAACCATAAAGTACCTAAAACCATAACCATAAAACCGGAAGTACCTAAAACCATAACCATAAAACCGTGGAAACATTTAAAAGTACCTAACGTCCCAAAGTCGTGGAAACATGGGTGGATGTGTTGCGATTAAGTCGGGCCCTTTCTTTTTCGAACCGGAAGTACCTAAAACCATAACCATAAAACCGTAAGCACAAAGCTTAGTGAGTTCCCCAAAATACCACATACCATACATATCATTGGGCCTAGCCCTCACATTGGGCCCAACCAACCATATTGGGCCTAACCCTTCCAAACCTATGGGCCCAGCCCACCATACAAATGAAAGAGTCACAGAGACAGCTAGCATCCTACATAACATACATTGGGCTTAGCCCTTTCGGATCCATGGGCCCAACACAACATACAAATGGGCCTAGCCCAACATCACATGCAAGAGTCACAAAGACAACTTATCATACCAAATCTTATTGGGTCGGCATTGGTGCCTTTGACCCACGGGTACGGTGAGGAGACTCACATCAATCTGAGATATCCGAACACACGCACAGCTGTTACCAGAATCCTCACACCGAACACAACCAAAATATCCCTAATCAATAATTAAGGTTATTTCCCAAAACCCAAGGTCCAAACTATATCCTATCCTTCCAATGGGTAAAACACCATTTTACCCTTCCCATATCTGATCCAATAACCCATGACCCAAACTCCAAAAGACCCAAGGCCCAAAAGAAGATCTCTGGCGTACGCCCACATTCCCAACTCGTGTGCCCCGCGTATGGCCCACTGAAGCACAAGGTACAAATCGATAAAGCTCAATGATGGGGACTTCATGCATTACGCTGAGCGTACACATACATACGACCAGCGTAGTCATCAGGTGACCAAGCTTCATATTAAGCACTTAATGCTTAAGACCAAAACGTCCAAACTCAGATATAAACTCTAAATGAGGTCTTAAACCATAAAGTTGCCAACATTACTCCTTTGCATGTCTTAATGGGTCCCAAAACCCATTTATATCCTTCTAAACCCATAATATGTACACTAACTTTAGCATGATTCCTCAAAACCTATCAAGATGAAATTTTTATGCACCAACAACCTCAGAAATGCTATGATCTAACATTCTAAGCTCCTAGAGTAGCTCATACTCACAAGGATGACTCAAAGGACCATAATAAACCCAAAACAAGCCCTAGACTAGATCTAACACATAGACTCATCAAGTTAGAAACTTTATACTTCCTGCAAGTTGATGAAGATGATTAGAGCTTGGATCCACAAGCTCCAAGCCAAGCAATGCTTCTTACAATATCTCTTCTTCTGCAAAGTCCACCAAGAAAACACTCCAAGGCTTGAGATTTGAACAAGAGAGGCTAGGGTTTCGAATTTAGGGTTAAATGGGATGGAGTCTGAAGATAAGAGGGTTTGAGAATGAGTTAAGGCCTAATAGGGTCCACGAGCCTAAATTAGAGTTCGAGACTGAGTCGCGAATGCCCAATGTACATCTGGTATGCCCAACGTTCGTGAAGGAGCCTTCGTGATCACTCCAGCCATGTACGCCCAACGTACATTCCTTGTACACCCAGCGTACACGGCATGCTCCTTACCGATCAATCTTCCGATGGCCATAAACTTTGCGTCCCAACTCCATTATCGATTCTCTTTATATCCACGGAAAGGTAATGAGGAGCTTCACAACCCTATCTAATTACATTTTACTTAAAACACCTCGAACTAAAATCATTAATTCATGTAAGGCTCGAACCATCACTTTTATCATTATACCCTCGGGCTTCGAAGCGCAAACCGAACTCTTGGTACCCACAACCTACCTTATCCACAACCAAATAGGTCTAAACCTCTCTTTCCCTAAGGCGCAAAGCCTTATGATAATTGATCCTCGGTTCACGGCCTCGAATTATGATTCGACTCAAAACAGGGTGTTACAACTCTCCCCCACTTAAATTAGATTTCATCCTCAAAATCACTCCTTACCACCCTCCTCGCAACCAGACAATCTGACCAATCCCTCTTGAATACCTGATTCGTCGAAAAGGGTTAACTTGCACTTATATCAGCCTTCCAATGCTACCATCGAAACCCATCCTTAAAAAACTCATAAACCCTAATGGTGAAGAAATTATTGATCCCCTGATTGATAGACCAACACCACACTGTTTTAATTCCGAAACCCCCTAATCTTCACCTGACCTTCATACGGACAGGACCATCCGGAAACACAATCACTAGGACCTCTTACTACAATCTGAACTAAAAACATCCTTTTGATCCTGAATTATCCAACTGATACCTTTGGCATTCAGGTCCCATGAGCATAAGTTGCTGATGAAAAGATCTTTTATATATACAAGGCGACTTCCAACGTAAGTCTCGTCCATTTGCCAACCCGTTACACAACTCCTATCCCTCAATCCAAAAATTTACACCTGTATTCTATCTGAAATCCTCTGATTCCACGAAAACCTTCCAGTAAAACGAAATATCAAATCCCCAATCGACTGATGAGACTGACAATCTCACACCTGGCCCCACCACCAGGCTCCTACTAAGAGTCTAATTGATAAGGGCTACCCTAGCCTAACTACCACACAGATATCAACCTCTGACCACAGAGTCGACCCACGATAATGTGATTCAGTACCTTTCTCCAACAAATTTGTATTGGGTCTCACCCACACTACCATATGGGCCTCACCCACGAGTCTGTAACACCCGTGTTTCTAGGCTAGACATTAATGTCGATGTAATAGTCATGGTTAACCTTTGTAACTCATTTTGAAATAATAAGAATGTATTATTTGAGTATTATATGTTTATTGCTTAATTGTGTGACTTAATTGAATTAAGGATAATTTAAGCGTTAAAAATAAAATGTTAGATAAACCCGATATCGATACATGAAGTTGTAGTGGTCGTGACAAGGTTTCCGAATATATAAAGAATGCCGAAATTCGAGTTATAACGAAGAATTTATGACCTGTCGAAGTTTCGTGACAGAACCGGCACGACGCTGTATGACGTAAAATATGAATTTAAGATATAGCGATATCTAGCCTTGGTGATCTAAACGAAAGTCGTAGAATACATTAAACCAAGAGCGTGCATAAAAAGAACGTCTAAATCTGACTTCGTATGAGGAAGTTATGATTTTTCTAAGTTTCGACTTAGCAGTATGCAGCCCGAAACTCGAATATGAGATCGAGTGACTTTCAGCCGAAACAATCTAAACGACAATCGAAGATCTCATCGTTAGTAGTCCAACAGTAAAAAGACAGACGAAAACGGACGTCGGATGAAGAAGTTATGATTTTAAAACGGAGTTTTCCTGTCTCGGCCTACTAAAAATAATACAATAAAAATAAAGTCAAAATTAGCCGACGGAGTCTAAATGAAAGTTGTAGAGCATAGTCTTACCTACGCGCGGATATAAAGAACGTCAAAAACGGAGCTTGTATGCGAAAGCTATGAATCTTTGAAGTTCGAGGCACGCATACCAAAGCTTATTCGAACTACGCCCCGCATAGATCTTCGTACGCCCAACGTACTGCTTGTAGAGGCATTACGCCTAGCGTAATCAGGGTTTACGCCCAACATAAATCGGTGTTTCAGCCCCTATAAATAGAACTCAAGGGCTGCCGAGTTTTGTTGCTCAATTCTTCTCTCTCTCTCTCATTATTGCCTCGTTTTGCGTGCAACTTATACCCCGAAGCCCCGAAATCATTCCCGAGACCCGAAGCAAGTCCCGAAGCCCCAAGGATCCCGAGAAGTAAAGTTTCTGAGCCGAAACTTTGCCCGTGTAAAGCCTGGTTTTGGAGAAAACATCCCGGTTTCATCAAAGATTATTGTTTTAAGAGACGAGGTGCTGTCCGATCATCGTGTTATCGAGTGAGTGTATTTTCGTTTTCTTCTAACACATAGATATGAATTATTCTTTATAAAATATGTGCAATGTGTTTATATATTATTTGTTTATTTGAACTAGTCGTTGAACGGATGTTTTGTACAGGTTTTAAGCTGTATATAAATGTATATATTTTATCTACTAATATGTTGGGTAGAACATGGGTAGACAGTTGGTGTGTGATGAAATAAAATGATGAGAGGCCTCGATGTTGTTGTTGATCTAGTCATCTAGGGGAGTATGGATGACGACCACGGACTCTTTCTAGACAGTCCAGTGGAACGCTAGCAGGCTCATAACCTGTAGGTGTTGTGAATGATGTGTTCACCGGTGTACTCCATCCCCCTCATGGTTGCCTTTAGGACATTTATTGTCAAGGAAACCCCTTTGGAGTAATGTTCGTCCCGATGAAAATCCTAGATTAGGTCCCTTGTGATAGTTGTTCTTTTAGGGACATAAAGTGAGGATAACGGGAATGGGTAATCGGGTTATTGTTGGTTGATGAACTAAATATAATTATTTATTTTGGGTTGAAAAGCCTATATGCTCACCAGGCTCCCAAGCCTGACCCACTCAGTTTCTTTGTATTACAGGTAGTGGCGCGAGAGCATAAGTGGGATGACATTGTCAAGATATTTTTTTTTGATTATAGACCAGTAGTTATATGTAAATGTGTAAGGTCTATGTTCGATCGGAACATGACATCCCGAGTTTTGATATATAATGAAAATACATTTCTTTAAGAAATGCTTTGATAAACCTTATTTTATCATGTATTGTTTTGGGGACAAATTCCGCAACTCTTTTAATCAAAGGATTACTCTGGAAATTATTTTAAAAGCATAAATTAAATCGGTCTGTTCTGGCCGTGATTTTGGGGATGTCACAGTTGGTATCAGAGCATTAGTTTAAGCGAACTAGGAATTTGTAGGATTTCTAGACTTAAACTTAGAATGCTAAGTGAAGATTGTGAGATGAGTGTCTGTTATATTTAAGAGACGAGCACTAGTTTATTTTAGTAAAGTTGCCTAAAATGATTTTATGTGCTAAATGTTATATGTTTGCCATATATGATATTATTTGTTCGGATCTATGGTTTGTTGCTAACCGGATCTGGAGACCTTATGTGTTTAGGATTCTAAGCGTATGACGACGGTATTAGAACTAGCATGTAAACGTTTCGGAGTGATTTGGATAATTATCTATCGTGAATGAGGATCTAAATTCACCTTATTCGGTGTATAGATCAAGAATGGCAAGAACAAGAAGCGGAGTTGGAAACGCGAACGAAAACAGGAATCAACCACCTGTAATCGAGCAAATACCATGTTTTAGTTGTTGCACCTGAGCCGTTGACAATGGCTGGTGTACAATTGATGATTCAGACGATGTTGGATCATCAGATGGAAGAAACTAGACGTCTGCTTCAACAAAACCGCGAAGAACTTTCAATTCAAGTTGAAGAGCCCGAGGTGAATGGAGGGTCGTCGGAAGGAGGTAACTTCAGTGGGACTGTTGGTCAAGCCAACCCACCAATTGTTAGACAAAACAATCGTGATGGAGGAAATGATGGAAGAGGATGTAAATACAAGGATTTTATGGCAACTAAGCCACCGTATCTATCCGGAAGCCCGACGCCGGTGCAAGTTATGGACTGGATCTCCGAAATGGAGACAATGTTTGAAAGTTACGAATGCAGCAACAGGCAGAAGACCGCTCTTGCGATCCCTTTGTTAAAATCTGGAGTGTTGAGTTGGTGGAAGCTGTTAGCTGACTCTATGCCCAAGGGAGAAGCGAGCAAAATGTCTTGGGAAGACTTTGTGGTGCAACTTAAATTGCAATACTGCTCAGAGCAGGACCTTCTGGAAATCAATAATGAGTTTCAGAATTTGAAGAAGGGAAAAATGAGCGTTACTGAATACGCTGCTAGTTTCACAGAAAAGATGAAGCTTATTCCATATCTAGTCCCAACAGAACTCTCAAAGGTCAACAAGTTTTCCCTCGGACTACCAGCGGACTATGGTCCAATGGTTAAGCAAGGAACCACATTGAAAGCCGTCATCTGGGCTGCTAAGAATGTTGAGACTCAGATCAGGGAGAAGGGTCTGGAGAGATCAAAGGTTGGTGAGAAGAGGAAGTTTGATGGGCCTTCAGGGTCCAACAAGAAAAAGAAATTCTCGAAGTCTAGTTCGAGAGGAGGAGGAGGCGAAGCGAAGTGGTGCGACAAATGCAAGAAGAAGCATCATGGGAAATGTGACGAGGAAGTCACATGCTTCAAATGTGGAAAGCTAGGGCACTATGCCAACGAATGCACCCTCACCAAGAAAGTTTGTTATGGGTATGGGGAGGAGGGGCACATCTCGAGGGATTGTCCGAAAAAGAAGGAGGCAGCAAAACCCAACATTCCACCAAAGCCGAAGGCGAGAGCCTTTCAGATGACACTGGAAGCTGCTAAAGAAGAAGCTGATGTCGCTTCAGGTACCTTTCTCATAAACGAATTGCCTGCCCAAATTTTATTTGATTCTGGAGCCAACTACTCCTTTATTTCGCATGAATTTGGTAGAAAACTAGCTTTGCCTGTTGATAGACTAGATAATGCTTTATTAGTCGAAGTTGCTAGTGGCAAGTTTGTACCTGTTAGCCATCGTATGAAAAACATCTTAATCGACCTGAATGGGAATAAGTTCCACGAGGAATTATTGCCTATCGAACTTAACAGTTTCGACATCGTGCTGGGAATGGATTGGCTTAGCGCCAATGATGCCGAAATATTGTGCCGGAAGAAGATAGTAAAAGTAAACCCGCCAGGGAAAGAGTCATTTACGGTGTATGGGGACAAACGTAGGGTAAATTCTGGAATCATTTCTCTAATGAAAGCCAGAAAGTGTTTGGCCAAAGGATGTACATCATATTTGGCATTCGTGATTGACGCAAAGAAGGAGAAAAAGGAGATGAAGAGCATTCCTGTCGTGTGTGAGTATCCGGAAGTATTTCCTGAAGATCTTCCTGGATTACCGCCTGATCGACAAGTAGAATTCTGTATTGACTTGTTACCAGGAACGATGCCAATAGCAAAAGTACCTTACCGATTAGCACCAACGGAGATGAAGGAGCTGATGATGCAACTTCATGAGTTATTGGACAAAGGTTTCATAAGACCTAGTTCATCACCCTGGGGAGCTCCGGTGTTATTCGTGAAGAAGAAAGACGGGAGTATGAGAATGTGCATTGACTACAGAGAGCTGAATAAGGCAACGATAAAGAATAGATATCCGTTGCCGAGGATTGATGACATGTTCGATCAACTACAAGGTTCAAGTTATTTTTCAAAGATCGAACTAAGGTCAGGATATCATCAGCTGAAAGTAAGAGAGCAGGATATCGAGAAGACTGCATTCAGAACACGATATGGACACTACGAGTTTTTGGTTATGTCGTTTGGAGTAACCAATGCTCCAGCAGCATTCATGGATTTAATGAACTGAGTTTGCAATCCGTTCCTTGATAAATCTGTGATAGTGTTCATAGTCGACATTCTGATTTATTCGAAAAGCCAAGAGGAGCATGGCAAACACTTGCGAGAAGTGTTGGAAGTCTTGAAGAAGGAGAATTTGTATGCTAAGTTCTCCAAATGTGATTTTTGGATTCGAGAAGTCCAATTCTTGTGTCACGTGGTCAAACAAGAAGGGATAATGGTTGATCCAGCTAAGATTGAAGCTGTGATGAAGTGGGAACAACCGAAAAGTCCCACGAAGATCCGAAGCTTTTTAGGATTAGCCGGATATTGCCGAAGGTTTATCCAAGGCTTTTCTTTGATCGCTACTCCATTAAAAGCTTTGACTCACAAAGCAGCTACTTATGTTTGGAGTGATAAGCACAAGGAAGCATTCGAGTTGCTAAAGAAGAAGCTATGTGAGGCACCAATTCTTTCTCTACCCGATGGAGTTGAAGACTTCGTTGTCTATAGCGATGCGTCTGGTGTTGGGTTGGGTTGTGTTTTGACCCAAAGGGAAAAGGTGATAACATATGCGTCTCGTCAGCTAAAAGAGCATGAAAAGAATTATCCCACTCATGATTTGGAGTTGGCAGCGGTAGTATTTGCTCTAAAGATATGGAGGCATTACCTCTATGGCTCGAAGTGCAAACTTTTCACTGATCATAAGAGTCTCCAATATCTCTTTAATCAGAAGGAATTAAATATGAGGCAACGATGCTGGCTAGAATTACTTAAGGACTATGATTGTGAGATACTTTACCACCCCGGTAAAGCCAATGTTGTTGCTGATGCTCTCAGTCGGAAAGTCAATCTTGAAAGAAAAAGGCCAAGAGCGTTGAGAATAGAAGTTGTCTCGACAATTGTGGAGAGTATAAAGAAAGCTCAAGAAGAAGCTTCTGAGAAGAATGACCGAAAGGAAGAACGTTTGGGAAAAACGTTAGTGTTCAGTATAAACAATCACGGACTGAAGGTATTCCAAGATCGTATTTGGGTACTTAAGTCAGGAGGAATAAGAGATCTTCTGATGGAAGAAGCTTACAAAACCATGTACTCAATTCATCCTAGCAGCACTAAAATGTATAGGAACCTAAAGCCCTATTACTGGTGGCCGACGATGAAGGTCGACATTGCGAAGTATGTGGCGGAGTGTGTGACATGTGCGAGAGTCAAGGCACAACATCAGAAACCATACGGGAGTTTAGAACCTTTACCTGTGCCTATGGATAAGTGGGAAGACATCACTATGGATTTTGTCACTAAACTGCCCAGAACAAAGAATGGTCACGACATGATTTGGGTGGTCATTGATCGCTTCACTAAGAGTGCGCACTTGATAGCAGCCAATGAGAAATGGTCTATAGATAAGCTTGCGAATTCTTACGTGAAGGAAATAGTGAGGCTTCACGGTGTTCCGTTAACGATTGTATCAGATCGTGACAGCCGTTTCACCTCAAGATTTTGGAAAAGTCTACAAGAGGAATTGGGTACCAAGTTGTGTTTAAGTACAGCTTACCATCCACAGACTGATGATCAGAGCGAACGAACGATACAAACACTTGAAGATATGCTGAGAGCATGTACCCTGGAATTCCAAGGTAACTGGGACGAACATTTACCTTTGGTAGAATTTTCCTACAATAATAGTTTCCACTCGAGCATAAAGATAACGCCTTATCAAGCTTTGTACGGACAGAAGTTTCGTACGCCGTCTTGTTGGCTTGAGGCTGGGGAAAAGCAGTTTATGGGACTGGAGATAGTCCATCAAACTACTGAAAAGCTGAAAATAATCAGGGAAAGAGTGTTAGCAGCTCAGGATCGTCAAAAGAGCTATGCTGACAAGAAAAGACGACGGATGACTTTTGAAGTTGGAGATTCGGTTTTGCTTAAAGTCTCGCCGTGGAAGGGACTTATAAGGTTTGGTAAAAGGGGAAAGTTAAGTCCAAGGTTTATTGGATCGTTTAAAGTTCTTAGAGGATTGGGAATCAAGCATACAAGCTCGAATTACCCGAAGAACTAAATGGAATTCATAACACTTTTCAAGTGTGTTATTTGAGGAAGTTCACGGGAGAAGTTCCCGATATAATTCCAATTTCTGAGTTAAGAATTGATGAGAACAAAAGGATAATTGAAGAACCGAAGGCAATCGTTGACCGAAAGACTAAGAAGTTGCGACGCAAGATGGTCGAATTAGTACTTGTCCGATGGAAACATACGAATGGGCCAAATCTCACCTGGGAAACGGAGAGTGACATGATGAGTCGCTATCCGTATTTGTTTGTTGTTGTGTGGTTCCGGGGACGGAGTCATTCTAAGATGGAGAGAATTGTAACGCCCGTGTTTCTGGGATAGGCATTAATGTCGATGTAATAGTCTAGGTTAAACTTTGTAACTCATTTTGAAATAATAAGAATGTATTATTTGAGTATTATATGTTTATTGCTTAATTGTGTGACTTAATTGAATTAAGGATAATTTAAGCGTTAAAAATAAAATGTTAGATAAACCTGATATTGATACATGAAGTTGTAGTGGTCGTGACAAGGTTTCCGAATATATAAAGAATGCTGAAATCCGAGTTATAACGAAGAAGTTATGACCTGTCGAAGTTTCGTGACAGAACCGGCACGACGCTGTATGACGTAAAATACGAATTTAAGATAGAACGATATCTAGCCTTGGTGATCTAAACGAAATTCGTAGAATACATTAAACCGAGAGCGTGCATAAAAAGAACGTCTAAATCTGACTTCGTATGAGGAAGTTATGATTTTTCTAAGTTTCGACTTAGCGGTATGCAGCCCGAAACTCGAATATGAGATCGAGTGACTTTTAGCCGAAACAATCTAAACGAGAATCGCATATCTCGTCGTTAGTAGTCCAATGTTAAAAAGACAGACGAAAACGGACGTCGGATGAAGAAGTTATGATTTTATAACGGAGTTTTCCTGTCTCGGCCTACTAAAAATAATACAATAAAAATAAAGTCAAAATTAGCCGACGAGTCTAAATGAAAGTTGTAGAGCATAGTCTTACCTACGCGTGGATATAAAGAACGTCAAAAACGGAGCTCGTATGCGAAAGTTATGAATCTTTGAAGTTTGAGGCACGCATACCAAAGCTTATCTGAACTACGCCCCGCGTAGATCTTTGAAGTTAGAGGCATTACGCCCAGCGTAATCAGGATTTACGCCCAACTTAAATCCGGATTTCAGCTCCTATAAATAGAACTCAAGGGCTGCCGAGTTTTGTTGCTTAATTCTTCTCTCTCTCTCTCTCATTATTGCCTCGTTTTGCGTGCAACTTATACCCCGAAGCCCCGAGGATCCCGAGAAGTAAAGTTTTCGAGCCGAAACTCTGCCCGCATAAAGCCCTGTTTTGGAGAAAACATCTCGGTTTCATCAAAGATTATTGTTTTAAGAGACGATGTGCTGTCCGATCATCGTGTTATCGAGTGAGTGTATTTTCGTTTTCTTCTAACACATAGATATGAAGTATTCTTTATAAAATACGTGAAATGTGTTTATATATTATTTGTTTATTTGAACTAGTCGTTGAACGGATGTTTTGTACTGGTTTTAAGCTGTATATAAATGTATATATTTTATCTACTAATATGTTGGGTAGAACATGGGTAGACAGTTGGTGTGTGATGAAATAAAATGATGAGAGGCCTCGATGTTGTTGTTGATCTAGTCATCTAGCGGAGTATGGATGACGACCACAGACTCTTTCTAGACAGTTCAGTGGAACGCTAGCAGGCTCATAACCTGTAGGTGTTGTGAACGATGTGTTCACCGGTGTACTCCATCCCCCTCATGGTTGCCTTTAGGACATTTATTGTCAAGGAAACCCCTTTGCAGTAATGTCCGTCCCGATGAAAATCCTAGATTAGGTCCCTTGTGATAGTTGTTGTTTTAGGGACATAAAGTGAGGATAACGGGAATGGGTAATCGGGTTATTGTTGGTTGATGAACTAAATATAATTATTTATTGTGGGTTGAAAACCCTATATGCTCACCAGGCTCCCAAGCCTGACCCACTCAGTTTCTTTGTATTACAGGTAGTGGCGCGAGAACATAAGTTGGATGACATTGTCAAGATATTTTTTTTATTATAGACCAGTAGTTATATGTAACTGTGTAAGGTCTATGTTGTATTGTTTATGCTTTTATGTCTGTATCGGAACATGACATCCCGAGTTTTGATATATAATGAAAATACATTTCTTTAAGAAATGCTTTGATAAACCTTATTTTATCATGTATTGTTTTGGGGAGAAATTCCGCAACTCTTTTAATCAAAGGATTACTCTGAAAATTATTTTAAAAGCATAAATTAAATCGGTCTTTTCTGGCCGTGATTTTGGGGATGTCACAGAGTCTCACCAGTCTGCATAATCGAATGGGCCTCGCCCACGAGTCTCACCCAATCGAGTGTTGTACAGGCCCAAAATTGCCTTAGATCCAACGATCCTCATACCAAAAAAGAGAAATCCTCTCACAATATTGTCCGTCTCGACTGTAACATCCATAAAATTCAAGCCAATTTAGAACTTTTCAACCATTCAAAAATCATTATCGGGCCCATGTCAGAACTAACTTTTCAACAAGTAGTAGAACAAGCATATGAGTCGAAGTTTATCTGTTCCTTCTTGGATTAGAAGCGATATCTGGGCCCCTCAATGATTTTGTGTTGACCCATGTATCGGGCCCATGTGAGAACTAAGTTGATGTGTTCAATTAAGTTCTATGTCAAACAAATCGGAAATCGGGAAACAAACTGCTGGACAATAAGTAAGACATTGTTCCATGTATTTGTACGGCTGATATCTAGAACAGAGGATTATATGATCACTTATCTTAAATGGCGTATCATCATCATCTCAGTTCCGCGAGACCTTGAAAGAGCTACGATTGCTGATCAATTCCTGAAGTCATATTTGCAGTTATAGTTATTAGACTTATCCAAGTGGGAGACTGTTGGATAAGGTGTCTAAGTCCATAACTATTTCTGGTATGTACTTGACCCGGTTAGCATGGTCCATTTGGGTTGCATGGCATTGCAATACTTGGATAGACCAAAATGAGAGAAAGGACACTTAAGGTTTATTAATATATTATAAGTTCTAATATATTAATAATATTATTTAATTAGTATTGATCAAAGAATTAATTTGGAATTAATTAAGTGATCAAAAGGAGACTAATAAAATATATGGGGTTGATTGTGTAAATCATCTATTCTTGTATAGTGGGCTAATGATTCATGGTTTGTATGGATTGGGCTAAAACCCATAAGGTGCTCCATGGATAGTCCATGGAGGTTACAAACCCATGGATCATAGAATATGGAAAGCCATGACAATTAGGGTTTACATGGTGTAACCCTTCTTGTGTCACAACTATATAAAGACCCCTAGTCTAGAAAAATCGACTACTACTTGTACAAGATAGAGGGCTAGCCGATTTTGAGGTGTTAGTGAACTTCTCTCAAGGTTATTCCAAGTGTTGTAGTGTTGTGTGAGACATTTGAGGCGTCGCACTTGAGGTGCTAGGCTCACAAGGTTCTCAAGGAATCCAAACTACAAAAGGTATGTTCTTCTTCTTCTAGCATTTATGTTTAAAAGTTCCCCATGGTATGCTAGATAGGTTAAGAACCTTGGAAAATCAAATTTTCATGTATCATAGTAAAACATAGATCCAAGGTTTCTAGGGTTGCATGTACACGTTAGGATGTTAGAATGCTCAAAACCCTTCAGTTGTATCAGAGCCTGGTTTTTTTGTTTGATACTTGATGCAAAATTGTGAAAAAACTCAGTTTTTCTGCACTATGCAGCATGAACTCACCGAGTCCATGGGGGGACTCGACGAGTCCATGACCAAATTCATCCTACTCGTCGAGTAGGTTCGTGCACTCGACGAGTTGGAGCCCCTGAATGCAGATTTTTGAGTTTTCCTGCTGGAAATGGACTAGAAACATAACCCTAAAATGTTTTGGTGTTATAAAACTTGTTTTAGATGGTGTAATGGTTATGCTAATTCATTTTCAATAGCTATCATCAAAATTTCAAGTTTTATATGGTTTATTTATGATTCTTGAAATTGTTGATATGAACTTATGAGTTTAGAAGATCATAGGAATTATTTGTAACCTGCTTGTTAGTTTAATTCTTGATCATTATGTGTTTTAATGGAATCCATAATTTGTCCTCAAGTTATGGATTACCAAAAGTCACTCTTTTAAAGTCCATTATTAAACACATAGGTTACATAAAATGAAAAAGTCTCTCATTTTATTAATCCATTAACTCATAAGTTATGAAAGATGAAAAGTTTTGAAAGTTACAAAACTTGCCCTCAAGTTTTGGAACATGTAAAGTCACTTTAAAAAAAACTTTAGTTCCAACCCCTAGAATTTGAAAAGTTAAAATTCAACCCTTATACTTTATAATATTATAAGTTAATAGTATATATATATATATATATATATATATATATATATATATATATATATATATATATATATATATATATATATATATATATAAGAACAAGTCGTTTTACCGTTAGTAGGCCTCATTCACGAAGCCGGTCTATAAGGGGGGTATAAGGTTGTTGCCTATAAAATGACAGCTTAATGGGTGTCCACTCTCACCCACCGCTTCCTTAATCGGTGGAGGGTCGTTAGCCGAACGGGTAAGAAAAGGACTTTAAATCTTCATTAAAAGTATGATGAATATAAAGTAACTAAATGTTTTTATAAATTCCCAATCTTAGTTACTTTACGAAAATGTGAATAAGGTGCTAACCCATGAAATTACACTTTGCGCTTTGATTAAGTCGTTAGTGGAGCGTGTGTGGTTAACCGGCACACTAACCTGGACTTAACAGGGTAGGAAAAGAGTAACTTAATGTTTATCGTAGTATCGATGGAGCGCGTGTCGTTAACCGGCACATCGATTGAGGAGTAAATATTAAGGGTACCAAGTAATTTGCATGGTTACTTCACACCTTGTTTTGTGATCCTCGGCATCCCAGTCACAAAACCTGAAGGGCACACTCGAGATTGAAACATGCCATTGAAAAGTTCAATGAATCTCAAAGAATCTAGGAGTTTCAAAACCAATTAAAACCTAATAATTTATTTCGTTTTTCACGATGGAAATTGGTGAATCGTCATTCACCTACCTTCAAGTATTTTATAGCTTAGATTACGACATCCCTCTTCTAAGTTATAAAATATTGTGTTGGGTCCTAGCCTTAATATTACATTTGGGTTTCTTATTAAGGACTATCTTTATATCTAATCTAAACTTGTCTTTCTTCTTTTCAGATGTCTTCCAACAATGTTGCTTCTGGCTCAAACCCTACCGGCTTCTTCTCTCTCATGAACCTTTGTGGGAGAGTCATTTTTGATGGATCCAACTTTATGGATTGGATCAGGAACATCAGGATGGTCACTCGGTATGAGGACAAGGAATATGTCCTCGACAAGGAGCTTAAGGAACTCGAGTCGTCTGCTACTCCTGAGGATATCGCTGAATATCAGGCACATGAAAGAGATGCTACCAAAGTGGCATGTATCATGTTGGCCACTATGACAGCCGAGCTCCAAAAGTCCTGTGAGGACTACTATCCTTTTGAGATGCACCAGGATTTGATGGACCGCTACCATGAGAGTGCTCGTCAAGAGCGATATGAAATCATCTCCTCCATGATAACAACCAGGATGAAGGATGGTGAACCCATCACGGGCCACATGCAGAAAATGCAAAGGTATGTGGACCGTTTGCTGAAACTGAATGTGAACTTCCCAGAGGAGTTGGAAATTGATATCATTTTGCACTCTTTACCTTTATGTTATGATCAATTCCGCATGACATACCACATGAACAAGGAAGAAGTTACACTCAGCAAACTTCAAGGACTTCTGAAGACCGCGGAAAGCGGTCTTAAAGGTAAGTCGGTTGTTACTACTCCTACTCCTACCGCGGCCCCTGTCTTGGCAATCGGGCAAGGCAAAGGAAAGAAGAGGAAGAGCCCTTCGAACGGTACCAAGGGAAAGTCCCTTGATGGCTCCTCTTCAAGAGGAACCAAGAAAGGTTTCGTCACTCCTTCTGCTAATCCTAAAGAGGATGAATGCTTATATTGCCATGAAAAGTCGCACTGGAAGCGAAACTGCCCAAAGTACCAACAAGATGTTAAGGATGGGAAAGTAAAACCTAACCATGCAGGTATTTACACTATATTGTCTAATAACTCACGCTATTTAAATTCTTGGGTCCTTGGTACAGGTTGTGGTATTCACATATGTTGTGATTTGCAGGGACTAAGAAGAAGTGAGAATGTGGAGCATGGGAAACTTGATCATGGGAAATAGGAAAGTTACACCTGTCACCAAGATTGGAGTTTATTCTTTATTGCTAAGTAGTGGGTTAACATTAGATTTGAATAAGTGTTGTTATTCGCCTGAAATGGAAAGAAATATTATTTCCTTTCATGGTTTGTACAAACAAGGTTTTACCTTTTCATTTGATAATGATAGTGGTGGTATTAATGCTTTCATTAATAATGTTCTTTATTTTAATGCATTACCTTGTGATGATGTATATGAAACTGTGTCCGTTGTTGATAACCTAGGAAATAATGTATTATGTATCGATTCTTCCACTAGTTTGGATAAAGCATCATTATGGCATTGTCGTCTTGGACATGTAAGCAAGAAACGCATAGGCCAACTCCAAAAGGATGGAGTCTTGGAGTCATTTGATCTATAATCAGATGATAGTTGTGAGTCTTGTTTGCTTAGGAAAATGACAAAGTCACCCTTCACTGGTACTTGTGCTAGGGGTCAGGGTTTGTTGGACCTCATACATACTGATGTGTGTGGACCCTTCAGAACCGCCACAAGAGATGCTAATCGCTTCTATGTGACTTTTACTGATGATTTTAGTAGATATGGATATGTCTACTTAATCAAGCATAAGTCAGAGACATTTGAAAGGTTCAAAAAGTTTAAATAGGAAGTGGAGAATCAGTTGGGCAGGAAGATTAAGATGCTTCGATCCGATCGAGGTGGTGAGTATCTTAGTACAGAGTTCCTTGACTATCTTAAGGAATGTAGGATTGTCTCACAATTGACACCTCCCAGGACACCACAGTTAAATGGTGTGGCTGAGAGGCGCAATCGAACCTTGTTGGATATGGTTCGTTCCATGATGAGTCGAGCTTCGCTACCAATCTTATTCTGGGGGTACGCCTTAGAGTCTGCCGCCCATATCCTTAATCTAGTTCCTACAAAGAAGGTTGCCAAAACACCTCATGAGATGTGGACCGGAAAAGTTCCCAATATGGACCACATCAAGATATGGGGTTGCGAGGCTTTTGTGAGGCGTGAGTCTCACGATAAGCTCGAACCTCAAAGTGAGAGGTGTATTTTCATCGGCTACCCACAGAGATCCTTTGGTTACCTCTTCTACAGACCTAGTGATAATGTGGTCTTTGTAGCAAGGAGAGGAGTCTTTAGAGAGAGAGAGAGAATTCATAAGCCAAGGAAACAATGGGAGGAAAATTGACCTTGAAGAAATTCAAGAGTCAAGTGGTGAAGGAACCTCAAACCCTAGCAATCAACCTGAGGAGGAAACTCCTGTTGATCCGACAGAAGAGTCTGTACCTCTGAGGCGTACCACGAGAGTTAGGAATGCACTTGAGCATTACTATGGTTTCCATATTATTGCGGAAGGTGATACACTTATCAGTGATAGCACAGTGGTAAGTCTGGATGAACCTAACAGCTACACGGAAGCCATGGCAGGCCCTGAGGCTGCTAAATGGAAAGAGGTTATGGACAACGAGATACAGTCCATGTACGACAATCAAGTTTGGAACTTGGTTGACAATGTACCAGGTCGCAAGACAGTCGGTTGCAAATGGATCTTCAAGAAGAAGACCGACATGGATGGTAATGTACACACTTATAAGGCGCGACTGGTTGCAAAGGGCTTTTCTCAAACTCTGGGAGTTGATTATATGAGACATTTTCACCAGTAGCGAAGATTAAGTCTATTAGGGTTATGCTAGCCATTGCTGCATTTCATGACTATGAAATATGGCAAATGGATGTCAAAACCGCTTTCCTTAATGGAAAGTTAGTTGAGGATGTTTACATGAGTCAGCCAGAGGGTTTTGTCAGTGCAGAGTACCCTAATAGAGTGTGTAAGCTTGAGAAATCCATCTATGGATTGAAACAAGCACCTCAAAGATGGAATCTTTGTTTCGATGAGAAAGTCAAAGAGTTTGGCTTTTCGAGGAGTGAAGATGAGTCCTGTGTATATGTCAAAGCTAGTGGGAGTATATTTAGCTTTTTGGTATTGTATGTGGATGACATACTACTGATAGGAAATAACATCCCAACTCTGCAGGAAGTAAAGTCCTGGCTTGGGAAGTGTTTCACTATGAAGGACCTTGGTGAAGCTGCCTATATCCTAGGGATAAGGATTTTGAGAGACAGGAGTAAGAGACTAATTGGACTTCGTCAGAGTACCTACTTGGATAAGGTGCTGAATAGGTTCAGCATGCAGAATTCCAAGAAAAGAGAGTTACCGATCCAGAGTAACGCCAGACTGAGTAAGACTCAGAGCCCGAGTACAGAGGCTGAGATAGATGAGATAAGTCGAGTACCTTATGCTTCCGTTGTAGGCTCGATCATGTATGCTATGAATTGTACTCGTCCTGATGTGGCCTTTGCATTGAGCATGGTCAGAAGATATCAGGGGAACCCTGGCAAGGCTCACTGGACTGCAGTAAAGAACATTCTCAAGTACCTGCGGAGGACTAAGGACTGGGTCCTTACCCTCGGTGGGAGTGATGACTTGAGAGTAGTAGGGTATAGTGATGCTAGCTTCCAGACTGATAGGGATAATTTCCGCTCTCAGTCAGGCTGGGTCTTTACCTTAAACGGAGGAGAAATCTCTTAGAGAAGTTCCAAGCAGGAGACAGTGGCTGATTCAACTTGCGAATCAGAGTATATAGCGGCAAGCGAGGCAGAAAAGGAGGCTATATGGCTAAAGAACTTCATTGGAGACCTTGTGGTTGTACCAGCTATAAAGGAGCCTATGGAGGTTTTCTGTGATAGTGAAAGTGCAGTTGCCTTAGCCAAGGAACCAAGGGATCACGGGAGATCCAGACACATCGACAGAAAATACCATTT
This sequence comes from Lactuca virosa, assembly GCF_052849685.1. Taxonomy (NCBI): domain Eukaryota; kingdom Viridiplantae; phylum Streptophyta; class Magnoliopsida; order Asterales; family Asteraceae; genus Lactuca; species Lactuca virosa. Next base: position 161,241,466 of record NC_136434.1, on the reverse strand, counting down.
CATCAGACATCGAATAGAATAAGGACTCCTCGTGGCAAAGAGGATATCATCGGATGAGAACCCAGCAGATCCCCTCACGAAGGGACTGGGCAGGGTTAAGCATCTCTAGCATGCAAGGCGCATAGGGCTGAAGGATGATATTAGTTTTAGTAGTTAGATAGATTTGAAATGTGTAAAGTGTAATTGACATTTGATGATGAATAAAAGTAGTTGTTTATTTATGAGTAAAGTGTTGCTATCTTTTGTCAATCGTTTACTATCATTTCATTTTGCATGTTTTGACTTCCAGAATAATTATGTTATGGTATATCATATTATTCAAATTCTCCACAGCCGGTCATATGTTGGAAGTAGATATGAATCAAGACTTTCATGAGTTGGATTGTAGATGTCTAAGATGTTGGACATAGCAAAGTGTTGCTGCAACACTCATGCGTGCTCATAAGTTCTGAGTATTTGATTCAACCCACGCTCACTGGTATCACTTCATGGAATTTATCTCGAGTGATCGTGAGACGGTAATATCATATAAGTCTTCAAACCTAGAGATATGACTTGTTGCCTATGAGTTGGTTATACATTGATTGTACGAAAACGCATTGGTAACTCGATGTTATAAAACATGCCTTTGTGTATGATTCAACAAGTAGTAGAACAAGCATATGAGTCGAAGTTTATCTGTTCCTTCTTGGATTAGAAGCGATATTTGGGCCCCTCAATGATTTTGTGTTGACCCATGTATCAGGCCCATGTCAGAACTAAGTTGATGTGTTCAATTAAGTTCTATGTCAAACAAATCGGAAATCGGGAAACAAACTGCTAGACAATAAGTAAGACATTGTTCCATGTATTTGTACGGCTGATATCTAGAACAGAGGATTATATGATCACTTATCTTAAATGGCGTATCATCATCATCTCAGTTCCGCGAGACCTTGAAAGAGCTACGATTGCTGATCAATTCCTGAAGTCATATTTGCAGTTATAGTTATTAGACTTATCCAAGTGGGAGGCTGTTGGATAAGGTGTCTAAGTCCATAACTATTTCTGGTATGTACTTGACCCGGTTAGCATGGTCCATTTGGGTTGCATGGCATTGCAATACTTGGATAGACCAAAATGAGAGAAAGGACACTTAAGGTTTATTAATATATTATAAGTTCTAATATATTAATAATATTATTTAATTAGTATTGATCAAAGAATTAATTTGGAATTAATTAAGTGATCAAAAGGATACTAATTAAATATATGGGGTTGATTGTGTAAATCATCTATTCTTGTATAGTGGGCTAATGATCCATGGTTTGTATGGATTGGGCTAAAACCCATAAGGTGCTCCATGGATAGTCCATGGAGGTTACAAACCCATGGATCATAGAATATGGAAAGCCATGACAATTAGGGTTTACATGGTGTAACCCTTCTTGTGTCACAACTATATAAAGACCCCTAGTGTAGCAAAATAGACTACTACTTGTACAAGATAGAGGGCTAGCTGATTTTGAGGTGTTAGTGAACTTCTCTCAAGGTTATTCCAAGTGTTATAGTGTTGTGTGAGACATTTGAGGCATCACACTTGAGGTGCTAGGCTCACAAGGTTCTCAAGGAATCCAAACTACAAAAGGTATGTTCTTCTTCTAGCATTTATGTTTAAAAGTTCCCCATGGTATGCTAGATAGGTTAAGAACCTTGGAAAATCAATTTTGCATGTATCATAGTAAAACATAGATCCAAGGTTTCTAGGGTTGCATGTACACCTTAGGAGTGTTAGAATGCTCAAACCCCTTTAATAACATCATCCTATATACCAGGATACCGACCTAACAGGTCACTAAGCATATCATCATGTAATAACCAGGATAACAATCCAAAAGAAGGGCCGACATTTGTGCCTTCGACCCTATTCGTATAGTGAGGACGACTCACCTCACAATGTCGAACTGTAGTGATAAGATCAAAGTCCCGAATGACAGCCACGAACTCCACCACCTATAATCACCATAGGACCAAGTCCATAAAAATCCCAAATTACCAAAATCCCCTCAGAAGTCCAATTGGTCAACCCTTGGTCAAAGTCAAAGTCAACGGTCAAGGTCAATAGTCAATAGTCAATTTTTCTCATTACTCCATCCTCACGTCGTGAGAGTCAACTCGTCTTGGGTCGACACAGCGAGTCAACACAGTTCACTCATCTCAGGATTTTAGATCGGGGAAAACGACGTGCTCTCGTCGTGATACCATACTTCTCACGTCGTGAGAACTGTTCTGTGAGGATTAAGCTCTTAATCCTTTTTGATGCGTGTTTGGGACTTTCCAGGATACCATATCTAGCCTAAAGGGCCATAAAAATCATATCTTTTCATTCATGTTTATCCCATGAATGGCTTAAACACTAGTTAGGTCAAAAGATGGGTATAAACATCAAGATTCAAACTTGGAGTCCAAACCTTGCACCAAAATCCAGATCCAAGGGTTCTAACACAACAAATAACTTAATGGTCCATAAATTTGCTAACTTTATGGACCTCATGCATGATTCTTCAAGATCCCATGCAAATAAGGTTACCATAACCTAGATCTAGCAAGATTAGAAGAGAAAGGTGGGATCTTTGCGGCTTATAGTGGCTTATGAGCTCAGAAGTGCCACTATAAGGAGCTTATCTCATCCAAAGGAACCTCCACAAGAGCTTCTTCTTCTTCTTCTTCTTCAAGGAAATCAACCACTATAACACACCAATACCACCAACAATGGCTCAAGAGCTCAAGAAGGCCGAATCTAGGGTCTTTCAGTGAATTGACAGTGAAAGAGGCTGAGGATGGACGACCCTAGCCTCCTCATTCTGTTTTATACCCGATTTTTAGGGTTTAGGACCATCAGGCATGACTCACTTCATGGGGTCTTATTCCTCAGATCGTGAGGTCTGAAAACACGAGTCAAACAGTCAAGGGTCTTACTCACGACGTGACCACTATGGCTCACGTCTTGAGCCTCTTCCAATTGAAATTTAAAATTAAGTTAATATTTTAATACCTCAGAACTTGGATGTTACATCGACCCAGGGAAGTGTTGTTCCTCTTTCATCCCCACGACCACTTCTACAATGATATACCTCAATCTAGTGAATGCTACGACTACATAGCATACTTACAACAATTCCCTGACAACCTATCATCTTTGTGTATGCTACAATTACCCCGTAGTCTTAAAACACTCCCAAAACTAACTATCAACCCTGTGAATGCTACGACTGCCCCGTTGTCTTACAACACTCCTACAATGGCCTATCAACCATGTGAATGTTATAGCTGCCCCATATTTATACAACACTTCCATATCAGCCATGAGCCTGACTCATGGTCTTTTTCTCTATCTACCATTGCAACCCATGTCCAATCATGAGTCAAACCACATTGACTATATCCCAATCAGGTGTTCGGGTCTGCTTCAAACCCTAAAGCCTTCATCAGACCAGAACAAGAAAAGAGGTTCTAATACAACCCTCAACCTGGATCCATCCACGTGTATGCTATACGTTACTACGAATACGCCAATCTGATGTTGAAAGTTTCTAAACATCCAACCTCGAGCAACCACTAAAAAATATCCATTTGAGTTGGCTTCCCTCCCGATTAGGATGTGGACCTTTCCCTGGTTCAGCACCTGCCAACCTTACTAAAACAATGAACTATGGATCCTTTTGTCGAACTGACGGACCACCAAACCTACATCCCACTTATCGAAGGATCTATGCATTCTAACCATCTTTAACTGATATAATTTCAAATGTTCATTGATACTTCCAATGTCTGAACAAGCCCGTGCGACCGCCATCATCATCCTCTTTCTTCCGCTCATTCGCTAGCAACAGTAGCAGTCAGACCAAGAGTCCTTCCATAAGCGACTACCATTCCTACTGATAAACGCTAACACTCCTGAACCCTGACTTCGTTGTTGAAAAGATCACGCTTCTACTGATCTTCGCAGTGATACACTTGAATTTTTGCCACCAATGGCCCACAACAAACTACCTGACCAACTAAATCCAGCTCATCAAGATGTGCCCCGCTCATAACTCTTGGCATACAAAAATGGCATATAACAATCCTTGATAATATCAACCAGGTAATAACAGGGAACTAAACCAAAAATAATGCCTTACATGTATAAGCACATGATTCAAGAGCACATATATACAGACAATAAACCATGGAGAAAACAAAAGATAACATACCCACGCTAGCATCTGATGAAACTTTGGCCTCCCCTGGCTGAAGCTACAATACTTGGCTCCTGGTTGTTGGGGCTTCCGCCCTGCCCTGACGGCCGTCAGTGATCCTCAAAGTAATTGGATCAGGTGCACTCACTGCTCCACCCCTCAACGTCGGATGGTCGGCCTTCTTCTGGACCACCTGGTTGTAGTGAAAACACATCAGAACCAATTCACGAGGGCAATCCCTATTAAAATAACCCATCATACCACAACTGAAATACCCCCTTCTTGTCTCCCGATAGCCACCCTCGTGGGTCCTCCCGCACTTGGCACAACGGCCTCGGCCCTGATGGCCTCCCAAACGCGAATACTGAGTCTTGGGCCCCTTGGCCTGGCCCACTGCGATTTGAATATGCTCTAGCTTGCTCTTCCCGAGGTGCTCCAATTCAATTTCCTACTCTCGGGCTCTAGCTATCATGTCCTCCAAAGTCTGAAAAGCTAAAAAGCTAACAAACTCTCGAATATCGTCTCGCATCATATCATGGTAACTTGTTTTCTTCATCTCCTTGTCTGCGGCATACTGCGGAACCAAAAGAGCTGTCTCCCTAAACTTGGCAGTAATCTCTGCCACAGTCACAATCATATGGTGAAGGTCCTGAAATTCTATTGCCAACTGCTGCACCTCGATAGATGTGGAAAACTCCACCCTAAACCGGTTAACAAACTCATCCCAAGTCATCGCCTCAATGGCTTCACCTCCCATAGAAAAATCTACCTCATCCCACCAAATATGACCTTCGAACCCTCGAACCCTCGGGGCAGAAACTCGTCCGGAAAGCATTTATCATGTCTTCTTCCGACTAGCAATGGGGTCCTTCTCCCCAAAGAACTCAAGAGCTACAAAGCACGAAAATCACGCAAAAAAAGGGTACGAGTTCCCACAATAGCCATAATCTCAGTGCGGAATGTGACAGACACTTATCCAAAATCTCCCTGATTCCCTCTTTGACCGAACTGATGATCATAGAAGTCTGCTCCAACTAAAATCCTTAATCCATGAAAGGCTCAAAATTTTGTGTCCCAACTTCGTTTTCGATGATCTTTATATCCACGGAAAGGTAACGAGGAGCTTTACAACCCTATCTAATTACTTTTGACTTAAAACACCTCGAACTAAAATCCTTATCATGAAAGGCTCGAACCATCACTTTTACCATTATACCCTCGGGCTCCGAAGCGCAAACCGAACTCTTGGTACCCACAACCTACCTTATCCATAATCAAATGGGACTAAACCTCTCTTTCCCCAAGGCTCAAAGCCTTATGATAACTGATCCTCGGGCCACGGACCCGAATTATGATTCGAATCGAAACAGGGTGTTACATCATGCAGAATAATCTAGATTTGGAGCCATCTTATCTTCAACCATGAGCACAGGGGTAGGAGGGGTAGATGACCCATCAACATGATCAAGTAGGTTCTGGTAGGAAAAAAGAGGAGAGATTTGATTTTTCCATAGTAGGTAAATAGTGGAGGATAGTTTTATGGTGAGGAGATGAAGGACGGAATTCATGGTGATGGTAGAATTAGAAGAAGACGAGGAAGAAAAAGACACGGGGAGGAGAATAGATTAAAACTGAAAAAATAGGGATGTAACACTCATAAAAATTCATGAAAAATTTTAAACTTTTAATTAAATCCAAAAACCATCATTGTGTACAAATTGTTCCAAAATAAGTTCAACACCATAGAAATCCCATAAATATAGAATTAAAATATGAGGAGGTGTACGATCACGCCTTCCCCTTCCTGCGATCCTCTAAGGTACTTGAAACATAATCCACAACTGTAAGCCCAAAGCTTAGTGAGTTTCCCCCAAAATACCAACACAATATAAAACCAAAATAATATCATAAACATCATGCAGTCAGAGCCTTCAGTCTGACTGGAATGCCCCACCGGCCTACAGTCTATCTGGTATGCTCATAGAACCTACATCATGATTCGTACACCGCCTTGGGCCTTCAGCCTATCTGGAACGTTCTTTGGGCCTTCGAACTGACTGGTACGCCCCACTGGCCTTCAGTTTATCTAGGACGCCCTGGGTCTGTTGGCCTTTAGCACAAAGTAGGACCGCCTCAACCCAACCACACATAACATGGCGACATATACATTACACATAAACATATAACCAGGCAACAGACAAACAGGCAGATTTTACAGATCACTAAGCATAATATCATCCTATCTACCAGGATACAGATCTAATAGGCCACTACAATACTCAATCAAGATAACAATCCAAAAGGGGCTGGCCTTGGTGCTGTCGACCCAACAAGTATAATGAGGAACACTCACCTTATAAGTAGTGTTGAACTGATAATATCTAACTCTGAATCTCAGATCCCGACTCAAATGCCTACAACCACCATGTGACCAATTCCATAAAAACCCCGAAATACCCAAAATGCCCTCAAAATTCAACTTGGTAAACCATGGTCAAAGTCAAAGTCAACTGTCAAGGTCAACAATCCATGTTGACCTAACTCGTTGAGTGCACCAACGAACTCGTCGAGTTTCTGTGGTACTCAGAAGGTCGGGAAAACCCTAGCCAACTTGCCGAGTTGGCTGGAAAACTCACCGAGTTTTACCCAAATTACATATTCAGTTGATTCTTCGATTCCAGGGACTGTAAGGCTCAGATCTGAACTCAACTGTTGTCTAAAATGATAAAGTTTCCAACTTTATCCTTTGGGGCTACTTCAAGTGCTCAAAAAACCCTTCACAAGGCTTGAAAGCTCAAGGGCTTAACCATGAAGCACAAAGTCCTTGAGATCTGGAAACCCAACCTTTCCAAAAGAGATCCTAGCTTCAACATCAACCTAAAGGTTGGTGCTTTATAGACATGCATGTCCAATGCATGTCTTGAACTTAAAAATGGGGTCAAAGAGGGAAAATATAACCTAAACTCCATGCATGGCATCAAGACTTGGCTAAAGACCAGATCCAAACCACTATAAGGTCACCTTGACCTCGAGATTCATAAAGTTGCAACCTTTATGAGATCCATCCAATGCAACATCCAAGAATAAGGAGAAAAAGGGACAAAACTCAAGATCTAGCTACATAAAGGAGTAAAAATCGGATCTTGGACACTTACAAAGGTCCAGAAGAGTGCCAAACTGAAGATGAGAGATTTGCTTGCTAGATACTTGCTTCCTTCTTCTTACTTCTTCTCTTTTTGCTCCAAAAATACCATACTCGATCACAAAATGAGAGGGAAGGGTGATTAGGGTTCACAAGAGCCGATATGGGGGTTTGGAGACTAATAGAAGATCAACCCTAAGGACTTAAGGAGATTAAATAGGGTGCAAAACCCTAAAATTTAGGGTTTCTCATCCAGCCGCCAACACACCGAGTTTCCCTCACCCAACTCACCGTGTTGGTCCATAAATATACGCGGCCCAAAACCATCCAACTCGCCGAGTTGAGGCTATCAACTCGCCGAGTTCCAAAGGAAAACTTGATTTATAGAATAAGTCTCATACCTGGAAATCGGGATGTTAGAAGGGAAAAAAAAAGGAAGAAGTTACCAGCAAAATAAGAGGGAGGAGAAAAGGGAAGGATTTTTGGATCGAGATACAAAGTAGTAAAGTATCTCATTACCCAGAAAGGAAGGAGACCTATTCAATATATAGAGAACAAACTTACATAAAAGACTCTATAAAACATATACATAAACACAATTATACATAATTACGTTTTTCTAATAGGTTTGTTAGGATGTAAACAAGTTGTTTGCCATTTTTCTTCCTGTTTATTTAGAAGTTGTTTTAGATTATCTTACCTCCCAACCCATTAATTTTAATCTGAGAAATACCTTTGCTTCACATGCATATAGGCTTAGTTTTGTTTCTCCTGTCGGACTGTCCAATGGTAGTCAATCACTAGCAAAAATAATTTGTTCCCCACAAACAATTTCAACTACCTGTAACTAGTCTTCAAAAGATAATTAGTTCATAGTAACTTTGAAATAACTAGTCTTCAAAAGATAATTAGTTCTCTGTAGTCTGAACTTAGTCTACATTGCTTGGAGTTATGCAACCTTGTAATTCCTCTTTGCTTCGTCTTTGATCATACTTGTACTCCACTCAAAAGGTGTTTAAAGAGATGATATACTTTATAGTGTCATAACCAATGTGTTATCAGAAACAAAGTCTAGATAATTTTTAAAGCTAACAAAAGTACTATGATATTTATGTCGACTAAGTATCATCATTCACACATAAAAATAGGATATCCCTAATGGATATTTAATAAATTACCCACATTGAGAATAACCAAGTATTTATTCATTCCAAAACTCAACTTACATTATGTCTGAGGATCAACAATAAATTTTCTCACGTGGGGAACAAAGTTATAACTGCTAGAAGTATCCCCAATAATCCCTTCATATGTGGATTTGCCTAGGCTAACAATAGTGGTTTGGTAAACATATGACAACTTAAACAACCAAGTTATTAAAAAAAATAGCATTGAGCATTTTCAAAATTCAAATAAGTATTGGTCGCTTAAACCAGTTAAAAATATCTATATCAAGCCTTGTGAGGATCAAAAAAATCATGATTCTATTTTGAAAACTATATGTCAGTCTAAAAACCTGAATACTGAGAAAAAAATGATCACTTAAAAATGATGAGAAATCAAAATATGATAATTAGTTCAATAACATACTAATATGTTAAGGAGTCTACTAATCTTTAATAGATTGTTAATATTGTGAGTGTTTCATTTGAAAGAGTCAAAAAATCATCAATGACCAATTTCTAGTGTTCTAAAAGGCGCGACATGGCGCGCACCAAGGCGTGCCATGGCGTGAGGCACGACTTCGCCGTTACTAAAAGCTTCATAACGTTATTGTTAGGCGTGGCATGTGGCAAGGCATGATATGGCATGCCAAGGCGCATTATGGCGCATGCTTTTTCGCTTGAGACACGTTCTGTTGCTCTTTTTGATGCATTTTCTAATCGGACATACAAGTATTGTGTCTTTTGTTAACTTTTTGTTATTAATTGTTGATATAACACTTCTAAAAACTGGTTGTATCTGATATAAATCTATATTCATGTGGTAATATAATTATGAATAAATACAAAATTTCCGCCTTACATCATGTCTTGAAAAATGCCATGGCTCGCCATGGCTCATTAAGCTTGAGGCTTACCCTTACTGCTACGCCACGCCTCACGCCTTTTAGAACCTTGCCAATTTCCTTATCAAGTAAGTAAATTTGTAGGTAAATTTTATCCTGATGCTGCAAATAAGATTGATATAATCAAAGAGGAATCAAGTGTTTTCAAGCATAAAAGAACATGTTTAAAATTACTATGAAAAATTTGTTGGATCCAAAACCTAATTCATCTAAAGAACAATAATTTATTGACATCTACTCAAACACAAAGAGTTTTGTATATAAAGATTTTACGATCAACCTTGTCTTTATGGATCCATCTATAAAAAGTATTTTCAAGATGCGTCTAGTGAAAAGATCAAAGAAAACTTCACAAAAGTCATCTTATTTTAAATGGTAAAGTTCACTTTATGTCAACTATATCTGATAATAAATATCATGTCAAAATGAATGAAAATTTCCACCAGTCATGTTGAAATAATAGCTTTTGGAAAAGTTATCCAAAATGTAAGACATGCTTCTTCTAACAAGAATGCCTAGAGTTATAAAGTCTCTAGATCTATATTAAGCTTGACTAAACCAAAATTTCCAACACTCTAAAAATACCTTTTGCAACTAACACTCTAAAAATAGATGGGGTGCTAAGCCAACTAAAGATGTTAAAATGGTTCATGTTGTCAAGACAACTCAAGTTTCCGAAAATATATCAAGTTATCCGAACATCCTTATGTGTCAATAAGAGCCATAAGAAATGTAAAAGAAAATGTTATTATTATAGAGAAAGAACACATCAAGCCTCATGCTGTCAACATAAAAAAGGTTCTAAAGGACTAGTAGTATTAAAAAAATCTAGTAAAAGATGGATTAAAAAACTACTTTCAAAAGACAACGTACATTTAGATTGATATAATGTATTTCCATCAGTTAGATCTACTTTAATAAAAATCATTATATAATGGATTCCCAAATGCGACTAACTATCATGTATTATGACTTTAAGGACATAAATATATCTGGTACATAGATAGTGGTTGTTACGGACACATGGCTAGATCAAAGTCAATTTCGAGTGGTTATGTGAAGGAATAATGACGTATATTCACCTTTGGAGTTGACAAAAATGGGGAAACTAAAGAACATGGTTTTATAATGTAGATCGGTAAACTTCTCAAATGTCTTCCATATTAAGGGTCTTAAACACAGTCCTATTTTAATTAGTCAACAATATGATGTTGATTATGAACTCCACTTCATGAAAAGTGAATGAAGCATAATTGACACTAAGAAAACTATTATACAGTAAGCTAAAATGATGCATATTCTACAAGAAAGTAACATCTGGAGCCCGTCAGCTAGTACTTATTAGTTTATTTAGATGATCAAGCAAAAAAGAAATAACATGTTTCATGTTCTACAACTGTTGTTGAGTTTGTTGCTACTAGAAAATGATATGTATAAATTATTTGGCTTCAAATTCAACTTATGGACCACGAGATTAAGGTAACTAAAGCCCTAATTTTTATGATAACACAAGAGTAATAAAAATAACTCGAAGGGGAAAATTTAAGTGAATGGGATCTTTCCATTTGTGACAAAACTCCTATCAATTTAGTACTACAACAATCATCATACTTATCAAAAACTTAATACTCAAGCAAGTCACAAAAATCAATCAAATTGCAACATCCCAAAAATCAATGTAAAATTTTTGTTTTTTAAAACCACCCAACAACCATAAATGTTTACAAAATATAGTTTCCAATAAGTCAAATCACAAATCAGAACATCCCAAAATCAAATCTCATAAAAACTTAAGGATGTGCACGATAAATCCTTTTCCTTGTCCCGATCAACAGAAGTACCTGAAACATAACACTTAAACTGTAAGCCAAAGTTCCCCAAAATACCACACGTAACAGATCATATACAAACATGCATGTTGGGTCCGCAATTATCGGACTGGATTACCCTCCGGCCCACAGCCATCGGGCTAGATTACCCCCGACCCACAATCATTAAACTGGATTGCCTCGGCCTAATCAGTCATCGGACTGGAATGCCCCGGTATGTTGGTTTACGCACATAGCAGTGAAGCCTCAACCCAAACCGAACTATGTCGACATGTACAACACATAAAATGCATAACAATAAATAGATAATCATCCAGATCTTAACAGATCACTACAACATAGCAACATTCTAAACAAGGATAACAATCTACTGGCCAGACATTGGTGCCTTGGACCCATAAGTACAATGAGGAAACACACCTCAGAGTCTGAAAAGATAGCTGAACAAATCACTACTCTGAATACTGCCACTACTGATCACCTACATAAATAAAAGGGCCTGAAACTCTAACTACCACTCAAAATACCCGAAATGCCCTTAGGTCAAACTTGGTCAAACCCCTGGTCAAAGTTTTAAGTGAGAAAGTAAAAAATTCAAGAAAAGTCAAAGAAGACTGAGTACGCCCTCAGTCACTACGTTGGGCATAGTCGCAATGCTCCCAATCCATGGCGTCTCAGCACAGTACACGCAATGTACGCCGCATGGACCCTTTTCCCTTAAAAATGTGCTTATTCCTTAACGACTTTACATCCAAACTCAGACCTAGATCTAAAACATCGTTCTAAGTTATAAATTTTCCATCTTTATGACTTTCCATGGCTAGAAATGGTCCAAAAGTTATAACCCTAACTCAGTATTCTAAAGCATCATAACTCTTGCATGGAGTGGATAAAAGGATCAAGATCACATTTTTATGATTCTAAGCACCTAAAAACATCTGAAAGGACAGCTCTTATGTAACGTTTCAAAATTAAGACCATAAAGTTTTCATTTTTAAATTAATAAGCCATTAAATCATATCATTTTCACAAAACAAAGGTAATCAAAGCTTTATCAATACATCATGATTATCAGATTAAATCACAAAATGCGGAATCGAGTGGTGTTTGCCTTGTAATCATCCCGAGCTCTTCCCTTTGAAAACAGAAGTACCTGAACATAAACTAAAATCCGTAAGCACAAAGCTTAGTGAGTCCCCCAAAATACCACATACCACACATACATAAATGAACACATAATGGGCCCCGTCCTATCATCGGGCCCCACTCGGTATATAGATATGTTACTCATTGGGCCCCGCCCTGTATCGATCCCCGATCAGTATACAAATCAAACATATAAAAATATACACACATAACACATGCAATAATCACAAATATACATAGCATACAATCTGGTCATCGGGCCCCGCCCGGAAAGCATACGAGCACATAACACATGTAAGAGTCACACAGACATCTAACATCCTAACATAGAAAAACCATGGGCCGACATTGGTGCCTTCAACCCGCTAAACACATTGAGGAAACTCACCTCGCACTGACGAATCTCACAGAAATAATCTCTGGTTGTTGACCCGCTAAAATCTCGACGCTATCAATCACAAAACTATCATCCAATCAATAACTGGATCCCAACTCATACAAAGAGTCTAAAGTAGGGTAAAAGACCTTTTTACCATTCCCTATGTTTGGTCCAAGGTCCAAGCCCAATCTAAATTGTCCAAAAGCCTAAAATTCCGAAATAATCATTCCAAGCTCAATCATGGCCCAATTTTCAAAATTGGGCCCAAATCCCTTTTACGGGCCTTTGCCAAGCAAACATAAAACAAGCACCGGCCCAAAAATCTGATGGCCCAATAAGGCCATAAGCATCTAAGTCCAAAAATGGCCCAAACCGAAGCCCAAACATCCGAAGCCGAATCTGATGAGTACGCAGGGCGTACTCAGCACGTACGCGCAGCATACTCACTTTAGGGCTTGTATGCTAAGCGTACCTACTTGTACGCCCAGTGTACTCCCCCCAAATGGCCAACTTCCAATTTCCAACTCTTAATCGATTAAGACCTCCATCTAAACTCAGATATGACATCATTAAGATGGTTTATCACTTAAATTTGCCAACTTCACGTGCATGCATGGGTTAATGAGGCTCTTAGAGCTCAAAAGAGTTTAATAAATGACTTAATGCATGCATGAGACCATAAACACCATAAGTTTTGCACCTTTAAGCATAAGGAACCCTCCAAACGTCCAAATCTACAAGATTTAGCTTCTAGAATTGCCTTAACCCATCAAGACCAACCAAAAAGAGACAAAGAAGCATAAAACCATAACATGAAGATATCTAAGCAAAGAGTAGACAAGGTATGAACTTTATACCTCAAAAGACTTGCAAAATGAGTGATGATTATGGATCTCTAAGATTCACACTAAGCAATGCACCTTCAACCTTCTTCTATCCCTTAAAAAATGAGCAAATAAGCACCAACTTCTTCTCAAGATCTCAAAGACACAAAAATGATGGCTAAGGGTCGAAATTTAGGGTTTAGGAGGCATGGAGGCTGGTAAAGAGGACAACCCTAGGGACTTAAGGATTTTATATAGGGTGGAACACCCTAAAATTATGGTTTCACTAAACCCCTTGTACGCCCCGAGTACGAGGTCCGAATGCGCGATCCACTCCCTCTTAGTACATTAAGCGTACCATATGGTACGCCCCGTGTATTGGCTTCTCATCTAGTACGCTAAGTGTACCCTATGGTACGCCCCGCGTACTAACCCCACAGACCAATTTACAAACAATACACCCGCACAGGGTCTAAACTAAAATGCACAATGAACCAAGTGTTACAACTCTCCCCACTTAAATTAGATTTCGTCCTCGAAATCATTCCTTACCATCCGAGGCACGCCAGACATCCTGAGCAACACGACCACAACCCCGAGCATACAACGGCCTTCCCAAAGGCAACCGAAGCCAACCCTAGCATGGCTCTCCAAACATGAAGATGAACGAATCCTTCCTTAGCCAAAACAATCCCATGCAGAAAAGCCACATCTACTCAACCTGAAATCTGAAGTCTCAAATTGGTCTGACTCCCTGACAGACCGCTCATACTGATTCATTGCTAATTCCATTCCACTAGTCTCCCAAACTGACTACTTAACTTTTGATTACTAGAAACGGAATCACAGACCATACATTGCTTCTGACCACTTTTAACTTGACCAAAGGGATTAGATATTCCTTCGAAGAAAGTCTCATCCTGATGTTAACAATTCCATGAATATAATGAACAACGCGAGACAAACTCGGAGATAAACCTTCAAGTTTTGAACAAGACACTGCTTCAACTGAACAATTCCTGAACCCTTCAACTGATGCCCTTGGCATACAGATACCTTATTTCGTATCCTGCTGAAATGAAGAACTTACACATAAACACTCGCGATTCCCAATGCAAGTACCCACCAAAAACCAACTCGGTATATTATTCGCAACTGGGGATTCAAGGACTTACACTTGCATTTCATCCGAAATCTTCTGATTCACAGCAACCCTTTGCTAAACCTGGATATAAGATCCTCCGCCACCGCTAAGACTGCCAGTCTCACACCTGGTCCAACCAATAGGTTCCTAAGAGTCAATTATACAGGGCTACCATAACCTAAGCATCCCTCTGTGCCACTCACTGACCACATAACCATTCCTACAAAACCAAAATCCTATACCTCTACCCAACGGTCTCTATCAGGTCCCACCTGCATTGCCATAAACACACGGGACTCACCCTCGGGTCCCACCCAAACTATATCATGGAACGCGCCAGCCCACATGTCCCACCCATCTAGAGCTTCACAGGCCCAACTCTGCCTTGGAACCCAATGGTCCTCTTCCTAAAACAGAGAAAAGCACTCCGACAATTCTGTCCGTCTTGCCCAAGACACGAACTGATCCTACTTTATACTCAAGACCACCTCAACGATAGGCTACCTCAAACTGGTGAATTCTATGATCCCATCACAGTATTACAACACTTCTAACCAACCATGGTTACCACCCATGGTCTTACCACACCCAAACATCTCAACCCCAATTATCCTGAGTCGAACCCGCATCCGACTGAATTCTAATCAGGTGTTTGGGTCATGCTTCGAACCCCAAAGCCTTCATCAAACAAGAACAGGCAGCGAGGCTCTAACACAACGCCTAACCTGGATCCATCCACAATCATATTATAACTCACAAAGAAGACGCAGACCAGCTATTAGAAGTTTCCTAAACTCCCAACTTACACAACTTCAATCCAGACGGCCACTTGGGTCATCTCTCCTCCTAAATGGGATGTAAAACTTTCCCTAGTTCCACACCCGATCCAACTCCCGGAAATTCTGATCGATTCTCCCCCACTTGGATTCATCGAATCTCTCACATCCCACAAAATTTGATGGATTCCCAACCCTTCTTGTCTTCATATAACATGAACCGACTATGATCTGAGCTTACCAACACAAGCGTTCCATTACTAGCCGATATCGATGATTGCCTAACTCTTGAAATCCAGATAGATACTCCCCGAGATCCCAACAACTCGACAACCCAAAACGATTCCCATGATACAACAACAAACCCTGAAGTCCTTTATGTCGGCGACTAAAGACCATAACCCTTGCTCGGAACTGGGGAATCTTCACCTAAACTCCCCAACCTCAAAAGAATCTCTGAATTCTAACCATTTTGAACCCTTATGATTATAAAATTCCCTTGGCACTTCCAAAGACGAAACAAACTCGTGTGGATGCCCTCTACATCTACTTCTACCGTTCCTTCCCTAGCAACGATAATGATTGGTTCCAAAGGTCCTTTTGAAGATGACTGCCAATCCTACCTGAACAATGTTATCATGCTCGCACTACAACTTCGCAAAGGAACTAATCCTACTGACTCGACTAAAGATCTCTCAATCAAAACCCCTGAACTGAACCCAACAAATAACCAGAACAATTTCCCCAAACAATTGAATCCCGCTCATCAAAATACGACCCACTAGCAACTCTCCGCATGCAAAATGGCATGAAACAATTGTTTATGACATAACCGAGGCGAAAACTAAAAAGTAACCCAGATATATTACTTACCCATACTCAACAAGATATCAAAGCAATATATACAGATAATAATCAAGAGAAGAGCAAAAGATAATATACCCACAATATCGTCTGAAGAAATCTTGACCCTCTTTTCCTGCCGAAGTACCTGCGATGGACCTTGAACTAATCCAACCACTAAGCGGGGGCAATTCGCCCTAATATGACCAGGTTGTTGACAACGATGGAAAAATTCTACCTCCAATGTGTACTCTTGGCGGAGGTGGCCCTTCCATCCGCACCTGCTGCACTTAGACCTGCTGTGCACATCCTCGTTTTCCCCTTCATCCTTCGTGAAACCACCACGGCCCCTCGGGTCTCTAACACTAGCTAAGGCAATGTCCAACTGCTCAGATCCCCGAGGCAGACCATGAGTCCGCTTCCTCTTCCCCGACTGCCTATCTGAACCAATCTCCTGCTCCTGGGTTACCCCGACCATCCCATCAACCGCCTGAACAGACGAGGTCCGAACCTTGAACCTGACGACCAATCTATCAGTGACATGCCCAATGATGTCGGGTAACTCGTCGCGTACGACTCACGAAATCGTCACGACAATCCAATCATGGGACTGATTCCCCTGAAAACATGGTGCATAACCCACTTCTGATCCCAAATTACAAGAGCTAAGAATAGGATCCTCTTTCCTAAAGTATTCTAGGGCTCCACAAGCTTTGGGCTCCAGATGAGCCCCCAACTGCCCTGCTACAATCTCGGCCTGAAAGGCCCCGCTATGACCATCCAAGAGCTCCAAAATCCCTTCCTTGACTGAACCAAAGATCACAGGAGACCATTCCAAAATACCTCGGGTAATCTCCGATTAGATGAACTCCCGCATGCGCTCATCGATCGGCTCAGTACCTGCACCTGAGCCTAAATCCGAACATGAACCTCCTTCCCGAGTGCTCATCACCATACTGAAAAACAACAAGAAAATGATCAGAACATACCCAAGAATCCTCATCCCTTAGGTTTCCTAAATTCGCTGAACTTTTCCCGATTCGAGTATGGATCATGTGCTTTCAGTAGTACGGGCCCACTACTACCTTCCACACCTATCCATACTTTCCTCAAGAATCGTACCAAAATCCTCTAAGTCACCTTCTCAAACTGATACTCCACATGATCGCTAAACAACACAATTAAACCCACTGAAGCACTTCCTAGGCTTCCCTAAGTTCCCGACCTCACCCTGTCATCAGCTGTTGAAGAACTCCCCATAATGTAAGTTACCCACATCATGAATACAATCACATACAACAATGCTAAGATAATCCTTCGAGTGATAGACTCATCCCTACAACGGTTAGACTCAAACGAGAGATGTGAAATAGGGTCAAATCCATCACTCTGAGATTATTCAACCTTTGTCACATGTGACTCAACATATTCACTTAGGAGCTAACTCCCATCACCCAAGAGTTCCACAAAGGACAAAGCAACCAACATTCGTCTAGTAACATTCCAATCCATAGAATAATAAAAGAACATCCAATCCCACATTCTACAATTCATGCTAGGAACTTCCACTCTCGCTGCCGATTACCTTATGCATATAACTTATACCCAATATAGCATCCTACGCTTCCGAGGCTACAAGGCATCACATATCAGGCCAATCTATCACTGACTAATCAAAACTAGCATGCAAGGCCACAAGCTCATACAATAGGCATACAAGGCATCTCTCATAGCATTCTATCATGCAAACACTGAGCAGATCCTTAGCCATAACTAGCATGCGATTCACAGATTCATAAATCACATCATATCAGATAACATGTATGGGTATTTTGGGAGAAAATTACTTGATCTCGGTCGATTGAATTCACCACACCCTTTTTTGTATTAGAAAGCCCTTTTTCATTTAAAGAAAAACATTTCTTTTGAAAAAAATTTACCAGACCCTCATTTTGAGTTCAGACACACCCGAGAGTATGTATGAATCCTTCAAACCAAGGCTCTGATACCAACTTGTAACGTCCCAAAATTAAGACCATAAAATTTTTCATCTTTAAATTAGTAAGCCATTAAATCATATCATTTTCATAAAACCAAGGTAATCAAAGTTTTATCAATACATCATCATTATTAGAGTAAATCACAGAAAGCGGAATCGAGTGGTGTGTGCCCTTTAATCATCCCGAGCTCTTCCCTTCGAAAACAGAAGTACCTAAAACATAAACTTAAAACTGTAAGCACAAATCTTAGCGAGTCCCCCAAAATACAACATACCATGCATGCATAAATAAACACATAATGGGCCCCGCCGTGTCATCGGGCTCCGCCCGACATTAAGCCCTGCTCGGTATAAAGATATGTCAATCATTGGGCCCCGCCCTGCATCGAGCCCCGCTCAATATACAGATATGTCATTCATTGGGCCCCGGCCTGCATCAATCCCCGCTCTGTATACATATAAAACATATAAACATATAAACACATAACACATGCAATAATCACAAAGACACATAACATACAGACTGGTGATCGGGGCTCGCCCTATAAGCATACGAGCGCATAACACATGCAAGAGTCATGCAGACATCTAGCATCCTAACATAGAAAACCCAAGGGCCAGAATTGGTGCCTTTGACCTACTAAATATGGTAAGGAAACTCACCTCACACTGACAAATCTCACAGAAAGAATCTCGGGCTGCTGGCCCGCTAAAGTGTGACATCCCCATTTTCACGGCCAGAAAAGACCAATTTGTTTATGATTTATTTTGAAAATCAGAGTAACCTTTTAAAGAAAAGAGTTGCGGAATTTGTTCCCAAAAAAACATGATAAATACGTTATCAAAGCATCTCCGAAGAAATGTGATTTATTCATTTTAAAACATTGGGATGTCATCGTCATTACAGCAACATAAGCATAAACAGAACTTACATTCATTATCACTAGTGATTTATGTCTCCTTAATCTCTCAGTGTAATGTAACTTCATATCGACACATGTGATACAAATAAACTGAGTTGGTCAGGTTGGGAAACATGGTGAGTACATAGGGTTTTCAACCCACAATAATATAATTATTATGTTTAATCATCAAACAATTAACCCAATTACCCATCCCCATTATCTTCTTTACTCTTAAGGATTACCCTAAGAATCAACTATTCATCGTTCATTCTTTCCTTAGGATTATCCTAAGGAATCGGCACAAAGTCCATCGTCGCCACGGTTGACCTAACAGGCACTAAGTCCATAGTCATCAGGGTTTAGGCACTAAGTCTGCATAGTCGCTAGGGTTAATCTCCTTTATTGACAGTATTATTTTTGAGAGTCCACTCGCAATACATGTCAATGGGTTTTTAGAGTACACCGGGTGAACACATCGTTCACAACACCTACAGGTTGCGAGCCTGCTAGTGTCCCACTAGACTGTCTAGAATAGTCCGTGGTTGTCATCCATACTCTGCTAGATGACGGGGCCAACGCTTGGGTAAAAGGATTCTCTCATTGTTCACCTCTCACCCTTATCTCATGGTCTATATCACCTCTCATCTCATCATCCAACTCATATTTCATCTACCCATCTTTTACCCATCATAATTATAGGTCAAAAATACATATACAGTTGAAAACAATTAAAACATGTATATTTTTGTTCATCCAGCATAAATATTAAGTACACAGATAATATGCACACATAGCACATAATTTATATTAAATACTTCATATCTATGTGTAAGATGAAAGTAACTATGCACTCACTTGTTAAAGTGATGATTCCAAACTTGGATAGCGCTTCTCTTCTTAACAATATAATTTCCTTCGACGAAACCTAGTATTATTACCACTAGATTTTAGTCTAATATTTACCGTGACTAATCATTAGTCTAGATTTGTCATTAACTCATAGTCTACTTCATGATCTATCAAGTAAGGAACAACCATGTAGGATCATATCTGAGGTAGGGTCCGTTTGGTATATGAAGTATACTGTTTGGAAATCCCACTTTAAACACCTCACTAAATCACAGCCTAGACATCATTCTCGTAAGTAGATCAATCAGTATAACGACTTTGAATCACTGATAAATCTTATTTATATGTTCATAATAACGATATTATAGTTAAATATAAGCTATATTTAAAATACGGCAGGCGTATGTCACTTACAACGGGTTTTTATTAAAAATCGGGCTTCGTTGGAGCAACGTTTCTGAGCCGAAAGATCTTCTTTTCGGAGCCGTAGGTAGCTCCGGGGCTTCCTTCTCGTGCTAGGGAGTTACCCTGGGCTTTAGGGGGGGGGGGGTTTGGGGGGTTAGAGAGAGAGTTTAGAGAGAGAAAGAGAAGTTGGAAGGTGTGAGAAGAATGCTTCGCCCGACACCTCTATTTATAGGATGGCTGGCAGCCCAACTCGTTGAGTAGGATGACCTACTCGTCGAGTCCATGTCCAGGTGTCACCATCTAGTGGCTAGCCTTGGGGAGGAAGCAACGGCCAGGATTTCGCCACGTCACCCGATTTCGCACAACTCATTCCCGACTTAGAAAAATCATAACTCTCGCATACGCACTCCGTTTTTGACATTCTTTATATCCACACGTAGGTAAAGACAAGATCTACAACTTTTCTTTTGACTCCGTCGGCTAATTCTCGACCGATTTTAGATTTAACAGTAAGAGAATATTATACTATTAAATGATTGCGTAAAATTCATAACTTCTACATACGGACTCCGTTTTTGTCTGTCTTTTTATCGTTGAGCTCTTATTAATGAGACCTTAAATTCTCATTTAGTTCGCATTGGCCAAAAACCGCTCGATCTAAAATTCAAATTTCGGGTTGTGCACTGTTATGCCAAATCTTAGAAAAAATCATAACTTCCTCATACGAAGTCAGATTTGGGCGTTCTTTTTTATGTATGTTCTCGGTTTAACGTATACTACAACTTTCGTTTAGATCTCTAAGGATAAAAAGTATTTTATCAAAAAATCACTTTTTACGATTCCCGGTGCCGTGCCGGTTTTGCCGTAAAACTTCGACACGTCATAACTTCTTCGTTATAACTCAAATTTCGGCGTTCTTTATATGTACAGAACCCTTGTAACTTATACTATAACTTGGTTAAGATTAATACTTCTAAATAATCTTCCATCAAAAACTCATTTTTGATGCTCATTGTCTCTAAATTGACTAGCCCGAAACTGCGGGCGTTACAATTATCTCCCCCTTAGGATGATTACGTCCCGGAATCATCGACAAAATAGGGCTGTATAATGATTCCATATGTTATCTCTTCATCCTAGGTAATAACCGTAACTTCTATGTTTCTTCGAACGAGTATCTAACTCTTGGACTTCATGACTGCAGGCGGTGCTCGATCTTGCACCCGCTCTCTATCCCATCTTAGACTCCAAATTATGACCTTCAAGTCACAATCTCGATCCTTATTGGAGACTCCTTATTCTTCTTAACAACTTAAGTTATTTAATTTCCACAATAGACCACTGGGTCACGTTCTAATGACCTTTCATCGTGTGTCATAACGCTTAGACTCGGGTCTCTTAGAGTCAAATTCTAGAATGGAATATACTTTCCTTCATGTTCTAATGTGATATAATCACATTTTAACATGTATCATTTCTAGCTACCAACTTCTTTAACAACGAGCGCGATACTTCTATTGATCGCTTTGATTTCATTCTTCTGGTTTAAGTCAGATGCTACATCGAACTTGGTTCTCTGAACCACGTAACATATTCATAATAGTCAGACTCGATTTGATATGACCATTTGGGTCGAAATAACAATCATCTTCTTAATCATTACCGAAACAATGGTAATGACATACATGAACAAACAGAATCAATTACTAGCTTCTTGGTAACCTTGTGACTTTCCCTAATCCAAGTGTGAGTCCTGTGCTTCCGGTAGTATAGGCCTCTACTACCATTCACACCTACTTATACTCGTCCCAAGTATTGTCTCGCAGTTTTTCCAAGTTATTATCAAAAACAATTTTAACACATACAAATGTGTCAAAACAATCATAAACTTTTCCTAGAATCTACTAGGACTTCTTTATTGCGTATCTTCAATCATCAATTCTATTTCAACTCGGTTGGTGGTGGAAATGCCATACGATGGGAAAACTTCAGGAATGACACCAATCGTTCCATCATCCCACCAATTGAAGGTGTACTTCAGACGTACCATACTCCTCTGAATGTACTGTTATTTTATCAGACATATCTAAAGGCAAGATACCACTCTTACGATATCTTCCGATAGGTTTCTTTCACTATCATAAACCTTTTCATTTCCTCCATTTACTCAATTCTCTACAAGTCTTCAACATGATGCTATGATCTGCACACCAAAGTTGTCGTTTGGTGTATCAAGACGAGAATAAAGATAGAGGAAGGTTTAGACGCGTATTCCTCCTTATTACCTTGAAAAATTATATGCCAGTTCTAATATCGTAATTAAACGTTTAGAAATCTGAACACATATAATTTCCAGGTCCGGTCGGCAACAGACCATAGATCCGATCAAACGATAGCATAAAGCATCACAAATTATTAAGCATATAAAAGCATCTTAGGCATCTTCCCTAATTAATCTAGTGCGTGTGTCTATTCAGGAATACTTCCTAAAATATATTGGACACACCCCTCACAACCATCGCTTAGCATTCTAAGTTTAAGTCTAGAAATAAATCCTTATTCCTAGTTCGCTTAAACTAATGCTCAGATACCAACTGTGACATCCCCATTTTCACGGCTAGAAAAGACCGATTTGTTTATGCTTTATTTTGAAAATCAGAGTAACCTTTGAAAGAAAAGAGTTGCAGAATTTGTTCCCAGAAAAACATGATAAATACGTTATCAAAGCATCTCCGAAGAAATGTATTTTATTCATTTTAAAACATTGGTATGCCATCGTCAATACAGAAACATAAGCATAAACAGAACTTACATTCATTATTATTAGTGATTTATGTCTCCTTAATCTCTCAGTGTAATGTAACTTCATATCAACACCTGTGATACAAATAAACTGAGTGGGTCAGGTTGGGAAACCTAGTGAGTAGATAGGGTTTTCAACCCACAATAATATAATTATTATGTTTAATCATCAAACAATTAACCCAATTACCCATCCCCATTATCTTCTTTACTCTTAAGGATTACCCTAAGAATCAGCTATTCCTCGTTCATTCTTTCCTAAGGATTATCCTAAGGAATCGGCACGAAGTCCATCGTCGTCACGGTTTACCCAACAGGCACTAAGTCCATAGTTGCCAGGGTTTAGGCATTAAGTTTGCATAGTCGCCAGGGTTTATACAACAGGCACTAAGTCCATAGTCACCAGGGTTTAGGCACAAAGTCTGCATAGTCGCCACAGTTTATCTCCTTTATTGACAATATTATTTTCGAGAGTCCACTCGCAATACATGTCAATGGGTTTTTAGAGTACACCGGGTGAACACATCGTTCACAACACCTACAGGTTGCGAGCCTGCTAGTTTCCTACTGGACTGTCTAGAATAGTCCGTGGTTGTCATCCATACTCTGCTAGATGACGGGGCCAACGCTTGGGTAAAAGGCTTCTCTCATTGTTCACCTCTTACCCTTAGCTCATGGTCTAAATCACCTCTCATCTCATCGTCCAACTCATATTTCATCTACCCATCTTTTACCCATCATAATTATAGGTATAAAATACATATACAGTTTAAAACAACTAAAACATGTATATTTTTGTTCATCCAGTATAAATATTAAGTACACAGATAATATGCACACAAAGCACGTAATTTATATTAAATACTTCATATCTATGTGTAAGTGAAAGTGACTATGCACTCACTTGCTAAAGTGATGATTCCAAACTCGGATAGCGTTTCGCTTCTTAACAATATAATTTCCTTCGACAAAAACTAGTATTATTACCACTAGATTTTAGTCTAATATTACCGTGACTAATCATTAGTCTAGATTTGTCATTAACTTAGAGTCTACTTCATGATCTATCAAGTAAGGAACAACCAGGTAGGATCATATCCGAGGTAGGGTCTGTTTGGTATACGAAGTATACTGTTTGGAAATCCCACTTTAAACACCTCACTAAATCACAGCCTAGACATCATTACCGTAAGTATATCAATAAGTATAACGACTTTGAATCACTGATAATTCTTATTTATAGGTTCATAATAACGATATTATATTTAAATATAAGCTATATTTAAAGTACGGTAGGGTATCTCACTTACAACGGGTTTTTATTAAAAACCGGGCTTCGCTGGAGCAGCGTTTCTGAGCCAAAAGCTCTTCTTTTCGGAGCCGTAGGTAGCTACGGGGCTTCCTTCTCGTGCTAGGGAATTACCCTAGGCTTTGGGGGGGGGGGGGTTTGGGAGGTTAGAGAGAGAGTTTAGAGAGAGAAAGAGAAGTTGGAAGGTGTGAGAAGAATGCTTCGCCCGACACCTCTATTTATAAGTTGGCTGGCAGCCCAACTCGTCGAGTAGGAGGACCTACTCATCGAGTCC
The DNA here is from genome assembly GCF_052849685.1 of Lactuca virosa. NCBI lineage: Eukaryota > Viridiplantae > Streptophyta > Magnoliopsida > Asterales > Asteraceae > Lactuca > Lactuca virosa. The sequence continues at coordinate 161,216,552 of NC_136434.1, read as the reverse complement.
ATGTCCAGGTGTCACCATCTGGTGGCTAGCCTTGGGGAGGAAGCAACGGTCAGGATTTCGCCACGTCACCCGATTTCGCACAGCTCATTCCCGATTTAGAAAAATCATAACTCTCGCATACGAGCTCCGTTTTTTACGTTCTTTATATCCATGTGTAGGTAAAGACAAGATCTACAACTTTTTTTGACTCCTCAGCTAATTCTCGACCGATTTTAAATTTAACAGTAAGAGAATATTATACTATTAAATGACCGCGTAAAATTCATAACTTCTACATATGGACTCTGTTTTTGTCTGTCTTTTTATCGTTGAGCTCTTATTAATGAGACCTTCAATTCTCATTTAGGTCGCGTTGGCAAAAACCGCTCGATCTAAAATATGAATTTCGGGTTGTGCACTACTATGCCAAATCTTAGAAAAAATCATAACTTCCTCATACGAAGTCAGATTTAGGCGTTCTTTTTATGTATGTTCTCGGTTTAACGTATACTACAACTTTCTTTTAGATCTCTAATCTTAAAAAGTAGTTTATCAAAAAATCACTTTTTACGATTCCTGGTGCCGTGCCGGTTTTGCCGTAAAACTTCGACAGGTCATAACTTCTTCGTTATAACTCAGATTTCGGCGTTCTTTATATGTACGGAACTCTTGTAACATATACTATAACTTGGTTAAGATTAATCCTTATAAATAATCTTCCACCAAAAACTCATTTTTGATGCTCATTGTCTCTAAATTGACTAGCCCGAAACTTCGGGCGTTACATAAAGTCCCCGCGCTATCAATCACAAAACAATAATCCAATCAATAATTGGATCCCAACTCATACAAAGAGTCTAAACTTGGGTAAAAGACCTTTTTAACCTTCCCTATGTTTGGCCCAAGGCCCAAGCCCAATCCACATTGTCCAAAAGCCCAAAATTCAAATATAATCATTCCAAGCTCAATTATGGCCCAATTTTCCAAATTGGGCCCAAATCCCTTTCATGGGCCTTTTCCAAGCAATCCCAAACAAGCATCAGCCCAAAAATATGATGGCCCAACAAGGCTCTAAGCATCTAAGTCCAAAAATGACCAAAACTGAAGCCTAAACATTTGAAGCCCAATATGATGAGTATGCGGGTGTACTTAGCACGTACGTGCAACGTTCTCGCTTTAGGGCTTGTAAGCTAAGCGCACCTGCTTGTACGCCCATCATGCTCCCCCCAAATGGCCAACTTCCAATTTCCAGCTCTTAATCGATTAAGACCTCCATCCAAACTCAGATCTGACTTCCTTAAGATGATTTATCACGTAAAGTTGCCAAATTTACGTGCATGCATGGCTTAATGAGGCTCATAGAGCTCAAAAGAGCTTAATAAATGACTTAATGCATGCATGAGACCATAAATACCATAAAGTTTGCACCTTTTAACATAAGGAACCCTCCAAACATCCAAATTTACAAGATCTAGCTTCTAAAATGGCCTTAACCCATCAAGACCAACCAAAAAGAGACAAAGAAGCATGAAACCATAACATGAAGTGTAACACCCATAAAATTTGAGCCAATTAAAACATTTTAATTCATTCAAAAACCATTAAGTTCATGCATCTCATTTTCAAAATAGTTTAAACATCAGAGTATCCCCCAGAACCATATCACATAAATCATAAAACATGAGGAGCGGTACGATCACGCCTTCGCCTTGCCACGATCTCCTGAAGTACCTAAAACAATACACTGAAACTGTAAGCCCGAAATCTTAGTGAGTTACCCTCAAAATACCAAGCACACTTAACATACTCATAACACATCACAAATAGAACAGCCATGCACATCATGTCTACTGTGTGACTGGTCCGCCCGCACCGGGCCTTCAGTCCACCTGGTCCACCCTCCGAGTCTAGCCATGCACATCGAGTCTACAGTGTGATTGGTCCGCCCGCACCGGGCCTTCAATCCACCTGGTCCACTCTCTGAGTCTACAGTATGACTGGTCCGCCCACACCGGGCCTTCAGTCGGCCTGGTCCACTCTCCGAGCCTCGGCACGTCTGGTCCGCCCTCTTGGGGCCTTCAGCCTATCCGGACCGCTCGCTGGGCCTTCGGAATATCCGGTCCGCCCTGGGTATGTTGGCCTACAGCACAAAGCAGGACCCGCCTCAACCCAACCCCCGTCAAACAACCATGTGCACATAAAACAACTAATCACATAACAATCCTTAACCAGACAAACAGTCTAACAGATCACATAGCATATCAACATCCTAACCAGGATTCCGACCTAACCGGTCACTAGCATATCATTAACCTATATACCGGGTACCGACCTTAACCAGGTCACTAACATAACACCATCCTAAATACCACTATGCAGATCTAGCAAAACAATAACATAACAAACACTACCCGGATTTCCATCCGATAAAAGGGCCGGCCTTGGTGTCGTAGACCCTGTCGATATAGTGAGGATAACTCACCTGCAATTGCCGACTGAAGAGATAAGACCAAGCTGCTCCGACCACCGACACGAACTCCACCACAGAACACTACCAAAGAACCAATTCCATAAATACCAAAATTACCATAATACCCTTGGAAATCAAACTGGTCAACTCTTGGTCAAAGTCAAAGTCCTCAGTCATAGTCAACCTTCATAACTGACTCTACTCGCCGAGTCAACCCGTTGACTCGTCGAGTCCTTATACTCTGAAAACTCTTAGAACACGACTCAACTCGCCGAGTCACCCCAAGACTCGTCGAGTCCAACGATCTCCGAGTCCCATCCTGCTCATCTCACCGAGTCACCTCCCGACTCACTGCTTCGAGGTTTAACCAGAAAGATTGGGGTTCTGCAACCAGACTCGCCGAGTCCAGAACAGACTCGCCGAGTCCAAGGCAATCGTCAACAGACTCGCTGAGTTGTTCTTCAACTCGCCGAGTCCATGCACATGTTCATACAACTCGTCGAGTACACCCATGTGACTCGCCGAGTCTCTCCATTTCTCAATCCATTCAGAGGCTTTTCGAGCCATGCAGGGCCTCCAATCCATAGATCCACCCTTCTACAATCTAACCCTCACATAAAGTTGCAAACTTTACGTGAAACCAAAGGTTTAAAGGTCCAAATCACTCTAGGGCTTGGGTTTGAGACAAGGATCCTTTCAAACAAACCCAAAGGATGATGCTTTATGCTCTCATAGCCCAAAACTAACCTAGATCCGAAGTTGCAACCTCAAATCTAGCCTCTAAACCCGAAAAAGATCTCAAACAAGCTAAGGGACCCCAAATCAATCACCATAGATGAATCCAAAAAGGAAATAGCTTAGGATAAAGGCTTCTTACCTCTGAGATGTGCCTAAACTAATGTAGATTCCAGATCTACACAAGCCCCTTGATGCTAGCCTCTAATTCCTGAAGCCTCTTACACCAAAATCTTCTTCCAAGCTCCAATCTCCTCAATCAATGGTGTTTCATACGAACTAGGGTTTGCTGGAACTCTCAGGGTAGCAAGGGGGCTGAGGGAAGGATATAATGTTCTTTATATAGGGTGCGAACCCTAAGATTAGGGTTTTCTCTCTTCAGCACCAACTCGTCGAGTCCTAGCCGCCGACTCGGCGAGTTGGCCACTTAAACCTGCGACAAAATCCCGCTCTGACTCGGCGAGTAAGCGGACCTACTCGTCGAGTCCCTTCTTTTATTTACACTTTTGGCCCTTCATTGAACTTCTAAAATTTCGGGATGTTACAACTCTCCCCCACTTAGATTAGGCTTCGTCCTCGAAGCCTACTGCATCATACGCTTCAGAACAAACCCCTTGCACTGCCGACTTCGCTTTCTCAATCAACTCAGGTTCTTACAAACCCTACTTCTGCATCTCTCTTAAAATGGCTCATTCTCACGTGGCATCCTTGCCACTACTCCAAGCCGACCATCGGCCTCTCAACTCAATAACACTACATATTAACCACGTATTACCCGATGATACCATCCCTTCAAATCAGGAACACACCTTCGCGCCCTACGAACGCTAGATACTACAAACACCCATTGAGCTGTGTCAAGACACTAATCTATCTTCCTTCGCCCAAAATTGACGATAACCCTAATAACTTGCAACCTGGAACGAATTCGGTTCCGCCCTCTGGTTCTATCCCTTACGCGCTGACAGGATACTGCATCCCTCAGCTCCCATAACCCATCAACCAAAACATATCGCGTAACCACTCGTATCTGGCCCAATCAGCCTCGGGCTGGAATACCAAACACACCAGGTCCAATCAATCATAGGGTCCGGTCATCCTCATGATGGAATACCCCAGATTGAAATACCTCCACATACATAACTCAAGCCTACAACCATACTCGGAACTAAGGAACTTGTTCTTGCATCACCCTCGAACCCTTCGGTTCGACACAACGGAGTGCAACCCACTCACACCTCCCTATCACGATCTCTAGGTCCTTGACCTCCGACTGTAATATCCTTATACAGTCCTCAGCACCGGTCCAGACTACTCCCAAGTCTGTTATCCTGCTGACTCACCTTCCTCTGTCCCAATCTCCAATCTGGAACCACTATCCTCCTCCTCTTCCAAGGAGACTGAAAACATGCCTGCGCATCATCCAACATTGCCACAACCTCAACGGGCATCCAACCCGTATGTGCTTCCATATATCTGGTACAATCCCAGTGCTTACTACCAATAACCGAAGCACTTTCGATCATCCTTTTACTCTGCTGCCTCCCTCTTAGAGGATCCACACTCCTTCCGGAGCTACATACCTTTCCTTTCCAGGAAGTCTACTTAACAACCCTTACCGCACTTATAAGTGCCACCGAGCTAAACTCCACTCTACACTATCCATGTAGAGCAACTGTTATTCTCTAGCTCCCATATACTCCGTATCCGATCACATAACTAACAAGGCCCACGCATGGCCTCCAGCTAACTTCATCATCATGATCAATACCTGCGGCTAGACCATATCGATTACCATCTCATGACGACATAATCACCCATTCTCCGCATACAGATCCACTAACACATACAAAGTCTTCAGCATGACTGGACCGCCTTACCAGGCCTTCAGCCTATCTGGACCACTCTCAGAACCTTCAGCATGTCTGGACCGCCCTCCTGGGCCTTCAGCCTGTCTGTACCGTTCCCCGAGCCTTCGGCCTCACTGGTACGCCTTCCGGCCTTCAGTCTATCCGGACCGCTCAAAACTATCATACGTCACCCTGAATCATCCCTTCCTGGGAACCTCTCCCATGCAGTCTGTTCTAGCCCTCTTGGGGTTCCGAACTCCAGTCCCGATCCCGGGATCCTTTCCATGGCCTAAACCCAGGCCTCACATCGACCAACTACCTTACCTGAAACCATGGTTTGTTCCTTGCCCCACTTGTCTATCACTTGCTCCAATCATGGCACACTCTCGGCTAACAACACTGATAAATCTAAGCAGCTAACCAACCCTGGATACTTGCTGTTTTACCGTAGAATTTTCCAATTCTCCCCACTTAGTGTACCAACTACTAACTTCCGCTGACAAACCGACATAACTCGATCGACCTTACTTGATAAGGTTTCCCTCCTCTTCTCTCGGAACTAAATCCCTCCGGAGTGAGCTACCTCCACCGAACACTTTCCCGTTATCGCACATCCCGAACTCCAAGGAAGTTCGAATCTCAACTGAACACTTCTCGCATCGCAGTTGCTATTCCTAGCAACGAGATCATATACCTTATCTTTAGACCAAGAGTCCTACTGAACGCTAACTACAACTCCTAACTACTAAGATCATCAATCATACTGATGAATCAATGAATCGAGTAATGAATTAATCAGAGTATGAATTCAAGTAAGAATGCGAGATTTGAACACCGGATGTAAATATGATCTTGTTATGCTCTATTATGCTTTCGAATTCTTTACAGAGTACCGTAGAAAAGTCTGTAAAAGTTCTTATCTAACTCTAGTAAATAACCTTATTTATAGGGAACTGAAAGCATACAAAAAATATACTAAGGCATTGACTCTAAAGCTTCGAATAAAAGCGCCCTAGTAAAATACATTACAAAACATTCGAATAGTCCAAAACATACTTCGACTAATTACAACAATTCGACCCTTACAATCTCCCTCTTTGTAATCATAGACGAAGTCTTCAATTTGTAAGAAGTGTGATGGAATACAGTAATACTCTTCGAATCTCCGTGTACCAGGAGATAATCTTCTTCAGCTCTTTCTTGTCACCTTCATTGTTCTTCTTGCAATGATTCATACGAACAATCAAGTTCGTATATTGAGATGTTGAATATCTCTCTACTTCACTTGCTTGGAATAAGAACCGTTTAGACTTTCCAGCTTTGTCTTTTCCTGCGAAGACAATTCCAAAAGGCTTCAGACAAATTTCACCATCAGCATACTTCTTCAATTCCGCTTGAGTCTTCGTAGGAGCCATTGGAGCTTTAATTTCCATTCCTTTGGCAGTAGCTAATTCAACATCTGTTAGTGCCAAGCACTCATAATAGTTTTCGATAAAAATCTTGATGTGAGCTACTCCAAGCTTCAATTCATCTGGTTCTGTGTTTTGAAGGTATGAGAATGATTTGTCTTTCAAAAGTAATGCAACTTGTATAAGATCATACAAGTTCATTAATGGAAAATCTGCAACAGTGAATTCGCAAATATTTCCATTTGCCCTGGCAACCACATACTTAACATTTTGGACTGTGTTTTCGAAAACCACATCCTTTTTCATACTTATGACCTTCTTGATTTTTATTAAAGACCAAACTTCCTCAGGGGCTTTTCCAAGAACAGCATGAAAACTAATTTTCATGTGTGTACCTTCTTCTTTATTTTTAAAATTCCCTTCTACTTTGAACTGAGGCATGATAAACATCATTTCGTTTATTGGAAAATCCAGCTCGCTTGCATCAGTATTTGTGACCAAATAACTCTGCTTTGGTTTCTTCTCGAATGTATACATGTGATTAAAAGCAACCTTGGCCTCAATTGTTTCGTAATTATAATGTTTGGCTGGATCACCTTTATCCATTCCCTTCGGATCACTAGCACGCTGAGTCATAATACTTTGAATAATCCTCAGTTTTTCAAGTTCAGCTTCTACTTCAGCCTTCTTTTCCTCTTTCGATTTTTCCACTACAATTGATTTGCCTTTATCTTTCAAGGCTTGATTGTCAATTGTCTCTTTTGGTTTTGAACCACTCCCACCAGTCTCTGAAGATTTACCAATCACAATTCCTTTCGAAATTGGTCTTGCAATTGGCATTGTTGTTACAACAGTTGAAGTAACAAGTTCAGCAGAAACTATTACTGGTTTTGTTGTTGGGATTTTCGAAGAAAAGATTTTTCCCACAACTTTCTCATCTTCTCCACTAGTCTTCGACTCACTAGTTTTTCTTTCTCCCCCTTGCACCCCTGTGAAAACAGGTGGGGCAAACGTTGTTGGAAGAAGACTTGATATGCGAAAGAGAGGAACAAGATGTTTGTTGAGAATTGCTTCGAAGTGAACAAACTTTTGTGACAAAAATTCAGGTGTAATCAAGGAAGAAGACACCGGCCTGCCAGAAATTTCTTTTAACTCCTTGAGTAAAGTAATCACTTCCTCAAAGTTTGCACTTTCAGTTGATGAAATTTGAGTAAGTTGTGGACTCAAACTTTCATATAATTTGACAAATTTGGTGACAGCGTCACAAATTATATCAACCTTTTGATGCAATGATGCATAGTCGTGTTGAACAGTAGCTATTTCTCTTTTCATATCTTCACGAAGTTCGTGAATTTGCAAGTTTACATCCTCTCGAACTTTCTTCACATCTTGAATAAAAAGAACATGTCTTTCCTTTGCAACATTCTTCAACTCTCTCAGATCACCAGCAAATTTCAAATTTTGAGAATTGATTCGAATTTCATTGTTTTGATCATTGAGATCAACTTTCTCCAAAATTCGTGATTCAGAGTCTGTAAGCATTCCAGAGACTTTGCTCACAACTCTGGTTTCAAACATCTTCAACATCGAATCAATCTCCAAACTTGAAACAGATGAACCACCCCCCAGATCAGCTTGGGATTGAAGTATTGAATTCAACTTCTGATTCAGGATTTTAAATTGTTTCATGGTCATCAACATATGATCAGGAAACTGTTATTCGTCTTCATGAAATTCCAATTCATCAAACATACCACCAAACCCCTCATTATACGTCTCTGTCTCCACAAAAACGGTTTCTTGAACAGGTGAAGTGGGTTTGGGTGGCTCAGTAGATTGAGAAGAAAAAATAGAAGTAAAGGGTTGATCAAGAATGTGTTCGAATGTTGGAGAATCTGTTGTTGAAGTAAGAGGAGCAAAAGTAGATGGAGTTGTAGCTTCATTTTTCGAACCTCCTTCACCCATATCGACATTTGCATCTGTATCAGATACATGTGCAGGGATGCCTGAAGTTCGAACCTCCTCAGGAACTGATTTGGCAATCAAATCTTCGGGTGGTATGACAACTGTCTTCTCAGGAGTGAAACTTTCTGTGATAAGAGTAAACTCTGGAGTTTCTGGAATTCTTTCACTATCATCTTATGTTCACTCAGTAGAGATTACAAGCTTTCGAGTCTTCTTCTTCTTTTTCTTTGACAAATGCTTTGCCATATCTTCAGCCCTTCGTTTCTTGGACACCGGTGAAACAGGTGCGGGCACTTCCCTAATTAAAACGCCTTGATGAGTGATTTGAGGTTTTCGAATCACTTATTGTGTAGGAGATTTGCGTTTATGGGTTGACTTCATTTTAATTCTTCGAAACATTCCATTCTTCGAAGGAATGATAACATTTTCTTGGGTTTCTTCAAGAATAGGCTCAATCACTTGAGTCTCAGCAACAGACACTACATCAGTTTCAGGCTTCTTCTTTGGAGATTTCGAAGATTTTGACTCAGTTTCATTCTTATTCGTCTTCTTGGATTTCGTATCATCTCTATCCAAGAGTAAGCCAGTTTTGATTGAAGAATCAATAGTCTTCAAATATGCCACTAATACAGAGTTCGAAGTATCAACTCTTTTAAGCATAGCATCTGGAATACGAGCAACTGATGGAAAAACTTCAGCACTATCTGTGACATCCTTCGGATAGTGGTATGATTGAAAAACTGCTTTGTCTTCATCATTGGGTACCAAAATCCCTTCCTTAAATTCCTTCCACAACTGTGTAGAATAATCTACTTGAAGATCATAGTAGATGCCAGCAACCATGACATAAACCTCCATTATTCCTTTATCAAGGCCAACTGATCTCCCAGTCAAACATCGTAAAAAAATACCAAATAAGAAATTCCAGATTCGTGGAAGTCCAGATTTTTTAAAATCACTCATCTTGGACAATGGTGGCTGATATCCCATCTTATTAAACATGGGAACGATTTGTGGAAAAGTAAATGAAACATATGGAGGCGAATTCAGAATATCAAGAATTTGGAAAAATAGTTTCTTTGTTAGCCTGACCTTTTTGTCGTTCACCAGATGAAAAGTAATTGTATCAGATGCTTTGTTGTATGTCGCAGTTGATCCTGCTTGAGAAAGCCAGAACAATGGAACAGAGAAAGAGTTGAACATCGCTTTAGCCAAAACCGAGTTCTTCAAAGCAACTATGAGCATCTTCAATTCTTCCGGGTACTGAGAAACTTCACCCTCCAAGTAGTAGTTTGTTGCTTGAATCTTCATTATTGGTAATGAAGAGGCATCTTCAGTGGTATGAGAATCAACATGAGCAGAAGTCGCCATTTTTAGGGTTTGAAGATGATGATGAACAGAGAATTTGGGAAATTTGCTTTTTGATCGCGTAAACTGACAATGAACCCCTTGAATTCCCTTTTATATGTAACCCTTAAATTTGAATTTGAAGCGGGATATGTATTTAATGATATCCGACGTGGCACCTTGAAAATCGGACCATTACTGCGTAAAAGTAGCCATGCATCAAAAAGTAGCTGTCACATTGCCTTGAAAAACGGACAAAATACCATACGTCATTTATAAACAGCCTGTCTTGTAATCCCCAAGAAAATTGTAACCGTCAGAACCCTTCGAATGGAAGCAAGGCTCTTTCACTTTTGGGATGAAAAGCGAAGTCATACGCCAGAAGTTTGAAATCATCAGCCTGAGTTGGTATTACTCAGAACCTCAAGGATTGTTGGGTTATGAGCATTCTAACACTCCTAAGTGTACATGCAACCCTAAATACCTTGGATCTATGTTTTCTCTATTATACATACAATTATGAACATCCAAGGTATTATCCTAATCTAGCATACAAAATAATAAATATAACAAGATAGAATACATACCTCTTTGATGTAGAATGTCTTCATGAAGCTTGAGTGCCTAGTGCCCCAAGTGTGACACCTCAAATGGTTCACACAACACCAAATACACTTGGAATAACTTGAGAGAAACTTGAACACTCCTTGAAATCGTCTAGCCCTCACACTCACACATTAGTGCACGATTTCTTGAGCCATGGGATTCTTTTATATGGTGGCTATTAGGGTTACACCATGTAACTCATAACTTTACCCATTCCTTATGCTCCATGGATTTTAACCTCCATGGAGTATCCATGGGTCACCCCATGGACTTAGTCCAACATAAGGAATCTTGGATCACAAGCCCACATATATAAGAATGAATGATTTACACAATCAACCCAAATATTTAATTAGTCTCCTTTTGATCACTTAATTAATTCCAAATTAATTCTTGATCAATACTAATTAAATAACCTTATTAATATATTAGAACTTATAATATATTAACCAACCTTAAGTGTTATTTCTCTCATTATAGTCTATCCAAATGCATGATGCCATGCAACCCAAATGGACCATGCCGGGTCGGGTCAAGTCTTACCAATTATAGTTATGGACTTAGACATTAATCCAATAGTCTCCCACTTGGATAAGTCTAAAACTATTATTGCGTATGACTTCAGGAACCGATCAGCAATCGTAGCTCTCAAAAGCTTCTGTCGAACTCTGACCTTGTCGATGAACTCTGACCTTTGTCAATGACTTGTCCATTAGATAAGGGATCATATATTCCTCCATTCTAGATATCATATGGACTGAGACATGGATTATCAATCATTCTCTTTGTCCATTTGTTGTTTCCCGATTTCCGATTCATGATGACTGACTAATTGAACAAATCAAATCAGTCCTGGCTTGGCCAAGCACTCACATGTATCATCTTTAAATCATCGAGGGGCCCACAGATATCGCTTTTATCCCGAAGGTAAAAGGAATGGATAAACTTCGACTCATATGGCTTGTTCTACTACTTGTTGAATCATACACAAAGGCACGTTTTATAACATCGAGTTACCAATGCGTTTTCGTGCAATCGATGTATAACCAACTCATAGTAACAACTCATATCTCTAGGTTTGAAGAATATAAGATATTATCGTCTCATGATCACTCGTGATAAAATCCATGAAGTGATTCAAATGAGCGCGGGTTGAATCCAATACTCAGAACTTATGAGCACTCATGAGTGTTGTAGCACCACTTTGTCCACCAACTTGGACCTCTACAAACCAACCCATGACAGTCTTGATTCATATCTACTTCCAACATATGACCGACTGTGGATGGTTTGAATAACTTAATCATTCAGGAAGAGCGACTTAGTTATTCTGGAAGTCAAAACATGCAAAGTGAAACACAAGAATAAATTAATCAAATATGGTATCAAACCCTATAAATATAAATAAACACTTTTATTTATCACCATACTGATTACTCATTATTCATTGTTTCGGTTTTATCAACTTTATACTTGAATTTAAAACAATAGTTGTCCCATGCTCCAAGCATGTACACTATGTTTTCTAAACACTAGTCATGCCATACACCAAGTATGCATACTATGTTTGTCTATGATCTTTACTTTGTAAAATAGATCAATTGAACATCACTCCAATGATCCTCTTTTCACAGTCCCAAATCCTTACTGCAAATGCAAGAATTCCAAATTCATACCATTTACTGAAATCTGTTAGATTCTAAACTTATATGCATTGATCCTCTTAATGATTATGCACGAAGTCAGAAAGACTTGACAACAATCATTACAGAGCATTCCAAAGGAGATCGGCTCCTTGGAAACATCCTTCTTTCATTAAGTTTCCTAATCTTACACAGATTGAATAATTTCTAACTTTGAAACATTTCCATATTCCATTTTGACTATCACTTCTGAACAAGAGTTGCCTCCTTACAGATTATGTCAATATGGTCCTTCCAGAATTAACATTATACTTCCAACTATCCTTGAGCAACCAATCTTTGGTAAACCTTAGATTGTCCTCGATAATTGCTTAATCATTTTAGTCATATCCAATTCTAGACCTTTTCCCTTCATAATGCCCCAGGCATTTGGAAAATTTTAGAAAGGATGAATATAGCACATGTAATCGATCCTATATCCGAAGCATATGGGACACGATTCATGATGTCTCACATAAAGACTAAACCAGTCTTTTGCTATAATATTTCCATTTCAATTTGCCAAGTTCTCAAAATTCAGATTATGAAAAGGGATGCAGTAATCATAATCGAATTTTAGAACGCAAATAATGGACCCATATATAGAATTTCCTTATGTTGAGCCATTCCAACATGAAATTCATATATATATCCTTGATTAAATACGATTAAAATCTCAATCTAAGCTTTTTAGAATTGAAATGAAGTATAATTTCCTCTCCCTTAATTATAGCAAAACAACTTTTTCAACCCCTGCAACCTCACGAATTGAAACTTTTGTTTTCTATAATTAACATTGCTAACTTGCAACCTTTGTCATAATTATCATGCTCCCACTAACATGATGATTATTAGCATAACACTTATGCTCCCACTAGCTTTGACATGTACTCAGAAATCAGCTGACTTTCTTACCAAAGTTCAGATTTCTGATACTAGATTGTTTTGATAAAACTTTATCAAAATCATACACCTCTCTTAGATAGCTCACATGTGTGTCTAAACAATTTTAGAACTATGAAAAGGGATGCCGTAATCATAGTCTCAATTGTTTAGACCTTTGCCACTTCTCACAAGTCCATGTTAGTGTGCCGGTAAACCACACACGCTCCACTAACGACTTTGAGAATGCAAATATCACAATTGCTATCTAGCTAAAATCTACTTAGTGAAAGTGTTTCCTCACCATCATTTTCATGAATCGGAGAGAAACCTTATTACACTTAGATTTAATAGTGTATGTGTTCTTATCCATGCGAATTTGTCAAAACCATAATCACAAGACAAGGTTAGTGACAAATCCAAACTCATATTGATTAAACTTGTGCAATCTTAAATTCTTGCCATTTGGCAGCTCAGGTGCCTGCCATTGCTTCCAAGTAGTTGTGCAACCAGTTGAGAACTCTCAGAACTCCTATGCAAAGCCAACTTGAATAGGCACAAAAATTTCAACACGATAGGTTATAAAGCTCAAGTCGTGTGCTAGTGAAGGACTTTAGGTTTTATTCTTGATTAAGTCTTGAAACTTTCAAGAGCTTTAAGACTCCCACTGTCCTCTTGACATATAAGACTCCCTTGTCAAATATTCAAGAGATAGTGCGAATTCTTTATCAAGACTAACACTTTACACAATTGGCCTAAGTTGGTCTCTGTTTTATCCAAAACATCACAACTTACCAATTTCAAATGTACAAGAGTAGATAACCTTTTACTCTTACATTTGACTAGTGTTAACAAACCCTCTTTAAGATATGTCACTCAAGTTACAATCTTGGAGTATGACACTAAGAATTGTTTTGGAACGAAGTATGACTCATCTTTTTGATTTAACCATTTCAACAATTCATGACTCCTCTTCTTAGTCATAAGAATGCACTAAGATGACTTTAGAGGACCAATTGTGATATGGTATCTTAATCATTAAGATGATCATAAACATGATACTAAAGTACTCTCCCATCTTTTCAGATTTGAGAAACTTTTATCTTTCTGCCATACTTTGATTCTTCTTATTCGTTCTATCTCACATTGAAACTTCTCCAATGCTACAGACTTATACTTAAACTTATAAGTATAACCATATTTACTGAACTTAAGTAAATCATGACGAATAGTCTTCTTGATCTTTTGTGGTGGACTTGACCAGTGCACAAGAATGTGTACTCGATCCCTTAGTCCTTTCCTTATTCACATAAGGAATTAGTCTTAATTTTCCAAGCTGAAAGTTCTCATTCATCATACTATACAACTTGCATGATTCCAAGTTTCGGTCCAATTGAACCTTGAGTGATGAGAATCTTTCCTTATTTGGTAATATTAGACACTACCACAACAGAAAGAATCAAATCCATTTTTCCAATATTGCTATCAATGGAATCTTATAAGCAACAACTTTTCACAAATGCCATTGTAAGGATACTTAAAATAAATAAAATCAAAACCTTTTTCTTTTATTTTAAAACTTTGCGGAAAAACTTATCCTTACAATCCATATGAAAACCTTGTTGTTATCTATTCCTAAGCAATATAAATATCATAACTCTTAAGTAATAGCCCAAAATTCTGATCACCGAACCATGCGATTGAAATTCATCTTCGCGATCAGAATCAGCATGTACTTAATAGAGTTAGACAATGGACTTTACCTGAAGTAGAGCCAAACTTATTGACTTTAACATCCTTAGGTAAATTTGGCAGCTTCGTAACCAATGCCCCTTCCTTTGGCAATTGTTACCTATGGACCCTTGATAATGGGACTATCGCAGACTTCGCCTCTCTCTTTACCATTGGGTCAACCGAGTTGACTATGGCCGATCCCTTTCCATTGGGAAGAGAGAGCTTTACTGGATATCCAATGTCATCATTGTCAATGTCCATAGCGTTTTAGGAAGTTGATCTTAGCAAATAGATAAGATCATTAAGGGTCTTGTCTTAGTCTGTTTCATAGGATTCCCAAAAGAACTCACTATGTGACTTAGAAAGTAGTTGAGCCACCAACTTTCTCAAGACTTTGACACCCAACTCTCCCGGCTTGTCAATATGTGACTACATCTTCAAGATGTGATCACACCTAGACCTTGCCTTGCCAATAGGGCTTGAGTGACCTTAAACTTTTTAGGAACTTGTGGGTTAGGGAGAATAATTGGAGGAGGTGAAAGAAGTATGATATCCATGGGACATCATCTTCATTTAGGAAAGCTTGTTTCAAGAGATTTGGGAAGATCATAAATGTCTAGACCAGACATCTTTTTGGGAGATATTCAAGATAGTTGATTTAAAGTCCTTAATATGACACCCAATATGAAATATTAAGGCTAGGACCCAACAATCTATTTTATAACTTAGAAGAGGGATGCTGTAATCCAAGCTATAAAATATTTGAAGGTAGGTGAATGACGATTCACCAATTTCCACCATGAAAAACGAAATAATTTATTAGGTTTTAATTGGATTTGAAAGTCCTAGATCTTTGAGATTCATAGAACTGTTCAAAGGCATGTTTCAATCTCGAGTGTGCCCTTCAGGTTTTGTGACTGGGATGCCGATGATCACAAAACAAGGTGTGAATAACCATGCAAATATACTTGGTACCCTTAATATTTACTCCTTAATCAGTGTGCCGGTTAACCACACACGCTCCACCGATACTATGATAAATATTAAGTTACCCTTTGCCTACCTTGTTAAGTCCATGTTAGTGTGTCGGTTAACCACACACGCTCCACTAACGACTTAAGCAAAGTGCAAAGTGTAATTTCATGGGTTAGCACCAAATTCACATTTTCCTAAGTAACTAAGATTGGGTATTAATAAGAGTTTAGTTACTTAGTATTTATCATTAATACTTTTAATCAAAGGAGAATTATAGTCCTTGTCCTACCCGTTCGGCTAACGACCCTCCACCAGTCAAGGAAGCGGTGGGTGAGAGTGGACACCCATTAAACTGCCATTTTATAGGCAGTATCCTTATACCCCCCTTATAGACCGGCTTCATGAATGAGGCCTACTAACGGTAAGACTGACTTTACTCTTATACATATATATAAATATTATTAACTTATAATATTATAAAGTATAGGGTTGAATTTTAACTTTTAAAATTCTAAGGCTAACTTGGAATTAAAGTATTCATAAGTGAAAACTTTTCAAATTCCAAAACTTGAGGGCAAGTTTTGAAACTATTCAAAACTAATTAATTCCACAACTTATGAGTTTAAAGTAGTTTAAAAAAAAAAAAAAAAAAAAAAAAAAAAAACTCTTCAAGTTCCATAACTTGAGGACAAGTTATGGAAGACTTTAAACTAATTAATAAAAAAAATAACTTTTTTTTTATTGTAACTTATGGAACTAATTAAGGTTACACTTTTTTTTTAATTTAATGAAGAGACTCTTGAACCTCCATAACTTGAGGACAAGTTATGGAGTCATAAAACCATTTAATTAGAAGTAGACTCTTCATTTTGTAACCTTTGCCAACTTTTATGAGTTTTATGATTCTTAAATGTGACTTTTCATATAACTTGAGGACAAGTTACAAAAACACACTTTGGAATCAACTCTTAGATTAAAATGGATTGAAAACAACTATTTCACACAACTTTTCTATTAATCTAAGAACCTCATAAGAACAAGATAATTCAAATCATCAATCTTCAAGAAATTAGCATGAACATACAAACTAATACAAATCTTGAAATTATGACAATTATCTTAGAAATTGGATTAGCATGAACATTACCACATGAAAAACAAGTTTATAAGTCCAAAAACATCTTAGGGTAATGTTCCTAGTCCAATTCCAGCCAAAACAATCGAATATATGCATCCAACTCGATTTTTCAGCTACTTTTGCATGTATAACAAGAAAACAAGCCTAGACTCTGACACCACTGTTGGGTTATGAGCATTCTAACACTCCTAAGTGTACATGCAACCCTAAATACCTTGGATCTATGTTTTCTCTATTATACATACAATTATGAACATCCAAGGTATTATCCTAATCTAGCATACAAAATAATAAATATAACAAGATAGAATACATACCTCTTTGATGTAGAATGTCTTCATGAAGCTTGAGTGCCTAGTGCCCCAAGTGTGACACCTCAAATGGTTCACACAACACCAAATACACTTGGAATAACTTGAGAGAAACTTGAACACTCCTTGAAATCGTCTAGCCCTCACACTCACACATTAGTGCACGATTTCTTGAGCCATGGGATTCTTTTATATGGTGGCTATTAGGGTTACACCATGTAACTCATAACTTTACCCATTCCTTATGCTCCATGGATTTTAACCTCCATGGAGTATCCATGGGTCACCCCATAGACTTAGTCCAACATAAGGAATCTTGGATCACAAGCCCACATATATAAGAATGAATGATTTACACAATCAACCCAAATATTTAATTAGTCTCCTTTTGATCACTTAATTAATTCCAAATTAATTCTTGATCAATACTAATTAAATAACCTTATTAATATATTAGAACTTATAATATAGTAACCAACCTTAAGTGTTATTTCTCTCATTATAGTCTATCCAAATGCATGATGCCATGCAACCCAAGTGGACCATGTCGGGTCGGGTCAAGTCTTACCAATTAGAGTTATGGACTTAGACATTAATCCAACAAGGATTTCGTGAGTGTTGTGTTCCAAAGAAGAGAGACGAGAAACAAATATAAGAAAAATATGGGATATTGTGATGTCAAACCATTGACACAAAAGCATATGAAATCCCGGGCAAAGATTACTTCATTAATCATTAAGAGAAATGATCAATAGCTTGTGTGGGTTCCAGTGAATTACAATCGAATACTTGTTGGTAAGTATCAAAGGGCTTCTTTTATAATGCTTCGTGGATAGTTCAACATTTCGTTACATGTTATCCTAAACATAAGGTGAGAAATTGTAACAAAAATTACTTGTTTGACCAGTGTAGTCAGTGATAAGTTGGCTTTGAAAATTTTTGAAATGACTAGTACATTCGAATGAAACTCACACGGAAATCATATTTAAGAAAAAAATTTGTGTGCTGGATCTTGTTGGGTAACAAACATCGTGGGTTTCGAATGTTTGATCAAGACCATTCATTCGAAATGAATATGATTT
Source organism: Lactuca virosa (assembly GCF_052849685.1). Lineage (NCBI taxonomy): Eukaryota > Viridiplantae > Streptophyta > Magnoliopsida > Asterales > Asteraceae > Lactuca > Lactuca virosa. The sequence goes on along the minus strand of NC_136434.1, from coordinate 161,198,387 downwards.
GGAGTTTCGAATTTTGGTATAGAAACAAACGTTTCGTGAAAATGTGGAACTTAGTTCCCCGTTAATTCCTTAAAAAAGGTAATGAAAATTGGGTTTCACTTTCATCACGGTCTCATGATGTCAGATCATAAACACAGAGTTTTGATATATCTAAGTCTCGATGGGTTTGATCAGAGACCTCTCGGACATATGTCTTCGTGTGTGATCGTGTAAGAACTTTATGGATGAAAAAGATTGATGTAAGACACGAAAAGTACCTCTGTTATGTTTGGACCAAACAGTAAACTCTTAACTCATTTTGAGAAGAGTAAGGTAGCTCAGAGACTAATGTGAATATAATCCTGATTGGGAAGAAATCTTCGTATGAATAATTTTATTAAGGCTTTCGTACACACACATTGAGTCATGGAGGCTTTGGTCAACATACAACAGCATGCTTCTAGGGACATCCTAACTAGTTCGAATGATGAAAAATTTATCGATTCATACGAAAAATGTACCTTACCCGAGTACTGCAAGCATAATCTCCTCTGTATCTTCATGAGAATCTACAACAAAATACTAAAAAGAAATAAGAATCAAAATATTTTTGATGTTTTGATTTTTCGAAAATAAAGACAGAACAAACGAAAATATTTTTGAATTTTTGAATTTTTCAAAAATTAAATGACAAAACAAACGAAATTTTTTTTGGATTTATGAATTTTCCGAAAATTGGAATAGTACTTGATACAAATATGCAAAATTGTATCATCCCCTTATAAGTAACAAATGTACGAATTCGAAGAGGTCGAAGCGTTGACTATGAACAGTAACAGCTGAATCAACCCTTAACATAAGTAACAAATGTGCGAATTCGAAGGGGTCAAAGCGTTGACTATGAACAGTAATCTCTAAATGCTGAATGACTTTGCCTTGTCTTTTATTAAGCGCCTCTGATTCATTCCTTATCGTGAATCATTCTTCTTTTTCGCATGGAACAGAATTTCCATTGATCATTCCAAGTCCCTCTATCACAAGAGATTTTTCATCTAAAGGTTTCGTGAAAATATCAGCTAACTGATCAGTTGTTTTCACGAAATTTACTTCAATATTTCCATGCTCCACGTGATCTTTGATAAAATGATAACGAAGAGCTATATGTTTAGTCTTCGAATGCTGCACAGGATTATGACAAATTCTTATTGCACTTTGAGAATCACAATATAATGGATTTTTTTTCATATTTATTGCATAATCACGCAATTGACTTTGGATCCATATTATTTGTAAAGTGCAAGCAGCAACAGCCACATATTCTGCTTCAGCTGTTGAAATTGATACGCATGTTTGCTTTTTTGACTGCCAGCTTACCAATTTGCCATCAAGAAATTGACATCCACCACTTGTGCTTTTTCGATCAATATTACAACCACCCAAGTCTGCATCCGAATACGCTTGTAAAAAGAACTCAGTTTTCGAAGGATACCACAATCCTAACGAAATTGTTCCTTTAAGATAACGAAAGATATTCTTTATAGCAGTGAGATGTGGTTCTCGTGGATTAGACTGATACCTAGCACAATTACACACAGAAAACATGATATTAGGTCTACTAGCTGTGAAATAAAGTAATGAACCAATCATGCTCCTATATAAAGTTATGTCAACAGCAGGTTTATCTGACGACGGTGTTAGCTTTATGCCCGTTGCCATTGGAACTCGTAACTCCGTGCTATTCGTCAATCCAAATTTTTCCAACAGATTCTTCGTATATTTTTCTTGATTAATAAAAATTCCTTCTCTGTTTTGATGAATATTCAAACCAAGAAAATTATTGATTTTTCCCATCATGCTCATTTTGAACTTACTCTTCATCAAATCTTCGAATTCTCTAGACAAAGCAGGGTCAGTTGAGCCAAAAATAATATCATCAACATAAATTTGAACAAGCATTAGATGATTCCCCACTTTCTTTCGAAATAATGTGGGATCAACTGATCCTTGTTTAAATTTAGATTGTTTCAAAAATGAGGTAAGAGTTGCATACCATGCTCGTGGTGCTTGTTTCAAACCATAAACTGCCTTATCTAAAATATAAACATGATTTGGAAATTCTTCGTTAATAAAACCTGGGGGTTGTTCCACGTAAACAGTTTCTTCAAGCTCTCCATTTAGAAATGCACACTTCACGTCCATTTGATAAACATCAAAATCTTTGTGAGCTGCATATGCCAGAAATATACGAACCGCCTCGAGTCTTGCGAAAGGGGCAAAAGTTTCTTCATAGTCGATTCCTTCTTGTTGTGAATATCCTTTAACAACAAGTCTGGCTTTGTTTCGAATAATATTTCCATCTTTGTCGGTTTTATTTTAGAAAATTCATTTTAACCCGACAATCGAAACATTTTCAGGTTTAGGAATTAATCTCCAAACCTTGTTTCGTTCAAATTCAGACAATTCGGACTGCATTGCAACAACCCAATATGAGTGTTCCATTGCAATCTTAACTGTTTTTGGTTCAATCTTAGAGATGAAAGCATTGAACATGCAAAATTCTTGATGAGTATTTAATACCTCATTCTTTGCACGAATTTGAACTCTTGTTAAAACTCCCTCTTGTGGATTCCCAATTACTTGATCCTTCGGATGATCTTTTGTCCAATTTTCCATTGGCGGATATGCTCGATCAAATTCCAAAGGTGTATCTTCGTATATATCATTGTTTTCTGAGCCTACAATCGAACAAGCATCATCAAAATCATTATTATCTTCAATATTTTCTGAATGCTCCCCCTCAGCATTATGCTCCCCCTCAACATTATGCTCCCCCTCAACATCATCATTCAATCTTTCTTTCTCCCCCTCGAAAGAATGCATGTCGTCAGCTAATGTATTCGAATCCAAGTGCTCCCCCTCCACTGGATTGTTTTGCATACTTTCGCCTTTCTCTGAAGAATTTGATGTTGAAGCATCATTATGCTTTGTTAGTTCAGAGATATGATTATCACTTGCATTTATTTCAGCATCAACATCATGATCTGAAATTCCAAAAATTAAATCATAATCATTATCTAAGGTTTGTGAGGGTTCAGATTCATCTTGTATGTTTTTCAGAATTGGATGATTTTCAAACTGTGATTTTGTTTGTTTAACGTAATAATCATCAAATGTAAGATTACAAGTTTCTTCAACTTTTCGTGTTCTTTTATTCAACACACAATATGCGACTGAATTATACGAATAACCCAAGAAAATCCCTTCATCTGCTTTTGCTTAAAATTTCGTAAGATGATCCTTGAGATTCATAATGAAGCATCAACATCCGAAAACATGAAGAAATTTGACGTTAGGTTTTCGAATGTTGAGAATTTCATATGGAGTAATGTTAAAACGACGATGAATAAAAGATCTGTTTTGAGTGAAACATGCGGTTGATACTGCTTCAGCCCAAATATATTGTGGAAGATTTGCATATGCTAACATAGTCCTTGCCGCTTCGCATAGAGACCTATTTCTTCGTTCAACAATACCGTTTTGTTGTGGTGTGTATGGAGATGAAAAATTATGCGAAATCCCTTTGTCCACCAAAAATGAATCAAGAACATTGTTCTTAAATTCAGTTCCATGATCACTCTTAATTTTTCGAACAATCTTCTTCAATGCTGTTTCCATCTTTTTGATAAAGTCAATCATGATTTGTGCAACTTCAGATTTAAGCCTAAGAAAATAAACCCACGTAAATCTGGAAAAATCATCAACAATCACTAAAATGTACCGTTTCTTGTTGAGAGTTGAAACTGTCGAAGGTCCACACAAATCAATATGTAAGAGCTCCAGAGGTGCAACTATTTTCGAATCAATCGTACTTGGATGACCTTGTTTATGTTGCTTGCCAACTTCACAAGCTGCACATAAAGAATTATTGTCAAATTTAAGTACAGGTAAACCTCATACCAAATCTTGTACCACAAGTTTATTGATGTTTCAAAAATTCAGATGAGAAAGTCTTCGACGCCAAAGTCAACTTAATTCTGATGTTGCTTTCGAAAGAAGACATATAGCAGGTTTCCCTACTATCGGATTGATGTCCAAAGTGAACATGTCACCTTTCCTTTTGGATTTCAGTAACACCTCTTTTGTTGTGACATTCAAAATAATACTTCCTTCTTCGTTAAAAAGAACTTGATTGCCAGTGCCCACAACAAGTTGAGAAACACTTATCAAGTTATGTTGAAGACCTTCAACATACGCCACACGTTTCACTGTGAATTGACCATTCGTGATCTTCCCATATCCTTTGACTTGACATTTTTGATTGTTCCCAAACTTCACTACTCCAGCATTTTTGAGACTTCGAAAATCACGTAAATTCTCCTTCTTCCCAGTCATGTGACGAGAGCAACCACTATCGATGTACCACTTGTTATCATATTGCTCATCACATAGTACCTACATTCAATGGAAAAATTTAGGTACCCAAGGCTTTTTGGGTCCTTGGAAATTAGATTTCAATTTCAAATGTAATGAAGAACTTTTAACCCAATCACAAACTTTTGTTTTGAGACTATCAATTAAGTTTACATCTTCATTTAAAGGAACCGAAACATAAGTTTTTGATGGTTTCGAATGTTCACTGACATTACCCTTCGAATTCTGAGTTTGTGAATGAACATTTTTTGCTTTTATTACTGGTTTCCAAGCTTTGACTGAAATGTTCGAATCCTTAGACGATGAACTGCCATTTGATGAATTATTCACATACTTTTCATATGCTTCGTGAATTTGCTCCTTTGAATATGTATTTGACTGATACATCTTTGCTTTGCCTTCAAGCCAATGATCAATGTTCTTCCTTGACGTTATTCCTTTTTCTCGTGAAGTTTTCATAGTTTCTTTCTTCGTTTGATTTGGAAAATTTGGCTTTTTAGGAACAAAATCAACTTTTGGATTTGTTATAAAAGATTTAGCATATGATGTATCAACTGTTGATTTAAAATGTTGACGTTGAAAGAATTTTTGATTTGGTTTTGAGTTATTTGAAAATTTTCTTGAAATATTTGTTTTTGAAACTTTCGAAAACCTTGGTTGTTTATTCAATTCAGACTTTGAATGATTTGATTGAGATGAATGTTGAGGTTTTGTTGAAAAAGATGAATTTTTAGCTTTGAAAACATTTTTGGGTGATTGTGATTCAGACATCTTTTGAGACTCAACATTTTGCCAAAATATTTTCTTTCTTGCTTGTCTTTTTGAAATGTTGTTTTCCTTCGAAAATTTGTCAATTTGATCTTTGAATTCCTTGGAGTTTAATTTGACAACTTTTTCACATTCCTTTTCAACTTGTTTTGAATTCTCTTTTTCAATTTCTGATTTTTCAACCCATTTTCTTTGTGGTTTTTGACGTTGGAAAACATACGAATTCTTTGTTAAGTTGTTTTCAACTGTGCTTTGATTTGCGAAAAAACCTTCAGCAGTTGTTTTTGAATTATCCTCTTCAACTAACTTCTTTAATTCTGGTTTGATTTTCTCAATATTTCCAGTAGTTACGAAAACTTGATTTGGAAAAATGACATCATCTGTACATTTGAAATTTGGATAAACCACTGAATTCGTTTCAAGATAGTGTTCACCTTTTTCATTCATCACTTTTTCGAACTTTTTTTGTATCACCATACACTTGATCAACCACAATTCAAGGAGTTTCTTCTTCCTTTGAAGATTTCTTTTCCTTCGAAATGTTCTTTTCATCTTCATCATCACTATCATCAGTTTGGCTGTCTTTGAGATCCACGAAGTTCATATCATAAACTTTCGAATTTAAGGGTATATCAGTTTCATTTTCAACCATCAAATCCTTAACTTTTTCTTTTCCTTTAGATGTTGAAGCAACATTAACAACAGACAACTGAGAACAATCAACATCTTCAAGTTCACTAATTTCACTAATATTGTCAGAATTATCTTCAATATCAGCAAAATTAGATTGAGAATCAGATGTTGAATTCTTAGTCTTTTTCAAAATTTGAATTTGTTCAGATTTAGTCAAAGTATCATTCACTATGTTAACTAATTCATTCGCATCAAGACATTCATCAATTTTGACAATTCCATATTTATATCTATCATCATGAACTCTGTCAAAATCAACTATTATTAGCTCACAATCATACGAAATATTATCTACCTTGGCTCTTTCGAATGGTAGGAAAGGTAGTAATTTTCTATGTTGATCTTTACTTATATCACATGAATGATGTAAATTAGTTAATTTGCTATAAAGTCGTGTAGCAGAATTACAATAAATGTTTCTTTGTGCTAGCAAAAGTTTAACATCACTCGATAAATTATCCCTATCACACATTATATTTATCATTTGTAATTCCAAACATTCAATTTTGCTTATTTTCATGTCTAATCTCTTTTTGACCTCTAACAACTCCATTAACAACTTGTTGGCCTCATTGCTAGCATACACAACAATTGAATCAAAATAAGTAACCGTCTCATCAAAAGAAATTAGTTCAGAATCATAAGCATGAGTAGGAATATTAAAGGATTCGAGAATTTTACGTACCTTTGTTATCATTGGAGATTTGTCAGCTGCTTTGGATACGAAGCATCGTCCCCTCACTTCGAATTCCTCATCATCTGATTCCTCCTCCATTTTCGCATACAACGCTCCATGCGTTGGATTCCTCATTTCTTCATCGTCTGACCCGGATGACCAGATTTGATAAGTTCCATCTTCATCCTCATGCTCACCCTTTGCAACCAGTGACAAATTCTTTGCTTTAGCACGAACCACCTCAAGCTTCTTTGCATAGTATGCCTCATCTTTGACTTTATTCTTCCTCTCATCCTTCTTTCGAAGCATACAGTCATTTGCAAGATGATTCGCACCGTTGCAATAATGACAATCTATTCCAGCATCACCTTTCAGCTTCTTCTCACCCTTTCCATCAGCTATCTTTGAATCTTGCTTCTCAACTTTCTTTTTCTCCTCAACAACATTTTTACTCACAGAATTTCCTTTCACCTCAGCAAGCTTATTCTTCGAATTGAACGGCTTTTTGAAAAATTTTGTTGACACGATTATTCGAGTAAAATGCTATTGCTTCATCATCCAAATTCATGATGAATCCTTCTTCTTCCTCAGAATCACCATTTTCAGCTTCTTTCTCAGAAATCTTTGATACAAGAGCTAATGGACCTCCCAAATTCATCTTCGATTCCTCAGCAATTTCATTTACCTCAATTTCGTGTGTTTTCAACTGATTGTACAAATCATTGAGAGTTGATGTATCAAAACTTTGCTGATTCTTCACCATCATACCCACACTTCTCCATTCTTTTCGAAGCCCCATTACAAAGTTGAGATTGAATTCCATTGAAGTTCTGGTAATTCCATAGCGATTGCAACGATAGATTAACTCGTTCAGACGATCACAGTAAACTTCAATTGTTTCTCCTTCTTTTTGTTTGAAGTCTTTCAACTCAACCAAACACTGTTTAACTGAATTGATTTTTGACTTCTCACTTGCTTGAAATTTATCTTTCAGATTGTTCCAGATTTCCTTTGCAGTTGTACAACTCCTAACGTAATTGTACACAACTGGAGGTAATGCACCTCGCAGTTCCCTCATACACCTCTTCTCCAGTTTCTTCAGACGATCAGTTTGATTATCAACTCCAGAATTTGTAGAAGATGATCCAATTGGTTGAACATTCACTGGAACATTGACATTTCCAGTGATACATGACCATAATTCTTCATCCAGACCATTCAGATAATCCTGCATACGATCAGCCCACTGATCATAGTATTCAGGGATTAGCATTGGAATTTTGGTTGATGAACCTAGCAGATGAGAAAACGAGGTCATCGAATTGAGATTGAAACTCGCCATTGTTGTACGGAAGAAGATTTTGAGAAGTTTAAAAAGATTTGAGAATTTGGAAACAAACTAGATGAATCAAATCGAATTGATGAGAATAACACTCGATTCAACAATTCAAATGCAGAATCGAATCACAGACTAACATCTTGACAATTTTTCATATTCAAAAAGTGCGGAAACTTTTGAATCAAAAAGTTGATTCAAAAACTTTTTTAACAGCGTGAAAATCATATCAGAGATATGATTCCTGCTCCGATACCAATTGATGAATCAATGAATCGAGTAATGAATTAATCAGAGTATGAATTCAAGTAAGAATGCGAGATTTGAACACCGGATGTAAATATGATCTTGTTATGCTCTATTATGCTTTCGAATTCTTTACAGAGTACCGTAGACAAGTCTGTAAAAGTTCTTATCTAACTCTAGTAAATAACCCTATTTATAGGGAACTGAAAGCATACAAAAAATATACTAAGGCATTGACTCTAAAGCTTCGAATAAAAGCGCCCTAGTAAAATACATTACAAAACATTCGAAGAGTCCAAAACATACTTCGACTAATTACAACAATTCGACCCTTACATATACTACGAACATGCGGAAAAATGCAGACACATTTACAATACCACACAGATAACAAGATAATAAGATGGAAACATACCCGCAGTTGCATCTGGCTCTGCCCTGACCTCCTCTGCTGTAAGCTGGAATGCGCGTCCCTGAGCCCTCGGAGGCTCCGCTCCACCCTGACCCCTTCCAGTAATCCTCAAAGTGGCCGGTGCTGGAGCCTGCACCGATCCTGCAGCAAACTGTGGGCAGTTGGCCCTCAAGTGTCTAACCTGATGTTAGTGATAACAAATCCTCATATCCTGAACCGGGGCTGACTGGCGGCAATCCCTCGCATAATGCCCCTCTCTCCCGCACTTGCGGCACGCACCACCGGACCTACAAACTCCGGTATGCCCCTTCCCACACTTCTCACAAGTGTGGCTGCTCTGACCCCCAATCTTGGAATCAACGGTTTAGAACCGTTTCGGCGCCGGCTGCGTCTGCACCGGGGCCTGCCTCTGCTCTCGCAACTGCAACTCAATCTCCAACTCACGCCGCCTGGCGGCCTCCTGCAACTCTAATAAGGTATCACATCTCTACGTGGACACAAACTGTCTAATATCTCTCTTGAGCATACTCAGATACCGGGACATCTGAGCCTACTCCGACGCGAACTCCGGGCAAAACATCGCCCTCTTAGTGAACATCCTGGTGATCTCCGTCACCGACTCTGAATCCTGCTTCAGCTCCAGGAACTCCTCAGCCAACCTCTCTCTCTCAACCTGCGGAACATAACGAGTACTGAACATCTCCCGGAACTGATCCCTAGTAACCGCAGCCCGCTGCGCATCAGAGTAAGATCACGTAGTCAACCTCCACCAATCCTTCGCCCCGAGCCTCAAAAGGTTCAGAGCACACCTCACCCTCTGATCCGTAGGGCATGAACACATGAAGAAACAACCCTCCACGTCTGACAACCATCTCATAGCAACGATCGGATCCGGAACTCCATCGAAAGTAGGGGCTTCGTATTATCGAAGTCCCGATACTGAAAACCTCGACCAATTCCTCCCCCTGCCACTGCTACAGCCGCTGTAGCTGTCGCGGCAGCCGCCTCCGCAAGAGCTGCATAGCGCTCATCAAAGTACTCAACCATGGCGGTCTTGATCGACCCAAACATCTCCGGCAACTCGGCCCGGAACATAGCAGCAACCTCATCATGCAGGATCTCACGAATCCTGGTATCCAACTCGTCCGTACTCATCTGATCAATGACCTCAGGTGGTACTGACCCATCCTGAACACCCTCTCCCGATCCTGATCCCGAACCGGATCTTGCGCCGAAACGTCTCGTAATCGCCATACTGCAATACACCAACAAGACCCTTAGACACATCACATGTCCACCCGGGGAACTATCTCATAACCGATACCCTAGAGAGTTGTGACTTCCTTGATACGCGTATGGGTCCTGTGCTTTCAGTAGTACGGGCCCATACTACCTTCCCACCTACCCATATTTGTCTCAAGTATCACCACAACACTCTAACTATATACACACACACGGCGAACGCTCAGTCCTCACTCCTAGAGGAAAGCTGAATATATAAGGAAAACCCTAGGCTAGTAGGCATCACATAATCAGGCAATTCTATCATGCAATTCTTGAAATTCCCTAGCCTAGTACTAGCATGCTATTCTAACATATCACATAATCAAATAACTTGTATGGTATTTTGGGGTCCACTTACTGGCTCTGGATGATCGTACCCTCTGCATCCTCCTTTACTTATTTCGAAAAGCTTTTGAAAACATTTTGAAAATCCCTCCTTGATTTGAGACTGGATTCACACGAATGTTCCTCCAATTCACTCAAACCAAGGCTCTGATACCAACTTGTAACACCCATAAAATTCGAGCTAATTAAAACATTTTAATTCATTCAAAAACCATTAAGTTCATACATCTCGTTTTCAAAATAGTTTAAACATCAGAGTATCCCCCAGAACCATATCACATAAATCATAAAACATGAGGAGCGGTACGATCACGCCTTCGCCTTGCCACGATCTCCTGAAGTACCTGAAACAATACACTGAAACTGTAAGCCCGAAAGCTTTGTGAGTTACCCCCAAAATACCAACCACACATAACATACTCGTAACACATCACAAATAGAACAGCCATGCACACCAGTTCTACTGTGTGACTGGTCCGCCCGCACCGGGCCTTCAGTCCACCTGGTCCACCCTCCGAGTCTAGCCATGCACATCGAGTCTACAGTGTGATTGGTCTGCCCGCACCAGGCCTTCAATCCACCTGGTCCACTCTCTGAGTCTACAGTATGACTGGTCCGCCCACACCGGGCCTTCAGTCGGCCTGGTCCACTCTCCGAGCCTCGGCACGTCTGGTCCGCCCTCTTGGGGCCTTCAACCTATCCGGACCGCTCGCTGGGCCTTTGGAATATCCGGTCCGCCCTGGGTATGTTGGCCTACAGCACAAAGCAGGACCCGCCTCAACCCAACCCCCGTCAAACAACCATGTGCACATAAAACAACTAATCACATAACAATCCTTAACCAGACAAACAGTCTAACAGATCACATAGCATATCAACATCCTAACCAGGATTCCGACCTAACCGGTCACTAGCATATCATTAACCTATATACCGGGTACCGACCTTAACCAGGTCACTAACATAACACCATCCTAAATACCACTATGCAGATCTAGCAAAACAATAACATAACAAACACTACCCGGATTTCCATCCGATAAAAGGGCCGGCCTTGGTGTCGTAGACCCTGTCGATATAGTGAGGATAACTCACCTGCAATTGCCGACTGAAGAGATAAGACCAAGCTGCTCCGACCACCGACACGAACTCCACCACAGAACACTACCAAAGAACCAATTCCATAAATACCAAAATTACCATAATACCCTTGGAAATCAAACTGGTCAACTCTTGGTCAAAGTCAAAGTCCTCAGTCATAGTCAGCCTTCATAACTGACTCTACTCGCCGAGTCAACCCGTTGACTCGTCGAGTCCTTATACTCTGAAAACTCTTAGAACACGACTCAACTCGCCGAGTCACCCCAAGACTCGTCGAGTCCAACGATCTCCGAGTCCCATCCTGCTCATCTCACCGAGTCACCTCCCGACTCACTGCTTCGAGGTTTAACCAGAAAGATTGGGGTTCTGCAACCAGACTCGCCGAGTCCAGAACAGACTCGCCGAGTCCAAGGCAATCGTCAACAGACTCGCTGAGTTGTTCTTCAACTCGCCGAGTCCATGCACATGTTCATACAACTCGTCGAGTACACCCATGTGACTCGCCGAGTCTCTCCATTTCTCAATCCATTCAGAGGCTTTTCGAGCCATGCAGGGCCTCCAATCCATAGATCCACCCTTCTACAATCTAACCCTCACATAAAGTTGCAAACTTTACGTGAAACCAAGGGTTTAAAGGTCCAAATCACTCTAGGGCTTGGGTTTGAGACAAGGATCCTTTCAAACAAACCCAAAGGAGGATGCTTTATGCTCTCATAGCCCAAAACTAACCTAGATCCGAAGTTGCAACCTCAAATCTAGCCTCTAAACCCGAAATAGATCTCAAACAAGCTAAAGGACCCCAAATCAATAATCGTGGATGAATCCAAAAAGGAAATAGCTTAGGATAAAGGCTTCTTACCTCTGAGATGTGCCCAAACTAATAGAGATTCCAGATCTACACAAGCCCCTTGATGCTAGCCTCTAATTCCTCAAGCCTCTTACACCAAAATCTTCTTCCAAGCTCCAATCTCCTCAATCAATGGTGTTTCATACGAACTAGGGTTTGCTGGAACTCTCAAGGTAGCAAGGGGGCTGAGGGAAGGATATAGTGTTCTTTATATAGGGTGCAAACCCTAAGATTAGGGTTTTCTCTCTTCAGCACCAACTCGTCGAGTCCTAGCCGCCGACTCGGCTAGTTGGCCACTTAAACCTGCGACAAAATCCCGCTCCGACTCGGCGAGTAAGCGGACCTACTCGTCGAGTCCCTTCTTTTATTTACACTTTTGGCCCTTCATTGAACTTCTGAAATTTCGGGATGTTACATGAAGAGATCTAAGCAAAGGGTAGACAAGGTATGAACTTTATACCTCAAAAGATTTGCAAAATGAGTGATGATTCCGGATCTCTAAGATTCACAAAAAGCAATGCACCTTCAATCTTCTTTTATCCCTTCCAAAATGAAAAAATACGCACCAACTTCTTCTCAAGAGATCAAAGACACAAAAATGATGGCTAAGGGTTTTAAATTTAGGTTTTATAAGGTATGGAGGCTGGCAAATAGGCCAGCCCTGGGGACCTAAGGAGTTCATATAGGGTGCAAAACCCTAAAATTAGGGTTTCACTAAACCCCTCGTGCGCCCCGCGTAAGAGGTCTGAATGCACGATCCACTCCTTCTTAGTACGCTAAGTGTACCATGTGGTACTCCCTGTGTATTGGCTTCTCAGCGAGTACGCCATGCGTACTAACCCTATGGACCAATTTACAAACAATACACCCCCACAGGGTCTAAACCGAAATGCACAATGAACCAAGCGGTGCATCTTATTGATTAGAGACAAAAACTCTAATGAGAGGCCATACTCCCCTTATATGCCATGTTGGCCATAAACTCTAATGAGAGGCCATACTCCCCTTATATGCAACCCTATGTGGTTTAACACTTCATAACAAGTGTTTCCTAGTCCCTAAGGTTGTTCCATTTCATGATTAGTTGTCATAAACACTAATTAGATGCATATATGTGTCATTATATGCTTAATAGGATCCGTGTGTGCTCAACTCTTCACTTGACACTTAGCTTCCTTTACTGATCTTACATTCGCATCACTCACTACAGGTGAGTTCATACCCCTTAATCTATCTTTTAAATGATTTTAAATGCGTTTATGGGGGGGGGGGAAGACAAGTAGAAAACATGTTAGTTATATAATCAATCACATGTGATTTATAACTATGTTTCAAACAATGGATTTCATACGCTTCAAACTGTGTTACAAACAAAGGATTTCTTATACTTTCAAACTGTATTATCAATCAAAATGCTTTTAAATCGTTTTATAAATTGACATCAAGTCATCAATATTTATTATTAAACTCTTCAAATGTTTTACAAAACTTCTTTTTAAACTTATATATTGTCAAATGCATGTCTATATATGTATAGTTATATAAGTAATGTTTAAAGGACTTAGGACTGATAACTCGCTTTATTTCCTTTTCCTTGTTTGGATGTGGCCTGAGAGTATCGGTTATTTGTCCGAATGTCATTTAAATATCAGTTATATATTATGTATACATATGTAGATATAAAAATACTATCAATCAGTTCAGTACCTTTGGGTAGCAAAGGCATACCTTCATTCATTCAAACTACAGAAATTACTAGTAAACTATAATAGGTATAATTTAGGAGAATACTATCATATACAAATACTATAACAGAGAATACTATAACAGAGAATACTATAACAGAGAATACTATAACAAAGAATACTAGACAGAGAATACTATAACAGAGAATACTATACAAAGGATACTATACCAAGAATACTATACATAGAATACTATTACTATAACAAGTATACTATAACAAGATTCAGAGATAACATAATGTGAGATACTAGTTGATGACACATCGACCATTTCATTATGTCATGTTTTGTAACCAGAATCTCCTACAGGGAGAGCGTGAGTTTGCGTATAGATCTATATGGATTGACTATCCTACACCTTGCTGTTCGCTACAGTGGGACTTGCAATTCTACGGGTGCCAAATGTCATTTCTTCCGACGTCTTTCATCGTCGTGTTATAGTCGGTTTAGTATGGTAACAATCTTATCACATTTTGCCTTAATTAAACCATTGGTTTTAAGGCAGTTATTACTTCAGTAGTTAATACAAATAATACTGCAGTACACATACATTTTCCCATTATATTCAAATTGTGATCTTCTCACATAAAGGGTAATATAAAACTATATTTTAGTAATGATAGTCATATTTGGGAAAAGCTTCCACTTTTACAAAGAAACAAACATACAAAACAGTCGGGTCTTGGTAGAAGACTACTTTTTATACTAGTAGAAAATATAGGATTTTCTAGGAGTTTTCAAACATATACAAACATTTACATTGAACATTTACAAACATTTTCATCAAACTTATACAAACATTGACTTCTAAATACTTATGAATTCACCAGCTTAAATGATGATCAACTCTTTCAAAATAACTTGTATTCTCAGGTCATCAGTAGACAGGTACAATCGACCAGGTTTTGAGAAGATGGAGCATGTTCAAGACTCGTCTTTTATTTTGATTCATTTTTGGTGTCTTATTACAATGAAAGAACACACATGTATGAAATTATACTATTAATGCAATGGATGATGTTGTTGCTTATTTACTACTTTGCATTGTTATGATACTGTACATGACGTCCTCCGCCCCAGAACGTTTCCGCCGTTCCTGGTTTTGGGGCGTAACAGATTGGTATCAGAGCATTGTTTATAGTGAATCGAGTATATCAACCCATAAAAGATATACAAACTATAAACACATAGGGATTAAAATACTCTGACCAAGAGTTTATACTTTTATGTACTAAAATACTTAACTAGAAGTATACATAATTACATAACTACATACTTACTATAGAACAGTGTCATACTAGAACATAACAAAAGTATTACGATTGTTGAACATCACAAGTAAGCTCGGGATGTATGGTCAGTTCTGGGAGTGACATAGCCTGATCAACTATGTTGGTCCGAAAAGTGATTAGCATATGCCGAGAATGGTTGTGATGTAGCAACAAGTCTAAAAACTTACCAAATTATACATCTTCATATACAGAAGAACATGAGAACAAAGCATAAATTAAAATACTATAGGAGTATTTTAGACATTATCCATTCAAAGAACAAACTTATTAGGATTAGCAGTAAGTTTTCTTATAAAAACTTTTTATTTGTTTATCGCTTTATTTAAGAATTGTTAGATAAATTTCTAACCCTACTTCTCGTGTAGATAACATGGCTGGATTCCATATCCCCGGAGACCTGTACTTCCCAAATCAGGGCAATGTTGGATGGCTTGATGAAGAGCCAGAAGATGATCATCCAATCCCTTTGGATGATCACCTCGCAGAAGGCTTTTCGGATGGTTCTGACTCCGAACCAGAAGTCAATAACCTACGTCAAGAAGTCCAAAACCAAAATCTCAACCCCCGACCTACATTTCAAGGTCCCACACCCTTGTGGGCGACAAACTTGAATCTTTGGAGTGATGAACCGGGTCAACCATTACCCTTCAATGGAGACCGAAGCTTTTACAATCTCAGCGAAGGAGGCTCAGCTGACCGAGTCCTGCCCATTATGGTCCGCAGGATTGCTCGGAATAATGAGCAAGGTAGAGCAGCCATCGACTGAGTCATGGAAATTGACGCTAACTCTGGCATTAACACGGTCCGCATTCGCCAACTCGAAGAAGCCATGGAAAGGACTGGGAGAACCAATGAGGCTCTGCAACAACAGCTGGCTGCATCCCGAGCTGAAGTCATAAAACTTCGAGTGTGTGACAACCCGATATTTTGAATCAATGTAAGGATCTAAAAAGTCAAGAATTGTAATTTCTTGTGATATAATGAAATTATCGTCAAAAATAAAATGTTCAAAAGTCTCTACTGGATTTCAGAAATGATAGATATCGTGTCAAGAGTTTCAGAAATATAAAGAACACTAACATCCGAGTTATAACAAAGAAGTTATGACCAACCTAAGATTCACAGCAAAACCGTCAATACTGTTAAACCTAAAATGCGAAGTTTCAATACAATAATTTTTAGCCTTAGATATCTAAATGAAAGTTATAAATTTCATTAAACCGTAAACGTACGTGAAAAGAACGTCCAAATCTGACTTCGTATGAGGTAGTTATGATTTTTCCAAGTTCCGGATATAGCAGTAGACAACTAAAAACTCGAAATTGAGATCGAGAGACTTCTGGCCGAAATAACCTAAATGAGAATTGAAGATCTCAACAATAGTAGTGCAACGGTGAAAAGTCTGACGAAAACGGATGTCGGATGAAGAAGTTAGGGATTTTTAACGGACTTTTCCAGTCCCGGCCTGTTAAAAATATAATATTAAAAATAAAGTCAAAATTAGCCGACGGAGTCTAAACGAAAGTTGTAGATCATAGTCTCACCTACGCGTGGATAAAAAGAACTTCGAAAACGGAGTTCGTATGAGGAAGATATGAATTTTTGAAGTTTATTAAATAATTAAAATATTAAATTTAATTATAAATACCAGATATTATCCGAAGGAGGAGGAGTCACCGGTCTGATCCGGATTACGCCCAGCGTAATGCCTCGGTACGTCCAGCGTAATCCGAGGATTCAGACCCTATATAAAGGGTGCGAGGGTTCCGGGGTTATTTGCTCATTTCTTCTCTTTCTCGTGCCGAAGCTCTGCGTTTAAACCCCCGAAGCCATCCCGACATCCCGGTTTTCATATCCAAGTTGGGAAGGAAGTTTTACGCTCCCGAGATTCCCGAGATTCCCGAGAGTCCCGAGAAAATCAACTTTTCCAGTCAAAGTTCTGCTCGATTCTTGTCTTACTTTCTTCAAACTACCAGGTGAGTTCATACCCGTACAACTAAGTTTTCAAATACTTTTAAATGCTTTTAAACACTTTTAAGGGGGGGAATACAAGTAAACACACGATTATCCTCGTGTGAAAAATATAAATCTTTTGCTATACTTTTTGTTATTAAATAAATCATATGTGATTTATAACTGTGTTTCAAGCAAATGATTTCATATACTCTATAACTGTGTTTCGAACAAAGGATTTCTTTTACTTTACACTGTCTTATCAAACAAACTACTTTTAAATCTTTTTATACATTGACATTAAGTCATCAATATTTATTATTAAACTCTTCAAATGTTTTACAAAACTTAATTTTAAACTTACATATTCTTAAATGCAATATCTATGTATGTATAGTTATATAAATAATGTTTAAAGGACTTAGGATTGCTATCCCGCTTTAATTGCTTTTCCTTGTATGGATGTGTACTTAGGATATCGATTAGTTGTCTGAAGGTCGTCTAAATCTTAGTTAAATATTATGTATACATATGTAGATATAAAAGTACTATTCAATCAATTCAATACCTTTGGGTAGCAAAGGTATACTTTCATTCATTCAAATTACATAAATTACTAGTAAGCTATTATAGGAATAGTTTAAGAGAAATACTATCATATACAAACACTATAACAGAGAATGCTATAACAGAGAATGCTATAACAGAGAATACTATAACAGAGAATACTAAAACAGAGAATACTATAAGGGAGAATACCATAATAGAGAATACTATAACAGAGAATACTATAACGGAGAATTCTATAACAGAGAATACTACAACGGAGAATACTATAACAGAGAATACTATAACAGAGAATACTATAACGGAGAATACTATAATAGAGAATACTTTAAATAGAAATGTGTACGCGTATATCTTTTGGTATACTTTTCATACTGTAGTTTTGATTATCATATGAAGTAGTTATCATGGAAAAGCACTTCTTTACCTCTTTGGGTTACAACATGATCTTATAAAAAGAAATGTGATTTATTTACAAGTACGCATTCTTCATATCAAGGATAATCCTTTCATACAAAAGGTATTTCATTATATTACTCGTGAACTTGTTGTTAGCAATCATGTGAGACATATGGCCTTGTTTGTACCAAACGAAAGTCCCCATCTTTGACCAGAGTCTCCTGGAGGGAGAGCGCGAATTTGTGTATAGATCTATACGGGGTTGACGACCCCGCACCTAAACTGTTAGCTACAGTTAGACTGGCAGGTCTGGGGTGACAAATGTCGACATTAGTACTACGTCTAGTATGGTTATGAGAAACTCACAAACCGCGGAAACAACAACTCTTGTACGTAGTAATATATATTTAACTCAATCATGCTCAGGGGGTAATAACTATACAATGAAGTATTATTAGCATGTTGATAATTCGGGATAAACACCCTTTTAACCAGTTTTACTTAAACATAAAACTCTACATTCTTCATTGTATGCTTGACACATTTGCTTACAGGTTACAGTCTTGGTTATTAAGATTGCTTCTCACTTAAAAGAAAATATAGGATTTTCTAGTAGATCATTCAAACTTATTCAATTATCAAGGAAAATACTCTCTTAAACAAAATACTTATGAACTCACCAGCTTAAATGTTGACCTACGCTTTCAAAACAACTTGTATTCTCAGGTCATCGGTAGACAGGTACAGTCGACCAGGTTTTGAGAAGACGGAGCACGTTCAAGACTCGTCATTTATTTTGATTACTTATTTTGGTGTCATATTACTATGAAAGAACACACATGTATTAAACAATACTATTAATGCAATGGATGATGTTGTTGCTTGTTTACTACTTTGCATTGTTATGATATTGTACATGAAGTCATCCGCCCTCGAACGATTCCGCCGTTCTGGTTTGGGGGTGTGACAGATTGGTATCAAAGTTAGGGATTTTTAACGGACTTTTCTAGTCCCGGCCTGTTAAAAATATAATATTAAAAATAAATTCAAAATTAGCCGACGGAGTCTAAACGAAAGTTGTAGAGCGTAGTCTCACCTACGCGTGGATATAAAGAACGTCGAAAACGGAGTTGGTATGAGGAGGATATGAGTTTTTGAAGTTTATTAAATAATTAAAATATTAAATTTAATTATAAATACCCGATATTATCCGAAGGAGGAGGAGTATCCGGTCTGATCCGGATTACGCCCAGCGTAATGCCTCGGTACGCCCAGCGTAATCCGAGGATTCAGACCGTATATAAAGGGTGCGAGGGTTCCGGGGTTATTTGCTCATTTCTTCTCTTTCTCGTGCCGAAGCTCTGCGTTTAAACCCCCGAAGCCATCCCGACATCCCGGTTTTCATATCCAAGTTCGGAAGGAAGTTTTAAGCTCCCGAGATTCCCGAGATTCCCGAGAGTCCCGAGAAAATCAACTTTTCCAGTCAAAGTTCTGCTCGATTCTTGTCTCACTTTCTTCAAACTACCAGGTGAGTTCATACCCGTACAACTAAGTTTTCAAATACTTTTAAATGCTTTTAAACACTTTTAAGGGGGCGAATACAAGTAAACACACGATTATCCTCATGTGAAAAACATAAATCTTTGGCTATACTTTTTGTTATTAAATAAATCATATGTGATTTATAGCTGTGTTTCAAGCAAATGATTTCATATACTCTATAACTGTGTTTCGAACAAAGGATTTCTTTTACTTTACACTGTCTTATCAAACAAACTACTTTTAAATCGTTTTATACATTGACATCAAGTCATCAATATTTATTATTAAACTCTTCAAATGTTTTACAAAACTTCCTTTTAAACTTACATATTGTTAAATGCAATATCTATGTATGTATAGTTATATAAATAATGTTTAAAGGACTTAGGACTGCTATCCCGCTTTAATTCCTTTTCCTTGTATGGATGTGTACTTAGGGTATCGATTAGTTGTCCGAAGGTCGTCTAAATCTTAGTTAAATATTATGTATACATATGTAGATATAAAAGTACTATTCAATCAGTTCAATACCTTTGGGTAGCAAAGGTATACTTTCATTCATTCAAATTAAATAAATTACTAGTAAGCTATTATAGGAATAGTTTAGGAGAAATACTATCATATACAAACACTATAACAGAGAATGCTATAACAGAGAATACTATAACGGAGAATACTATAACAGAGAATACTATAACGGAGAATACTATAACAGAGAATACTTAAACGGAGAATACTATAACAGAGAATACTATAACGGATAATGCTATAACAGAGAATACTTTAAATAGAAATGTGTACGCGTAAATCTTTTGGTATACTTTTCATACTGTAGTTTTGATTATCATATGAAGTAGTTATCATGGAAAAGCACTTCTTTACCTCTTTGGGTTACAACATGATCTTATAAATAGAAATGTGATTTATTTACAAGTCGCATTCTTCATATCAAGGATAATCTTTTCATACAAAAGGTATTTCATTATATTACTCGTGAACTTGTTGTTAGCAATCATGTGAGACATATGGCTTTGTTTGTACCAAACGAAAGTCCCCATCTTTGACCAGAGTCTCCTGGAGGGAGAGCGCGAATTTGTGTAGAGATCTATACGGGGTTGACGATCCCGCACCTAAACTGTTAGCTACAGTTAGACCGCCAGGTCTGGGGTGACAAATGTCGACATTAGTACTACGTCTAGTATGGTTATGAGAAACTCACAAACCGCGGAAACAACAACTCTTGTACGTAGTAATATATATTTAACTCAATCATGCTCAGGGGTAATAACTATACAATGGAGTATTATTAGCATGTTGATAATTCGGGATAAACACCCTTTTAACCAGTTTTACTTAAACATAAAACTCTACATTCTTCATTCTATGCATGACACATTTGCTTACAGGTTACAGTCTTGGTTATTAAGACTGCTTCTCACTTAAAAGAAAATATAGGATTTTCTAGTAGATCATTCAAACTTATTCAATTATCAAGGAAAATACTCTCTTAAACAAAATACTTATGAACTCACCAGCTTAAATGCTGACCTACGCTTTCAAAACAACTTGTATTCTCAGGTCATCGGTAGACAGGTACATTCGACCAGGTTTTGAAAAGACGGAGCACGTTCAAGACTCGTCATTTATTTTGATTACTTATTTTGGTGTCATATTACTATGAAAGAACACACATGTATTAAACTATACTATTAATGCAATGGATGATGTTGTTGCTTGTTTACTACTTTGCATTGTTATGATACCGTACATGAAGTCATCCGCCCTCGAACGATTTCGCCGTTCTGGTTTGGGGGTGTGACAGAGTGCCTTAGAGAGCTCATGAGCGACATCTTCAAGACGTAGTACGTCAACTGGCAGATCTGAGGGTTCGCCCGAGGAATACCCGTCACCAGTAGAAGATGTTTGACTCATCTTTTCTTTTGGTTTAAGGAATAGCCTTTCGTATCGGTGCTCTATGAAGCACTCTTCTGTAAAATATTCCTGTCATTCAAGTACTTTAACTAGACTTCTAAGCTGTCAAAATTTTACTACTTCTGATATGATGTAAGACCTACTCTTAGGTCAATTTTTCCCCAAACTAATTACATCCTTAATATCAATGATATTGACAGTCAGCTAATCTTTTGTAGAAGTCTTTGTTCAAATACTTTCATTCTTGTAATTCTAGAACTCTATGGAACTCCTACTCTTATCTAGTTGTTGAACTATGGCGATTTAGTTCAGGGGACTCATTCATTAACTTCACTATTGAATTCTTATCATTATACTCATCTTTTAAACTTATAGTTGAAAGATGCCTCCTCGTAAGTCAACAAGGCGTAATCCTCCGATTATTCCAACTCAAACACCACCTCCACCACCCCCTCCACAATTCGATACGGCAGCTCTTAATGCTGCGATAGTTGCGGCTGTTGCTACAACCATGGCACAATACCACAACAACCAGGGTACTATTGGAGGTGGAACAGTCGTTCATTCCACACCAGGTGATGTCACTGTGCGCTCGCGAGAGTGCTCTTATAAAGACTTTACCAACTGTAAACCCCGAGTCTTCAATGGAATCGGTGGAATCATTGCTCTGTCACAATGGTTCGAGAAGTCGGAATCGATCTTCGAGATCTGTTCCTGTACTGAAGGAAGCAAAGTCAAATTTGTTGCATGCACCTTCAGTGATAGAGCCCTGACGTGGTGGAATAGCCATGTCAAGTCACTAACTTTAATAGTGGCTAATGCTATGGGCTGGGAAGCTCTTAAAGGGCTGATGATTGTAGAGTATTGCCCGAGAGGCGAGGTTCAAAAACTGGAACAAGAACTCTGGAGCCTGACCATGAAGGGCTCCAACATAGTGGCATACACTGCCAGATTTAGCGATCTGGTGGCACTATGTCCCAATATGGTTCCCAACGAGGGGAAGAAGATTGAGAGGTACATTTGGGGGCTGGTGCCTCCATTTCAGGGGAATGTCTTAGCTTCAAACCCCACTACTTTCGACAGTGCCAAGCGATTGGCACAGCGGCTCATCGATCACGGGGTCCCTACCCCGTCAACAACAACAACCCTAGCCATCTCAGAACCCTCCAAAGCCGCCGACAACAAGCGGAAGTTCTGGGATAACAAAAAGGGCAAATCAGCACAGAATTCTGCCAAGAAGCAGCAAGTCGTGGCTGTTCATGCCACGATTGTGCCTGCTGCTACTGCGCCGAGAAAGCTGTATACGGGGAATTTGCCCAATTGCAATAAATGCACTTTCCATCATAATGGTGCCTGCAGGGAAATGCAGTGCGCTAACTGCAACAAGAAAGGGCACACAGCCCGTTTTTGTAAGGCTCCGACAAAGCCAATTACCCAAGTCAAAGGTGCTGGCGTGGGCCAGGCTTGCTACGGTTGTGGCGAGGTGGGCCATTACAAGAGAGACTTCCCGAAGGCAGGAAATACTGGTGGAGTGGGAAGAATTCTGGCGATAGGCCACGAGGAAGTCGTAGCTAATCCTACGGTGGTTACTGGTACGTTTCTCCTCGATAATTCATATGCATGCATACTATTCGATAGTGGAGCGGAGAGGAGTTTCGTGAACCAAAAATTTACTCATTTACTCAAACAAAAACCACGTGCACTAGAGGAATCATTCACTGTAGAAATGGAAAACGGGAAAACGGAGAGTACTAACTGCATATACTTAGGTTGTACTTTAACTCTAGATAGTCATTCTTTCCAAATCGACCTCATGCCGGTCTCAATTAAAAGTTTTGACGTCATAATCGGCATGGATTGGTTAAGTCATCTTCGCACCGACATCATGTGCTTTGAGAAAGCAGTTCATCTTAACCTCCCTAACAATGAAACTCTAGTTATTTACGGCGATAAATCAAGTACGAACCTTCACATCATTTAGTGTATTCAAGCTCGGAAGTGCTTACGAAAGGAATGTCATGCATTCCTTGCACACATCGTCGATACAAACCAAGAAGTGAAAGACATTCAGAATATCCCTGAAGTACGCGACTTTCCTGACATCTTTCCAGAAGAACTACCGGGATTACCACCACAACGTCAAGTCGAATTCTGTATCGACTTAGTTCCAGGGGCTACCCCAGTAGCCAAATCGCCATATCGTCTGGCACCAGCAGAGATGCAAGAACTTTCCAGTCAGCTTAACGAACTTCTCAGAAAGGGATTCATTAGGCCAAGCTTCTCACCATGGGGAGCACCGGTCTTGTTCGTAAAGAAGAAAGACGGATCGTTTCGTATGTGCATCGACTACAGAGAGCTGAACAAACTTACCATCAAGAATCGTTATCCTCTACCGCGCATTGACGACTTATTTGATCAACTTCAAGGAGCAAACTACTTCTCGAAGATAGATCTAAGATCTGGGTATCACCAATTACGAGTGTTAGAGGAGGATGTCCCCAAGACAGCCTTCCAAACTCGTTATGGACACTACGAGTTTGTAGTAATGTCGTTCGGATTAACCAACGCACCAGTTGTATTCATGGATCTAATGAATAGCGTGTGCCGTCGTTACTTGGATGAGTTTGTTATCGTCTTCATCGATGACATAATTATCTACTCCCGAAGTAAGGAGGAACATAGTCAACATCTACGGAAAGTCTTAGAAAACATTACGATCAGCGAAGCTCTATGCAAAGTTCTCTAAGTGCGAGTTTTGGATTCGAAGAGTCGAATTCTTGGGCCACATTGTTAGTGAGAAGGGAATACACGTGGGCCCTTCCAAAATCAAAGCCATTGAGAACTGGTCAGCACCGAAGACACCTACGGAAATTCTTCAATTTCTAGGTCTCGCTGGCTACTATCGCAGGTTCATACAGAACTTCTCAAGCATCGCGAAACCGCTTACTACACTGACCCAGAAAGGCGTGGCCTTTGACTGGGAAGAGAAACAAGAGAAGGCGTTCCAAACACTGAAACAAGCCTTGTGCACCGCACCGATATTATCTCTCCCAGAAGGGATAGAAGATTTCGTTGTGTATTGCGATGCATCCAACCAAGGGCTTGGGTGTGTTCTTATGCAAAGAGGAAAGGTCATTGCCTATGCCTCCCGTCAGCTTAAGACATACGAAGTCAACTATACAACACACGATCTTGAGTTGGGAGCAGTGGTATTTGCTCTGATGATCTGGAGACACTACCTGTATGGTACAAACAACACTATCTTCACAGACCACAAGAGCCTTCAACACATATTCGATCAGAAGGAACTCAACATGAGACAACGACGGTGGGTCGAGCTACTCAATGACTACGAATGCGAAATTCGTTATCACCCCGGCAAGGCCAATGTAGTAGCTGACGCCCTGAGTCGGAAAGAATACTCTGGTCGGAGAGTCAAATCTCTGACTATAACTATCCATTCACACTTATCCACACAAATTAAAAAGGCTAAACTCGAAGCCTTGAAACCCGAAAACGTGGCGAGTGAATCCCTGAGAGGGATGGATAAGAATTTAGAAGTCAAGGGTGGCGGAGCCTTATATTTCATGGATCGAATCTGGACACCGAAACACAGTGGTTTCAGAGACTTAGTCATGACCGAGGCACACAACACACGTTATTCCGTCCACCCAGGTTCGAATAAGATGTATCTGGATCTTAAGAAGCTATACTGGTGGCCTAACATGAAAGCAGAGATTGCTACCTACGTGAGTAAATGCCTTACTTGCGCCAAGTTTAAGGTCGAATACCAAAAACCATCAGGTCTACTTCAACAACCGGAGATACCGGAATGGAAGTGGGAGCGGATCACAATGGACTTCATAACCAAGTTGCCCAAGACAACAGGTGGACTTGATACCATTCGGGTCATCGTCGATAGATTGACCAAGTCCGCACACTTCCTGCCCATCAAAGAAACTGACAAGATGGAGAAGCTCACAAGAACATACATTAGGGAGATCATACAACTGCATGGTGTTCCTATATCTATTATCTCCGATAGGGATAGTAGATTCACTTCGAGGTTCTGGCAGTCGCTACAAAGTTCCCTTGGAACGAGGCTGGACATGAGTACAACCTACCATCTGCAAACCGATGGACAAAGTGACAGGACTATTCAAACCTTGGAAGATATGTTGCGAGCCTGTGTGATCGCCTTTGGGAAGGCATGGGATACTCATTTACCCCTTGTCGAGTTTTCCTACAACAACAGTTATCACACGAGCATAAAGGCTGCTCCATTTGAAGCCCTTTGTGGCCGTAAGTACAGATCCCCTCTGTGCTGGGCTGAGGTGGGCGACACACAGTTAGCTAAAGGACGAGTTCCTGACAGCACTCTCACAGGTCCGGAGATCATTCGGGAAATGACAGAGAAGATCGTTTAGATTCGTGAACGATTGAAAGCCTCTAGAGACCGACAGAAAAGCTACGCTGACAAAAGAAGGAAACCCTTGGAAGTCCAGGTGGGAGACCGAGTGCTTTTGAAAGTCTCATCCTGGAAGGGCTTGATACGCTTCGGAAAGCGTGGAATGCTAAATCCAAGATACGTATGGCCTTTCGAGATTCTCGCTAGAATCGGTCTTGTAGCTTACAAACTCAACTTACCTCGCGAACTCAGTAACGTACATTCTACTTTCCACGTCTCGAACTTGAAAAAGTGTCTGTCCGACGAGACTCTTGTAATCCCACTCGACGAGATCGAGATCAACGAGAGCCTAAACTTCGTGGAAGAACCTGTAGAGATCATGGACCGAGAGGTCAAGCAAACGAAGCAAAGCCGTATCCCGATAGTGAAGGTTCGCTGGAACGCCAAGCGAGGACCTGAATTCACTTGGGAGCGTGAGGATCAAATGAAACTGAAATATCCTCTTCTTTTTAATTAGTTATTTGTAACTACTTATTCGCTTAAACTCTAATTTTGGGACGAAATTCCCTCTAACGGGGGGATGATGTGACAACTCGAAATTTCTATCTTGTACAACCATTCACTTCAATCTAAGTCAGACTTATTTCTGCTAACTTTTAGCACTGTTTAGAGTCTGTTTGAGTGTTCTAAAGCCTAGTACCTTTAAGAGGTAATTTGTAGCACCTGGTTCCTGGTATGTATTTTATTTAAGTATTTTGCATTTTTGACCTTGGACTCGGCGAGTTGAAGGACCAACTCGCCGAGTAGAAGCGGGATGAGACGCGGGATTTAAGTGATGGACTCGTCGAGTCGGGTCCCGGACTCGACGAGTAGGCTCTGTATGGACAAAATCCTAATCTGAGGGTTTGCACCCTATTTAAACAACCTTATACAGCCTCCATCGCCCCTTTATGCTCCCAGAAACCCTCTATAGCAAACCCTAAGTGTTTTGGTGCAAGATTTAAAGCTTTTGAGTGATTTTTGGTGGTTTTGTTCACAAGGAAGAAGGAAGAGCATAGAAGGATCAAGATGAGACTGAAGGATTCGAGTTTGGTTCATCATTTGCAGTCTTTGAAAGGTATAAAGTTTGTATCTTACTCTTTCATTTGATAGATCCCTTTTTGGGAAGATTTACGGCTTTTATAAGCCATTTTGGTAACCAACCATGATTGCAAACATCGTTGGGGGTCAAGACTTCGGACCTAGCACTTGGGAAGAGCCACAAGGCAGATTTGGGTTGCTTTTGCACCCAAGAAAGGTCCCATGCATCATAAGAGCTCATTTTATGTCCTTTTGAGTTCAAAGTCCCACGCATGCACGTAAAGTTTGTAACTTTACGTGCTAGAACGATTGAAGGAGCTTAGATCTACCTTTTGGTCAAGTGTTGTACATCAGAATTCGAGGATTTAGGGTATGGATGTCATCGACTCGGCGAGTCCGTTCTTGGGACTCGACGAGTCCAAGGCTTTGAGTCCCATATCTGGTGAGGGTCAAAAGGACTCAGTTGGGTGTTAGAAGGGTTGTAGCAGGACAGAAAGAGTGACCCAACGCATTGGACTTAATTTTAGACCTGGAGTTCATGGGACTCGACGAGTGCTAGAACAGACTCGGCGAGTCCAAGGCAATCTCCTTATATTTGAAGATGAACTCGACGAGTTGTTCATACAACTCGCCGAGTCAAGGTCAGGACTTGTTCATCAGTTGAAGGTGAACTCGACGAGTGTTCATCCGACTCGGCGAGTCGGATGAAGGTTCATTGATGTCCGTAAGGAGGGGAACTCGTCGAGTCGTTGCCAAACTCGACGAGTCGAGTCGTGGATAAGGACGAGTAAAGGGAAGGGACTCGACGAGTTGACGACCCAACTTGGCGAGTCGGGTCAAATGGAAGTTGACTTTGTCTTGGACTTGGTTGGGGGTAAAATGGTCATTTTACCCTAAGAATAGATATCAGTCTCTAACTGAGTGTTTTGTGGGGATTGTAGCCGGAGGATTTCCGGAGCAGCAGCGGACGGAGGTTTCCCGCACAGATTATCAGCAGCTACTTGTACGAGGTGAGTTACCTTCCAGTAGGGGTGGGTCTAAGGCCACAACGCCGGCCCACCAAAGAGGAGTATTTAGAAGATGATTGTCTTTGTGATAATTATCTTGGTCTGGTTACGTGCTTTGGTCATGAGTTTTATCTGTATGATATGTTACGTGTGTAATAGGGATTAGCTTCCCTGACAGCGATCCTTAGGACCGAAGGGTAGGTCAGTACCCGGATATGCCTGACTGTATGTTTATATCTTGTTGTTGTATGCTAGTGGTAGGGGGTGGAATAGTCCCTAGTTACCAGTTGAAAGATACCGATGACAGTTACCGGTTGAAAGATACCGATGATGATTACCGGTTGAAAGATACCGACGATGATTACCGGTTGGAAGATACCGATGTTATTGTATGGTATGTGGTGTGATGGGGGAACTCACTAAGCTTTGTGCTTACGGTTTCAGTTTTGGTTTCAGGTACCTCTTCGTCTAAGGGGAAGGAGCCGGCGGCGTAGCATCGCATCACACACACACATGATTTCCGCATGGAGTTTTCTGGGATTGTACTCTGATATGTTATTATTTTATGACTTGGGTTTCAGACATGATACATTGTTTCATGAGATGATGTGTTTTCACAGTATTTTCTTATGAATGTTTTTATGAGTCAGTTAATTAAAAAGAAATTTTTGGACTTGAAAATTGGGATGTGACAAGTTGGTATCAGAGCTCTGGTTTGAGGGATTCGGACACACCCTCGGGGGTGTCTGGACTCAAACTGAGGGGCTAAAAGGTTTTTACAAGGAAAAATGGTTTTCTAAAATCTAAATGGAAGGATTTTTAAGAAAGACGAAGTGTGTGATGCATGCGACCGGCCGGGCTCGAGTAAGTTTTCCCCAAGATGCCCATACTTGATATGTTATGCTATATGGTTTTGGTTCAGAAAAACTGCATGCTAGAATAGGACTAAGGATCTAGGAAGATGCCTTGTGTGCCTGATATATGATTCTAAGAATTGCATGCTAGTTAGGGCTAAGGATCTAGGAGGATGCCTTATATGCCTGTTGTATGAGTTGTATGCTAGAGCTGTTTAGTCAGCGGTAGGTTATGCCTAATTTGGTTACCCAATGCACGAATGCTGCTTGCTTTGTGCTATGGGGGTTCCAGCCATTTTCAACTAGCTAAGGAACGGATATGTAACAGTATCCGCAAGTTAGTTAGGGAATGTGGTGGGGACTCCTAGTGCAGCTGATGGCAGAGGGTAGGTCAGAGAGTGCCCCAGGAAAGCCTGGGATGAGACTAGATGGAAAGGGATATTGGTTAAGGGACCTGGTGAAGTCGAGACAGCCCTTGAGGAAAGTACGGATAGATGTGGAAGGTAGTATGGGCCCGTACTACTGGAAGCAGAGGATCCGTACTCGAATCAAGGAAGGCTATTGCTAGCATACACAACAATTGGAAGAATGATGTGGAAGGTAATTCCAAACATTCAATTTTTCTTATTTTCATGTCTAATCTCTTTTTGACCTCTAACAACTCCATTGACAACTTGTTGGCCTCATTGCTAGCATACACAACAATTGAATCAAAATAAGTAACCGTCTCACAAAAAGAAATTAGTTCAGAATCATAAGCATGAGTAGGAATATTAAAGATTTCGAGAATTTTACATACCTTTTTTGTCATTGGAGATTTGTCAGATGCTTTGGATACGAAGCATCGTCCCCTCACTTCGAATTCCTCATCATCTGAGTCCTCCTCCATTATCGCATACAACGCTCCATGCGTTGGATTCCTCATTTCTTCATCGTCTGACCCGGATGACCAGATTTGATAAGTTCCATCTTCATCTTCATGCTCACCCTTTGCAACCAGTGACAAATTATTTGCTTTAGCACGAACCACCTCAAGCTTCTCTGCATAGTATGCCTCATCTTTGACTTTATTCTTCCTCTCATCCTTCTTTCGAAGCATACAGTCATTTGCAAGATGATTCGCACCGTTGCAATAATGACAATCTATTCCAGCATCACCTTTCAGCTTCTTCTCACCCTTTCCATCAGCTATCTTCGATTCTTGCTTCTCAACTTTCTTTTTCTCCTCAACAACATTTTTACTCACAGAATTTCCTTTCACCTCAGCAAGCTTAGTCTTCGAATTGAACGGCTTTTTGAAAATTTTCTTGACACGATTATTCGAGTAAAATGCTATTGCTTCATCATCCAAATTCATGATGAATCCTTCTTCTTCCTCAGAATCACCATTTTCAGCTTCTTTCTCAGAAATCTTTGATACAAGAGCTAATGGACCTCCCAAATTCAACTTCGATTCCTCAACAATTTCATTTACCTCAATTTCGTGTGTTTTCAACTGATTGTACAAATCATTGAGAGTTGATGTATCAAAACTCCGCTGATTCTTCACCATCATACTCACACTGCTCCATTCTTTTCGAAGCCCCATTACAAAGATGAGATTGAATTCCATTGAAGTCCTGGTAATTCCATAGCGATTGCAACGATAGATTAACTCGTTCAGACGATCATAGTAAACTTCAATTGTTTCTCCTTCTTTTTGTTTGAAGTCTTTCAACTCAACCAAACACTGTTTAACTGAATTGATTTTTTTCTTCTCACTTCCTTGAAATTTATCTTTCAGATTGTTCCAGATTTCCTTTGCAGTTGTACAACTCCTAACGTAATTGTACACAACTGGAGGTAATGCACCTCGCAGTTCCCTCATACACCTCTTCTCCAGTTTCTTCAGGCGATCAGTTTGATTATCAACTCCAGAATTTGTAGAAGATGATCCAATTGGTTGAACATTCACTGGAACATTGACATTTCCAGTGATACATGACCATAATTCTTCATCCAGACCATTCAGATAATCCTGCATACGATCAGCCCACTGATCATAGTATTTAGGGATTAGCATTGGAATTTTGGTTGATGAACCTAGCAGATGAGAAAACGAGGTCATCGAATTGAGATTGAAACTCGCCATTGTTGTACGGAAGAAGATTTTGAGAAGTTTGAAAAGATTTGAGAATTTGAAAACAAACTAGATGAATCAAATCGAATTGATGAGAATAACACTCGATTCAACAATTCAAATGCAGAATCGAATCACAGACTAAGATCTTGACAATTTTTCACTTTCAAAAAGTGCGGAAACTTTTGAATCAAAAAGTTGATTCAAAAACTTTTTGAACAGTGTGAAAATCAGATCAGAGATATGATTCCTGCTCTGATACCAATTGATGAATCAATGAATCGAGTAATGAATTAATCAGAGTATGAATTCAAGTAAGAATGCGAGATTTGAACACCGGATGTAAATATGATCTTGTTATGCTCTATTATGCTTTCGAATTCTTTACAGAGTACCGTAGACAAGTCTGTAAAAGTTCTTATCTAACTCTAGTAAATAACCCTATTTATAGGGAACTGAAAGCATACAAAAAATATACTAAGGCATTGACTCTAAAGCTTGGAATAAAAGCGCCCTAGTAAAATACATTACAAAACATTCAAAGAGTCCAAAACATACTTCGACTAATTACAACAATTCGACCCTTACACATACTACGAACATGCGGAACAATGCAGACAGATTTACAATACCACACAGATAACAAGATAACAAGATGGAAACATACCCGCAGTTACATCTGGCTCTGCCCTGACCTCCTCTGCTGTAAGCTGGAATGCGCGTCCCTGAGCCCTCGGAGGCTCCGCTCCACCCTGACCCCTGCCAGTAATCCTCAAAGTGGCCGGTGCTGGAGCCTGCACCGATCCTGCAGCAAACTGTGGGCAGTTGGCCCTCAAGTGTCTAACCTGATGGCAGTGATAACAAATCCTTATATCCTGAACCGGAGCTGACTGGCGGCAATCCCTCGCATAATGCCCCTCGCTCCCGCACTTGCGGCACGCACCACCGGACCTACAAACTCCGGTATGCCCCTTCCCACACTTCTCATAAGTGTGGCTGCTCTGACCCCCAATCCTGGAGTCAACGGTTTTGAACTGTTTCGGCGCCGGCTGCGTCTGCACCGGGGCATGCCTCTGCTCTCGCAACTGCAACTCAATCTCCAACTCACGCCGCCTGGCGGCCTCCTGCAACGCTAATAAGGTATCACATCTCTGCGTGGACACAAACTGTCTAATATACCTCTTGAGCATACTCAGATACCGGGACATCTGAGCCTGCTCCGACGCGAACTCCAGGCAAAACATCGCCCTCTCAGTGAACATCCTGGTGATCTTCGTCACCGACTCTGAATCCTGCTTCAGCTCCAGGAACTCCTGAGCCAACCTCTCTCTCTCAACCTGCGGAACATAACAAGTACTGAACATCTCCCGGAACTGATCCCAAGTAACCGCAGCCCGCTGCGCATCAGAGTAAGATCCTGTAGTCAACCTCCACCAATCCTTTGCCCCGAGCCTCAAAAGGTTCAGAGCATACCTCACCCTCTGATCCGCAGGGCATGAACACGTGAAGAAACAACCCTCCACGTCTAACAACCATCTCATAGCAACGATCGGATCCTAAACTCCATCGAAAGTAGGGGGCTTCGTATTATCGAAGTCCCGATACTGAAAACCTCGACCGATTCCTCCCACTGCCACTGCTACAGCCGCTGTAGCTGCCGCGGCAGCCGCCTCCGCAAGAGCTGCATAGCGCTCATCAAAGTACTCAACCATGGCGGTCTTGATCGACCCAAACATCTCCGGCAACTCGGCCCGGAACATAGCAGCAACCACATCATGCAGGATCTCACGAATCCTGGCATCCAACTCGTCCGTACTCATCTGACCAATGACCTCAGGTGGTACTGACCCATCCTGACCACCCTCTCCCGATCCTGATCCCGAACCGGATCTTTCCCCCAAACCTCTCGTAATCGCCATACTGCAATACACCAACAAGACCCTTAGACATATCACATGTCCACCCGGGGAACTATCTCATAACCGATACCCTAGAGAGTTGTGACTTCCTTGATATGCATATGGGTCCTGTGCTTTCAATAGTACAGGCCCATACTACCTTCCACACCTACCCATATTTGTCTCAAGTATCACCACAACACTCTAACTATATACACACACACGGCGAACGCTCAGTCCTCACTCCTAGAGGAAAGCTGAATATATAAGGAAAACCCTAGGCTAGTAGGCATCACATAATCAGGCAATTCTATCATGCAATTCCTGAAATTCCTTAGCCTAGTACTAGCATATTGTTCTAACATATCACATAATCAAATAACCTGTATGGTATTTTGGGGTCTACTTACTGGCTCTGGCCGATCGTACCCTCTGCATCCTCCTTTACTTATTTCGAAAACCTTTTGAAAACCATTTTGAAAATCCCTCCTTGATTTGAGACTGGATTCACACGAATGTTCCTCCAATTCACTCAAACCAAGGCTCTGATACCAACTTGTAACACCCATAAAATTTGAGCCAATTAAAACATTTTAATTCATTCAAAAACCATTAAGTTCATACATCTCGTTTTCAAAATAGTTTAAACATCAGAGTATCCCCCAGAACCATATCACATAAATCATAAAACATGAGGAGCGGTACGATCACGCCTTCGCCTTGCCACGATCTCCTGAAGTACCTGAAACAATACACTTAAACTGTAAGCCCGAAAGCTTACTGAGTTACCGCCAAAATACCAACCACACATAACATACTCATAACACATCACAAACAGAACAACCATGCACATCAGGTCTACTGTGTGACTGGTCCGCCCGCACCGGGCCTTCAGTCCATCTGGTCCACCCTCCGAGTCTAGCCATGCACATCGAGTCTACAGTGTGATTGGTCCGCCCGCATCGGGCCTTCAATCCACCTGGTCCACTCTCTGAGTCTACAGTATGACTGGTCCGCCCACACCGGGCCTTCAGTCGGCCTGGTCCACTCTCCGAGCCTTGGCACGTCTGGTCCGCCCTCTTGGGGCCTTCAACTTATCCGGACCGCTCGCTGGGCCTTCGGAATATCCGGTCCGCCCTAGGTATGTTGGCCTACAGCACAAAGCAGGACCCGCCTCAACCCAACCCCCGTCAAACAACCATGTGCACATAAAACAACTAATCACATAACAATCCTTAACCAGACAAACAGTCTAACAGATCACATAGCATATCAACATCCTAACCAGGATTCCGACCTAACCAGTCACTAGCATATCATTACCCTATATACCGGGTACCGACCTTAACCAGGTCACTAACATAACACCGTCCTAAATACCAGGATGCAGATCTAGCAAAACAATAACATAACAAACAATACCCGGATTTCCATCTGATAAAAGGGTCAGCCTTGGTGCCATAGACCCTGTCGATATAGTGAGGATAACTCACCTGCAATTGCCGACTGAAGAGATAAGACCAAGCTGCTCCGACCACCGACACGAACTCCACCACAGAACACTACCAAAGAACCAATTCCATAAATACCAAAATTACCATAATACCCTTGGAAATCAAACTGGTCAACTCTTGGTCAAAGTCAAAGTCCTCAGTCAAAGTCAACCTTCATAACTGACTCTACTCGCCGAGTCAACCCGTTGACTCGTCGAGTCCTTATACTCTGAAAACTCTTAGAACACGACTCAACTCGCCGAGTCACCCCAAGACTCGTCGAGTCCAACGATCTCTGAGTCCCATCCTGCTCATCTCACTGAGTCACCTCCCGACTCACTGCTTCGAGGTTTAACCAAAAAGATTGGGGTTCTGCAACCAGACTCGCCGAGTCCAGAACAGACTCGCCGAGTCCAAGGCAATATTCAACAGACTCGCCGAGTTGTTCTTCAACTCGCCGAGTCCATGCACATGTTCATACAACTCTTCGAGTACACCCATGTGACTCGCCAAGTCTCTCCAGTTCTCAATCTATTCAGAGGATTTTCGAGCCATGCAGGGGCTCCAATCCATAGATCCACCCTTCTACAATCTAACCCTCACATAAAGTTGCAAACTTTACGTGAAACCAAGGGTTTAAAGGTCCAAATCACTCTAGGGCTTGGGTTTGAGACAAGGATCCTTTCAAACAAACCCAAAGGATGATTCTTTATGCTCTCATAGCCCAAAACTAACCTAGATCCGAAGTTGCAACCTCAAATCTAGCCTCTAAACCCGAAATAGATCTCAAACAAGCTAAGGGACCCCAAATCAATAACCATGGATGAATCCAAAAAGGAAATAGCTTAGGATAAAGGCTTCTTACCTCTGAGATGTGCCAAAACTAATGTAGATTCCAGATCTACACAAGCCCCTTGATACTAGCCTCTAATTCCTGAAGCCTCTTACACCAAAATCTTCTTCCAAGCTCCAATCTCCTCAATCAATGGTGTTTCATACGAACTAGGGTTTGCTGGAAGTCTCAGGGTAGCAAGGGGGCTGAGGGAAGGATATAATGTTCTTTATATAGGGTGCAAACCCTAAGATTAGGGTTTTCTCTCTTCAGCACCAACTCGTCGAGTTCTAGCCGCCGACTAGGCGAGTTGGCCACTTATACCTGTGACAAAATCCCGCTCCGACTCGGCGAGTAAGCGGACCTACTCGTCGAGTCCCTTCTTTTATTTACACTTTTGGCCCTTCATTGAACTTCTGAAATTTGGGGATGTTACATGAAGAGATCTAAGCAAAGGGTAGACAATGTATGAACTTTATACCTCAAAAGACTTGCAAAATGAGTGATGATTCCGGATCTCTAAGATTCACAATAAGCAATGCACCTTCAATCTTCTTTTATCCCTTCCAAAATGAAAAAATAAGCACCAAATTCTTCTCAAGAGATCAAAGACACAAAACTGATGGCTAAGGGTTTTAAATTTAGGTTTTATGAGGTATGGAGGCTCGCAAATAGGCCAGCCCTGGGGACCTAAGGAGTTTATATAGGGTGCAAAACCCTAAAATTAGGGTTTCACTAAACCCCTCGTGCGTCCCGCGTAAGAGGTCCGAATGCACGATCCACTCCTTCTTAGTACGCTAAGTGTACCATGTGGTACTCCCTGTGTATTGGCTTCTCAGCCAGTACGCCCCGCGTACTAACCCTAAGGACCAATTTACAAACAATACACCTCCACAGGGTCTAAACCGAAATGCACAATGAACCAAGCGGTACATCTTATTGATTAGAGACAACCATACTCATGAACACCAATATTATGGGACTAAAAAGCATAAAACCTTGGAAGTAACAAGATACGAAGAAATCACGCATCAAGTTCAAGTTTTATACCTCAAAGGATGCTTGAGAGTGAGATATTTCTGGATCTAGGGTACCTTGAGCTTCTAAGATGATTCCACTTCCTTCTCCTGTGACAACTCGAAATTTCTATCTTGTACAACCATTCACTTCAATCTAAGTCAGACTTATTCTGCTAATTTTTAGCACTATTTAGAGTCTGTTTGAGTGTTCTAAAGCCTAGTACCTTCAAGAGGTAATTATAGGAAGTATACTCTAGAGTTCAATATGCAACAAACGAAACCCTAAACCTAAAATGTGGTGTTTACGGCCAAACTTTATGAGTTTGGGCCGTAAACTCTCTTGTGGTCGTGAACTCATACCTAAAGCATGAGTTTACACCCTTTTTCCTCATTACTTCCATTTTCAAGCCAAGAACTTCCATTTCTCTCTCAAGTATCATAAGGATCTTCATTTCAATCTTCCAAAAATATAAGTATTTCATCCTTTGATTTGTTGTTATATCACCTTATCTAGTAAGGATCATTGATTTCATCCATGAAATCATTCCATTTTGATAGATCTTCAAGTGTTCTTCATTTCACCAAGAACACACACTAGTGTTCTTGAGCCTTAAACACCCTTACAAGCTTCTATACTGTAAGTACTCTTGCCTTAGCTTGTTATATGCTTGAATCCCTTAGTTTACACCTAGAAAACATCAAGAAAACAAGATCAAAAGGAGTTTACGGCCAAGGCAATCTCCTTGGGCCGTAAACCCTAATTAAGGGTGCAAATGAGCCCTATTCCCTTCCAAAGCCTTGGAAGCCAAGTCTAGAATACTTCCAAGAAGAGTATAGGACCTTAAACAAAAAAATGAATCAAGAACACATGGTGTTTACGGCCAAGGCAATCACCTTGGGCCGTAAACCCTAAAAAGTGGTGCATTTGTGCCACTATCCCTTCCTAAGGCTTAGACTTGATCATAGAACACTTCATTATGACTTGTAAGACCTTATAACACAAAATGGTACAAAATACCATGAGTTTACGGCCGTAAACTCTTTGGGCCGTAAACTCATGGCCGTGAACTCCCTTGATCATGCCATGTTGGCCATAAACTCTAATGAGAGGCCATACTCCCCTTATATGCAACCCTATGTGGTTTAACACTTCATAACAAGTGTTTCCTAGTCCCTAAGGTTGTTCCATTTCATGATTAGTTGTCATAAACACTAATTAGATGCATATATGTGTCATTATATGCTAAATAGGATCCGTGTGTGCTCAACTCTTCACTTGACACTTAGCTTCCTTTACTGATCTTACATTCGCATCACTCACTACAGGTGAGTTCATACCCCTTAATCTATCTTTTAAATGATTTTAAATGCTTTTATGGGGGGGGGGGGAATACAAGTAGAAAACATGTTAGTTATATAATCAATCACATGTGATTTATAACTATGTTTCAAACAATGGATTTCATACACT
The DNA here is from genome assembly GCF_052849685.1 of Lactuca virosa. NCBI lineage: Eukaryota > Viridiplantae > Streptophyta > Magnoliopsida > Asterales > Asteraceae > Lactuca > Lactuca virosa. The sequence goes on along the minus strand of NC_136434.1, from coordinate 161,160,658 downwards.
TCAAACTGTGTTACAAACAAAGGATTTCTTATACTTTCAAACTGTATTATCAATCAAAATGCTTTTAAATCGTTTTATAAATTGACATCAAGTCATCAATATTTATTATTAAACTCTTCAAATGTTTTACAAAACTTCTTTTTAAACTTATATATTGTCAAATGCATGTCTATATATGTATAGTTATATAAGTAATGTTTAAAGGACTTAGGACTGATAACTCGCTTTATTTCCTTTTCCTTGTTTGGATGTGGCCTGAGAGTATCGGTTATTAGTCCGAATGTCGTTTAAATATCAGTTATATATTATGTATACATATGTAGATATAAAAATACTATCAATCAGTTCAGTACCTTTGGGTAGCAAAGGCATACCTTCATTCATTCAAACTACAGAAATTACTAGTAAACTATAATAGGTATAGTTTAGGAGAATACTATCATATACAAATACTATAACAGAGAATACTATAACAGAGAATACTATAACAAAGAATACTAGACAGAGAATACTATAACAGAGAATACTATACAAAGGATACTATTACCAAGAATACTATACATAGAATACTATTACTATAACAAGTATACTATAACAAGATTCAGAGATAACATAATGTGAGATACTAGTTGATGACACATCGACCATTTCGTTATGTCATGTTTTGTAACCAGAATCTCCTACAGGGAGAGCGTGAGTTTGTGTATAGATCTATATGGATTGATTATCCTACACCTTGTTGTTCGCTACAGTGAGACTTTCAATTCTACGGGTGCCAAATGTCATTTCTTCCGACGTCTTTCATCGTCGTGTTATAGTCGGTTTAGTATGGTAACAATCTTATCACATTTTGCCTTAATTAAACCATTGGTTTTAAGGTAGTTATTACTTCAGTAGTTAATACAAATAATACTACAGTACACATACATTTTCCCATTATATTCAAATTGTGATCTTCTCACATAAAGGGTAATATAAAACTATATTTTGGTAATGATAGTCATATTTGGGAAAAGCTTACACTTTTACAAAGAAACAAACATACAAAACACTCGGGTCTTGGTAGAAGACTACTTTTTATACTAGTAGAAAATATAGGATTTTCTAGGAGTTTTCAAACATATACAAACATTTACATTGAACATTTACAAACATTTTCATCAAACTTATACAAACATTGACTTCTAAATACTTATGAATTCACCAGCTTAAATGATGATCAACTCTTTCAAAATAACTTGTATTCTCAGGTCATCAGTAGACAGGTACAGTCGACCAGGTTTTGAGAAGACGGAGCATGTTCAAGACTCGTCTTTTATTTTGATTCATTTTTGGTGTCTTATTACAATGAAAGAACACACATATATGAAATTATACTATTAATGCAATGGATGATGTTGTTGCTTATTTACTACTTTGCATTGTTATGATACTGTACATGACGTCCTCCGCCCCAGAACGTTTCCGTCGTTCCTGGTTTTGGGGTGTGACATCTCCTTCCTTCAAGAAACCAAAAATACACTCTCAAGCTCAAAAAGGATCACATAATGAATTAGCATTTGGAAGGGGAGATGTGGGAGATAGAGGATGATGAGGGAAAGGGTTTTGGGGAGATAAGGATGCTTAAATAGTGCTGAAACCCAAAAAATTATTACTCTAATTTTGTCTTTTGGGTCAAAAAGGAAAATACCTGGTACCAGGATGTTACAATTCTGCCCCACTTAAATCAGACTTTGTCCTCGAAGTCTGGCGTTGCAAACAACTCTGGATAATGAATCCTTGACCCATTAACTTTAATCAATGAAGAATAAGTATCATTACTCTGCTTGGATTCTGTAAATCCAATATCTTGTCCGACTCCCAAGCAGGCAAAAGCATCCCTAAACGCAGTCAATATGACTTCACTTCACAACCCGAACCATACGGAACCCTTTCGACCCCGAATTATCTTGCTGATACGACTAGAAAACAGAAGCTATGACTAATCACTACTGATGAACCCTCAACTTAAAAACAAAGGCGACTCCTAACACAAGTCTCAGCTAAATAACCGTTTTAGTGGAACACTAACAACGTCAACATATTCCACAAACTCCTTTTAATCACTTCGAAATCAAGGCACCTTATAAAGAAAACTCGAGAGACCATTCAGAAACACACAACTGCCAAAAAACAAGTAACATCCGAATTTTTGGAGGTACTTTAATTTATTATATTTTGGATTTTGGGCAGTACCACGTTGTGGATAAGGCATCCCACGACGTGGCGATGGTCATTGTACTGCGGGTTAATGGTCATCACGACATCGCAACCTATGGCCACGGCGTGGAAGATGTTTAATGATAAACCCTAATATCTAGTGTTTTCACTGTATTTAAGGGAATATGATGGCTTGGATTGCTCACCCTCAACCTCCATCACACTCTCTCATCCTCCAAGTAAACCATATCCTCCATTTTTGCGCTCTAAGCCTTTTGTGATGCTTTTTCGGGATTGAAGAAGGAGGTGACTTCTAGTCTTGGATTCATCAAGCAACTATTCTCACCATCTTATTGTGCATCTTCTAGACTCTTGTAAGTCCACAAGTTCCAAGCTTTTTGGTTTATTATGCATAAATCTTGGTTTCTACGCCTTAATCTTCATGTTCTTGATTGTTGGGTGGTGAGATCTAATGAAGTTTGCAAATTTATGAATCTCCAGGTCATTTCGGACCTTTGATGCATTGGATTTGGAATAGCATTGAGTTTTAGCATCATGCATGGAAGATTTGGCAAAAAAAACTCTCATTTTGACCTAATAGAGTCCAAGACATGCATTAGACATGCATGTCTACAAAGTAAGGATTTTTTATGTTCTTATTTGATGCTAGAAACATTCAGGGAATGGGGATCTAGTAGTCTTCAAGTGAGAGTGCTTAATAGGTTAAGCTAAGTTACGTTCTTGCCCTTTTTAGGTCTAGAAATGGGATCGCTATCCCTTAGAGAGTCTAAAAGGATAAAGTTGGAAACTTTATCCACTTGGACCTTGGAATGGACCAGAACTGAGCTTTGGATCCCTTAAGATCAAGGAAATCAACTTAATCCATTAAGCTGTTGGGGAGCCCAATGCCTACAGCGTGGCCAAGGTCTCCACGGCATGGTGGCTAGGCTGAGACTTGACTGTTTTGTCATTTGGTGGCCACGGCGTGGCCAAGGATAGCCACTGTATGCCGAACTACTTTAGTTGACTTTGACTTTAACCGTTGGCATTTTCCAAGTTTGACCTATGGGTATTTTGAGTTGTATATGAGATTGATCACTATTTGATGAATAGGTGATGGTTAGAGCTGATATTCGGAGCAGAATCCTACTCAACTATCTGTTCGGATTGAGGTCAGTTTTCCTCATTGTAATTGTGGGTTGAAGTCACCAACGCCAGCCCACTAGATTATGTATCCTGGTATACAGGATTTTGATATGTTCGTCTATTGACTAGTTATATGTTCATCTGTTTGGTGGATATATGTCATATGTTATGTATATATCGATATAGTATGGTTGGGTTGAGGTAGTACTTATTTGTGTTGTAGACATCAAACCCTGAAGCAAGCCAGACATAAGTTATGGGCTTGAAGGGCATGCCAGACTTATGTTGTGGGCTCGGAAGCAAACCAGATTTGTGTTGTAGGTCTGAAAGGCAAGCCAGGCTCATACTGTGGGCTCATGGGTAATCCAGTATGTTAGTTGTGGACCCAATATATGTTATTTTATGTTTCTGTGGGTTGGTACTTTGGCGGATATCACTAAGCTTTGGCTTACAGTTTCAGTTTATTGTTTCAGGTACTTCAGATGACCGTGCCAAGGCGAAGGCGTAATCTTTCAAATCCTTCGATTTTCTATTATTTGGATTTTGGGATACTCTGATTACTGAAATACACTTTTGATACCATGCTTTTGTAACCATTTATGGTTTGGGTTGATTTCAAAAAGTTAACATTTATTGTGATTTTTGGGACGTTACAAGTTGGTATCAAATCCTTGGTTTGAGAGAATTGCATGAACATTCGTGTGAATCCAAACTCAAACTAAGGAACTACAAAAGTTTTAAAACGGTTTTCAAAATTGTTTTCAAAAGTAACCAAGGAAGGATACGATTTGTACGATCAGCCGGAGCAAGAAAGTATACCCCAAGTTACCACACTATTATTTGATATGATGTTTATGATAGAACTACATGCTAGTGATAGGCTAGGGATCTTCTAAAATTTCATGATAGAATTGCCTGATGTATGATGTTTGATAGCCTAGGGTTACTTTTTGTATGGAATTGACATCATTACTGTAGTTTCTTAGTGTATGCATCATAGTTGTACATAACTACGATTTAATAGCCTAAGAATGTTTGGTTTAGCCTTATTTCCTGTTCTTGTCTAATGAAGGGCTTAGGGTAGAATCAAGTATTCGACTGTGTATAGGAGCCATTGTTATGTATGATTAGCCTATGCGAGTTTTGCATGGTTGGTTGACGTTTCATGGATGAGTATATGTTTGAGCAGTCAGCCAGACGAGGCGCGTTTAGCCACTCTCTAGGGAGTGAGTATAGGATGTATGTGTATACTAGTTGTTGTATTTGTTTTGGGTGGTTTTTATGATGCTTGAGACAAATACGGGTAGGTGTGGAAGGTAGTGTGGGCCCATACTACTGAAAGCACAGGACCCGTACGCATAGCAAGGAAGTCACAAACCTCGAGGGGTAGTCTCGGCATATGGTTGTACCAATGTTTATTAGGGCATTCTGATGCATTTTGGTTCGATTCAGTATGGAGCTCATGAGGGGATCTGGTTCAAGATCTGGAGTTGTTGGCCAAGATAGGTCGGGGTTGATTGTTGATCAGATGCGATAGATGATTACCATTGAGGTCTCACAGATATTACATGAAGAACTATTTGGTATCATGGATCGGATCACTAGCAGGCTAATTGCCAAGTTCGAGGAGCGAACTGCAGCTTTGCAGACTGTGAGGGGGACTGCTGAGATGACTACTGGGTAGATAGTATGGGTTGATACTTTGATTTTTGGTAGTGTTTCCATATATGATGGTGTTTTGGTTATGGTTGTTCAAGCATGAGAATGGGTCTGGTGATTGTTTGGGCCTTAGTGTTCATGTCAGTTTGGGTTTGAATGGTGTAGACCTGGGTGAGTTAGTTGGTTTTGAGGTCTTGTAGGACTTGATGAAGGCAGTTCCAGTTGAGTCGCGGGACTCAAGAAGGAAGCAATTATTATGATCGGCTCGAGGATTGCAGCTGGAAGCTGAGTTATTGATAGATGGATTGTGATGTTGCTATCTACGACAGGGTTATGTTTTCCAGCTTGTTGTGCTCAGAGGAAAGACAGAGTAGACTTGTGATCTTCAGAGTTGGGGTGTAGACCCAGCACAGGGCTAGATAGTTGTGGTTTTTGGTAGTATGTATGGTAGTGTGGGAATGCACAAGAGGATCCGTGTGGTATGATTACCTTGAGATGAGATCAAGGGTCTGCTTTATTTGAATATAGTCAGGACAAGTGCTAGTTAATTGTTTCAGGTGATCAGGGAAGTGAATTGGGAACGGCAACTTCTGTTGTCTCTGATGTATCCAAATTATGAGAATGATGCCTCTTGTATTTAGGAACGATCATCGCGATGAATTGACGATTAGGGATTTACATGTGAGGAGTGTAGTAGCTCATTCATTTCTAGATAGGAAGTTGGTGTCATGAATGGACTGTCAATTATTTCTTATGTATCTGTATGGAATTCTAGATGTTAGAGGTGGTTATGATTGGAAGTTTATGAGGTTTCCATCTGAGAACTGGAATCTCTTTGAGTTGGCTTGGTCTTTATCTGGAAGATCACTTGCGTTGTGTTATACATTCCAATGGGTTAGGGAAACTATTGGTATGGGTTGGCCAGTTTGAGTATTTGTTCAGTTTGCAATGTCAATTGGTGGTAGTTCGAACCCTAAGTGGGGGAGAACTGGGTATTCTACTTGGAGGATCATCGATCTGTTCGAGTTTTTGGTGTCGGAAGAATGGTTCATACCGATCTGCGGTTTGGGTATGCGAGACTTTGGTTTAGGAATTGTCAAGACAGGCGTGCAGAGCAAGTTGCCATCAGAGGTATATGTTCAGTAATGCAAGAGTTGTCTCCGTGGCAAGAAGTTGTTAGAAGAGAGCTCGTTGTAGACATTGGTTCCCTTTAGGATGCCAATGAATAGATGAGGACATGCTAGGATCGCTCAGGTTGGGTATCGGTTGTTGAGATATTTGTCAGCTCGTTGTATGGATTGCTATTTATAGTCTAGATTGAGCAGTTGTCGTTCGGTAAATCAGTTTCCGCATGGGCTTTGATTCAGTAGTGTATTGGTTCGTTAGATTAGGTGTCAATGCATTCTCGATAAATTGGATATTTTGTTTATCGTCAAAGCAGAGATTCTTCGGAATTTTTGTTTTGTATCAGTTGAAGTTCAATGGATTCATCAGCCTATCATCAAGTCTGGCTAGAGTTTGGAAGATGTCCATGGCTTTAAGCAACACTTATGGTTAACTTTAAAAGTTTTATCGAGCTAGTTGTGTATTGATGGGATTTGTTTTGGTCGTTCATGAGGATGTTTTTTTCATGATTGAGGGTCATCATTTCACTAGATCTACTAGTACTTCACCTTCGGGTAAGGTTGTGAGCGAGCATAAATGCAGTAGATCCAATGTTGGTTTTGGGATTCTCTTAAGGGTGTGTATGGTGATAAGTTCATTAGATATTGTCACGAGGGATGTATGTAGGCTGAGCATGATAGCATGAGAGTACTTGGCTCGATCTATTGGCATGGTTCTTAATTGGTTTGTAGCCTTTAAATTGGGAAAAAAAGTATGACCACCTATCTCATTCTGGTTGTGTGCAACCATGTTCTCATTTAATTTCACGTTGGTAGTAGATTGATTAAATAGTGCTCAAACCCTAAAAAATAGGGTTTGCTCATTTGTCACGTACGCCCTGCGTACTCATGAGTAGGCACAACATACTCACAAACATGTCCGACTTGCGTTAAATGGACTACGCCATGCGTACTACCCAAGTACGCATTGCGTAAAGACTTAACTTGCAACAAATTTTGTGTTTTGTGTCAAAAAGGAAAATATCTGGTGCTGGGATGTTACACAAATTGTCTAAGCTAAATCAGCCACCACCGTCAACCCCTCTTCCAAAGAAGTGAAAAATATCTCATGATCTGTCACACCCCCAAACCGGTAAACGGCGGAAACATTCGGGGAGCGGGGGACGTCATGTACAGTATCACAACAATTGCATAATAGTAATGAAAGTACAACAATCATTACATCGATAAAGTAAAAGTTTTTACATATGTGATCAAGTCATTGTATATATGACACCAAAATGTATATAGCAAAAACTAAAAGACGTGACTCTATAATGCTCCGTCTTCTCAAAAACTCGTGGATGTACCTATTTACTAATTTCCTAAGAATACAAGTAGTTTTGAAAAGAGTGTCAACAATTAAGTTGGTGAGTTTATAAGCATGTTTGTAATTGAAACCTGTCATTTGTTCCTTGAAAATGTAAGTATGTTTTCCCAGAAAATCCTATATTTTCTGTTGTAATCAAAACGTGTAAATGTTATTGTACTCTGAGATAGTAAAATGTAGTTTTAATTCACATAAAACCATGAAAAGTATGTTTTCTCTGCACTGAAATAGTATTACGTATTTGTACTTGTATGAAAATGATGTAATTGTAAACGTCTGGATTCACCAGCTGTACTTGTAAAATACTGTATTATAATTTTATTATTTAATAAAACTATGTGAAGTTGTTTACTTATTCATACATTAATCGTATTGTTCAATACCAAATTGTGAGTTATCATAACCATGTTTGATGACCTAAGATGGCCTGAACACGACGTTCTTCAAGCGTCGTAATCGGTATGACATTTGTCACCCCAGGCCTGTCGGCCTAACTGTAGCGAACAGTTAAGGTGCGGGATTGGCAGTCCCGTATAGATCTATACACAAGTTTCATGCTCTCCCTCCAGGAGACTCTGGTTATAATTTCAGGGGCTGGTTGAAACTTTAGATAAGTACTTGAAGTATGTCTCACAAAGCTATATCGACGGTTACGTGTAGAAATTCTGTTTATAGTTTATATATTCGTTTTTGTATGAAATTCCGAACTAGTAAACTAGTATGTTTATTTTAGTAAAAACAACAATTGAGAACTATATGAATAATTTTGATATTAACACAAGATTTCCTTATGTTTTACTTGTATTTTCCCCCTTAAAATATGGAAAATAGTGAAAAAGTAGGGGTATGAACTCACTTGATAAAGTGGTGACTTGGACAGCACTTCGTTACTTGAAATCACGAGTTTATGCTGAAAATAAGGGTCTGTGCGGACCAAGTTTAAAACCGAAAAGACTCTTTTCTCGGGGACTTCGGGTGCTCTGGGGCTTTCTTCGGGTGTTAGGGAGGTTCCCTAAGCTTCGGGGGGTTTTAGGATTGTTTGAGAGGGTATAGAGAGTGAAAAAGATGGTAAAGTAGCAACCAAAACCGGGAGGTCTCGCATCCTTTCTATAGCTAGCCGAGGGCTCGCATTACGCTGGGCGTAACTTCGGTACGCGGGGCGTACCTCGGTACGCAGGGCGTACCCTCGTACGCAGCGCGTAGGAGCTACGTGGCCTTTGTTCGGTTTCCGAGCTTCGGATGTGTCACTGCTACGAACACGCGTCCACCGTGCGAAGGAATAGGGTGATGGGCCGACTCCGGACCAAGCTTCCGAGTATGTGGGGAGTAATCTCGTATGCAGGGCGTACTCCTTCGGACTCCCTAAGAATTTGTGCCTCGAATTTCAAAAATTCATAACGTTTGCATACGAGCTCTGTTTTTGACATTATTTATAACCACGCTTAGGTGAGACCGTATTCTATAACTTTCGTTTAGACTCCGTCGGCAAATTTTGATATATTTTTAAAGTTATATTTTTAACAGGCCGGGACAGGAAAAGTCCGTTAAAAATTCATAACTTCTTCATACGAAGTCCCTTTTCATCTGTCTTTTTACCGTTGAACTTCTATTGATGAGATCTTCGATTCTCGTTTAGGTTGTATCGGCTAAAAATCACTCAATCTTAAATTTGAATTACAAGTTGTACACTGCTATTCCAAATCTTAGAAAATTCATAACTTCCTCATACGAAGTCAGATTTGGACGTTCTTTTTATGCACGTTCTCGGTTTAACATATGCTACAACTTTTATTTATATTGTTAAAGCTAAAAAGCATTTTATCGTAAATTCACTTTTTACATCACACGACGTCGTGCCGGTTCCGTCGCGAAATTTGATATGTCATAACTTCTTTGTTATAACTCGGATTCCAGCGTTCTTTATATCTCCGGAATCCTTGTCACGACCACTACAAGTTTCTTCATAGATATCGGATTTATCTAACATTTTATTTTTGACGCTTATTTTCATCTTAATTTATAAATAAATATAATGCACAGAATATTCAAATAATTTCTCTTTATTACTTTAAAACTAGTTACAATGGTTGACCTAGACTATTACATTGACTTGAAATATAGGGTTAATAAATTATCCCCTCGTTAGAGGGAATTTCGTCCCGAAATTGTTTCTAAAGTGGTACTCATGAACTAGGGAAAAGATGTGGATACTTCTATTTCATCCGATCTTCCCGTTCCCAAGTGAATTCAGGTCCCCTCTTGGCATTCCAGCGAACCTTCACTATTGGTATACGGCTTTGTTTTGTTCTTTTTATTTCCCTATGCATGATTTCCACTGGTTCTTCTACGAAGTATAGACTCTCGTTTAACTCGATTTCGTCGAGTGGAATTACAAGAGTTTCGTCAGGCAGACACTTCTTGAGATTAGATACGTGAAAAGTGGGATGAATGTTACTGAGTTCATGTGGTAGATTGAGTTTATAAGCAACCAGACCAATTCTAGCAAGAATCTCGAATGGTCCGATGTACCTTGGATTTAGTTTTCGATGTTTGCTGAAACGTATCATTCCTTTCCAGGGTGAGACCTATCATAGGACGCGGTCACCAACCTGGAATTCCAAGGGTTTTTGCCGTTTGTCCGCATAACTCTTTTGTCTGTCTCTAGAAGCTTTTAGTCATTCCTGGATTTGGACGATATTTTCTGTTGTTTCTCGAATGATCTCGGGACCGGTTAGAGTGTTGTTGGGTACTTGTGTCTTTGCCAGTTGTGTATCACCCTCTTCATCCCAGCACAGAGGAGATCTGCATTTTCGGCCATAGAGGGTTTCAAAGGGAGCAACTTTGATACTAGTGTGATAGCTATTGTTGTACGAAAATTCAACGAGTGGTAAATGGGCATCCCAAGCTTTACCAGAATCTATCACACAAGCTCTCAACATGTCTTCCAGCGTTTGTATGGTTCTTTCGTTTTTCCCACCAGTCTGAGGATGGTACGCTGTACTCATGTCAAGTTTGGTTCCCAACGACTTTTGCAATGATTTCCAAAACCGCGAGGTAAATCTACTATATCGTTCAGAAATAATGGATATTGGCACGCCATGCAATCGTACTATCTCTTGAATGTACGTCCTTGTTAACTTCTCCATTTTGCCAGTTTCTTTTATTGGCAGGAAGTGTGCGGATTTGGTTAATTTGTCGACGATCACCCAAATGGTGTCATGACCACCCGTTGTCCTACGTAACTTGGTTATGAAATCCATAGTTATCCACTCCCACTTACATTTGGGTATTTCTGGTTGTTATAGTAAACCCGAAGGCTTCTGGTATTCTACCTTGACTTTGGTGCAAGTTAGGCACTTGCCCACATAGGTAGCAATTTCAGCTTTCATTTTCGGCCACCAATAGAGTTTCTTGAGGTCCAGATACATCTTGTCTGAACCTGGATGAACGGAGTATCGAGTTTTGTGGGCTTCGTTCATGACAACATCTCTGTAACCACCAAATTTCGGTGTCCAGATCCGATTCATGAGATGACGAACTCCGTCACCCTTGATTTCCAAGTTCTTTTCCATTCCTTTTAAGGCTTCACCTGTCATGTTCTCGGGTTTCAAGGCTTCCAGCTGAGCCTCTTTGATCTGAGCGGATAGGTATGAATGGATTGTCATAGTTAGAGACCTTTACTCGGTGGCCCGAGTATTCTTTTTGACTAAGGGCATCTGCTACTACATTGGGTTTGTCGGGATGATAGTGAATCTCACATTCGTAATCATTGAGTAGTTCCACCCATCGTCACTGTCTCATGTTTAGTTTTTTCTGATCAAATATGTGTTGGAGGCTTTTTTGGTCTGTAAAGACTGTGTATTTCGTACCATAAAGGTAATGATTCCAGATCTTCAGAGCAAAAATCACTGCTCCTAGTTCAAGGTCGTTTGTAGTATAGTTGACCTCGTGGTTCTTAAGCTGTCTTGAGGCGTAGGATATGACATCTCTTAGCTGCATAAGAACGCAGCCTAGCCCTTGGACGCATCGCGGTAAACTACAAAATCTTTCGTCCCTTCTGGGAGGGAAAATATCGGTGCGCTGCATAGGGCTCGCTTTAGTGTCTTGAAAGCAGTTTCTTGTTTCTCCTCCCAGCTGAAGGTTACACCCTTCTGTGTCAGAGTGGTGAGGGGTTTTGCGATTTTAGAGAAGTTTTGGATGAACCTTCTGTAATATCCAGGGAGACCTAGAATTTGACGAATTTCTGTTGGGGTTCATGGGGTCGCCCAGTTTTCAATAGCTTTGATCTTGGAGGGATCGACATGTATCCCTTCATTGCTGACTGCATGACCTAGGAAGTCCACCTTTCGAATCCAAAATTCGCACTTCGAGAACTTCGCATACAATTTCTCTGCCCTTAAGGTTTCCAAGACTTGTCATAATTGTTGGTTGTGTTCTTCCTTACTTCGGGAATAGACTAGTATATCATCGATGAAAACTATAACAAACTTGTCTAAGTAAGGCCGACACACACGGTTCATCAGGCCCATAAACATTGCGGGTGCGTTTGTTAAACCAAAGGGAATCACTACAAATTCACAGTGACCGTAGCGAGTTCTAAAAGCGGTCTTTGGAATATCGGCCTCCTGGACTCATAGCTGATGGTATCCTGATCTCAATTCAATCTTGGAGAAGAAACTTGCCCCTTGAAGTTAATCGAAGAGGTCGTCTATTCGTGGTAAAGGGTATCGGTTTTTGACAGTGAGTTTATTCAATTTCCGGTAGTCTATGCACATTCGGAACGATCCATCCTTCTTTTTCACGAACAAGATCGATGCTCCCCAGGGTGAGAAGCTTGGTCTTATGAATCCTTTGCTTAGAAGCTCGTTCAATTGGTTGGATAGTTCCTGCATCTCTGATGGTTCAAAACGATACGGGGATTTGGTTACGGGGGTAGCTTCGGGAATCAAGTCGATTCGGAATTCGACTTGGCGTTCAGGAGGAACTCATGAGAGATCTTTGGGGAATACATCAGGGAAATCATAGACTTCAGGAATATCCTTGATGTTTTTCACTTCTTGTGTTTTATCAACTACGTGAGCTAAGAAGGCACAATAATCTTTGCAAAGATACTTATGGGCCTTGAAACAATAAATTATTTGAAGGTTCGTATTGGTTTAGTCGCCATAGATAACGAGGGATTCGTTACTTGGCAGATTTCGCCAGCATTCCGTGTCTTTGTTCAGTCTCGCTTGAAGTGCCCAATTTCGCCAGACTCATAACAAGCTTGACTTACTCCCGCGGCGGGGACTTGAGAGATGGGTTGTGCTGGCCCTTTACAAAAACGGGCAGTGTGTTCCTTCCTGTTGTAGTTTATGCAGTGAATTTCCTTGAAAACTCCTGTATGATGGAAGTTGCACTTATTGCACTTTGGCAAAGTCCCAACATATCGACTTGGGTGTGCTGGAGTAATAGATACAGTGGTAGGAATAGAAGCAGGAAAAATAGCAGCATGAACTGCCACTGTTTGTTGCTTCTTTGAGGGCTCTTGTGACGATTGCCCCTTTCGTTTGTTCCAAAACTTCTTTTTGTTGTTACTTTCTTTGGGTTTTTCAGAAACGGCTGGCAGGGTAGGTCGGGCACCCAGATATGCATGACAGGGTAGGCCGGGCACCTAGATATGCCTGGTAGTATGTGATTATGTGGTATGATGGGGGGAACTCACTAAGCTTCGTGCTTACGGTTTTCAGTTTTGGTTTCAAGTACTTCTTTTTCAAAAGGAAAGGACTCGGTAGGATCGCAGCGCATCACACTATGATTTCCGCATTATGAGATCTTTGGGAGTTGTACTCTGATAATACTTTTCTATGACATGCTTTAGTTATTTGAAATACTGGTTTTTGATTAGACAATGAGTTAACACTATGGATGTTTCAGACTATTGGTTTTATACTTAATTAAAAATGAAATTTTTGGCTATGAATTTTGGGATGTTACATTGAACTCCGTCAGAAAACCCTTAGATTTGATAGAGGGGCTCTCCTTATAGCGAGGATGCGACTTTCTAGCAAGGAGGCGGCATTCCAGCGAGGAGAGGAGCATTCCAACAATGAGGGCAGTAACGACATTGACTGGTCTGGTGGTGGTGGTGTTGGTGTTGATTGTTGGTGGTGGTGGTATCTTCTAGTTGTTAAAATCAAATGAGCAAGAATCAAACTGTAAGAGAGAGAGAGAGAGAGAGAGGAGGGGCAGGTTTATTTAATTGTTGTGTAAAGACATGTAAAGACGAAAATACCCCTCATTTTTAAAGACACATGAGACTTAACAGGTTGCTTTAGACGACAACTAATTTGAGGGACCAAATCTACACGATATGTTTCATTTTGGACCTATTATGCACGAAAGAAAAAGTTGGACTCATAGTACAATTTTTAAGATACCATAGGGATCAATGTTGCACAATTATATATAGATTTCTACATTCCAACTGGAAATGGATCTCAATTGAGGTGGTATGCAGCCTAAAAAGTAAAGATTATCATGCAACCATTTCATGTTGTGACTCCTCTTGTGCATGCATTAAGTGCATGTATTAAGCTTTTAAAATAAACTTTAAAGTCATACTGTTCATGACTTAGGGAATAAGTAATCATTTGTTTGAATAGGTTACAAGTGAATAGAGCGTGTATATAGGAATAATACCTTTTTATTTTTATTCAACTTTGTATGCATCAATGTTTATCATAATTATTTGTTAAAATACAATGCATAGAAGTTTGGTAATTCTATTTTTTAAGTTTATATATTATGGTGCTCTATGCTTGCACCCTTAAGCTTTGTATTCAGCCCACAGTTGAGCAACCGTCTTCCCTAGCAAGTCCACGAAATAACCGTCGTTATAGCCGTTCCTCATCTTCTTATTGAGATCAGCCACGAACCCACTTCTCCGACCATTACAATAGTCTAGAAACCGAGCTGTCACATCGTACCCTTGGTCCCATTTGTTACCTTGCCGTGGCTGAACCCAATGGCTAGGAGCATACCCAGCCTTCAGCCTCACGTAATCCGCAATTCCCTCTATCAATCCTCCCGGAGCTTGACCGTTTCCATTCCATTGCCATACATGAGTCATCTCGTGGTAGAGTACTCCGGTAATCTCTTTCTTGACATCACCGGAATAACCCTGAATGTACCTCGCGCTGACATGGATCTCATTGCCAGAAGTGTAGGCAACACCATCCATGTCATCAATGAACACGTTTACTCGTGCTACGTTCTTTTTGTCAGCAGCAGTATTTTGTTGGAATGTGGTCCATATGAAGCTTGTGGCGGAACGGAGAGTTTGAGTGGTGTATGCCGCTCCAATGACGTTATTGAACTTAACACCGCCGGGGGTGGCTGCTGCCCGGTTTGTGACGGAGTAGTCGACTGCTGATGACAGTTGCAGAGCTGCTAAGATTGCAAGGGACGAGAGGAAGAATGAGATCTTGGTGGCCATTTTTGAAGATAGGGTTAGGTTGTATACGAGGTTGGGTTTCAGGGTTTAAATAGAAGTGGCTTGTGCCTGGTGGTGAACGATAATGCTCATAGTGGGACACGAGCTGAGTCAACACGGCGCAGCCAACAATGGAAATTACAATTGTGACCGACTTGGACATATTCGTCTTTCTTATCTTTTTAATAATTGCGTCGATATGCTTTGAATATTGAGAATTGAGAAAATAATAGACATCGACTATAGTATTTTTCATCATGATTTTTCATTTATTTTGTAAATACAATTACTCTTGTTATCAATTTATTTAGGAATTTTTTTTACTGAGTTTAATATGCATTTTTCTAATTTTTATCTTATTTTTACCCATTTATATGATGTGTTTCATGTTTTAATAACAAAAACATGTTTAATTAATGTTAACGCTCGATTACATACATCGATATCGATATGAAAATATAAACATCATTACAAAAATCTGCTTCTTATTCTGAATTTGGTAAAATATTAGTGAGGTGATAAAGACCGTCACTGGAAAATTTAGTTGCGGACGACTTGGACCGCTTCGTATCGTCAATATTCTTTAAATTACTTATTCAATAAGTTGCTTATTCAATAAGTTATGGATGTTAAGGAAAAAAACGGCAAAGACATTTCTTATTTTTATTTGGATATTCAACGTTTAATTACAAAAAATGTCACATCTTATTATTTTCGTAAAAATTAAATGGATCATCTAGTCTATTACGTTTATACAAAGTCGGATCTTTATAATGTATAAAAATTATAATTTATTTATATGAAGTCGGATTTTTATAAATTTTATATTTCCGAGATCGGAAAGTCGCGTATTTTCAGAATATGTTATTATTTATACAAAATAACATAATTTTTTCACGCACTTATTTTTATAAATTATGGACGATTTAGCTGATAACGGAATGTGAAATCTCATATTGACATCCTAGCTAGATTGACTAAGATTTAGTCTATTGCGTTTGTCACGCTAATAATCGGTGACAATTTTCGGAATTGTCACATTCTCCCTCTATTAAAGGAATTTTCTACCTGAAATTCAACTTGTAGTGTCTGACGTAGGGGCATTATTTTGGGAGAATCTTAGGGAAACATGAATTTTGAAGCATACTCTTAGGTAGTATGGAACAACGGTACAACGTAGACCTATAGAAAGTGATTTGATTTCCTAAGGCTTTTCCTAGTTTTTATCAGATTTATGTCTTAGCGAGTGCTTGAGTCTAGTGATTACAAAGCTTATTCGTATTTAGTTTGTACGCAAGTTATTAGTAAGGACGTACCGTTTTCTTGGGTAGCGTCTCTCGTGCCAATGTAAAATGCTCTTCCTTGAGCATTACCTCCTCGATTTCTCTTCTTTAGGAAGTCTCTTTTGAAGTGGCCAGACTTTCCCCATTCATAACAGTTGTGATTGCCACCGGTACCAGTCTTTTGGTTTGTGGCACATGTCGGGCTCCTACAGGACTTGGCAGTGTGGCCCTCTTTACTGCAGTTCTTACAAATTAGTTCTCTACACTCTCCTACATGGTGGTATTGGCACTTATTGCATAGTGGTAGATCTCCAGCGTATTGTCTTGGTGGAGTAGTTGATGGGGTATTTGTGACGTGAATTTTCCCTGAGTCTTGTCTCTTCCATGTTGGTTGCTCCGAATCA
Source organism: Lactuca virosa (assembly GCF_052849685.1). Lineage (NCBI taxonomy): Eukaryota > Viridiplantae > Streptophyta > Magnoliopsida > Asterales > Asteraceae > Lactuca > Lactuca virosa. The sequence continues at coordinate 161,144,000 of NC_136434.1, read as the reverse complement.
CCATTAGATTTTCTCTTACTGCTTTAAGATTTTGGAAGGTCATCCTTCTGAACCATAGTGCCCTGCATAATTTCTTGAATGGTTAGGCTAAGTGCTAGTCTCTTTGCACTATTGTACGCAGTTAGCCTGGAAGCAATGACCAACCCTTTAATAAGAAAATGCTGAACTGTAACGACTCGAAAATCCTATCGTAAACGACGTTAGTTGTTCCGTTACTCAAAGAACTATTTATGCAAAATATTTTAGTTTTATGAGGTTAAAAGGGAATAAATTAACTAAAAATAGTATTATTTAATATCAAAAAGAATTAATCATAATTAAAAAATGTGTAAATTAATGAAACTGATTTATGGAATTATTAGGGTAAAAATAATTCATTTTAGGGTTTATTATGAGTTGAGGGGCTAAGGTGTCATTTATAGAAATCTAATTTGTCAAGAATACTAGGGTAAGTGTAAAAGGGGTATAATATGGAGAATTAAGGGGCTATATGGCAAAAATTTGGAGTAACCCCCAAGGAGAAGGATCGATCCTTTTCCTTGTGTCCATCCATTCACGTGAATACATAAGAAGAAGAAAAAAACGATCACTACTTCTTCCTTCATTGTGTGCGTCGTCGGTTGAAGGCCAAGAAGAAAAGAACAAAAAACGTGAGAGGCTTGGAGGGGAAGAAAAGTCGAGCCGATCAAGGAGGAAGAAGAGAGAAGGATTTGCTTGATCGATCCTACAGGGAAGAAGGGCTGCGATTCTTGGATAATTATGGTAAAAAAAATATTTCTCTTCTAATCTCTTTCCTTGTGTTCATACATCAAACTCTTCGTCAATTGAAGATTGTTTTTGTTAATCCTCTTCCTAATTGATAATTACAATCTCATCTTCTTCTTCCTAGCAACCTTTGAAAGTTCATATGGTTTAATTCCATTGGTGTAGGGTGTTTTTGATGGCTTAATTGCTGTCAAAATTTCTTATAAACACCTTGAATGATTTCCTTCTTCAAGTTCATGTTTTTGTTATCTTCATTCTTTTAGATTCGTGTGATTAATTTCCTTCATCTAAGACCTTGTTTTGAACCATCCAAAAGGTCCTCAAAAGAGTCCCTAAAAGGTCTTAATGTGAGGCTTAATGGTGGAGAAAACTCAAGCCCTAGTGGTGTTTTCTCTTTTAGCAAAGTACCTTATTTTTCTCATATAAGCATTGTACTTTGAATCATGACTTGAGGTTGAAATTGTTATTTTAACTTCTTGACATGTTGCTACTGTTAAGAACTCGATTTACAACTTTATAGTTGATTTTGGTTGTGGCTTAATAGGTTAAGTGGTCAAAAAGTCCTTGAAATTCAAAGCTGGAAAATTCAGCAAAATTACCAATCTGTCCCTGTTTTCAAAAAAATCTAGAAAAATCATTAGAAGTTGGATTAATGATCCGTAAATTCTCAAAGTTTTAAATTCGAGTCTAGTTTGTCCATGAATTTTTCCAAGACCTGTTTTTGCCTAGGTTGCACGGAAACGGATATGGCAACGGGAAATGGATACGGAACGGATACGGGAAACGGCAAAACTCATAAATTCAAGATACGGATACGGCACAGATACGGCAATATAAAAATATGAAAAAACATATATATATATATATATATATATATATATATATATATATATATATATATATATATATATATATATATTAAAAAAATTCCAAAATATGTAAAGTTTAAACTCCAAAAATACTAAATATTTCAAAAGTAACTAATTGTCAATAATCAAATCATTTTCAAAATCCGATTCATCTAGTGAGAGATCTGCAACCTCCAAAAACCCGACATCTTCCATTGAATCAAAAGCATCTCCACCCACATCCCACATCTTTACATTATCTTTCGGAATCCTTGACAAAAGTCGGAGATTATTGTGGATGTAAACCAAGTCTTGAGCACGACTTGTAGTCAACTTGTTCCTTTTAAGCGAGTGAATAAATGCATAAGTACTCCAATTACGCTCAGCATAAGAAGAAGAACTAGGTTGTCCAAGTAATCTAAAAGCCAAAGTTTGGAGAAAAGGAGTTTGAGCACCAAAGTTAACCCACCAATTCTTGGGTTCCATAGTAGCCATCTTTGAAATGCTTGTTAAATCTTCAAAAGGACCATTCTTCATTGAAAACATTGCATACTCATCAAGGACTCTGCTATACTCATCATCATTAGGAAACAACCTTCGAAAACACTTCATCCTTTCTTGTGAAATTTCTCCATCCCTATGTGTAGCACATCTTGTAGAATCCTCCATTAACCATGCATCACCATAATATCTACAACATCCAAAGGTTAAACCATAAATATATAATAGAAATCAAGTGTATAATTTAAAATCTTATACCTTAGATGTAAAGAGTGAGCTAAACAATGTAGGGGAGTGTTATTCTTCGCCCATCGAGCCACTAAACTACGATGCACGACGTCATAAAAACAACTTATTTGAGATGTCGGACGTTTTTCTTTCTTGTAGATCTCAATCTTTACTTTCTCAATCATAGAATCCCACATCTCATACACCAAGTGCAAACATGGCTTGTCATTGTCACAAACTCTAATCATCTCATATATAGGTCCAGTGAAACTAAGAATATATGCTACTTTGTCCCACCAATCATCACTCAAAATATATTATTTCACAGAGTTTGCTTTCTCAGTGTCATCTAATCTATAAGAATACCATTCTTCGCTTATGACCATAGCTTGAAGACCCCTTTTGATAAGTTTCAATCTCTTAAGCATCACAATGATGGAGGCAAAGCGAGTGTCAGCAACAGAAAGCAGCCTAAGAAGAGTAAACTTGGTGAAAATCGAGAGTCTCATGTTATGGTTCATGATGAAATTTTTTATTACAAACGCCTCTTCGTGAACTTCTTTTATCCAGCTGCACTGTTCATATGTTAGTTCATTTGCTTCCACATTCCTTGGTGAACAAGTGTTCTTCAAAGCAAGATGAAGCGTATGAACAACACATGGTGTCCAATAGATATGAGGAAACTGACTCTCTATAATCTCTCCAGCCGCCTTACAGTTTGCTGCATTGTCAGTAATAATTTGCACAACATTTTCATGACCAATTTCATTGATGACTTCTTTCATCAACTCAGCAATAAAAAATCTATCTTTCACTTCCCCAAAACAATTCACTGCCTTTAGAAACAAAGGACCATTACCTGAAGTAGCCATGAAATTGATTAGAGGTTTTCTTGTTGGATCACTCCAGCCATCACTCACAATAGTCACACCTTTTTCTTTCCATGTAGACCTAAGTGGCTCCAATAGCTTGTGAACATTATCTTTTTCTTTTTGTAGTAATGTTGTTCTTAGCTTATTATAACCAGGAGGTACATAACCATCAATTTTGTTGTTAGCAGCAAACTGAAAAGCCCTGACATAGTGTGGATTTCTTGCAAGATTAAAAGGTAAACCTCCGGTATAAAATATTCTAGCTATTTCTTGATCTAGTTGGTCCCTAATTTCAACACCAAAAGCTCTTTCAATAGGTGTTGAAATACCTTTTCTTTTCTTAAATCCAACACCAGCTTCACATGGCAATTGAACTTCTTTCGCTTGTGACTCGGTTTTCTTCTTTTCATATGCATCTTCTAATTAGTTCATGTTAAGTTTGTCTGCCGCTGTTGATTTCTTGCATATAGAAATCCCACATCCTAAGATCAAAAATCATGATTTCAAGAACACACACAATAACATTGGCAATTGACATTCTCAATTCAATGACATGAAAAAAATAAGTTCATCATTGACATTATCATTTATCAATTCAATTACATTAATCAAAACAAGAAAGTGAATCAAAAAAAAAATCACAGCCTCTTATTTCTTTACAAATGTTCATGATTCATTAGTTCAATACAATAACATGAATCAAAAATCGCAACAAATACATGAATCAAAACAAATTTGCAACCTCTTATTTCTTTACAATTGTTCATGAATAAATACAATAATTCAATAACAACATAACATGAATAAAAAATTTAAAATTACATAGACACACACTCTAAATTGAAAAGTATATTACCTTTTATACCAAGCAAATGTGCTCTAACTCTAGAATATGATCCTTGTCGGGTTTCACTGCAAAGATTACACTTGAACTTCCAATATCCCCCTGCTCCAGCAAGTTTTTCAAGTTTAGTCACATAGTCCCACAACGGAGGTTGGTCTATTGATGTACTTGATCCTTGTGTTTCTTGTTCTTGAGAACTAGAAGCCATAATAATCGATTTCTGATTTCTCAGTCACCAAGGTGATCGTCGACAGTAAGTGCAGCAAGCCGCAAGCAGCCAAGCAGTAAAGGTAAACGTCTAAAGGATAGTAAATTAAAATTAACCAACGAATTAGGGAGGCACCGATCGGTAATATTGATAGTTGTAGGGTAATTTCGATAGCCCAATTATCCATTAGCTTATTTGGACTAGAAAGCCCATGCAAAAAAAATCGGAAACTTCTTGGAAACTTACCTGATATGTTTCGTGTTTCGCCAATACGTCCAGGAAACGTTTCCTGGCCGTTTCCTATGCGTTTCCGTTTCCTCCAAGTATCGGATACGGGTACGGCACCCTGGATGGCGTTTCCATGCATCATAGGTTGTTGCCTCCAACTTAGGTGAAAATCGCCCTTTTCACTGACTGGTCGGAAATTAGCTGTACCGATAGACTGTTTTGTAACAATCATACAAAATTGTAGAAAAATCGTTTGGACTTTTAAGAGTACTTTCTGAAAAGCTAAAAGTATAAACTACTGGAATATACAAAAATATTGTATAATTTTCAGTCATTGGTTGTGTTAAAATGGCTTTCAACAAGTGGCTGTTACGGGTCAAAATCTGGAACTTTGTTCTAAATGTTCGTTTACATGTTTAGGCATTCTACTCAACATTTTTGTGTCATCTGTTTGATATTCTCATAAAGTACACAATTTATGTCTTAATACTATCATTCAATCATATTGTGTGTAAAATTGAGCAACTATAATCATTTACCTAAAGTCTTGAATCATATAGTGATTTTTGGTGAATGTTAGAATTCTGCACAGCAACTTTTCCCCATCTTGCGAGAGCTATAGCTGCTAATCTGGGCAGAATTGGAAGATGCTCCTCTCTCATGAAGTTCTAGGCAATCGAGTCTAGTTTCCATAATGTCTGATTTCATTCCAATTGGAGCTGTAGATTAGGTTTTATGACTAAAACACTGAGCGGGGGTCGGGCAGGGAAAATATAAAAATTAATATAAAAGTTAGAATAAAGTTGTATTTTTGAAACATATACTTTATTTGTTAATTGAATGTTATGTGTGGTGTTTAGGTGGAGCCTTTAGAACTTCAAGTAAGTTTAAGGCTTGGAATAGAAGGAAGATTTCATCAAGGCTAAAGGTGAGTTCATAGTTTTAACTCACTAAGGTTGCATGATTGAAACGTGCAATCTGTAGATGGTGATCTTATTCACTTTAGGATGGCCATGTCATTACTTGTGCTTGATGATGATATGATATTTGTGATGCTAATATATGTTTTGTGCTAATGTCATGTTATGACCTAATTGCTATGTTTCTTACACTTTGATGAACTTGATGTATATGACATGATAGTTTAAGTTGCTTGAAAGAATGATGTATGAAAGTGATTTGATGTGTTGATTATGAATATATTGCATGTTTAAATACACACTTCTATTGTATGAATTACATGCTTTACTTAAGGTATAAATGACATTGCGAGGTTACGTGTAGAGGGTTTGGGTAGTTCATGATCTTTGCCTAAAACCTTATCCGGATCATTGAGGGTTCCTACTAGGTTGAAAGAGTACCTATTGTTGGATTAATGTCTAAGTCCATAACTATAATTGGTAAGACTTGACCCGACCCGGCATGGTCCATTTGGGTTGCATGGCATCATCCATTTGGATAGACTATAATGAGAGAAATAACACTTAAGGTTGGTTAATATATTATAAGTTCTAATATATTAATAAGGTTATTTAATTAGTATTGATCAAGAATTAATTTGGAATTAATTAAGTGATCAAAAGGAGACTAATTCAATATATGGGTCGATTGTGTAAATCATTCATTCTTATATATGTGGGCTTGTGATCCAAGATTCCTTATGTTGGACTAAGTCCATGGGGTGACCCATGGATACTCCATGGAGGTTAAAATCCATGGAGCATAAGGAATGGGTAAAGTTATGAGTTACATGGTGTAACCCTAATAGCCACCATATAAAAGAATCCCATGGCTCAAGAAATCGTGCACTAATGTGTGAGTGTGAGGGCTAGACGATTTCAAGGAGTTTTCAAGTTTCTCTCAAGTTATTCCAAGTGTATTTGGTGTTGTGTGAACCATTTGAGGTGTCACACTTGGGGCACTAGGCACTCAAGCTTCATGAAGACATTCTACATCAAAGAGGTATGCATTCTATCTTGTTATATTTATTATTTTGTATGCTAGATTAGGATAATACCTTGGATGTTCATAATTGTATGTATAATAGAGAAAACATAGATCCAAGGTATTTAGGGTTGCATGTACACTTAGGAGTGTTAGAATGCTCATAACCCAACAGTGGTATCAGAGCCTGGTTTTTTTTTCTTGTTATACTTGCAAAAGTAGCTGAAAAATCGAGTTGGATGCATATATTCGATTGTTTTGGCTGGAATTGGACTAGGAACATTACCCTAAGATGTTTTTGTAAACTTGTTTTTGATGTGGTAATGTTCATGCTAATCCAATTTCTAAGATAATTGTCATAATTTCAAGATTTGTATTAGTTTGTATGTTCATGCTAATTTCTTGAAGATTGATGATTTGAATTATCTTGTTCTTATGAGGTTCTTAGATTAATAGAAAAGTTGTGTGAAATAGTTGTTTTCAATCCATTTTAATCTAAGAGTTGATTCCAAAGTGTGTTTTTGTAACTTGTCCTCAAGTTATATGAAAAGTCACATTTAAGAATCATAAAACTCATAAAAGTTGGCAAAGGTTACAAAATGAAGAGTCTAGTTCTAATTAAATGGTTTTATGACTCCATAACTTGTCCTCAAGTTATGGAGGTTCAAGAGTCTCTTTATTAAATTAAAAAAAAAGTGTAACCTTAATTAGTTCCATAAGTTACAATAAAAAAAAGTTTTTTTTTTTTATTAATTAGTTTAAAGTCTTCCATAACTTGTCCTCAAGTTATGGAACTTGAAGAGTTTTTTTTAATTAAAACTACTTTAAACTCATAAGTTATGGAATTAATTAGTTTTGAATAGTTTCAAAAACTTGCCCTCAAGTTTTGGAATTTGAAAAGTTTTCACTTATGAATACTTTAATTCCAAGTTAGCCCTTAGAATTTTAAAAGTTAAAATTCAACCCTTATACTTTATAATATTATAAGTTAATAATATTTATATATATGTATAAGAGTAAAGTCAGTCTTACCGTTAGTAGGCCTCATTCACGAAGTTGGTCTATAAGGGGGGTATAAGGTTACTGCCTATAAAATGGCAGTTTAATGAGTGTCCACTCTCACCCACCGCTTCCTTGACTGGTGGAGGGTTGTTAGCCGAACGGGTAGGACAAGGACTATAATTCTCCTTTCATTAAAAGTATTAATGATAAATACTAAGTAACTAAACTCTTATTAATACCCAATCTTAGTTACTTAGGAAAATGTGAATTTGGTGCTAACCCATGAAATTACACTTTGCACTTTGCTTAAGTCGTTAGTGGAGCGTGTGTGGTTAACCGGCACACTAACCTGGACTTAACAAGGTAGGCAAAGGGTAACTTAATATTTATCATAGTATCGGTGGAGCGTGAGTGGTTAACCGGCACACTGATTAAGGGGTAAATATTAAGGGTACCAAGTATATTTGCATGGTTATTCACACCTTGTTTTGTGATCCTCGGCATCCCAGTCACAAAACCTGAAGGGCACACTCGAGATTGAAACATGCCTTTGAACAGTTCAATGAATCTCAAAGATCTAGGACTTTCAAATCCAATTAAAACCTAATAAATTATTTCGTTTTTCATGGTGGAAATTGGTGAATCGTCATTCACCTACCTTCAAATATTTTATAGCTTGGATTACGGTATCCCTCTTCTAAGTTATAAAATAGTTTGTTGGGTCCTAGCCTTAATATTTCATATTGGGTGTCATATTAAGGACTTTAAATCAACTATCTTGAATATCTCCCAAAAAGATGTCTGGTCTAGACATTTATGATCTTCCCAAATCTCTTGAAATAAGTTTTCCTAAATGAAGATGATGTCCCATGGATATCATACTTCTTTCACCTCCTCCAATTATTCTCCCTAACCCACAAGTTCCTAAAAAGTTTAAGGTCACTCAAGCCCTATTGGCAAGGCAAGGTCTAGGTGTGATCACATCTTGGAGATGTAGTCACATATTGACAAGCCGGGAGAGTTGGGTGTCAAAGTCTTGAGAAAGTTGGTGGCTCAACTACTTTCTAAGTCACATAGTGAGTTCTTTTGGGAATCCTATGAAACAGACTAAGACAAGACCCTTAATGATCTTATCTATTTGCTAAGATCAACTTCCTAAAACGCTATGGACATTGACAATGATGACATTGGATATCCAGTAAAGCTCTCTCTTCCCAATGGAAAGGGATCGGCCATAGTCAACTCGGTTGACCCAATGGTAAAGAGAGAGGCGAAGTCTGAGATAGTCCCATTATCAAGGGTCCATAGGTAACTATTGCCAAAGGAAGGGGCATTGGTTACGAAGCTGCCAAATTTACCTAAGGATGGTAAAGTCAATAAGTTTGGCTCTACTTCAGGTAAAGTCCAGTGTCTAACTCTATTAAGTACATGCTGATTCTGATCGCGAAGATGGATTTCAATCGCATAGTTCGGTGATCAGAATTTTGGGCTATTACTTAAGAGTTATGATATTTATATTGCTTAGGAATAGATAACAACATGGTTTTCATATGGATTGTAAGGATAAGTTTTTCCGCAAAGTTTTAAAATAAAAGAAAAAGGTTTTGATTTTATTTATTTTAAGTATCCTTACAATGGCATTTGTGAAAAGTTGTTGCTTATAAGATTCCATTGATAGCAATATTAGAAAAATGGATTTGATTCTTTCGGTTGTGGTAGTGTCTAATATTACCAAATAAGGAAAGATTCTCATCACCCAAGGTTCAATTGCACCGAAACTTGGAATCATGCAAGTTGTATAGTATGATGAATGAGAACTTTCAGCTTGGAAAATTAAGACTAATTCCTTATGTGAATAAGCAAAGGACTAAGGGATCGAGTACACATTCTTGTGCACTGGTCAAGTCCACCACAAAAGATCAAGAAGACTATTCGTCATGATTTACTTAAGTTCAGTAAATATGGTTATACTTATAAGTTTAAGTATAAGTCTGTAGCATTGGAGAAGTTTCAATGTGAGACAGAACGAATAAGAAGAATCAAAGTATGGTAGAAAGATAAAAGTTTCTCAAATCTGAAAAGATGGGAGAGTACTTTAGTATCATGTTTATGATCATCTTAATGATTAAGATACCATATCACAATTGGTCCTCTAAAGTCATCTTAGTGCATTCTTATGACTAAGAAGAGGAGTCATGAATTGTTGAAATGGTTAAATCAAAAAGATGAGTCATACTTCGTTCCAAAACAATTCTTAGAGTCATACTCCAAGATTGTAACTTGAGTGACATATCTTAAAGAGGGTTTGTTAACACTAGTCAAATGTAAGAGTAAAAGGTTATCTCCTCTTGTACATTTGAAATTGGTAAGTTGTGATGTTTTGGATAAAACAGAGACCAACTTAGGCCAATTGTGTAAAGTGTTAGTCTTGATAAAGAATCCGCACTATCTCTTGAATATTTGACCAAGGGAGTCTTATATGTCAAGAGGACAGTGGGAGTCTTAAAGCTCTTGAAAGTTTCAAGACTTAATCAAGAATAAAACCTAAAGTCCTTCACTAGCACACGACTTGAGGTTTATAACCTATCGTGTTGACATATTCTGTGCCCATTCCAGTTAATGTTGGCTTTGCATAGGAGTTCTGAAAGTTCTCAATTGGTTGGATAACAACTTGGAAGCAATGGCAGGCCCTGTACTTCCAGGTGGCAAGAAGTTAAGATTGCATAAGTTCAGTCCATATGAGTTTGGATTTGTCATTATCCTTGTCTTGTGACTATGGTTTTGACGATTCACATGGATAAGAACACATACACCATAAAATCTAAGGGTCATAACGTTTCTCTCCGATTCATGAAAATGATGGTGAGGAAACAATTTCACTAAGTAGATTTTAGCTAGATAGCAATTGTGATATTTGCATTCTCAAAGTCGTTAGTGGAGCGTGTGTGGTTTACCGGCACACTAACATGGACTTGTGAGAAGTGGCAAAGGTCTAAACAATTGAGACTATGATTACGGCATCCCTTTTCATAGTTCTAAAATTGTTTAGACACACATGTGAGCTATCTAAGAGAGGTGTATGATTTTGATAAAATTTTATCAAAACAATCTAGTATCAGAAATCTAAACTTTGGTAAGAAAGTTAGCTGATTTCTGAGTACATGTCAAAGCTAGTGGGAGCATAAGTGTTATGCTAATAATCATCATGTTAGTGGGAGCATGATAATTATGACAAAGGTTGCAAGTTAGCAATGTTAATTATAAAAAACAAAAGTTTCAATTTGTGAGGTTGCAGGGGTTGAAAAAGTTGTTTCGCTATAATTAAGGGAGAGGAAATTATACTTCATTTCAATTCTAAAAGCTTAGATTGAGATTTTAATCGTATTTAATCAAGGATATATATATGAATTTCATGTTGGAATGGCTCAACATAAGGAAATTCTATATATGGGTGCATTATTTGCGTTCTAAAATTCGATTATGATTACGACATCCCTTTTCATAATCTGCATTTTGAGAACTTGGCAAATTGAAATGGAAATATTATAGCAAAAGACTGGTTTAGTCTTTATGTGAGACATCATGAATCGTGTCCCATATGCTTCGGATATAGGATCGATTACATGTGCTATATTCATCCCTTCTAAAATTTTCCAAATGCCTGGGGCATTATGAAGGGAAAAGGTCTAGAATTGGATATGACTAAAATGATTAAGCAATTGTCGAGGACAATCTAAGGTTTACCAAAGATTGGTTGCTCAAGGACAGTTGGAAGTATAATGTTAATTCTGGAAGGACCATATTGACATAATCTGTAAGGAACCAACTCTTGTTCAGAAGTGATAGTCAAAATGGAATATGGAAATGTTTCAAAGTTAGAAATTATTCAATCTGTGTAAGATTAGGAAACTTAATGAAAGAAGGATTTGGGACTGTGAAAAGAGGATCATTGGAGTGATGTTCAATTGATCTATTTTACAAAGTAAAGATCATAGACAAACATAGTATGCATACTTGGTGTATGGCATGACTAGTGTTTAGAAAACATAGTGTACATGCTTGGAGCATGGGACAACTATTGTTTTAAATTCAAGTATAAAGTTGATAAAACCGAAACAATGAATAATGAGTAATCAGTATGGTGATAAATAAAAGTGTTTATTTATATTCATAGGGTTTGATACCATATTTGATTTATTTATTCTTGTGTTTCACTTTGCATGTTTTGACTTCCAGAATAACTAAGTCGCTCTTCCTGAATGATTAAGTTATTCAAACCATCCACAGTCGGTCATATGTTGGAAGTAGATATGAATCAAGACTGTCATGGGTTGGTTTGTAGAGGTCCAAGTTGGTGGACAAAGTGGTGCTACAACACTCATGAGTGCTCATAAGTTCTGAGTATTGGATTCAACCCGCGCTCATTTGAATCACTTCATGGATTTTATCACGAGTGATCATGAGACGATAATATCTTATATTCTTCAAACCTAGAGATATGAGTTGTTACTATGAGTTGGTTATACATTGATTGCACGAAAACGCATTGGTAACTCGATGTTATAAAACGTGCATTTGTGTATGATTCAACAAGTAGTAGAACAAGCCATATGAGTCGAAGTTTATCCATTACTTTTACCTTTGGGATAAAAGCGATATCTGTGGGCCCCTCGATGATTTAAAGATGATACATGTGAGTGCTTGGCCAAGCCAGGACTGATTTGATTTGTTCAATCAGTCAGTCATCATGAATCGGAAATCGGGAAACAACAAATAGACAGAGAGAATGATTGATAATCCATGTCTCAGTCCATATGATATCTAGAATGGAGGAATATATGATCCCATATCTAATGGACAAGTCATTGACAAAGGTCAGAGTTCATCGACAAGGTCAGAGTTCGACAGAAGCTTTTGAGAGCTACGATTGCTGATCGGTTCCTGAAGTCATACGCAATAATAGTTTTAGACTTGACCCGACCCGGCATGGTCCATTTGGGTTGCATGGCATCATGCATTTAGATAGACTATAATGAGAGAAATAACACTTAAGGTTGGTTAATATATTATAAGTTCTAATATATTAATTAGGTTATTTAATTAGTATTGATCAAGAATTAATTTGGAATTAATTAAGTGATCAAAAGGAGACTAATTAAATATATGGGTTGATTGTGTAAATCATTCATTCTTATATATGTGGGCATGTGATCCAAGATTCCTTATGTTGGACTAAGTCCATGGGGTGACCCATGGATACTCCATGGAGGTTAAAATCCATGGAGCATAAGGAATGGGTAAAGTTATGAGTTACATGGTGTAACCCTAATAGCCACCATATAAAAGAATCACATGGCTCAAGAAATCGTGCACTAATGTGTGAGTGTGAGGGCTAGACGATTTCAAGGAGTGTTCAAGTTTCTCTCAAGTTATTCCAAGTGTATTTGGTGTTGTGTGAACCATTTGAGGTGTCACACTTGGGGCACTAGGCACTCAAGCTTCATGAAGACATTCTACATCAAAGAGGTATGTATTCTATCTTGTTATATTTATTATTTTGTATGCTAGATTAGGATAATACCTTGGATGTTCATAATTGTATGTATAATAGAGAAAACATAGATCCAAGGTATTTAGGGTTGCATGTACACTTAGGAGTGTTAGAATGCTCATAACCCAACACCTATAGGAAGAGCTATTGCCACAACGATTGTTAGTTGCCGGTGTTTCTAGATGACCGTGTGACACATGGTTTGCGGGCACTTCGGTGTTCATGGGCTGGAGTGATGTTGGTCCCTCGTTCGCGGCCAGCGCAAACGTCACGTGGGAATCGGGAGGTGTATCGGTGGAATTGGCACTGCTTGTACCGATCCTGAACGACACCGCGGGGTACTTGTACTTTGCAAAGTCGGAGTAGCGAAAGTGGAGTCACGGGTTGGTGTTTCGGGTGGAAGTCATGAGCCACTTAGAGTATTCGGCTGGCCGTGCACACAAGTAGTGAACGGGGTGTTTCTCTTGGGTTAGGTAGCACTAAGAGACACTATTCTATCAATCGGTTGGATAGATATAATAAAAGGTTGAACATGTAACAAACGGTTGGTTGCATATTAAAAGGTTGAATATATAACAAAGGTTGATTATTAATAAAAGGTTAAACATGTAACAAAAGGTTGGTTGCATATTAAAAGGTTGAATATATAACAAATGTTGCTTATTAATTAAAGGTTGCTTAAATATGAAATGTGATTATTTATATCTTATGCGGTTGCTTATGTGGTATTTGGTTGATCATATATGTTATGTGGTAGAATTGTGATTAAACATATATGCATGTATGCGGTTGAATAATTATGATATGCGGTTGTTTTCTAAGTGGTATTTGTCTATCATTCTTATGCTTCATCGTGAAATGAATGATTGACCCATTTGGGGTTTGTATGTTTTATATGCAACTTTATGAACTCACTCAGCAGGGGCTGACACTTGTATCGTTTCTCTTTTGTGCCTTATGATTGGTGCAGGCAGTTTAGAAGATTGGCCTTGGTGAGAGGGGTTCTTATGGGTAGTAGTCTTATAGTAACGATACCACTCTTAGACACGCTTTGATTATTTACTTTAAAGTACTTTTATTTACATTTTAAATGGTTTGGAATTTCGTTTGAGTTTTCGGAGTAACGTTGTGGTTTTGAAAATGTTTTGGAATTAAAACTAAGTCTTTCGCTAACGTATTCTGTTAAATAAATGTTTTAAAAAGAAAAAAAATTATGGTGAAAATCACGACGTTACATGAACCAAACCCCATATGTACCTTTTTACCTTTTTGTACTCTGGGATGACAAGGTTGGGACAGAAAGTCGCGAGGTCATTGAAGCGGTTGGTATAAGTTGCAATATATGCATATGTCATGGTGAGATTCTAGAATTCTTGCTCTATGTTCTGCATCTTTTCTATGGGACAGTATTCCACAATAAGTAGTTGCTTTAGTTCATCCCAGGAAGTGGCATTAGGTACAGACCCTTAGAGGACCTTTGTTATTCCTCTGAGACCTATCACCGTATGTTCCTTAATTCTGACCCGACCCCATATTCCTTGTAGTTTCAAAGTTAGCTATTGTGTTCGCGACGCATTGAGCTATCAGTGCCTTAATGGCTTCTAGAGCCATGGTTACGAAATCCGTGTCTGACTGGGGTCCTAGATTTCTTCTAGTTGGCAACGTGTTTCAATCCTATGATTGTTAGTTCAAAGAGAGGATGTTAGTCGTTGACGTCTTGGATTAATCTTATAAACACAGATAGTGATGGCTACACGTATGAGTTGATACAAAAATGTTAGTAAGTGGCTTAAGAATAACACGAAAAATTTTCAGGTTGGAAAGCTTCGATGTTCCAAAGGTCTTTTCCTAATAAATGGCGAAGACATACTACTTTACATAAACTGACTTTTTATTATGATCCAAAAATCTTAGGGGATAACTTGACTGGTGTAACACCTGTTTTCTAGAATGGATCGGTGTAGGGTATAAAGAAGTCAGAGGCATGGTTTTTGAGAAAAATCATGTGTCACGGCATTACCATAGGGAGGTCACGGCGTGATGCGCCAAATGAGAATGTGTTTCTAGAAGGATGTCACGATGTGACATGAGTATGGTCACAACATAACAATAACTGCATCCCAAGCCCATGATCTTTTAGGGTTTCCTTCGTATTTAAACCCCTAATTTCGGATTCACAACTTCATTTCTAGCCTCCATCACCCTCTAGAACCTTGAAGTAAACCATAATACTTTCCTCATCATTTTTGAGCTTATTATGAGTGTTTTGGTGCTCTTGGAAGGAAGAAGAATACCTTGTGGTGTAGAGAATCTCTTGGCAAGTTTGGAGTTTGGTGTTTGTAGTTGAGCCATTTATGGATCATTGTAAGTGTTCAAGACCCAAACTTTATGTTGTTAGCTTCTAGATCTAAGCTTCTTGTCCCTTTTTCTAATTGTTGTCTAAGTTTTGATGGAAGGATTCCATAAAGTTGGCAAATGTATGGGTCCTTGAGGTCCCTTGAGTGTAATATAGGTTGGATCTAAAGATTAGATAAGTTTTGAAGACATTATTGTGATTATGGTTCCATTTCTTCATCATTTTGACCTAATATGAGACCAAGACATTCATTAGGCATGCATGTCTATAAAGCATCAATTTTTAAAATGTTTTTGGAGTAAGAAGGTCCTCTGGAAAGTTGGAATGGATGGATTAAAGAATTAAGGATTGAATGCATTAAGTTGTCCTAATTTGTTGTAGTCACGATGTAACCATGTGGGGGTCATGACGTGACAAGGAGTTTTCCCGGTTATTTTGGATGGACCCTGTCACAACATGAGGGCATGGCCATCATGACTCGACAATGGTTTTGATCGCAACTGGGTTGTTTGAATTTGGATTCTTTGGATCGGGGCTGAGTTGTTAGTCACGACGTGAACATGGGCTGGTCACAACGTGTGTATCAGATGTTGGTGATGTCACTTGTTGACTTTGACTTTGATAGTTTACTTTTGGCATGGCTTGACTTTTGGTCAAAATTCTCATTTTAGAAGGCAGACTAAGGGTTTACCTTGAAATATTAGGAGTTATGTAGCACCCGTTCGTTGGTTGTGAGAGCTGTTAGTTGTAGATAACGTCAGTAAGATGAGTCTTCTCATTATACAATGTAGGATGCTAGCTGTCTTTGTGACTCGTGCATTGGTATGTTGGGTTGAGCCCATTTATATGTTGGGTCGGACACGTTTGTATGCTGAGTTGGGCCTGTTTGTGTGTTAGGTTGGGCTCGTTTGTATGATAGCCAGGGCACGATATATGGGCAGGGACCGTTATGTGGGTGAGGCCTATTATGATGGGTGGGGCCCGATATCTAGGTAGGGCCCGATGATATGTATGGTATGTGGTATTTTGGGCAACCCACTAAGATTTGTGCTTACGGTTTTGTGGTTAAAATATTTTCATGTACTTCCAGTTCCAACAGGAAAGGCCCCACTTGACTACACAACATCCCCTAATGGCTTTTCCGCATTGATCATTATTGATTTACTATGATGTTTGAAAAATACAATTTACTTTGTGTGGTTTTTGAACAAATGATTATAACGCTTGATGGTTTAAAAATGAAAACTTTATTAGTGTTTTTGGGACATTACAAGTTGGTATCAGAGCCTTGGTTTGAAGGATTCGGGCACACTCCCAAGTGTGTCTAAACTCAAACTGAGGAATTGATAATCTTTTGAAAAAAAATAAATTTTATGAAAAGATTTTTAGAAAGAAAGGGGTGTGATGCATGCAATCACCCGAGCTCAAGTAAATGATTCCCAGAATACCCATACATGTTGATATGTTATATGAGTTATAGAATGTTTTTCATGCTAGAAGTTATCATAAGGATATGCTCAGGGTTTCATGCTAGAATGCCTATTAGGAGAGAAGCTTATTAAGAAGGATGCCTTTTGATGTTTTGTGGCCTATAACGTTTTACTACTCGAATGTTGCTTGCTTTGTGCTTTGTAGAACTTATATTTATATGAGTTAACTATTAAATGAATACTCTACGTTACATGTTGCAAAGGTCAAATAATTTTAGAATGATTGATTTGGCCTTATTGTGCAACTCTTGTTTGTGTCCAACCGTTGTAGGGCTGAGTTGTTGTTTGAGAAGAGCGGTTCTTTTCCTTGCCGAACAGGCTCTATCCTTTGTGGCGATTAACCTTTGCTCTATATTTTGTGTGTGGGATCTCAATATTCTTCATCTTAGACTTAGGTTCTTCTCTACAATTTAGATCTTTTTAGATAAGTCCAATGTGCTTCCTCTGAGGATTCCTAATTCATCATTGATGGTGTGAATCTGAATGATGTGACATATGGTGTTATTGGCTAGGAATGGCGGGACTAGATACCGTCTAGAGGGAAGGGATAGATAGTGAAGCCTATGGTGCTTTCGAGCCTTAAAGCAAAATGGTATCTCCTCCATAGCCTTATATTATTATAGTTGTGTTATATGTTGGGACCTCCTGAAAGGTTGGAATGATTTACGTAGTAGTGGTGCCCATTTCCTAGTGATGAACTTTAGCCTTTTCTTCCTCTAGTTCCTTCAGAATAAGTTTCAGCCTTCTTAATATCATACTGCAAGAAATCTTCTTCTTTCCCAGTAGGGTTTGCCTACTCCTTAGCATAATTGTCTTCCTCGGAGGGCTCTGAAAGGTCCTCAGACTCTTTAATTGATTTTTAGGAACCGTCCGTCTCATGAGGTTCCTTGTCGGGGGTCAAAGAAAAAAGAGATGTGGAAGTCTAAAAAAAATAAGTATCGATGATCTTAAGGAAGAGTAGCACATATATTGTGCTAATCTTAGATATTTGTTTTTGACCTAAACTCTTGAGTTTGGGTTCTAGAGATTTCGTTGTATGATAAATAAGTGTTTTCTCATCGACGGACTGAGTATATATATATATATATATATATATATATATATATATATATATATATATATATATATATATATATATATATATATATATTGTAGTTTGTTTGTGTGTTTTATTAATTCTTGTTTTGTACTTCAAGGCTATCAAGTAAGGATCAGCCAGGTAGGAAAAGTCGGAGGGCAAGACCATTTTAACATATAGTCGCTCTGAAATCCAGCAACCCAAGGCGTCAATTTCCATTCTAGACACTTCTTTCGTAAGTAGTCTATCAGTAATGTAATTAATAACAATACTTTTATTTTTAGGTTTGAGGAAAAACCTAATCGAAGTATAAGACCCTAGGCTATACTCGTTATTCCATAATCTAATACCAATCTGACACACCCTCGACCGACGATGGAATTGCCGAGCTATGCGAAGTTAGAATGTTGGGTCACAGATATTGGACATATATTTAAAAATACAAAACAATATGTAACATAAATGTCACTTTCGTTATGTATTAAATGTTACATCACAATATGTTTTATCAGAATCTCTAATACAAAAGGTGCCTCAACAGTTAGGGATAACAGTACATGATACTAAGCTTCCAATAGTTCCATCGACTGACTGTTGCTCAAGGAGTGCAATCTTCCATCTCTTGGTTTCCAAGGAATACATGTGGTTTTGAAATGGTGAACATAATGTTAGTGAGTTCACATGTTTTATAGTTTCAAATTACTTTTTATATGTAACTATATTTAGTTATAAAAGTATTTTGGCCTCTACGGTTTTAGAGTCATCTCTCTTTCTTTACTCACCAAACAATGTGGTTATTTCTAAAAAGCATTATCAATGAAGTGAAGGAAGTTGACTGTAAAAAAAAACTATTAGAACATTTTTACTATTCAAGCTTGATAACATTTACATAAGAGGTTGTGCATGTTTACCAAATGATAACAAGGACTGATCATCGACATCATTTGAGTGACACTGTTGTGAGAATGCAACCATAGAAATCAAAGATTCATAAACTTTCCCTAAACATGTCAATTCAGCCCAAAAGGCCACAAATCTTGACCGTAACATGAATAAAGGCTTCAAAGGCTCATAACCTTTTCCTTGAAACAAATAAAACCAAAGTCCTAAAATGCCTCGAGGTGACGATTTCGGCTTGACTTACATGGTTGGGGTCGGGGTGCAACTCCCCAAGCCTCAGCACTTAGAACAAAGACCCAAAAGGGTTAATCAGTAAACCTTAGCTAAAAAGGGACATCATAACAAAGCAAATTGGATAAAAAGGCTTAGTTTGGAAATAATGATCTATGACCTAAAGAAAGGGCAAGTTCCAAGCTCCCAACGTGAGCTCCCGAGATAAATCCAATGGACACTAAGCAAATATGAGTCCTAGAGTCACAATTTGGACAAATCCAGTAACATGGCTAGATCGCCAACCCCCACACCCGCCCACCGAGCAAAAAGACCTAATTGTCTCGAGTCGACACCCCCCCCCAGGCCAACATAAACTTGGGGGAAGAATCGCCTGAACAAGGAAAAGTAAGGGCACGTGTTCACCAGTGGCCAACATAAACCAGCGGGGGTAGAAACAAAGCATTATAGAAATAGAAACGACCATATTATCAAAAGACAAAAAAAATATTATGTTAGACAACCCCCAGACTTAAAAGGGCCACGCAGGGCCAAACAATAATTAAAAATATTATCCTTTAGACATCGTCTCTAAAACATTAAAAATCCAAACATTGTTTTCGTAACACCCGCAGATTCGGGCTAGTCAATGTAGAGACAATAAGCGTTAAAAATGACTTTTTGATGGAATATTATTTAGAGTAAATAATCTTAACCAAGTTATAGTATATGTCACAAGGGTTTCGTACACATAAAGAAAGCCGAAATCCGAGTTATAACGAAGAACTTATGACCCATCGAAATTTTACGGCAAACCGACACGACACCGGAAAATCGTAAAAAGTGAGTTTGCGATAAATTACTTTTTAGCCTTAGCGATCTAAACGAAAGCCGTAGTATACGTTAAACCGAGAACGTGCATAAAAAGAACCTCCAAATCTGACGTCGTATGAGGAAGTTATGATTTTTCTACGATTTAGCATAGCAGTGCACAACCCGAAATTCGAATTTTAGATCAATCGATTTCTAGCCGACACAACCTAAATGAGAATTGAAGATCTCATTAATAGGAGTTCAACGATAAAAATACAGTCGATAACTTTCAACCCCAATATAAAATAAATAAAATTAATCACATTGATGTGTATTTTATTACAATAGCACAATCATCGAAATATAGATTCTTCTAAAATCATTTTATAATAAAAAAATGGAAGTTGAACGCTATGATGTGGAGATTTTTCAAATTACAACTCTTAAAAAGATAAAAATTAAAAGAATTATGCCATTAAAATAAAAGTTACGACAGTGACAAAAAAACAACAATAACATCCATAGGATTCTATACATTTTTATTCAATATACATACAAAAAAGTGAGCCATAAAGCAAATAAATTGGGACATTTATATTTTCATAAATGTTAACAGAACACATCTAAAGCTAATTCATTATCTCATTTTTCTTCTTTTAAAAACACACTTCAAATACATTAACATTCACAGTTTGTTCTTTACATATTTCATCAATATCAAGAGAACTCATCAAAACACAATTCTTGTTTAAAGACATTTCAAAAACATCAAAATTCACAACATTTTTCTTTTAGATCGAAATGTGTAACGACCCAACAATTATAAGGTAAAAATTCCATTTTCAATCTAACCATAAACACCATTTATCCTTTTCAATCATTCAAAAGTATATCATAGTAAAAATAGTTTTCAAAGTACAATCCTAAAATCATAAGGTGCGAAAACATGGGTGAATGCGCTATGATCACGCCGGGCCCTTCCCTTTCGAACAGGAAGTACCTGAAACCATAAAATAAATTGCAAGCACGAAGCTTAGTGAGTTCCCCAAAATACCCCATACCATACATACATAACGGTCGAAAACATAACTGGGTCTATTTCACCCCCTTCGGTATCTTTCAACCGGTATTTGGTCTATTTCACCTCTACTGCAAAGCATACAATCATATCAACAAAATTCACGAAGACAACAAGCATAAACAAACATAACATAGAATTGTCACGAAGACAACTACCATTCTATTAACATAATCTAGTGGACTAACATTAGTGCCTTCGACCCACGAGTACAGTGGAGGAAACTCACCTCTCAATTTGAATGATCGTTGAACAGGGACAATGTTCCGAATATCAACTCTACTAGTCACCTATTCATTGGAACATGACCAAACTTAACTTATAATCAATATACCCAAAATACCCCTAGGTCAAACTCCTGGTCAAAGTCAAAGTCAACCGGGTCAACTCGGTGAGTACATTGGGCGTACTCAATAGGTATGCGGGGCGTACTATGTGTTTGACCAGAGTCGAGGGGCTAACCACGTACGCGCAGTGTACCCTTTGGTACACCCAGCGTACGCGGCTACCATCCTTTCTTCCCATTAAGAACTAAATCCTTCAGCTCTTTTGTCCAAAATCCAGATCTAGCCCTCAAATGATGTTCTTAATCATAAAGTTTCCAACTTTATGATCTTGCATTGCTATTAAGTGCTCAATACCAAAAATCATAACTTCTTAACTCTTTAAGACATCCTAGCTCATGCATGGAGGGAAACTAAGGTCCAAGATTACATTTTTATGGTTCCTAATAACTCCATAATGGATAAAGTTGGAAACTTTATCCATAAGAATGGTCCAAACAACCAAGATCTAGTCTTTAAGTCTCAAAGGGGCCAAAAGTGCATCTTTTTCAACTTAATCCATTAAGTCCAAGTCTCCAACCTTTAGATCTGAATTAAAATGATGTTTAGATGGATAAAGTTTCCAACATTATCCTATGCACTAAAGTGACCAAAAGCTCATAACACCCAAATCTAGCTAGATCTAACAAATGCATCATCAAGATTCAAGCTTTATACCTCCAAGGGTAAGATCAAGGTGAAAAAAGTCTGGATCTACAAGCTCCAATGCAACCAACACTTCTCCAAAGAGCTCCTTCTTCTCCAAGACGCATCAAGAACACTCCAAAGCACTCAAGAACACCTTCTTTTGCTCAAAAGGCTCAAACTAGGGTTAGGGTTTCAAGGGAGGCTGTTGGAGAGGTGGAGGCTAAGAATGGGATGGGTTTGGGGAAGTTAAGGAGCTTAAATGTAACATCCGGATTTCCAGGTATCATAATTTAAGTATTTATTTTGAGTTAAGAAGAGGGACTCGACGAGTTGACGCCAAAACTCGTCGAGTAGGATCGCGACTGATGACTCGGATTAATGAATGAACTCGACGAGCCGGTGAGTCGACTCGACGAGTCCGCGCTGTGGTCAGAAACCTTAAATCTTTGGGCCTGTGCCCTATTTAAGGGTCCTTATGGCCTTCATTTGCGGCCACTCATACCCTGAGAGACACCATTTGAACCAGAGAGCATAGAGAAAGAGAGTGGGAGCTAATTTCTTCACCTTAGAGCATTCTTGCAAGGAAGAAGGAGGGGGGTTCAAGCTAGGCTCGTTGAGGAGCTCAGATCTTCTATCACTTCATCAAAGGTTGTTGTTTGAGGTATGAATCCATGCCTATTTGCGTGTATAAAGTAGATCTCATGAATCTAGGGTTTCTTTACCCCTTCTTTAGTTGGAATATGGAGCATGTGGAGTCCCATTGAGGAATAAACTTTAGATCTGGACCTTGAGAGGTCCATAGAGTCCCAATCATCCAGCTTTATGCAGTCCCATTAGGGTTTTGAGTCTAGGTTGTCATTTTAAGAGCTATTTCTTCAAATATAGCTTGTTGTGTGGTGCATGGACATAAAGATTGAACCTTTACGTGACTTTTGGGTGCTAGAAGGCCAGATCTATAAGTTAGAGAAACAGATCTAACCTCAGAAGGTAAAATGAGTGTTGCCATGGAGGAAACTCGTCGAGTCCATAAGAGGACTCGACGAGTCGGATCGGGTTGCCCCGCGATTCGTGATCAGTGGTAACCCGTCAAGTGAAAGGTTAACTTGACGAGTCGAGTGAGGCCTTATGAGGATTCAGAGGACACACATGGACTCGCCGAGTCACCAGAGTGCACTCGATGATTCGGGTCAAAGTTGGACCGTTGACTGGAGTTGACATCAGTTGACCTTGGGGGTTTGGTCAAACTGATTCATGAGAGGCCATGGAGGGGTACAATGGTCTTCTACCCATTCTTTAGAGATGAGAACATGAGGAAAGTATTGATTAGAGATATTATCATTTTGATAGGCGGAGGTTAGGTCTGGGATATCGAGCACGAGAGTTTACTAGACATCATACGAGGTAAGTATTCTCATTATACATTACCTAGAGTGGTATATATGTGCAGACCGGAGGGTCTTATGTGTTATCTGTATGTTTGAGATTACGTACATTGTGATATATGTATGCTATGTGTTATATAGACCGGACCGGAGGGTCCAACGACTTACGAGGCCAGAGGGTCCTCGAGTAGACCGGACCGGAGGGTCCAACGATTTAGACCGGACCGGAGGGTCCAACGAGCTAGACCGGACTGGAGAGTCCAACGAGCTACGGGACTGGAGGTTCCCGCTGAGACACATTGACCGGAGGGTCATACCGAGTTATAGCCTCGAGTGGCTTATGTGATGTATGTGGTATTTTAGGGAACTCATTAAGCATTTATGCTTACCGTGTTATGTGATATGTGTTTCATGTACTAGCGAGGATCGCGGGAAGGCGCCGGCATGATTTGTACACACTGACAGAGGATTTTGTATTTGAGATTCTGGGATATGTTTTACAGTGATAATATTTGATACACTTGAGTTTTGAGATGATTTATATGAGATATGTTATGTTTGAAAAATGAAAAATTGTTTGAAAATTTACGTCGTTACAAGTTGGTATCAGAGCCTTGGTTTGAGGGATTCGGATGCACCTTCGGGCGTATCTGAACTCAAACTGAGGATTTGAGAAGATTTTTCATAAGAGAAACAATTTTTCTAAAAAGAGTAAAAGATTTTCGAGAAAAGCAGAACGGAGCAGTGTGTACGATCAGCCAGCGCCCGAACGGTGATTTCCTAAAATACCCTTACATTATGTGTTATAAGATAATATGTGATATGATATGCATGCTAGAGTAGGCTAGGTAATCATATCTAGGACTAGGGTGGCCTGATTTGTGATGCCTTAGCCTAGGAGATTACTGCTGCTATGAGTTACTTCGAGAGTGAGTAGGTAGCAGCGAGGAGCTTATGAGTGGTCTACTGGAGGGTAGCATGTGTTCAGCGAGATATAGTGTACTTATGATCTGGGATCCTAGGAGGAGGACTTGGGGTGAATACTAATGCGGTGTGGAAGGTAGTATAGGGCCCGTACTACTGGAAACACCGGATCAGTGAGCAATCTAAGTAAGAGTCCTTAGGATACTAAGGAACAAGTATGGTTGAGTAGCGAGTGCGAGTATACTTGAGCGAGTCTCTGATTTCTTTGTGTTGTGTTTCAGAGACACCATGTTTGGGACACGCCACACACCAGATGGCAGAGGCGTTAGCGACGAGGAGATTCGTCGGATGATTCATGACGAGGTGGCCGCGGCGATCCGGGAAGCCATTCCGGATATGTTTGGGTTTATCAAGACCACGCTGATTGAGACGTTTGACAAGAGATATGCTGGTGTTACTAAGGCGGCTGCTACTGCAGCCACTGCAGCTGTCGCTGCCATGAGGCCACAGGGGGGTGACTCGTTGCTATACCCAGATTTTAGGAACACGAAGCCACCAGAGTTTGATAGGACTCAGGATCCTATCGCCGCAATGAGATGGTGTTGAATCATGAAAAGTGACCCTCTTGAACTTCAACTACCACAGCCCACAAGGATCCGCAGTCAAGGTTTCATCAGCAGCCTCACCTGAAGTCGTCATCCAACCGCAGTCTTATTATCTCTTTACTTAGTTTAACTTTATCTACTTTTATGTAATACTCTCTATTGTCCAGTATGCCTTGCATGGCTACTCTTAGAGAACTGATCTGATGTAACTCTTGAGTCTCTATATATAGAGCTCATTCTTTCTCAATTTATAAGTATCTTGGATCTATCATTTTCACACATCTTACTCTCATCTTCTTACGCATCTTAATATCTTCTTACTCTCAAAGTTCTCTAGAACGTAACTGATTACTACTTCTCTTCGGAGCAAGTCACTTGCGACTTAATCACTAAGTTTGATCTCACTTACTAACTTGGTTTGAATGCATTCCATGTTATGAATCAACTTATGTGTATACTTGATATATCACCTGCTGTCATTATGTTTCCTTACATTTCCGCAACTAACTTTCTAACCTTCTAACTCTAACTTATTAATATTATTGTTGAGCTTTTAGATCCTTCGAGATAAACTATTCCGCAATTACACTTTTTCTAACGTTTGTTCAAGTGTGTCTCAATGTTTTTCTCTCAACAATTGGTATCAGAGCCATAGTGGTTGCTTTTTGAAAAACAAAACTCTGATTTTCAAAGGGCCTTCTATACCACTGAAGCTCATTTCTTATAAAAAAAAACTTAAAAAAAACAAGGAAAAATGGCACAATCATTGTCTCTGAATGTTTCCAACAGTGTTGGTGGTTCAAATCGAGCCCCAATATTGGTGGCAAATGAATATCATCACTGGTCCCAGAGAATGGAAAGATATTTAAGAAGACTTGGTAGAGATGTATGGCGATCCGTAGAAGAAGGACCACATGTCCCAGTTCTTACACCAGTTCAAACTGACGGCGCCACAGCCAAACTAGGAGGAGGCCAACCAGTCATGAATCGTCCCACCAAAGACGATCTCGATAAAATGGAAAATGATGTTGTTGCTTTTTATGAAATCTCTTGTGGAGTTGCTCCTGACAACTTCGACATTATCATAAATTGCAAATCAGCAAAAGAGATCTGGGAGGTTCTCAAAAACCTGTATGAAGGCTCAGAACAAGCTCAAGACAAGAAGCTCACAACTGCACTCAATGAGTTCAACAATTTTAAAGCTCATACTGGCGAAAGTTTGGAAGACTCCTTCAAAAGGTTCAACCTGATAGTCACCAAGTTGTCTAATGCGGGCACCATCCGCAGTAACCATGAAACAAATCTTCAAATCCTCAACGGTTTGGGAAGACATTGGACTACTACTAAGATGATAGTTCAAGGGGATAGAAAGATTCACTCTTTGTCTCTTTACAAGCTCTACGGGGAACTGCAAGCATAAGAATCCACCGTACTCAAAGACTGTGCTGACTTCGGAGGACCACTGGCTCTCATAGCACAAGCTCCACACAATCAATCCTACTCTCCCTCGTATGACACTACACCGCAGTCATACGAAGCTGACTCAGAGTATGATGATGAAGAAGAATTCCAGAAAGCGATTGCTCTTGTTAGCCAACAGTTCAACAAACTACCACCTTCTTCCTTTCGTAAGAATCAGCAGCTCAACAAACCTCCATTCAACCGTAACTTCAACCCACAAAATAACCATTCCTGTTATCCCAAAAGTTCTCATCCACCACCGCAATCTCAAAATACTCAACCGAAGGAGGCACCGCAGTCTATTCAAACCACTGACTTCGGTACTCCCTCAGAAGACAAAAGTGATGTTGTAATCTGTCACAAATGCAACAAAGAGAATCATTTTGCAAAAGACTGCAAGGCCAATGTAGTGAAAGACAGAGCTTTCTACCTGAGAATGGCTCAAGAATTGGAAGAAAAGGAAAAGGCCAGGGCATACGTAGCTCATGTCAAAAGAGACCATCAAGTTTGGTCATCCGGAGATGAAGAAGAAGCCATCAGCAGTGTCAAAGGAAAAGGCAAAATCTGTATGTTGGCAACTGCGGATGAAGATGAGTCTACAAAGATGGAAAAGAACTACTGCTACATGGCCAAGGATGGAACTCTAAGCATCGTCGAGCAGGTAAAACGCATGATTCAAACTCTAAATTATAGCATGCATGACTGTCAACCCTTCATAGACAACCTTAATGACACATGTGTTGCCGTCCTTACAGACTATAACAAAGCCTTAGATGAGAAGAACATTGTGTCCCAAGAGATGTTCCATGTAAGAGGACGCCTGGACAACAAAAGACTCAAAATGGCTATGTTAGAAAAGGACTTAGAGTTAGAGAAAGATGCAAGAATGTTAAGTGAAACACAACTAGAGATAGCTTTGAACCACAGAGATTTAGCTCAGAGTGAGATTGTACGCCTAAATCTTTTAATTGAAAAATTGTTCAATGAAAGTGAAGCAATTGAAAATTTAGTGAATAATGGAACTGTGGACAATACTTACACTTGGGGTTGGTCCAATGGATATCCTACCGCAAAGGATTCCTCACCCCGGTTCAACAAAGATCGACTGTATGTCCCTCCGGACCGAGAATTTCATTTCCCAGTCAATGACAAGACTTTTCCTGAAGATATCAGAACACACTTCGGTAGACTTCATGATCTAAGTAATAACTGCGTCATAGAGGAAATTGTGCCTGAGGTTTCGGGTCACACAAGTGATCTGACTCCTATCTGTGGCACAATCCATTCGAATTCTCAGACCTCATCCGTAGTTGATGAAGAAATTGTCATTGAGGGCCCCGAAGTCTCGAAAGACTTCCCATCTCTGCCCTCAGACCGCAGTGTCTCACACTGTAGTCAAAAGTCCCACAAAAGTCCCACTGAAGTCCCAACTCACACTTACTCTGCGGTAGTCAAATCATCTTTACCGCAGTCCTCAATAAAAAGCTCTATGACTCTCCAACCAATTCATCATGAATTACCCATAGAGAACTTTGAAGTAGGTCAATGCTCTCAAAACCCTGAATCTTCAAGTTCGGATGAGTCAAGCCCTCGTCCTCAAAATTTTTCTAAAGATTCCAGGAAACCGCATCTGAACACCACTGACTGCGGTTCTCCAAAAACCTTAGCAAAAAAGGCTTTCAAAGAGGAAATTCGATCTCGAGGCACAAGTCGACAAAACGTTTCTAAAAACAAAAAATATATCAGATTTCCAAAATCTAAGAGTCCAGAAAAGTTTGTTTTCTCTCACTATTTTTCAAAAAACTCTCCAATCAAGAAAACATGCAAAAAGGAATGTACAGTTTCATCAGTCATTCCAAAGTCATCTGACACAACTCAAAAGAAATAAAGGTCTTTTCGAAGCAATGGTTTTCAAATCTATTCCACAGATGATCTGAAATGGAAGGGTATCTTGCCCACTCCAACACTTTTAAAGTCACATCAAAATTTAAACAAGTGGAAGGGTACTTTACCAAATCCAACAAAAAGGTCCAAAAGATCTACACGTGCTCAATCTTTTTCGAAACAAACTTTTTCAAAATCCAACAGCACTAATGTCAGATCTTACCAACCTCGGACCGGTCACAAGTCTACTCCATCGTTTAGACCGCTGACCAAACAAAGAGTCAGAGCACAAGACAAAATTTCAGCATGTCAATGTCAGTGTAGGTGTCAAAATCGCTCATCTCATGTCAAATCTAGTTCGTTTCAGAAACCTCGTAACTTTTCTAAAAAACGCAACACTCCAAAAACTCACAAACACCCAGGACTAGAATTAAAAGTTGACACGAAACCAGTCCCTACAACCTCGGTCCATTCATCATTCAGAAACTCATTTGTTGTCCCAGGCTCCAAACTAGTTTGGATGCCTAAACTAACCGTGTAATTCTCAGGCCTTGTACAAGGAAGAACGAGAAGAAGAATGGTTAATCGACAGTTCCTACTCCTTGCACATGACCGTAAGGTAGAATACCTTCGGGATTTCAGGCCAATTTGCAACGGTGGAAATGTCACATTCGGCAACAATGCGAATGGGATAATCTGAGGTTATGGTGTTCTTACTACTGGAAACTTCTCTATTCAAAGGTGCTTATGTAGAAAGCCTTAAACACAATCTCATCAGTGTTGGCCAACTATGTAAGGGAGGCCATCGTGTTGAATTTGATGACCAATTTTCCTATGTAATGACAAGCGATAGGAGCACTTGTCTGATCAAATCCAGATCCGAAGGTACTATGTATCCTCTGGACGTCTCTCTGATCATAGGCAAACCGCAGTTATGCTTTCTATCCAAAGTTGTATCCGAAGTCAGCTGGCTTTGGCACCGCAAGCTAGCTCATCTCAACTTCAAATACATCAACAACTTGGTCACCGGAGAACTAGTCAGAGGTCTTTCAATCCTCAAACTCAGCAATGATACTCTCTTTCCTGCATGTGAATATGGAAAGCAATCAAAAGCAAGTCACCCCATGGTGATTGACTCTTCAATTTCTGAACCGCTGGAGCTCTTGCACATTGATCTGTGCGGTCCATCCACCGTAGCCAGTCTCCATCACAAGAAATACATACTGGTTATAGTAGATGACTACACACGCTTCACATGGGTCTTCTTTCTTAGACTCAAGTCAGAAACACCGCAGATTCTCATCAATTTCATCAAGGAGATAGAACTCCAGATCTAGCTGCCCGTTCGACGCATCTGAAGTGATAATGGAACCGAGTTTACTAATCATCTCCTAAACAGTTTCTTGGTATCAAAGGGGTATCACTCACAACTTCTCCGCTCCCTACACACCGCAACAAAATGGGGTAGTAGAGCGAAGGAACCGCACTCTAGTAGAAGCAGCCAGATCCATGCTCAACTTCTCACACCTTCCTCTCTACTTCTGGGCCGAAGCAGTGGCCACCGCATGCTTTGTGCAGAATCGAAGTTTTATATGCAAGCGAATCAGCAAAACACCGTATGAGGGCCTTAACAACCGCAAGCCAAACGTCCTCTTCTTTCATATCTTTGGGTGTAGATGTTTTGTGATCAACAACAGAGATCATCTTAACAAGTTTGCACCGAAGTCGGATGAAGGCATCTTTCTTGGCTACTCCACTAACAAAGTTGCTTACAGGGTTCTCATTAGATGCACAAGGCTAATCATTGAAAGTTTCGATGTAAAATTTGATGATTATCACATCCGCAACACCGCTCCATCAACCGAAACAACAGCAATCCTAGAAAGTGATATTCCTGCCTCTTCGGGTCCACTCAACCTAATTGAAGTAAACTATGACGATCTTTTCGACCCTGTTGAAACAGCCAAGTTATCCGAAGTTCTTGTGTCCCAAGAAGCTCTACAGCATCATGCTGATGTATCTGGTCCATCTCTATCCGAAGTAGCATCTCTCAATACTTCCACCTCGCCGGTTGAGGGGGAAAGCTCTACTCCGGATCAAGCAACAACCATCGAGGTTCCAGTACTAGAAGATGCAGATCCAATCCCTATCCGCAGAGATTGTCAACCATCAAACGTTTCTTCGGACTCGGATGGTGACATCATAGAAAACATAGACACAAGAACAGACTCGAGGATTATCACACTCCCATCCGCAATCCAAGGGGAACCTTCTCAAGTTCAAAGAGAACTCTCGTCCGCAATCAGGGGGAACCTTCACCTTCTACCCAAGAAAAGTCTGATCCCACTTTCCCAGTTCAAGACAATTCAGCAGGATGTTCTCAAGTCCATGGGGAATTGCCATCTCCAACCGCAGAGTCTTCCGATATTGAAGACATTCCCTCTACCGCAGCTGCTGATCATCTTCAACCTCGTCTACACGTATGGACGAAAGACCACCCACCAGGTCAAATCATCGGCAACCATCCGCAGGTATCTAGACTCGATCTTCCAAGGATTTATCTGATCACTGTCACTATGCAACGTTTATGTCCTCGGTCGAGCCCCGAACGATCATAGAAGCATTACTAGAACCAGACTGGATATCCGCAATGCAAGAAGAGCTAGAAGAATTCAAAAGAAACAAAGTGTGGCAACTCGTTCCGAAGCCGCAAGGTCACACTATTGTTGGTACGCGATGGGTGTACAAAAATAAGTTGGATGAATCCAGTGCGGTCGTCAGAAACAAGGCAAGACTAGTTGCCAAAGGATTTAGTCAACTTGAAGGTATTGACTATGATGAAACGTATGCTCCGATAGCACGAATGGAAGCCATTCGAATCTTCTTAGCATACACAGCTCACAAGAACATCAAGGTTCATCAAATGGATGTGAAAAGTGTTTTCTCAACGATGACCTAAAAGAGGAGGTTTATCTTCAGCAACCTCCGGGCTTTGAAAGTCCTTGAATTCCCAGACTACTGCTACAAGCTTGAAAAAGCAGGTCTACGGTCTAAAACAAGCCCTAAGAGTGTGGTACGAGACTCTCTCTGAATTTCTTGTCTCTTCCGGATACAAAAGGGGAGTGATTGATCCCACTCTATTTAGAAAAGCAAATGGTGATCATCTCATGCTTGTACAAATATATTGTGGATGATATCATTTTCCGGATCAACTGATCAAAAAATGGTGAATAAATTTGCTAAGCTCATGACCAACAAGTTCCAAATGAGCCTGAATAGAAAGATTAACTTCTTTCTAGGACTTCAAGTGAAACAAGTCCCTCAAGGGATATTCATTCATCAGGAGAAATACACCACAGAACTGTTAAAGAAATATGCAATGGACAATTCTTCTTCGGCTAAGGTCCCTATGGCCTTCGGATATAAGATATCTGCTAATCCCTCCGGTGAATCAGTGGATCATAAGACTTATAGAGGTATAATCGGATTTTTGATGTACCTCACCGCAAGCCGTCCAGACATCGTCTTTGCAACAGGTGTATGCGCAAGGTACCAGGCTGACCCAAAAGTGTCACATATGACCGCAGCCAAGCAAATTCTAAGATACTTAAAGGGTAGCAAGACTCTTGGCTTATGGTACCCCGCAGGGAACGAATTCAGCCTACAAGCATTCACTGATGCGGATCACGCCGGATGTAGATTAGATCGAAAAAGCACCTCCGGTGGATGTCATTTCTAGGTGGAAGACTCGTCAGCTGGTCATCAAGAAAACAAAATTGTGTGTCACTATCTACCGCAGAAGCTGAATACGTGGCCACAGCCAGCTTTTGTTCACAAGTTTTATGGATGAAAACACAACTCATGGACTACGGATACAGAATGTTGCGGATACCAATTTATTGTGACTCTGAAAGTGCTATAGCAATTTCCCACAATCCAATTCAGCACTCCAAGACTAAGCATATTGAACTACGGTATCACTTCATCAAAGACCACATCCTGAAAGGTAACATTGAACTCATCTTTGTCCATACTCATGAAGAATTGCTGATGTGTTCACAAAGGCACTTGACTCTACAAAACTCAACAGTTCTTACAAATGTTAGGAATGATGAATCCGGACCCACAATTCTTTTTGAATTGATAGGTACCGCATACCATCATTGGTCTCTGTTGCGGTCCTAACTGAAGTTACTTATGATAAATGGTTTTGGTATATCCTGTGTACCGCATTCTATGTACCGCAACAATATATCATATGTATCTCTCAATGGTCCTTATTGTTGTTGTTACTAACTTTTTTTTCAAGTGTTCTCCTCAGTTATTCTACTGCAGTCATACATCCGATCCATCCGCAATGACATCCGATCCATCCGCAATGAAGTCTCAATCCGCAACCACATTAATAGCTTCTCAACTGTTTTATTAATTCTTGATTCATGGTGTGCTATTTAATGATCCTTCATTAAATAAGAAAATCATTAACAAAAAAAACATTCCTTGAGTAACTGTCCCATTCTCCTTTTTGAAACACCTTGTGTCAGACCTATTTTAGGTATGATGACAAAAAGAGCGTTTCCCATAATCTAATCCTTTTAATTTGTCCCTTCCTATTTCCTCAACACGTCCAATCCGTTACAACTTCTCTTTTGTACAACGGATTAACTCCACCCTCACCACACGATCACAGACGTGACATTTTACGTCTGACACTTCATTAATTGCAAACCCTTTTTAGTAAATTTCAAAAAAAAAAAATTTAACCTTTTCATAATCTGTGGCTGAGATTTCACCTTCCAAATCGCAGAAAACTCTCAAACGTTTTACCTTATTTACTTTCACCAAGGGTAAAATCAATTACCGTTCAAATCCATTCCTATAAAATCCTTTCTTCTTCCCCAAGAACAGTTTACGCTCTCTGAATCTGAACTTTCTCTCCATCTTTCTTACACTCTGTTTCTGCAACCTTTCTCAAATTCTCAACAATGGTGAAATCAGGCATCTCGCAGAAAATCTCCAAGACTTCTGCCTCTGCAAACCCAACTGGGTCTGATTCTGAAACAAGAAATCAAATGCCTTTGATTGCTTCAATCAATTTTAGGGCCGTGTTCGAAGAGCATTCCTCCTACAATGCTCCGATCAAGCTAATGATCAAGTTCTTGACCAATCACCCTCTGTTTGGCCCCTTTGATGCATTCACAGACGTAGTTCCTCTTTCAACCTTGTTCAAGTGTGCATTCTCTGCTTACAAACCCCTCGAGAATCCTCAAGAGGTGCATATGAACTTAGTCAACGAGTCTTTGGTCATTCTGAAAAAGAAAAGTTTCTCAACGCCATTAATTTGCTGGTTCATCCTTCAACCAAGATTTTCACTCCAAGTATGGCTGACATTCTCTCAGCTCTCTACCAAATGGGTTACCAGAAAAAGATCAAAGGAATCGGCGAATTCAAGAAAAATCAACTGCCTGCGGTATGGCAATTCGTTTGTCACTTCGTCATCCACAGCCTGTCATGACGAACCGAAGGCACTGATAATATGGGTCTCAAGCTTTTGGAGTTGGTGTGGAGCATTTTCACTGGCCACGACGTTAACTACGGTCAGATTCTATGGGATGACTTTCTGCAGTACATTCCCAAAGAGAGCCCAAGAGAAAACCCTACCGAACTCACTTTTGCTAGGTTCTGGTCTCTATGCATCTCAGATCTTCATGCGGATGCAGGACTTAGCATGGGAAACGACACCAATCTCTTCATCACCAAAGATCTCAAAAGGCACAATCCCTCCAAAGACCAATCTAACTTCGGACCTATAAGACGACTACCAGTCCACATTCTG
This sequence comes from Lactuca virosa, assembly GCF_052849685.1. Lineage (NCBI taxonomy): Eukaryota > Viridiplantae > Streptophyta > Magnoliopsida > Asterales > Asteraceae > Lactuca > Lactuca virosa. The sequence continues at coordinate 161,110,021 of NC_136434.1, read as the reverse complement.
ACATCACTTGGACTTGAAACCCCTGATGTCACAGACCATATAGAGGCTACGGAAGGTATTAGCCCATACCTTTCTACCCCGCCTCTACAAGCCACAACCACACTCACCATTCCTGGTAGTACCGCAGTCCCATCTTCCACTACTCTCTCCAATCTTTCACAAAGACGAAAGAAGTTAGCCTCAGCCCATCAAGGCCCCCTCAACATCTCCAAGAAACAAAGAACCCCAAAGAAAGATGTTCCCAAACCAACTGAACCCTCAAACAAACGCAAAATCACCCAAACTGTACCCTCAAATGACGAATCCTCTAAAAGTGATTCTGATGAGGATGCACAACCCATAGCTATCCTTAAGAAAAGGAAAACTGATCCCACTGGCCAAATGTGTGACCGGACTGATACCTCAGCCTCTCAAAAGGCTCTGGTAGTCCTTGGGGTGGCCGCAGACCCATTCAACACCACAATCGAATACCACTCAGACTCAGAAAGTGAGTCTGTTTCACCTCATCGTGAGACTCACCCCCAGTTCACTCCCAAGAGGATGACACTGGTTCTCGCCCTAAGGTCTCCAGGGCCTCCCGACTTCATTTCTTTTCTCCTGAGGATTTGAACTCCATCCTCTTGTCTGTAACCCAAACACTACAAACACCTTCCCAACCGCAGGGCAATTCTTCCGCCTTTTCCAGAACTGAGCCGAGGCCAGACTTGACCACGGGTCAAGGAGACCGAGGAAGCTCAGGAAATCCTACTCTGCTTACATCTGTTCCAGGTGGTTTAGGCACGGTGAGCACCAATGTGCTAGGATCCGTGAACCTGAAGGACACTTCGGTGCGATTCCAAGGATTTGACGGAGATGAATCGAATGATTCATGGTTACATTACACTCCGATGTCTGAGTCCGATATCAAAAAGTATGTCGCCTTCCATAGGGCATTCCAAGCAAGGAAGGATCAGCAAATCAAGCAGCTGCAACAAAAGCAACAGGAAATTCAATATGTAGCTAAGTATTGGGCAGACGCAATCAACAATGCCAATACCGTAGCCACCATCCTGAAAGTACAAGAATGGATGACTGAAATGGCTGAAACAATCCGCAAGGCTCAGTCCACTCATGATGTTGAAGGTGCCTCCAAAGTCCCTCCAACCCCAACTCCAATTGTTCAAGATTCTCAAGAAGAAGGAACCGCAATCGAAGTCAGCTCAGCTCCCACATTCGGCTTCGATGACTTTGATCTTAATGAGGTAAATCAACCCACTCCTTTTGATGATGATCTAATTATTTTTGATGAAGAAGAAGAGTTGAGTGGTTCTCAACACTCAACCTCCAAGCCAAAAACAAAAGAAGAAGAAGAAGAAGAAGAAGAAGAAGAAGAAGAGAAGAAGAAGAAGAAGAAGAAGAAGAAGAAGAAGAAGAAGAAGAAGAAGAAGAAAGAAGAAGAAGAAGAAGAAGAAGAAGAAGAAGAAGAAGAAGAAGAAGAAGAAGAAGAAGAAGAAGAAGAAGAAGAAGAAGAAGAAGAAGAAGAAGAAGAAGAAGAAGAGAAGAAGAAGAAGAAGAAGAAGAAGAGAAGAAGAAGAAGAAGAAGAAGAAGAAGAAGAAGAAGAAGAAGAAGAAGAAGAAGAAGAAGAAGAAGAAGAAGAAGAGAAGAAGAAGAAGAAGAAGAAGAAGAAGAAGAAGAAGAAGAAGAAAGAAGAAGAAGAAGAAGAAGAAGAAGAAGAAGAAGAAGAAGAAGAAGAAGAAGAAGAAGAAGAAGAAGAAGAAGAAGAAGAAGAAGAAGAAGAGAAGAAGAAGAAGAAGAAGAAGAAGAAGAAAGAAGAAGAAGAAAGAAGAAGAAGAAGAAGAAGAAGAAGAAAGAAGAAGAAGAAGAAGAAGAAGAAGAAGAAGAAGAAGAAGAAGAAGAAGAAGAAGAAGAAGAAGAAGAAGAAGAAGAAGAAGAAAGAAGAAGAAGAAGAAGAAGAAGAAGAAGAAGAAGAAGAGAAGAAGAAGAAGAAGAAGAAGAAGAAGAAGAAGAAGAAGAAGAAGAAGAAGAAGAAGAAGAAGAAGAAGAAGAAGAAGAAGAAGAAGAAGAAGAAGAAGAAGAAGAAGAAGAAGAAGAAGAAGAAGAAGAAGAAGAAGAAGAAGAAGAAGAAGAAGAAGAGAAGAAGAAGAAGAAGAAGAAGAAGAAGAAGAAGAAGAAGAAGAAGAAGAAGAAGAAGAAGAAGAAGAAGAAGAAGAAGAGAAGAAGAAGAAGAAGAAGAAGAAGAAGAAGAAGAAGAAGAAGAAGAAGAAGAAGAAGAAGAAGAAGAAGAAGAAGAAGAAGAAGAAGAAGAAGAAGAAGAAGAAGAAGAAGAAGAAGAAGAAGAAGAAGAAGAAGAAGAAGAAGAAGAAGAAGAAGAAGAGAAGAAGAAGAAGAAGAAGAAGAAGAAGAAGAAGAAGAAGAAGAAGAAGAAGAAGAAGAAGAAGAAGAAGAAGAAGAAGAAGAAGAAGGAAAAAGAAGAAGAAGAAGAAGAAGAAGAAGAAGAAGAAGAAGAAGAAGAAGAAGAAGAAGAAGAAGAAGAAGAAGAAGAAGAAGAAGAAGAAGAAGAAGAAGAAGAAGAAGAAGAAGAAGAAGAAGAAGAAGAAGAAGAAGAAGAAGAAGAAGAAGAAGAAGAAGAAGAAGAAGAAGAAGAAGAAGAAGAAGAAGAAGAATGCGGTGACCAGAAAAGAATTTTTAAGTCTACAAGCCAAAGTCGACCAAATTCTTGCTGCGGTAAAGCCCACTCAACCGCAACCTGAAGACCTGCTAGGACCGCAGTCACTGATCAAGCGAATCGAAAGACTGGAAACCCGTGAACATTTGGCTGCTGAACGAATTTCCCTGAAGGTTGAAATAGGA